>NW_028274810.1:91515564-92826814 GCF_037043125.1 Eumetopias jubatus | reverse complement strand
GGAAAGGCTCTCTCTCCTTTGAGCTGCTTCATGTCGAGGCCCATGCAATGCAGCATTTGCTACTGTTATTTATGTTCTAAGGCTGGTATCTATTCTAACTAGATTATAGGCAACTTGAGGGCAGCAAGCTTATCATGAGATGCAGCATAAGAGAAGGGTTCACAGGAGATGGTTTGGAGTCAGACGCACCCGCGTTAGCATCCCAGATGTGCTGTGTGTAATCCCAGATTACTAGCTGTGTGTCCTTGGACAAGTCGCTTAACCTCTCTGGGCTTCTGGCTTCCCATCGGTGAAAATGGAAAATGTAACACCTGCTTCCAGTTGTAATAATGCCCACACCTTCCAAGATCAAGAGGGGTCCTCTTCCCGCCCGGCACATAGCTGGTGCTCCACGAATATCAGCTCCCTTCCCCACTCTCCACCTTGGAAAGATGGTTTCTTGTTTTGGAGATGAGCAGTTGTTCTCTCTCAAACTTCAGGAGAGTGTGGCAGGGTGAACTAAAAACCATGCTTTCCACTGTTGTCTGAGCCTGTGATCCAGGCTCAACCACGGTCCCTGCAATTTCCAGCAACCGCTAAATGACAAAATGTAAAATCACCCAAATGGAAATGCAACCGGGGACTTGTCACCTGATTAGCAGTCTCCTCAATACCCGGCTGCTCATGACAGCTCAAGAGATCATCACCTCCCGTCTGAGTTTCCAAAGAAGCCCCTGCGCCAACCTTCCTGATAACTAGGAGGCACCCTGGGGAGATCATTCCCAACCACGACATTGTCCTCGCGGTTCCAGGTTTGTAACTTCCAGTAGAGACCTTTCTAGCTAACCAAAGGCAGAGATGTTTGAGGCTCTGAACCTGAGCACTCAGCTCCTAAAAGGCAAGGGTGTGCTCTCGGACAGAATAAGTCAGGGAGAAACAGAGCGTCTCGCTACCCATGGAGCTGGCATCTCCACGCTCCCTCCCGGAAGTGAGAAATCTGCAGTCGTGGCTTTCCACAACTTTGCTTGCTAGGAAGCTAATAGCAAAATTCACAGCTCAGTTATCGCAACTGGGTAATCACAGGAGAACATATAATAACAGGAACAGTGACAAACCTAGTGGCTGCTGAATGCTACTTGCCAGCCATTCTGCTGAGTGCTTACATATATTATCCCCCTTGCTCAGCCTCTGAAGAAAGTACTACTAGACCCATTTCACAGGCGAGGAGACTGAGGCACAGGGACTAAGTGCATGCACCTGTTTGCGGGGCTAGTGAGCGGCAGAGCTGGAATTCGGATCCAGGCCTGGCTGCGGGGTCCGAGCTCCTTCTGCTCCAGGCCCTGCTCTTCTGCATCTGAGCTTCCCAATTGGCTCAGGCCTCTACTCACACAAGTGTTCCTTCTGCTCCTCATGTCTACATTTATCCTTAAGCTGTTGCATTTGAGGCTGTATTCCCTAAGAAGTCCTGTGAGTCCTTTGAGGAAGGAGATGGGGCTTTGCAAAAATTAATAAATGGACGTTTGAGAAAATGAGTGAACAAAAGATGGAAGAAATAAACAATAATGAAGAACATTCTAGAGACCTGAAAGCTCAGAGTTCACATGGGGACATTCCATGCTGGGGTGGCAGGGGCAGGAGCCCCAAATCTCAGACCCTGTCATTAAAACGCCAAGTATGGGGGACACACTGACCCACAGGTGGGAACTTTTTATCTTCTGTTGCAAAACAGGCCAGGCCATGTTTTACAAGACGGCAGTTTGACAAAAACTGGCTAAGCAGGCTGGATGATCGTGGGCATCTTAGCTACAAGGAAAAACCCCAACAGTTTCCATTACAGAATGCTGTGAACTGAGATGGTTAATTAATATGTAAATCAATGGGACTTGCGGTGTTTTCTTCCCTGGTTGGAATCCACCCAACCCCCATGGGAGTGCACCTTCTCTACACAGCGTCTGGATTCTTCCACGCTTATCAACCGGGACTCACACAGAGGACGGACTTACACAAGATTCTGAGTGAGGGGAGTCCCAGGGAGGGAAGGAAACTGCGAATGGCCATGAGAGGTGGGATCTGTCCACGAGACTGGGAGACTGGGGGGTGGTCACCAGGGCTGACCATGGCCAGGAAAAGGAACACTCCTAGAGACCATCCCCTTCCTAGCTCTGTGTTCACCACGGAAATTCTGGCAGATAATCTGTTTCCCTAGGAGCTTGGGCAGTGAGCATGGACATCTGCTCCATCTGCTGTCATCGGAGGGTGACAATTATTGGTGACCTAATGAATCAGCATTCAGTTCCCAGCACTGTGTCTTGTGAGTTTGCTTGATGGGACTCTGATTAGCTCTGGGTGCAAAAGAGAGAGAATCATGTTTCTGAAAATCCCAGGAGCAGACCTGGGGACGTGTGGGCCACCCATGTAGGGCTTGGGGCTCTGTCGCCATGCCAGCAGCCCCCCTGGACAACATCTGAACATGAGCAGCCTTAGCAGATGCCCTGGGCAGAACCTGACATCCCCCAGGCCACAGGCCATTGATGCTCAGATGAAACTGACTCGTTCCTAAATTCCTAACCACCCTGGGGCAGAGTAGTAAGCTTCCCGTCACCAGAAGCAATTAAGCAGAGGCTGGTAGACACCTCTGACGGATGAGGCCAAGGGGATCCTATATGCGTGGAGGTCTGAACCAGAGGATTCTGAACAGTCCCTTGGAACCTGCATGTAGAAGTCTGTACTTCCTGGTGTTCATGGGATGGGAGAATGCACTGAGGCCCTTGCTGACCGACCCCAAGGATGTTGTGAAATGCCCTTGGATCACCAAACTGTGATCAGACTGAGTGTTGAGTGGCCCTTCCAATGTTCTAATGCTTTCAACACTCAAACCACCTACCGTATCATAGCCAGTGATCAAGCATTTCCTACGTGTCAGGCTGGTGCAAGGTGCCCACTATGTGCCGTTTTCTTTATCTTCACTGTATCTCCCCACGAGGTGGGTGTCATTAGTTCCACCTCACTCATGAGGAAGGCTTGAAGAACATATGTAACCTGCACTGGGTCACAGGGTTAGCAGTGGAGTCAGGATTTGAACCCAGGGCTCTCCGACCCTGAGCGCATGATTTTAACCCTGTGGCACAGAGAACTGTGGCCTTCTGGGTAGTTATTGGCAGATCCTTCTATAACTTCTCATAGAGTTAACTCTCCTACGTTACAGTTAGGAGGAGGAAGCACGTCTACAAATGCCCAGACGGGGTGGTAGGAGAGACAGGCCAGGGAGATAGGCTGATTTCTGGAGGACCCCCAAATGGTAAGTGGACTCATCTGTAGGCACCGGGGGCTGGTGGCTCTGCCCTGTGGGTTGATGGTGGAGCAGAGAGGTCAAGCCCCAGAGGCCAGGTGAGACAAGCCCTCCAAGCCTTGCCTTCTTCATACAACCGTGACAACCCAGGTTCCCTGTGTGAATAAATGCATTTCAGCAGGTGGCAAGTGCCAAAATCAAGGGTGTCTTTATCTCCAAGAGGATGCAAGTGCCTTTCCAAGGGAGTCAGCAGCCTAATCTGTGGCCAAGCCCGGCAGAAAGACCCTGTTAGTTTAGATGAAAACAGCAAATGGATCCCATGTTCTGCTGAATCATTCCTCCCCTGGGAGCTGCCATCTAAAGATGTTCCTGTCTTATGGCAAGCTCAGAAGCGGTGTGCATTACAGCCCAGAGACATCCGCCTGGATAAGCTAATGGAGACGGGAGAAAGGAGTTCTTGTTTACTGAGGGTCCACTGCGTGGCAAGCACTGTATTGTCACATCCACTACATGGAAAGGCTAGTGGAGGGGCTAGAGTTGAACCCTGGGTCTGCCATTTGTACATGATCGCACCTCTGCCCTGTTCCAGGTTCTGTTCCAGGGGCTGGTGACACAGGGGAGAAGGAAATGGCAGAGTCCCTGCCTTCAACCTCTTCACAGGCAAAACAGGAATATCAATACCTACATCTCAGAGCTGTTTGTATGTTATGCAAAGTGCTTAGCGCTGTGCCTGGTACGTGGTTAAGTGTTCAATAAACAGAAGTTACTAAATCCCAGAACCAGCCTGAGAGGCATCAGTGTCCCTATTTTACCAATCAGCCTGAAGCTCAGAGGTGGAGTGACTTGCCTTCAGAGCACCCAGAGAGTAACAGAGTAGCAGAGCCTGAATTTGAACTCGGGTTTCTAGAATCTAGGTCCAGTGCTCCTTCTTGATGTCATCTGCCTTGGCTGCCACGATCCCTTGCATCTTGAAGATACAGGAAAACTGATCAGGTGGCACCAGCTTACAGATGGAGCAGGGATGGGGGGGCCAGGTCCCACTTAATGAACTCACTCCAGGGCCCAGAGTGCAGCAGGCCCAGCAGCCTATTATTTGAGGAATGAATTTGCCGACAGGAGGGCTGGCGCATCTCAGATGTCTCGCTGACTACGTGGACAGGGCTACTAGGCAGAGACAATGTGTAATGCCTCTAATTAATTCCCCTCAAATCCTTTTGGAACGAAGAGGAGAATAAATGCATCAATAAACTGAAACAGGACTGATTTTTTGGTTCACGTGGCCATTTCCTGGCTCAGCCTGCTACCATGAGTCAGTCTGAATTGGGCTTACTTTCCAACTACTTAATTTTTGAAACCTTTTAAAGCAAACACAGAGAAAAATGAACAATCCATTACAATCTGGGGCCCAGACCCTCTCAGCGAGTGCTTGGACGGTGGCTCTTCTTGGCACCCGGTGCTGCTCCCTTACCCCTGCCACCTGCCAGAGCCAGAAATACCCTTGGTTGGAGGGTCCGTCACTCCCAAAGCACATTCATCCCGTTGGCTGGCAGATGGGCCATCGGAAGGGGCCTGTTCATCTCTGGGAATTCTGGCTGCATGTATTTCCTGCCCAAAGGCACAAACATTTGCTGGCAGGTGCACATTTTGTCTCAGTTCGGAGTGGGCAGGATCATTGCACAGGGTGTGTGCGTGCTGACGGATCACGCCTGCTGGGCAGTCTGGAAGTGGAGGGGCCCAGGTGCCCTGGGTCACCGGGAGGCTGGCCCAGGTCGTGGGGGTCTGTGCATTGTCCTCTGCAGGCAGTGCTCACGGTGAACTTCCTGGCTGCATTCATGGGCTTCCGTAAATCAACTACTAACACGTACTGGGCACCTCCTAGGGGCCAAGTCCTGGGGAAGACTGAAGCCAACAGGCAGGTCTTCTGTGAGGCTGACCACCCTCTGGTCGGGGAGGGAGACCAGTAGGCCGCCCAAACAGGATGGCCCCCACTTAGGGCTTGGGTACTGGGCAGGAATCCCAGCTCTATCACCTCCCGGCTCTGCCTTTGGGCAAATCCCTTCAGCTCTCTGGGTCTCTCCCTCCTTCGCCACCATTCTATAAAACGGGACAAGGAATACCCGCCTTGTGAGGATGTCTCGAGTATCAGTTAGTAACACTTTGCCATTAGGCCTAAGCACGGCATCCCGCCCTGTCGCGGCCAACACCCCAAACAGAAGCAGGCCCGCGCTGTATCCTCTGAGAGAGAGCAGAAACAAGGTTACCGCGCCAGGTCTAGTTTGCAAAGGAACAAGCACCTCCCACCAGCTGCTGACTCCTCCATGAGAACAGCTCTGTCCCCAGCAGCCGGGGCGCCGATGTCCGAAGATACAGACACCCCATGTGACTTCCACAGCCTCCTGAGAACACGGCTGCTTTTCTACCAAGTACAACCTGATGAACACGGGTAACCTTGGGACTCATGAGTATATGTTTTCCCTTTAAGAGCCTGCCACGCGCGTATGTGTGTGAGCTATCTGGTAAACCTGGCCTTCCAAAGTCTGACTAGTTTACACCTTTTTGCAAGAAACACTTTTTAAAAAAAAGATTTTATGTATTTGTTTGACAGAGAGAGAGAGCGAGAGAGGGAACACAAGCAGGTGGAGTGGGAGAGGGAGAAGCAGGCTTCCCGCGGAGCAGGGAGCCCGATGTGGGACTTGATCTCAGGACCCTGGGATCATGACCTGAACCGAAGGCAGACACTTAACGCCTGAACCACCCAGGCGCCCCAAGAAAATCTTTTTTAAAGATTTATTTACGTGAGAGAGAGAGTGTGCGTGCATGGGCAAGGAGGGGCAGAGAGAGGGAGAATCTCCATCAGACTCCCCATTGAGTGCAGAGCCTGACCCGGGGCCCAATCTCACGACCCCGAGATCTGGACCTGAGCCAAAATCAAGAGTTGGACATTTAGCTGACAGTGCGCCCCAGGCGCCCCAGATATACTATCATTTTCCCCTGTGTTTCATAGAAATCAGTGCAGTGGAGACAAGTCAAGTGACTTGCAGAGTGCTGGGTCTGGGACTCCCAACAGACACTCTAACTGCAGAGCCCACAGGCACACGGTTCTTAAGCTGGCAGCTTCTCAGTGGGGAAGTGGCCCGTCACAGTGTGACCGCCCAGCCCTGCATCTCGCTCCCCTCCTCCCTGCCGGGCCCGGTCTGCTGAATGGGGGACCGGAGGGTAGGCTGTGGAGCCCTGGAGGCCAGGGGCTTGCCGGATGGCTGGTACGAGGGCTGCACAGCCGGGCTTTGAGGGCCTCCCTGGAGGGCGTATGTGTAAACGTGCATGTGTGTTGAGCAGGTGCATATTTGTGTGAGCACGTGTGTGTCCGTGTTTCTATTTGTTTCACTTTCTGGTGTGGGTTAAAGAAGCGTGGCCCGCAAGGTGCTGCTAGAGTCCCCGTCCGCTCCTTCGGCCTACCCTCCCCCCAGGGCTGTCAGGGAGTCATGTTCTCTGGATTCAGGACCCTTCAACTCCCCTTTGCAGGTTGGTGTGTTTTGTTTTCAGCCTCCCATTTCTGGGAGCTGTCAGGAGTTCCCTCACTTACTCTCCAGAAAGAGAAAAGGAAATGGGGGAGGGGGTGGTTATGAAGAGCTCTGTGGCCCAGCTTTGGAGAGATGGCCCCTCCATGTGGAGGTGCTGAGAAGGCCAAGGGCATGAAGCAGATTAACCAAGAGTGGCCTGCACACCCCGGGCCTGGGAGAAGCCATCCATCCTAGACTGCCAGGCCACAGGCCACATTGCCCACTGAGGTGCACACAGCTGCCGCTATGCTGGGAATAAGCCAGGGCTAACTAAGGGACAGACCCCCTGGAGCGTCTATGACCAAGGTCACGGCAGAGAGTTACCAGAGCCCTCTCAGAACGATCAAGAATAATAAGACTTGTTCAGGGGCGCCTGGGGGGCTCAGTCGGTTAAGCATCTGCCTTCGGTTCAGGTCATGATCCCAGGGTCCTGGGATCGAGCCCTGCGTCGGGCTCCCTGCTCAGGAAGGAGTCTGCTTCTCCCTCTCCCTCTGCCCCTACTGCCCCCTCCCCTGCTCATGTTCTCTCTTTCATGCTCTGTCTCAAATAAATAAAATCTTTAAAATAAGTAAATAAAAATAACATGCAGAGGTTTTCTCTATAAATGCAGACGAGCTATACTACCAACATAAAAAGGCCTCTGTTGTTCCTGTAAAAACTTACGAGCATCTGTGCTTGGCACAAAACTGAGCAGGGCATGGTTCTTCCCTACAAGGAGCTTCGAGAGTGGGGAGGCTGACATGCAGACTCCTGCACCCGACCCGCGGTGGGCCTTATTCCTCCACTTGGTTCACTCACCACGGGTCCACCGAGTACCTAGTAAGTGCCAGACGTGGGCAGGTGACAGGCTCGGGAGGCAGGGATGAGAAAGAGAAGCAGCACCCCCCGCCCCCGTCGGAGCTGTGGTTCCTGGCCAGGGCTACACACCACTGCTGCCCGGGGGAGCTCCTTCCACGATAGGGGGTGACTGACCCCTTCTGCGGAGGGCCCCAGCATATATGTTTTGGGAAAAGAATGGCCCAGGTAGTCCTGCTGCGCACTCCTAGGTTACAGTTAGCGGGCCGGCAGGACTGACGAGTAAACAGGCGGTTCTCAGCAGTGACGCCGGTGCCGGGAAAGATGCTCCGGCAAGAACGGAACTGTGGCTTGGAGAGATGGTCGGGCGTTGGGGTGGAGATCACACAGCCTCTGGCCAGACGGCCTGCTCTGCCACCCGCTAGCCATGTGATTTGGGCAAGTTACCTACGTCCGTATTTCAGTTTGCTCATCTGTACAATGGGCACGACACCAGCATCAACCTGATGGGGCTGCTGGGGAGGACTGCGTGAGACCACAGGGGGGAAGAGCGTCAGACTGTGCGAGTGCGCACACAGGCCCGTGGGTGAACGAGAGGCTGCCCTACGCGGACTCCCTTCACAGGACCCACTCAGCTACTCATTTCCTCCATGATTTAGAGGCTGAGCATCTAACAAGTCATTCCAGCTGCCTAACCTGGCATTGAGGACTTATGCCAGGCTCCTGTCCTAAACATCTCCTGCCGTACCACCGCGGTCCCCTTTCACAGCTACAGAAACACCAAGAGACCCCTCCTTCGCTGTGCCGGCCTGACTCTCCAGAATGCCCTTCCTCTAGCCCCACTGGATGACCCCTACCCGCTGTTCAAGGTCAAGGTCCTCCACAAAGTATAGCCAGGGGTTGAGAGTGAGGCTTCTAGAGCCAGGTGCCCTGGGGTTGAAGCCTGGCTCTGGCACTTGGGATTTGCATGGCTTACCCTGGAGGCCTGTGTTATCTTGTTCTCAAAGCACGGAGAATGGCTACCTCCCAGGGTCGCTATGAGATCGAACGAGATCCTGCACGTAAGTGCTTTTGTGTACGTGGCTGGCGCACAGTGAGTCTGCACCTGGTGCAAGAGCCCATCAGCGTGTGCTTGAGTCCCTTGCCCCAAGTCAAGTTCCTCCATCTTCCTGAGCACCCAACATATGCCAGGTGCAGGGGGAGAGGGTGGGGCCCAGACAGACCCCGCCCACCTGGAGTTCCTGGTCTCACCTGGGAGCCAGGAAACGGACACAGATGACAAGGTCCTTTACACCATACTCACCAAAGCTCCCTGTGCAGAATAGGTTTTCAGATCAGAGTTTAGAAGCAGAAACACTCACCGAGTGTCCCCACATCAGGGCAGCTACTTCACATTCATCATCTCATGGTCTCCCGGCCAGCCTTCGAGGTATGGGTACCAAGCCCCATATTTAGATGAGCAAGCCGAGGTTCAGAGAGGTTAAGTGACTTGTCCAAGGTCCTGCAGCTGGTCAGCAGCGAAGCTGGGACCCAAATCCGGGTCTGCCTAATACCGAAGCCCCAATTCTTATGGGTGGGCCATGAAGACCCAGGGGAGGGAGCAGTGACCAGGAAAGAGGCAGGAAGGAAGTTGCCTTGGGAACCATACCCCCAAATGCTGAGCTGTAGGAACACCTCAATGTCTTGCCAACCTGCCCTGCCACTGAGAGGCCACCTGCCTCCCTCCTGGCAGTTCCCAGCCTCACATTCAGCTGATGGGTGATCTCACTTCTGACTGTCACAGCCAAATGGTCAATGGTAATTAATTCAATTTGTTCAGCAGGGAAATTGAAGACTTGGCTTATAGTAGTGATCTGACGTTAATGTGTAATTTATGCTAGCTGGAGCCACAGACATGCCCTTCTCCTCTGAACTGAGAATGGGTCCTACTAGAAGACCATGTCACTCCAGGTAATGAGGAGCCTGGCTTGTGGTCTGCTGCTTGGATTGAGGAAGAGATGGCTAGGGAAGAGCAAGATGATGTCAGCACAGAGAGTAACAATTCTTCCATGCCCCCCCAGGGATGAGCAGATTCAGAGAAGGGAGGGCCTAAGTGAGGTGCTAGAGGACGTGTTCACCAGGACCCAGCATGGGGCCAGGTGCCTGACCTCCATGCCCTCTGGCCTTTGCCGCTGCCCACATGTGACATTAGCCTCTGGTTGCAAACAGACATATGGATGTCCAGGGAGGCTTTGTCCTTCCCCAGCCCCGGTGACCCAGCTGAGCAGAGGCAGGACTCAGATCCAGGTCTCTGCGGACTGCAAATCCAGGCTTTCCTTTATCCTGGCACAGAGTCTGGATTGCCCTTTGGTGAAGATTTGCTCCCCTCCCCACCACTGTGGGCGGAGCGCGCTGCCCCACCCTGACCACCCGGGGCTTGGCCATCACTTGCTTAGGCCAACAGAATGTGCAGAAGATTAAAAATTGCCAAAAACTTTTTGCTCCTCCTCCCATTCCGGAGAAGGC
The DNA here is from genome assembly GCF_037043125.1 of Eumetopias jubatus. Classification (NCBI taxonomy): domain Eukaryota; kingdom Metazoa; phylum Chordata; class Mammalia; order Carnivora; family Otariidae; genus Eumetopias; species Eumetopias jubatus. The sequence goes on along the minus strand of NW_028274810.1, from coordinate 92,816,686 downwards.
ATTTTCCCTCTGCCCCCTTGAATCTGATCTATTTGTGACTTGTTTTGACCAACAGCATGTGGCGGAAGTGATACGTTCTGGAACCTGGCCTTAAGAGGTCTTGCGGCATTCACTCCTGCCCTCTTGAAACGCTGCCCAGAGAGAACCATGTCAGGATGTCAGCCGAGCCTGCTGGAGGATGCGTGGTCCACCAGAAAGGACTGAGGCATGCCAGGTGACCACCAGCCAGTGGCCAGTCAGGGAGGGAGCCCGGCTGGCATGTTCCAAGCACTCCAGCTCTGACTGCGAGCCCACGAGCGAGCCCACGAGCGAGCCCAGGCGCGAGGAGGAGAGGAACTTCCTAGTCAACCCACGGAACTGTGAGAAATGCCCAGTCATTGCTGTTTTAAGCCCACTAAGTTTGGAGAGGTTGTTTGCAGCAATAAACAGCTGATACAGAATGTTAGTAAAGACGGCATGAGCAGAGGTCTAAAATGTGTGCGTGTGGGGCATGAGCAGAGGTCTAAAATGTGTGCGTGTGGTTTGCCTTGGCTCTGGCACTCTGTGATCTACCCTGAGAGGAACATGCCCTGGGGGGCCGCTGCTCCTTCAAGCTCACGGAGACAAACGCAAATGGGGCAGATGTGAGCCCAGCCCACAGCCTGGGGCCAAGCCTCTCCAACCCGTGGCCAGAAACAGAGCCTGTTCTAGAGCCACCAAACCACAGCAGATCCTGAGCATGGAACTATTTGGTGTTGTTACCCTCTGAGTTTGGGGGGGGGGGATAGTTTGTTATGCAGCATCACCTTAGCCAAAGCTGACTGATAAACCATCCTGCCTCTAACCCACACATTTTTAACAAAGGTCCTGTGTCCTGCATGAGAAATGCCATCCCCCTAATTTTCCTGAGAGATTCTGACAGTCCAGTTATCATCTGTACAAAGTTGCAGGAGCACAGAACATGGCGTTATGCAGGGGGAGTCAACGGTGCCGCTGTGGTCCGACAAAGCCCTTTACTGCAGGGGATAAACAGCTGAGGGCGGGGAGACGTAGTGGGAGGCGGTTCCTCCCGGCCGGCTAGAGGGTCCCAGGTGGATTATTTGTACCAGGTAGAGTGGGAAAGGCAGGTAAGGGATGTCTTTTAACTTGCTCTGCTCTGGTGATGTCTAGTTAGGGGAAGAACTTAGGCAGAAAGTACGGTGTTCCCTATGGTGGAAGTGGAAGCTCACCTGCACCAGAGCCCCAGGTTCAGCCCTGCTTCCGGGCTGCTTTTTGCCGGACCTCTGACCCCAGCCTGGATTTCCCCGGTGAACACAGCTCCAAGCTGGCTCCCCAGGCCCTTCTGCATAGTGGTCCCGGATTACCCAAAGCTACTGGAAATAGGACAGAGGTATCTCTCCAATGCTTAGTGATGCAGACAAAACCGGGTGACAAGGGGGCTGTTGAAGGCTACAAGGGAGTAGGGTGGGGTGGGGCACTTCTCCAAAATGACAGAGAGAAGATGACAGGGCCTTCTGCAGGGCTCACCCACAGGGGTTTGGCCCTTCCATGGTAAATGCCAAGGACGGCACACGTTGCCCATGAAACCAGGAAAACAGCTCTGGTTCTCAGTCCAAGGTGGGGAGACATTTTAGCAAAAGAAAAAGAACAGGAATAAATCAGGCCCCTAAGGTCCAGGGTCTCTCGCACACCCTCCGGGGATGCCAACGCCGAAGATAACACCAGTCAGCCCCGCCTGGTTCCCTCAGGTCCAGCCAACGGCGAACATTCCCACTCCTTCTCACTTGCCGGCAGTGGGTCAGCAATCGGGTCGCACACTCAGGCTGATCGAGGAGTGGCCAGGGGCCATCTACAGGGCTAGCCTCAAGCAGGCAGCAGCTCTGAGAGCATAAGCTGCCAACAAACATCCCAGAGCTGAATCTGGTTAGAAGGTGCAGAAATACTGTATGTAGGACACCTCAAAACAAGCACACAGGCTGGGTATTATAACTCCGTTCTGTAAGTGGGGAAGCCAAGGCCCAGAGAGGCATTCCAGGAAATCCCCAGTGAGACCGCTGGGCAAACTCCAGCTCTCTCTGCTGCCCACCCTCTGCTCCCAGGCCGGGGGGGGGGGTCAGTGAGTCAGCTCCTTCTCTTGCCTCAGGGGTCTGCTGCTGCTGTGCTCCCCCAGAAGAGGGGTGAGTCTGGGTCCCGCAGACCGTGCGCCACTCCCAGGGCCCCAAGTTCTGCACCTCCCTCCGCTAGCTGTCCCCCGCTGACAGATCTGTCCCAAACCGGCATGCCATCCTGGGGACCTCTCCCACCCAAGGTCTGAGCAAAGGCACTCAAGCTTTCCACTGCCCCAACACTCAGAGCGTGTCACTGGACGGCAAGACACACATCCAGAGGTGTCCCTAGTTGGCTTGAATGGTGGTTCCCCCATAAGGTATGTCCACCCGGAACCTGTGGATGAGAACTTCTTAGGAAGAGGTATCTTCAGATGTAATTGAATTATGCAACTGTAATAAAGTTAAGGATCCTGAGATGAGATCATGCTGGCTTTGCGGGGGTGGGGGGGCTAAATCCAATGACACTGTCCTTAGAAGAGAAGACAGGACGGAGAGATGACGTGAGGACAGAGGCAGAGAATGGAGGGATGCATCTACAAGCCAAGGAGGGCCGGGGACTGCCGGCCACCCCCAGAGGCTGGAAGAGACAAAGGATCGTCCCCTAGGAACTTCAGAGGGAACGTGACCTTGCTGACACCTGAATTTCAGACTTCTCATCCGATTCCCTTCCTTCCCGCTCAAGAACACTACATGCACATGAGAACACCAAGGCCAATGTCATTATTACAGGACTGTTTCGCATCCACTCAAATTAACGTACAGAAAAAATAAAACCATTTTCCAAACGACTTAACCATTTTGTCTATTTTCAAACTATTTTTAACTTCTAACTACTATCACCAAGAACTGGGAACACATTCACAAGGCTCATGATCCCTGGCCCAGAACCCTCTGCCTGGGGAATGAACTTGGGAAGGGTTTTCATCTGTGACAATAAGCCAGACTCACCTTTCTCCTGAGCCATCTCTTGCAGACAGAAGTAGATGACCCTGGCTCCTAGGCTGAAGCCAATCAAGGTGACAGGTCTCCGGCCCTGCAGGAGACAGGACACAGTCTGGAGGTTGGTACACTTGCCAGTTCAGCATCGGCCCTGATGAGGACGGCCCTTGCACACTCCTTAGCGCTTGCTTCACGTTTAACGAATCATGCATCTGCTACCCCTGGTTGGTCCCAGAGCTCCGATGTCTTAATCAGGACAGGCAGGACCCTCACTCATGCAGGAATCCACCTGCTGCTGGAATTGCTTTCTCCAGGGCCGACGGGCAGCCTCTGGCTGATTGATTCCCTTTCATCTCGAACCCTTACCCGGCCACTGTCTCTTCTTGCCCAGGGGACAGGATGCATCTGTTGGGTGGCAGACGACTACAGTGAAGTGGGGTGCCAGGGAGAGGAGTCAGAAGGTACCCCAGGGTGTGATGATGGGCACCGAGGCAGAGGCACCTGGGGGGAGAACTATTCTGTTTCTAGAGAGGAAGGTGGGACTGAAATGTTGGCTTTAAATAAGAGAAGGTAGTAAGTTAGACACGGAGAAGGATTTTCTGACTAAAGAACTTGTAGAAAAGGCAACTCCTAAGAGGAAGCGTTACGGGGGTTATCTGGGTACCAGCTCTCCATGGAAGGAGAGGACAGGAGCAGAGGAGCTCCAAAGGTCGGGTCTGGTCCCGCCAGTCTCTTCCTTTTCCTTGTTTCTGTGCCAATACGTGCGTATTGACCCTCCCTCCCCTCACCCCCATCTACGACGACAGGAAACCCTTGATCAAATAGTAGCGCAGTCCTGCAGGAACCGTGTGCAGCAGCTGCTCGTCATCCCCCAACTCCCACTCACGCCCCTTGGTCCCTGCTAACAGAACTCCTGAGTTTGGCTGGCCCACAGCTCTCCGGCCAGAGACCAAGTCACTCCGACTCCCTTGCAGCTCGGGAGGGCCAAGGCATGAGAAGCAAAGAACGGTGTGATTTCCATGCCCCCCACTCCGCTGTCCTGCCTCTGTTTGGATGGGGGGTCGTGCCAGCAGATGTGTCTCAGACCAAAAGAGAGACCGAACACTCAGGACGCGTGACCATGACGTCGACAGAGTCTGGGCTCCTGGTACTTACTGCAAAGCCTCCCACATGGGAGGTAGAGTAATGGCCCCCTGAGGATGGTCCCATCCAAACCCTGGGGCCCCGTGAGTGCCACCTTATGTGACAGAGAGGGAGGCAGGAGGGTCAGAGGAAGACGGGTGACGTGCTGGCAGGAGCAAGGGACGGAGAGAAAGATGTACAGATGCCACACTGCTAGCTCGGAAGCTGGAGGAAGGGAGTTACTGGAGCCTTTGTAGAAAGTAGGTAGCCTTTGGCAGCCAGAAAAGGTGGGGTCGTGGATGCTCCTGGGAGCCTCTGTAAGGGATGCAGCCCTGCAGACCCATGGTAGATTTCTGACCTCAGAGCTGTAAGATAATAAATCTGTGTTGTTTTAAGCCTATGGTCCCATGTTACAGCAAGAGGAAACAAAGACACATGGCATTGCCCCGGATGCTGACATCCAGGCTGTTCCAAGGGAGAGGGTAAACTCCCGCCTTCTTTAAGCCAATACCACTCTGGTCTTTGCCTTACAGCCAAACCTGGCACAGGACTTCTCTCTTTCTTCTGGCAAAGACACAGGAATCGGTGGGGGGGGGGTGTTGTTTCTCAAGCAGTTTACCCATTGTGGCAGAAACTGCTGGGTGTCCCTCAAAGTCCCTCCTCCCCTTTTCCCATAGCTGAACTTCAGCTGGGTTCACTGACATGCAGAAGAAAGACGACCTTCCCCAGCTGCTGCGCCAGTAGGGATGGTCCTAGGACCAGGGTCTGGCCAGTGAGACGTTGGTGGAAATGCTACAAGGCCTTTGCTCTTTCGTCTTCAGCCCTTCCTTTCTCCTGCTGGCTGGAGCTGATGCTGACATCTGGGACCATGAGGGCAAGGCCACGGACAGCAGAGCAACAAGCCAGAAGGCACCTGGACCTCTTCATGGCAAGCATTCTCGTGTAAGACTGCCTTCCTCGGCTTCTCCTCGAGAAACAGACTTCTGCTTTGTGTAAACCACTGTGAGTGGGGGTTTTCTCTCACTTGCAGCTCAAACGAATCCTAACTACACAGTCATCTCTGAAACTTTTCCCCAAACTTTTGTCTCCACTTATTCAAGTTTATTTTGAAGGGGGCAGTTTCATTTCCCTGGTAAGTACTGGATTCAAATTTAAAAAAATTTTTTTTTTAAAGATTTTATTTATTTATTTGACAGAGGGAGACACAGCAAGAGGGGGAACACAAGCAGAGGGAGAGGGAGAGGGAGAAGCAGGCTTCCCAGGGAGTCAGATGTGGGACTCGATCCCAGGACCCCGGGATCATGACCTGAGCTGGAGGCAGACACTTAACGACGGAGCCACCCAGGTGCCCTAAAGTTTTTTTTTTTTTAATAAAGATTTATTTATTTATTTGAGAGACAGAGAGAGAGAGAGAGAGAGAAAATGCATGAAGGGGGAGGGGCAGAGGGAGAGGGAGAGAGAATCCTCAAGCAGATTCCCCAGTGAGCGAAGACCCCGATGCGGGGCTCAATCCCAGGACCCTGAGATCGTGACCTGAGCTGAAGCCGAGAGCCAGACGCTTAACCGACTGAGCCATCCAGGTGCCCCCAAATTTTAAAAGTCTGATGATCATTGATCTTCCTGACCATCGTATGTGGTATTTGGACCACTGAAGATCCGCTCAGATGGTAGCTCTATGCTTGCAGGAAGGAGCTCCTGGCCCTGTCCAACCCCGCAGATATCTGTTACTCAGTGCTTACCTAATTACCTGCTAGAAATGCACAATCGCAAATTCTCTTCTCACTGGTCCATCCTGGGATACTTTTGTGACTTGAAAGATGGAGCAGTGAAGACCGTTCAGCCCCCCCAAAGCCACTAGACTGTCTCCATGTGGGCTTGTGTCTAGGGCTGACGTCTGTGCACAGGTCAGCTCACTCACTTCCCTTCTTGCCCCCGCCCCGCGCCCCACAGCCAGTCCCAGGTACCTGCTGCCGGGAGAGCAGGATGTGGGCCAGGTGCTTGCCGACCTCCGCCGACCGATGGAGACACACACCCCAGGGGTTGTCGATGACGTTGGCGACAGTGAGCAGTGAGGCTGGCCAGGTCAGGGCAGCCACGATGCCTGCAGAGGTGGGGTATCAGTGAGGAAAGCAGTGCGGAGAGGCCCTTCTAGGGAAGTGATGGGCTGGCTAATCAATGCCCAAGTGAACACATGCAGAGTCTTGAACTTGGAACCCGTGTGTTTTCCAAGGGCCGCCAAATTGCTAAACAGCAATGAAGAAAATTGCAGCTCATGCATTTTTGATTCATGGACCAGATTCCTTCTGTTCAAGTATCTGTCATGGCTGGGATTCCAAAGATGGCCTTGATTTGTCACTCCACCCTGTGCCCTCCCACTTTGTGCTCTACTCTGCGGTGCCCAGCCCTGCCCTGCCATCCACACTAGGCTCAGCCATGGGACTTGTTTTGGCCAATGAGATATGAGTCGATGTGAGGCTTGAAATGGTTTTGTGCATGGGGGCCAGCCTCTTGTACACTTCCACAGCTGGTGTGGGCTAGCCTGCTGATCCCAGGGGGAGGGTGACAGACAAATGGAGCAGAGCCAAGTTGCTCTCGTTGCCCCAGACAAGGCCAGCCTAGATCACTGGACAGTCGGCTGATCCACAGATGCATGAGCAGGCCCAGCCAAGATCAGTCAAATGAAGCCCCGTGACTTCTCTGCTGTTAATAAGAAATGACTGCTGTTTTAAGCTACTGGGTTTTGGGGTTGCTTGTTATGCAGCCATAGCTAATGGATAAGCTGTGTGACAATGTGGTTGGTTGTTTACCTGTCCCCTCCCTGCAAAGACCATAAACTTCATGGACAGGAATGCGGCCTTCACTTCTCTGTGTTCCTAAAGCCCAGCACAGTGCCTGGCTCCCTGGGAGCCTCGGGTGTGCAAAGATATGGTAGCAGTGGGCATGCTGCTGGTGGTGGGGCAGGGTGTGGGGTCGGGGGGCTTACCGGACAACACCGTGTACTTCAGGGCCTCCTGGGCCACCATGTTGGCCAGACCACTGAGGATGGTCTCCAGGGCATTGCCAAGCTCCATCAGGTACTTGGCCTCCCAGGCCAGGCAGTACTGCTCACTGCTGCGGGCTAAGGCCATCCACGGGGCGCTGAAGGTGCCTAGGGGAGAACACAGGTAGGTGGGGGTCTCTCCTGTCTGTGACGGGGACCACGTGTCCTTGTGGGCAGACAGAGGACCACCCCTGCTGATGAGCGGCAGCTGTCAGCGAAGCACGGCACCACCCTGGGAGTCAGCAGGCTGGGGTTCGAGTCCCAACTCTGCATTCAATAGTAGTGGGGTGACCCTGGGCACACCACTTTCCCACCCGCAGCCTTACTGTGCTTATCTGTGCAGTGGGGAGATGAATATTTAGCTCCCTTTACAGTGTAGTCGTAGGAATGAAGTGTTGGAACTTCTCTATGTGTGAAGTGCTACTCTCGCTCACCCTGCAGTCATTCTGGCATCAGCTGCTGAGGATGGATGATAGGAATGCGCACTGCGCCAAGCAGCTGGCTCTGGGAATCAGCGGGAAGCCATTCTACAAGCTCGGGCTGGGAGACGATCTGGAAGTTTGGGGCAGAGGTACCTGAGCCCAGCTCTGCCACAGTCTCACTGGGTCACCCGGTGTTTCTGAGCTTCAGTGTTCTCACTTAGGGACTAGAAATGGGGGGTGAAGACAGCACCACCACAGTGACCAACATCAGACACAAGTCCAACGCTGACCGTCTGCCTCCCTCTCTCCCCTGCTCTGTCCCCTCCCTCTGCCCTGAGTGAGAATAGTGTCACCTCTCCGGCATGACACTGAGGCCCTCAGTGAGCTGGTTCCTGCCTCCTTCCCAGCCCCATTGCTCCCCAATTTCTCACTTACACTCTGCCCGCCCCCCCCGGAAAAAACCTGCATCTTCCACGGCCTCTGAAATAGGGTGCTACCACTGGCCCTGCTTCGTAGCTGAGGAAACTGAGCCATCTAGGCCTCAGTTGGCAGGGACAGGGAGGTGCACACATCACACAGTCACTCTGCTCGGCAAGAAGGACAAGGGAGTCAGCTCCCTGCCTGACTTAAAGACCTCATCCCTACCGGAGGGTGCCAGGCCAACGCAAGCACCACCCTGAGGCTGCTCCCCCCTCTGCAGGGACCCTGTCACGGCTCCGCGACAGCTCAAGGTAGAGAGCAGGGGCTGGGGTTGGGGGAGGGTAAGGGTGAGGAGGGCTGTGTCCCGGCTCTCGGCAGCTTCCTGGTTGCTTGGCTCACACAGCCAGGCATGCCCCCTGGGGTCCTACATCTGTAAGAATGGAATGATAACATCTGACTCCTGAGAGTCGTGGGGATCACGTGAGAGGTCGCACGCACTGCCTTATATAAACACTAAAGCGTTGTATCGCCCTGAGGCCCCAAACATGCGCTATGGAGCCAGACAGAACAGTGATAAGTCTGCCCCAGTCCCTGGCTAGCCAGGTGACCCTGAGCAGCCCTTGTGCACCTCAGTTTCCTTATCTATAAAACGGGGGTGACAATGATGCCCACCTCCCTGGCTTGGAACGAGGGACTCAGTGAGCAAGGCCCCCCGAGATGCTCTCACTAGTACCCGGGTAGCTGCAAAACTGTTGTCACTAGTGTGCATAATCCTTAACCAAGGGCTGGGCTGCAGAGAATCAACTATCCCTATCACACACAGGCTTCTCTCCCAGCAGAGACGGGAAAAGCTACCCTCTTCTCCCTCCTGAACTTCATCTAGTTTGCTTGTTTCTTTGACCCGCTCCCCCACCCCACCCCCGCCACCTGCTGGAGAGCACGCTGCACCAGGCTGGTGGAGGAGAACACTGAAGAGGGTTTCTTCCTGCTACAGTGAATTGGCCTTCGACCTGGGGCCAACAGAGCAAATCACACTGAATTTGGCTTTTGACCTGGGGCCAACAGAGAGGGTGAGGGTAAAACAAAGAGAAGGAATTTGTTTCCAGATTGGGCAGAATCACAAATTCGTTAACTTAGATGCCTGCTCTTTCTTACTCCTTCCCTCCCGTCTCGGTCCGGCCTGCAGCGTGGTATCACGGAAGGGAGTGAACAGAGACACCCATGAACTTTGGGTCGGGAGACAAGGGTTCAAATCCTGCATCTGCCACTCTCCTGAACCTCAATGCGACCCCTCTGGGCTTCCTCTTCTGCCAGATCAGGACAGGACCAGCCCCCACCTCAGGGGGTGGACGTGAGGATCCCGTGGGGGTAGGGCATATCAAATTCCCACTTTGTGGGTAAAATGCCTGACTCGGGGTAGGCACGGACTAGGTGCTCAGTCAACACTGGAGGCCCACTGTGCGGGGACGGGGCCTGGCCATCCCACACCAATAAGGTTCTGGCACTTGACCAGATGCAGGTGGATGGATGCCTCTACACAGAGCCTGGACATTTTCTCACTTGCTTTCTTCTGTCTTATTTAGAAGAGCTGTGGCTTCTACCCTCAGATCCCAGAGATCTGGAAACTCAGGAGAGAGATCTGGGAACTCAGGAGGCTGCCAGCACGTGTCTGGTTGGGATGCTCTGGGTTCCCTGACCCACCCTGCTCTCTCTCTCCCTCTCTCTCTCAGTGATGAACTGTTTGCTGAGCCTCACACTGGGCACTTGCAACAGTGAGCCAGGCAGTGGATGGATCACAGTGTTAGTCCTTGATGCCACCCTGGTTAGAATCTCCCCGAAACGCATGTTCAAATTAGAGCAGCAAAGGGGACAAATGTTTGTGGAATGTCAATGAGAAACCAGGTGCCTTCCATGTGTTAGCTTGTTTAACTTAAACTTTGCAAGTATCTCGAAAGGCAGGAATAATTTTTCTATTTTACAAATGAAGCAGCTGAGGCACAGAGAGGTTAAGTAATTTGCTTGAGGTCACACCGTCAAGATGTACTGATCTCTCACCTACTTCAAGTCCTTTCAACTTTAGGTCACGTGCTTAAAATCCTTTGCTCTCTCCTACTTGCTCTGAGGATAAATTCAAACTCCTCGTCTCACCTCACATGCTCCAGCATGATCTGACCCTGTCAATACCCCTGCCTTCTAGCTCCCTGTTCCAGTCATCCTGCGCTTCCTTTGCACCCCTGGGCCTTGGTACATGCTGCTCCTTTGCTTGGTTTATACTTCTTGCTCCTTCTTTACCCAGTTAACTCCCAGTCTTTAGCCTAAATGTCACTTTCTCCAGGAACCTTCCCCTCATTCTCCAGAAACACTCTGTTGTTTCCTGTACTGTGCCATCCATAAACCTTCCCTGTAATTATTGCTCAGTCATCTGTTTTCTCCCTTGGATCACATGTTCCACGGGAGCCAAGGCCATGGCGGGGCTGCTCACCACTGATTTCCTAGGGTCTGGCTCAATGTCTGGCATGTGCCGTGTACAATACTCTGTAAGTACTGCTCAATGGATGAATTAATAGGTGAATGGGTGGGTGAATGAATGGGCGAATGGATGGATGGTTGAGTGGCTAGGTGGATAGATGGATGCAGGCATCGATGAATGAATGGGTGGGCAGATGGTTGGACAAATGAATAGACAGTTGGATGGATAGATAGGCAATGGATGGATGGATGCACCAATGGATGGATATGTGGATGAGTGGGTGAATAGCTGAAGGAGTGGATAGGTGAGTGGGTGTACGGTGATGGATGGGTGGATGGATGGGTGGGTGGGTGGACTGGTAGACAGGGGGATGGGTACGTGGATGGATGGTTGACGGATGGGTGGGTGTGTGGATGATGGATGGATGGATGGAGGGATGCGTGCACAGATTGATGGATAGATGAAGAGTGGATGGGTGGATGGGTATGGGATGAAGTCATCTCACCTTCTTGAGCCTCAGTTTCCTCCTCTGCAAAATGGGGCTCCTCCCCCACCCCTCCAGCGGTATACATAGGCAAGAGCCTAGGCCAGGGTTTGGCCCACAGCAGCTGTCCCAGCTCAGTTGACACCTCCCCCACCCCCCCGCCCTTCTCTGTTCTGCCCCTGGTCCTCACGGTATTTGCCGGATGCCAGCCATCCTGTGATGGCGATGGTGATATGCAGCTGCCTGCCTTCTGTTAGAGGCAGAAATGTGAACTCTTCAATGGCCCCGACACGCTTCTTCATCTTGTACCCTAAAGACCCAGATACAAAAATGAGGGTGGAGATGACTGGGGACCCCAGGAACGTTAGTCAGGTGGCTCTCTGTGCTTGCACGCTCACACTGAGTGCCCTCTCCCTGGACAAATGTCTCATTTTTTAAGTCATTAAAGGGTAGTTGCCATTATTGTCCCCGATTACAGCCAAGGCTAACAGGCTTCCAAAGGCCGGCCGGCTCCCAGCGGCAGAGCTGGGGCTGGAACTCACTGCTCCATCCTGACCCCATTGGTTCTAGATCTTTTCTTCCCACGAACATCACGGGTGTAACACACTCCTCTCAAAAAAGTGGATCAAACTGACCATGATTCTCCATGTGGGGAGGGATGGACCCCCCTCCCCCCGGGGAGTGGAACAGGGATCTCTGTGTGACTAGGGGGCTGCTGACACATATGATTTAGAACCCCCTCCCCCGGTGATACTGGTAAATGCAGGAAGCCTGTTGCGAGTTCCCGCAGGGCTGGGACCCAGCGTGAGAAGAGCCATGTCCTCCTCTGTCCCCTGGGGAGCCATCCCGGGTGAGAATCCAGGTCTGTCCTGTAAGAGCCAGGCCTCCCTGGCTGAACATCCCCCAGGGGCCACCACTCCTTTGGAACCTTACCTGTCAGGCCAGCTCCAGCCGCCCCGAACAGCGAGGTCATGACGGCGATGCCGGCCACTGAGCCCAGAGCCGCTGCCCCAGCACTGCCAATGATCGTGGCAGCCCCAGCGGCCACGAGAGGGGCAGCTAGACCCCCAGTCACGCCTGCAAGGAAAACAGCCCATAGTAGGTAAAGGCAGGAAGATGCGGCCTACCCAGTTCTTCCTCCACTGGCCACCCACTGCCTTCCATGGATGCTTCTAAGAAGGCAAATGAATGCTCTTCCTGCTGACCGAGCACCTGGTGCGCGCCGGGGGCCACCTCCCAGCTGACCCCCTTACACTGTCCTCTCGAGCTTCGAACCTGGCATCGTCCCTTGCTCCGCACCACCCCGGCCCCAGGTGGCCCCCGCCCAGCCTGGGCTGGCCTTACCGATCACGGTCCCGCCCCCGACAGTTGCCAGGCCTATCAGGAGATAGCGTTTCCATTTCCTTCGGTTTTCTTTCTTCTTCCGGGACGCCTCAGCCGTTCTGGGGGAAAGAGGTTGGTTTTTAGGGCTGGCTGTGCCTGGCACCCCTTGAGACTACCCCGCCTCACCGAGCCCCCAGCTAGGATCCATGCTTGTACGCACGCTGCCATGCAGAGCGAGGTACCGAAGACACCCTGGGCCGGTCGATGGTTTTAAGAAGCCGAGAAGTTTCTAAAACCCAGCTGGGAAGTCCCAGTGTGTGGGATGTGCTACTTACCCAATGGATCCATCCTAACAGGGTTGCAATTTGAATAATAAAAAGACAAAAAAAAATAATAATAGCAAAAGCAGCACAAAAAATATCTTCGAACAGATGGACCCAGAACAAGTACAAATACAATCACAGACTCCATCGCCCCCGTCTGCCCTTCCCCTCCCTGCTCCCCACCATCTGATCCCATCTCCCGCTGAAAATGTCTGCTGTCAGAGACCTTGGCCTTGGGGCAATAGCTACAATCAGCCAGACTTGACCTTTAAAAGCTATAAAATCGAGCGGAAAGGAAGCATGTGGGGTGAACGGGGTCAGGTGAAGCTGAGGACAGCCACCGTTAGCGTGCATCAAGCCCGGCCCCCGTGTCAGGTGGGCGGCCCCCGTGCTGTGAGGCAATCAGGAGCAAGATGAGGGACCCAGGGCAGGTCGGTGCAGTCCTCATGAGCACGAACTCTGAGCTGAGGTTGGAGTTTGGACAACTCAATGTATAGTGTGACAGCATGATAATCAAGAGGGGAAATGGTTAATATTTACTGGGATCCTTCTCGCCAGCCGCCGTGCTTTGTACTTCACATGGTTTCTCTTACCCTGGAAGCAGTTTTATTATTGTGCCCGAATGACAAACCAGTGAAGGGACAACAGCATCCCCCTCCTGAGGGGCTGTGGGCATCGAGGAAGAGCACGCCTGTCACGCATTTAGCATGATGGCACACCGCAAGGGGTGACCGAAATGGGGGCTGCTGTTATCATGAGACTATGCGCGTTTCTCCAAGCCTCAGCTTCCTCTTCTGTAAAATGGGGTTAACAACAGCTATCACGTCAGGTTGCAGGTTGTAAAGATGGAACACATTCTTTCTTCATCTACCCAACCAACAACCCGTCACTGAGGGTGGGCTTTGTGCTGGTACTTCTGCACGCCGAGTATCTGTGAGCAGAACCACGCAGCCCTCGACCAAGACCCGTTTCCTTCCCATCTCGTTCCTCCTGAACCGCACGTTGTCTTGAGAAGTAGCTCATCCTCCAGTCATCGAAGAGAAGTGGGATTTGAGCTGGGCGTTCAGGAGCTGCTCCGCCGTTTGGTTCTCTGCCGGCTCACCTCAACGAATTCTTTTCCCACACCCCCTTCCCGGGTGTCGAGTACAGCCCTTCACAGCTACTTCACTAAGGGAAGCAGAAACCCAACATCAACATCCCCATGCACACCACAGGTGCTGCTTCTCCGTGGCTGAAATTCATGCCATTGGACGTGGGATGAGGCTGAACTGTGTACATTGAGCAAAGCAGAAGGCAGGATGGCAACAGAGCGTGGGTTCTGACGTCAGGATTTGGCCCTGTGAACTTGACCTCGACCTCTGCTGTGTGGTAGTGGAGTACCATCCACCAGGTTCGGCTATCCCTCCCTGTACTGGTCCTCCCTGCACAAACATTACACATCCCTGCCCTGTTGAACTGAGGGGCCCCATGACCCACTGTCGCCAATGGAAGGTCAGTGGAAGGGGTGTGTGCATGTCATTTCTGGAACAATCTTTAAGAGTCAGCGCAGGGGTCTCATGAGCCTCCTTCTGCTCTGCCACGAACCAGCAACATCCCAGATAGGGGTCACTCCGTCACCCTGGACCCAGGACTGACAGTGCAGTGTGGACTAAAGCCGCCAGTCTGCAATGGACACTTGCTATGAACAAGAAATGCACCTTTGTTGCTGTAAGCCATTGAGATTCGGAGGTCATTTGTTAACTGCAGCAAAAGCCAGTCTATCCTGTTGGTTGAGCTACTTGCTGTGACTAAGTACCAATTATTTGACCTGTCTGACTTGCCTCACCCTGCAAGTGGGGATAATAGTAGCATTTCATCCCTGGGGGCACTGGGAGGGCAAACAAGATAATCTACACACAGCCATCGGCATATTATAATCAGTCAGTACGTTTGCTGTTATTATTGTTCCTTTCATTATTACGATAACCGCCTCCTACATGCAGGCTGGAGATATAGTTTGGCCTTTGATCGCTAGCACCGCTCCGTGCAAACAGGAAGGTTGGCAATTAGTTGTTTTTGGCAGAGTTCAAGGTCTGAGGAAAGGACTCAGGCTGCTGAGGACGTGCAGCAGGAATGCGCATGCGCCAAGCACCTGTCTCTGAATCAGTGGCACCTCATTTCACAAACTCGGGCTGGGAGACAGTGCAGAAATTTGGGGCGGAGGTATCCGAGCCCAGTTCCACCACGATCTCGCTGGGTCACCCAATACTCCTGAGCTACAATTTTCTCACTTGGGGACTAGAAATGGGGGGATGAGGACACCACCACCGTAGTGGCAGATACTATAACCCTGATCGTCGGCCTCCCTCCCTCCCAGCCTCCGTGTCCCTGCCCTCTGCCCTGAGTGAGGATAATGTCACCTCTCCGGCATGACACTGAGGCCCTCAGTGACCTGGCCCCTGCCTCCTTTCCAGCCTCGTTGCTCATTATTTCCTCACTCCTATCTGCCCTCCAGAAACACTGCTCTGCCCCTGGGCACTGCCTGGGCCTCAGTCCCTGCGCTTCTGCTGGACCTCGGCTGTCAAGGACCCTCTCACCTTCCTCTGGCTGGCTATACATTAGTCATCATTCAAGAGTGACCTCCTCCAGGAAGCCTGCCTGAGCCCCAGGGTTGCCTAAATGCCTGGACTCTGGGGCCCCTAACCCTCTATACTCAGCATGGACTTCTTCTAGACCACAGGGTTTCAAAGGGTAGGGCTTTGTATCAACTGCATCACAAGCCCCCAGGGTAGCTGTTAAAATCACAGCTTCCTGGGCCAGAAGGTCTGGGCATGCAGGTGGTCAGGCAGCTGTACCCACAGCAAGCCCTCCAGGGACCTGCTGTATCTTAAGTTGGACAATTGCCCGGACAGGACCTTTCTTGCTCTCTACCCTCAGCAGCTTGTCCTGGGCTTGGGACCTGGAGGGCGCTCAGAAAACGTTTCTTGAACAGAACCTAATCATTCCAACAAGGACTGGATGGGAACATGTTGCTACAGTATCTACTTCCCCACGCACTGCCTACATCTATAAAGCTGGCGAGGCATTTTGGCTAAACAAAATATTTAGCCAGAGAACAGGCCAATCACCATCAAGAATAAAACTTCTGAGCTACTAGGATCCATCTGAAATGTTGTAAAATTATATAAATTTCTGCTTCTAGATTCTTCCTGCAGCGACATCTGCGCAACCGTGATACTAGATAATCTTCCCTTTTAGGGGAGTTTATGCGGAGTGGGGGCGGGGAGCTCATACCCTAAAGGGAATAAAATACCTAAACAGTAAATATGGTTCTTGAAGCTGTTTTACTTAAATGTATGAATCCTAGTGTATCAAATCCATTTAACAAAGATTAGATGGATGATATACTCTAATCTCTAGCATTATTATTTAAATGTTTATAAAAATTTACTGAATCAAAGAGAATACAGTCTTTTCCCCCAAGTTATTTAGCTAAGGACCTCTCTCTCAATATTAACCCAAACCGATTTCCTTACTTATTTAAGTACTCGAACGTTCTTAATAACTGTTTTGTACATGAAACGAAGGGCTTTGCCAATCCTCATTAATTAACACAGCATTTTACTCCTGCAGTTAATTCCATTGTCTGACTGAATTTCAACGTCTAAAGCACCACAGGAGATGTTGGCTGGGAGTTATGTCTACAATGCTTCCTATATTTGGATATGGGAATTCAGGGCATGACGCTAAATCCAAATGGAGCCCCGTTCCCATTATTGACCACCCACAGGTCAGATACCATGGCAATCTCTGCCATGCTCATGCTCTGGGATGCCAGAAATGACCTGGAGTTGGCGTTCCAGGTCAGCCTTCCAAGGACAAAGGTTGAAGCCACGTACACATGGTGAAGAGCAAGACACCCATGTTGCCCATCTCATGGATCCACAAATAAAGGTCACCCCCTGCCACTCATCTCCCACCATGAGAGGGTGTTTCTTAGCCTTATCACCATTATCGACACCTTGTTTTTCTTTTTTTAAAATCACCTTCTCCAGTTGATAGAGGGAGAGCTTATTTCTGGGAGGTCTAGAGACAGATTCCTAAGTAAAAGCGCAGAAAGCCCCATTGAGAATGATCTTTACTGGGGTGCCTGGGTGGCTCAGTCGGTGAAGCATCTGACTCTTGATTTCGGCTAAGGTCATGATCTCAGGGTCATGAGTTCAAGCTCCGCATTGGGCTCCACGCTGGGCATGGAGCCTAATTAAAAAAAAAAAAAAAGTATCTTTACTGCTTTCTTTAGAATTAAGGAGAGAACCTGGGGGTGTCAACCATGCCGTGAGGGATGCACTGAGTACCGTTCAGATGGATACGGTGGTTGAATCTGATGGTGCCACTGGCCAGTGGTGTGACCTTAGCCGAGGTACGTCACCCCTCTGACCTTCTGTTACTTCCTCTGCAGAACCATCAGGGGACTGTCTGTGCATCAGATGAGATGGCATCTTGTCCTGCATCTACTGAGCGCTCAGGGACAGCTACGTGTTGACCATGTCATTCTGATGTGGTCAGTGTCAAGCCAGCAGGACATGCACTAACATTTATGGGCACCTACTATATGCTAGGCGCTGGTCCAAGCTTCTGATGTGCATCCATTCATTTAATCCTCCTAACAGCCCTGCGATGGAGATACAACCATCACCCCTCTGCTGGAGGTGAAGGAGCTGAGGCACAGGGAAGTGAGGTCACCGAACACGTGGGGGAAGCTCGGATGGCCTCTGGGCTCCGGTGCGGGGGGGGGGGGGGGCACCCAAGGACAGAAATGTACATCATCCTCCGAACCCGAGCTGCAAAGGATCGCCTCAGGGTGTCGAGTGATAAGCTCACCTTGCAGAAACACAAACCATGGAGCTAAAAGGAAGCTTTTAGCTCAAACAGAATTTGATCCTCTCCTTGTCTAGGTGAAAAAAACTGGTGCCGTTGCCCAGAGAGGGAAAGCAACATGCCCAGGGCCACACAGACATTTAGTAGTAGAATCACACTGAGAACTAGGTCTCCTGGCCCAATAGTCTCTAGGCCTCCCTTGGGTATCAGACCCTTCCAGAGACCACAGGAAGAACCTGAAAGGTCTCCAGTGTCCCTAAAGCAGAATTTAAAACTTTACACATGTGGAGTATTTTTCTGGGGAAAGGGCTCATATGTAGGATATTAACGATGATGATTGTCCTACAGCAAATAATGATATTTTTCAACCAGTTACTCCGTGCAAGTCCTGCTTGAAGCACTTCACATGTATGAACTCATTTGAGCCCTCCCAAGGACCCTATAAGGAGGGTGCTATTATTGTCCCATTTTGCAGATGAGGAAAACAGAAGCCCAGAGAGGTTAAATAACTTCCCCAGTATCACACGCTGAGCTGGGCTTTCCTAGAACTTCTGTTTCGCATCATCTCTGATCTGGCATTATAAGTACAGGCAGAACAAATCCTCTCGATAACATGTTTTTTTTTCTGATAATAACATTTCCAAACAAATAGCTAAGATTTTCCAAGCATACATATATGCGTGTGTGTGTGTCTGTGTGCAACAAGACAAGACTCTGGGCCCCGCTCGTGATTATGGTCATGGGCCTGGATCCAGGTGTTTCTTTACTGACACCGCTCTGGGTATTAACACAAGCCTGTTTTCAGGTTATTTCAACAGATCAAGTTGCTTCCTTTCTCCAGGAAACAGCCCCTTCCTTTGCCCTACTAACCCCAGGCAGGAGGGCAGCTCCAGCTCTGAAGCTGGCTTCAAAGCTACATGGAACTGGCGCAAACTGGCTGCTCCAAGAGAGCCATCGTGCTGGACAAAGAGGGTGCTGGGAGACGTGCCTGGTGCAAAGAGCCTGCAACTAGGCTGTGACCAGGATTGATTGCTCTGGTATCAGATCCCGTGGAAGGTGTTCCGCCAAGAGCTGAGCTCTGGCCAAGCGACCAGGATAATTTCCCTCTATACACGCCCGACCATGCATAGATAGCAAAGCCGCTCTGCAGCTGGAAGGTACCGGGGCCTGTGGGGGAAGGGAAGGACTCCTATCTATTGTGCCCCTGCTACGGGCCAGCCCTGGGCCGAGCCCTCGACATGACCACGTTCGGTTTTCACAGTGACCCTGGGAAGACACTATCCTTATTCCCATTTTACAGATAAGAATATTGTGGTTTAGGGAAGGGGGGGGCTGTCCAAGGTCAACAAGTAGATGGGTGTCAGAGATAGGATTTTGATCCAGGCCACTCTGGCCCATGGACAAGGTATCCCAAGGGCTTGAGGTGGCAGAGTGGGGTGCCAGGGTCACGGACTATTGAAGTCACAGACTCATGCCCCCAGCCATAATCCATTCAGTCCCCACTTTGTACAACTGAGGACTGGGGGCCAGAGAGGGGAAGTGACTTGCTAAGGCCACACAGCGAGTCAGGGCTGCATTGGGACTCTCGGTGGCGTGCTCCTTCCATCCCCCTGCACCAGCTCTTAATGGCGGGGAGGGAAGAGGGGAGCATCTGTTATCTGAACAGGGCACTCAAGTGGGAATTCTCAATTCCTGGCAGGCAGGGCTGGGGTCACGGGGCTCCCTTACTCAGATTCCTCCTCTTTGGTTTCCTTCAGGCTCTCAAGGAACGTCTCTTCAAGGAGATCCAGCTCCTCCAAGGGCACTCGGAAGAGGGAGGTCACATGGCAAATGAGGACGCGGGCCCGTGCATCATAGCGCCCTCCAAAGAGAAACAAGGGCAGAGAATCAGTTTAGCTTTTAAGCACAGAGACCTTAACAGCAGTGTAACAGACACAGCCCCAAGCCTGGAC
This sequence comes from Eumetopias jubatus, assembly GCF_037043125.1. Taxonomy (NCBI): domain Eukaryota; kingdom Metazoa; phylum Chordata; class Mammalia; order Carnivora; family Otariidae; genus Eumetopias; species Eumetopias jubatus. Next base: position 92,797,247 of record NW_028274810.1, on the reverse strand, counting down.
ACGCCCTACATGCACAACCCCACAGGAGGTGTCAGCCAAACCACAGGCCAGCCTCCCGGATGGGATATGGTGCAACGCTGAAAACCACCGACCAGAGGCAAGGTGGTATTTTTCACCAAATCACGGGCAAAGATCAATTTTTTTAATCCCAAAGGTTAAGGAGGGTGATGAAAACAGGTGGGTGCTCGAGGACCTCGCTGGTGGGAGTGTGCATTGATATAAACCGTCCGGAGGGACATTTGACAATACGGATCAAAACCTGAGAACAGGGGCGCCTGGGAGGCTCAGTCGGTGAAGGGTCTGCCTTCAGCTCGGGTCATGATCCCAGGGTCCTGCGATCGAGCCCCACATCGGGCTCCTGGCTCAGCGGGGAACCTGTTTCTCCCTCTTCCTCTGTCTCTCTCCCTGCTCGTGCTCTCTCTCTCTCTCTCTCTCTCTGTATCTCTGAGAGATACAGAGTAAATAAAATTTACTCAAAGGAGTCTCAAAGGAGTAAATAAAATTTTTAAAAACAAACAGAAAACAAAAAAACCCTGAGAACAGCGTGTACTCCCAAATCATAGAGACACAAAGTAGAACAGCGACCAAGGGCTGGGGGAGGGGGAAAGAGGGCGTTAGCATTTAGGGGGACAGAGTTTCAGTTTCGCAGGTTGAAAAGAGCTCTGCAGGGGCACCTGGGGGGCTCAGTCGGTGAAGTGGGGGGCCCACTGGGGGGCTCCCAGTCGGTGGAGTGGCCGACTCTTGGTTTTGGCTCAGGTCATGATCTCAGTGTTGTGGGATTGAGCCCCATGTCGGGCTCCACACTCAGCAAGGAGTCAGCTTGAGGACTTTTCTCTCTCTCTCTCTCTCTCCCCTCTGTCCCTCCCCCTGCTCATGCTCTCTCTCTTTCTCTAAAATAAATAAATAAATCTTTAAAAAAAAAAAAAAAGAAAAGAGCTCTGGAGATGGACGGTGGTGGTGGCAGACACAGTGAATGTGCTTAATGCTACTGAACTGTACCCTTAAAAATGCCTAAAATACTACATTTTATGTTATGTGTATTTTACCCAAAAAAAAAAAAAAAAAGAGGAGGGAAAGATGTGCACCCCTGCTGGCCCAGGAATTCTATTTCTGAAACGCTAATCTTAAGAAAACAATCCTGAATGCAGCAAATAGTAAGTAAAGACCCTACCACTGCCTTTATAACGTGGAAGTGATAGCAATCTGGAGATTTCTAACATCAGGGGATCCGCTATGTAAACAACAGCACATCCACCGCGTGGAGAATAAGCAATAAAAAAAAGATTCTGAAGAAAAGTTTGCAAATCTGAAAAAGATGCTTATATGATGAAACAAAATTTTTCTTTTCTTTTTTTTATTTTTTAAAGGTTTTATTTCGTTATTTGACACACAGAGAGAGAGAGTGTGAGAGGGAACACAAGCAGAAGGAGTGGGAGAGGGAGAAGCGGGCTGCGGGGCTCGATCCCAGGACCCTGGGATCATGACCTGAGCCGAAGGCAGACGCTTAACGACTGAGCCACCGAGGCACCCGAAACAAAATTTTTAAAATGGATAGATTTACTTGAGAATAGGGTCCCAGCTAAGGAAAAAAAAAAGCCCATTGCTGAGGAAAAAGGGAGAGAAAGAAGTCAAATAGGACTTTTTTTTTTTTTTTTGGTCTTTTCAAAATTATCCCTAATGAACTTGGGTTAATTTTATAATTGGAAAAATTAATCAATCAAAATTTCACCAAAGGTGGTCTGTCCAAGCCCAGAAGCTCGTACGAATGCGTTACTATCTGGGTAGTGAGGCACGGGGGAACGTGAGGGTGCCCTACCTCCGAACATGACATCACTCAGCCGCCCAAGCTGGAGATGGGGGATTCGCCCATCCTCCTTCACCCCGCACACCCAAAGTCCCTGAGACTGTTAGTTTATCTAAAAAAATCTCCACTGGGGCGGGGGGGGAGGGGAATCACTGCATCCCTGTCCCGGCTTCCCACCCCCCACTGGGAGGGCGTCCTCTCTGACTGGGACCAGTCTGGGGGTCTCTGTTCTCTGTAGAGAACCTGCGTGTTCCGCCACCTGGTGGGCATAGCGGGGCAGCGAGGCCCCTTGGGGTGCAGCACGTCAGCACCTCAAGCCCCCAAACCTCCACCACCGTCTCCAGTCATCCACGGACACTGGGGCTCCTCTCTGCCTCACTCAACTGGCTCCAAACTCTGGTAGGGACGGGACGGGTGTTATTTGGACCCCAAAGATTCTGGTTCTGAAGTGTGGGACGGGCCCGGGGAGTCTGTCCCCGCAGGTGCACAGCCAGGTTTGAGAACTGCTGGTCTGGGGGCCGGGAGTAGGAGGAACAGAGCTGCTGTCACTCTGGACCCTGCTCTCGGGTTTTCCTCCCTCGGACTCCCACTCACCCTCCTCGGCTCCTCCCCAGCCCAGAAACGTCTCCAGGCCTGGGCTCCTGGCACTCTGCTTTCTTCTTTCTTTGGCGACAATGTAGAAATGTCACGATTAGAACCACATCTAAACCCTATCATGACCTTCAGGGGCCCTGTTCAAAGTCCCCGACCTCGACTTCTAGAATGTTCCTGCTTCAAGGGCCTTTGCACCTGCTGTTTCCACCACCTGAAAGGCTCATTCCTCAGATCTTCATGGGGGGCTTCTCCTCCTCATTCAGGTCTCCGTTCAAAGCCTCCTGCCCAGAGAGGCCCTCCTGACCATTGGCCTATTGCTCTTTGTCCCTTTTCCCTGACTTTTGTTCCTCACAGAGCTCACCAGCACTGACATATTCATTTACTTTTGTTGGTCTCTCCTCCTGAAATACAGACTTTATAAGGGCAATCTTATAAGCGTAGTCATTGCTCTATCTTTAGTTCTCAGAATGGTGCTTGCCACAAAGAACAAATGTTCAATGAATAACTTGACGGACTTGGGGAGGGATCCTGTTTGTGTGTCTAACCCTGGGCAAACAGCTCACCCTTGCTCGGGTGGAAAGCAGAAATGGTGAGAGTCACCTCACAAAGGTTTGAGGAGAGGACCCCCAGTCCACGAGAGGCCCCTAATGAACGTTGGGCGCCCTCGATGTGGGCAATTGTATTATACTAAAATAGTAGTGGCTAGCCTTCACCATGCACGGCCCTCCAAAGTCCTTAAGTTTGAAGTTTCAGCTTCTGCAGGATAAACCAGTTCCTTCCTAGCACAGAGCACTCAGTGAGCTGCAAATTGGCAGTGTTTGCCCCCCTGTCCTTGACCGCAACTGTCTACGTGCTGGGGAGTAGACACGTCTTGTCTCGGGATTACTAGGTCAGTTAAAGCTTCACAAAGGAGCTCCCCGCTCTCACAGACTATTGCATCCAGGTGATAACTGAGCTGTGGAAAGCCAGCCAGCCTTGGCCATGGTGATTAATTGGTGGCAATTATAATTAGCTGTGAATTCACACTCTGCTGGTTAAGGCTGCCGTGATTCAGCTTCTGGAATATAGGATGCCAGGTACATAGGTGATCAGCTCCCGATGTATACTCAGGCACGGGGTTCTGGAATGTGTAAGGGTCACTGGTGGCCAGGCTGCTGGACGTGGAGCTGAGGTCCTATATGAGGCAGATGGTAGGTGGTGGGGGAGCGGCACGAGTCCAAGGCGACCCCGACACTGGGGTTTTCTGGTCCTGGCTCTACTGCCAACTTGCCAGGTTGACCAACTCACTCCTCAAGGGCCTGACTATCCTGTTGTGGAGCTTGGGTCAAGAGCCTGGGCATCGTTCCTGGTTTTTCTGGTTGCCCTACTCAAACATCCAATCCACCAGCCAATGCTGTCAGCTGCACCTTCAAAATGTATCCTGAGTCAGACCCCAGCACTCCACTACCATTGCCTGCCACGGCCACTGTGACTGCCTTCCCTCTTCAACTACCGGCCATCACCCTGGTTCTCAGCTTTCACGCATGCCAGCACTCTATGTGTCGCCCAGAGCCAGAGGGGCAAAGTCATATGGATGATTGTGCTCTCTGTCCAACTAAAAACCCTCCCAATGCACTCAGAATAAAATCCACATTTCTTCCCATGGTCCACAAGGCTGAACATTACCTGGCCCCTTCCCACCACCTTCTTCTACATCACTTTCCCCTGATCCCTGTTTCACGCACCAGTACCTGGCCCACCAAGAAGCCAAACTCTTTCCCACCCCAGGGCCTTTGCACTTGCGGTTCTAACTAAAAGGCTCCTCCCCCAGAGCTCTGCCCGGCTGGTCCCTTCTCATCAGTCAGGTCGCAAATTTTATGTCCTTACAGAAGGCATCAGCCTCTAAAGTACAGCAGCCCACCGCTGGTCACACCGTCCCGTTCGTGGCTCCTACCACTGTTGTGTCTGTGGATAGCTTGACTGTCTGGCTCTCCCCACCAGACTGTCAGACCCACGACGGCAGAAACTTTTGCTTTGTTCCTTGTTGTCTCCCAGTGCCCAGGATGACGCCCAGCAATTAGTAAGATGTGTTGGCTCAATAACTAACTGATGCTCTCCCTTGTCTGCCAGGGTTCTCTGACCGGCCCACGCATTTCTCCTCCCACCACCAGCTGAGACTTATTCTCTCTTTCCAGTACCCTCTGAGCCCTGCATCCCCAGGGGACAAGGGAGACAGCGGGTTTGCTGGGTAAGGCCTCTCTCCTCCTCTGGGTAGGGTCATCTCTTACAGTGATGAGTTACTTTTAAATGTCAAAGTCTTGACAATGCCTCGAATACCCTCTCTTGGATCTGTTCATCACTCAGTTTCTTCCTCAAACGTCACCTCCTCTGAGAAGTCCTCCCTGACTCCACTTCACTGCTTTCTGCTCTCTTATCAGGAGGTATTTTCTTATCACCTTTTAAAACCTGATTTTTACATTGGCCGACTTGTTTATGATGTTTCCCCCTCTGGAACAGAAGCTCCAAATTCACTGTACAGTCCTAGCATCCAGGCCTGTGCCCAAAACAAAGCAGATGTGTAATTACCTTTATAAGAGTAAAGAAATAGGAATGAATGAATGAACGGATCTCTGTTGGGAGAGGTCCAAAATAGGGGAGAATTATGCTGGATAAGATTTGTATCTCCTTCCAGCAGGAATACCCAATGATTAATACTCGTATTAATACTGGAAGCTTCATTTATGCACTGCTTCCTCGAAACCGGACGTGGTGCTGCCCTCCGCAAGCAGGCAGCTGCGGTCCTATCTCATTCAATCCAAAAAGGACACAGAGACGACTGGGTCACTTGCCCTGGGTCACCCATCTGGGTGGGTGGTGAAGCGGATGGTCCAACTGCAGAGGCTGTGCCCTTGGCCCCGCCCAGGACACGGCAACTGTGGCTGAGGCAGCAAAACACTGTCTTTTGGCTTCCACTCCTCCCGCCTGGCCTCCCCTTGAATTTGGGTCAGGTCTTGATCTTCCCCAGCCTGCCCAGCAGTGGGCAGTGGGCACACGAGGTCACCCCTGCTACTCCTAAGGACTGGTCAGATCCCAGTCCAGCGCCTGGGCCAGCATTTCTGGAAACCCACCCGAAGGACCAAGGCCAGAGAAGCTGGTCTCCCAAGGTCCCTTCCAGCTCAGAGATCTAAGGGTCAGCCTCTGGGTGCCTGTTCCCTATCCCACTCCCTGGGAGGAAACTTCAAAAGTCCAACGTGACTTGGACTTGAAACAGCTCCAAAGCAGCCTCTGCCCTATCTTTCCTCGACCTCAGGAGAGCAGAGTCTGCAAGTCACTGAGCACGTGAATCCAGATGATGCGATGTAGGGTTGAGACCCACAATGCGAGGTCACAGGGGAGCTCGTGAAAATTCTGATTCCCTAGCCCCACACTCAGGTCTGGCGTGGGGCTCGGGAATCTGTACTTTTCACAAGCTCCCTACGTGATTCTGAAGCAGGTGGTCCCCACTCTGAGAAGCACAACAGTGGGCAAGCAGGTTAGTGCTTCCTGGTCTGAGAAGGTCTGGGCACCCTCATGCCCGGAGGCGGGGGCGTGATTGAGATCCCCTGTGCTGTCTCTGCAGGAAGGAAAACCGTGGTCCAGGGCGCTCCTCCTAAATGCCAGGCATCACCGGAGGAGTTTGCCTGTGTGACTGGTTGCTCATCCTCCCAACGGTCTTAGGAGCTTGGTATGACAATGCTCGGCTTTGCTCAAGAGGGAAGAACAGGTGCAGAGAAACTTTCTAAGTCACTCAGCTGAGAGAGTGGTGGAGCTCGGATAACAAGCCAGGATTATCTGATGCCAACATCTCTGTCCAGTCCAGTATGGCTGTCTCTTAAAGGCAGATTGACTCTTGAGTGAGTTTGGGGGTTCCAGAACAAAACCATGTGGTCAGCAGTGAATCCTATTTTCTGTGTTCAGGGGTATGTGGTGTGCACACACAATTCCAGGCACAGCCCTAGCCTATGGTCCACAAGACAGGTCACCCTGTTCTTTAAGAAAATCTTGGTGGGGGTGGTGGTGATGGGGGAGGAGCCTAGGGATCTCAGCTCTGCTACCAGGGGGCAGGAGGGCACCAGCCCCACACAACTACTGGGCAGCCCGGGAGCCCACCCCAGACATACAACCACACACCGCAGAAGCCCTTGGCGCCCAAGCGGTCCCTCTGGCTTAGGAAGCAAGGGGGTGTGTCCAAAGTCACCCAGTATGTTCATGACAGAGTGGGGGCCAGAACCAACCCTTCTGGGCTCTTCCGTCCACCAGCATCGCCCAATAGAGAAGCTATTGCACCCGGTCCTTCACTGTCCAGGGCTGTCCTATGCATCGAAGGATGCGCAGCACCCCTGGAGCTTGGCACTAAACGCCCATTGCACCTCAGGTGTTGTGATAACAACCTCACTCTCCCCACGTTTTCAAATGCACCCCCCTGGGAGGGGGTGGTATAATCTTCATTGCAAGGCACTGAACCAGCCTCTGTTCTCAGTAGGGCCCCATCTCCAAGTAGAGTCACATGGCGGGCCCAGGGTTGACCCTGTACTTCCTGCAGAGCAGCAGGATCCCGGACCTTTGGGAAGAGTTCATGGTTACTCCCTTCCCTTTGGGGGCCGCCTCCCAGGCCAAAGAAAGGGAGCCCAGGGGCAGAAGCTTCACCTTTGTTGTCACACAGATTGGGTTTTGAATTCTCAGCTACCTAGCCGAATAGCTTCAGGCAAGTTTCTTGACCTCTCTGAATCTCAGTTTCTTTGTCTGTAAAATGGAGACAAGAATATTTTCTTAATCTGGCTTTTGTTGAGATGAAAGAGGAGGACGCCCACGAGCGCCTGGCCAGCACCTGGGATGCCCTACCTGTTCAGGAAAGGGGGGCTGATACTGCTCTTTTCATAGTAGATTCTTTTTTTTTTTTTAAGATTTTATTTATTTGAGAGAGATAGTGAGAGAGAGAGAGAGAGAGAGAGCACATGAGAGGGGGGAGGGCAGAGGGAGAAGCAGACTCCCCGCCGAGCAGGGAGCCCGATGCAGGACTCGATCCCGGGACTCCAGGATCATGACCTGAGCCGAAGGCAGTCGATTAACCAGCTGAGCCACCCAGGCGCCCTCATAGTAGATTCTGACACCTCCTTGATCCTTAGGCTAAGACCCTAAGAAGCCCGGGCTGCTGGTACCACCCTGCTGGTGTCAGGAAGACCAGGGACTCTTTTTTACTTCTCCCCCTAGGGTCCGAGGACTGTGGGGTTTAAATGAACGAGTATAAAGCACTTGGCTCAGGGCCAGCACATAGTGGGCCCTCAAGGGGCATCGGCTGTGATGAGAATTACTCCCGGGGCTTCACACAGGATCTGGTGCACACAGTGGGTGCTTAGTTCTGGCTGACTGATGAACCAGTCAGTTTTGATACTGATAACAGGTTGCATGAGTCTCAGGGATGCTGACAGAAAACCCAGTCCGTGCAATTTCACCATGTCAAAACACCAATATCTCAAGCTTTTCTGATTCATCAGAGAGGCAGGGTTTGCAATTCAGTAATAAAGACCTGGTCACAAAGTAGAGTCCAGTTTGCGGGAAGACGGCTGTCCCATGTGGCATGCACCTCCTTCAGTTCCGTGGCTTGGAGTTGATGTTATCTTTGGATTCAGAGTCCAGAGGGCAAACCCTCTGATTCGGGGGAAGTTGCCTGGACACCAGTGCAGAGCTCACAGTAACATTCACTTTGCCTTACATGGAATTTTGAAACTTACTTTGAAAGGGAACCCTGGGCTACTTAACCTCCTGAGTCAGACCTCCTCCCCTGTGCATGGGGGTAATATTGCCTTCCTTCGCAGTTGACCTGAGGATTATACACCATGCAGCAATTCATAATCTATGTGCAGGACCTAGGAGGCAACTAGAATAACTTACAAAGATTGTCAACTACAAATAACCCGACCCCACGTGACATGGACGAATGCTGGGTCCTAGAGTGGTGGTTCTCGGCTAAGGACATCTTTGCTCCCCAGACAACACTTGGCAACTATGGAGACATTTGGTTGTCATAGCTCAGGAAGTGGTACCGGCAGCTGGTGAGTACAGGTCGGGATACCCCTAAACGTCCTACAGCGCACAGATGGCCCAACAACGAAGAATGACCCAGGCCCAAGAGTGCCCAAGAGTGCCGAGCTTGAGGAAACTGGTTTAGAGTTATCAGCTTAGATTCAGTTTAACCTTCAGCGAGTAAAAGAATTACTTTTTCATTTGTGTGGGAAAAGAGCTCGGTGGTTGTTACTGGATGAAACCATGGTTATCACCCACAAAAGTCCACCCAGCTGCCAAGGGGGCACCTGTCTAGTGACTAAGATCCCAACAGTGTCGGTAAAGGCCAAATTTCCAGGAAGTTCTGGGAAACGCAGCCTTTCATACTGATTTCCTGGGCTGATTCCATGACTAATCACCCCACCTCATGCTCGGAGAGAAACCCAGTAGCACAGAAGGCCTTCTCCTAGCCTATCAATCTCTGTACAAGATGGTTTAACCCTCAGGTTCAGACAAACCAACCTGCTGGTATCTAAGCTCATTCTCTAAAGAAACGCCATCCATCCATCCATCTATCTTTCCATCCATTCGTCCGTTCTTCCACCCATCCATCCATCTAACCATCTGTCCGTCCACCCACCCTTCCTTCCTTCCATTTATCCATCCTTCCATCCATTCTTGCATCCATCCTTCCTTCCTTTCTATCCGTCCATCCTTCCATCTATCTATCCAATAATTATTAAATGCCCACCATGTGCCTATCAGTGTGGTAGACGTTGGGGTGCAATGAACAAGCCAGACCAGGGCCCTGCCCTCATGGAGTTTATGGGGGAAGCGCCTGAACAAATGGGCCAACTATGACACTGACCTTCTCTTTATAAGATCCCTAGCCATGCTCTTCAAACCAAAGACAGGTTTTTTGTTTGTTTTTTTTGTTTTTAAGGAGTATCTGTCTGTTGCCCCTCCTTTGGATTTGATGCTGCAGTTCAGAGAGGTTAAGTGACTTGATCAAGGTCACATAACGAGAGAGTCTCAGAGACAGGATGAGCATCCAGGTTTCCTGATTTGCAGGGCTTTGCCACTTTACCTCTAACCACCACCACACATGAGCAGCACTCGTGTGCTCTGTTCGGAGCACTCTGCATGGTGTATCTCATTTAATCCCCACCACTGCCCTCTAAGGTAAAGACTGCTGTTATCTCCATTTGATACGTGAGAAACCGAGGCACAGAACCATTCAGTAACTTGCCAAAGTGGAGCTTGACTTTTAACACCAGGCAGGCTGACTCCCCAAATGCCCTCACTTCTTGGTCCCTGGTTCTTCATGAATACGGATAAAGAGTTGGCCACGACAATTACTGGCAAGCCAGGCCCGCCCCTGGGTCTCATTTTCCCATCTGTGCCCTGAGAGGGTGGTCTAGATGGTTTGAGGATCCACCCACCCCTGACCTCTGCAAGCCTTCGGAGCCCTAGCACCTGCCCCTGTGGGGTCCCCGATCTGGGGAGGCTATCAGATGATAATGGTTTCCATGCTGCTCAGAATACCCCTGGGAGGGCACAAAGTACCAGGTGGTGACATGAGACAGGCCGTTTTAAATCCACTCCAACTGTTCTGCCCGAACCAGGCCAAGGTCCCCCATAGCAGAGAGGGCTAGGTTGTGTCCTAGTTGCTCAGGGGGGCTCAGGAGCATTTGTGGTTTGTGGGTGGGGGGCCGGGGGTAAGATGAACATGGCTCTCCAGGTAAGGAAAGGGAGAAACTGAGGCAGAGGGGGGCGCATTGGGACCCCTGCCCCTCCTACCCGGTGATAAGGCAATAGGACGAAGCGCTGGCCTCAGAGGCCAGGGACCAGGTTCTGACTCCCAGTCTGCTTCTAGCGCTGCGTGTCTCAGGGAAAGCCCCCTCCCCTCTCTGGCCCTTCACCTCTCCACCTGGAAAAATGAGAGGCTCATCCGAGATGCCCTTGGGACCATGCGTCTCGGGTCTATAGCCTCAACCGCCCTGCAGGGTGCTGAGTAGGCTCCATGCCTGTGTGGCCCTCAGCCTCGGGCCAGGCCCACCGTGAGTGCTCAGTAACACATGGCTTTGCTGTTACAGGATTATAAGGTGAGAGTGTCTGTGCTTTCTAGCTACTGGAGTCTCAGACCTCCATGCAAGTGCAACCCTTGACTCTACGAGTGTCCAGGAGCATCAGACATGATTATTCCTCCCTTACTTCTGTTAAAAAAAAAAAAAAAAGTGCTACGATTGGGCAATGTTCTCAGACCATCTCTGCCACTTCCTGGGGCAAGCCTCAACAGCAAACGGGAGTAATTACTTAACGCCATGCCTGCCTGAGCGCAGGGGCTCAACAAATCATCCTCGAGGTCCCACTCAGCTCTGAGATAGGCAGTGAAAATATTTTGTTTGGGTAGAGCAGGGCCAAAAATACACATTGGGTTTTGAGCCTGAGAGCCGCACTCCTCAGACTATCAAGGAAGCACCTGGGGCCTGGTCAATGAGCAGATTCTGATTCAGGAGGTGTGGGTGGGGCCTGGAAGTCTGGCTTTCTAACAAAGCTCCCGGATGTTGATGCTCCTGGTCCATGGACCATACTGTGAAGAGCAAGGACTTAAGGTTCTCTCTTTTTAAAAAATAAAAGAGACCATGCGTTAGTCTCATAATCAGAAGCCCCAAGGTACAGTGACCTGGACACCCTACCACCCTCGTGGATATTGACCATGCTGAACACAGCTTCATGAGCAGGCACGCATGGGAAGACAGTCCCTATGACCTCTTGTGTAGGGCTGGAGGAGGTCCCGGTGCCCTTCTCTCTTAGGTTCCCTGAACCACCCACTTTGCATGAAAGGGTCACTCAAGACAAATACCAGGGTTCCCCAGCTGGTCCTAACACCCTGGCGACTGGCATCAGGCAACCAGACTTCCAGGGCTGAGACATCACTCCTGGCTCCTCTCTTGCATTCCCTCTATCTGGTCTGTCAGGGATCCTGCCGTCTCTTCCATCAGAACGACTCCTGGGTCAGCCCTTCACCCCCAGTATCTCTGCTCCCTCGTTGAGGCCGCGTTTCCTCACACTGGGCTGATGGGGATGCCTCCTAGAGTCTGCCCAGGTGAAATGCATCCTGCTCTCTTCCCCAGCTCAGTTGCCCGAGGCGGCCAACAGGCCCAAAGCCTAGCCCGCTGGGCTGCTGCCCCAGGGACCTTCCCCTGTGAGCTCTTTTCTGCCTATGTTCGTGCACCTGCTCTTCCTGTTCTTCCTCCTCCCGCCCCTCCGCTCCCCGACGAGCCGGGGTTCCGAGGGGCTGGTGCAACTTTCCCTACGTAATTTTTCATAAAGGTATAACCTTTTTCCCATGCGATGGTTTGGAGGCTGTTGGGATTTCACTTACAATTCTGTGCCTCTCCTCCCTGCCATCAGAATAAACATCAGGGGTCTTTGCACCAAAACCTCTCGCCAGCACAGGGAATAGAAAAAGCCACACACACAATGACGGGGGGCCCGGGCGGAGAGGGGTGGGGAGAAACAGAGGCGGAGCGATGGGGGGCAGGGAGGTGCTCATGAGGGAGCCCTGTAGTGGTCTGATGTGGGGACACCCTGGGCTCTGCAGTGGGTTGCACTGGTGACCCCCCCCCCAAAACAATACAACCCAATGGAAGCTGGGAAGGTGACCTTATTTGGAAAGAGGGTCTTTGCAGATATAAGTAAAGAGCTCTGGATGAGGCCGCCCTGTACAAGGTCCTTACAGGACGTACAGAGAGGAGAGGAAAGGAAGAAGCAGGCCACGGGACGACGAAGGCAGAGACTAGAGAGACGCGGCTGCAGGCGGAGGAAGGCCCAGAGAGAGGCAAGAGGGATTCTCCCCTACAGCCTTGGGAGGCAGCGAGATCCTGCTGACACCTTGCTTTCCGAATCTGGGCCTCCCGAGCTGTGAGGGAATACATTTCTGCGGCTTCAAGCTTCCCCGAGTACGGTAATTTGTTACGGCGGCCCTAGGAGAGAAAGCAGGTGGACTCCCACACTGCCACTTACTGTGCAGCCTTGGGTAAATCGCTTAACCTCTCTGAGCCGACTTCCTCAGCCACAAAACGGGGCAATAAGATCTATCTCATTAATTCGTTCATCAGATATCTACTAGAGTATGTACTATGTTCCAGGTGCTGGGTTAGGGACTAGAAACACATGGTGAAGGAAACCAGGCGGGGCGCTGCCTGCCTGGAGCTACGGTGTGGAGGGGAAGCCCGCAAAGTATCCGGTAGCTGTTCAACCACAGCCATGGCCACATGGTGCTGGGATGAGCATCCCAGGCAGAAGCCAGAGGCTTTCCCAGGGAAGTGCTGCCTGAGTGCAGGGAGGAAAGCAAGAGGAGCAGGATGCTCTGTGGGCAGGGGAAGGGCACCTGCGAAGGCCATGGAAGCACGGGCACTCGGGGAGGGGGGCCGGCGTGGAGAGCGGGAAGGGGTGTGCTGAGAGATGAGGCGGGGCCGGGGCCAGCCCGCGCGGGCCCCCCTCCTGAGGGCAGGGGGAGTCACGTGGGGACGGAGCCAGGAGGCAGCGTGGTCCCATGTGCCTCTGCAAGGATCACCGAGTTGCCGTGCAGAGACCAGACTGCTGGCCAGAGTGGGGGGCAGGAAAAACAGCGAGGACACCCCTGCTGTCGTCCAGGAGTGGGTGATGGTGGCTCAGGCCAGGGCGGTGGGTGGAGCCGGGGAAAGAACCAGATTCAAGAGCTACTTAGCAGGTAAAACCACGGGACCTCGTGAGGAGAGACGAAATAATGGCTACAGAGCCCCAACGGTGTTTGGCACGAATGAGGGGCTCACTGGCTCCCTGACTACACAGGGTTCCCTTTCCTTCCCTGCACCAAAAAGACCACGGGGGATGGACCCACAGGTGGCAACACCCATCACTGGCTTTATTGGTCAAGTGTCAAGATGAGCACCCCAAATTTGCAGAATTTTAAAAAAAATTTCTAGAACTTAGAAAATCAACTTACCATCCTTGAGTGAGAAGCTCAGAAGGTCCTGGGGAAAAAAATAACAGGAATTAGCAATATGTTGATAGGAAATTAGCCTGCTCCTGGCTGAGCCACTTGTCAGCTGCGTGACCCCGGACAACTCACCTAACCCCTCTGTGGCTCAGTCTCCTCATTTATAACAAGGGGAGGATCATACTACCTACTTATGCTCATAAAGTTGCTTTGAGAATTAAATGAGTTAGTATTTGCAAGGTACATAATAAGCACCATGTAAGTATTACATTAAATCAATGGTAAATATTCAATAACAATAATTTACTATTAGCTATGATCATCATCCTGTGATATTATAATGAAATATTTTATTTATTTATTTATTTAAAAAAATTATTTATTTGAGAGAGAGAGAGAGACAGACAGCGTGAGTGAGTGAGGGTGGAGGAGCAGAGGGGGAGGGAGAAGGACAAGCAGACTCTGCACCGAGTGTGGAGCCCAACGTGAGGCCCGATCCCAGGACCCTGAGATCAGGACCTGAGCCAAAACCATGAGCCGGACACTCAACTGACTGAGCCACCCAGGTGCCCCAAAATATTTGATCTTTCAACTACACCACCCCACTAGAAGTGATTTTCAGACTGACTTTGTTCTCCTTTCCCCAGCAGCCGCCCCCTGGGTGGTGGGTGTACCTGAATGATCACCAATGGGTTGTCCTTCAAGATGGGGTCCTTCAATAAAATCGGAGCAAACACGTCCGCGCCTTCGCCTCCCAGGCCGTTGGCAAAAGCAGTCATGGTTGGCAGGACGGCTTCGGGTAACTCCAGCCACTTTACAAGGCCCGCCACAAACTCTGTGCAGAAGGAGCTGAAAGACAGACGTACCTTAGATCCCCAAGGCTTCCAGAACAGGTCTCACAAGGCTGCTGGGAAGTGTAGGTCAGACAAGGTCATGGGTGGGAACAGCCAGCATGTACGGAAACCATGGTGACTGTGGCCTATGGAAGAAGACAGCCAGCCAAACACCTAAGAGGCTGAGGAACCAGAGGCACAAGACACCACGTCGGGTGAGAAGCTCACGGCAGGGTGGACACAGGCACGGGACGCACAGACCCTCGGGCCGCGCGACATGCCGGGGGAGGGGGGTGGAAGCGTGGGCAAGGTGGCTCTGCTCAGCCAAGGCAGCCCTCTCTGCAGTGGGAGGAGGCCATCGCCAAAGGGACATCTGAGCAACGCAACACACTGCCAAGTGAACTGACCTCCCCGTGCCTCAGTTTCCCTATCTGCAAATGCATTTAAGGGACTAACCTCATCAGGCTGTTTGAAGATTCAACAAGACAGTACACATGAAGCCCCCAGAGCAGAGCCTGTAGGAGATGCCCAAGGAATGTCGGCTGGCCTCCCGACTTTTATTTCTAAGGTGACCAAGGGAGGCAAAGGAGAAGAGGTTTGAGTGGGGCTCTGACGTCCAGGGCCCAGGGGAGTCCTGGCCCCCTCGGTGACTGTCTTCATGCCCGCACTTCACCTCTTTTAGCTTGGTTTTCCTCGGCTATAAAACGCGGACGATAACAGGATATGCCTCAGAGATTGGATAGAAAGATTAAGTGACATTGTAATAGGGCCTGGCACCTGACAACCCCCCTACTGCTGCTACAGTTATTATCATTTGCCCCATGGCAATCCACCAGGGTAACCCCGGGCCGGTTACGTGGGTGTGTGTGGAGGCAGAGAATGACCTAGTGAGCTAAAACATTACTTACAGGTCACCGAAGCATGGCCTGGCCCCATGTCCAAGAAGAAAATCTTGGATGTAGAAAAGCATCTCATCATAAGAGAGGAGGGGTCAAGAGCACAGACTGGTTCCAGTCCCAGCACTGCCACTCCCTGTGTGATCTTGGACAAGTTACTCAACCTCTCTGTGCCTCAGTTTCTTCATCTATAAAATGGTGGCGATAATGACGAAACCCATTTCATAGGGTCACTGGAAGGATTACGTTAACATTTGTCCTTGTACTTAGAACAAAATCTGGCCCGTATAAAGCGTTATATATGTGTTTCTTTCAATGAAGAAACGAGGGGTGCCTAGATGGCTCAGTTAGTTGAGCATCTGCCTTTGGCTCAGGTCATGATCCCAGGGCCCTGGGATCGAGCCCCGCATCAGGCTCCCTGCTCAGAGGGGAGTCTGCTTCTCCCTCTCCCTCTTCAGCTCCCCCTACTTGTGCTCTCTCTCGCTCTCTCTCCCTCACTCTGTCAAATAAATAAATAAAATCTTAAAAAAAAAAAATGAATGAATGAATGAATGAGTACATATGTAAAGTGGAAACACACAGCCACGGATTGCAGAACAAACAGCGTTCTAGGCTGCAGGGCTTTGGGAATTGCTTCTAATGTGCTTCTTGGTTTAGCCAAAATGGGTGAAAATCAGCAGCAACAATGACAACAAATGACAATCACAGAGCAATGATCTGTCGGCCTCTGGGCCAGATAAGTGCTGTATTCACACCACTCATTTACTTCTCACCATACCCTCACGAGAGAGGGAGGTGTTTTTACCCCCAGTCTAGAGATAAGGAAAGGCAGCCCCAGAGAGCTGAAGTGACAGGTCTAGGGTTCATCTATCTCCACGAACACCAGAGGTCTTGCTTAATCACAACAGACACTGCTCCTCCTCAGTGATCACCCGCCTGGGCGCTCACCAAGCGCCGGGCAACGGCTAAGCAGGTGCACCAAACATTCCCTGAGTCTTGGCCCCCGCTTGCTGATGGAGCATCTGGCTGCCGAGGTTAAATCAAGGGTCTCGGCGCCGGGAAGGGGCAAAACCTCACCCGAAATCCAGGGTTTCTCATCCTGAGTCCAAGCTCCTCCTAGTCGCCAGGGGCTGGCAAACTACCCGTGTGGGCCGGAGTGGGCCTGTAGCCTGCTTTTGTTCTAATAAAGTTTTATTGGAACACAGCCACACCGTCCTGACTACTACACAAGCTACATGGCCTGTGAGCCTAAAACACCTGGCCCTTCACAGAACACATGTGCCATGCCCTGCTCTACCCCATAATTTCTCCACATTTAATAAACAGAGTTAATTGTAGGGAACAGCATCTACGACGTTTACGGCTCAGATACAAAATACATTAAAAAAGACTTGCTTTTATGTCCTGTGTGGACCAAAAACGTCCACAGGGTGCCTTCTAAAGATTACTGAAACCAAGGGCCTGAGTTGTAACATGATCGAAATTGTTTTTTTGTTTGTTTGTTTTTTAAAGATTTTATTTATTTGACAGAGAGACACAGCGAGAGAGGGAACACAAGCAGGGGGGGTGGGAGAGGGAGAAGCAGGCTTCTCGCCGGGCAGGGAGCCCGATGCGGGGCTTGATCCCAGGACCCAGGGACCATGATCTGAGCCGAAGGCAGATGCTTAACGACTGAGCCACCCAGGCGCCCCTTGAAATTGTTTTTAAAATGTGTTCTGGGCCTAAGAACACAGAGATCAACCATGCGGAATGAACTGGCCTTCTGAAAGGGAAACTTTCAGGAAGGAAACACCCAGGGCAAATGCTTCCGGGCTTCGGGCGGGGCAGGCGCACGTGGGCTTACAGTGGTACCCGGATGTGTGTGTGTTTGCCGGGCGGGGGCGGGCGGGGGCGGGCGGGGGGGGGGGCACACAGGACAGTGACTCGCTTCTCTAGTTCCCTCCTAGGAGGTGCTCAGCACAGGCCTGGCACACAGTGCAGGCTCATGAACATTTGTTTATGGAAACAAAGTACACAAAGGTCTCCCCCCACCATGTACTGGTTTGTGGGGTACACCCAGCTGTACCAGAGACTCTAGGGACTCACAAGTGAGGGAACAAGGCAGCTCCCGCCCTCCAGGAGCCCAAACCGGAGGGGTGGTGGGTGTGGGAAGAGCTGCAGGGCAGCATGGTGGCCACAGGGCTGGGTCGCTGAACATACGGCTGGAGAAACACCCTGGTCTGGGCCTTGGGGAGGGTCTGGGAAGGCTTCCTGGAAGTGACGCCCAAGGAGATGAATAGCTCAAGTATTCAGTCCGGTGGGAGAGGTGAAGATAAAAGACAAACAAAACAAATAAAAACCCAGGTAAGACCTAAGGCGTGGGAAAGTTTACCCATGGCGGACGTTTTGGGAGTAAGTCTTGCAAATACTGCAGACCCCAAAACATCCTGTCTTTTCCTGCTCCCATCTTTTGTTTCCGGTCACAGTAATGGTATTTGTCCTTCTAGCCCCGCCCACCACCTGGAGCTTTGGGGCCACAGTGAGCTCCTCCCTTCGCAACATCCACAGCATCCATTCTGTCCCTGAGTCAACTCTGTTCTCCCCGAGAAAAGTCTGTCTCACCTGTGCACCCCTCCTCCTGGTGTCATTCAACCTGTCCAGCTTTTGTTCCCATGACACCTGGTTTAAACCCATCCAGGCACTTACCCTGTCTTCTAGTATAATGGTAGTCAGTTATCCGGGTGCTCTACCCCAGATTATAAGCCCCTAGAGGGCAGGAGCCAGGCCTTGTTTTTCTCCCAGCAGTACACCTAGCATAGAGTAGGTGCTCAATAAATGCATGTTACATGCATGAATAAGTATCTTTTCTCCCATTAGACTGTGTCCTATTTGAGGGCAGGGAATATCTGCTTTGTTCATCTCATTCATGTATACCTTCCATGTACTCTAAATCATACCTGGCACACAGTAGGTGCTCAGAAAATGCCTGGTGTAGATAAATGAGTAAGTACGAATGAGGTATGTCTTACCCCCCAGATTGTGAACTCTTTAAAGATAAGGACAATGACTTTCTCCCCTTTGCCAGCAGCACCCGGTAGGTGGCCTGGCTGTTAATAATGGCCTCCCTGAAGAAGCATGACATTCCCTCTGTGAGACAAGAGCACTCACCTTTGCTCAGGTTCTGGAAAGAGCTGGGACAGGGAGATGCCACAGAGGGCAGCATAGGCAAAGCGGCTGGCCTCGGCCAGCTCGTGGCCCACGGGCAGATGCGGCCCCCCCTCCACTGCCGGCTCGGCCACCGGAGGCAGCCTCTGGCTCGATCTGTCCTGTGTGGCCATTTCCAGCCCTGCAGGATAAAAAAAAAAAATCTCTGAAAAATGCAACTGGGGGTAGGTAAAAGTTACTTAAATAGGACACAATGACTACCAATCATGAAAGAAAAGGCTGATAAATGAAACTTCATTCAAATTAAGAACTGCTATTCATCATCTTCAAGAGAGTGAAAACACAGACCATGGACTAGGGCAGATATTTCAATGTGTATCAACAAAGGATTTGTACCCTAGTATATAAACAACCCCTATAAGTCATGAAGAAAAAGAAATAAGGCAAATTTAAAAATGGGCAAAACACCTGAACAGGTACTTCATAAAAGATACCCAATGGCCAATAAGCACATGAAGTTCAACATTGTAGTCATCAGAAAAATAAATTAAAGCACCCAAAGAGACACTGCTACTTACTTGTCAGAATGGCTAAAAATAAAAATCTGACAATACTAAGTGTTGATAAGGAAAGGGACACATAGAACTTCTACATGCTGCTGGTGGGAGTATTTGTGGTACAGCCTTTTGGAAAACGGTTTGACATTTTCCACTAAAGCTAAATGTATGTCTTTTCTATGCCCCAGTAATTCTACTCCTGAGAAACGAGGACTTATGTCCACCAGAGGGCATGTACATGAACGCTCCATTCACAGCTTCATTCACAATAGTCCCAAACCGGAAGCAAGTCACATGTTTGTCCACAGTGGAATGGAAAAACTGCGCCATATTCAGACCATGGAATATTACAAAGCAATGAAAAAGGATGAAGTCTGGCTAACCACAACAACATGAGCGAACCCCACAGGCACAATTATAAGCAGACATACTTATCTGTGGAATTGTGTTCCTATGAACTTGAAGAACAGGTTGAACCAATCTAGGGTGAAAGAAGATGGAAGAGAGGTTGCCCATGGAAGGCAGTAAGTACTGGCTCAGAAGGGGCACAGTGAGGCTTCTGGCTGATGGACATGTTCTGTATCTGTATCACCCAGTGTGATTACATGGGTATAAATATATTTAAAAATTCATCAAGCTTAAGGCTTAAGGCTTAAGGCTTAAGCTTTGTGTACTCTAGGGCAATCCTCTTGGATCCCCTCCCTCCTTGGGAGCTTTGTACTATCATTTTGCTATCACTCAATAAACTGCTTTGTTTCCCACCAAAAAAAAAAAAAAAAGATTTGTGTACTCTATATATGTTACACTTCAATGAAGGGAAGGAAGGAGAGAAGGAAGGGATGGGGGGAGCTCTCTTTTTTCCCCTCCCTTTATTCTTTCCTTCTTTCTGAGGGGCAGAAGGGGAAGCAAGGAAAGCAGGGGAGGGGACAGACCAAGCCAAGTCAGACATCCAAGGGGCAGGAAGGGTCCTGGGAGTGAGTACTAGGAAGGGAACCTGCCTTGACCACAGGGCTTTGTGGATATGAACGCAGGCTCAGGACCAGACAGACCTGGGTATGAATCCAAGCACCTCCATCTCATAGATATGGAGCTGTGGGCAACTCAACCTCTCTGCACTTACACTTCTTCACCTGACAATGGGACTATAACAGTATTTGCCTGGAGGACCCGGATTGGCAGCAAGTGACATAGCTATGTGGGTTAGTATCTGTAAAGCACTTAGAACAAAACCTGGCATCTGACTCATGCCACATACATGTTTGTTTTTGTTATTTTTTAATTTTTTTTATTTTTTTATTTTTTTTTAAAGATTTTATTTATTTATTTAATTGACAGAGAGAGAGAGAGACAGCGAGAGAGGGAACACAAGCAGGGGGAGGGTCAGAGGGAGAAGCAGGCTTCCCGCGGAGCAGGGAGCCCGATGCGGGGCTCGATCCCAGGACCCTGAGATCATGACCTGAGCTGAAGGCAGTCGCTTAACCAACTGAGCCACCCAGGCGCCCCTCACATACATGTTTGTTAAAGAAATAAATGCATTAAACAATCAACAAACACGGGCGCCTGGGTGGCTCAGTCGGTTAAGCATCCGACTCCCCCCACTCGTGCTCGCTCACATGCATGCACGCTCTCTCTCAAATAAATAAATAAATCTTTTAAAAAACCAACAAATCAATGAAATGCTCAGCACAGTGCCTGGCACATAGCAGAGGTGCCCACATAATGGCAAGAGCTAACATAATGTGCCTGTCGCTGGGGGCCAGGCCCTGGGGCTGCAGTGTTAACGTGCCCAGTCTCAGCTGACTCTATGAGCCAGGCACTACTCCAGTCTGCAAACAGAGGAGAAGTAACTGGGCCCGAATCACACAGCCAGTAAATGGCAAGCTGGAGCCCAAAGCCAGAGTTCTTGGCCACCACTTCTGCTTAAAGAGATTTCGAGTCTAATACCCACACTCTGCACCGGCTTTGGTCCATAAATTCATTCTCATCCAGCTGAGCAATAAAAATTTTTGTCCTTGAAATATTACTTCTACAGAGGACTTATTTAAAAGTCTGTGCATGGGTGCCTGGGTGGCTCAGTTGGTTAAGTGACTGCCCTCGGCTCAGGTCATGATCCCAGAGTCCTGCTTTGCAAAATAACCCTGAAGTAGTGAAAGGCAACACACCAACATCTGTACAGCACGTAACAGTTTACAAAGCACTTTCCAATGCAATTAATTCTCACAACTATCATGTAAGGTTAAGTGTGACGTGAGCCATTATGATTCCCTCCTATAGCTGAGAAACAAGCTCAGAGAGGCTAAGTACTTTTCCCTGCTTGCATTCTGGTGGGAGACAGGGGGCACCTGGGTGACTCAGTCGGTGAAGTGTCCAACTCTTGGTTTTGGCTCAGGTCAAGATCTCAGGGTCGTGAGATTGAGCTCCACATTGGGCTACGTGCTTAGTGCAGAGTCTACTTGAGATTCCCTCTCCTGCTGTCCTTGCCTCAGCTCACTCTTTCTCTAAAATAAATAAACACAATCTAAATACAATCTTTTTTTTTAAAGATTTTATTTATTTATTTGACAGAAAGCGAGACAGCAAGAGAGAGAACACAAACAGCGGGAGCAGGAGAGGGAGACGCAGGCTCCCCGCTGAGCAGGGAGCCCGATGGGGGGCTCGATCCCAGGACCCCGGGATCATGACCTGAAGGCAGATGCTTAATGACCGAGCCACCCGGGTGCCCCAATAAATAAATAAAATCTTTAAAGAAAGAATACAGCAATACATGATAATAATCTAAGTAACTTGCCCAAGATGATGTAGTTAGTGGTGGAACCAAGATTCACACTCAGGTCTGACTGTAAGGATCCATGCCCTAAACAACTGTGTCAGGAAGCCATCATCTGGGAAGAACAATTAGGGTGAGGGGCTACAAAGTGATGGGGTAGGAGGGGGTGACGATGCTATATGGTCGAAAGGTGTCTGCAGGAAACAAGGGGACAGCCCTGCGGGTGCATGGGAGACGGTATTCCGCAGAAGAAACTGCGCTGTGGTAGAGACAGACAAGCAAACAGACAATGACAGACCAGCAGGACAAACGCTGGGACGGGGTGGGGGGTGGGGACACAGATGGAGGGATACGAACAGGGGCCTGCAGCCCAGAAGTGGCTTCCAAGAGAAGGTGGCGTCAGATAGGGTTGGGGTGTTAGGAAGAGCACGTTCTGGGCACAGGGGATGGCACGCGTCAAGACCCAGAGGTAGAAGAGAGAAGATGCTTTTGAAGAACCAAAAAGATGCTCAGGGTAGCCAGGCCTTGGACAGTAAGGGGTGGGAGGGAAGAAATGAGCAGGTGGGGAAGCTGCTGGGGGCCCCGCTGTGCCAGACCACGTTCTTCCAGCTCAGGAGTCAGACTTCATTGTAAAGGCAGCAGCCATGGGAATGCGGAGTAAGGGTTTGTGGGACCTCGCAGTACTTGTTTTGCAACTGCCTGTGAGACTGTAATTATTTTAAGACAGAAAGCTTTGAAAAAAGCAGCAGGATGTCTCTACAGAATTTTAAAGACGTTTTCTTTCTTTTTAAAATTATTTATTTATTTATTCATGAGAGGCAGAGAGAGAGAGAGAGAGAGAGAGAGAGAGAGAGAGAGAGAGAGAGAGAGACAAGCAGAGGGAGAAGCAGGCTCCCAAGGAGCAGGGAGCCCGATGTGGGACTCGATCCCAGGACCCTGGGATCATGACCTGAGCCGAAGGCAGACACTCAACCATCTGAGCCACCCAGGCGCCCAAAGACCTTTTCTTAAGTTCTAAGTAAATGAAAAATAAATGTCCACCTCACCCCAAATGAACTAGTGCATTTAATAAATACATATATGTGCCTATAGGCGCCAGGTGTCACCCCACATGCTGCGGGCACAGCAAAGACAAAGACAGACGCACCCCTCCATCATGGAGGTATGTTCCCACGAAGGAGACAGACAATATGCAAACTCATGATATTTAAAATAAGACAATCTTAAATAATGGCGAGGATGTGAAGAAAAAGAAACCTTAAATAACACTTACCCAGATTTCAGGAAACAGTTGTGGGCCTCCCCTCTCTTAAGTGTGAAAACAGGCTGTTCAGCTTCTTGAAGGTTCTTGGAGAAATATGCCAATTGCCCTAGGGGAAACAAACCAGAAAAACCAGCCGGTGGGTCCATAGGGTGTGGGATCTGGAGGAGGAGAGACAGAGGGACCAGGTTAGCCTGTGGCTCAGGGGAGCCTCGCTACCACTTCTACCTACTACCTCTGGGCCTTGGCCCCAACAGGTTCCTTTACCTGGGATGCTTTTCTCAGCAGGTTGGCAGGCAGCAGCTACTCACTGAGCACAGCCCGGGCACCTGGCGTGGGTTGTCTCATTTAATATCCTTGTTCTAGCTCCTCATAACCTGAGATGTGGTTATAGCGCCCAGCTCCCTGGTTAGCCTGCAGTACCTGGCAGGCACGGGGTCTCCTTCCTATCTGTAGCCGGTGCCCCAAGCACTTACCTGCCACAGAGTGCTCAGAAGATGTCTGTTACAGGGGCGCCTGGGTGGCTCAGTCGGTTAAGCGTCTGCCTTCAGCTCAGGTCATGATCTTAGGGTCCTGGGATCGAGCCCCACATCAGGCTCCCCACTCAGTGGGGAGTCTGCTTCTCCCTCTCCCTCTGCTCCTCCCCCTTGCCTGTGCTCTAGCTCACTCGCCCTCTCTCTCTCAAATGAATAAATTAAAAAAATCTTTAATAAAAAAAAAAAGATGTCTGTTACAGGAATGAATGAATGAACTAGCTTTTAGGCTTAAGCAAGAGCTAGATTTTCCTGCTAATTCTCTCCCCAAAGGCACTCCTGTTCTTACACTTAAATCGAGCATCAGATAAGGAAGGGAGATGGGGCAGGGGCCAAGCATCGGGAATTACCCAGGGTCCCCCAAGACTTCAAATAATCCAAGTTTCATCCTAACGGCCATTTTCCATGCCAAAGAACCAGAATATTATTTTCTGCCACTTTAATCTTTTTTAAAGGAATTATCAGGGATAAGGCCCTTCTCCTGGATAGCCCCTTCCCCTGGGACGTGAGAATGTGCCTGCACCATGCCTACAAACTACGAGATTCAAGCTATGAGTCCATCCATGTTAGAAAGATGCAGAGAAGACAAAATGGCTGGAAGGATATTCTCCCAAATTCTCTGTGAAAGGCGAGATACCAGAGACTTCTGGATTTTCCCAATTTTCTGCCATAAATATGTGTTGCTTCTGAACTCTGAAGAAAGTTCTCTCGTATATGTGGAGGCCAGCAGAGTGTCTCTATCTCTAAGTAGGAGGGTCTTGGATTCTGGACCGTTGATTGTTTCTCTTTATTGTTTATGTTTTATAAATTTTCGGTAATGAGTACATATTGATTTTTAAGATTAGAAAAAAAAGGTCATGGTTTTATCTTTTTTTTTTTTTTAAAGATTTTATTTATTTATTCATAAGAGACAGAGACAGAGAGAGAGAGGCAGAGGGAGAAGCAGGCTCCCAAGGAGCAGGGAGCCTGATGCGGGACTCGATCCCAGGACCCTGGGATCATGACCCGAGCCGAAGGCAGACGCTTAACCATCTGAGCCACCCAGGCGCCCAAAAAGGTCATGATTTTAAATTATAACATGGTGTGCCGACGCAGGCTCATTCTGGCTGGGGAGAACTGATTCTGCATGACTCTGGCAGCCTGAGATGGGCCATGGTGGGAGCAATGATACCACAGAAAGAGGCAGATGCTACCCATGATGGATTTTATTTTCCAGAGAGTTGGTTAACAGCCTACCACTGGATATACAATATGATTCCAGGTAGGTTTTTTTTAAAAAATGTTTCACCGAACAAAATGATCACAAGGAAATCTAGCCAAAAGTCAATAATCATCGTCTCTCAGTGGCGGGGCTGTGGGACTAGAAGTAATTGGGTTTTGTTCTTCCTATTTTCCTGTATTTTTTTTAAAGATTTTATTTATTTGATAGAGAGCATAAGAGAGATAGCAAGCAGAGCGAGGTTGGAGGTGGGTAGGCAGGGGCAGGGCAGAGGGAGAGGGAGAAGCAGGCTTCCCGCCGAGCAGGGAGCCTGATGCGGGGCTCGATCCCAGGACCCTGGGATCATGACCTGAGCGGAAGGCAGACGCTTAACTGACTGAGCCACCCAGGCGCCCCAATTTTCTGTATTTTTAACATTTTCCATCCTGAGCGCATCGGCGCTTTTATAATGAAAAAAAATTTTTAATTAAAACCAATTTTGCTCTCGATCCCCAGAAGAAGAGTGCTTTATCTCTAACAGCCCTGGCCCTGTGTGGCCCACCAAGCCCATGGGGCTGAGGTCACACTTAAGTCCCATTCCACTGACCAACAACCAGGTCTTATAATCAACAAAATGGACAAAGGGTAGCATGACAGGCTGAAGCGATCCCCAGCTACCCACGATGACGTGATGGAGGAACCCTTGTTTCCAACCCTGTGGACTGTCCCCTTGGATGGGCTGGGCCCCCAAACTCTCCCAGCTGAGGAAGTGTGCTGGCAGCTGTGGGGCTGGAAGATCTATCACCTGAACTGTGTACATTGGTCCTCAGGGGACTCTACCCCTTGCTTGGTCTGATTTGGGATCAGGGTCTGGTCTAAGAGGAGCCGAGGTTCTCAAGTATGTCTGAGAAGCTAAACTGGTTTTAAGACAGAGTGCTGGATTCCCGCAGTGAGAAAAAGACCAGTGGTCAGGGCCAGTGGTGACTCCACGCCCTGGGGCCACCTAGTGTGCAGAGAGCTGGTCCCAAGGCACCCAGGGCCTAGGAGGTCACTGATGGACGGAGTAACTTCCGGATATCACGGGTCTCCTGGGGATCTGTCCCTGTCCAGGTGCTGTGAAGACACCAAGGGACTCTGAGAGTCCTGTACTTGACCCAGAAGAGCTCCAATTGGCAGGGAGAGAACATATACATAGCGAGAGCCAGCACGGCGATCGCTCACCCATGGCTGGACTGCAAAGCCCAGGCCCAGGATGGACGAGCGTTACGTCAGCGGGGGCCGTGGCATGATGGTCTATGATTGTGAGTTTTATCGAGCCAGCTACATTACCTACCGCCAAAGAAAATGCTGGCTGAGCTGTTATTATCAGTTGTGGGGGTAGAGAGCCATTCCACGACAGCTGTCCTCGGCTTGTAAGCACCCACAGTAGGTGTCCAGCCCGTATTTGTTAAGTAACACTGTAAACGACTCAGCAGGATTTCTTCTTGGGGAGATGAAAAGTCCCCAACTCAGCAGCGAGGGGAAAACAAATATGATCAGTATCATCCTGGAACACCCTTTAAATCATCCTTAAAACTCCATGACCTGAGCTTTTAGGAGATCACATGCAAGAATGACATTCTTTTGTGTTTTTTTTTTTTTAATAAAGATTTTATTTATTTATTTGGGAGAGCGAGAGAACATACATGAGTGGTGGGGAGGGACAGAGGCAGAGGGAGAAGCAGAGCCCCCACTGAGTGGGGAGCGCAATGCGGGGCTTGATCCCAGGACCCTGAGATCATGACCCGAACCAAAGGCAGATGCTTAACTGAATGAGCCACCCAGGCGCCCCTGAACTTCTTTACACGGCAGCCCATTATGGCCTTTTTTTACCCCTTGGAGCAGCCAGTAAAGGCCAAGGTCAAATTTGATGTGAATGTATGTGTGTGGGGCAGGTGGGGAGAGGTGTTCTCTTTCTCTTTTTCTGGTGAACCGGTTAGAATTGAGGTATTTTTTTTCTTTTTCTTTTTTTTAGAGAGAGGGGGGTGGAGGGAGGGGGAGAAGAGGGAGCATCTCAAGCAGACTCCACGCCAGTGCAGAGCCTGATGGTGGGCCTGATCTCACAACCCTGAGATCATGACGTGAGCTGCAATCAAGTCGGCCACTTAGCTGACTGAGCCACCCAGGCGCCCGTACAGTTGAGTTTTTAAATGAGCCTGTGGTACAGTAACAGAGGCATCACTAGTGGGATAACAACGGTATTATGGGAGGGCTGGGGACTAACTGTTCTGGAGCCAAGGAGAAAGAAAAGCATTTGGTTGAAGAAACCCTTCACAACAAATAGAGCTACAGCATCGTTCTTGGGCCAGAAACTCTGAAGAGGGTAGTTCGAAGCTCATACACACACACACACACAACCTTGAGATGGTCCTAGAAGGGAGGATTCTAGGCAGTCCCAGCTCACTCCCCCACCCTGCCCCCCTCCAGCATTTTAGGAGAAACCCATTCATTCGATACCTCTCTCTGGAAGTTAAATTGGAAGCCACCGGTACATGTAGCATCTCAGGAGGGCTCCATGGCAACAGTTCCAACACCTTAGAATCCAGAGGTTTTCAGACACTCCCCCTACAGACCAGAAGAGAGGGATGTTGGCACAGAGGGAAAGTTCCTATCCCATCTCACCTCAGCAGCCTGGAGGATGGGCAGGTGGTGGAGTGGGGGGGCAGCGTGCCATTGGGATGGACGCTCAGGTCGTATGACATTCCATCCACAGTACGGTTGCTTCATTCCTCCCCAGCTAGCGCCCTGGTGCAAGCCAACATCGTCTCAGGTGGACCCCGGCAGGAGCCTCCCCACCGGGCTCCTACTCTGTTCTCCCCACTAGCTGTCCGCCATGCTGCGGCCAGAGAGCTCCATCTCCACCTGAAGTCATCCTGTCCTTCTCGGCTCCAAATCTCCACTAACCCCCTTTCCAGAGTCCCAGCTCTTCCGGTGGTGCCTGCGCTACCTGCAGTCTGGTCCCTAGCCTCTCGGCCCTCCTCCCCCTCTCCCCTTCACCCGCTCTGCTCTAGCTGCACACCCTCCTCGCTGCTCCTGGAGCCCATCAGGCACGCTCTCACCTCAAGGTCTTTGCATAGTCTGTTCCTTCTGCCCGGAACACTTTTCCTGCAGACAACCACATGGCCAGCTCCCTCACCTCCTTCCCGTCTCTGCTTAATCTCACAGTTCAGGGAGACCACCCTGCCCCTGCCTTTCATCCCAATCCCCTTTCCCTGGCTCCTCTGCTTGGTCCCCAGCACGAATCACCATCTGACACACTGGATCATTTACTTGTTTACACCCGTTGTTTATTGTCTATCTCTTTCTGCCCTTACGCAAAAGCACAGGAGGCACTTATAAACATCTAATGAATGAATGGTGGTTTCTACTCGGGAATACCTAAAACATAATGGGAGGCACATTTGCTGAGGAAGGAGGTAAGGGGGGAAATGGCAAAGTCTGTGATGGTTTACTTGATCTGCTGGTTTTCAAACTGTCCCACAGGGCCCCAGGGACTTCTCTTACTCTGGTGGGCAAGAGGAGATTCGATGAGGACCCTCAATGCCTCACCTTCAAATTATAGCAGTAAATAATCCAGCAAGACCACTTTGGGGGTATTATCCCTCCAAAGGAATGAAAGCAGGGTCTCAAAAAGATATTTGTGCTCCCATGTTCATAGCAGCATTATTCACAATAGCTAAAAGGTAGAATCAGCCCGAGTGTCCATCAATGGATGAATGGATGAACAACAAAAAAGCAATATATCCGTGCGATGGAATATTATTCAGCTTTTACAAAAGGAAGGGAATTACACCATGGAAGAACTTTGAGGACATTGTGCTAAGCAAAATAAGCCAGTCACGGAAAGACAAATACTGTCTGATTCCACTCACAGGAGGTACCCTAGAGTAGTCGAAATTATACAGACAGACAGCAGAAAGGTGGGTGCCAGGAGCTGGGGGAGGGGGAAACGGGCAGTTGTTGAATGGATATGGAGTTTCAGATTTGCAAGTGGAAAAGTTCTGGTTGCAGAGTGATGTGAATACGCTTAACACTACTGACCTGCACACTTAGAAATGGTTAAGATGGTAAATTTTATGGTTTTTTTTTTTTAATTTCATTTTTTAAGTAATCTCTACTCCCATGGTGGGGCTCGAACTCACAACCCGGAGATCAAGAGTCGCAGGCTCCACCGACTGAGCCAGCCAGGCACCCCAGTAAATTTTATGTTATTTTATCACAATTAAATTTTTATAAATTATAACAGTGACCGTTTGGTAAATGTTAGCCACGGGCCTCCCCTTTCCCCCCATCATTTCATTTCTTCCCAACAGTCCTCCAGGGTAGGTGCTGTTATCCCCAATTTACAAGAGGGACACAGAGGCCCTAAGAAATGAAGGTCAAAGCCACAGGGCAAGTAATGTGGGATTTGAACACACCTGGGTCTTAACCCCGAGGCAGCCATCTCAACCTTGATGCTGCACAGCTGTCTTTAGTCTAGTTGATGTCCTGGGGAGGGCCAGGAGACCTCAAACACAAACTGAAAGCCACCAGGTTAGGCGAATCTCACTCACTCCCATCTGTGCACAGGCTAACACCCCACTTCTCAGCCTGCCCTAAGCACCTCTGGGACAGACCTAACCTGCCTTCCGTGGTCATTTTCCTCCAGTCCCCTTCTTCTAGCCAGGCCTCAGCCAAACCGCACCATCCGCTGCTTCCTGCCCATATCGGGATTCCCACCTCAGGCCTCAACTCCTGCTGACCCCCAGGTGGGCCCTCATGTCCAAATGGTATTGTTTTTCAAAAGCACAGTTTCATAACAAAATCAGCAAAGACTTCCCGTGGGCTTACTCTTAGGAACGCATTTCAGCCTCACAATGACCTCATGAAGAAGAAACTGTCACTGTCCCCATTTTACAGATGGGAAAACTGAGGCCAGTGGAGGTGATGGCCACCTGGCTGGCAGTGCCATGATGCAGCCTGTAGGCCTGTGTGACTTCAAACCCCGAGATTTTCTCCACTTTACAAAGGGGACCAAGGACTGCCATGAGCCTCCCTGGATTTGTTCAGCTAACCTGAGGCCTGCTGCCTCTAAAGCCCCCAGGCTTCCTCTGGGCAGCCCCCTCCCCAACGGCTGCTTGCCTAAGTGCCGGTCTCCCAGCCTGGGAGGGTCAGGGTGAGAGTGGACGAGGCTCAGGACATCAGTGCTTTCCCCGGCTGGCCAGCAGAAAGAGCAGACCCGCTTCCCCTCCCTCCCAGCAGACCCTGTGTGACTTCCTTCCCACGCAGTGGGCTACAGGTTTACTTGTTTGTGGGTGATCTGTCTAGAAAAAGCTCCACCAGGGCAGTGGCTTTTGTGTCTTTCCTGGATGTGCCCTGGAACGGTGCCTGTCAGTGTAGGTGCTCACTCCCTGTGTGCAGAATGAATGAATGAAGGAATGAATGTGTGAACACCTACCCCTACAACAGCAAAATGACTTCAGCCTTATATTTTTTTCACTCCATCCTCCTGCCTCAGCCCTATATACAAATAAATAAATATATAAAAATAACTATAATATATAATAAATATATATTTCAGAGGCAGAGAGGGCGCGGGCACACGCGTGCACAAGTGGGGGGAGGGGCAGAGAGCAAGGGAGAAGCAGACTCCCTGCTGAGCTTGGAGCCCCACACGGGGCTCAATCCCAGGACCCTGAGATCATGACCTGAGCCAAAGGCAGATGCTCAACTAACTGAGCCATCTAGGTACCCCTCAGCCTTACATTTTTGAAGAAGGACAATACAGTTTTATATAAAGTGAGGTTTCCATATTTGCTCAAAAGGTACTCCTAAATGTAGATTTCATCCCTCAGCACCTCTCAGCAAACTCAGTCCAGTCCTGGAAGTCGGGGGGGTTACATTAGAGGTGGTGGACAGGGTACAGGCAGAAATTACCCCCCAAATGAGTATGCAACTCCCTCCGGAACTAAACCTCCCACACTCCTGAGGATGTCTCCTGGCCTGGGGTTGGGCTCAGATCTGAAGGATAAGGAGGTGTTAACCTGGGAAAAGGGAGATAAGGGGGGAACAGTGGTCTAGAAGAGCATGTGCAAAGGCCCTGAGGAGGGAGGGGGCAGCATGCCTCAAGCGCAGAGGGCTACTGATAAAGCGGTCTGAGATGTAGCTGGAGGTATAGGCCAGACTGTGCAGGGCCTTATGGCCCATATTCATGGGTTTTGTTCTTTGCCCTAAAATGAACAGGAAGCCATAGCAGAATTTTAAGCAGAGGGTGGTAGAGCTGAATTGGTCTGACTGCCCAAGCGGAGGGTGAGGCATTGGTGGTTCAATGGTAGAATTCTCGCCTCCCAAGTGGAGGGTGGCTAAGTAGAAAATGGACTGATGCCCCCCCTTCTGCCCCGTTCTGCCCACTAGAACACATTCAAGGCAGCAAGCACCCTCCATCTCATCTGCAGCCTGTTTTTTTTTTTAGATTTTATTTATTTATTTATTTGAGAAAGCGAGAATGAGAGAGAGCACATGAGAGGGGGGAGGGTCAGAGGGAGAAGAAGACTCCCCGCTGAGCAGGGAGCCTGATGTGGGACTCGATCCCAGGACTCCAGGATCATGACCTGAGCCGAAGGCAGTTGCCGAACCAACTGAGCCACCCAGGGGCCCTGCAGCCTCAGTTTATAAAGTATAGCAGTGTTTACAAAACACACAGGCCATAAAGGACCCAGTGATAAATCACCTCCTGACGTTTCTCAGGCACAGGTGCG
The DNA here is from genome assembly GCF_037043125.1 of Eumetopias jubatus. Lineage (NCBI taxonomy): Eukaryota > Metazoa > Chordata > Mammalia > Carnivora > Otariidae > Eumetopias > Eumetopias jubatus. The sequence goes on along the minus strand of NW_028274810.1, from coordinate 92,765,876 downwards.
GGCCCAGGTAGCTGGCTCCACCTTTGCAGTCTGGAGCACCAGCGCAAGGAGACATGGTTTCAAAATTCTCTAGGCTCCAGCCTTCATGAGCTTTCCATGCTGAGCTATGGCAACCTACTCGGTCAACGGCACCCATCCAATTGCTCCTGGGCCTTTGGTCGAAAAAGCAAAAAGGCTCCCCGAGCGCCAGACACAGGGCCTTTGTGTTCTCAGCTACTTTCATCCTCACGACAACCTTAGAGACAGTATTTTACACATGAGGAAACTGAGGCATATAGGACCTGAGCCCATATCTGTCTGCTACCATGCACGTGACAGCAAGTGCTGTAGAAACTGAAATGCTGTGTGGCAAACATTCCATTTCTTGACCCTGGCAGGGGGCCTGAGCCCCCTTGCCTGGAACTCAGCCACCCCCACCTCTGCCTCTTACATCTCTCTACAGAGAGTGGTAACAGGTTACCAGCAGGGTCGTTGGAGCCTCTAAATAAATATGCTCTAAATAAATCCACCCTTGCTTACTCCTGATTTGGCAGGGCCTCTGCTGGAGGCCACACTTTGGACCATGCTTTACCATTTAAGAAGCATTCTGACACGATATCATCAATGCCATGCACTTTTACGACACCTGTTGAATGATAAATGAAACAGAGGCCCACAGAGGTGATGTGACATAACCAAGGTCACACAGCTAGGAAGGGGCAATGCCAGGTTTCTAGACTCTGACGTTAGTTTAGGGCTTCCTTTGGACCACCCTCTACCCACCTAGCGCCTCCCCACCAAATCCCCGGGGAGTCGGGAGAACGCTCAGGCTGGCTGGGCATCTGGAACAAGGCCCATGAGGGTTTGACACTATGAGGTTCAATCTCCCTCTGCCCTCTGCACACACTTCACAGCTGGTAAGATTCAAGTGGTCTGTCCTCTCGGCCCAACCCTCAGCACCCCTCCACCCCCTGAATGGAGAACGGTGTTTTGTTCCACTCTTCCTAGTGTACTCCCCAAGGGCAACACTTCTCTTGTTCAGTGCTGTATTTTCAGGGCCTAAACAGTGCACACAATGGCACACAGTAGGTGCTCTGTGTCTAATAAATGAATGGATGCCCCTAAAACTTAAAGGGGTTTCATGTTTTCGGCAGTGAAATGAGTACTGAGTCAGGGAAAAGAGAAGTAACATGTTAACTCCTACTTTGTGTTAGGCAGTGGTCTCTAGGCCAAGACCCAGAGTCTAGGCCTGCTGTGCTCTCCGGGGCAGAACAGAGAAAGGATGTGGTGAAAGCCTACTTTTCTCTGTGCCAGGCACTAGGTCAGTCTCTGGAGTCAGGTAACACCCAGGTTCTGAAAATGTTGTCTTTCCTAGGGGTGCTGTCTTGGGGAAGTCATCTCTCTGAGCCTGTTTACCTCGCTGTATAGTCCCCCCAAAAGTTAGTATACCAACTATATTATACCAACAGGTGGCAGAGTGAGAAACATGGCCCATCTGTAATTGGGGGCCTGGGCTTTTTTCCAGAAGGAATTCCCAGCCGCCTACTGGAATTCTGTTTGAATGTGTGCTATGAGCTCACAGGGCTGTAAGGGCAAGAAGAGAGGGGGTGCGGAGTGCCGGGAGACCTTCCGTGGAGGGGCTCGTGGGACAAGGGTAAGCCCAGTGACCCTGTGTAACCTTGGGCAAGTTCCTTTCTCTGCCTGGACCAGAGCAGCGTCCTCACTTATCCAGGAAGGTGCTGGGCGACCCTTGCGGGCTCAGAGCCCCGAGCTGGAAGGCAAGAGATGCCCGGGTGCTCCGCCCGGCCTCAGTTTCCCCATCTGCCGCCCTACGGAATTCCTAAGGACACTTTCCGCTTTAAAAGCAACCAAGCAACAACCAGGCAGCCTGGACTCCCCGCAGTCAGGGCCGGGAGCAGCGTGCGGCCACTCCTCGGGCGGTCTGGCGCCCGACGGGGGGAGGAGGGCGGGGCGGGGGGCAAAGGCCCGCGGGGCCGCGTCCGGCCTTGCGGGAGCAACCCTCGTGAGGCCGGCGTTGGGGAGGGGCCCCGGCGTGGGTGAACCCCGCCCGCGGCCCATTGGAACCCTTGTTTCCTACCTGGCGGCGGCGGCAGCGGCGGCGGCAAAGGCTCGGACTCCTCCCGGCCCGCTCGCCCCTCGGCCCCGCCCCCGGGCCCGCCCTGCCCCGCCCCGCCCCCTCGGACCCTCCCGGCGGATTCCGCAGCCTGCGCCGCCTGGAGCTCCCGGCCGCCCCGCCCCTCCCGCTCGGCCCCGCCCCTCTTGCCAGGCTTGTCCCGCCGCCTGCGCAGACCGTCTCCGGCGCGTGGTCCGGGCTTCCGGGCCCAGTCTCACGTATTGCGTGTCCCAATACGGCTCTTCTCGCCGCCACCCTGCGACAGGGGTGCCGGCATCAGGAAGTGACAGGCCAACCCGGGCGCGAAACGCGGTGTGTGGGTGTGTTTACCTTGCAGGATGCAGCGGGACCTCAGGGCCAGAGAGGACCCTGCAAGGTTCCACTGAGCGACACTGCTAGCCAGGGGCTTGGTCCCAGAGTGGAGGGCCAGAAAGCGACTTGGATGGAAACCTTCAAAAATAAAGCGTGTAAAATCAAGGAGCCAGCCACAGAAACAACCTTCCTGCATGTATATACAGCACTTTGGAGTTTCCAGAATATTGAGATTGCCATGCTCCCTCTGATTCTTCTTTTAGTTTGTCTAATGCTAAGTTTGGGCCAGTCTTGGGGCCTTCGCATTTGAGGTTCCCTTGCCTGGCGCTCTGCCCCGAGACCTTCTTCTTCCTGCGTCTGTTTCCAGCTTTCCGTTTGGGTCTCCACTCAGGGTGGTTGGTATCTGTGTCTTCAATGATTGAATGTTTCCTGTTTGCAGTTTACTGCCTGCCATTCCCACTAAACTCCTAGTGTAGGGCCTCGGCTGCCTTGTCCCCTGCTGTGTGCCCAGCACCAGGGACTGTACTGGGCACTTGGTAGGTGTCTAGAATTTTATGAATGCAAAATTATTCATTGTGTATCTGAAATTCAAATGTAAGTGGGTGTCCTATATTTTATCTGGCAATCCTACTTGAGCCCCATCCCCAGAGATTCTGATTCTGTTGGTCTGGGGTCTGGCCAGGCATAGGCATTGTTCTCAAGCTCACCAGCTTACCAGGTATCAGCTTACCAGGTATTTCTAATGTGTGCTTAGCTTCAGGAACCACTGTTGTAGGGCCTTGTCTATGGATTTTATTCTGCATGAGATGGAGAGTTGTAGAAGGTCCTGGGCAGTGGTGTGACATGATCTCACCTTTAAAAAGGATCCCACTCGCTCCTTGCAAGGACAGAGGGATAAGAATGGACATAAGCAACTGGTTAGGAAGCTGTTGCAATATCCAGGCCAGGGAAGGGGCTTATACAATTTGATATTTTGATGTATTTGAGTGCCTACTAAGGGCTAGGCACAAAGCAAGTATGTAATGGAGGCATAGATTCTGGAGCCCAGCCCCAGACCTACCCAAGGTTGAATTTTTCAGGGGTGTGGAAGCCTAAAAATTTATATTTTTAACAAGTTGCCCTGGTGATTCTGATGATCAGTCAGGTTTGGAACAACCAAATAGTTGGATTCGATTCTCCCAGGAATTATAGAAATAACCATGAATATTGTTTCGGGAATATTACCCTGTGGTTGGCTCTACATGCTTCCCATACTTACTTTATATCATTCAATCCTGTGCAGTTGATAGCGTGATTAGCCCCATTTCGAATAGGAAGGAACCGAGGCTCAGAGTAGTTAAATAACTTGGCTGGTGTCACCGAGCTACCTGAGGGCAGAGCCAGGATTTGATCGAAGACGTGACTAATTCTGCTGTCCTGCCCTTCCACAGGCCTAAGTATCGACATGCGTTCAGAGATATTTAGATGAGTTTCAGATCATGAATCCCCAGCAGGAGAAGCCTTCTTCATTATGTCCCATTGATGTCTGTCCTTCCGGGATGTAGGTGGGGCTGGCCCAGCGTTGGTGTTCGTTGAATGGAACTGAATTACGGGCGTGATGTTACTGAAGGCAGCCCTACATCCCTTCCTGTAGAGTATCCTTATGATGCCCTCATGCTGACTTTGAGACTGAAGGACCCAGGAGATTGTTTATGGTCCCTTCTTTCCTAACGATGTTCAGAAATAAAAGCTGCCCTGGGGAAGGGCAGGACACACCTTCAGAGGAGGCCCAGGGTGGAGGGCCCTGCGGACAGTTTGTAGTTACCATGGATATTGTGATATTGCTGAGCAATCTCTTGTTTTTTTTCCAAGGCATCTTTGACCTGGAGAACTGAACATCTTTTTGTTAATTGGACCATCAACTGGCCCAATTAATTGGAGTTGGCGAAGCTAGGTAGCAGGGGTTTGGGGTCAAAGCCATGTGGGTTAATATTTTCCCCCCATTGCACTTGTGCATCGGGTGATAATTTTGTAGTTCTCTGCCTTATCTCTTACACAGAGGCTTGGGTGACAGCCTCTGCCTGCTTCTTATCTAAGAATGCTTTGCACTTGCCCCTGGTCTCATATTTTCTAATGGATGATGAGACTCACATCATCAGTGGCATGTGAGATTCTTTAGCTGGCCCGTGAACTTCCATTAAATCTCCTTGGATAGTACATGAGAAAGTTATTCCCTTCAAGCCTTATTCCATTGAGAACACAGTTTAATGCTATCGAATCTTTTTTTTTTTTGAGGTACAATTTTTATTTGTTTCTTATAAACTACTAACTAAGGCCATTAATTAAACTCCTGTTTAAAACATTTTTCTCTGTGACTTAAAGGTTCACAAACAGAAAGGAGACATATATGTTATATATATATATACTTTCTTTTTAGAAACATTATTGAGATATCTTTGATGTATAAAATTATATGCATTTAAGGTATACAATTTGATATTTTGATGTATGTGTACCTTATGAAAAGTTCACCTAGAACAAGCTAAATAACTTAATCCATCACCTTTACATAGTTACCATTTGTGGTGTGTGTGTGTTGAGAAAATTTACTTTAAGATATATCCTCTAAACCAGTGTGGAGGTTCCTCAAAAAGTTGAAAATAGAGCTACCGTACGACCCAGCAATTGCACTACTAGGTATTTACCCCAAAGATACAAATGTCGTGATCCGAAGGGGTACGTGCACCCCAATGTTTATAGCAGCAATGTCCACAATAGCCAAACTGTGGAAAGAGCCCAGATGTCCTTTGACAGATGAATAGATAAAGAAGACGTGGTCTCTATATAGAATGGAATACTACTCAGCCATCAAAAAATGAAATCTTGCCATTTGTGATGATGTGGATGGAACCAGAGGGTATTAGGCTAAGCAAAATAAGTCAATCAGAGATAATTATCATATCTCACTCATATGTAGAATTTAAGAAACAAAACAGGGGATCATAGGGGAAGGGAGAGAAAAATAAAACAAGACAAAATCAGAGGGAGACAAGCCATAAGAGACTCTTTTTTTAAAAATTTTATTTATTTGACAGAGAGAGACATATCGAAAGAGGGAACACAAGCAGAGGGACTGGTAGAGGGAGAAGCAGGCTTCCCATGGAGCAGGGAGCCCGATGCGGGGCTCGATCCCAGGACCCTGGGATCGTGACCTGAGCCAAAGGCAGATGCTTAACGACTGAGCCACCCAGGCGCCCCACCATAAGAGACTCTTAACCATAGGAAACAAACTGAGGGTGGCTGGAGGGGAAGGGGGTCGGGGGATGGGGCAACTGGGAGATGGGCAGTAAGGAGAACACATGATGTGATGAGCACTGGGTATTATATAAGACTGATGAATCACTGAACTCTACCTCTGAAACTAATAATACATTATATGCTAATTAATTGAACTTAAATTTAAAAAAAAAAGATCCTATCCTCTTAGGAAATTTCAAGTCTCCAATACGGTGTTGTTACCTATGGTCGCCATGCTGTCCATTAGATCTCCAGAGCTCATTCATCTGGCTTAACTAAAACTTTGACCTTTGATCGACGTCTCCTCATTTCTCCCTTCTCCCTGCCCCCAGGCCCTCACAACCACCATTCTGCTCTTTGCTTCTATGAGTTTGATTATTTTATATTCCACACATGAGTGAGATCAGGCACTATTTGCCTTTCTGTGTCTGGTTCATTTCACTTAGGACAATGTCCTCCAGGTGCATCCATGTTGCCGCGAATTGGAGGATTTCCTTCTTTTCTAAGGCTGAGCAATATTCACTGTCCTCCTCTAACATTTGCTAATCTTCCTTTTTAACAAAGGAGGAATAGGCCTCCGCTCAGAGCCTCTGGCTCTCCAAAATACTGAGTTATGATTTGATCCTTCTGTTATTTATTTAATAAACTTTTTATTTTGGAATGAGCTCAGATCGACGGAAAGGGTACAAAGGTAGTACAGAAGAATTCTTGCCTAAGAATCATGTATCCTTCACCCTGTTTCCCCAGTGTTAGCATCTTACATAATCATGTTAACGTTTGTCACGACTAAGACACCAATATTGGTAAATTACTATTAAGGACAAATCCCCGGCTCAGGTCCACTCTCTGCCCGACAATCTGATCTGTGTACTGACCAGCTTCCTGCTGCCTGCAGTGCTCTCGTTCAGCCCATTTTTCCTGGCTGTTCAAATCAAATCCTGGCTTCAAGGCCCAGCCAGTTCCCATAGCCTTCCTGAGATCTGCCCCGACCCCCTTCGTCAGGTCTGCCGTGGGAATTCACATATGCCTTGTCCTGCCCCACACACTCTTCCGTTTAACAGAGATCACAGGCCTCACGTTGGGGAAGGGAGAAGGAGGTATCAGAATTCTCTAGGTAGCCAGCTGATTTAAAGAGAGATACGAAAGTATATGACAGGGGTCTCGTGGACAGGCAGGAGAGTTATGGCAAACAGCTAGGACCCACCAAGACTGGTGACTGGGGAAGACAGAATGGGAGGCTTCTCTCTCTGCCTCTAGAGGCCACATGGCCTCCCTCTTGTCTGGCTCTCTGTGAGTGTCAGCTCCACTAGTCACTTGCATTCAGCTTCCCACTTTTGACACGCACCTGGCTCCGTATCAGCTCCTTAACTTTCACTGCACGTGACCTTATAACTCAAGCATGTGCAAATGAGTCAGGGTTCCTTTAGGTTACAAGAGAAACAACCTAGTCAAAATGGTGGAAGCAAAGAAAGGATATTTATTGACTTATGTAACTACTGAAAACTCCAGAGGAAAATCAGGTTTCAGGCATGCCAGATCCGGGTACTCAAATAATATGATTCGGAACTTCTCTCTATTAGAAAGCTGGGCTCAGCTTCCCTCTGGGTTGGCTTTACCAGTAGAAAAGTCTTTCCCTTGGGGGTGGCAAGACTGCCATCAGAAAGTCCAGTCAAACATTCTACCAGCTTAGCAGCTCTGGTGGAGAAAACACTCCCTCCAGGTAGCTCTAGCAAGATTCCTGGGTAAAGCTGTTACTGGCTTAGCCTTGAACCGGACCCTGTGGCCAGGGCACATGATGCTTTGATTGGCAAGCTTGAGACACAAAGCCTCCCCTCAAAAGACAAATACAGTATTATTACCATGAGAACCCACCTGGACAGAGATTGGGTGGGGAGGAGGCCAGCCCCTCAAAGAGGACTCCCATCAAGGTGGAAGGTCACCTCTCATTAGCCGGGGTCAGGCTGGGGGATTGGTACACACGCTAGGTTCTCTATAGGGCCATCCACCACTGTCCGTCTGCTCACTGCCCCTCGTGCCCCTCATTCTTCTGCAAACAGCAGAATGTTCCAGGTCCTTCTCCTCCCCATCACAAGATTCTACTGGGGCTGCCAGTCACAGCCCTGCTGGTCACAGAGGAGGGCATGTGACCCAAGAGGACCAATCAGAGTCTTCCCTTGGGATTTGTCATCATTTACCCAAGGAAGAAACTTTGTCTCTTTCTGGAGGTGAAGTGAGGAAGACGTCAGCAGGAGATGGTCAAGTTTCCAAGCTATTGGAAAAAGCTGGTCAGAAAGAAAAAAAAAAGTCTAAATGCAAAGAGAAAAGGAGGCAGAAATAGGGAGAAACGGTCTGAATGGAGAAGGCCCGGCCCCAGAGTCATCCCTACCAAGGTCCACCAGGAGACTGCCTTTGCCACCACTTGGTTTAATGAGCCAGTACATTCATCTTTTTGCCTAACTAAAGCAGTTAATGTTTGGGTAATTGGCATATCCTCTGTGCCAAAATACTGTGCTAAGTGGTCTCTACAGGTGCTCTTGTTTGATGCTCACGAATCTGTGATTGTGATTATTTCCCCTTTTTATAGATGTGAGAACCAAGGTTCAGAGAGCTTGAGATTAGGAACTCGTTCATATAGCCAGCAAGTAGTAGAGTTGGGACTCAAACCAGACTGTCTGCAGAGTAACCCACAAAGCTCTATAACCCTGGGGCAGACAGCTCAGCACGGGATTAGCCCTGGGCATCAGGTTCACACTGAGTCTTTGTCCTCCAGCTGCTTAGACTCCATAGCATTGTTATGTGGGGCTTAAATTGTTTTTAAACTATGAAATATGTACAGAAAAGCACATGCAAGATGTAGACACTGACACTCCGTGTTTTAAGTGTTTAATCTGTGAAACAGGGATAATAATTCAGTAATTCTCATATGGTTGTCTCAAAGATTAAGGGTATTTAGGAAATGTGGGTGATGAATCTAACTCCATCTCTAACACGTTGGGCACTTTTTTGCGGGTGGGGGGGGAGGGAGTCACTGGGCTTCTCTGAGCCTCATTTTCCCATCCATAAATGGGAGAGGTAAGACGTAGTCTTAGGAGTCAATCAGATGTGACTTGAGCCGACGTTGCCACTTAACGTGCTACAAGACTCTAGGGAAGTTATAGGCTGATCTCAAAGTAGCCCAGCTGCACGGGCACAGGATTAGGGCTGTAGAGTTTCCTAGGGCTGTGCTAACAAGGTGCCTGCCAACTGAGTGACTTAAACGACAGAAATTGTCCCTCACATTTCCGGAGGCTAGCAGTCCAAGAACCTGGTGTTGGTGGGGTTGGTTTCTGCTGAGAGATCTGGGGGAGAATCCCTTCCAAGCCTTTCTCCCAGCTTTGGGTAGTTTGATGGCCATCTTTGGCATCCTTTGGCTTGTAGAAACATCATCTCAGCCTGCCTTCATCCCCACATGGCGTTCTCCCCGTGTGTCTTCACCTTGTCTTCCCTCCATGCATGTCTGTCTCCATGGCCACACATCCCCTTTCTAGAAGCACACAAGTCATATTGGATTGGGGTCCATCCCAATGACCTCATTTTACATTGATTATCTCTATAAAAGCCCTATTTCCAAAGAAGGTCATATTCTGAGGTAGTGGGGCTTAGGGCTCCAACATATTTTCTTTTTAAAAGGGGGACACAATTCAACCTCTACCAGGTGCTCAGCATATAGTAGGTTTCCTTCCTCATCAAACTTCCTTATGGAATGAAATTAAATACCTGGCATAGATTGGGTCCTCAATAAATGTTTGTTGAATAAATGCATGGATAGATCCTAGGTTCCAGAGTGTTCTGAATTCTTCAGAGAGTTGTCTACTGACCTAGGAAATATCCACCCCCCCCTTTTAAAAAGGTAATTTCAATATATTCAGACAAGAATATAAAGTTCCTAAGAACAGCCCTAGGCAGATTCAAAATTTCTGATTTCTCTTTGAATATGTTCTATGCTGTTCCTACAGCCTGAGAAATGTCAGGCAGGTCCTTCATTGCTGGAAATGCTTTCCTCTGCCACTAAGAATTCATTGCTTTAGCAAAGGCTGAAAAATTTCCTCCAGGCATTTGAAAAGAGGTTCCAACAGTGAACAGGGGCTGTCAGGTGAGATGAGAAAGTGCCTGTGGGTAATGGGACAGGTAGGTTCCCACAACCCTGTGTCCCAAGCACCCACTAAGTCGGGAAGCTGTAACCAAATGGAGGAACCCCATCTCTTCTTAATTCTTTATCCTTCAGGCCAGGGCACCCACATACCTGAACACTCATGATATGCCGGGAATGTTCCATCAGATACAGCTAAGTGACTCAAAGTCCAGACTCTGGAGGTGGACTTCTGCGGTGCACTCTTGGCTCCAGCACTGCCTCACTGTGTGACCTTGAGCCAGTTACTTAACCTCTCTGTGCCTCAGATTACCTGTTGGTAATTTGGGGGTTAATAATATTTCCTACCTTATAGCAAATGTGATAACATATGTAATATGCTTTGCACAGTGCACTCAGGTCACGTTAGTGATTATTTTATTAATTGTTGTTGACAACACTGCTGCTGATGAAGTTGATAACAGAAGAGATGAATTCTAGTGCCCAGGCTTTAGTAGACTTCCTTATCAATAGATTGGGTAAAATAAGACGAGTCTGTCCTCATCATTCCTGTTAGTTCTTTCTAGAACTCAACCCATCTCTTTCTCCTTGTCTTCTCCCTCCCTTCTTTAACTCCTTGTGACCCCCAAGGGCTCAGCCATGGGCTACTTCATCACTCCCCCACAACCCTATGAGATATGTACTATAATCTCTATTTCATGCATAAGGAACCTGAGCCTCAGACAGGTGAGGTGGCTTGTGAATGGTGATGCTGGGATCAAGCCAGCTATGCCTGACTCCAAGGCCACAGAATAGGGAGATGGTCCAATAAGGATGAAATTTGACTTCTGCCTGCAATCCCTCTTCGTCCTTAGGACCTAAGCGCCAAGTTCTCTACCAGACTGGCCTGGACAGCACTACCACTCTGGGCTGACTTCACCCCACTATCAAGGCCAGGCCCCTGCCCGCTATCACACTGAACAGCCCCAAGAAGCCCATTTGCCCATGAGGGTCGCTGATTGATGATAAAGGCCGACTTTTAGGGCCTGGGATTCTCATCCAGTAGCTCTGTGAATCCTTGTGGGGGCCCTGGCAAGTGTGTGGCCTTCTCCTCTACTTTATAGGTGAGCAAAGTGTGGCTCAGAGAAGTTCCGTAACTTCTACTGGTCACGCACTGGGTCAGAGCTTAGCTTTGGGCTTAGCCGGCCTCTCTGGTTTCTTCCACATGCACCCTTTCCCAGTGCTGCCTGTGTCCTCTGTTTTCCCCCGCCCTCCAGGACAGCCCACACCGGTATCGGCCTCTAGTGCCCTCCATGTGCAGATGGCCAGGGGCCAGATGGTGCTTGGGACCAGCTAGCTTCCAAGGGGGTGGACAGAGCAGCGTCAGGACATCTTCGCCCTGGGGGGGACAGAGGGCCCACTGGTTGGGGGCCACGTGCCAATGCAGCTTCCTGCAGGGGAGGTTGGGGCTGGGTAGTGAAAGTCTATAGGAAAGCCATTCCATTTTTATCATTCTCTTTTCTTTTCTTTTTTTTAAAAGATTTTATTTATTTATTTTAGTGATAGAGATAGAGTGTGCATGGGAGGAGGGGCAGAGGGAGAGGGAAAGAGAGAATCTCAAGCAGACTCCATGCTTAGTGCAGAGCCCAGCACAGGGCTTGATCTCATGACCCTGAGACCATGACCTGAGCTGAAATCAAGAGTTGGACGCTTAACTGACGGAGCCACCCAGGCGCCCCTTTTCTTTTTCTTTAGCATAGACCACAGGTTCTGGAATTCTGTGGCCGCTCTGGGCACCTGACCACTAGAATTCAGAGCCTCCTGAGGGTAGTTCCCTGTTCTCCCTTGCAAGCCTACAGGCAGCAACCAGCTTCCTGGTCATTCTGGAATGGCACACAAAGGAGACAGCTTGATGGAACAGAAAGAGCTCTGGATTAATTCCTTGGGGAGCTCTGGAAGTGATTGGCTGTGTGACCTTAGGCAGATGAATTTACCTCTCTGATCCTCAGTCTCTTCATTGGCAAGAAAATTTTTTTCTTTTCTTTTCTTTTAAATTAAATTTTATTTTATTATGTTAGTCCCCATACAGTACATCATTAGTTTGTGATGTAGTGTTCTATGATTCATTGTTTTTGAATAACACCCAGTGCTCCATGCAATACGTGCCCCCCCTTAATATCCATCACCGGGCTAACCCATCCCCCCACCCCCCTCCCCTCTAAAACCCTCAGTTTGTTTCTCGGAGTCTATAGTCTCTCATGGTTCGACTCCCCCTCCGATTTCCCTCCGTTCATTTTCCCTTCCTTCTCCTAATGTCCTCCAGGCTGTTCCTTATGTTCCACAGATAAGTGAAACCATATGATAATTGACTTTCTCTGCTTGACTTACTTCACTTAGCATAATCTCCTCCAGTCCCATCTATGTTGATGTAAAAGTTGGGTATTCATCCTTTCTGATGGCTGAGTAATATTCCATTGTATAAATGGACCACATCTTCTTTATCCATTCGTCTGTTGAAGGGCATCTCGGCTCTTTCCACAGTTTGACTATTGCAGACTTTGCTGCTATGAACATCGGGCTGCATATGGCCCTTCTTCTCACTACATCTGTGTCTTTGGGGTAAATACCCAGGAGTGCAATTGCTGGGTCATAGGGTAGCTCTATTTTTAATTTTTTGAGGAACATCCACACTGTTTTCCAAAGTGGATGTACCACCTTACCTTCTCACCAGCAGTGTAAGAGGGTTCCCCTTTCTCCACAACCTCTCCAACCTTTGTTGTTTGGCAAGGTTGTTGTTGTTTCTACTTCCTAAGGCTGTTATGAAGACTCAGCTAGATAATTCATGTGAAGCAGTTAGGGTGGTGCTTGTCACAACCTAAGAACTCAGTAAATATGTGCCTGCCATTAGGATGTTAGAAATGGGGTTGTCATAGGCAACTGAAATCTTGGTGGAGGTTTTCTTCATGGTGGAGGGCCCAAGAACTAGATGGGATGTGAGTAGAGGTGAGTGGGGAGAGAATGTTCTTTCCCTATCCTATTGGCAACCATCCCAAACGGTACATGCCCGAGGCCAGCTTGGGAAATGCTGAATGATTTCCATCATTTGCTCATCTTGGGAAGACAGGGTGTTCTTCAGGCCCACCTGACCTTGGCTTAAGAGTGTGGGAACATGCATACGTACACACATTCACACACACTCTCAGCACAAGGAGTAAACATGGCCGATAGCATGGGTATCCCAGAGTTGCCCTGGAAATACCTTTACAAGAAACAAGGGAAGGCACCCAGATTCCAAGAACAGCTATTTGCATAAATCCTTATGTTTTGAGTTTTCTCTGTGTGAGCCCAGAGGGGATGTGACTCACGAGCACTGCTCAGGGGCCCAGCAGTGTCTCAGTTCCTGGACTTCAGGGGTCTTAGGAATAATAATCCAGTCTAATTAGCTCATTCTAGGGAAAATGAAACACAGAGAGACAAAGGATCTTGCTCGACAACACATATCCGTGGGGCCAGGATCATCCCTTTGGGCTCTAGTGGTCGACTTCTCTCATCCCTCTCTGACAGAGGTACAATCGCCATGAACAAGCAGCATTCCTGCACCTGTCATCCTCCCAGGAGGCAAGGCGGGGCAGGGAAAGGACAACGGATCTGCCCAGTGAGCCTCTCTGAGGTTTCAAGTCTGCTTCCCAATTATGAGGCCTTTGGAGGGAAACAAGGCATCATCTCCCACCCTCCAATCCCCCTGCACCCCCCAATCCCCCTGCACCGCCCAAGTCCCCCCTCTGGCTGAGACCCCATCCTGGCAACCATGGAAAGTCATTCCCTCCAGCAGAAGCCTCCTCTGTGTTCCAGAGCTGCCTTTCAGACAGCTGTGACCGTCAGAGCGAGGTGGGAGAGGTTCGGTTATTGTCAAGAACCATTGCATTTATGGGGCCTCTTATCTTTATGACAAAAGCTCGGATGGGAATTGAAAAGCAATCGTGAAAAGCAACACCCGTAGAGAGCTGGTACTATAGCGTGAGACCGCACATCTGATGGGCAGTGGGACCTGCTGTTGGGCGGGGGGTGAGAGGAGTCCTTGTAACCCTGAGATTCTCTGTGAAGCCAGAGCCCAATGACATGGGGCTGGGCAATCCAGTGGGAGTGCTGAGAGCAATTCCCAGACTCCCCTTCGTCCACCCTTCCCCAACTCTGCCGACTCGAGATGGGACCCCTGGCGGCCTCAGAACTCCTTCCCACAAATTCTCCCCCTGCATCCCTGGGGGCGACTCAGGGGGACACCCAAACCACCAGAACTGTTGTCGAGGTGGATTCCCTCAGGCTTCAACTTCCCAGGAGGAAAAATGTGTCACAGCCACAGAGCTGAACAAACTGCCCCGAACACAAAAGACCAAACCAAAACAAAGCGAGAACATAAAACCAGCCACATAAATTGCAAAAAAGGAGTCTCGGTTCTATTTGTTCTGCAATAAGTTCACCAACGTATATAAAGAAAAGCCAGGAACATTAGAGTAAGAGGGACAGGAGACCCCGTGTGGGGTTCAAGTAATCTGTGCCCCCTCCCGGACCCCACGCGGTTTAGACGAGCTATGCCCTGGGCAAACATAAGTCTATCAACCAGGCACGTCGTTCTTGACCCAACGCAGCCCCCTGGCTTTGGCCTGTGAGTCCAGCTGGTACTTAATCCCCCAAGGGAAGCAGCCTTAGTTCAGAGCCCCTTCACCTGTTCACTGTGAGCCTAATGGGGCCCAAGAGGCAGCAGGTGCCCTCTCTTTGGAGCGCACTCAGGCGATGGAAGAGATCTCACTGTGTTTCTGTCCTCTGCAGAAAAGAGTCCCGGGGGAGGCCCAGCAGCTACCCTGGCTGCTGGAGTGACAACAGAATAGGGAGGACATAAGCAGGGCCAAGGTGATAACGGAGGCAAGCACCCACCGGACGGCGCCAGGGTAGATGAAGGGCAGGATGAGAATGATGAGCAAGACCAGTAGGAGCAAGTGTGCTGCCAGGCGCCGGGCTGCCATGCGGTTGGCGCTGACCACATCCCGCCCATCCTCTCCCACCGAGCTGGGGGTCCACGCTGCTGAGGTGGCAGAGTCTGCCAGCCTCTGAGGACAGAGCTGCCACTCCAGGCCCGGCCGGCCCGGCCACCCCCTTACGGTCTCCTGGTCACGCAGGCTGCAGACGAGGCCCCCGGGGACAGAGGTGGCTTGGCGGCACAGTGGGCAGGTAACAGACCAAGTGCTGTCCCGTACACACAGCAGGAGCTTGATGCAGACCGCACAGAAGGAGTGCTGACAGCTCAGCAGCTTGGCCGGCCGGATACAGGTGTAGGGCTCCCGGCACACCAGGCACTCCAAGCCGCCATCCGCGGAGCCCCAGTGTGCCCCAGCAGGGTCCGCGGCCTTAGGGGTGGTGGGGGTGGCTCTTGCGGAGATGGGCTGGGGCTGCTCTGGTTCTGGCGTCTGCAGGACCTCAGCGCAGGCCATTCTGGGCGCGGAGTCAGCGGGGATGGGGCAGCTCAGGGCCTGGGCATGGACAAGGGGTGTCTGCCAGCACCACTGGGACCTGGATGTGGTCTGGCTTCAGGCCGGGCATCTCAGCCTCCCTCACCTCCTCGTCAGGCCCCTGGTGACAGCAGCCGTCTAGCACCCCTTCTCCTGGGGCTGCTCAGCCTGCTTCTTGGCTTACGTCTTCTCTCGAGTTATTATTATTTCTTTTCTTGAAACCTGGGGTTAATCAGTAACTCATGAACCTGGAGACCTCGAGTTGCCTGACAGGAAGGCCGAAGGGGGCAGGGCCTGCACCATGAGTCAGGACTTTCCTGTTGGGGACCAGGTGCCTCGGAAGCACCAGCAAGATGGTGGCTGATGAGCTTTGAGATGCGTTAGGATCCCCACCCCACCCCCACCCCTAGAGCCTTTAAAAATGCAGATCTCTAGACCCCAGACTGTGATCTGCCAGCAGGTCTGGATGGGATCTAAGAACGTCTGGGCACAGTTAACAAACATCTCATCATGAGGCTGACGTGGGTGGCCTGGGGAACCCACTTTGAGAAACACCACCCTAGCCAGGTTTCACACAAAACTTTCCAGATGTCAAGATGGGTGGACAACAGTTTCGTGCTCTGAGCACATTTGCCTACAGGTGGCCTCGTGAAAAAGAGAGAAGTGAAGGGAAAGAAAACTCTGAGTGGGTGGTGGGTGGTAGGGTGGGGGAAGAAAGCCCAGGCTGACACAGAAAAACCCAAACCCAAACTGCTCATGGGTCTTTAGTGCACCTGCTAGTGTAGCCAGTTCCTTTTTTGTCCCAGCAGCTATATGAACAGCTACGAATTCACGAGCATCACGCTCGGGGCCACATACCTAACAATCGGTTCCATTTGTTGTGCGCTAAACACATACATCCTTGGTGGTTGTAAGAGCCGCCGCCCTTTATTTGGGGTTACTGTGAGCCAAGCCCCGTGCCAGGGGCCGTCCTCTGCCATCTCCTAGGGTCCCGGCACAGCCTGTAAGGGAGGCACTGTGAGTCCCGGGAGTAAAGACAGGGTGTGGTGAGGGCAAGCTGGCTGGCAGCCTCCCAAGTGGACTCTCATGGGGCCAGGGCCCTGTGGAATCTACCAGGACCCAAGGTCAGGTTCCCAGGAACTCAATCTCACCAGCTCATGCAGCCTCCAGGCAGCCGACTCCACCTACCAGGACTCATGTGGGACTGATGGATGTGAGCAACGTGCAGTTAAGAAAACACGATCCCCCTACTTTGCCCCGAACATCAGAGGGTGGGGTGGCACAATCCACTCCCTCAAAACAATGGCTCACGTAGGCTGTATCGACTCCAGGAGGACGTGCCTTTACCTCTCATGCCATGTACTGAGGTCCATACAGAGTCCAGCTCTTTCGATTCAACTCTTCTCTCCACCGCAAGGGGCAGGCATGGAACTCTTGTTTCATCCTGCACCATCCCCCAGGCCGCTGTCTCCGAAATCCAATTCCCCAAATTCCACCTCGGCCAAGGTATTTCTTCTTGGCCCTCAGCTTGACAATCGGGTGTGTCTTTCCACTAATGCTTTCCTGCAGGTCAAGCTGAAGGGGGCCTCGGATCTGACGCTGACACTGGGTGACAGTTTTATCCCCATGCCCAGCATCCATCTTCCCTTCTCCACGGGCCTGCTTTTCTTTGAGGCAACCACTGCTGACCACTGTCATTCTGTATGGTTCCCATTCTTTTTTTTTTTTTTTTAAGATTTTATTTATTCATTTGAGAGAGAGAGCACAAGCAGGGGGAGAGGCAGAGGGAGAGGGAGAAGCAGGCTCCCTCCTGAGCTGGGAGCCAGACATGATGCTTGATCCCAGGAACTGGAGATCATGACCTGAGCTGAAGGCAGATGCTTAACCATCTGAGCCACCCAGGTGACCCATGGTTCCCATTCTGTGGAAGGGGGAAGGGGATGTGATTCAGGGCAGTCTGATAAGCTTATTCTACCCTACCGGTTGCCACAGTTGATTTCAGACACAGGCATGAGATCTAAACCAAGCCAATGTGATTCAACTCTGGAACTTCTGTTGAGAAGCTTCTCTTACTGCTAGGTCTCCAAACTGGAGGCTGGAACCTGGGGCTGCTAGGACCACAGGGTGCAGAGAACCTGCCTGAGAGTAAGGCCAGCACAAAAGAAAGTTGAGAAGAGAGTCAGACAACAGCCCTGATGACACTGTTTGAACGCCTGGATCCAGCTATACCTGCGGCCTGAGAGCTCTATCTTTGGATCTTTTAGTTATATTAACCTATAAAATCCACCCCTATTTTTATTCTTCAGCCAGCTCAAGTTGGATTTCTGTCCCTTGCATGAGAAAGACTTCTGAGTAACACAGCAAGAGATGAAAAAAACAAGCCTTTACTTGCTGTTGGACACAGGGTCAAGCATTGGCAAGACAATCAGCCTGTACGTGGCCAAGAGTGAGCGAATGCCTGTGTGTTCCTAAGCTCAAAGGGACTCTCTGTCTTTCCACTGCTTTGACTCGCATCATATACTACTCCTTTGTGTTTACTAGGCCCTAGGAAGGGTGGGGATGGAGGAGGAAACATTTGTTGAGCTGCACTCATTTATAATGGGAAATAGAAAATCAGGTGGACAACCCAGTGATGTCAGCATGGCTAGTGCCCCCCGCCCCACTTCTGCTAGTCAGCGCTATGGAAAGCCAAACAATCAAGAAGGTCGCTGGGTGAGCTTGATATCAGACCAAGGGAAGCTATTTAGGGGTAGTGTCTAAAGAAGAACCTTTTGATATCCTTGGGCAACCACCATTAAGAAAATATATTGGGGGCGCCTGGGTGGCTCAGTTGGTTAAGCATCTGCCTTCGGCTCCAGTCATGATACCAGAGTCCTGGGATCGAGCCCCATGTGGGCTCAGTGGAGAGCCTACTTCTCCCTCTGCCCCTCACCCCACTCATGCTCTCTCTCTCGCTCGCTCGCTCTCTCTCAAATAAATAAATAAATAAATAAATAAATAAATAAATAAAGTTAAAAAAAAGAAAATATATTGGTTATAACAGCCCAAATATTACAGGAAAATAGAAAGTAGAACATGAAAACTCCTTTGACTACTGCCCCTGAGAATGATGGCTTTTAACAGCACATTCCGTCGTGTTTCTTGCATCCTACTGTTGTAGCTTGGGAAACACTTTTTCTTTCTTTCTTTTTTTTTTTAGTAGGCCAATGCAGGGCTTGAACTCATGACCCTGAGATCAAGATCTGAACTGAGATCAAGAGTCGGACTCTTAACCCACTGAGCCACCCAGGCACCCAACACTTTGTTTCTTAAAGGTGCTTTTAGCTTAACTATCATCTGCACGGGCTTTAAGTTGGACATCCAGTGCTTGTCACTTTACTAGCTACGTGACCTTAGGCAAGTCATTTCAACTTCATTGGGGCTCCGATTTTAATTTGATCAACTGGAGACGTTAACATTGCAGGAAATCGTGGGAGACAGTGCTTAAGCCCCCCACCTCCATCAAACCCTGCTCAGGGAAGACTCAGTAATGTATGCACCTTGCTTTATAACCGACCTCGATGTCAATGATCTCTCCTAGGGACATGGAGATAAGACACTTTGGTGATCTGTTTAGCCAGTGCATCTCAAGGAGGAGTGAATGTGTGCAGGGATCTGGAGGGTAGCCTGAAACAGCACTGTCTCAGGGGAAGTACAAAATGTCTCCAGAGACTTAACTTTCAAATTCATCTAGATTTTCATTCTGCTCCGTATTAGGTTTGTGCTTGCTGTAACATGAGAATTTGAAAGCTTCAAGTCCTTCCAAATCTTCAAACAAAAAAAAAATATATATTTTTTTTAACTGCTGTACAAATATGAACTCATTTGTTCTTTGTGAAACTTTTTTTTTTTTCCTCTTTGAAGTGCAGTTTCTTCCGTCTGGTGGCTTCATACAACCCCGGGGCTCTAAGGAGTCTGAGAAGTACAGCCTCAAGGGAGGTTAGACTTTCACAGCCCACTGCGGGTGGGGAAACCAGAGCTAGTTCTCCCGATGGACCACCTGGGCCCCACACCCTGCAAAGACATGGCTGATCTGAGCTTTAGGCCCTGTCTCAAGTTCACTGGGGAAGGAGTGAGAAAACAGCGACGTCATGAGGTCAAACTGTCTGACATTATGCCTGGCCTCTGATCTTGGCCAGTGCACTCTCACTCCACATTCCAGTGGCCACAGAGGGCTGTGCCCCAGCCAGACGCCCCATCATCCCCTGAGCTGGCTGGTGTCTCAGCTCACACCCTTATTCCAGAATTCCTGCCTCTGTGCTCATCAGGACCCGGCTGCTTACACCTCCACCCCCCTTATAGCATCTGTGGGTCTGAGGACACGCTGCTAGGGGAGACAGAGGAATGGCATTTGGAACAAAGTGACAGTATCAGGATAATGAAGATCAAGTACAGAGAAGAGGGGGAGAGGAAGCAAGAGAGACAGCGTGTGCCTCGGGCACCAACTGCAGGAAGTTAGAAACCATGCTTTGCTTTCTTTTACTGTTTTTGAAAAATAGTTATGTAAAAAAAGTCCGTGTTTATTTATAGAAAAGGAAATTGCTGATGAACAGAAAGAAAAAGAATATCAGTAATCAGCAGTCTCGAAGCCCACAGAGAACCAGTTTCGAGATCTCCTTTCAGACTTCTTTCTGTGCATACTTATGCGAAAAAAATGTTTGCCTGTTCCAATGGGACACTGTTATTTATATTTTGATAATCTGTATTTTTACCTACGAGTTTATCATACGTCTCTTTCCATATTAATACACGTACTTCAAATCATCCATGAAGGTGGTGGGGTATTCTGTCACATGAATGCACCATATTGTCGTGAGTCAGTTCCCATGAGGACCATGTCTAGGCTTTTCCATTTTCCAACATCATCATCAGTCCTGGGATGCACATCCCCGGACATGAGTTTTTCATATCTGGCCCTTTCAAAGTTTCGATATGTACATTATCTCTCTAGCTGTCATTTCGGCTGGGGAGCATCTGGTGGTTCAGGTCCCAAGCCTGGATCTATGCTGAGTTGTTGATGACCCTGCTTTAAGCCACAAAGTTTGGAACTGTCAGCCAATGAGCAGTAGATGAAGCCATTTTTGACCAACTCAGAATCATCACTGTGCATCTCTCCCCGAGGTTTCAGAAATCAGGAAATGAACCCCTAAGGCCACATTTTCTTTGAATGCACAGTGATGCTAGGGTCTAGACCCATTTCCTGATGCTGCCTCTAAACTTACTTTCCTGCCCCTCCCACCTCTTATCTTTTTGGCTAGTTCTAGTCCAGACTTCAACTTGGAATTCTTCCTTGATCTCTTCTGTCTACCTCCTGAGATCTAGTCCTGAGACCCCATCCCCTTAACTGCTCCCTCAGCTCCATGGAGCTAAGCCATGGGCAAAGGAAACCCCATCTTTGCACCTGGCCCAGGCCCTGAGGGGAGCACACTTGTCCCTGCATGGTGGAGATGGAGCATCTCCTGGGTTCTGAGAGGTCCTTGTCTTTGTCTTCTGCAACCTCTTTCCTGCGTCCTCCAGTTGTGTGGACTAAGACTGTGAGTCCAGGAAAAGAGGGTTTGGAGGAAGAGGTGTTCTTACTACATCACCGGAGTAATTACATTACAGTAGAGCTCTGGAAGCCTGGTCCCAGTCAGACGCCTTGGTCTTAGACCATTAGATGGCCAACTCTATTAAACGCCCGGCTGAGAGAGATTTTACTTGGAGTTTAGCTCACCTATTCTTCCAGATCTAATTTCTCAAACCGTGTCCATGCATCTCTAGCTTTCTGGGAGCATCTTAAAAGGTACTCCTGAAAAAATGGGGGTGGGTGGTGGGGAGAGTTCCAGAGATAAACGTGGGAAAGAATGCATCCTTCACCTGAACTTGGAGATTCACATGGATGCTGGAGTGTTAAAAGTTCTTGGAAATCCCATTGTTAGAAAACCTGCTTGATTTTGTTTAATCCTGATTTTATCTTGAACTTCTCTGCCTGTGGAACCCATTTCCTACAGAATACGTTTGAATGCCACGTAAAACTTTGGGGTGCTGAGAAACAGTTTGGGAAATGCTGTTGGATCAAGTTAAATCATCAGAAAGTTGCATTTGCCTCTGTGTTTTCTAAAGGCTCTCACTGAATTGTATTTGGGACGATTTTGTTGTTTATTTTTTCAAAGGGCACTCTAACAAATAGGCTTATAAAACCCATTACTGCATGTACATTCAGGGATGTGGCCAGGGACATTTGTGCATGACACTACTCAGTGTCACCTGTATACACACACACGTGAAAATTTTCCTTTTGGGCTAAGTGTTGGAAAAAGCTTTGTTTCCTTGAGGGCAGATGTGTCTGTCCACAATACTTAGATATTCCAAATTACATATTGTAGCTTCCCATTTTTGCTTTGGCCACCAGGAAGCTCAATCGTAGCCATTGTAAAATATCCCATTTAGCACGTGGTGCTGCAGTCCATCCCCATCCCCTTGGTGTACAGTTCCTATTCTTGTTTATGGCTTACTTAGTCCTGAGGCCTGATGCTCCATCTTTGGATTTATATTTCATTTGTATATATTTTTTGTAAATAATCCCAAAATATTTGTGCAAAGAGGAGATGTAGAAAAAAAGAAGAAAAGACATGGAGATAGAATAATAGAAGAAAACTTGGTAAATACAGTGGGGGAGAGGGTGGGTGTGTAACGTGGCATTCCTTGATTGAAATGAAGCCCCAGGGCTCTCGCCTCCTTCAACTCACGCTGTCCTGGATCCAGGAGCCTGGAGACAACGTGTGCCTATCTGGGAACACCTCTCCACTTGTCCTCTGCTCACCACATTCCAGGGAGCACAGACGTGGGATCTGGATCACTGGGCCATGTGAAAATTAATTCTTCCAAGCATGGCCTGTGAGCCATTAATTTTAATGTTAACATTAAGTTTCTGCAGAGTGATCAGCCCAAGGACAGGAGGTGGCCAAGCCAGCCTCTCTTTTCTCCACAATTGTCCAGTCGTGGCCTTTGCAGAGTCTTCCTGGCAGGAAGAAACTCGACTACAAATATTAGAGGCTCCTGGGTACCTGGGCATTGAGTTGTGGTGGGATGGCTATTTTTGAGCAGACAGACCTGTGTTTGTTTATTT
The DNA here is from genome assembly GCF_037043125.1 of Eumetopias jubatus. Lineage (NCBI taxonomy): Eukaryota > Metazoa > Chordata > Mammalia > Carnivora > Otariidae > Eumetopias > Eumetopias jubatus. The sequence goes on along the minus strand of NW_028274810.1, from coordinate 92,743,416 downwards.
TTTTCATTTAATTCAATTAGCCAACATATAGTACATCATTAGTTTTTGATATAATGTTCAATGATTCATCAGTTGCATATCAATCGGAGCTGAGGATCTTTGAGTTGCCAAGTTAACCTCTCTGGTTCTTAGCTTCCTTGTCTATCTAACGGAGATGAAAGTAGGGTCTGTGCCAGGAATCTTTTGGTCATAAGGTCAGAAAACTCAACTCAAGCTAGCGTAGCCCACAAGGAAAGGGCGTTTCTCGGCTCATGTGACTGGGAAGCCGAGAGGCGGTCTGGCTTTAGGTGAGCCTTAGCCTTTGGCTCTCACAGGAGCTACCGTTTGTTGGATGCTTTCATGGATTAGTCACTTACTGCCCACCACACACCGGGGAAATAGTTTATTTCTACTCCGTGGGTGAGGAAACTAGGGCACAGAGAAGTTAGGTGGCAGTACATGGCTAGCAGGTGACAGCCAGGGAGGAAGGGAGTCTGCACCGTCTCCTTGTCAGTAGCCACCTGGACTCTAGACTCCCAGGTCCCTCCTCTTCTTGGGTTGCTAATCTCCAAAAGGCTCTATCATGCCCTATTCTGTCCCCTTCTCCCACCCATCCCTGACTCCTAAAAACCTTCCACTGTGCCCTCTGGCATTGGGTTACCAGCAAAAAAATCTCCACATCTTGACTTCTTCCTTGGACATTCCCTTTGCCCACACGTGCTACCAGGAACCCAGCTCCCCCGTGGGATTCCACTGCCCCTGCTGCCCTCTCAGGTGGCAGCTGTGGCTCTCCTCACCACCCTTGTACTGAGGGGTCTGCAGGTGGGCAGATGTCCTCTTTGCTCCTTATTGCCATGTGTAGACCCTTCTCCCTCCCCTCATCTTAAAACCTCTCAGCTTTGGACTTCCTGTCATCAGATTCTACTTTCTACTGTCTTCCGCTGACTTCTGGCTTATTCCCCTCATTGCCCAGTGATCTGGGCTCCTGGCTCACTGTTGCTTTGCCCCCTGACTCCGGTCTGAATTTGTGATTGTTGCAACATATTTGTGGATGATCCGTCTAAGTACCCAGCCTCTCAGTTCCTTGACCATCCCTCTTCCTGTGATCTTGACTCCCACCCAATCCAGCCTCTCACTCCCCCGACCATGTTTTGCTTTTACTGATAAGCCACAATATCAATTTTGTGCATCCGACTTTCTACCTACCACTTCCTGTCTTTCTAGTTCACTTTCTTTAATACCCAAACTCCGACAAACCTTGGACATTGGAACCTCCAGTGCTCTTATCAGAGTTTTATGGCCCTTTGTCTTTTAATGTCCTCACCCCTCTTCTCCCCCAATTCCATGGTCAGTTGTAACAACCACTTGACTTCCTGATAAAAATCCAACTCTCCACGTGTTCTGTGCCTGTCCCAGGGAAGCTGAACAAGGCTGGAGAAAAACACACAACCATGCTGACCATGATCTTCCAATGGGGCTTTAATGTTTCCAGGCTAGGACCCACCATGTCTTTAGTCCATTTATCCCTCCCCTCTCCAGAGTAGCTAGTTGGCATCTTCTGCTGTCTCCTTAAAACCCCACTTCTTCCCCATCCTTACTCTCACCTGTTGACCTTACTGCCCATTTACTGAGATATTGAAATAATCAGAAGAGAACTTCCCTAATGTGTCCCTCCCCATCTGCCCACACACCAGGATCTGTTCCCACATTCTCTGCCTCCCTTCCTGTTCCCATAGGTAAACTTCTGTGCTTCTGGCTAAAGCCAGTCCCTCCACTTGTGAACTCCACCCCCTTCCCTTGGGTCTGGCTAAGGACATTGCACAGACAATTCTCTCCTCTCTTTTGTACAACATCACTTCTCTTGCTTCCTTCAGGATCATTCCCCAAAGCATAAAAACATCTATTATTTTTCTTATAGATTCTTCTCAGGTGCTCATGCAACACTTTTCAAAATAGACCATATATTAGGCCATCAAACAAGTCTCAATAAATTTAAAAGGATTGAAGGCATATAAGGCATGTTCTCTGACTACCATGGAATAAAATTAGAAGTCAATAATTGAAGGAAATTTGGGAAATTCACAAATATGTGCTAATTAAACAGCATACTCCTAAATAACTAATTGGTTTAAAAAGAAATCACAGGAGAAATTAGAAAACGCCTTGATATGAATGAAAACAAAACCAAAACTTTTCTACCCAAAGTTAGAGTAGACAGCTAAAGCCGTGCTTAGAGGGAAATTTATAACTGTAAACATCTATATTAATAAAGAAAAAAGATTCCAATGAATTACCTGAACTTCCACTTCAAGAAACAACAGAGGAAGAAGAAGAAAAAGAAGGAAGAAGACAAGGGTTGGGGGGTGGGGAAGGAGGAGAAGGGGAAGGGGAAACTAAATCCGAAGAAAACAGAAGGAAGAAAATAATGATTAAATGAAACAGAAGATAGAAAAATAATAGAAAACAATTAATAAAACAAAAAAGATATTTCTTTGGAAAGATCAATGAATTGACAAACCTCGAATTAGACTAACCAAGAAAAGAAAAGACTTAAATCGCAAAAGTAATAAATAAAAAGGGGACATTACCACCGACTGTACAGAAAGAAAAAGGATTATAGGGGAATACTATGAACAATTATATGTTAATAAATCAGATAACCTAGATGAAATGGACAAATTCCTAGAAAGACACACATTTCTAAAACAGATTCAAGAAGGAATAGAAAACCTGAATAGACTTATAACAAGAATGAAGACTGAATTAATAATAAAAAAATTCTCAAAAAGTACAGGACTGGATGGTTTCAGTGATGAGTTCTATCAAATGTTTATTTATTTATTTTTTAAAAAGATTTTATTTATTTGATAGAGATACACAGCGAGAGAAGGAACACAAGCAGGGGGAGTGGGAGAAGGAGAAGCAGGCTTCCCACGGAGCAGGGAGCCCGATGTGGGGCTCCATCCCAGGACCCTGGGATCATGACCTGAGCCGAAGGCAGACGCTTAATGACTGAGCCACCCAGGCGCCCCTGTGATTAATATTTTAATCGTTGAGTAAACAGACTGCCTTCCATAATTTTTTTTTAAAGATTTTATCTATTTATTCATGAGAGACAGAGAGAGAGAGAAGCAGAGGGAGAAGCAGGCTCCCCGCTGAGCAGGGAGCGCGATGTGGGGCTCCATCCCAGGACCCCAGGATCATGACCTGAGCTGAAGGCAGACACTTAACGACTGAGCCACCCAGGCGCCCCTCTATGAAATGTTTAAAGAAGAACTGAAACTAACTCTTCCAAAAAAATAGAAGAAAGGGAACAGTTCTGAACTCATTCTCTGAAGACATATATCCCCCAATACCAAAACTAGACAAAAACATCACAAAGAAAAAAAATAAACTAGAGACCAACATTCCTTATGGACATACATGCAAAAATCCTTGACAAAATCTAGCAAACCAAATCCAGTAGAATCTAAAAAGAATTATATACCATGAATAGTTGGGATTCATCCCAGAAATGCAAGATTGGTTCAATGTAAAAAAATCAATGAATGTAATACACAATTTTAATAGAATAAGTGAGAAAAACCATATGATCATCCCAAGAGTTGCAGAAAAAACATTTGGTAAAATTCAACACACTTTCATTATGAAAACACTCAGGAAGCTAGGAATGAAAAGGAACTTCCTCAATTTGATAAAGGGCAACCATAAAAAAACGCTATGAAAACCCAGCAGGCTTTTTTTTTTTTTTTTAACAGAAATTGACAAACAGATTTTAAAATTCATACAGAAATGCAATGGACCCAGAATAGCCGAAACAGTTTTAAAAAGAAGAACAAAGTTAGAGGGCTTAGTTCCCTATTTCAAAACTTACCACAAAGCTATAGTAATCAGGACTATGTGGTACTAGCAGAAAGGTAGATATAGAGTTCAGTGGAATTGAGAGTCTAGAAGTAAAATCACACTTATGGCCAATTGATTTTCTTTTCTTTTTTAAAAAAATATTTTATTTATTTATTTGAGAGAGAGAGAGGGCAGAGAGAGAGAGAGAGAGAGCTCGAGCAGGGGGGAGGGACAGAGGGAGAGGGAGAGGGAGAAGCAGGCTTCCCAGTGAGCAGGGAGCCTGATGCAGGGCTTGATGCGGGGCTCAATGCAGGGCTATATGTGGGACTCTATACGGAGCTTGATGTGGGCTTGATCCCTGCATCCCAGGATCCTGGGATCCCAGGAGCTGAAGGCAGACGCTTACTGACTGAGCCACTCAGGCGCCCATATGGTCAATTGATTTTCAATGAGGATGCTAAAACAACTCAACAGAGAGAAATAGTCTTTTCAACAAATGATGCTCGTTCAACTGGATATCCATGTACAAAAGAATGAGGTTGGACATTCTATATGAAAATTAACTCAAAATTGATCAAACCTAAATGTAAAAGATAAAACTATTAGCATTCGAAGAACACATAGATGAGAATTCTCATGACCTAGGATTAAGAAATGGTCCCTTAAGTATGACAGGTAAAACACAAACAACCAAAGGGAAAAAATAGATAACCTGATCAAAATTGGCAAAGACACCCTCACAAATATGAAAAGAAAATCCATAAAACGAAAGAAAATACTTAAAAATTCTATGTCTGATATGGTTTAGTATCCAGAACACATAATGAACTCTTATGACTCAACAGTAAAAAGACAACCCAATTAAAAAACGGGTGAAGGAATAGACATTTCTCCAAAGAAGACACATAAATAGTGATCCATAAACATATGAAAAGATGCTCAGCATCATTACTCATTAGCAAAATGCAAAGCAAAACCACAATGAAATACCACTTCACACTCACTAGAATGACTGTAATAGAACAGGCAAACAGTAACTGATGCTGGGAAAATTGAAACCCTCATAACTGCTAGTGGGAAAGTAAATCATGCAGATACTTTGAAAAGCGTTTTGGCAGTTTCTCAAAAAGTAAAACAGAATTACCACAGGATTCAGCAATTGCACTCCTGGGTGTATATACTCAAGAGAATCAAAAACATATTCACATAAAAGCTTGTGAATGAATGTTCATGGCAGTATTATTCATGAGAGCCAAAAAAAGTGAAAATAACCCAAGTCCATTAACTGATAGAGACAAAAATGTGGTTTATCCATACAATGGCATATTATTCGGCTATAAAAATGAATAAAGTCATGACACATGCAGCAACATGGATGAACCTTGAAAACACCAAGCTAAATTAAAGAAGTCAGATAGAAAAGGTCACAGATTGTTTGATTCCAGAATGTCCTCAACAGGCAAATATGTAGAGTCAGAAACTAGACTAGTGGTGACAGGGATAGGAGCAGGAGAATTTGGGGAGTGACTCCTAAAGGGTTTGGAGTTTTGGGGTGATGAAAATATTCTGGAATTAGATAATGATGATATTTGCGCAACCTTGTGAATACCCTAAACGACTATAAATTGTGCACTTTAAAAAAAAAGATTTTATTTATTTATTTGTCAGAGAGAGAGAGAGAGAACAAGCAGGGGGAGTGGCAGGCAGAGGGAGAAGCAGGCTCCCCGCGGAGCAGGGAGCCCGATGTGGGACTCGATCCCAGGAGCCCGGGATCATGACCTGAGCCGAAGGCAGACGTTTCACCGAATGAGCCACCCAGGGGGCCCTAAATTGCACTTTAAACCAGCAGATGTTACAGGATGTGAGTTATATCTCAATAACTCGCAGGACCTAAGTTTTCACTGTTGGAGAAGGAAGGTACAAATATCGAAAGGGAGAAAACTAGAATAAACTCTGAGGTTTTGAATCAGGGGTCAGTGTGAACTTTTGGCTTTCAGTAAAAAAAAAAACACGATAGGTTCAGAAATAAATATAGATGTGTGTGTGTATGCACATGCATGTGTATCCTTATCTCTCTGCTGAAGGGGTCTGGGAGCAGTGACACCCCATAGTGATCCTCAGAGACAACTAGCTAACTCAGATCTTGGTTTCTAAATAACATTCTCCACTAAGGACGCAGCTAAGGAGTCCAGGGAAGCAGAACACCTTGGAGAGATGGTTGATTCCAAGGCTGGGGTGGAGACGGTACAGAGTGAGCCCGGAACATCACGTGGTTGCCAAAAAAAAAAAAAGAGGAAGTGATCAAAGAACAATGTCTCACTGTCCAAATCAGGGAAAATTTGGCAATAAAATAATTAATGATAATAATGGATTAAAATTCATGAAATGAAATAAGAAACCATGAGTCCATGTAGATATAAATCAATAAACGAATGAATTGAAAATGTCACGAAGAAAAGGATAGTTACAGAGTTTCAAAGTACCTCCCCACACAATACTTATTAATTACAAAAGGAAAGAGAATAATGTATGGTGCTGGCAGACACTACCTTAATCAAGAGGTAAAAGTGAACATCAATAATGGGATAGATCTAAACAACGTTCCACCTGAGAGGACGCAGTGAGAACTCAGCACTGCTCCACTAGTGTTCCTGTGGATGATGCAAAACTTCAATAGAATCATGAGAAAGTATCAGTCAAACCCACATCAAGGGACGACCTATAAAATAATTGGCCCAAAATCTTAAAAAAATGTCAAGATCATGCAAGTCAGGGAAAAGCCAAGGAACTGTTCCAGATTAAACAAGTTGCAGCATGTGATTCTGAACTGGATCTTTTTGCTATAAAAGACATCGTTGGGGGCGCCTGGGTGGCTCAGTTGGTTGAGCGACTGCCTTCGGCTCAGGTCATGATCCTGGAGTCCCAGGATCGAGTCCCACATTGGGCTCCCTGCCAGCGGGGAGTCTGCTTCTCCCTCTGACCCTCCCCCCTCTCGTGCTCTCTCTCTCTCTCTCTCAAATAAATAAATAAAATCTTTAAAAAAAAAAAGACATTGTTGGGACAATCGGTGAAACTTGCATGTGGTCTTTGCATCAGATGGTGTTTATTTCCTGATTTTTATAGTTTTAATGTGGGTGTATGATAGAATGTCTGTATTTGTGGGAAATACATACTGTTGTATTTGGGGGACGTTATTCATTTTTATAGCTGAATAATATGCCATTTTATGGATATGCATCAGGTTTGCAATTTTTTCTCAAATGGTCCAGGAAAAAAAGTTCTTTGTGTTAGTGGTATGCTGGAGTCCACTATGTTTGTATCTTCCCAACTATGCATTCAGTAACATCATGTTGGTAGCTTGAAATTGGCTGTGGTGGGAGTACTTACACCACGGAAATTAGCAAAGGTTACAACTCAGGACTTTTTTGCACTGGAGAGCCAATCGTTGAACATTTACCAGGACCCTATTCTTTTTTTTTAAATTTTTTATTGGTATGTTAATCACCATACATTACATCATTAATTTTTGATATAGTGTTCCATGATTCATTGTTTGTGCATAACACCCAGTGCTCCACGCAGAACGTGCCCTCTTTAATACCCATCACCAGGCTAACCCATCCCCCCACCCCCCTCCCCTCTACAACCCTCAGTTTGTTTTTCAGAGTCCATCGTCTCTCATGGTTCGTCTCCCCCTCTGACTTACTCCCCTTCATTCTTCCCCTCCTGCTACTTCTTCTTCTTTTTTTTTTCCTTAACATATATTGCATATTTGTTTCAGAGGTACAGATCTGTGATTCAACAGTCTTGCACAATTCACCGCGCTCACCATAGCACATACCCTCCCCAATGTCTATCACCCAGCCACCCCATCCCTCCCACCCCCCACCACTCCAGCAACCCTCAGTTTGTTTCCTGAGATTAAGAATTCCTCATATCAGTGAGGTCGTATGATACATGTCTTTCTCTGATTGACTTATTTCACTCAGCATAACACCCTCCAGTTCCATCCACCTACCAGGACCCTATTCTTTGTAGCATCTTTCCAACATTTTGGTACATTTTTTGTTATTTCAAAAATTTACTAAGTTAAAAAAAGAGGAAAAGATTTATTGACAAGTTACTGTTTCAAATCCCCCTTTGAACACGGCTTGCAATAAATACAGTATTATACTGTTTCAGGTGTACAAATAATGATTCAGCAATTCTGTACATTTCTCAGTGCTCATCATGATAAGTGTAGTCTTAATCTCCTTTAGCTATGTCCCCTGTCCCCTCACTCACCTCCCCTCTGGCAACAACCAGTTTGTTCTCTATAGTTAAGAGTTTGTTTTTGGTTTGTCTCTTTCTTTTTTCTTTGTCCATTTGTTTTGTTTCTTAACTTCCACATATGAGTAAAATTATGTGGTATTTGTCTTTCTCTGGCTAACTTATTTCACTTGGTGTTCATATCCTCTAGGTCCATCCATGTTGTTGCAAATGGCAAGATTTCATTCTTTTTTATGGTTGAGTAATATTCCATTATATCATATATATATCATATATATCATATATATGATATATATATATTCCCCTACACAAAGAAGATGTGGTATACCACATCTTCTTTTTTTTTTTTTTAAGTCTTGAGGTCTTTTATTTTCTTTACATTTATCATGCCATGAATTCATAGGGAATGGGTTCCAGCAGTTCAGACTCCTTTCCATTAGTTCTCACAAAGTGGGCTTCTCTGGGTGGGGCAGGCTGGCGCTTCAGTTGAACCCAAGTACCTGTCTCTTTGGCTTCCTTCTTTTTCTGATCATTTTCCTTCACATACTTCAGGAAGCTGTCTCGGCTCTTTGAGTGTTTAATATGCTCAATGAGTACATTAATTCTCTTGGCAAGAATCTTGCCCTTAACTTGTTTGTTTACAACAATGCCACCAGCATGCTGAGTAACATTGTAGACTCTTCCAGTTTTGCCATGGTAACATTTGTGGGGCATTCCTTTTTTAACAGTGCCCATTCCCTTGATGTCCACAATATCACCTTTCTTATAGATTCGCATGTATGTGGCCAAAGGAACAACTCCATGTTTTCTAAAAGGTCTAGAGAACATATAGTGGGTACCTCTCCTCTTTCTCTTTGTGTTGGTCATTTTGGCAACTTACTGGAAGATGGCGGTTCCGGCCGAAAGGTACCACATCTTCTTTATCCATTCATCTATCGACGGATACTTGGGTTGCTTCCATGTCTTGGTTATTGTAAATAATGTTGCAATAAACACAAGGATGTATATATCTTTTCAAATTAGTGTTTTTGTTCTCTTCAGGTAAATACTCAGTAGTGGAATTACTGGGTCATATGGTAATTCTATTTTTAATTTTTTGAGGAACCTCCATACTGTTTCCATAGTGGCTGCAAAAAAAAGAGGAGTATTTGTATAGTGTTTTATAGTTAACAGAATTATACCTCTATACCTTCATTTAAGATTCTTGACAACACTGTGAAGTAGAAATTACTATACCCATTATAGAGACAAGTAAGTTGAGACTGAGATAAGTTAAATTAGAACCTTAAATTTTAGAATAATGGCTCTTTTATCATCTTTGTGCCCTCACTGCCTGGCATATTCCTTGGCATGTACTAGTTGCTCAATAAATGATAACTGTGTATCTCCAAGTGGAAAAGGCAAGTCTCCAATCCAGAATTTACAGCTATATATATTCATCCTAAAATTGAATGCACCCCAGGTTGAGTCAAACTTCTCCCTGACCACCTCTACAAGCCCTCCAGGACCCCAATCCCAGTCCTCTCCATCAGTTCGGTCTTCTCTTCCACACCTGTTCTATGCATCTGTATTTTCCTCTGGGCCACACTGGGTGGCAGGTTCATGGTCAACTCTGACAATCCTGGAGCATTAGTGGGTTTTCCCTGTGAACGAACTCCACCCGCCTTCTTTCTCTCTTCTCTCTGTTGACCTTAATTTTCCTTTTCTCTTTCATAAAAAAAGCATGAAGTCATCTCGCTAACAATTGAGCCACGCTCCTCTGCACAGAGACCTCCAGAAGAGTAATTTCATTTCAGAGTAAAGTCCTGGTTTTATAGCTTTGGCCCCACATCATGGGAAAAATCACCAGGGTTGTCTGGTTGTTTCTTGACAGTGAACGTGTGCTCTAAAACAGACAGCTGTGACTGGAAAAGAGGAGGAAGGAGAGACAGAATATTTTCCTCATGTAAGGAAGGGTGTGAGGTTGAGGGCATGGGGGTGGCGAAGGGGGGGGTCTGGAATTTTTTTTTTTCCTTTCTTTGGTCGCCTTCTGGGGAACTGTCTTTACCCTACAGAGTCATCATTACCTATTCATCCTCAAGAAATGTGTCTGCCTCCCCATACAACTGAGCCAGCAGCTAGGGAGATCTTCGTCCAGTTGGTGTCAGGACCGAGGTCTGAGCATGTGGTTGCCATTCTAAGTTTGCTCACAAACAAATGGATCTCTCACCACAAATAAAAGGGAACTCATTTCAAACAGCTCACTTAAAATCAAATTCTAAGGAGTGTGAAGAACATACTACTTGTGTCTATACGATCATTTGCTGAGATATTATTAATTTGTATTTTTGTTCTCATAATGATAGTTTCCTGTTTTTCATCCTAAGAAGGTAGCCAGAAGCAGAAGTTTCCAGGCCCCCTTAAATCAGAGCCCCCAGGACTTGAGCCTCTGCATGACCAAAGTGGGATTGTCTGAGAGAGAATGGGGCTCCAAGGGTTGGCAGAAGCTCCTAGTAGGGAGGGGACAGAGGAGGAATTGGGGAGAACTCCCCCAGAGAATAGGAAGGGTAGGATAGAAAAATTTAATGGGTTCCAGAAAAGAAGAGCTGGCAGGACCTCTGATAGGCATGCCTGTGGGCTGAGCAGAGGGAGTTCTGACCCCAGGCATAGAGAACACCCTGCCCCCCTCCCCCCATCCCAGCCAGGGCAAAGATGTCCCATACAGAAGCTTGGCTCCAAGGCAACAGAAATGCCAACTTCAAGGTATGCTGGGACAGTGGGCCAGCAAGTCCAGTGTGGGCTGATGGTCAGAGGGTCTCTTCTGGAATGGGCCAGACTGTACGAGCTCCTGAGGACTTTTGCACAATTCTCGGGAGAGGAGGGCTTTGCAGAATATGACTGAGATGGAATTTTCTGGCAGCCAGGCGGGTGGGGGCTCATTAGCTGATTTAGAAAATGAGCACTTCTTATGCCGGATCATTAGGGAGTTTAATGTACACTCATTACATCCGTTATAGAAACACTGACTTTGATCCACATAATGATCTCTATACTTCTTTTATTTTCAAATTTTATCTATATGGGTGTATTCCACTGAATAGTCTATGAGATTCAATAAAGCTCTGTCACAAACAAAATCCCATGTTATCCTCACATTATACTTTGATGGTGAATAAGGGAGGTATTGTCTAATTTGTTGAACAGAGAGAAACCTGATCTATAGGTGCGTCTTTTGTGGTTCTTTCCTGTGTCCTGGGAGGGCTAGGTTGGGCCCCATGCTGTTTCACCCAACCTTGAGATTGGCCGGCAGCACTTCAGGCCCCTTGGCTTTTACTGGCCTTGAAATCTGCCAACATTTTGCTTCTCTAATACTCATTACCTTGCGCTATGCATACAAGACTACCCCATGCCCCGTTTCATTCCCCCATCAACACTCCATGCCTGTCCATTCTCCCCATCAATTCCAATCTTCCCAGCGTGGGACACTTCTGTTTCTTTGTTTCAACAACTGGCTCAGATCTAACAGACATCTAATGAGCACCTCCTACGTGTTAGGCCTTGTGCGAGGAGGCGTTCTCATACCGTAACTCATTTACTCTTTAAGTGGGAGGTGGAGCATGCCTGGTGTTTAGACATGGAATCTAAGGCTCAGAAACATTAAGGAATGTGTCCAAGGTCACCGAGCTAGGAAGCGGTACAACAAGGATTCATACCTTCCTTTTCTGGGTCCCAGTCTCTGTTCTATGCCTAACTAACCCCACTTGGTTGCCTTACACAGTTTCTGGATTCTCTATCCACTTACAAAGAGAAAATAAGATCAATGGTAAAAGGAAATCTACTCTGTATTTCCCTGAATCCCAACTTGAATGTTAGTACCTGTCCTGATTTAAAGTCACCCCCGGAGTAGGAACTCTGTTTTGACTATTATCTGAGACGCAATAATATAATAGTAATCCTCATTCTTGTAGCTCAGTGCCCCAAAGTTTGTCCCATGGGACATCTCTTGCATGGGATGTTTTGCAAACAAGTTTGGGAAATGGGGTGTTAAGTAGAGTTAAACAGGATCCGCTTTTGCATTCTTTCTTATACAAATATGTGCATTTAAATCGTCAAGGGTTGTATGGGGTGGACATATAGGACATTGCTTCCCAAACTTATTTAATCATAAAACTTCCTCTCCCCTTTTTAGGTAGAACATTTCCTGGGATGGGGATTCAGTAGGACACAGTTTCAGAAACTTGACTGAGGTTCTTTTTGACTGAAGACTTTATAGCTTTTCACCACATGGACCCTGAGAACCACCAAGGTGATTTTGGTTTCTGAAGACAGCTAAAGGGGAAACGCAGCTGATGTGACTTCCTTGGCAAGAAAAGTCTCTTGGACTTGAATTTGGCAGGCCACCACTGGACACTGACCCTTCAGGGTCCTGAGCAATGACTGGAGCAGTCTGTCATCTTACAGGAGGGGAAACTGAGCCCAGAGAGAGAAATCAACTTGTCCTAGATCACCCAGCCAAGAGCAGAGTCCCTGCAATCCCAATGCCCAGCACCGAGAGGTTCAATCTCACTGACATGGCACTTTTCATATTTTATCTTGTTTAATGTTTAAGAACAATATGTGCACAGAATTTATAACTCTTCATTTCATGGCACTAGTAACTATCTATAAAGGTAGGACTGGCAGATAAAATTTGGGACAGTCAGTTGAGTTTGAACTTCATACAAACAAATAATACATACACCGAAGAACTATTCCTTACTTACCTGCATTTTGATTTGCTAAATCTTACAATCTTGTGTGAGTCCAAAGCCCTCCCGGAGCTTTTAGCCAAAATGCAGTGGAAAGCATGGAAAGGTTTGACATTAGGTTCACATTCTAATTTGGTCACTTACAGACTTGGGCAACCTTAAGCACACCCTTCACCCTATCACCTTCTACAACCAGAAAAATGCAAAGCAATCAGCAGAATGTGGGCTTTGGCACATGTGGCAGGCACTGGCAGCCACCAGGGGTGGATACAGATTTTGTGGAAACTGAAGTTTATGCAATTTGGGGGGGTGTTAAGAGAAAGAATATGAAACTAAGTATACAAAATTGGGCACCTGGGTGGCTCAGTTGGTTGGGCATCCGATTCTTGATTTTGACTCAGGTCGTGATCTCGGGGTCCTGGGATTGAGCCCTGTGTTGGGCTCTGTGCTCAGTGTGAAGTCTACTTGTCCCTCTCCCTCTGCTCTTCCCTCCTCCTCCCTGTTCCCCCCTCCCAAATAAATTTAAAAAAATTAAATGTAGGGGGGACGCCTGGGTGGCTCAGTCAGTTAAGTGGCTGCCTTTGGCTCAGGTCGTGGTCCCAGGGTCCTGGGATTGAGTCCCACATTGGGCTCCTTGCTCAGTGGGGAGCCTGCTTCTTCCTCTGCCTCTGCCTCTCCCCCTGCTTGTGCTCTGTCTCTCTCTGACAAATAAATAAAATCTTTAAAAAAAATTAAATATGGGGCATTGGAGGAAGATGGACAAATGAGTTACCCTGAAGCTTAAGCTTTATTCACTTTCCAGTAAACCTATTCTGATGCCAGTCCAGTAACCACTCTCTACTTCTTAATTTTTTAAAAAAAGATTTTGTTTATTTATTTGAGAGAGATAGAGAACAAGAGAGAAAGCATGAGTGGGGAGAGGGGGAAGGAGACTCCCCACTGGGCAGGGAGCCTGCTGTGGGACTCAATCGCAGGACCCTGGGATTAGGACCCGAGCCACAGGCAGATGCTTAACTGACTGAGCCACTCAGGTGCCCCTCCACTTCTTAATTTTTAACAGAAACCAAGTTTTATTTGGGTGGTGTTATGGACTGAATGTTTGTGTCCCTCCAAAATTCATATGCTCCAAGGTAATCTCCAATGTGATGATATTTGAAGGAGGGCGGCCTTTGAGAAGTCATTAGGTCATGAGGTGGCATCATCCTGAATGAAGTAGGTGCCCTTATGAAATGGCCTCAGCCCTTCTGCTGTGTGAGGTTGCTTATGAACTGGAAAGTGGGGTCTTACCAGACACCAAATCTGCCACTGCCTTGATCTTGGGCTTTCCAGCTTCCAGAACTGTGAGAAATGAATTTTTGATGTTTTGGAGTCACCAGTGTATGGTATTTTGTTATGATAGTCCAAACAGACTCAAATAGGTGGCAGTCGTCCCAGCTAAAAAAATTAACACTCCCCCCTCCCTCATTTTCCAGATTCCCTTGCAGCTAGGCATGTGCATGTGGCCTATCTTGCCAAGGAGATGTTAGCAGAAATCTATTGGTCATACCAGCAGAAAAACAACTGTTTCCCTGATTAAAAGGCACAGGTTCAGCTGGTGCATTTTTGTCTTTGTTCTCTCCCTTCCTCCTTCTTCCTTCTTGAAATGAGAGCATATTCCAGGAGGTGTAACAGCTATCTCACAACCATGAGGACAACACCCACACATTAATAGGGCTTGTTGGAAAGACAGAAGGCTCCTGGATCCTGGATGGTATCATGGAGCCACTATCCCTGTACTGGATGGTCTATCTCCAGAATTTTGGGTATGTAAGAAAAATAAATCCCTTTGTTCCAACCACTGTAGTCTGGTTTCTGTTACATGGAGCCAAATACAATGCTATTGGAACAACATCAGAAATACCTGGGTTCAGGGGTGCCTGGGTGGCTCAGTCGGTTAAGCGTCTGCCTTTGGCTTAGGTCTTGATCCCAGGGTCCTGGGATTCAGTCCCACATCGGGCTCCCTGCTCGGCGGGAAGCCTGCTTCTCCCTCTCCTGCTCCGCCCTCGCCCCTGCTTGTGTCCCTGCTCTTGCTATCTCTCTCTCTGTCAAATAAATAAATAAAATCTTTTTTAAAAAAAATACCTGGGTTCAAATTGTAAGTCTAACACTTAACTGTTTAGATGACTTTGGGCCATTTACCCCAATTCTCTGCAATTTTTATTTTTATTTTTTTAAAAATTTTATTTATTTATTTGACAGAGAGAGACACAGCAAGAGAGGGAACACAAGCAGGGGAGTGGGAGAGGGAGAAGCAGGCTTCCAGCTGAGCAGGGAGCCCGATGCGGGGCTCGATACCAGGACCCTGGGATCATGACCTGAGCCGAAGGCAGACGCTTAACGACTGAGCCACCCAGGTGCCCCTCTCTGCAATTTTTTAAAAAAGATTTTATTTATTTGAGAGAGAGAGAGAGAGCGAGCATGTGTATGAATGGGGGGAGGGGCAGAGGGAGAGGGAGAAGTAGACTCCCCACTGAGTGCAGAGTCTGACATAGGGCTCAATCCCAGGACCCTGCGATCATGACCTGAGCTAAAGTCAGACGCTTAACCAACTGAGCACACAGGTGACCCCCAATTCTCTGCAATTTCATCATCATATTTAAAACACAAGGGTTATGGTGGTGATTACATATCAGAACAGAGAATTCGGAAACAGACTACATATATTGGAGACTGATGTATGATAGACATGGTTTCACAAATGAGTTGAGAGTGGACAGATTATTTAGCAGATGGTGTTGGGAAAACCACTCACTCTATAAATAGAAGTTGACTCTCTTTCCTACAATATGAAAAAAAATCCTCCATGAACATAAGACCTACCTACAAAAGATAAAAACCGTAAAGTTAATAGAAGAAAAGTATAAGATTATATCTTGGACATATTGGCATGGGTATGGGTTTCAAAAACAAGTGTGAAACACAATTTTTTGGAAAAAAAAATGGACTTAGCTACATATAAACTAACATGTTTTTTTAAACAAAGGACACCATAAACAAAGTTAACAGATGGATGGACCAGAAGGAGATATTTGCAGCCTAAACCAGCAGAGAATTATTATCTTGGGTCTAGGTTCTAGACCTGCACTGTTTGATATACCACTAACCACATTTGACTATTGAATACTTTATATGTGACTAGTACAAATAGTACTACATTGTAAATGTAAAATAGGTAACAGATTTCAAAGGCTTAGCATGCATTAAGGAATATAATGTGTCTGAATAAATTTAAATTGATTACATGTTGAAATAATATTTTAGATATATTGAATTAAATAGCTATATTGTCAAAATTAACTTCACCTGTTTCTTTTTACTTTTAAATGTGGCTATTAGAAAAATTTTAATTACATATGTGGTCACAATATATTTCTATTGGACAGTGCTGCTCCTTGGCAATACAAGAAACTCCTATACATCTGCAGGAAAAAAAGAGTGGAGACTCAATAGAATAATGGTCAAAAAGCATGAACAGGCAACTGATAGATTAAAAAAGGGGAAACCTAAATGGCTAAAAAGTAGACAAAGAAAAAGAACCAATAACCAGAGAAATATGAATAAATACAACAATGAGAGTAACTCGACCCATCAATTTAGCAAAATGAAAAATTATTAGTTCCAAATGGTGACAACATTTGAAAAAAAGGGCATTTTCTTGCACTGCTGGTGGAGTGCAGACTGGCAGAGCCATTCCTGAGTAACTCTAGTTGCACTAATGAAACTGTGTTTGTGCATATGCAAGGCGGAGGTCCAGCTTGTGGGTACCAATCTGGCTTATGGGCAGTGCCTATTCTGAGTGGGCAGTGCCTGCATCTCAATGGTTGTTAAATAGTTTGAATATCACATATGTGTATGTCCTACGAACAAGCTATCCCACTCCTAAGAATGGTCCTCTGAGAAACTCTCTGACACATGTCTCCAAGATAGAGAAATACAAATAAATACAAGATGGATTTGATACCCATCAGATGTGCACACAATCTGACCTAGATTGGAGCCAGGAGGTAGAAATTTCCTTGATGTCTACCACTGGGGGACTATTAGGTAAAACCTGGTCTATACATTCAATGAAATGTTATGTAGAATCCAGAACTAATGGTCCAGATGTATATGTAGCAACATGAGTAGACCTCAAGAAGAAAGTGTTGGGGAAAAAAGAAGGAACAGAATAAAATTTATAACACAATTCCATTGTGTGAATTAGAAAAAAAATCCATAGGATACAGTTTCACATTTATATATATACCAAAATAAAGAAATGAAAGGTAAATTAGATAGACTTATATTAATTAAAATCAATCTGGGTGCTTATGGTGGGAGAGAAGAACAGAAGTGGAAGTTGAAGATGAAGGGGAGGGGAAAAAATAAAACAAAATAAAACCAAAGGGGGCCTCTTTCTAAGATTGCCATATTTAACAAATAAAAATACAGGACATCCAGTTAAATTTGAATTTCAGATAAAGAATAGAGTGTATGTTTTTTTATTTTTTAAAGATTTATTTATTTGAGAGAGAGAGAGAAAGAGAACACGAGTAGGGGGAGGGGCAGAGGGAGAGAATCTTCAAGCAGACTCCCCTCTGAGTGTGGAGCCCGACACAGGGCTCAATCCCACCACACATGAGATCATGACCTGAACCAAAACCAAGAGTCAGATACCCAATTGATTGAATCACCCAGGCTCCCAGAACAGATATTTTAGTGTGAGCATGTCTCCATACTTACACATATAAGTATATCTATAATGTTGACCGTGGCTGAGCAAATGGCAAAATTCAAATTTAAGTGGATATTCTGAATTTTGTCTGGCAATCCTGGACCCAGGATATAGGTAAGTTCTCTCCTCTTTCTGGCTGAACTGGCTAAGGCAGTGGTAAAAGTGATATTCATCAGTTCTTGGGAACTCAGTCCCTGCTTACTACAGTGACAGCCCTGAATGGTCCTTGGCACTGCCCATACATTTCTGGTTGGGTCATTGGGTATCAGAAGGCTATCCCCTTGGATGTATGGGTGGTATGAATTAAGGGTCTCTTTGGCCATTTACAGTAACACCCAAGCCTTACACATATTTAACCCTTGTGCTGTGTCAAAGGCCTGTTCTTAGGACCCCCCTGGGAACATTCAGCCATTGCTCCTCACACATCCTACAGGGAAGAACACCCAGGAAGCTGAGAGAGAGAGTAGGTAATGGACAAAAACATGGGCGTTACTGCCAGTTCAATCTTGGTTCAAATCCCAGCCCTGCCATTTATTAGTTCTGTGACCTTAGGTCACTGACCTCCAGAGCCTTGGTGATTTCATCTATACAATAGGAGAAAAAACAGATACCTCCCAAGTCTGTTGTGAGGATAATAAGAAATAATAGTGAGAAGCATGGTAATAAAACTTATGTAAAGGGCTTAGTACAACCATCGAAAATATTTATCTTGTATTAAAAAAAAAAAAACAACCTGGGAGGAAATCTGAAATATTGGCAGTACATGATTAAATGAGACAGAGCATATAAAGTGCTCAGCACATGATAATCACTTCATAAATATTACTTATCTTTTTCTATTAGTATTTCTTGGCACTGGGCTCATGAATCATGGTTATTCTTTTCTTTGTACTTTTTGGTTATTTCCCCCCATATTTTCTAAAATGAAAGCATAATTATGTGTGAGCCAACAAACATCTGTGGGGCACCTACCGTGATCTGGGCACCATGTGGGTTGCTTGGCATAGATTTGGAAGAGACGAGTTTGTAGTGGGAAATCCAGGCTGAGATGACAGGATGGTATCTCTACAGTCGCTGTTCTCCCTCCTGCTCTTTGTGTTGTGGGATCTGTAGACTAGTTACGATAAATGAGATAAGCAACATAGCCCTCGGGGGCTCAGCACCTCCTCTAACCTTTCAGATCACTCCTTTCCAACATGTACCCTCTTTTTTTCTACTACTCTGTCATCACAGAGTACTAGAAAGGGGACTAAAAATCACCTAGCAGTGCCCATCAATTTTACAGATAGAGCACCAACCTGTGGCTTCTCTCCTCTCCCACTTTCTGCTCCATCAGTGTTCTTGCTCCTTAAGAGACAGTATTAAGTGGTATTAAATATTCTAGACCAAATGTTAAAGTCTCTAAGTTCAAGTCCCCCAATACCAAAAATATCAGTTACAATATATTCTGAGCTTTCATTCTGGTGCCAGAGTGTGTGCTGAGCCCTTTCCATATGCTTTCTTGCTGATGCTGAGACACCCAGAAAGGTGTTGGAAGAAAGACAGATTCATAAAATAGTTTATTCTAAAGTATTAATGAATGCTAGCAGGGCCAATCCCCTGAATCCAGTGATTTCAAAAATTGCGCAGATGCAGAAGTACCTTTTGCAGAAGTCATAGTACTTTTTGTGGAACATTGTAAAACTCATATATATTCCCCCGGAAGAACAAGTTAATGCAACTCTGCTATATGTTCAAATCTATTAAAAAAAGAGAAAGAGAAAGATTGGATGAAGCATGGATCTCTTTGAGCTTCCTCTCTAATTTTAGGCTGCTACTTATTTATTTGTTTAGTCATTTTTGAGCATTCATCAAATAGCAAGCATACACTATATTTACTGGGGACCTTTTATGGGTTAGACTCTCAGCAGACAGACTGTAGTAGGTTCCAAAAATCTGGGAAAAGAAATATTTATGTGAGAAAAAAATTAAGATCGACAGAAATTCAGGACCCTTTCTGGGAATGTTTACATTTTGAAGGAGGGTTCCCTATTTTTCAGCAAAAGAGGACAACTCTGATGGTGGAATTTCAGCCAGTGTGATATGTCAAGATAAGAGATGTATTTGGGGGCAGGGATTCCTTTCCAAAGCCGCTCAACTCATGCACCTGTGGCAGCACTCTCCTTGTTGTGGCAGGGGCCTTCCCAGTGGGTGGGGCTCAGTGCCAAAACATATCTGAAGCTTCATCCTCAGATAAGATGTGGGTAAGGATCCTTGGGAGCTCCTTTGATGGGACTTGGCCCTTGTACAACTCTGAAGAAATGAGAAGAGAATAACTGGAAGAACATGACCTAGCGGCACTTGCCCATTAACCGCCATCTGGGGGGTGGAGTAGGTGTTTGCAGGTGTGTCCAGATTATCATGTTGACAACCACGTCAGTCTGCACCCACCTGCTGTTTTCAGAGAAACCCTCTCCTCTTCCTGGTGTCCTTTGCTCTGGGGTTCAGCTCCCTCAGCCATGACTCTGAGTGAACCCAGGCCCCAAGGAAGCCCTGTGTCCCCACTCTGTCCCTTAGTATCTAGAAACATGTCTGTAGGTGGGGGAGGAAAGGCAATAGAAGATCACTGATTTCAGAATGTCAAACCAAAGGGCTGCTTCTTCCTAACTGGGTGGCCATGGCAAGTTGGCATAAGGCCCTTCCTGGGCCTCAGTTTCCTAATCTGAAAGTGAGAACAAGAATAGAATCTTCATTAGAGGGCTGTCCAAGGATTTAAAAAATGCATACAGGTACTTTAGCCCAGTGGTGAATGCTCAATTAATGGTAATTTGGATGGTTATTAATGTCCTAAAAATTCAAGATATGGGATCACCTAATCCCTAGGGAGACTCATGGATCTTGCATGCATCTGTCTCCCACTGCCCTCTCCCTGGGGACCCAAAGTCTACTTTGCATATTTCTTGGAAAAGAAGTGGCTTTCTTTATGGGGTAAAGTCCCCCATTGCAGGAGGGAATTCAGACGGGTGGAACAGACTGAGTATTGGATTCTGATCTCTATGGATGACTCACCCACTTTGGCTTGGAATCTGCCTTTTCAAAATGGAGACAACAAAACATTTTCCCTTTTACTGCCTCACCCTTTTTTCAAATTTATGAGGCTGGCGGGAACACGGATTAGCCTGTGAACTCTTTGGTCTCCCTTGGAGAACAACATCTGACGGAGGCGATGAGGATGGTTGTCGTTTATAGAATTGAAGATTTGTTTTCAAAGCAACCCTTCCTGATACCTGGAAGTGGAGACTTTGTTCTATATGGACTTAGGCTGGTGTAGGTGGAAATAGGATGAAACTCAGTCTTGGAGAAACCAATAGTCCTAGAATTGATATTTGTGCCTGAATTTATGCAGTAGGATATGTGATTCTCACATCCTTGACAATAGGACAGTTTTGTTTAAAACTTTATAGTTAAGGAGCATAGACTCTGGAGTTGGACTCAGGTTTGAATTCCAGCTCAATGCTTGCTAGCTGTGTGACTTTGGATGAATTTACTTCATCTCTTGGTGCCTCAATTTCCTCATCTGTAAAATGGGAACAATGGTAGTACCTAACTCATAAGATTTTTGTGAAGATTGAATGAGTTAAGAAGTTCAAAGCTTTTAGAACAGAGTGCCTTATAGACTGGGGTTTAGTAAGTGTTAGTTTTATCTCTATCTATCATCTATCAATAGCATCATCATCTGGATTTAGCAGTGCAGTGTAGAAGAAAGAATCTATGATTTGAAACAGATCTATTTCCAAGCCTACCTGTACTACTCAGAAAATCTGAGATCTCTGGGCAGTTTTTGTATTCAGTAAGGCTGAAAGCTGAAGATCCTTAAATGAGCTGTATAAAATAAAAAAAATCTGAAAATTATCAAAGACCTAAAAAGATAGTGAAGGGTGCTCGCTGAGATCTGGGAACAGATAGGATCCCAGAGACATGAGCCATACATTCAGGGCCACTTTTGCTCAGGAACAATTGCTGGTATCAAATAAACAGCTGAAATATTGAGCTGCCTTTTGGCAGCCTCTCAGAGCTAGGAGAACTGAAGTAGGATTTTGAATCCCATCAAGGGTAGTGATCCTGGTAAACCATTTCCATTTTTAGCTGAGACTCAAAAGCGCTGTGCCCTAGGAGAAAATGTGAAGTGAAATTAAACCAGCTCTAGCTCAGACTATAGGTAGCTCGTCTTTGAGTCATTAGAGTAGCCCAGAAAATCTCAGTCTTTTGAATTTGATTAAATTGTCCTGGATAGTTAGTACCCTCAGGTATTTGATAGAAGCTAATGAGCTAATGAAAACCATTTTTTTTGGAAGAATATAACATCATTCTAGACCTCAAATTATTTTAACAAATATGTTTAAAAGTACAATATTTCAACAAGTGATTAAAGGTAACTAGGTACACTAAAAGACAAGACACCATGAGCAAGTGTCTACAGAAACAACAGACAACAGAAACAGACCCATATGGACTAAATTGTAAGAATGATCAGAAACCAACAATAAAACAACACTATGTGCAGGGAGATACAACCTAAGTTGGAAAATTTGGTTAGGAAACAGGAAGTGATATCAAAAGTGACATAGAAGATTTTAAAAAGAACAAATGGAAATTCTAGAACTAAAAAATATAAGAACCCAAACTAGGAATACAATGGGTAGGTTTAACATCAGATTAGGCACAGCTAAAGGAAGGATTAACAGCATATACTATAAGACAGGTAAAGAAAATCTCCAGAAAAAAGGATAGGGAATCAAAAGGTTATGAACTACAGAAAAGGTAAGTGACATAGAATGTCCAATTTGGGATTAATTAGAGCCTCAGAAGGAAAAACAGAAAAGAATGAAGGTTGTATTAGAAGAAAATGATTGAAAAATTTCCAGAGATGAGGGCACATCTCTCCACAGACACATGAAGCCCAGAGATTCCCAGACAGACTGAATAGAAAGAAATCAGACTCAGGACACCTAATGGTGAAACTGCCCCACTGGTTCCCTATTTCTGGAACATTCTTCCACAGTGCCCATTCTAGCTAAATCCTATCCACAAGTCACATCTTAATTTACATCTAACCTAAATTAAAATGCTTCATGTCTCACCTCCTCTCCCCAATTCTGAGTTAGGTGACTCCTCCTCTGTACTCCTATAGCATCCCAAGCTTACTCAGATTTTTAAACTTACCATACTAGAAATTGCCACTTTATCTGGCTGCATCTCACACCAGACTGTGAGCTCTATGAGAGCAATGAATGTGTCTTATTTGCTTATTGTTAATTTCCAGCACCCCTGCACAGAGGCTGGCACACACAAAAGTACTAAAAAATGTCAAAGAATGAAAGTTGCCTATTCTCTTTGAGCCTCAGTTTTCTCATCTGGAAAATGGGTACAATAACACCAATCTCATGCATTCTTTTTTTTTTTAATTTTTAAAAAGGATTTTATTTATTTATTTGACAGAGAGAGACACAGCGAGAGAGGGAACACAAGCAGGGGGAGTGGGAGAGGGAGAAGCAGGCTCTCCGCGGAGCAGGGAGCCCAGTGCGGGACTCGACCCCAGGACCCTGGGACCATGACCTGAGCCCAAGGCAGATGCTTAATGACTGAGCCACCCACATGCCCCATCATGCATTCTTATATGGTTATTAGAATTAAATGAGATAAAACATGTACCAGACATCTATTCACATAACAATGCTATATATTTGGGGTGCCTGGGTGGCACAGTCGGTTGGGGTGCCTGACTCTTGGTTTCGGCTCAGGTTATGATCTCAGGGTTGTGAGATTTAGCCCTGTGTTGGGCTCTGTGCTCAGCACGGAGTCTGCTTGAGTTTCTCTCTCCCTCTCCCTCTGCCCCTCCTGCTCATGCTCTCTCTCTCTCTTTCTCTCAAATAAATAAATCTTTAAAAAAAAAATGCTATATATTTGACCTTCCTGAGCCTCTGTTTCCTTATTTACCCAGTGGGGAAAATAATACCAGTTAAGTCATTTTTATTATGGCTGAGATAAGCTATCAGTCATGTCATAGTTGACAGTGAGCTAACAGGAGTTAAATGAGCTAAAGGGAGACCAGACTGATTTGTCACATTACAACTGTGTGTCATTTTCTGGCTGGGAGCTGTATATTCATTACTTCATTTTAAAGTGGATGAAAACATGAGGCATATAGTTCTTTTCTTCCTCGTTAGATGCCTGAGAGCTAAAAAAGCCTTGCAGAAGAATTGTCCTCGGGGAAGAGGAAGTAAAAAGAGAAAAGACGTTTTATATTCTGGGTGAAGCTCTTGATTTTCAAGCTCCACAGCAAACTCTTGAGCCCGAGGAGGAGAGAGATTACATTGCTGAGCAAGCCTCTTCTGTATCCCCAGCAATTAAAATATATATGTATGTATTTGGACAATACAAATCTGCTATGTCCTAGGAGCCTAATACTCCTCTTCCTACAGTTACTGATCTTCCCAGAAATAAACATCCAGTACAGTAAACCAGCATTTCTGGAAGGACGAGAAAGGGCTGGGGGTCAAAATCTCATGAGGCTCACTCGATAGGATTCAAAGCCCTGTCCTCGGTTATGTTCACCCAGCGACCACTTTGAGTCGGCACTTTGTGCCACGCTCGTTCACTTCTCACAACCCTGCAAGGCTGCGTTAGCAAGTGCAGTAGTGCCTGATGCCATCACGAATACACCGTCCAACTTCAGACGTTGCACACAATCAAAGCTTGTGTTTCCCCGACTTAGTCCAGTGAAGGGGTGCTCCTGGGCAATGGGTGCTTTTCCTCTTCAAGGAGACTCAGAGACCCAGGCCTGGAAGAGACACGCATCACTTGCGTTCACATCTCAGTGGCAAACATTTGCTTTTGGCTGCATCTGGGCGCAGGAGGGGCTGGGAAATGCATTCCATGGTAGGGCAGCTGCCTATTAGCAACAACTGCCCGCTCTGGAAGAGGAATCGTGGATTTTCGGTGGGCGGCTAGTCCATCCCTTTTGTATGATCATCCTAATCTTCGTCGTCGTCCTCATTTTTGGATGGGGATGCAGAGGCTCCCATGCTTAGGTAACTTATCCCGGGTCTGTAACCAGGAAGCGGCGGAGGCAGGATTCGAACCCAAGTAGTGCGCTTACAAATCCCATGTGCTTGCCACAACATCCTGCCAGCTCACGGTGATGAAGGAGACCTAGTGCCCACTGACATCAGGGGCACCTGGGGGGCTCAGGTGGTTAGGCGGCTGCCTTCAGCTCAGGTTGTGATCTTGGGGTCCTGGGATCGAGCCCCATGTCTTCTGTCTTCCTCTGCCCCTCCCCCTGCTTGTGTGCATGCTTTCTCTCTCTCTCAGAGAAATAAAATCTTTGAAAAAAAGGGAAAAAAGTGACATCAGACATATCCCTGAAATTTTATTTTCAGGAACAAAGCTTTTGGAAAAAAGCTAAATAAATACTTGAAAACGAATACTTTCACAGTGATCCAAAGTTGGCACTCACATGCCACCTTCTCAGAGGGGACTTCCCTGTTCCCCTTGCCTTCCAGCCACCCTGAACCCCAAGGCCCTCTGTTTTGTATGACTTTACAACCTCTGACATTTCATCATAGTGCTATCACTGTCTGAGATCAGACACACATTTGTTTCCTGGTGGATTGACAATCTCCCCAGCTAGCATATCAGCTTCTGGAAAGCAGTTTACTACCTTTCCCACAATAAATGCCATAATGATTTTTTTTTTTTTTTTGAGGATAAGCATCAAGTCAAGTGGTGTGTACGTTTTCAAAGCATAACTTAAAATGGCAGCCAAATGGGGACAGCCCAGTGGCTCTCTAGCTGTGCAAAAAAAAACAAAGACTAATTTAAGTGAAGTGTGTATGCATGTGTAAGATGTTATGATTGACTAGATACCAAATACAGAAATTAGACACTTCTTTGAATAGATCTACTCCAAGGTGGTCAGTTTGACCTCATTTTTTTTTTTTTTTTACCTCTAACTGAAAAAAAAAAAGAGATGTTTGCCTGGGGAGCAGTGGGTGTGGTGGAACCAACAGAGGCCCCCTCCTTTCAGGATACTTCTGGGTCGCACTTTTGCAGCTGGAGATTTTAGAGGGGACACTTACAGGCTTGGGAACAGTCCATTTTACTTCAGAGATCTTATCTCTAGGTCTGGGTCTCTCCTGAATTTTGCTGATACATACGCTGTTATTCCTTCCATCTTCTTGAAGAAGAGAAATGAAGCTAGAACCCCAGGCAACTTCCTGGGACGTGAGAGCAGTACCTTCTTCAAAGGACAGATGTGCTCTGGAGGAGGGCTGAGAACCCTGCTTCCCTGCCGCTACGCAGGAGTGCCCTCCTGCAACCGCAATCACGGGAAGATTCTGGGTTTTCATAACCGTGAGGAGTTTCGTTCTTTCTCAGCGACCATGGCCAGCTTCAATAATCAATGGTAGCTCCCTGCTGACCCAGCTTGCTAATAAAAATTGCTCCCATTTATAGGATGTGCATCAGGCAGTAAACCAGGTAGTTTATACCCATCAACTTACCAGGTGGTATCTTTGTTTTGCAGGTAAAGAGACAGAAATTGGATGAGGTTAGCTCTCTTGTGCAGGGTCACACATTTGGGAAGTAGAAAAATCAGGATTCTAACTTGGCTCCGTCTGATTCCATAGTCCCTCAACTCTGGCCACTATGCCTCATGGTCCCTGTGGTTTATGGTTCTCCCTCTGTTTTATAGTTCAGTTTACACGCAAAATTTAAACTCATCAGGGCCAGGAGGATTTTGACTCTCAAAGGAATTGTTTTTTTGTTTGTGTGTGTGTGTGTGTGTGTGTGTGTGTGTTTGTGTTTTTGGTTGCCTGCGTTCTAAGGCCCCAGCAATGTCATTTTCTACCACTCATAATTTAGATTTGTCTGAGAAACCTGGAGATGACTATAACTAGAGAATCCTGAGACCATGTCATTGCCTTTATCTGAAAATGTGGGCTTTTGGTTGTGATGGTGGAAGAGATGGAGGCTCAGGACCCTCCAGAAGCTTTCCTTGATGCTCCTGCCCCTCCTCTGTAGTTCTGGACAGAACTAGCACCCTGTATCTGGCACCAGGGAGGTGACATCTGAATGGAGTGTTCTGTTCAGCCTTGATGTCTGCCTGTCCAGATACGAGATCCATCTGGTCATCAGGGTGTTCTGCACTGGGTTGCCAACAAAGGAGTCTGGGCTTTTCTAGCACAGTGTTTCTTACTCTTTTACTTCCTGCATCTATCTATTTATCCAACACCTATTTGTGGGGCCTCTCCAGCCACATATAACTAAGAGAGTCCCAGCACAGAGGGCCTAGCCTAGTGGAGAGAGGCAGATAGTGAATCTGTATATTTAATAGCAAAAACGGAAAACGTATGAACAAAGCGCTGCGTGTATCAATAGGGCTATATTTTCAAAAATGTAATGTTTAATAAGGTATTCAAGCCCCAGGATGATATATCCACTTTGGTATCATTTATATAAAGTTAAAAATGCTAAACAGTCCTGCATACTGCGTGATACAAACCTGGGTATGATAAACACCAGATTTAGGAGAATGGCTCCCTCAAGGAGATAGGGAGGGGCGACCACTGGGGAGGGGCATCCATGGGGCTTCAGCTGTATATGTGACATTTCATTTCTCAAGGCAGCAGTGTTAGTCATGCTAGGGTACACATACCCGCTTGTTATCATTAATATTTCATTTTAAAAGGCAGGCTTAAAGATACACACACATATGTGTATATAATCTCATTTTGAATTTGTATTTAGAAGTGCATTTATGTTTGTCAGGCAGAAAGGGTGGGAGGAAATATTAGGTTAAACCACATGAGATTGTCACTTTTGTGGGTTAGAAATGGCTGGTTCTCAGCAATCTCATATGGTTCAAGCCGATACACACAAGCATGGCTACAAGCACTACCTCTGAGAATGGGATTATGGATGATTTTTTCCCTCTCCTATTCTTTAATGTCAACATTTTCTCCTGTGCACATGCTGTATTTTTCATATCCGAAACATTGCCGTGTGCAGTGTGTGAGAGGCAAGAGAGAAAGCTGTGTTTCTGCTGCCCCCTTGTGTGCCCTCCAGCACAGGGCTCCTCTTCCCTTCACCTGCGGGGCTGATGTGGTCACAGGGCACAGTAGTCCTTGCGCAGGTGCCGACGGCATAGGTAGATTATGCAGGGTAACTCTAACCACAGACTCTGTGGGCAGTTAGGACCTGTGGCACAGAGACACCCAAGAAATTGTCATGGAGCCGTAAAGATAAATCCTGACCCTCAAGGACTAGTGAAGTCATCGAATGAGTATGAGCATCTAAAACCTAGCCCAGGAACAGAGGCCCCCATTCCCACACCCCATGACCTTCTTCCCCCATCAAAGGCCATGGATAAAACAGAGAAATCAAGCAAGGGTCACACAAAACCAAAAACTGATGTTTTTCATTCCCCGGTGAATGTTCTATTTAGTTGCTAGGAAAAAGAATGATGGACAATATTAACTACTCCTTTTACATAAATAATTTAGTATATATATCTCAGTATGTTGTAGTATATAGTGTAGAGTCATTTAAGGGAAAGTAGAGCGATTGGGCAGCGAGGAGGTAGGACAAAAGTTAAGTAAGGAAGAGAGGGGGAAGAAAACCGGTATTTACTGAATTAGGTAACTACCCTGTTAGGGTCATGACCTCGATGTCTCAGAACAACTCCGCCAGGAAGCCGCGACTGCCCTCATTTTCCAGATGAGGAAACTGGGGCTTGGAAAGATTACGAAAAATCACACTGCGGGTCGCACGGGTTTAAGCAGCAGACGTGGAATTTGGATTTATTTCAATCCGACCACCCCCAAACTCCTTTCCTTTGGGTCCACTATATGCTAAGTGGGTGAGACAAAGGGGCGCTGGAAGTCCAGAGGAAGAGGCTAAGGTCCGGGAAGGGGAGCAGGACGGACAGAGAGCGGCGGCGGGACCAACCAGCACGGGGAGCTAGGGGCTACATGAAGGAAAAAGAGACAAAGGCGTGACAAAGCTCACCGCCACCCCGCCCGCGTGCGTGCACATACGCGCATGCGCGCACACCCACCACACGGACAACCACATAAAACAAAAGATGCAGAAACAAAGAATGACCGAGAGAAAAGAATTTTGAAGGAAAGAATAGATTCTGTTAGTCAGTAAAAATAATTTAATGATATAATTATATACATCATACGCAATTACACTGCCCTCATTTAAAAACTGTACTTCTGAAACAAATTATGCAATATATGTTAAGAAAAAAAGAAGAAGACAGCAGGAGGGGAAGAATGAAGGGGAGTAAGTCGGAGGGGGAGACGAACCATTAGAGACGATGGACTCTGAAAAACAAACTGAGGGTTCTAGAGGGGAGGGGGTGGGGGGATGGGTTAGCCTGGTGATGGGTATTAAAGAGGGCACATTCTGCGTGGGGCACTGGGTGTTATGCACAAACAATGAATCATGGAACACTACATCAAAAACTAATGATGTAATGTATAGTGATTAACATAACAATAAAAATATTAAAAAAATAAAAAAATAAAAAAACCTATAAAAATAAGGTCCCTTTGACTCTCCCCTCCCTCCTTACTCTTATCAATTTGACATTTATCTTTCCAGACCTTTTCTTTTTCCACGTTTCAGTCCATATACATACCTGCAGAAAACACAGTTCTTTTGTTTGTTTTATGTTATTTTCGTGTTTTAGGTAAAAGCTACTTGGAATGCATTGTTCTGCCTTGTGGTTTTTCATTCGACCATGTGTCCAGGAGACCTGTGTATGTGAGTTCTAGACCAACCTCATTTTCCTCACCCTCAACCTTTTAAACTGTTGCGAAGGATTTAATAATTGGCTGCTTTGTAATTTAAGAAGCCATTTTCCTATGGATGGATATTTACATTGTTTCTATTTACTGGCTTTTACATACATACCATCATGCCTTTAAACATACCTGGGTATAACTCCCGGTCCGTCCGTGGTGCAAGATTTGTTTTAGAATGGGTAATGGGGCGCTTGGGTGGCTCAGTTGGTTGGGCGGCTGCCTTCGGCTCAGGTCATGATCCTGGAGTCCCTGGATCGAGTCCCGCATCGGGCTCCCTGGTCGGTGGGGAGCCTGCTTCTCCCTCTGACCCTCTCCCCTCTCATGTGCTCTCTCTCTCTCTCATTCTGTCTCAAATAAATAAATAAAATCTTTTAAAAAAAATAGAATGGGTAATGAGATGTGGTCTCTCTGGGTCATCAGGCATTTAAAATGCTACCGGGGACTGCCCCATTGCCCTCCAAAGTGGCCAGACTAGTTTACACCCAAACTGCAGTGTGTGAGTTCTCACACCCTTCATGGTATGTTCTGACAAGTCCTAAAGTTGCATTTCTTCACCAAAATTCTGCTAATCACACTTTAAAAAAAAAACTAATTTGCAAGTAGTCCCCCCTTATCGATGGCTTGCTTTCCACAATTTCAGTTACCTGCGATCAACCCCAGTCCAGAAGCAGATGATCCTCCTGATGATGTGAATGGATTGTCAGAAGGTCAACAGTAGCCTAAGGCTACGTCGTCATATGCCTGGTCATTCACCTTCACCTCACTACATCTCATCACATGGGTATCTTATCTCACGTCATCACAAGAAGGTGAGTGCAAGATATTTTGAGAGAGAAAGAGGAACCACATTCACATAACTTTTTTTTAAAAAAGATTTTATTTATTTGAGAGAGAGAGCACAAGTGGGGTGTGGGGGAGAGGCAGAGGGAGAGGGAGAGGTAGACTCCGCTGAGGAGGGAGCCCGATGCGGGACTCCATCCCAGGACCCTGAGATCATGACCTGAGCCGAAGGCAGACGCTTAACTGGTTGAGCCACCCGGGCGTCCCTCACTTAACTTTTATTACAGTTTGTTATAATTTGTTATATATACAATTTGTTATAATTTTTCTATTGCATTATACATTATTATTGCTAATCTATTTCTGTGCCTAATTTATAAATTAAACTTTATCATATGTTTGTGTGTATAGGGACAAACATAGTATATATAGGGTTCGGTACTATCTGCGGTTTCAGGCACTTGCTGGGAGTCTTAGAATGTGTCCCCTGCAGAGAAGGGGGGATTCCTGTACTACGTGCCACCCAGTGAGGTTTCATGAATCTTTGAATTAACTCTGATGAAACTGGTAGAGCATCCATTTAGCGCACAAGTCCTCCTTCCCTTTGGCCTTTCAATGTAACATATAAGCAGTATTCCTTTGCACTTAGAGGGAGACATTGTGTAATACAGGTCTCTGCTGAGTGAAGAGCAACTAGCTCCTTCAACATTCTAGGCATGGGCTGAAAGGCCACGGGCCTCTGGAGGAAAAGAACTTTATGACAAGGGCAAGTGTTTGCATTTCTGTCACCATTTCCACATGTTCTGCATTCCATATATTTTGTGAAGACAAACCTTCCTCTTCTGGTTTCTGAAGTTTGCAACGCCAGGCTTTGCCTTGCTCCCACAAGCTCCCACAGAGGAACGATTCAAGCACTTTGTTAAGCTGGTGAGCCTGGGGCTTTATGTTTCTATTAATGTTTACAACTCTCCCTCCCATTCCTACATTAGCATGGCCATTTGACAGGATAGCAAACTGAGGTTCAGAAGTTAAATCCCTCACCTAAGGTGAACCCAGGATGGAGATCTTTAACACAGAAAAACTTAAATAGAAAATCAAACCACAGTGATATGTGACAACAGCAGTGGTAGAAAGACTGTATTAGCAACGAATGTGGGACAAAGAGAGTTAATAATGAAATACATTCATGTGTTATATAGAGTTTTGTGCAGTTTATGAAAAGTTATGTGTGTGTAGTATGATATAGTGGTTAAGAGCATATAGTCCTAGGACACCCGGCTGGCTCAGTCAGTACAGTGCGGGACTCTTGATCCCGGGGTTGTGAGTTCAAGCCCCATGGTAGGCGTGAGGCCTACTTTAAAAAAAAAAAAAAAAAAAAAAGAGCATATAGTCTGGAGTGAAATGGCCTGGCTTCAAGTCCTGGCTCTGTTACTTTGTGACTTTGGGCAAGTTACTTAACCTCTCTGTGCCTCAGACAGTACATATTTCATTGGGTTGTGGTAATGATTAAACAAGATAGTATTTGTAAAGCAGTGAGAACAGTGCCGGGCACACAGTAACACCACAGAAGTTTGACATTACCATCATTACTGCTGCATTTGGTTTTTGCTGTTGTTACTGCTATTTTACAGATGAACAAAAGGAACTTGGGAGGTGGGTCTCTGCCACCCTGTCCAGGGGGTTTACACTCCCAGCACTGCCCATCCCCCCTTACTAAACACAGCAGAGGGGTCATATAAGACCTTGGAATATCTGTGGAAGAAAAGGCGGGTCCGGGCACAATTCACACTCTTTCTTCCTGAGAACAAAAGAAGGATCTGTAGTGGAAGAATTTCAGGAACTTCAGTGAAGCATGTGAAACATTCCAAGACAAGTCAGTCCAGTTCCCTTCTATGTGCTTTTACTAGCATGTGAATCTATCTTTCCAATCGCCCTCACTTCCCCTCCATCCCAGATCCAGCGTCATGTCCTAGACCCAGAATTGGATCACTGTCATCTGTCTCTGGAGCCTCCTATGTGACATCTGCCCTCTGACCCAATCTCCTCACCAAAGCCGAAGACATATTTCTAGACATACACCCGATCATGTCTGTCTCCAAGATGGCCCCCCATGGCTCTAAGGACTTGGGCTGAGCCCCTTCATCGCCCTATGAGATTGGGCTGGAGCTGGGCTTTCCTTCCACTTCCTGCTCAAGCCTCCGTACTTCTGTCAGATGGCACTTCCTTCATTTCTCAAAACTGAGCACACAGTCCCTTCCCTCTGAACTCTTTCCGTCTGTCCAAGTCCTGCTCACCCTTCCAGCTTCAGCCTGGCACTCAGCTTTTCCAAGAAGCCTTTTTGCATCTTTCACTCTGCTTCCCCCCCAACCCCATGGCACCTATACCTCCTCCTTGATAGCATTTCTCATGCAGTATTATAATTGCCGTATCCTTGTCTATATGCCCACTGGAAACTGGGCTTCCTGAGGGCAATCCCCCTGTCTCTTTGGTTGGGGGTTACGCCGGGCACCTGGCACAGGGCCTGAGATGAGAGTTACTGGTCGAAGATAAATACGGATGCTGGTTGAAACTGAGCATGCAGATGCTGCTTTTGGCCATGACCCGAGAGGAACTTGTAGGTACAGTGAGAAGATAATTATTATGGGCAGAAACATTAGCAACATTCCCAGGGATGGCAAGATTGGTTCAGAGGGCCATGAAGAGAAGGCAGTAGCATGACTATGGGAAGGGAAAGAGTTGAGAAGAGGGGCTGAGATGAGGGAGGAGAGAGTGTTAAGGTAACTGAACGAGGAGGCTATCAGACCAAGGTGGCTGTAATGCCTTGTAACTATATAAGCGAACCAAAACCTAAGCCAGAGTCAATGCACTCAAATCCCAGAAAATGAAACTTAAGAACCAAGCACAAATAGGTTTTCCCAAATAAATCAATGGCTCACGCTACAGCCAATCAAATAATTTCCTTGCTTAGTTTCCTGTCTTCTTATAAAATCCTCTCCCCTAGCTCCTGTTAGAGGAGGGCCCCCCAACCACCTTTGGTTTGGCACTGCTCCATTCTAATGATGTATATTCAAAATAAACCCTCGAAAATGTTGATGCGCCTCAGTTTGCCTTTTAACAAAGGGATTATTGCAGGAGACAGGGGGTTACAGATGGGGTTAAGTTCCAGAATATGTGGGTGTGCATTAGAGTGTTTAACGATCCTGGTTTACCCAGGACTGTCTCGGTTTTAAAACTGCAAGCCCTGCGTCCCAGGGAACCCTTAATTCAAGGCAAACCTAGGTGGGTCTCCCTAGATTGGAATCCAGATTCCCGGAGTTCCCAGACGTTTTGGGCAAGGGCAACCTCTCCCTTGAGTTGTGAAAATGGAAGAGAAGAGAAGGATTAAATAAACAAAGCGTATGGGCTTTGGAACCAGGGCAAAGCTCTGCTTCTTTGCGGTGTGATCTTCTTGAAATTCCTTAACCTCTCAGATCCAGTTTCCCGTAATATGCGGATAATTAAACACGACTGAGCCATGTAAACGGGCCTACCCCAACTGTAGGCTCATAAGTAGAGTTGAAAGTTTTTGGTTTCCTCTCTTTCCTTACTTTTGTCGCTGCTCTGGTCTCCCACTTTTCAATCTTCCTCCGTTTCTCGCCTCGATCTTTCCCTGCCTCGTTCTTGGCTGCCACCCGCTCCTCACTCAGGGCACCACCCACCGCCGGGGGGAAGAGCCGAGCCCACAAAGGTGGGTGCCCCTCTGGCTCCCCCAGGCGAGCTCTCTATGGTGCCTGCCAACAGAGCCGCGAGGAGGGCGCGGGGCCCGTCACGTGACCCGGGGGCCCGGCGCCCGCGCAGGCGCGGTGGCCGCGTCGCCGTCGCCGGGCTCCGTAGCCCGCGCCGCTTCGCCTTCCTGGCACCTGAGACGGCCGCCGGCGGATCCTCTTGCAGCTGCGGGCCGCGCATCGCGGCCATGTCCCGAAAGCAGGCGGCCAAGGGCCGGCCGGGAAGCGGCAGCCGGAAAGCCGAGGCCGAGCGCAAGCGCGACGAGCGGGCGGCGCGCCGGGCCCTGGCCAAGGAGCGGCGGAACCGGCCAGAGTCCGGCGGCGGCGGCGGCTGCGAGGAGGAGTTCGTCAGCTTCGCCAACCAGCTGCAGGCCCTGGGGCTGAAGCTGCGGGAGGTGCCGGGGGACGGGTGAGGCGGGCCGGGGAGCGCGGGAGGTGGTGCCGGGGGACGCGCGGGGCATGGCGAGCGACGCCCGCTCTCGTCCACTCATTCATTCAGGCGGCGCCGAGCGCCACCGCTTTCCAGTGCCGGGGGTGGGGGGGGTGGGGGTTCCTCCCCTCGCGACGCTCGAGTGATCCCGAATTGTCCTAATGGTGGCAAGAGGCCGCGAGGAAACTATGAAGTGGTCCTAAGAGACAGCACTGAAGCAGGTCTCATTTAGATCGGTGCCCAGAAGGCCTCTCTGAAAGGTGACATTTAAGCTGAGACCCGGAGGAATGAGATGGAGCCCGGCCCTCGAAGAGCAGGACAGCACGTAGGGCAGTCAGAATGACGCTGAGACAAGGAGAAAGAGGCGAAGCCCCACTCAGTGTAACACTCTGTCCCTTTCGAGTTCTTACTGTTGGGTGTTGTCCTCCTTTCACACTTGGGAAATTAGGTCTTTGAGGGCCTGTTGTTTACTGAACCGAAGGTAACTTCTCTAGTTCTGACTTCTGTGGGCCTCAGTTTCTCCTCTGATGCTTATCCGAGCTTGCTTGGGGCTTAGACTGGAATCCAGGGCCAGCTTTTTTGGGGAACACGAGCTAAATAAGTGGGGTGGGAGGGAGAAAATTGGGAAAGGGAAGGGGATATGGATCCAGAAGCATAGATGACAGAAGCATAAAGAGGAGAGGGAAGGAGAACATTTAGCATCCTCATTGCAGGGGTAGGTCAGGGGGAGTCTGGTTGCCAGGGTGTGTCACTCTGGAGACAGTGTTAATAACAGCCTGGATGCTGTTCTTCCCTTCATTTGAGGGCTCAGAAAGGGCAGAGGGAGGAATAAGATGAAGTTAAAGACCATATAGAATTGCCTTACTAAGCACGGAAAAGAGGGAAGAAAGTGTTTTTTTTGGATTTCACATTACATTGTAGCTTATTGATCGAGACTGTTTATGAACTGGCGCTAATTTATCTTTCCCATCTTTTCCTACATATGTTCAGTGCTTAGACACTTGGCTTTACAGCTTGGTTACGTTTTACTCACCATCACCTAGCATAGTGCCTAGTACATAGAGGGCATTCAGTGCATTTTTGTTCTATGAATGAATGATAAAAATATCATGGAGGCCAAGTACACCCTCAGCAGAGCCTCTCAAAGGGACATTTTCTTAGTGGAGTCACTAAGTCACCATTAAAGACTTGCTTTGCTGTGTCTTGCTTTTAGCCTAGTACTTTGATTTCGTCAACTATAGTTTATTAACTATTCTGGGCCTTACTTATCCTAATCAAACTTACAAGCACAAGACATTGCTATATAAATTAGAATACTTTACAGTTGAATATTTTACACTGGGATTGAGGTGGAGCTGTTCCTTGCAAATGACTGAATTGCTGTATCTGTTATACTGCACATGGTATTCTCAATGTCACGGTGTCCAGGAAACTGAAGTACTCAACAGAAGTTTGCTTCTGAGCAGGAATTGTAGCACAGGGAACTGTAAAATCTTGAGGGAGCTTTCGTAATGCTATGGGAAACTTTGGGGGTACTACCTCTACTCCACTTTGCCCCCAAGAGAACATAACTTTAGTTAATTCAGCAAACATTGATTGAGCAAGAGCTGGGAATCCATTGATGACTAAGATACTTAAGGAGTTCACAGCCTAGTAAGAGATAAATGAACAAGGGAGCTCAAACATTTTGACCTAGGGACTCCTTTACACTACTAAAAATTACTGAGTGGGCGCCTGGGTGGCTCAGATGGTTAAGCGTCTGCCTTCGGCTCAGGTCATGATCCCAGGGTCCTGGGATCGAGTCCCGCATCGCGCTCCCTGCTCAGCGGGGAGCCTGCTTCTCCCTCTGCTTCTCTCTCTCTCTGTCTCTCATGAATAAATAGATAAAATCTTTAAAAAAAAATTACTGAGAACTCCAAAGAGCTTTTGTTTATGTGGGTTATAGCTATCAATATTTACTGTATTTGAAAGTAAAACAAAAATTAGAAACACAAGAATACACAAACACACATTCCATTAACTGTCAGAGTGATAACCTTATGGATCAGGTAGGCTCTGGAAATCACTGTATACTTGTGAGAGAGTAAGAGTGCAAAAGGTAAGTAACATCTTAGTTTTGAACTCAGGAATACCCTGAGAGGGTCTCAGAGCTACCTTCCCCTCCCCCCAAATTGGGCCCCACTTTGAGAATGGATGATATAAATAAAGTACAGTTTGGTATATATATATTTTTTCCTTTTTCATTTATGTGTGAAATTTTTTTCCTTTGAATTTTTTGTTGTTATGTTAATCACCATACATTACCTCATTAGTCAGTTTGGTATATTTTTAACAGTGACTGATTATAGTACTATTGAGAAGGCAGTGGCCAGCACTCCCTGAAGCGATCAGGGAGGCCTTCTCATTCACTCAGCCAGTTTTCAGTGAAACTTACACTGTACCAGATGCCTCTCAGAGGAGGTCATACTCAGACTGGGTCAATAGGAATATGTCAAGAGAACATTCTAGGCTGAGGAGTAATATAATATATGTAAAGGCACAGGAGCACATTATTTTTGAGAGAGAGATGAGTTGTTTTGGACGCAGGAGTATCAGGGTACAAGGGTAGAACACAGGCAGAGGGGCTGCAGGGGCCAGAGGCCAGCTTGACTGGAATGTTTATGTCTCTCCCTTCCCAGGTCCCTCTTCTTGATTCTTGAGACAATGTTAGATAAAATGATAATGATAATTCCTTCTGTGTGGGTTCCATGAGGCTCACTCCTTTCTGTTCACACATTCTTTCCCTGGGGACCATGAGATGGGCTGTGGGTCAGCCCTCTAGTATTGTGGCGCTTTTGGATATGATGGGCAGTAGATGGTGTTCCCTGTGTATGTGATGGCTTAGTAGGTATCAGCAGATTCTTTATTAATATTTATTGAGTACTCTTGGTGAAATGTAATAAAGTTATGGTAATATTGAAAAGTTGACAGCCTCCACTCTTCTGTCTTTGCATTCTGGTCTGATTACAATATTGAGCAGCCTGACATAGCATCTCGCTATGGAGGCATATTCATTGTAGGCGCTGTGGTACTTGTAGCATCCTGGAACCTCTGGGCGCCTGGGGATGAATTAGCTGGTATCTTCTAATGTAGCCTTTATGTGAGTTGAGTCAATTTAGCATAGATTAATCACGGAGATACTTATGGGGTTTTGTCTTGCATCATGGGCCGCCTTGTATTTGTCATGTTGTCTGGAGGGTGGACCCACAATAAATTAGATTCAATTTCAAAACAAGAAAGAAATTCTTTAACCTTGGTATTGTCCTTAAAAACATGATTGGCTGTAGTGTGAAAAGAATCTCTAATTGGATTAGGCAGTACAATATTAGCATTTGTCTGAACTGTATCTAGTTGCATCTTACTAAAAGTTGCCCTCAATTACATTATTAGTAGTGTTCTACAATTAAAACATTAAAGAATCACTAATTTTAACATTTATCTCTGTGCTAAATACATTAATTTTTTTTTAAAGATTTTATTTATTTGAGAGAGAGAATGAGATAGAGCGTGAGAGGGGGGAGGGTCAGAGGGAGAAGCAGACTCCCTGCTGAGCAGGGAGCCCGATGCGGGACTCGATCCCGGGACTCCAGGATCATGACCTGAGCCGAAGGCAGTCGCTTAACCAACTGAGCCACCCAGGCGCCCTAATTTGTTTTTTAATTTTTATTTTGCTTTTAGAATCCTAGGATTTTAGTGATGGAAGGGTATTCACACATCGCCTTTTGTAATTATCCATTAGTACCTGCATCCCGTGTATAGCCGTTCTGCATCTAGCTCAGTGGTTTTTAACCTTGCTGGCACACTTAGGGAACTTTGGAAAAAATACAGTGTCTGGGCCTCTTCTAGATCAGCTATACCAGAATCTTAGGCAGTGGGACCCGGTTACTGATAACCTTTAAAATGTCCACGGGTGATTCTCATGTGCAGCCATAATCACAAACCACTGAGTTAGAGTCTATATTCTAGGCTAGTGTTTCTCAAACTTTAGAATGCAGGGGAACCACTTGGAGGACCCAGGTTGCTGCGCTTTAACTCCAGAATGTTTGACTCAGTAGGCCTGGGGTGAGGCCTGAGAATTTTCATTCCAAACAAGTTTTCAAGTTGTTAGGGATCACACTTTGAGAATCAGTGATCTAGACCAGTGCTGGTCCAATAGAAATAAAACAGGAGCCAATATGTAATTTAAAATTTTTCCATTAGCCACATTAAAAAAGTAAAAAGAAACAGGTAAAACTAATTTTAATACATATGTCACTATGTGTTAAAATATTATCATTTTGACATATAATCAATATAAACTTTTTAAGATTTTATTTATTTATTTGACAGAGACAGACACAGCGAGAGAGGGAACACAAGCAGGGGGAGTGGGAGAGGGAGAAGCAGGCTTACCACAGAGCAGGGAGCCCAATGCGGGGCTTGATCCCAGGGCCCTGGGATCCTGACCTGAGCCGAAGGCAGACGCTTAACGACTGACCCACCTGGGTGCCCTTCAATATAAACATTTTTAATGAGATATGTTACGTCTTTAAAATACCATTCAAAATCCAGTATCTTACCCTTAACAACACACCTCAGTTTCGATTAACTACATTTCATGTGCTCAGTAGTCACACGTGGCTATTGGCTACCATTGTGTACAGCACATATGTAGACAATTACTGAGGATTGCCAGTAGATAGAAATTTCCAAGATCTTTAGTTTATAACCTGTTTCCATAGAGCTAAAATTCCCTTTCATTTGCCCTAATCTGTGTCTCTGGAGCTCCCTTGTACAAATACAGCATCCCTTTCACCATGACACATAGTTGGAGGTAGCTCTCATGTCCTCCTGAGCCCGCTTTAGGCTAAGCACTAGTTGTTCATGTTCTTCATTTATATAGTTTAAAGCCACTTCTCATCTGAACATGTCTCTCTTGAAATGAGGTAACCAGAATCATACTTAGTACTCTAGCTGTGGTCTGACCTCAAAGAGGACAAGACCTGTCCCTCCCCCACCCCCAACCCGCCCTTTCTGCATATTAACTACTATGATTGCAGCCTCGGGGGCCATTAGTTCTTTCAGTGGCTGTTACAATATTGTCTCCTCCTAAACTATTATCGAGCACCCAGAACTCTTACACACTACTTAACGTAATTGCTTATTTTTGTGAACTCAAATGCAAGACCTTACATATATCCTGATAGTGCAGTGGTTCTCACGTGGAGATGATTTTGACGCCCCCAGGGAACATTTGGCGATGTCTGGAGACAGCTTTGCTTGTCCCAACTGACAGGGAGGGAGGCGGTGGGGGTGCCACTGGCATCTAGTAGGTAGAGGCTGAGGATGCTCCTAAACATCCTACGGTGTGCTGGACAGCCCCCACCACAAAGAATCATCCCCAAATGTCAATAGTATGGGTGTTGAGAAGCCTTGCTGTAGTGTACTGGGTGGGGGTGTGGGCTCAGGAAACAGTTGGGATCCCCTAGAGGGCCTTTGGGCACTGGTCGCATTGTTCTCGTGGGTATCACGAGTGTTCTTGCTCGCCTCCCTGAGGCTGCCCCATACGCTAAGGGTGTAGTGTTCACTTTTCCTGTGTCACTCTCTTGTTACTCCGTCAGAAAAGAAAGTGATTTGTCTATCTTGATTTTTCATTTTGCCTACTTATTTTTAGTAAGCTCAAGGAGAGTTTGGTAAACATAGACAAATGTATTAAAATACGTTTAACAGTTACTCCTAATTCCACTATCTAGGGATAACTACGGCTAACCTTTTGGTGCCTGGGTTTGACTCCTGGGCCCACCATCTACTGGTTTTGTGACCGTGGGTAAGTTACCCAAGGAGGATAGTAATAGGACCTGTCCCATAGAGTTGTAAGGACTAAACACATCTAATACATCTAAAGTGTTTAGAACAGTCTGTGGCACATCGTAAGAGCTATGTAAGTGATGGTTTCAGTGTTTGCATACATTTGTGTGTGTTTCATGTCTGTATATATGGGGGAGATGGACATGGTCAAGTTCATGCAGCACACATAGTTTCATCCCTGTTTTTTGGCTTATATGGAGAACATTTGCCCGTGTTACTGAAAGTTCTTAGAAAGCATATTACTTTCTGCAGAATATCATGAATTTAATGTAAAATAACTAAATACATAATTTTGTGCTAAATCATACCTCTTTTTTTTTTTTTAAAGATTTTATTTATTTTAGAGAGAGAGGGAGAGCGAGAGAGCACGTGTGCCCACAAACAGGGGTAGGGAGGAGGGACAAGCAGACTCTGTGCTGAGCACAGAGCCCAACGTGGGGCTTGATCCCACGACCCTGAGATCATGACCTCAGCCGACATCAAGAGTCGGGTGCGCAACCGGCTGAGCCACCCAGGCACCCCCAAATCACACCTCTTAAACTAGATTCAAGAGTAGACTGACTAGTGGTGGCAGGTACTAAGGCTTTAATGAAGTTTGAGAGAAAAGCTTAAAATTGAGACCATCTTACCCATTAGCTTACTTTTTTTTTCCTGTGGGTGAAAAAAGATGGCTATTGTTATATTTTAGCAAAAGACACCTCATTGTGGTGTATAGAAATGTGGTATTCCAGTTGGTTCTAGAATCTTGCCCCAAACTGATGCATAGTTTCTTGGTTTCTAGTTTATAGAATCTGCATTCTTTAAATTGTCCTTCCCCTTTGTAAAAAAAAAAAGCATACATCCTTATATGTTTGAAGAGATTTCTGCCTTCTCCATAACTTTCTGTTGAAAACTCACTTTTCTGAGTTGGAAACAAAAAACCTCTTTCTCCTGCACATTTAGGTCTGAAGTTCTGGAAGTGATGAGTTTATATTTTGCAATGAGTTTATTCTTCATTTGGGAGAGTGAACAGTTTGGTGTGAAACTGGGCAACTGTTGGGCTTCAGAATGGCTTATTGCCTTAGTTTTAAGGATACTGGATGGTGTTTTTCTTGTTTCAGTTTCCATGTGTCTGGGCTTTGTGTTTGTGATACATACAGTTTGGAATTTTAGAAGCCTTTGAGGGGTTTCCAAGGAAAGATAGCTCTTAAAGTTTATTAATAGCATTTTAATTTGAGAAACAAAAAATGGTGTTTAAAGTTTCCATTTGGCAGGAATAACAATGGCATTGCGGCTCCGTGGGTGGGAGGAGGGGAGCCAAGGAGGGAGAGTGTCATTGCATAGCGCAACTGTGTGTTGTACACGGGCTTTCCTGCTCACGGTCTTCTCCACTACGTTTGTAGGACTCAAACAGGATGTAGAGTTCAATTGCTTGTATCAGGAGCTTGACAAATTGCTATCTTTTGGGTACTCTTTGTTAGATGAATGATTAGTTAGCTGGGCAGCTGTAGCGGAGCTGGTTTCAGAAAAGAGGCAGTAGATACGATTTATTACTTTGGAAGGTGCTCTGGAAGTCATAGTCCTTAGGTGTGGAATGGCCTATAATGTCTGGACCCTGTCTTCAGGTGGTTACCGTATCACCACCTCCATTGAAGCAGCTGAGGCCTGGGGAGTTTATTGTCTTTCCTGAGTCAGCCAGCTGCTAAGTGGGGAATGAGATCCCAGTTTGTTGCCTCTCAAGAAGGTGATGTGGTTGAATGCCTGCCCTAGTGCTCTCTCCCCACAGTGTTTGGGAAGA
The DNA here is from genome assembly GCF_037043125.1 of Eumetopias jubatus. NCBI lineage: Eukaryota > Metazoa > Chordata > Mammalia > Carnivora > Otariidae > Eumetopias > Eumetopias jubatus. The sequence continues at coordinate 92,701,356 of NW_028274810.1, read as the reverse complement.
ATCCTGGACTGTCAGAGTTGAGGCTTTATCTCAACAGGAACAATTTCCATGGGTGACCTAGCACGAAGCATCATTGTTTCAGATGAACTAAGTTCATTTTTAAAAGGTCTTGACCAACATTTTTGTTTTGATAGCAATTGCCTGTTCAGAGCACTTGGTGATCAGTTGGAGGGACACTCACGAAATCATCTCAAGCACCGACAAGAGACAGTGGATTACATGATAAAGCAGCGGGAAGATTTTGAACCCTTTGTAGAAGATGACATTCCTTTTGAGAAACATGGTAGGTTCACCGTGGGACACTGGATCCTCCAGGAGTAATGCATTGGGTAATTAAATCCATCAGCATTCCCCACCCTCTCAGTCAGGGGTTTGATTACATAAATTATGGCATTCATTCATTTATTCAACAAATATTTGTCTGCTCTGTAATAGGCAGCGAGCTAGGCAGTTGGGAATCAATAGGTTTAGGTGTCTGTACCCTTAATAAAAATGATGATGTTAATTAACCTGAAAAGCTATTTATGACTTCTTATTCAGTGGGGGGGTAGAAGGAGCCTATAAAAAATATATATAGACTGATCTTCGTTTTGAAAGGTATACACACACAGAAACACACTAGGAAAAGTGGGTAGGTACTAACATTTTATGGTTGGTAATTCTTGGCTCTGCTTATTTTTCAGAAACCACTTACTTTCAACAACTTGGAGATATAATAACACCAATATATAGGGTTTTTGGTAAAGATTAAATTAGATAATACAACTAAATAAGTTTTTAATAAATGTCAGCCATCTGGGGATGGTGGGACTATGACAATTTTAAATGATCTTCTGTGTATTTTTCTGATTTTCAAAATGACCACGTATTGCTTTTATAATCGGAAAAAGCAGTAGTCATTTTAATTCCTCACCAGAAACCCAAACACAACCACTTTTCTTTGAGGCAAGTCAGTTAGTGATTTAAATTAGCTCAACTCTAGTAAGAAAGTACATATGAGCTTTTTTTCCTGAGGAGCAGAGGGAGAGGGAGAAGCAGATTCCCTGCTGAGTGCAGAGCCTGACACAGGGCTCCATCCCAGGACCCCGAGATCATGACCGGAGCTGAAATCAGGAGTTGGACGCTTAACTGACCGAACCACCCAGGAGCCCTAGTACATTTGAGCTTTTAAACTTTAAGGTTCGGGGCACCTGGATGGCTCAGTCGGTTAAGTATCTGCCTTCAGCTCAGGTTGTGATCTCAGGGTTATGAGATAGAGCCCTGCCCTGCATCGGGGAATCCCGGCTCAGCAGGGTGTCTGCTTCTCCCTCTGTCTCTTCCCCTGTTCGTGCTCGCTCTCTCCCTCTCACATAAATAAATACAGTCTAAAGATAAATAAGTAAGTAAATAAACTTTTAAGGATCTACTAAACGAGGTGTTGATCCATTTGTATTTTGCAACTAACGTTTTCATCACAGGGCTCACATAATACCCTTATTAAGAAAGAGACAGAATCTTTCTGGGTTGTAGAGAACTAATTCTGGAAACCATGTCAAGAATGGACGGACAGAGACTGAGGTGGAGGATGAGTTAGAAGGCTCTCCACATTGGCCGGATGAAACAATAAGAGGGTCTCCGCCAGCTACTGGGGGCAATGGGACCAAGACACCGTTTGGTATTATAATTGACAGGCCTCATTGGAGGAGGGGAGGAGGGGACAGAGGTGATTCTGAGGGTTCTGGAGAATGGCTAGGGAGCTGTATCCTTACACCCTCCATCAAGATAGGGGGCAGCAGGAGGAAGACCTTTGGGAGGAGACTATTCATGACCCCAAAGCCTTTCTCATTCCTCACTAGGAAAGGACTCATTCCCACCAGGAAAGGACTCATTCATTAGGCACCAGCAGCAAAGGGACACAGCAGCAAACCATCCCTCCCCCCATGAGTAGTTGACACCAGTCACTGAGTTCTGATGGTTCCTCTCCCTGGCTCACTTTTTGTCTAGCAGATACCAAGTTACTAGATGGTCAGCTGTTTACAAGTGTGGGTCTATGGGGCAAGTTTTGTAGTTTAGCGCTATATAAAATGAATTGTGTCATTTGTCCAATTAAAATATCATTTTGGATGAAGAGAGTTTTCAGTTTGTGACTGGAGATTCTGCTGTGAATAGCTGCAGTGGAGGTCACGTGGTCGATTTGGGGGTGTGGCAGGACAAGGGACTCAAGCCTGCAGTCGCTAGCGTGATGGTCCCTGTAGATGTACGACAGGAGGGTGTGTGTTTTTTTTTTTTCTTAGAGATTTTATTTTTTTATTTGACAGAGACACAGTGAGAGAGGGAACAGAAGCAGTGGGAGTGGGAAAGGGAGAAGCAGGCTTCCCGCCGAGCAGGGAGCCTGATGTGGGGCTCGATCCCAGGACCTGGAATCATGACCTGAGCCGAAGGCAGACGCTTAACGACTGAGCCACCCAGGCGCCCCTGGAGGGTGCGTTTTTGAAATGCCACTGTGTTTGCCTGATGGTTGGTTGGTGCTCTGTAAGAAATTGAGCATCAGAGGTGTGAGAGGTGGCTCTGACTGCTATAGTGGAATGAAAGGAAACCTCATGAGACGTCTCCACATTCCATTTGCAGGTCACTGGAAGACTAGACTTACTACATTTATCACTCTTCTAGTTAATGTGTTTTTAATGCCTGTCTGCCTTTTTACACCATGAGATTCTTGAGGGCAAGGACTGGGGTTGTTCCCCAAGGTGGCACTGCCTGGCACGTGGTAGGCACTCGGAAGACATTTGTTAAGTGAATAAATAAATGGCTCACTTAACTCTTTAGGGCCTAGTTACTCTGGTGTACAGCTGTGTTGTTTAGGATTGTTCCTTTCCTTTAGACTCTGGCTTCTCCAACTATACAGAGACCTGAATATGCTCAGTGCCTTCTCCCCCTCTCTCCTCATGCCCAGTCTTTTTTTAAGTCTTGTCACTTCTACCTTAATGCTTTTTTCTTTCACTGCTCCTCCCTCATAAAATCAAGTCTCGGTGGCCATTTGCTTAGATTCCTTCGATACTTTTTGGACTGATTCGATCGCCTCCTGACCGCTTGAGTGTGTCTTTCACGTTGCAGCCAGAGTGGTGATTTAAATGCACATCTAAGACCTTTTTCCCCTATCTAAAACCTGTTGGCAGCTCCCCATGGACCTGAGGATAAAGTCTAAACTCTTCAGCTCTTGTTACTTCTCTACCGTCCCCTCCCCCCGGCTCTCAGCTGTCCTGAGTTCCTGCCATACTGTGCAGTGCGCAAGCTCATCCACTCTCTCACCTCTGCTTGGAATGTCATCATTCTTCTTCTGTCTGTCTCCTGCTCACCCTTTGGGAGTCAGTGCAGTTGTCTCAGCTGAGAAGCTTGTCTGATACACCTTACTTCCCCCTCCCACTACCAGACTGAGTTGTGGTCCCGATCTGGGACCACAGAGTCAGCCAAACGACAGGGTTTGAGGTCACAGTCTTCCACAAGACTCTCTTCTGATACGAACTGCAGATTGGGGGTTTCCCAGAACCACTCTCAGTTTCGATAATTTGTTAGGACTCAGAACTCACTGAAGGTTGTTATACTCACAGCTATAATTTATTACAAGAAAAGGATATGGATCAAAATTAGCCAAGGGGTAGAGTCTGGGAAGGTTACACAATCACAGAATATTGTCAGCCAGGGAGCTCACAGGCTTCTGTGTTTGGATTATTGGGGCTTTATTATGTAGATATTATTGATTGATTGCCTAAGTGGTTACACTCAGTATCCAGCTCCCAATTCCCCAGGTCTTCTAACATCACGTGGCCAGAGAGGCCCATCATGCGTCACCTCATTAGCATAAACTGTCAAGTGCGGCCAAGGGGCTCATCATCCTTTCACCTGGGAAATTTCAGGGGTTTAGAGGTTATTACCCAGGAGCCAGGGACCAAAGGCCAAGTTCTTTATTGTACATCCCTTTCCTGAAGCACTTATGCATCAGTAGTGCCTGTTTTCTTGTTGTTTGCCCCCCACTGGTTGTAGACTCCTTGAACTCAAACTGTGACCGGCTGTGTAATGGAGTGGCCAAGAGCCGGATCTTGGAGTCAGGCTGCCTGGGATGCAATCTCAGCTCTGCTGTGTACTAGCTCTGTGACCTTGGGCACAGTTATAAACTACTCTGTGCCTTGGGTTCCTTATCTATAAGATGGTGTTGCATGATGATATCTCTTTCAGGGAGTTTTGAGGATTAAAAGTAATAACACAGAAGTGAGTAGAGCTGTGTTTAACACCTAATAACACTCATTAATGCAAACTGAAGGTTACTCTGGTTATCGTCCAGTCTCTTACAGAGTTAGGCATATAGGAAGCAGTCAGTATTTAATGAAGGAAAAAATGACTCCTTTATGAATGATTGGTACTCTTCTGAGTAGCAGTCGACATACTGTTCAACCAACTGAATTCCTAGTTCTGACAGCTAATGGACTTCTCAGATATGTCCTTCTGTTTCTTATCATTTGGAACTAAGCAAATACCAAAGCATGTTTGCCCTTGGATTTTTCCATTCTAAAGAGTTCATTTTTCTTTCTCTCCTGTTTCTGTGCAGTGGCCAGTTTGGCAAAGCCTGGCACCTTTGCTGGTAATGATGCAATCGTAGCCTTTGCAAGAAATCATCAATTGAATGTGGTGATTCATCAACTTAATGCCCCTTTGTGGCAGGTAGGTCACCTACTGAGGGACTTATCTTAAGCTCTTATTTATAAATTAGCATTGGGGGTGTCTGGAGATGGTGATTTTGAACCATACAGGGTCACTTGGACTGCAGGCCTACCCACAGACGGGAAGCTGCTGGTGGCTTGGAATTAAACCCTGTGCTATGTACATAGGGAGTCTGAAGTATAAGTCAAGAGAGCTTTAGAAGGTTAACAGTATTATTTATTATTTAGCAAGGTGATGGTGATGCAGGAGGGCACTTGTGATGACTACTGGGTATCCTGCAGAAGTGTTCAATCACTAAATTGTACACCTGAATCTAATATTACACTGTTTGTTAACTAACTTGACTTTAAATAAAAACTAAAAAATATATATATTATTTAGCAGTCAGATAACTGGGTTATTTGAGGGCAGAGAGCCTAACATGGAAATACTTTAGATAACACTGTAGAAAATAGTAAAGTGGGAATTTAGAGGATTAGTGCCTACAAATTCTGGTTGGGGGTGTGCCTATCCCATGTGTATGTTTTGTTTTTTTTTTTTTACGTGGAGGGTGACAAAAACCAAATGCACTTAGTAAGCATTGCTAAAAAGTGTGTTCTGAACAGCAAAATGTATTTCATGGCCTAGGATGGTCAAGCTCTGTTCTGTGCTCTGCCCAGCCACACAGAATGGTTTTAGTGCTTTTTCTATGGCAAATAAGATTTTATGACACATGTTCAGGATGGTCCCCAGACCCCTGTCATGAAGTACCTGTCCATTCACCTGTTTTCGCCCTTCTTTACCGTTGGTATCCTAAATTAACCTCATCTTCCCTGAACAGTCCATCAAACCAAACATTCTGGAGTATGGAAAGCCACAGGTCGGGGCGGGGGGGGGGAGTCTCTAGGCTGCCACCCCTCTTACCCTTCGTCCTTCCATTCACAGTGCTGCTTTTCTTGTTGTGACTCAGCTCCTGAAGCTGTGCATAGGATTTCTATTAGTCCTCTCTTCCTCCCATCACTTCCCCATTTCTAAGTTTTTTTAATTAGCTAAGACATGCTAGAAAAATTTGAAAGTTCAGAAAAGCCCATAAAAGCAAATAAAAATCACCTAGAGTCACATCACTCAGAGATTATTACTGTTAACATGTGAGTGTGTATCCCCGGCATTCGTATGCCGTTAGTTGAAGCTGGAAAGAGACGTATCACAGTGGTTTCATACCACTGTGTTTTGAAGCACATCTGCGCACATGAAGATGCATCCATGTGCATGTGTACACACACTTACATCTCTATTATTATTTTCATAAAGGCAATGATGACCTTTTTTCCTCATTTTTTAAATATACCACCTGCACATATATATTCCTTTGTAAGTTGTTTATTTCTAGCCTTTGCTCATTAAAAATAAAGTTTATAGAGACAATTTACATAGAGCAAAATTCACCCTTCTCTAATGTATACTTCTGTGTGTTTTGACAAACACAGTCATGTCACTACCACCACCGTCAACATACAGACTATTTCCATGACTCCAAAAAGTCACCTCATGCCCCTCTGCAGTCACAGCTCCATCTCCGCATCCCTCGCTTCTTGTAACCGCTAATATCATTTATCTCTTACAGTTTTCCCTTTTCAGAATGTCCTATAAATGGAAGTATATAGTCTTCTGCGTCTGTCATAATATCCTTTAACGAAATTCTCTTACAACAGAATAAATGAGATACTCATGGGTTGGTGCAAGGTGCAGGGACAGGAGGGGACAGTGACTGTATGTGTTGTGTTTTGGGGCATTCTTGTCAGGTGGACAGACACCAGGGAATGCGCTCATATTTTCTGAGACTCTCTCTTTGTAGGGATGGTCTTAGGGCCAAGAATACTGATTACTGCTTCTGTTGTCCCAGTTTGTTGTCATTAAAGTTTTACTGTTTAGCAGAAGTCATCAAGATCATTTGAATATATAGCATTATGACCCTATTCTTGAAGGAAAATACTCCGTGCCAACTTAGTAACTACAGCCTGCCTTTTCCTCCACTGATAACTGTTTTTTTACAGATTTTATTTATTTATTTGAGAGAGAAAGAGAGAGTATGAATGTGTGTGTGGAGGGGAGGAGCAGAGGGAGAGGCACAAGCAGACTCCGCACTGAGTGCAGAGGCTCGATTCCACGACCCTGAGATTATGACCTGAGCTGAAATCAAGAGTCGCGGGCTTAACTGACTGTGCCACCCAAGCGCCCTGATAACTGTTTTTAAAGTTTTTTGATTATCTAGGTAGTTGTGGAAGATAATTCTGCATAGTTAGAATTTTTTTTGCAGATTTTTTTTTTTAAGATTTTATTTATTTGAGAGAATGAGAGAGAGAGAGAGAGCATGAGAGTGGGGAGGGTCAGAGGGAAAAGCAGACTCTCTGCTGAGCAGGGAGCCCGATATCGGACTCGATCCCGGGACTCCAGGATCATGACCTGAGCTGAAGGCAGTCACTTAACTGCCTGAGCCACCCAGGCGCCCCTGTAAATACATTTCTGTAGTGTTTTTTTTTATGGATTGCTAAACACTGAACATATATGTTTTTAAAATAAATGTATTTGCTATATAATGAAACTATGCACTGGATCTCCTCCATCTTCCCACTCCCTTTTGAAACATCTTATAAAATTTAAGAATTGAAACTGCATTGGTTGCTACTGTCTGGGGTAAGAGCTCTTGCATGAATAATGAATGAGTAGACTTGTACTCACAGCATGGAGATCCTGAAACCTGTATTTTTTTTTTCCTGGTTACAAATGGAGTATGTGCTTCTGTGAACAGTGTAGACATGCGTAGGGTAGAAAATGAAAGTCCTCTGTCATCTCTTTCCCCGTGAACATCACAGTTAACAATTTGGTGACTACTCCAGTTATTTTTTCCTATTCATTATGTGTATAGAGTACTATTTAAATATGCACATGCTTTAGGGATAATGTCATTCAAAGATTCTAATCAACTAGTTTCCTTTTCTACTACTCTTCCTGGGAGATAAATGGTATTTGCTCTATTATGGGTCAAAACCAGACTCTCTGTATTTTGAGACCTAAGTTTTCCACCTGGAGGAAATTTCCATGGTTCTGACCTCTAGACTTGTGTGGTTCCTGCTTGTTCCATGGGTTTTGCTGTGTTTTAGACCAGTTTGAATTAATGGCAGTATCTTACTACCTATGACTTTCAGTAAAAACAAGAAGGAGGTGCTGATGTTTTGGAGTTTTAACAAAGAAATAGTTGCTGGGCTTTTTCAGGGACAGATTCAGAATTACTTAGGAGTTTCTGTGGAGGTGGTGGTTTCTTGGGGGCATACCCAGGCCAGCCCTTAGGGCTTCTGTATGGCACGGCTCCAGGGAACACCATTCTTGTCAGGCTGTGCTCTGTGGGTACCATTCACATAGACTGCCTTGGGAGCAGTGCCTTCAGCGTTGGGCACCGTGGTAGTACTGCTTGAATGTATCTCATTTTGTTTTGAAATTGGTATAACTGGGCTATTTTTGAGTTTGTTCTTGTTAATGTTCCTTAGTATGCGGTTGATGGAAAATGCTATTTTTAACGATGGGTGGATTTACTGTGAAGCTAATAAAGCATGAATGTCCGGTCCCTCATTTTTATAGTCCCCTTTCAAGGTCTTGGGAGGGGTTCTAGCAATTTAATATTGTAATTTTGTATTCTTTTTCTCAAAGAGGGCCCCAGGTTGTTTGAGCTTCAAGCTGAACAAATCTGTCTCTGCCCCTGGGCCTTCCACCCCGGAAAGGGCCTGTGCATGGAGGGGCTGAGGGGTGCAGATGCCTCTGAAACGTAAGCTGCTTTAACTTCCTCGTAAATCTGCTCCAGCTTTTGACTATGTTTTTTCATGTGAATAGATTTCCATATAGTTACATGTTAAGCATATTGAAGCCTACATAACATGGGTGGGAGAAAGAGAATTCAGAAGTTGCCTAAGCATTTCTTTTAGAGAAAGTCTTTCCTTTTCCTTTATTTTTTTCCCACAAATTAAATCAGAGGCTAAAAACACAGGGCCCAGAGTCCAGGTGTGTAGCACCAAATCTCTCATTGCAGCAGATACTTGTCAGATACCTATTCTTCTGGCCCAGCCCTCTGGCACATCCAGGCCCATCCCAAATTTGTGTCTGCTGACTGGGCTTCCTGGACAACCCAGGGGGCGTCTCCTTCCCGCAGTTGACACCATCCAGATCCTCTCTGGCATCTGTCTCCCCTTCTTTTGCTGCAGATTCGTGGCACGGAGAAGAGCAGTGTGAGGGAGTTACACATCGCATATCGGTGTGGAGAGCACTATGACAGCGTTCGGAGGCTCAATGACAACTCAGAAGCCCCCGCACACCTCCAGACGGATGTGAGTGAGGCCCCTGTTTCTTCTTTGTTCTCAGTCCTGGAGGGACTGGGTCAAGAGCTGTATGTATGCCCTGGAGCTAAAAACCAGTGATTTTTTTTTTTTTTAAGAAAAAGATTTTATTTATGTATTTGAGAGAGAGAGAGAGAGAGTGAGAGCATGAGTGTTGGGGAGGGGCAGAGGGAGAGGGAGAGAGAATCTAAAGCAGACTCTGCGCTGAGTGTGGAGCCTGACCTGGGGCTCGATCCTTTGACCCTGAGATCACAACCTGAGCTGAAACCAAGAGTCGGACACTCAACCGACTGAGCCATGCAGGCACTCCCAAAACCAGTGATGTTTTTATGGAAAGTTGTCTTTAAGAATCTGTGGGCTTGGGACGCCTGGGTGGCTCAGTCGTTAAGTGTCTGCCTTTGGCTCAGGTCATGATCCCAGGGTCCTGGGATCGAGCCCCGCATCGGGCTCCCTGCTCCGCGAGAAGTCTGCTTCTCCCTCTCCCACTCCCCCTGCTTGTGTTCCCTCTCTCGCTGTGTCTCTCTGTCAAATAAATAAAATCGTAAAAAAAAAAAAAAAAGAATCTGTGGGCTTGATTTTTAGTTTTTTTTTTTTTTAGCCTCAGTGAGAGCAATAGATAAAATTGCTTGTCATTCTTTTGCTCTTCCTAATAGCTGATGACTGTGATTACATGAATAGAATTTATATAAAATTCTGAAATTATTTCTGTGTTTTAAAATTAATCCGTGCTTCTTATCTGAAGTTTGGAAAGTATAGAAAAAGGGAAGAAAATAAAAAGTGTACAAAGTCAACCACACGGATGCAATTTTTGTTACTGTTTTGGTGCTTATCTAGCAGTGTTTCCCGCTTTGTTCAGTTAACATTATTTAATGAGCCTGTTCTCACTTTATTACAAGCTTTCTTTGTAATTTTAAAAAATAAAGTGAAATTGCTCTTTCAACCTGTTCCCCTGCCTGAATGCAACCAGTATTATCGGTGTGTCATAAAATCTCCTTGAGGTATTTCCCACATCAAGCAAGTGTGTGTGTGTGTGTGTGTGTGTGCGCGCGCGCGTGCGTGCGCGTGCGTGCTGTGTGTATTCCGCTTTTGCTGTATTTACCCACTCTGCCCCCGGTGTAGCATCCTGCGCACACTGTTTCGTACTGTGCTTTTCATGTTGTTCCCAGCTTGGAGTCTCACTCACAGCGGTCCATAAGGCCACGTAGTGTTCTGCCTGGTGGATGCACTGTAGTGTGTTTGACCAGTCTCTCTGCTGGCCTTTGAGGCGCTTTTCATGCTTTTGCTCTTAGAAACAACATGTGGTGCCTTATATATACATCTCACACTTGTGTGAGTGCATCTGTGGGATAGATTCCTAGAAAGTCCTTCCTGCATCAAAGGACATGTGTGTTTACAATCGTGACAGGTATTGCCAAACTGCTGTCTCTGAGGCTTCACTGGTTTGCACTCCTGCTCTAGGCACGTGTGTCTTCCTGCGTCGTTGCTGGTCGGCGTGGCGCCCACATTCTCCAACCTTTGTCAGTGCCGTGGGAAAAATTGTTTTCTTAACAGTTTTAATTTGTGGTTCTCTTAGTAGTGAGTTTATGCATCTTTTCCTGGGTTTACGACCTACTTGTATTTCCTTTTTTTGTGAGCTGTATTCATTTTCTTTGCCCATTTTTTTTTTTTTTTTTTTAGTGATTTTTCGGGAGCCTTTACATATTAGGGAAATTAGCCCCTGTTGGTGGTGGGATCTGGCAGTTTTTTTTCGCAGTCTGTCCATTTGTCTTTATTCTTTCCCCAACAGTCTTTGCTGTGGTGGAGTTTTAGATTTTTATGAGGTTAAGTTTATCAAGTTTTTTTACATGTCTTCTGGGTTTTGGGTCATAATTAGGAAGGTCTTTCATATCTGAGGTTAAAAAGAATTCTCCCATACTTTATTTTAGCACTTTTGTGGTTTCATTTTTTCAAAGAAAATTAAATCTTTCTCTCTTTGGAATTTATATTCCTATAAATGTGTGAGAGTATGGATCCAACTTTATATTCTTCCTTGTGGTTACCTAGTTGTACCCAAACCATTTATTTATTATGTATCTCTTCTCCACTGGTTTAAAATGCCACTTGTTTGGCATATAAAATTCCTGTATGTATTTGGGTCTATTTCTAGATGTTGGTTCTATTTCACTGGTTTCTCTGTTCATGCGTTAATGTGTTCGTTGTTTTGATTAAGAGTATATTTTAAAATCTGGTAGAATTTTCACTTATTACTTTTCTTTCTTTATAATTTCCTGCATATTCTTGATTTTTTTGTTTTATGTATGAATATTAGAATAAGGTTGTCAAGTTAAAAAGAAGTCCTCTTGATTTCCTTTTTATCGGATCTCATTAAATGAATAGATTAACTTCAGGAAAAAGTGATATCTTTATGGCATTGAGTCTTTCTGGCCAAGAATCTGATAAGCTTTTTTTTTTTCTTTTCTGTTTAATTGACTTTTTTGGTGATCCTCAGGAGCATTTCCTGCATGTAGATCTTGCCCATTTTTTGCAGAGTTTATTCTTAGGTGTTTTGTGTTTTTGTTTCTATTGTAAGGAAAGGATATTTCTTTTCTTTATATTTCCTAGCTGGTTGTCATTTGTATATATGAGACTTGTTAACACAATGTTAATTATGTGCACACCTAGCTATCCTGCAGAATTTTGTCTTTTTTTAAAGTTCAGGTAAAATTCATGTAACATAAAATTAACCATTTTAAAGTTTTTTTTTTTTTTTTTTTTAAGTAGGCTAAGTAGGCTCCATACCCAGCACGGAGCCCAATGCAGGGCTTGAACTCAGGATCCTGAGATCAAGACCTGAGCTGAGATCAAGAGTTGGACCCTTAACCAGCTGAGCCACCCAGGCGCCCCCAAATTAACCATTTTGAAATGTACAATTTAGTGCCACTGATACACCCACAAAGCTGTGCAGCTCCTTCCTCCATCCAGTTCCAAAACATTTTCCTCACCCCAAAAGGAAACCACGTGCCCATGGAGCAGTCATTCCCCATTCCTTTTCTCCCTCGGCCACCACCAATCTGCTTTATGTCTGTGTGGATTTACTGGTTCTGGACTTTTTATGTAAGTGGGGTCATACGGTATGTGGGCTTTTGTGACCGGCTTTTGTCACTTAGCATCATGTTTTCAAGGTTTGTCCGTGTTGTGGCAGGTGTCCATACTTCACGCCTAAGACTGAATAATATTGCATCGTGTGGATAGAGCCCATTCACTTACCCCTTCATCTGTTGATAGGCTTTTGGGTTATTTCCACTTTACAGCCTTGTGAATAGTGCTGCTGTGAATATTTGTGTATAGTATTTGAGTCCCTGTCTTCAGTCTTTTAGATACATACCCAGGAGTAGAATCGCTTGGTCCGACTTCCTGAGGAACGGCCACACTCTTTCCACAGCAGCTGCGCCCTCTGGCCATGCTCTCAGCAGTGCATTCAGGGTTCACTTTCTCCACACTCTTACCAACACTTGTTATCTTTCCTTCTTTCTCTTTTAAATTATGGCCATCTTACTAGGTATGAAATGCTATCTCATGGTTTTGATATTCATTTCTGTAGTGATTAATGATGTTGAGTATCTTTTCATGTGTTTGTTGGCCATTTGTATGTCTTTGGAGAAATGTCTGCTCAAGTCCTTTGCCTATGTTTTAACTGTGGTATTTATGCTTTTCTTGTTGAATTATAAGAGGTCTTTATATATTTTGGGTACTAGATTCTTATAAGTATATGATTTGCCAGAATTCTTTTTGTCTGTGGTAGTTTTTTGGTTCTCTCGTTTTTTTTTTTTCCCAGGTATAGAATTATATCATCTGCAAATAGTGGTAATCTTTCTTCTTCCTTTTCAATTTCATACTTCTATCTTTTTGGGGGGGAGGGCTAATTGCGTTGGCCATTACCTCCAAAACATTGTTAAGTAATAATGGTAGTGAACATGTTTATTGAGCTCCTTTAGTGGAAATGAAGCATCATTGTATGGATTTACCATGGTTATTCAATCATACATACACTGTGAAACCTTCAGGTTTCCAGTTACTCACCACTATTAGTAGTGTTGTGAGCACTTTTACATAAATCCTTTCCATAGTTGACATTATTTGATATTTATTTCCTTTGGATACATTTTAAAGACTTGATACACGTTGCCAAGTTGTTTGGGTATAATTTTATAATAGATCCCTTTGTATTGTAAGGAATGGACTGCACACTGCTGGATTCCACTTATGCTTTTACATGCAAACAAGTAGGAATTTGTCCTTGCCTATTTCCCATCTCCCTGTGTTAGTAGGAAGTGAAGAGAGAAGGTGATTGAGCAGCCATAAAGGGATGATTTTAGCTATTCTGAAAAAAGTTTAGGTCTGAAAGTCCTCGTGGATACCAAGTGAACTGCTCTTTGTGTTTTTAGGATTTGGATTGCCAGGTTTCCTTGCATGTGGTGGTATGCACGTGGTTAGGTGAGGTCAGATGAGGTTAGATGAGTCACGCTCATCTGTGACTGTCCAGCTGGGACGGGAACTTCAGCACACCAAAGCTTGCTGATGATCAGACAGGGCCTCGGGACCCAGATAAGGGATATATATATGAATGTTTCTTCAAGACAACTTGTCCTGCTGCGGAAGCTCATCAGGGAGGCTTCTGTGACTATGCTCCCAGCTCCAGAAATCAACTGAGACAAATATGTGCTGTCCAAGACAGAAGCGTTCATTGCCAGAATGTTGGTATCTGGGAACTATGCAGGAGCTCTCATGCCATTCTTACTGAACAGTTTATCCTATATCTTGGGCCTTTCTTTTTAGGACTTCTGTTGTGGTTCTGGAATCTCCGTGTCTTTGATGAAATTTAGCCTAGTCAGTGCTGTTCCCTTAAGATTGCTTCTGGAATCTTTCCCCCATATATATATGAATGATTTTGAGATTAGAATGTCTTCCTGTGTTGAAGATTCTGAACCTAATTTGTGTGTTCCATGATTATTACTCTTTATATTTCCTTTAGTTTCAGATGCTTCATCAAGATGCATCAAATAAAAGGGAAAAGATCAAGACGAAGAGCGTTGACTTTGAGGATGACCTGAGAGATGAAGTAGAAGATGCTGTCCAGAAAGTTGGCAATGCAACTGGATGTTCAGTGAGTATTTCTGTCCTGTGGTAATAACGGTGCATGAGCAAGCATTGCAGGGCCGAGTTTACCTGCCAGTTTCGTAGGCCCAGTCTAGGATGCCCACACCTGATGGGCCAAACAAGGTTCGTGATGTTTGTGGTTCATTAGATTGAGTGAGAAGACCTAATGAGAGTTATTTATTCATTTTTCTCTTGTTTGCTAGACTACCCAGTACTGCTCAAAATCCTAAGGAAGCGTGTGGGTTTTTTGTTTTTGTTTTTCTGACTAGCATTTACACTAGTAAAAGTGCAGTTGTATAAAGGAATTCATTTATATTAAATGGTTATTTCAGGTAACCAGCCTTATTGAAAATTAAGACATTTTCTAAATGGAAAAGATCTTGAAACCATGCCCTAACTCTCACCATTACCGCTTCTTGTGTATCAGGTTGTTGACACAGAGGTAGGTAGAAGAGTATACCCAGTCTTGAAGTGTTCCTTTGTTTCTTGGATAGGATTTTAATTTGATAGTCCAGAACCTGGAAGCTGAAAATTATAATATTGAATCTGCAATAATTGCCATGCTTCAGATGAACCAGGGGAAAAGAAATAGTAAGTCCATGATTGATATTTATATGCTTTCAGAATGGTTGTATTGGTGATTTTCCAAATGTTTATTTTTCATCAAGGCACAGGTAGTGATTATACTGTCATCTATCACTTTCTGCATGCGGGCATGTTTTACAAGGCCCTAGCCCTGCCTTGGGGAGAAAGATAATCTGGAGTCGAGGGGGGCAGAGGGGAGACAGATGAGGAAACTGGTATAATTATATGTGCTAGTGTCGGGGAGTACAAGGCACTGGGGGGACACAGGGAAAGGCCAACCTAAGCTGGTCTTGGAGGGATGGAAAGTGTCAGGGAAGACTTTATTCTTTTCGAAAGAAGAATCCCTTATAAAACCAAAATGTTAACTGAAGTAGAATAGAGAGAGAAATAACTGAGTTTTCTAATGGATATACGTAGATGGCTAGCATCCATCAACTGGTGATAAATTAGAATTTTTTTTACTTGACCTGGGTTTAATTCTGTGACTCAGAAGATGGAAAACAAGATATAGAGTCTTACTGTTTTCACAAGTTACTTTTATTTAAAATGATTTCAATACATATTGACAGATATGTGCCAGATACCGTTTCCAGCATTCCAGTTTTCCATGTGTTTGGGTATTTTCTTATCTTCTTTATCTATTTGCTGTACTTTCTCAGAAAGCTGTGAGTAACTTGGTCTTTGTGACGTTGAAACAGCACCGTCCAGGGTCCGTGCCATCCAGTATAGTGTGTACTTGACGCGCGTGGCTAAGTGAGAGTAAGGAACTGAAGTTTAACTTTTATTTAATTTTAGTTACTTTTAATTTAAATGGCTACGTGTGGCCCGTGGCTGCTGTATTGGGCAGTTCAGGTTTGGGGCCTGTTTCCTTTCTGGGTTTTGGGTGCAAATGAAAGATTTCCTCCTAAAAAT
Organism: Eumetopias jubatus; assembly: GCF_037043125.1. Lineage (NCBI taxonomy): Eukaryota > Metazoa > Chordata > Mammalia > Carnivora > Otariidae > Eumetopias > Eumetopias jubatus. Next base: position 92,685,664 of record NW_028274810.1, on the reverse strand, counting down.
ACGTGTTAAAAAGTGGCTTAGTAAAACACTCTGCAGGTGGGAAGCCGATGATTAGGCTGATCAGCAGGTTATTTTTAAATTTATTTTCCAGGTATTACCAGTTATTTCCCCCCTTGTGTGCCCCACTGTATTGACTTGATACTAGAATTTTGCTTCAGGGAAACTTGCTCTCCGTATGACAGGTGATTTTGGAGTTATGCATTGTTAGGTTGCGTAACTGTCTTAGGTTCTCAATTTTAATAAAATCCTTTCTTTGGAAGATGCAGAGGAGAACCTTGAGTCCAGCGGCCGAAGTCTGAAGCAGTGTGGCCCTGTATGGGAGGAGGAGGGCAGTGGCACCAGACTCTTTGGCAATCAGGGCTTACACGAAGGCAGAACTGAAAACAATAAAGAGCGGGTCAGCCCTAGTGAAGAAAATAAAGCAAATAAAAACCAGCTCCCAAAGGTACGAAAGATGGGCTCGCAAGGGCAAGTGGTGGGCGGCTGTGCCTCAGTGGCAGGGGTGGGAACTTGGAGCTCATTTTAGGGCGTCATTGTTTTCTGATGTTTTTAAAGTAGTTATTGTAGAAAATACAGAGAGTGCGTAAGGGGATATCAAGAAGTAGAATGAGAACCTTGCTTGTCCAGTTTTCTATGTGTCAGTGTCCGCACAGGCCGCCTCCCTTTCCTGCCGTGTTACTGTGTATCCAGGTGTTTCCATGTTGTTATTATTTTTTTAAATATTTATTTATTTATTTGACAGAGAGAGAGAGAGACAGGGAGAGAGGGAACACGAGCAGGGGGAGTGGGAGAGGGAGAAGCAGGCTTCCCGCCGAGCAGGGAGCCCGATGTGGGACTCGATCCCAGGACCCCGGGATCACGACCTGAGCCGAAGGCAGACGCTTAACGACTGAGCCACCCAGGCGCCCCTGGGTGTTTCCATGTTAATCCGTGTTATAAAATCCCCATAAATGCCATCATCTTCGTTGAAAAACTTTGTGTGTAAATCTTTGTGTTTTGCATTATTATTATTATTATTTTTTTTTTAATGTGTGTGTGTGGCTAGAGTCACAGTAAAGGGTATGGATATTTGAATCTTTTTAAGGCTTTTTCGTAAATTGTCAAATGCTTCCCGGAGGGGTTGTCTGTCTCCCTCCCTGCCTCTGACTCCTGCAAGTAGTATATGACACCATTCTTTTTACTGAATTTGGAATTCATTTTAAAGACGTGCACCAAGCAGTTCTGAGCCCCAAATGCAGCATAATGTAAAAAGCCACAGGCCAAGGTAAAGATGCAGTAAGCTTCTGCGGATTTTGTTAGGATTACCTGGGGCATTAAATTATGTAGAGACAGGTGTCCTATGGCATGTTTGAGCGTTATCTCTTGCAGGACTGGGGTTAATGTTTCTTGGGTCATTGTGTATTGGATTATGAGGAGAGTGGAATTGATTTCGTTTGCTAGCTCAGCAGAGGGGATAGAAATTTAAATGTAAATTTGAGCTGTGATGGGAAAGACATCACTTCTGGTCTGTTAGGTGGGTTTTCTCTGTTCTTGCTGAGAAGCAGTCTGTGCCCCCGGATCCGTTGGCCCCGAGTCCCCCTTTGGCAGGCGGCCTGAGTCTGCCGCGCGGGCAACTCACCCAGCGGCCTTCTCTTTCAGGTCACCAACAAACAGAGGCGGGAGCAGCAGCGACTGGAGAAGAAGAAGCGACAGGAGGAGAGGCACCGTCACAAAGCCCTGGAGAGCAGGAGTGGCCATAGGGACAGCAACCGAGGTGAAGCAGATGCGAACGCGCAGGTCACCTTGGTGAAGACCTTTGCCACTCTCAACATCTGACTCTCTGGCCTTCTGGGAGCTGCAAGAAGCGAATGGAAAATGGAGTGCTGTGTAGCAGGCTCTCCAGCGAGGCTATCCTCTCACAAAATGACACGCAACCCACAAAACTCACACACAAGCTCACACACTGAGTTCGTCTCCTTCAAGTTGCCTCTGTTTTGCTCAAACTTTTGTTAGTGATGTGTTTTATTTTATGAAAGTTCAGTGAAGCCATTCATGTTCTGTAATTAAAATATCGAGTTCTAGGGTTGGATGGTTAGTTCAGGCAAAACCTTTTAAGTGTGGTTTTATTTGCCTTGAAAAATCAGAGTTCAGTGACCCTGGGATTTTTCCTGAACATTTGGGGTGAGTTTTACCATAATTGTTCATGAAGTAGTTTAGATTAGTTCCTAGAAATTCAGAATGACAAGTTTCCTTTGTTTCTCTTTCATTTTCAAGCAGATATTCACATACAGGATAGTTTATAAACAGTCTTCAACTCAGGAACATGTTTAGATTTAATTTTCTACTAATCCAAGTTAATCAGAAATCAATTCAGGAAGTATTTTTCCCAGAGTAATAGCATATGAGGGTTGTGGCCTATTGTCAGGGTGGAAATTCAACAGCTATGTTTTTCTCCTTCCTGATTCTGATGCTATTTCAGATGGGATGCAGGTGCTGAGAGTTTGCTTGAGCTCAAGTCATACAATACACCTGACTGTTAATTGTGCCTGGACTTTGCTGGAAAAGTGGTAGTGTTGTTGAGGTTTTGGTACTTGTTTCTTAACACGGAGAAGGTGGCATGTTACCGCTTATGTTGTAATTCTGGGCTTCTGATCGTATGGAGAGCAGAACCCATAGTTATACAGGGAGAAATGAAGAGATTCCTGAGTCTTTGTCTAGGGAGAGTCTAAAAGAGTTACTTGATTTTGTAGGGGCCTGGAAGGGTCTGGAAGAATAAGGCTTTTCAGGTTCACATTTTAAGTAATTAACTGTATTTTCTTCCTTGCTGTTCTAGACTAAGATGCCTTCAGAGAAGTAGTTTGACCTGTTGCTCAGTTTTCTTAGTGTCGTGAAAATGGAATCCCATAAAATGCTGCATTTCTTTCTTTCTGTTCCAGCCCTTTCTGGGATCTTGATGTTGGAAAAATTCTTCCACACTCTAGCACTTGTCAGTGACTTAGGTTAGACCAACAGGGCCAAAAGCCATGGAATGACTCCACAGTTCTGACATGGATTTGGGAGGTGGAGAGAGGTCATTCTTAAGACTGGTAGGTGGGTGTGAACTTTCAGCCTGGAACCATGTATGAAGTGGACAATCGTGGACAGCCTTGGCCTTCTGGGGACCCAGTATTTGGACAAATAAATTCTGAATGAAAAGGTAAATTAGTTACTTCTCCACCTCAGACTTCAAAATTATAACCGTTCCAAGGAGAAATGAAAACCATAAAAATGTTTTGACTGAATGGATGTACCATTGTCTGGGCCGGCCCTGGATTCATTGAATTCCTTTTATCAGCAGACGATTTGCTTTCTCCAGTTTTAATGATGTGTTTTAATTTTTTGTTCGTTGACTTCAGTGACTTTTTATAGTTGAAGCATCTGTAGTTTCTTGGAACTGCTCTCAGGCTATTGTGGTTTAGGCTTCTTCCTGGTGCGGTGCTTTGTAATAGTAGCAGATTGGGAAAGTGCGGAGCATGTTTTCTTTGCACATTGTGGAGTCCTGAGTCTGAGGCTCTAGTACTCAGTCCCTACAGGTGCAGGGTCTCTGTTGCCTTAGTTTCCAAGGGAGTGAGATCCAGTGCTTAAGGATCAATCATTCTCTTGGCTTTTGACTCTGGACACTTTCCTGACTGTGGCTGATCTTTTCTGAGTGAACACTCTTTCTTGTCTGTCTGGTAGGGCGAGAGGGCCAGAGACCAGATCCTCTCAAGAAGGTCAAGATTGTGTATCAGAAACTCAGCAGAATTAGGAGTCTGAAATAGCATAAGGGATACCCCTTGTCAGGAGCAATAGAATTGCTTTATTTACCTGGTTAATGAAGGTGGCCTTGGGCCCTGTTGGGGTTTTAGAAGTTTTAACTAGAAGCTGCTAAAAAATATTGGGCACACTTATTAACAAATTACCAAATTCTGATAGTAGACTTCAGCATTTCTGGGGTAAAATAACAGTGGTTTTAAAAAGTAATCCAGCATCAGTAATTTTCTCTTATTACCATTTCATAGTTTTCCAGTTAAAATTGGTCTGCATTTAATACATTAATTATTAGGAATGGGGTAGACGTACCCAACTTTAGTGATCTCTTCTTGCTAAGCGTGTGAATTTAGACTTCACTGCCTCAGTCTCACTGAAGTATGAGGTAGATGGGATCCATATACTTGGTTGCCTTGTGGGCATTTGAAAATTACTTTATTGGCAGCCAGCATGGAGGTCCAGTGAGTTTGGCCCTGGGATGACTGTTGTCAGTGACTCTTGTCCCCAGTACAGTGACTCACGTGCATTCCATGTTGGGAGGTGCGTCTTGCTTAGCCTCTGTGCTGTGTCTTGGCCGTTAGAGGTTTATGTCATGTGGGATTGTCTCGGTAGCTTGTAGTGAGGTCAGGAGAAAGGGGATGGGGCAGTGGTCTGTAGCTGCTTATTAGTCTTATGAACTGTATATAAGGTTTTATGGATTTTAAAACAAGTTTTTTTAAAGGTCAAAATAAATAAAATTTTAGTGGCCACCGCTTTGTACTAGAGAGGTAGCTGTATTGAAACAACCTAGAACCACACCTTCTAAATAACATAGTTGCCATCAGGAGATATTAGGGAGATAGAATGCATATGTATATTTAATTTTTCAGTGGTGTGCACATAATGCTTTTTGGAGCAGAGCCTGGTTGAGGGATGGTGGCAGAAAGAAAGATCTTGAATATCAGCTGAGGTTGCTGTCTGTAGTTTCTTTTATAAGCTCTGAAAACACTTCCAAACCCATCTTGATCCCCAGGGCTTGTGAAGTGGGGTCTCCCTTGTGGGGTGGCTTGAGTGGGCGTCACAGGAACCTTCGAGGAGGTCATCGGTAGCGCCCTGCCTCGTCTCCCTGGGGTTTACAATGTGAAATGACGCAGCCCTGGGGGAGGAGGGCCGTGTGACGTCGGGGAGAGCTGCTCACGTGTTAGGTAGGTAGGCATCCGATGGACTTCGGCACTGAACTGTCCTCGTGGTGGGTCCCTGTCGTCAATGTGCAATTTCTCTCATTCTGAGAAACTTTAGACTGCCTGGGTTTTACTGGGTCAACATAGAATGCCGTCAGTTTACCTCTGTGAAATGGTCAGCTCGAATGTGCAGTCGGTTACTGGAAACTGGGATTTCTAGTCCACACTGACTGACGGTCTCCCTGAGTAAAGGGATGAAAATGGAGCACTTGGTCTCCATGGGTCACATCTGGGGCCCTCTCTGACTCCCATTTCAGGCAGACACGTGGCTCTTCACCTTTTTACCTTTTTACCTCAAGGCTCTGTCTGTCTGTAGCAAACGTCTAGATTCAGAGTCTGCTGCTGTTTTTCCGTTTGGTCATTTTCACTCTTCACCATTCGTTCACCTCCGCTTTCAGAACAGGCGTTGCTAAAACTCTGGGGCCTTCCGACAGTTGTTCTGAGGTGATTTAGTAATGGCACTTTTTTACAAGATGTGTTTTCCTGACTCTAAAGCAGATTGTGTTTTTCCACTGACGTTGAAGTGAAGATCTTCTAGATGGCATGTTTAGGGAAATCTTCTGCCGTCACATATTAGAGGGGGAATGGGTAACTGGTGTGACGTGGAGATGGTGACCCCCCAGTCCCAAAGTGCTTGCATGGCGTGGGGCCTGCCTGCACCCCGCGGCCCGGTCCCCGGGGGGGAAGCTGGGCCTGCAGGCGGCCTCGCCCTGCTCGGGCCCCAGGTGATGCTCCCGGTGACCTCAGGCTCTTAGCCATGTCTTCTAAGCTTACTGATCTCTCTCTCCTAGTTAGAGGTGCTTTGTAGCTCGGTTAAAATGGTTAGCATCGTTGCGAAGTTACTGGAGAAGGGGCTGCGGTCATGACGAATGTTTCTGTAGAGCTCGAACTTCTGTGCGGTGGCTCTGTTTCCAGCAGGGCAGCCCCGTGCTCCAGAACGGCTGCCGCTTCCTGCGCCGGTCGTCAGGTGGGCGACAATCCCCAAGCGTCTGAGGGCTGCCCCTGCCTCTGTGCATGTCAGCAGCCAGCAGGTCACCGTGCCAGCCGTCGGGGACAATCACTAGAGCTCAGTCAGAAACCGCAGCCTGTGGTTTGGGGCCCCCGGCAGGTCCCTGGACCAAAACTTGAAGAACTGGTGTGGGGGTGCCCACGTCTTCCCACCCTCATTGTTCATTTTCCATGGCGGGAAGGGCCCTCGGCCTCCCTGGCCACCCTTCCAGCAAGCTCCAGAGACACCGAGCTCAGTGAGAAGGAAGGAAGGAGCCGGGAGTTAGACTTGAGCCCTGCCTGTTCTCGCTGACACAGATGTGCTGGTGGGCGTGAACCCCTTGGGGAGGAGGGCAGGTGTGTCTTTGGGGAGCACAGGCCTTCGCAGGCTCAGGAACCTTCTTTTTTCTAATTGCACTATACTTGTTCTAGCTTCAGTCTGGAGATATTTAAGACCTCCATGGGGTCATGATCCATAGACTTAGCAAGTCTTGCCTTATCTCTGGAGCTCAACGGGGAGAAATGTGACCATTGTCTGGTGTCCATAGTTCGTTTCCTCTCGGTGGTTTCTTTTCACAGATTGTGTTCATCTGAACCATTTTATTTTTTATTTACCAAAGTACTGTACTTGGCTACTTGCAGTGTTTTCAAAACCAAATGTTTCTTTTTTGTGTGTGTTTTTAATCTTCCATACTTGGTGCAATAGAAGCTGCAAAGATGTGCCACTTTATCTATGAAATGGAGTTTTGTATACCAATAAATTCTAGTTTAAAGACAAAGAATGCTTCACGTTGTTTTTGCCACTGTGACCACCATTCGAGTGCATGAGACCGAGAGAGCATGCCAGCAAGTGGCCTTTTTAGGGGTCTTTCCGTGGAAGGCAGGAGGCTACAGTCATCTGCAGTCTCACTGGGCTTGAAGTTGCTGATGAGCTTCGGTACGGCTGAGCGCCACCACCGCGCTTGCTGGCAGAGCCGCCCTTAAGGACGGGACGCTGAAGGTTCTGCTGATAACCTAGGAACATCTCTGAGAATTTGGAGTTGTCTAAATATGGAGCAGCTGTCTGTTGGCTGCCACCTGGGGGTTTCTCCAGAACTCTGAGGGTCGGTTTGACCCCATTCTAGGAGGAGGTTCAGCCCTCCAGATACAAGTGGACAGCTGTGACCAGAGTGCAAACACCCGGAGAGGTCCTCAGAAGGGGACAGGGCAGGGAGAAGGGCAGCCACAGAAAACCAGTAGGTAGGGAAGTCCTCAGCACTCACAGGCCCCAGCCCACATGAGGGCTCTGGCCAGTCCTGAGGTCAAGGCCGGTGTGGTCTCCCCGGGCCTTGCCACGTCCTTGGGATTTTGGCCTTGAGACTCCCACTCTCTCCTGTTCTAATTTTGTACTCACCAAGCAGCCTTTCGATTGGCTCCATAGTACCTTGCTACCAGAAGGTATCCAGGACCACCCTGCATGAAAGAAAATGTGTCTACTGGCAAGGACGTTTCCCCTCGGTCACTATTCTCCTCATGCGGTTTTCACCTCAGTCCATGACTGAGAGACCTCTGGGTGCACGTTCCTGAGCCCGCGAAGTCTGGGGTCTGGACCCCGCCAACCCAACCGAGAATCTTTCTGAAAGATCCTACTAGAATCAAAATGATGTCCCAATTCAGGTGCTCCCTCAGCTGGAAACCTTCCCTGGCCTCCATTCCATCCTCCCGTGATTCACTGGGACCAGGGTGCCACCTGCTAGCTTGGGCGGGAGTCAAGGGGCTTCCTGCCAGGGCCCAGGTGACCGGTGAGGTCCTGTCTGTGAGGCGGGCTGAGCCTGTGAGGACGGAGAAGTGTTCTCAGGCCAAGTAGGGAATGATCAGAGTACACTAAGTTCGCTATTTACATTTTCCTCCAGGCTGACCCGGGGTGAATGACAATAGGATGCCAAAGATTGAAATAGCACAGGGGGGAAGTGGCTGATCTGTGTCCCTTTTTGATAACTTCATGGTTGCCTAGGAGAAAGCTGGGTTGGAAACCAGGTTTAAAGTTTGCCATTTAGCAGACACCCCACGAGCCCTTACCCGCCCTGCCCAGGGCACGGAAGGTGTTATGTGTGCCTTGAGATACAATAAAAACTTGTCACAGGATGCCCTGCGCCAGTGTGGGTTTTGGCTGGGCTGCTGGACAACGTGGGCACTCAGATCCTAGGGATTCAGCGATTGAGAACTTGTTTGGTTGTAAAGGATCAAGATTTAGAACTTGTCTGTTGGTAAGGGGCCGAGACCAATCCTGTCACTTCATAGGTTCTTGGCCCGGCAGAAGGAAAACTTTCCCACCCTGGAGAAACTTGTCTGAACCTCCCTATGGCAGAGGGACTTAGGTACCTCAAGGTACTCCGTTTTTATTCAATTTGTCCCCCCTTCCAAGCATCCAAGAGTCCATCCCCCATTTGCTGAACCTGTGTGGTCCAGCGGTTCTTATTTTTGGGCATAGAATCAGACATGGACCCCTGTCCTCCAAGTTTCCAGGAGTGAAAGAGAACACACACACGATGTAAAAAGAGGTACTACGCTAGGAGGGCCGTGAACTCAGAGGGAAATCAAGGAAGGCTTGGTGGAGGAAGCGACATTTGGCCTGGGCTGAAACGGGAGAGAGGGAGACCCCAGAGGGGGGTGTCCCATGTGCCGAGGACAGAGTTTATTAAGGATATACAGTTTGGGGAAAGACTGGTCACTTTTTTTTTTTTTAAAGATTTTATTTATTTGAGAGAGAGCGAGAGGGAGAGGGAGGAGAGAATGAGCAGGGGAAGGGAAGGAGCAGAGGCAGAGGGAGAAGCACACTCCCCTCTGATCAGGGAGCTCAGTGTGGGACTCGATTCTGAGATTCCAGGATCGTGACCTGAGCCGAAGGCAGACACTTAACTGAGCCACCCAGGCGCCCAGACCGGGCATTTCTTCAAACATATCCTGTGGCTTTTGCTACCGAAAGACCAATGCCGTGCCGAGCGAATCCCTGAGATGAGGCGGACTTCGCCTATCCTGACTGCTGGGCAGTGTCAGGAGTTGACCCCTGGGTGCATCTTGACTTTGGAGCTCCTCATGGGTTGCAGCCCTACAGGAACGGAGCTGCGCATGCTCTCTCCGGCCAGGTGTGCTGCATTTCCTCCATGGGACCTCCGTTCCGGGCACTGACAGTGAATGATTTTCAAACGTGTCCGCTTAAGATCAATGAGCACTCAGGGTAGTGAGCTCAGGCGCTCTTCGAATAAATGAATGTAGGATTTATCCTACGCATGATGCCACTTCCCTAAAATAATTCCGATTATCCTGTGTCCGTGGATTCAACTGAGCAGATATTTATCTGGCGTGTACTGTGATGGGTGCCGTAGGGGAGGCAAAAATACATAGAGCGGCCTGGCCGAGATGGAGTTTCCAAAATGCTCCAGACACTCTGAACGCGTTGTCTCACTTGAAACCTTTCAACCACCCTGTGAGGCTGGGGATTCTATCCCCATTTTACATACAAGGGAATACATAACTGGCCCAAGATCACAGATTGACGGCAGGATTTGAATCTATGGCAGTAGGAACCCCAAACAAGGACCCCAATGACGGGGCGTAAGTGGACTGGGAAAGGTATAAACACATTGCCTGGTGGTTCAGAGGACGGTGAAACCTCCAGCTGGAAAAGCATCATGGAAAAGGTGGCATTTGAAATGCGCCTCCAGTGCGCGGATTTTCACATGTGAACGGGGAAGCTTCCAGGCTGAAGGCAGCTCTGGACAGAGGTGTGAAGGCTGGAAGGCAGTGGGCGGGGGCAGGTTCTGGGTCCGGTGGTGGTGGTGGGAGTGGGGGGAGTATAAAGAAATATATATGGCAGGATCACCGAGGCTGGAAAAGCAGATGACGCCAAGCTTGAATGCCAGGGGTTGGTGGCCAATGGGAGCTACTGATGGTTCAGGGGCAGAGGAGGGAGCGACGTGATGGAAATCAAACTGGGGGAAGATGAAGCCGGCCTCGGTGGTCAGGATGGTGACTGGCTGGAAGAGGGAGGTCCTGATGGTCTAGTCTTGCTCTGGGAAAGCATTAGGTATAGAATAACGTGTCCGTCTGCCGGTTGGCCACACCTGATGTGTCTCTATCTTTGGCATCATTCAGCTAGGGACCCCAGACGGAGGTCTGTGAAATCCTAATCGGAAGCTCCAATGCGCTTTGATTTCTAATCACTTACTCAGCAAGTTACTTGATCAAACATTTCATTAGTAGCTTTTGTTAGGGGTTAAGGGGGAACAAAGCAAATCAATCCAAATCGTGCCTTCAAAATTGGAGAGGCAATCTATAAGCATTCAGGTAACGGAGTCCCTCCCCCAGCCTTGAGGTAGCCCCCAGGCCTCATGCATCCCTTCATTCAGTGAATTAATAAACAGAAAGCACTTAGAACAGTGCCTGCTAAATGCCAAGACTTGATAAAGTGTCAGCTATCATTATGGCTGTCGTTCATTCACAGAACCTGAACGCTTACTAGGTGCTAGGCATTGTTCTGTACTTTCACAAACGCTAACCGATTGACACCTTGCCACAACCAGCCTGCCCGGGAAGAATCCTTGTTCCATTTGGCCCCATGTTAGGGCTTTTGGGATTTTAATGGGCACGCAAATCACCCAGGCGGTGGGAAGGGTGTGTGTGGGGGGGGTGGTTCTTGTTGACCTACAGGTTCTGCCTCCGTGAGCCTGGGGTCAGGTCCGAGATCTGCATCTCTAACAAGTTCCCCGAGGATGCAGCTGCTAGTTTCCATGGGATACATGGAGCAGCAGGTCTGGAACAGAAGCCACTGTTGCTAACTGGCTGAGCAGGGAGGTCTTGACCTGGAAACTGTGACCTCAAGTTCAGGGATTTTTCAGCTCTTTCCGCAAGTCTGCTGCTGACAATCAAGTGTGAGTCCCCCAGACATGTACACGGAATTCAGACCCGTTGATTCATTCACTGAACATTTATTGATCACTGGGAAAACAGGCTGCACCAGGTTTATTTCGTTAAGTTCCAGTTTCCACTCTGCTGGATGCCACACACCTGTCGGGTGAGCAGGTGCCCGTCCCGTTGCTGCCTTACATCCATCGCTCCTAGAGCATAAGCTCTCTCCATCTCCCCAAGCCTGTTCCCTCTTCCTGTGCGACTCACTTATGCAGCGGTATCTATCACTCTAAGTGTTTGTAAGGGCTCCGTGGTTATTTCTCAGCATATTTATTATTGGCAATGCCAAGGGACTGATTTCACTAGCCTGGGAGCTACTTTGCTCCCTGTTGAAGGGAAATCCACGTACAAGCTGAATTTAGGTTTCCTCCTCATAGCCTAAACCAAGTGGACACCAGAGGGCGCCTCAGGACCACTCTTCCCAACAAACGCGCTTGCTCGGTTCCCCAATCCCTGTGTTGCCCTAAGACTCTTTACCAAGCATCAGCATCATTCACAGCGGCAAGGGGGGCTCACCCGCTCCCTACTTTGTTTTTGCTAATATAGAACTTCTTTCAAAGTTTATGATGATCATCCCTTTGATTTCTTCTCAGCTCTTTCCTGCCCTCAAAGTCCCAAAAGTTGCACACACGCCATGAAAAGGACAAAGGGCGTGAACATTTATTGCGTGTCTGCTATGAGCTTTGTCCCCTCCATGTAGTACCTTGCCCCATGCTTGTCTCATTGAATGGGCTCATTCCCATCAGGGCAGGTTTTATCCGCATACTGTACATAGAGAGTGGAGATAATTCTGTCCATAGTTAGGAGTAGAATCTGCTGAAGTACATTGCTTCCAGGATAGGCTGTATCCCACTTGGGAGGAATCCTTCGGTGCTTTAAATTCTTCGTGGCTCCAGAGTTAGATACTGGAGGCTGACATCTTTCCTCTTCCCCTCCCCGTATCAGGAGCCTGACCCGGCTTGGGCACACTCGCAGTGGCCCTTCTCTGGGCATTCTGGGCTGTCCAAGATGACAGCCATACATGGCCACGCGGAGTGTCACTGGTTGATACCAATTCGTGAAGAAACACAGGCACACTGGCTGGGAGTGAGGACATCCTTGCAGGTAGAACTTCCCCTCTCTGACCCCTGGCCGCCTCTCTGTCAAAGGAGGGGTTTGGATAGAATGATTCTAGAGCTTCTTTTCACACTTAGCCAGTCTGCTAATGGGGATGGATTTGAGGCCCGATGACATGGTGGGGACAATATTTTTAGGTTGGTATTTTTCATGCTTCTCACATGACACCATATGGCCAGATATATTCCTTCTGGAGATCGCCATTATTGTCTTGCATAAGATTGTAGAATGTTAGAAAAAGAGAATCACGAAAACTCACTCTAAGGGGAGATGGAGAGGACAGAATGTTAGGATCACCCGCAGGGGTCACCGTGTCACATTGGCTCCTGACGGGTCCCCAGTGCTTAGCACGTTGCTGGCACATGGTAGAGACTCAAAAAAAAAAAAAAAAAAAAAGTGAATGAATAAAACTGCAGACTCATGAAATCCTATAATGATAGAATCTGAGGATCAGAAAATATTAGAATTATGGGACAACACTTATTCAGAAGAGGGAACGGAGATCTCAGGGCTGGGTTATAGAATCTTCTGGGTGCTAAAGGGTCCCTTGGCTCTTCCTAGGGGGACCAGTGACGGGTCCAGGCCACAGTCTGGGAGCTCTCAGGGAGGGATAGGTGTGCGGGAAAGGAATTTTCGGGGGGGAGGGCCTTTGGTGTCAGGGCTGCCCAGGCCTGGGGCCGCGGGAGGCGGGGTCCGGCCCTAGCAGGGCGGCGTGGGGCCACTGCACAGCTTCTTGGGGTAACGGACGAAGTTGCGGTTGTAGGTGCCCAAGTTGCGGCGGAAGCAGAGGGCGGCTGTCCGGTCACACTCGCAGGTCTGACGCTGGCAGGCGGTTCTGCCGGCTGATGGGACAAGGTGAGTCAGGGACCCAGTGGCTCGGGCTTCCCGCTCTCTGGGGTCCACGTTCTCTGTCCCATTCTGCTGGAAGCCCACAGCTGCGGGGACGTTTCGGGTGTGGGTGAGAGATGGGGGGCCTGGGGGGTGCTCAGGACGCTGGGAAGCTGGGGGAAGTCTGTTCTAGCTGTTCTTCCTTCCTCTCCCAAGCTCACGCAACGCCCCCCCACCCCACCCCAGGCCCTCTGGCCGGCCCGGAGACCACGTGTTTCTCTAATGCACCTGCTCCAGCCCTGGGATGGATTTCTAGACAACCCCTTCCCCACGGGACGCATGGATGGTGGTGGAGTGGGGCCAGCAAGCTGACAGGGGAGCAAGAATGACACCGACTCAGTCCCAGGTGGCCTGTGGGCCCCGGAGAAGCCTGGGCCCAGACTGCAGCCCGCTGGGACGGAGGCTGGGGGCCTGCTCGGGCCCTGGGCCTGTCTCCATCCGAGGGGACAGAGCCCGTTTTCCTGGCATTTATCTTGGGGCCCCTCTCTATGTGTGTGCTTACACCCGGCCTGGGGTCAGAGCTGGCTTTGGCTCTGCAGGCACTGGGGCCCCCGAGCCTCCCCTTCTCCCCACCCCTTCTGTCTGCCCTCAGTGGCCCTGGCTTCTCTCTGTCCCCAAGAACACATGTCACAGAAATGTCCAGGGATCCTCATTTGCCCTCAAAGGTCAGCCTCCACTTCCCACTGTGGGTTCTGCCCGCAGCTGCTATTCCAGCAAAACTCAGGGGTTTATCAGCCACATTTGTTCTTTTGGGTGGTTCTTGCTGGGAGCTGGATTAAGCTGGGGAGTGAGTGTGATTGGCTCCCTTTTATAGAGGAAGAAACAGAGGCTTTTGAGAGGTTACATCGCTTGCCCAAATTCACCCAGTGAGGAGAAGGTGAAGCCCTGAGCCTCTGACCCCGTTCTCCTGACTCCTCTCCTCAATCATCCCCCTCGGTGCCATCCCCTCAGGGCCATCCCTTGCATAAACCTCCACAGATGGGGAGTTCACTACCTGTCAAAGCTGCCTTACGGAGTAGATAGATAGCTGCAGGGGCAAGAGACTGAGCTAAATTTGCCTTTGGTGGCTCCGCCCCCTCCCCCAGGACAGATCTTCGTGATCTGAGCTGTCTTCTTGGACCCTCCTGGGTTCTTCTGCCATTCCCTCACTCGGCACCGCCCTCCCTCCAGGCTGCTCCTGGCTTTGGAGCTGGGAGGCCTGGTGCTCTGATCTGGGCCCCCTCCACGGGGCCCGTCTGCATGGAGCCCTCCACACTGTCACTTGGTCCAGGCCGCTTCCCTGGGGCTGGGGACGAGGAAAACTAATTGGTCCAAGTGGGCATTGGATCTGGGAAAGCTGAGCAAGTAGGTCCAGCCTGACAGCCTCCCTGGGGGGAGTCAGCCTTTGGCAATGGGGTCTGCTGTCCCAAATCATAGCTCCAGCTCTGTCTGGGACTGTGCCCTCGAGGCTCTGTCCTGGGGACCTTGCTCCGGACCTTGCTGCCCAGGCCCTGGGGAGGGCATGTGGGTACAGCCCCTCTGGGCCTGGCTCAGCTCTGCCCCCTTTGCGCCTCCTTCCCAGAGGCTGGAGCTGGCTGGGCCTCTGGTGGGGCGAAGCACCTGCGGCCAGGGCAGGAGCCCACAGGTCCCGGGATCTTTAGACTGGGTGCCAGGCGAGCATCCGGGTGGATGGCCAGTCCTCTCTACAGTGCCGTGACGATGGAAGACCCACCTCGCCCGTCTCTCTAGCCCAGGGTCCGGCCCTGATGAGGAACCAGGGGCTGCCATCAGGAGGGGGGGGGTCTTGTCTGAAGCTGCCCCCCGCCCCCTGGACCCGTCCCAGTATCTGGGGCGCTCCAGAGCTGTTCACTTACCACAGAAGACGTTGTGCCTGCCGGCAGAGAAGAGATACCTCTCCAGTTTGGGTTCACAGCCCAGCTTCTCCAGGCGCCCATAGCAGCAGTCGTGGGCATGGCAGCACCTAGAAGGGTCACGGGCAACCTGGAGGGGCCTGTGAGCCAGGCTGGGCTGGACCAGGGGCTGCCGGGGGGCGGCGGAGGGGCAGGGCTCAAAGGGGCTCAGAGGAGAGGTCAGCCTCCACCTGGCAGGTGTCCCGGCTCCTCCCCGCCCCCGGGAGCTCCCGCTGCGGGCCGTCCGCTCACCAGTCGGTCTGGTCCACCGGCCAGTGGGAACCGCCGATACCGCAGTGGCAGCCGTAGTCATTGTACTGCAGCGCCGGCTTCCCCGTCACCCTCTCGATCATCACCCCGAACTGGACCAGGTTCCCGCCGGCCAGGGCCACTGCGGGCGGGGCGCGGCGGGGCAGAGGCCGGCAGACCGGTCAGGGCCCTGCCCTCTGCGGCCGGCTTCCCTCGTGTCCCCTCCAGTCTTGAGTCCAGACACCTGCCCGACCGTCCAGCCCGCTCACCGAGCACCCTGCTCCCAATAACAGCGATGTAATCAGTAATAATATCCCCACGCTGTCCATCCCACCTTGGTCCCTAGCGCTCACCCCGGTCGTGACACCGCACCCACTGGCCCCTCCCACCGCCTCCCTCCTCTCCAGAATACCAGCCACTCACCCTCCTGCTTGCCCCCCACTGTGCCCCAAATGTCTCCCAGGGGGTCCTGATCATTTCCCCAGGCGTCAGCTCCATGCCCCCAGAGCACTCTGTGCCCACCACGTCCCATCAGATGCCACTGGATTGGCTTCATGACCACCAGGGCTTCCCCGAATGCCTGCAGATCCTGCCGATACAGCAACGGGGGGCGGGTTGGAGCCAAAAATGGAAGGTAATGGGGAGGGGGTGGAGTGCGGGTGGCAGGAGCCTCGTGTGTGCTAGCTTGGGTCCCCGCCAGCCCCTTTCCTGTGCCCTCCCAGGCCACCCGGGCTGCCGTCCCCCACAGGGACACCCTTCTAGGTGCTGCCTACCCCTCCCTTCGTCCCTGGCCAGTGCTACCTCGGGCACAACTGGCCTTGAGATGACCCCCACACCTTCCCTAGAGCCTGGTTCCAGGACCTCCGGGGAGCTCTCGGTTCCCAGCCCGGGAGGAGGAAGAGGAAAGGTCACACAGATCACTTACCCAGGAGGCAAAGGAAGGTCAGAAGAGGGGGAGACTTCATCCTGAGGGGAGGGGGAGGTGAGCCGGGGACAGAGGAGCTGAGCTGCAGAAGGAAGTGAGCGGGGTGCCTCTGATCTCAGGGCACCTCCCCAATTAGTTAAATACTGGGTCCTTGTCCACTCCCCATCGTTAACCACCAAATGCCCAGTGATGCAACTATACTTCCAGGTCTTTGGTCAAGTTCCCAGGGGAGGGGCCAGCCTGGGGCCCATGGACTTGGTTTCCAGGCAGTTTTCAGGGAGCAATCTGTGGCTCTCTCTTTTCCCTGCTTCTCCCTTCACCTACCCTTTCCCAAAAATCATGGTGCTCGCTCCCGCTGGCTGGGCTGTGAGCCAGGGTCTGTACCAAGGGCTTTTCATTCTTGGCATCTTTTCCTCATCCCCGTTTTACTGATGCCGCAAGTGAGGCCCAGAGAAGCTGAGAAACTTCCGTCCACGTGGCCAAGTCTGTCCTGTTTCCATGGCACTAGCTACTGCAGCATGCTCTCTGCTCCCTGTCCCCCACCCCAGCCTCCATGTCACCTGGAGGGAGAGCACTGAGAGCAGCCTGGCCACGAGGCAGGACCCTGGGGACCCAGGGGGCCATTTGTCCAAGATCGAATAGGCCAGAGGCTGGGAGCTCAGCCAGCTGAGCTTAGGGATTTTTCTTCATTGTTCTTTCCTGGGCAGGCTCCTACTTGTTTGACAAGCAGTGAAAACGCTCCCAGATGTGACTTCTGTCTCCCTAGATCCCCAGACAGTGGTGCAGTGTGCAGCCGTAGAAATAGGCTCTGTCTGGGTCAGCTGGAAAACCCACATTCTGGCATGGGCTGGAAACTTCCACCCTTTTGATGTTATCTTAGGGGGCGGGTTGGGAAGACGGTAACCCCTGGCCCAGCTTGTCTCCCAGCATGAGCTGCTGTCCCCATGGTAAGGTCAGAACACAGAGGCCAGGCTTCAGAGCTTGGCTAGAGGCCAGGGGGATAGAAGGGAGGGCCCAGCTCTGCTGGGGCAGGACATTGCAAAGGCCCACCGGTCATGGGCTCACAGTGGCCTTGGGGGCTGGCTGCTGTCCACGCCCCTGAGTCCACGCCGGCAGAGGCAGAAGCAAGATGCCCCCCTGTCCTGGCGTGCTGCTTCCACCTGCCCTGCACCCCCTGTTCCTGGTCTGGAGCGGGGCCCACTTGACCAGCCACTTCCATCAGCACAGGACCTGCGAGCTGCCTGATCTGCAGCCTCGTGGTCCTGCTTCCACTGCTTAGGCAGGTCCTTTGCCTCTCTCGTCTCCTTAGTTTTCCTGTCTGTATTATGGGGATGGAAGGCATGCCCTCCTTGCCTCCTTCCCGGGAGGATGAGGAGCTCAAAAGCAGCCAGGTGGTTGGCCCCCTCTGAGTATTTACTATGCACCAGGATGGTGCCAAAAGCCCTTTTCAGGCAAGATCTCAAGGAGCCTTCCAACAGCCCCATGACGCCACCGCTCTGATCATCCCCACTTTACCGAGCGGCAAACTGAGGCACACGCCTAAGTCCACAGTGAGCCAGAATTTGGGCCCAGGCAGTTCAAAGGGCTTACCTCGTGCTTCCAGGAGGGCTGGTGCCTAGCATGCGTGATATTTTTAGGGGCTCCCAAAATGTTTTAGTTTCTTTAAAATCAGAATGACTATAATCCAGCCTGGATTATATAGGTCTTCTTACCAATGCGGTCATAACATTTGCTTTTCACTTTTTTTTTTCTATTTTAATGGAGGAAAGTGACCGTGAAAGCAAAAGTCATGTTGCCACCAGACACTGACACCAGGCAGAAGGCCTGCCGCTCAGGAGCTGGTCGGCGTGGAGGCTGGGTCTCACACTGCAGGCGGGAAGGACTCCCCCACACAAGAGCTGTGACACCGTGGTCAAGGGTACAGGCGCTGGGCAGGTGCCACCCGAGGAGGGGAAGAAACGGTTGGGTGGCGGGATCTCTGCCAGTGATTTGGGATTAAAAGTTTTTAATGCAAGGTAAAGCCGGGTGAACACTGACCTAGCTCGCGCCCCTCCCATTTCCTGCTCCTGACTCCTCCTGGAACTCACCCCCCAAGACGAGACTTGGGGGGGCGGGCAGGCCAGGGAGGTGAGTGCACCTGGCCAGGATCACCCAGCGGCCGTGAGTCACGGTCTCCAGAGAGGGGGCTCCCCTTTGCTCACCACTGCCTTTTGATTTTAACGAGGGCCCCTCCTGGCAGCCCCTGGCTCCTGGCCTGGGTCATGAGAGCCCAAACAGTGAGTCACTGA
This sequence comes from Eumetopias jubatus, assembly GCF_037043125.1. Taxonomy (NCBI): domain Eukaryota; kingdom Metazoa; phylum Chordata; class Mammalia; order Carnivora; family Otariidae; genus Eumetopias; species Eumetopias jubatus. The sequence continues at coordinate 92,667,387 of NW_028274810.1, read as the reverse complement.
GGAACTAAGTCTAAACAACTGAAAAGGAGCTTTGATTCCTGGGAGGTTTGGCACCTAGCCCTTCCTGCAGCAGCGTAAGGGTGTTTCCCAGGAAGGGCTGGGTTTCTGAGGCAATTCCTTTGGTGAGCCATGTTGACTCCTGGCCTGGCCAGGATGGGGCCCCTGCTAGCTTCCTCCATGTGCACCTGGGGCAGAAAACCAAGGACTGTGGGGCCAGAGCCAGGCAGGGAAATCCAGGTGGGCTTTCAGGCAGAGGTGTCCCCAGCTGACATTTTGGGGGTCGGGGGGTTTGGGGAGGACTCAGACGTGGAGGAGAGTTTCAGGCATTTGGGACACGTGGTTGGTTTTATAGTTTTCAGACAGTGACACAATGTGGTGGAAAGTGCCTGGGTCTCTGCATCGGCAAGATTAGGAGTCGAGTGTTTGCTCTGCCACTTAGGGGCTGGGTGACCTTGGCCAGGCCTGTCACCTCTTTGGGCTTAGCTTCGTCATCCATAATAGGGGGATAATTGGAACTACCTTTCAGAGTTGTGGACCGGACAGAAAGGAAATGAAGGGTGTAGAGTTCTCTGCGGGATGCCGCGCCCACGGGAGGCCCCCACAGACGTCGGGCCCCTCCTTCCCTTCCTCCTTACCTGGCCACAGGGGAGACAGCTGCTGTCCCAGGAGCTCCGAGCACCCACCCCTGCTGGGGTGGAGCATAGGAGGCTGGGCCCCCAGTGCTCGGACAGGATGATGGCCCCCACTTGACGGATTTTAACTCCTTCGATGGAGGGTGGTCGGGGGGAGGTGAGTAGAAGGAAAAGAGCCGAGTCTCAAAGCAGCGTCTTCTTTCTCCTGGTGTAAACGCGTTCCTTGTAGAGGAACAGCGTAGAAGCTGTACCCGCCACCCCGCCCCCATCATCCTACCATTTCCTAAGCTCCAGACATGCTGCAGGCACCAGGCTGAGAGCTTGATCTCGTCACCTCTGTGGCTTCTCTCAGAGCCCCATGATTCCGGCAGGCGTCTTCCAGAAAAGTGGGGTAACCTTATTCCTGAAGGGATTCGTTGCCTCTTCAGTCAGTCACCTATACCGGGGACTTCCTGTGTGCCGGGCAGAGACCGAAGAGCCACACACTGTGATTCCGGCCCTCAGGGAGCTCCCAGCCCAGTAGGGAGACAGACATTAGTAATTACATACTGAAGGGAAACTTACAAATAGGCATAAGTGGTTTGACAGGATGGTCCATGGGCCTCTGAGAGCATTTATGGGGGTGTCTGATCCAGGCAGGGGGCCAGTGAGGGCTGCTGTGTGGAAGAAATAGTTTAGCAGGGGTCTCCAGAAGTTAATCAGGCAAAGAGGAAGGCAGAGAGGGTTTAGTTAGAGAGACAGCCTGTGCAAAGGCCCTGTGGTCCGAGGACATGCATCCAGGAGGGGCTGAGAGGCGGCTGAGGTAGCTGTGCTATTTACTGGTGGGCGGGCCTCAAAGGGCATGATTCACTGGGAAGCTGACCCCGGGAACTTGACCTCCTGTTCACCCCACGGTATGCCTTTTCCTTGAGGCTGATGGGCAGGTGGTCTAGAGCTTGCAGAATGCTGGAGAGGGCCCCGGAGTCTCCCATGAGGATGAGGCCCCTCTCGGAGGGAGACCTGTGGTATTTTCATCCCAGTGAAGAGAAGCTGTGGACACCCAAAGACCAGGGAGACTTGTCCCTCCGCTGGGAACAGGCTTTGTACAGCTTTCATCACGCAGCTGGCTTCTCCCATTTGTGATGGAGGGGAAAGGACGAGAATCCTCGGCGTGGGCCTGCTGTCATCTGTTATAAGGTCACCTACATCCTTGTAAAACGGCACGGCTGCGCCTTGTTGGTCTTTGTCCAGGGAACAAAGGAACGCCAATGAAGGGTTTTACACCAGGAGGCGTCCCGCTCCTACCCGTGTTGGGACAAGATGGTGCTGGCCCCCGAGGGAAACCAGCCAGGAAGAGAAGCCCAGTTCACAGGTACTGTCAGCTCCAGGATGGCATGGGCATCGGGTCACAGGAGGGGCTGTCCTGGGACAGACTAGCTGGGTGGTGGCGTCTTAGAGACGGCGTGAGTGTATCAGGGCCACTGCCGTGTTCACTGAGGCTTCATGGATGCGGGGGTCTTGGGGAGGGACGGGAAACAGCAGACGCTCATCCCATGAAAGTTCCACTGCCCCAGGCTGACCCAAGGAGGTAGAGGGAGGGGGACTCAGGGGAGTAGAGACGCCCACACAGGTGCAGGCAGGTGCCTGGTGATGCACAAGTGTCTGTGTGTTTTGCTGGGATGCCTGTGTCTCTGAGCGCCTCTGTGTGTGTAGTGTGTGCACGTAGGCCCCCGCCCACTGCGTGGGCGCTCAGTGTGGTAGGGTCCCGATTGTGAGGATGCTCTGGGCTCTGGGGTTGGGCTGCCTGGCTTTACCACTGGCTAACTGGATACTCTTGGGCAAATGACCTCACTTCCCATGGTCTCAGTTTCCCCACCTGTACAGTGGGGATAATAATGGCACCCGTTCCTGGCACCTGTTGGAGTTAATCCAACAGTACCTGCAAAGTGCTTAGAAGAGGAACCTGCCCTATAGGAGCAGTTGTACTAGTTAACACAGATGAACTAGCGGGCCTCCCCTGCAAAGCCCCTTCCTGCTTGGAACCCCCTCCCATCCCCTCTTTCCTGGAAGCCTCCAGAACCTGTTCTGCATGGTGGTGGTGGGGCTCGCCCCTAAGACTTTAATGTTTATGGGGTCTGGGTCAAGAGTACATGTGAGGATCCCCATGCCATGTGTCTAAATATTTAAAAATTATCAGTCAAGCCGCCAAGCCGCCAAGGTGGGAAATAAAGTATGTTCTATCCTTCTATCTAAATATACTTTCCTAACAATGGGTTAAAGATTATATGGAAAGCCACAGTTTTTATATGACTGAAAGTCAGATATTATGTCCAAGTCGCTCGAGTTTAATTATTATTTGGTGCGTCCGGGTGTTCTGTTGATGGGCTGGCCAGGTTTGAATGACTTATGGGATATAGACATATGTACTTCATAAGTGACTGTGCCTTAGTTCCATAAAGTTTTTCTTGCTTTCATTTCAGCAAAATCTCCAATTACGTTATCATCAAATTTTTACATAATTTTTGCTCCTCTGACCGTAATGATCCAAATGATTTTAAAACGTAATTGTATTCAAAGTGTATCAAACCTATGTTTCATAAAAAACAAAGTAAATCTAAAGAGAAAAATTAAAATTATTTTGATATGTTTGCAAAAAGATTTTTCTTCTAAAATGCTCTAAACTCTGTTACAATTAACAGGCAAAATATAAATTATAGCTAATGAGTACATAAAGTTTAAAATGATTTGAATAAAGTTGACTCTTTGGAAACATTTTTGTTGAAAGGTAATCACATCTTGCCAAATATTTTTTAAAAATGAGACTCTTTGCCATTCAGGTGGTCCGTGTCACGCCACGGCCGAAGGAAAGCATTACTATTACCACACGTGTTACGAGTCGACCTGCATTATATACATTTCCCAGTGATGTGCATTGTTTGATGTGGCCCAGTGTTCCTTAGTCATCCTGTGAAACTGGGGTCCGTAAGTGCCTCGACACCGTGACTTGGAGATGACTAGGCACAAGAAAATGGGTGTTTGGAAAGAGGCAGAAGTGATATTTGCTGAGCAAGACCTGGTGCATCTTCCAGAGGAAGGGTCTGACGGGGTCTTCCATCCCGGAGCTCCTGCAGCCCACCGATGGCCCCCAACGACCACCCGGCAGCAGGTGGCCCACAGCCTTCTGAGATTTTGAGGCAGGTGCCTTTTGTTGCCAGGACGCCTTACATTTAACCTTCACCCCAACGCTGTGAAGTGGGCATTGTTGTTTGTGTTTTACAGATGGGGAAGCTTGGGCTCAGAGCCCTGCCAAGGAAGTAACCAGCCAAGGCCACAGACGGCCCAGTTCACCGGGCCGGCTCCCAAGCCACTCTCATGCTGTCGCTCCATGCTGCCTCCCAGTGGTGAGTTGAGGAACAGGCCTGCGGTTCTTGCTCACTCGGATGCGGGTCCCGGAAGCGGGGGGGTCTAGTTCCATGGATGCACTGAAGCTGACCTCGGCGGCCTCCTCTGACCAGTTGTGCTGTGGTTTGTCCACAGTCTGCTGCTCTGCCCTCCCTCGAGGTACCCAGGTGCCCAGAACCCAATCTTTAGGGTTTCTTTGGCTCCTGACCTGGATTTCTTGAAACTGAGAACTTCCTCCTTTGACTCAGATCCATCATCTGCTGCAGTGCTCAGGGATGCTGCTCTTCAGAAGGCAAGAAGCCCGAGACAGAGGCTAGAGGAAAGAATTCCAAACAAGGAGGTAAGAGCTCAGGATTCGGGCCCTGCCGCTAACCCACTGCACCATATCCAAACCATCTCAGTAAAATGGTGGAGCTGAACTCCTCCCAGAGAAAATCCAGAAGAACCCCTGCTGGGTCTGGGCAATTCTGGAGGTATTTTCTCTAAGCCCTAGAGTCTTACTCCAAACGACACGAATCTTGCTGTCCCAAGTCATCGGAAGATGTGTGTGTGATATCCAGGAAGTCCACACACTCAGAATCTCAGAGGCTGGGGTGCCTCCCTGTCAGCCAGAGCACAAGACAAACAACTGGATTCCCTTAAAGAGAAACGCTGGCCCTAGGAAGACAGCCCAGCAAGATAAAATGCAAGAACAAAAAGCACATCTCAGAAACAAAGCAAAGCAGCTTGGAAGTCAAGGAGCTGCCAGAAGTCAGAGAAACTGCCAGGGCAGCAGTGTTGCCCGGAGATCCCCAAATAGGTGCAAAGTAATGGTTACCAGGTCCCCGCAAAGAGAGAAAAGAATTCAACACCTTCGACTTGGCAGCCGTGTAGGGCCCTAACACGTGTCCCCTGCCGAGAGGAAAAGGCCCCACTGCGGACCCCAGCGCACAGATGAGCAAATGTGCGAGCGGCCCCTGCAGCAGGGTGGTGGAGAGCGCCAGGGAGGCTTGGAGGACCGAGGGGACAATTCACTCAGCCTGCATGGTGAGGAGCTAGCTCTCACCTGAGCTGAGCCTTGAAGGGCGAACCGGGTCCAGCTGATGATAGCCCCGAGGAGGGAAATGCGGTGAGAGCCGTGGGTACAGACGCCCAGGGGCTTCAGAAGTCCTGTGGATGTTTTTGCTTCTCTCTGCTCAGAACCCTTTTTCCCCTCGGATACCATCATCCCACTTTCTGCCTCAAATTCTAGGTGGTCCTGTTGGAACTGCCAATCACAATGAGGCCCCACCCCCAGGGGCAGGCACATGACCCGAGCCAACCAATCAGACAGGGACTCCACTTCCTCAGCGGAACCATGCAGCATCTTGAGGCAGAGAGACAAAGCCATTGTGTCCTTAATGTCGTTTTTTAAATTTTTAATTTTATTTATTTATTTATTTATTTATTTTGGTGGGGAGCAGAGGGGGAGGGAGATGGAGAGGGAAAGAATCTCAAACAGACTCTTGCCGAGCTGACCTGGGGCTCGATCCCACAACGCTGAGATCATGACCTGAGGCCGAGTCGGATGCTCAACTGACTGAGCCACTCAGGTGCCCCTGTCCTTAGTGTCTTAAAGAGACTGATGAGGTCTTGCTAGAGACTCCTTGCCTTCTGTCTCTCCCAAGGCCTGCTGGATCAGCTTCTCCTTCTATTTCGTGAGACACCCAACTTCCTTTAACCTAATTCTTTTTAGGCTTTGGTTGGCAGAAGTTTCTGCAGCTTGCAAACAAAGATATTTAACTGATACCAGGAAGACGGTTGTAGGCCACAGGCCCAGAGGGGAGGGGGGGAACTGGGCAGAGGTGGGGGCATGATTTGGCACACTAGCTGCCCGTGATACCCACAGTCACTAAAGAGCCACCTGCTCACCAAGTCCTTGGAGGCCTGGGTGGTTGCTGCCATACAGCAATTTAAAGTGGATGAGGAATGGGGAGGCCTCATGATGAGATGGTAGTTTTGACAAAACAAGGGAAATTAAAGAGGGAGATACTTATCATACCTGGCACCACCTTACACAATACATGGCAGGTTTCTGTTTATTTTTCCTGTTCTTCCTGAAGAGAATGTGAGTTCCTTGAGGGCAAGCACTTTGTTGTGAGCACAGCTCTATCTCCAGTCCTAGAACAATGCCTGGCACACAGTAGGCACGTAGGCATTCGATGGGCAAATGCCTATGTGAGTAAACAGCTAGCTCAAGCTTAGGATTTCCAGAGTAAGAAGCAGAAGGGTTATCCCAGGAAGAATCGAAGGGATTTGCTAATTCACGTTATCCAAAATCTGGGGAGAAATTGTGAGCATAAATGTTGGGCCTCCTCCAACAAGAATGAAATGTTGGGTCAGGTCGGACATATTACTGTGGGTGCCTGGGACATGGTTCTGCAGTTCAGGGTGCTAATTTGGGCAGCCCTCTGAGACTAATGTTCCCTGTGTTGGCCAAGTCCAAATGCTGGTGTACACCACACAGCATGGAAAGCCAGATTCATTGTATTAAAGTGAGGGGAGAAGACATGAACTTTTGGTTGTTCTCCATCCTGTGCACCCTGGCTCTATTCACTTTCTCACTTATCACCCCCCTGAACCCCCTAGGGTCCAGATTCCTCTTCCATTCCTCTCACTTTGAGAACCCAGTTGGGGAGGGGAGCATCATAATCTTAAGAAAGCTTATCCTGGGCTTTTCTTTCTTGACCAGTGATGTTGGTGGAGGGGCTGCAGGTGAAATTATTTCAGAGGGGTTGAGGGATGCCCAGGGATGCACAGCAGGAGGCGGCAGGCAATCACTGGGGCAAGTGAGTGGGATCATTGTGACAGGTAGTCAGTGGGTGAGGTGATGGGATCTCAGAGCATGGACTGGTCCACGTGGGAATCATCAGAGATGAAATGGGCCCGTGACCTACTGAGTCTCATTTGGTTTGTGTAATCGACACACTCAAATGACCGGAATGAAGACCCCTAGGGCCCAGGAACCTGTCAGAAGGAGAGTCAGACAGGCATTGGATTTCCATCCGACACCTGTCATTCATTCTATGACTTCTTTAGTATCTTTGTGAGTTTAATGCACTGTTTTTTGGACTTTATGTCTTTGCCTTAGCTCACCTTCTTATTTTGTTGGAATGCATCCTCAGATAATTTTCTGGGAAAAAGAAGCAAATATCTAAATCTTTCCGTGTCCCAAAATATCTTGGCTTCCTCATACTTTCTCTGGATATACAAGTCCAGCCCAGGGGTTGGCAGACTAGGGCCCATGGACCAAACCCAGCCTTGTACCCGATTCTTGTTCTTTCTTGTTCTTGTTCTTTCAGCTAACCTGTTTATTTCCCCCTCTTTCATGGAAGCTTTTAGGATCCCTTCTTTGTCTTTAGTGTTCTAAAAGCTTACAGTGCTAGTGCTGCGCATAAGTGTTTTTTCCCACCTGAGTGGCTAGCACTCAGTGGGGTCATTCAGTCTGAGGACTGTTATTCTTCAGCTCTGGGAAATACTCATGTTTCTTTGAGAATTCCTATTGCTCTGTTTTCTCTTTTTGGATTTCCTTAAAGTTGACTGTTGGACTTCCTGGATTGATTCTCCGAGTCTCTTATCTTTTCTGTAATATTTTCTTTTTTACAGTCTTTTTGTTCTACTTTCTGAGAAATATCTTGACTTTATCTTCCAACACTTTCTTGATTTAAAGAATTCCAACAATCATATATTTTCTTAAAATTTCTAAGAGCTCTTTCTTATTATTTAATTACCATTTTAACATAACTTCCTGGTGCTCTATGAATGCTTTGTTCTCTTGGCTCTCTCTGAGAGTAACAGTAAGAGATTTTTAAAAAATCATTTTCTGTTCCCTGAATTATCTCTATTTCTTCCAGGTCATTTCCCTACCTTGTTTGATTGTGCTGACCTCCTTCATTTTGCGGTTGTTGTTGTTGTTGTTTTTTTACATTTCTCTTGGTCCTTGATTGTCTGTTCATATTTACAAACAAGACAATAAACATCTCCATGCATGGGAGTGGGGCTTATTATCCAGTGGTTTCTGCTTCCAGATAGAAGGGAGCCAGCCTTTATACCACCATAGAAAGCTCTTTTATCTTGGCCACTAAAGTCCACACTAGGTGCCCTAATTATTCCCAGACAGCTTGTTGAGATAGAGAAAAGTCCTCTGATTTTTTGCTAGGAGTGTAGTGGTGGTGGTACAGCAGGATGTGGGAGATCGGCTTCCCAGGCATAGGCATTCTGTGTGTGTGTGTGTGTGTATGTGTGTGTGTGTATGCGGTGTAGTGAGCAATTTGTGTCAATACCTTCTGTCCATCTTGTTGGTAAAAACCATTTTTTTACTTTGAAAAACCATCACTCTGCTCTATTGCAAGGGATCCTGCAGGGTTATAGCCATCATGGGGCCTTGCACTTGCCACAAGGGTGGACTTGTGACCTGCGATGTCCCAACACACGTTTAGTTTCTCATGGCCATGGGGATATTTCCAGGTGTAGGCACCCAAACTGTACCACTCAGAACATTTCATTAGATTTTGATTACAAGTCTCCTTTTTCTCTGGGGCCTTGTGTTATACGGATCACGCAAGTCTGGAGCTGCCAGTGACCATCTTTCTTACTTACCTGGAAGAAGGTGCCTGTAGAAGGAAGCTAATGCGCTTATGGAGGCAGAGAGAGATTGACAGAGACAGAGACCCTTGGATCCAACATTATTTGACTTCCACTCTGAACCTTCAAATCATGTGATCCAATAAATTCTCTTTGTGACTTAGGCTAGCTTGACTTGGGTCTGTCATTTGAAACTGATAAGGATTGATCTGGGAGTTTTCCACGCGTGGTAGAAATCTAGTCCACTCATAGTCAGGAGACCCCTGGTGGCATATTGAGGTAAGGTTGAACACCGGATGCTGTGGTTGGAAACCTCAACAAAGATCTGTGGGCCCAACCTTGGCTTGTAGAGCGTATAGCCCCCGCCTTTCAAATAGGCTGACTGACCACCAGGATGTGGAGCCATAGCGTACCGACCTGGGCTAGGTGAGCCAAATTGATTTGGTTTGGACATTCTTTATACTTGAGTGTCAGGGAGAAAGTCATCCTGATGACTCCCCCTTCCATGCTATCATCATCATCATCATCCTCATCACCAGCATTCTCATCACATTCCCACACGCCCATGTGGGAGATACCAACAGCCATGCTCAGGCCCATCCCTGTCTCATTTTCCCCCACCAAGGACTAAAACAGCTTCGAGTCTTTTCCTACCCCGAGTCACCTTGTTATACTTTGATGTTAGGCAGAGAACATTTTCAGATCTAGATCTGAAATAATTCGTTAATCACATCCTTAGCTGCCTAGGTAATGGAGCAAAGGTGATCTGAGAACAGATGAAAGCAGACAAAGGACTTCAAACATTAACTGAAGGCTAGCAGTGAAAAATACAAGGAGAAATCAATTAGCAAATTAGACAACATGGCATATGATCTGCAAGATGGAAATAATGTCAGACTTCCAGTGTGTGGGAGAGGATCTGTTCTGGGTGGGCTAACCCAGAGAACTAGGCTCTATGTCACATTTGGAAGGAGTTGAAGAATTACTTAATTCATAAGTAAAATGGACCAAGGGGCATAGTGAAAACAGTCATGATCATTCACGAGACAAATGTTTATTGAGCATCTCTTATGTGCAAGCTTTTGCCTGGATGCCAAAATGAATCAAATATGTAACCTGTCTTCCAAGTTTGTTGTCCCAAAGAGGAGATAAGCAGGTGCAGAAATAACTTTAACTCTCAGTAGAAAGTGATAAGCAGCATAGGAGAGTTGGAGATGTCATTTTTTTTTATAAGTTTGTATTTATTTATTTGACGGAGAGAGAGAGCACAAGCAGGGGGAGGGGCAGAGGGAGAGGGAGAAGCAGACTCCCCGCTGCGATGTGGGGCTCGATCCCAGGACCCTGGGATCATGACCTGAGCTGAAGGCAGACGCTTAACTGACTGAGCCACCCAGGTGCCCCTTGAGATATAATTCTGTAGTATTTGTGCTAAAATGTTAAAAAAGATAAGATGGCCTTCTGGAATGGGTTAACGGGAGAGTTTAAGGTCCCCTGCAAAAGCCACCTAACATGGGAAGGGGAAAATATATTACTTAATGCGTCCAAAACCCAAATTGGATGTTGGCTAGGAATTTAAGAATGGTGTAAGGAGTAGAACCAGGGGAGCAGAATGCAAGTGGCATTTGTGACAAGCTGCTGTTCGCTTGCCACTGGAGCTTCAGGTGACAGTCTTAGCAGACACCGGAAGGTTCCTGGGAGGGACTTAGCAAGAGCATGGGCCATGCAGGCCTTGGCATGTAGTCTACTTCAACTTGAATTTGAACCGGAAGAGGTCGGCCCTAGCACAGTGCAAGGGATAGCTTGGGTCTTTAGCAGATGCCCCAGGGCTATGGGAGCTTCGGGGAACCCTCGAAGCTGCGTCAGGAGGGGGTGGGGTGGGGGAGAGAGGCTTCCCTAGGCAAGTCCTGCAGAAGCTGGGGGCAGAAGGACGACTGGCTGCATTTCCTGTTTCTTCTGCCAGGTCTGCCTGCAGGCCAGGACTTCAGCTAGCTAAATTCGAGTGTGTTTTTATCCAGCAGTGCTTCTCATACTGTAATGTGCATATGAATCACCTGGGGATAATGTTAAAATGTGGATTCTGATTCACTTGGTCTGGGTTGGACCATGCTTTGAGCATCCAGGTAGGTCCCACCCAGACCTTGGAAACAGGATCTGCATTGTAACAAGATTCCCTGCGATTTGGGGGCATGTTAAATTTGGAGAAATGCTGCTCTAGAGCATAGGGCTTTTTTTTAGCTTTTAGCATTAAAGGCCTATGTGGCTGGTGTAGATGGACTGCCCAAATTCCCTTCCATTTGCGTTGTTTTGACTGGCCTCAGAGCCAAGGGACAAAATGGTAGAGGACTGTTCTCAACCGAAGGGGATTTGGGCTCCCAAGGGGCATTTGGCAATGTCTGGAGATGTGTCTGATTGTCACATTTGGGATCTGGGGGGCAGGCCAGGCAAGCTGTTAAACATCTCAGGATGCCCAGGACTGTCCCACAGCAGAGAACGGTCCCGCCGCAAACGTTAACAGTGCTGTGGTTGAGAAACCCTCCTGTGGAGGGATCAGCCTTGGATTTAGATGGCTTGTCCAATGTGGTCAATCCCATTGGAAGTCTCAAGTTAGCTTTTATTATTTATAATTTATTAATTACAGAAGTCAGATCATGGCCAAACACTGGATTCACCCGTGGACAGACGAAAGGTTCTATGACAGAAAAAAATGAAAAAGGAATAGGCAATCTTATTATCGACATAACACACCATCCACCTGCACTGAGTATAGAAATGATGCAACTATTCTGGAAAACAGTACGGAGGTCCCTCAAAAAGTTAAAAAGAGAACTACCCTAAGACCCACCAATTGCATTACTAGGTATTTACCCAAAGGATACAAACATAGGGACCCGAAGGGTTACCTGCACCTCAATGTTTGTAGCGGTAATGTCCACAATAGCCAAACTATGGAAAGAGCCCAGATGTCCATTGACAGATGAATGGATAAAGAAGATGTGGCATATATACACAATGGAATATAAGCCATCAAAAAGAATGAAATGTTGCCATTTGCAGTGATGTGGATGGAACTAGAGGTTATTATGCGAAGCGAAATTAGTCAGCCAGAGAAAGACAATTATCATATGATTCCACTCACACGTGGAATTTAAGAAACAAAACAGATGAACATAAGGGAAGGGAAGGAAAAATAAGACAAAATCAGAGAGGGAGACAAGCCATGAGAGACTCTTAACTACAGGAAACAAATTGAGGGTTGCTAGAGGGGAGGCGGGTGGGGGGGTGGGATGGGGTAACTGGGGGATGGGCATTAAGGAGGGCACTTGAAGAAATGAGCACTGGGTGTTGTATGCAACTGATGAATCAGTATATTCTATACTATATGTTAATTAAATTGAATTTAAATAAAAAATTTAAAAAAAGGGAAATGATTCAACTGAATTCTTGTCCACTTGAGGGGTAAAAAGGCAGTTAAAGTGGCCTGCGTTTATAATACTCCATTGCTAGGGGTCAAAATGGTTCCGGAAATTTTTAAGGGTCAGAATTATTTGAGAAGTTACCTCGGTTTTTGTTTGTTTTTTAATCTGAACAGGAACAGTAGAAGAAGGGAAACATAATAAAGACAGGCAGGTGAATTTAAGGGAGACCTTCCCTTAGAATCATGGTTCTTAGCAGCAGCATCACCAGGGAACCTGCTGGAAATGCAAGTTCTCAGGCCCCAACCCAAACTTTCTGAACTAGAAACTCTAGGGGCAGGGCCCTGCAACTCAGTTTTAGAAGTTTTTCAGGTAATTCTGCTGCTCACTCTGGTTGGAGAACCACTGCCTTGGGAGAAAGGCTAAGATGTCAGGGGACCAGCTAGAAGGTTAGAAACATACTGGGGAAGTTGAGGTCTGCCGCTGAGACTGAGCCAAAGAAGAGTTGGGGAGGACTCATCTTGAACCATAATTCCCTTGGATTTTAGCGTGCAAAGCAAAATTGTACTCTATTTAATCTACCATGCTTTGATGTTGGTTCTTCTTTGATCGTATGTGAAGTGGTCAACAGAAGGTTTTTACACAACTAAGTCAAGAAAATGCTCCCTGTCTGACAATTGTCAATTGTCATTGATATTTTTTTTGACATTGATTTTGAGATGTGTCTGGATTGCATTAATGCATCAAGTCTGGATGCATTAAAATAAGGGAGGAAATGTGCATTTTAGAATAAATGTATTCAGGTAATTTTCAGACTTCACTTTCGTCCTGGGAGTTTGGTAACAGGAGAGGGTTCGTGTTCAACTGAGTAATTTGTTATAGGAGTATCTTTCTGATGTCATCTGCACTCATTGTAGAACCTCTCTAATAGGCTGTGCTAGACAATGAGGCTGAACATGAAATAGGAAACAGGATGTGGAATGGATTTTCAGCTTTGGGTTCGCCGTGGTGTATCAGAATTAGGTTCAGCTCTGAGTATCAGAATTAGGTTAGGTGGTGCATCAGAATTAGAAACCCCAGATAAGGATGGCTTAAACAAGGTGGAAGTTTATTTCTCTCTTGCAGAAAAGAAATCTGGAAGTCGGTGCTTTTGAATGTAAAAGTGAGTTCACAAGCATGGAGGACTGGGGGTCCTATGTCCTGCTTCTATGCCGTTCTAAGTGTAGGACCTCATGGTTCAATATGGTTGCTTGAGTGCCAGCCATTGTGTTCACATTCCACTTAGGGAGAGGGCTGAGGGCCAAGCTCAGGGAACTCTGGTCAAATAAAGGAGGATGCCTGCCATGGAGATAGAGAAAGTGGACAGTGAGGTGAGGGAAAAGTCAGGAGAGTATGGATCGAAAGGAGGAGAGAGTTTGAGGAAGGAGCATGAGGGCTTCTCATTCTCATTCTGATCAGGGCCACTGTGTTTTTTTCTTGTCACATGATTTACTCTTTGTTCTTTAGAAACATTCTGTTGAAAGGTCCACCCCACAAAAACATGTAACATTTCTCATGACCTCATCATTTTAACTTAAAAAACTCTCTTTTCAGTAAGTCCTGAGTGTGTACCTCTTTCTCGGGCCGCTCTGCTGATCATCTTGGGCACCATGGAATTAAAAATGCCGGAAAGAGGCCTCAGAATACAGCAAACACCATTTTCTCAAACCTGCTCTGTCCTGGATGTTGTCCATTTGCCCTTCCGGCCCTGTTCCCACCCCACCTGTCCCGGGGAGGCTGACATCTGTGGCTGCACTGGAGGGTCCCTTGCCCTCTGGCTCCCTGGTAGGTTTGGTCCAGGGAAGACCAGCAGGAGAGTCAGAGGAGAGAGGAGAGCAAAGTCAGGGAGTCTCTTCCCCTGGGGCCGGGTGTGTCCCTGGAGTCAAGGTCACAGCTCCTGTGACCTCCTACAGGCTCTTCCCCACGCATCGGCCAGAGCAATCTTGTCCCGTGCAAGTCACGTCACCTCAGTCTGTCTCAGAGTGAAAGGCACAGTCTCACGGTGGCGCACTGGGCCCCCTCATGTCCAACCCCCGTTCCCAATCCCCGGGATGCTTTCTTGCTCGCTCTGCTCCGGCCACCCTGTCTGCCCGATGTGCAGCAAAGCCGGTCACTGAGACATCAGGTTTGCAGCACGGAAGGGGTTTATTCCAGAGACAGTCAAAGGAAGGGACCAGAGAACAAGCCTCAAATCTGCCTCCCCAGAGGGGGACAGAACAAAATTTTATAATCACAGGGGTTGAGACTGCACACATATTGATGAAAGGACTGGGAAATTTAGGAGTATTCATGAGAAAGGACAGAGCATGCACATCGAGTGGCATATAGGTAATATTCCATGTTCACCGGGGTGGGTGGAGACTTGACATCAGAACCAGGCCCAATTCAGCCCCGCCTTCTGAAGGTTATCTCAGGACGAGGAGAAGGGCTATGGGCGCACTGCGAGAGCTGGTACAGACTGGCTGGGGTCTTGGGCTCGTTATCTCGGGGAGGGAAGGCAGGGCCTTGCCTGTTCCCAGGCTGGAACCTTACCAGCTGACCATGAGTGCAGGCTTCTGCAGAGACAGCTAGTTAGTGGGGGTCTGAAAAGACACAATAGCTGATTAGGGAGAAACAGTTCTATGAATAACATGCTTTAAACTTTCTGCTGGCTTCAGCCTCATTAACTCCACGGGGCACGGATTCCTCCGCCCTCCTACAGTGAAACAACCAACTCCCCCAGCTTTGCAATCCTCTCCCCAGTGCTGCTCTGCTTGGCTGGTGGTTCCCAAGTTTATGTCTGCAGCCCGGCCACTCAAGACGCGTTTATTCAACTCTCTGCTCAACATCTCCCCGCGGATGTCTAGAGGGCACATCTCCAACCCCAGGAGACCGGGCGCAAACTCCGGACCTGCCCGCGGAGAACCGCTCCCCTCCGCCTTTCCTGTCTCAGCTGACGCAACGCCCCTTTGCAGGTGCTCGGGCTCTACACCTGGACTCGTCCTTGACTCCAGCGATCTCTCAGGAAGTCCTGCTGGTTCTGCTTTCCAATGACATCCAGCCACTGAGCGCTTCTCGCCACCTCCACGGCTACCGCTTCGTTCCCGCCATCACCACGGCTACCGCTTTGTTCCCGCCATCACCGCACACCCCTCACCTGGATGTTTGCAACAAGCTCCTTCCTCCTGGCTTCCTACAGGCTCTTCCCCACGCATCGGCCAGAGCGATCATGTCCCGTGCAAGTCATGTCACCTCAGTCTGTCTCAGAGTGAAAGGCATAGTCTCACGGTGGCGGACTGGGCCCCCGCATTTCCAACCCCCTGTTCCCAATCCTCGGGATGCTTTCTTGCTCACTCTGCTCCAGCCACCCTGGTGTCCTGGCTGGTCCCCCTACCTTGGGGCGTCGGCCTTGCTGGTTCCCTCTGTCTGGCAGGTTTCCCCTCCCAGATATCTGCATGGTCCACACCCCGGTCTCCTTCAGTTCTTCGTTCAAATATCATTTTCTTAATGAGGTTCCCCCAACCCTATTTACAATGACAACCCTTTCTCCTGACCCTTTTTCCTCTTCATCTGCTGTACTTTTTCAATTTTCACAGCACTTTTCACTTTCTAACATACTATGTAACTTACTTGTTAATTATGCTTGTTGAGCATTGATTGTCTCCTGCCCGCTCCTCATTCCCCACCACCACCCTAGGACCTTGGTCAGACATCTGGGTTTTTTTTTGTGATGTGCTCTGAGCATATGGAACAGTGCTGGGACATAATCAATGCTCGGTCAATGTTTATTAGATGATGGTATAAAGAATCTAATTGGCCTAATTCTGTGCCCTATAAATTAAAAAAAAAAAAGTAAAAAGAGGGTGGATTTAGTCTCTAAGGCACTAAGAAGCAAAAATAATTAACAAAAGACAGAAGAAGAGTCCCAACCACCCGGACAGGTAACTCTTCTAAATGACTGGTACAGACATGAAGACATTTTTAGTCTTGCGGAAGAGTGAAAAATGTTAACAATGAAAATACATTTCACTTTTCGGGGTTGCAGATCAAACTGTACACAGAAAACTTACCGCCTTCGATGCATTTATAAGCCAGGAAGAATACGATAAGTGGATGAATTATTTGATGCAGGAAGTTAGAAAAAGAAGGACAAAATAAACAGAAAGGAGTGTAGGAAGGAAGCAAGAGAGACAAGAACAGATGATAATAGATAATACAGGGAAAAAAAGCAGAAATGATAAATCAAAGAGCTGATTCAAGAGGGAAAAATCTAAAATAATATAATCTGCAGCCAGTTTGATTATGAGAAAGGGGGAACAGCACAAATGTGCAAAATTAGGAGAAGACAAGAAATCACTATGGAGGTGGTGGTGGAATCAGCCTCCATGCTGTCCCCTCCCAGGGCGGGGGGATGGGCATCGTTTGCCCAAAGACCAGCTGAACCACAGCCGAACCACTAAGGTGAGGGTGCCAAGCTCCTTGTGGGTCAGCTGCAACATTGGGTGGACCTCCCATTGCCCATTGCAAGGAGCTGTGCCTGCTTGGCTCCTCCACGTTCAACGCCAAAACTGCCCGTCTCCTGTGCCCTTTCTTCCATGGTCTCTACTTGTCTCATTCTGGTCTTTGACACGGTTCTCAGATCCCGAGTCCTCCACCTTAAGGTCTGAGGGAGGGGGCTTCCAGATTCCCAGAACCACTGAGCAGGGTCCTGAAGTCCTCAAGAGACATCCCTGGGTTTCCACCCTGCAGCCAACAGCCAGCGTCCATCCACCTGCCACTGTCTCCTTGTCTCTGAGTGAGGGGGCAGGTGGAGGTCCTTTCTGGCCTGGCTTGCTTCACCTACTTATCTGGTCCTGGTTGTTTCTGTGTTGGGACTGGGTCGATTTCCCCCAGTTCTTCGAGGAGGTAGTGGAGGATGAATGAACTGGTCTGTGGGGTTGGGGAGAGAGGCGAAATGCCTGAGAAGGGGAACCCAGTGAGATTCACCTGTTTTGCGGTGTTTAGGACCTGCTCAATGGTTCTGGGAATCAGGAAGTCCCCTTCTCAGCCGTTAAGGCGGAGGACTCAGAATTGGAACCCGTGCCCAAGACCAGAATGAGGCTATTAGTAACAGTGGAAGAAGAGGTAAGGCAGGGGCAGGTCCAGTGCCTTTCAGGTGAGCTTTGCACAGTGGCAAGGTCATTGATCAGTGGCAAGGTCATTGGTCAGTGTGGCACCAGTCATGGTGGGGCTACTTCCAAAGTCCTCTGCAAGGTCCCAGTTCTGAGCTGCCAATCCAAGAACCTGCCCAGGTGTCTGCACACCTTCCCTCCCACGCGTTATTCTGGGTGGCAAGGCCATGTGGAGTTGGCTGTTTGTTCCAGCGCCCAAGCCTGCCCTGGCGTCAGCTGCCCGTCAAGCACAGGCTCCTCCTACCTCCTTCCTGGTGGTCCGGGCCCTCCAAAATCCACCTGTGCTTACCAGTCTCTGTTTTAGCTTCCTATGCTGGCTCTAAACTTATCACAAACCCAGTGGCTTGAAAGAACACCCTGGATTCTCTTACAGCATTGGAGGCAGAAGTCCCAAATCAGTCTCATTGTGCGGAAAAGCAGGTGCAGTCAGGGCTGTGCTCCCTTCTGGAGGAGCTGGGCAGAATCTGTCTCCTGGCCTTTTCCAGCCTCTGGAGCTGCATTCCTTGGCTCCTGGCGCCTCCCTCGGTCTGCAAAGCCAGCAAGAAGGTGTCTCGCTGCAGTGGTCACTGCTTCCATCTGTGGTATAAGCGCACCCCCCCGCCTTCCTTTTGTAATCACTACTTCGTGATTCCATTTAGGACTAACTTGGATAATTCAGGATAATGTCCCCATCTCAAATTCCTGTTTTAATCACACCTGCCACGTCCCTTTTGCCACATTAGGTGACAGTCACAGGTTCCAGGGATCAGGACGTGGATAACTTTGGGATGTTCAGCTTCTCCCAAGGGTGTTCAAGTTGTTGTCCTGCCACCTGCCCCCAGCTCTCGTGAGCCCCCTGCTGCCAAAGGTGAGGGGGTGTCCAGTGCGGGCCACGTAGCTGGTCCTTTTCTTGGGCTGTTACCCCAGGGCCCCTGGGTGGATGGTTCCACGGTGACAGGGGTCCCCCCACTAGCTCTGCCCTGTTCCACCACAGACTCCCTCTCTTTCTCCATCCTGTCTGCTGCAGAAGTAAGCACCGCTCTTCCCGTGAAACCCTAGAGCTGGCTCGGCATCCTTCCCAGGGAATTCCTGGGGCAACCCATGTCCATCTGTTGTGCTGGAGCTCCACCCCCAGGAGAGGAGTGGTATTACATCTAAATCTTAACAAAAAGTCCCTAGGTATTTGTGTCCTTTTCAGCTAAGAAAAGGGAGGCTTGGAGAAGTTAGATACTTGTTCTTAGTGGCAGGGCTAGGATTTGAGAAGTCTATTTGCTCTTTATATACCATAATGCACCGTTGTTGTGAAGTGAGAGTATGTGGGGTTGAAAGACATAAAAACACTACAGCAGAAAGGTCCCAAGTCCTGGAGGATAAAACTCTACTCTTTTAGGGGTGGAGGCAGGACAGATACCCACAGGAGAGTGGCAGGGGGCTTATCTTGAGACCCCATGAAGTCGGCCATACACAAGCCAACAAGAAGAAACCGACCCCGCTGATGCCTTGATCTTGGATTTCTAGCTTTCCAAATTGTTATTCAAGGCACTCAGTCTGTGGCACTTTGTTATGGCAGACCGAGCAGACCAATACACCCAATCGAGGGGATTGACTGGGAAGCAGAAATGTTCTTTACTGTGATGGGATGTGGGTTACGTGGGTGTATCCACTTGTCAAACTTGTCCGGCTAAGATTTGTGTATTTCAGCATATGTATATTTTCCCTCTAAGAACGAACCGTAAATATAATGATGATGATGATAGCTGAGTGCAGGTGCAGAGTGGGTGGAGGGATGGATGATAAAAGAAGGCAGGATGTTGATAAATGTTGAGGCATGGTGATGAGCCCAGAGGAGTTCATGATATAATTTTGTTTACTTTGTATATGTCAGACATTTTCAAAAATCAAAAGTCTGAAAAAAAATGGTAAAGATTTTATTTATTTATTTGACAGAGAGAGCTACAGCGAGAAAGGGACACAAGCAGGGGGAAGGTCAGAGGGAGAAGCAGGCCTCCTGCCAAGCAGGGAGCCCGATGCAGGGCTCAATCCCGGGACCCTGGGACCACGATCTGAGCCGAAGACAGATGCCCAACGACTGAGCCACCCAAGCACATGGGAGTGATGCTCTCTTCTTTCTCTTCCTTTCTGGTGGTGGATTACCTGGCTCTCTCTTCTGTCCTTCCAAGTGGCTGGTTCAGGTGTGGAAAAATCCCGAGATTCGGGCTTTGTGAAGACTTGTCACTGTGGTTCCATAGTGTGGTGATGTATTGTAGGGATTAAGCACTCAGTCCAACTGCCATGAGCTAAGTAAGAATTTGTGTTAATCATTTGACCTTTTTCATTCTCTGTTTCTCATCTATACAGTGGAGTTAATAACAGCTATTTCATTAAGGAAGTTGAAAAATATTAAACATAAAGGTGTATACAAATCATTTAGGATGCTTTTAATGCAAGTAACTGAAAACCCGACTTGAACTGGTTTAAACAATAAAGGAAATCTATTGACTTGTGTAAAAAAAAAAAACATTAGAGGCTTTCAGGTACAGTTTGATCCAGAGACACAAGCTTATTATTATTATTATTAATTCTGAAAACCTCCAGATCTCTGTACACCTCTTACCATATTTTATTCCAGATATCTAAGCCTTTTCTTTTTTTGCTTGCTTAAGAAAACATTTTCCTCATAGGCAAGATTAAGCAGCCTCAATTTCATTTCCTCTACTCTCCTGCTTGCTAACGGCACCTCTTTTGGTTCTTTCTGCTTCTGTTCTGCACCACGTTTTCCTTCCTTCTGTTCTCAGATATGTCAAGCTCAGTCCTGCCCCTTTGCCCTGGCATTAGCTGCTTCCTCTGCCTGGCTTGATTTTTCCTTGATCATCTTAGGGCTGACTGCTTCATATCACACAGGACCTCATTTCAGATGTCTTCTTCTGTGCAGTGCCTTTCCTGGCCACTCTCTCTCAAATTCATACCCTGCCTTCTCTTATTCTCCTCCTTTATTTTCTTTATATTACTTCTGACTATCTTTTTTCCCTTGTAATTTGTTTATTGGCTGTCTCTGTCTCCTCCCAGGGCTTGTAAGTACCAAGAGGCAGGGACTTTGCCCACCTGGCTTTTTTGCCTGTGCTTGGTTTTGCACCTGAAACATTAAAAGAGCTTGAGATAAACATCCTACTGAATGAATGAATGGAAAGCAGGAAAAACATTACCTACCTCATAGGACTGTTAAGTGGGTTGAATGCAAAAAATGCATTTAACATGAAAAGTACAGCATAAGGAATACAGTCAATAACATTTTAGTAATTTTATGTGGAGACAGATGGTGACGACACTTACTGCGGTGAGCGTTTCATAATGTACGTAACTGTTGAATCACCATGCTGTGCACCTGAAACTGATATGGTATTGTATGTCAACTATACTTCAATAAAAAAAAGGGGGCTTGGCCTGGGGCCTGCCACAAAGTAAGTGCCAGTGAGTGAGAGTTTGTTGAGATGCACTGTTTTTGCTGCTGTTGTCAATATCTCAGCTTCTAAGCTCCTCTCTCCATCATGCTTTCATTCAGATGGAAATTACTCCAGGCCATGACCCAGTTGAAAAGTGGGAAAGTCCTTCAGTCAGCCAGCTGGCTTTTGCATCTCATCCATGCTACATAAAGCGGTTGATGTGATTTATTTCCCTTAGGGAAGGGAATTCATCAGTAGCTTTGCCCTTGAAAAGTCTCCTGGGCTAGGTTTGAACTAAATGTGGGAAGCTCAGATGGTCTGGATTTCATTGTCAAGGTCTTCAGAGACCAGTGAAAGCCTCCTTGCTTCACTGGCCAAATAAAGCGTGAAAATCAAAGTAAATATGTGCTTGTGGGAAGGTGGCTAGAACAGTCTGGCTTCTTCCAAAGGCTTAGCCCTTCCTGAAAGAGCCCCCTCTTTGAGGCAATTCTCTCTAAGAGTTCATTCTCAGAGTTTCTTGAACCAAGAGAGCAGCGGTACCATTCTCAGACCCGGGGAGCTAGGGCCCCTGCCCTGGGGTGAGGACTTTGTAGGCCAAGGATGTGCTTGCCTGGTGCCTGTGGTCCCCCTTCTAGATTGTGATCTGGGTGCTTGCAACTCTGAAATTTCCTTGCCCAAATGACCCTGAGTTACATCCAGGGCCCATGTGGGTTACTTGTCTAAGTTCATCTTGAGTGAAGGTGACGGATGCTATGCCATATGAGCGAGAAATAAGCCACAGTGCTGGCTGAGAATGAGAGGAATCTGAAATGAGTGTGAGAGAAAGGAGATGTGAGTATCAGCTAAGAATTTACAAGTAGCTGAAGCTGCAGGGACATGGGGATATCACTAACCTTCTTGATTAAAGTCTTTTAGGAGATGTGTACTGGGTCTTGAAGAAGACTTCGTGACCCATTGGCCTTGTGCCTCCTGCTCAGTGTAGGAGTGAGGGTGTCTTGTTACCACAAGATGACGGGGGCCCCACATTTACAGTGGAAACTGGGTAGAATGGGAAGTCATGAGTCAAGCTCAGTGGTTCAAGGGGTGGACTGTGTTAGGCACCATTGATGTGTCTCCCCAGGATCTTTTTTTTTTTAAAGATTTTTAAAAAGATTTTATTTATCTGAGAGAGAGAGACAGGGGGAGTGGCAGAGGAGAGGGAGAAGCAGACTCCCTGCTGAGCAGGAAGCCGATGATGCAGGATGATCTCAGGACCCTGAGATCATGACCTGAGCTGAAGGCAGATGCTTAACTGACTGAGCCACCCAGGCGCCCTGTGTGTCCCCAGAATCTTGAGGCCCCAGCTGTGTCTTGGACCCTCAGCAGTTGCTGCGTCCAGGCCAGGCTTCAGGTGAACCAGGTGTGGTTTCTATCCTTGAGCTTCTCCCAGTCTACCGTTCACTCATTCAACTACCTAATTACATCTCATTGTATCGTGTATAGAAGATTTTCAGTCTCAGAGGGTCACCTTTCTGCCACTCGGCATGCACCTGACTTTATTCTACTTGCCATCAAGCAGGATGCATCAGTTGAACTCTATCCTAAAATTTAGGACAAAGGTAAAATAAAAATGATTTTTGGATTATGTGTGATTTCTGTTAAGATAGCTAAGAAACAGTACAGGGGCCAAGGGCAGGCTGTCCCAAAATTTGTCACTTTGACGTATTGATTATTTTATTTTAATTTTTTTAATTTTTAATTTTTATTTTTTAAAGATTTTATTTTTAAGTAATCTCTATACCCTATGTGGGGCACAACCTTGAGATCAACAGTCAGGCTTTACTGACTGAGCCAGCCAGGCTCATTTATTTATTTATTTTTATTTATTAAAATTTTTATTTTATTGATTTTTAAGTCATCTCTACACCCAACATGGGGCTCAAACTCACAGCCCTGAGGTCAAGAGTCTCATGCTCCACCGACTGAGCCAGCCAGGGGCTGCTGCACACTGATTATTTTAAATAAAAGTTACTTAAGGGACAGCCTGCACAGGAAGGACGCTCAGGACCCCCCATCCCCCATCCTCCTGAAAGCAGGAAATAAATGTCCCATGTGAAAGGTGCCCTCCCTTGCCAGGAGGTAAAGAGACAACCTTCTCATCAGAGATGGGAAATTTAGAGCCAAGAGGGCTATATAAACAACCTTTGTTACTTTTTACTCACTTACTACTCCAGCCCAAATTCAGTTTAGAATTCTTTACTAATCGAAGTTCCCAAACTTAAGTTTTGTTTGTTCTGTCAACTTCTCAGATTTATTGTCTCTTTGTCTATAAAGTATAAGAACTGCCTGCCCTGGTCATTTCTTTAGGTCTCAATTTCATTATTGGGCCCCCATGACCATATAACAAAACCCTAGTTTTTTCTCCTATTAATCTGTCTCATGTAAATTTAATGCCTAGTCCAGCTGGAAGACCGTGAAGAGTAGAGGAAGAATTTTTCCTTCCCTACAATAGCAAAAATTGGGAAATTATGATTTCATCCCTGGCCAGACTGTATAAACTAGGATTCCGAGGCCTGCCTGGCAGGTGTGTCACCTACTATTCACGTGGACATTCTGGTCAAGCTTTCTAACATCAGGGGCAGTAGAAACCACAGACTTTGGATCAAGATAGCTCTGGGTTTGAATTCTCAGTGTCCCTTACACACTGCTCATGCACTGGTGTGTGTGCACATGCACACGTGTGCGTGAGTACGTGCATGACGGGGTGCATTCCCAGGACTGGGGTTGCTGAGTCAAAGGGCAAATGCATTTAGAGTTGACCAGTCACTTATCCTGTTACACCATACTTTTCCCTCGCAGCACACTGTTATGGTTGGTTTGTGCAAGACACACATTATATTAATTTCATTCTCTCTCTCCCCGAGGGATTTATTCTTCATATGTTTATTTAGATATACATTTCCTTGAAAAATATTTAGTGTCTCTTTGTGTGCTTTCAAGTTATACACAAGGTATTGTGATATACATTCCCCTTTCTCTTCTGCCAAGAGTGCAAACTGGCATAGGTGGCTGGCTCCCTTAGCCAAAACCAATCTGGCAAAGCCACAGATCTGAGAGAGAAGCTTGCATTTGAAGCACAAACAAAAGAACCTCTGCAGGGTCTTGCAGGGAAAGAACAAGCTGATCTCCGCTGCTGGGGGAGTTGTCGGGGAGAAGGGACCGGCCGTGCCCTGGAGCAGGGTACTGCCACTTTTGGCAATGACTGGATAGGTTGGCAGGAAGCTTCTGGAATGCTCTTTTTCCTCTCCTTTTGCTTCTTCACCCCAGAAGACAGCACTGAGATGCTTAAGCTCTGCAGGCAAATATGAGGACTGTCCAAAGCCCTGCTGGAGTGAGGAACTGTTGAAAACAGTGCACGCTGCTCGGCTAGCCTTAGTCCTTCATTCTTCCCTCTCCTGCCCCTCCCGACCCCTCAGTCCCGGAGACGCTGATTTCAATCTCCGCTGATTTCAATCTCAGGACGCCGCTTCCTGCCAGTCCTGCTCCTTCCCAGGTGTTTAATGATGAAATCCCGAGCAGAATAGCATATCCTTTCAAACCGTCACTCAAGGTGAGGTTGTAGAAGCAATGTTCTCAGGAACGGAAGGCCTCCAAATGTTTTGCACACAAAAGACTTACACTGAAAATATTCTCGGAAGAATGCTCAATTAAGAAGTGCAAAGTCTCTCCTGGGGGGAGAGATGTAACAGAGCAAGTAAATCTCTCCTTCCTTTCCCAACCAGAGCGAGGCACCGAGAGGAAAGAAAAGCTCTTGGCAAGCATTGAATTGTGGCTTTTTTAAAAGGGCACTTTGGGGCCTCCCTTGAAACTGAAAAGCAGTTATGGAAGAATAATGTGGTGCCATCCTTATTCCTCTAGCCAGTCCTGAAGAGTAGCAGGAAAGGAAGCAATTCGGGGCGCCCAGGTGGCTCAGTCGGTTAAGCATCTGCCTTCCGCTTGGGTCATGATCCCAGGGTCCTGGGGTCAAGCCCTGCACTGGGCTCCCCGCTCAGCAGGGTTAGGGTTAGTCTGCTTCTCCCTCTTCCTCTGCAGCTTCCCCTGCTTGTGCTATCTCTTTCTCTCTCTCTCTCTCTCTCCATCAAATAAATAAATAAAATCTTTTAAAAAATAAAGGAAAGGAAACAATTTTGCCTACAGAGCAGTAAGTCTCTTACTATAAGTCAAAGGACAGACACGTTTTGCTAATTATGAAGTTGTAAAGGGCGTCAGTCTTTCCTCAATACAGGTTCAACCAGCGCTTCCCAAAGTGGGGTTCACAGGCCAGTGTGGGTCATTTGCCATCTACACTGAGGCACGCATAGAGATTGAGAGTGTTTAGAAATTTCAAAGCAATTTGACAGCGAGTTTATGTTCATTGAATCAAATAATAAAACACGTGGGTTCGTATTTCATCTTTATTTTGCCAAAGTAGTGATCTGAGGCAGATTAAAGACAAAAAGAATTCACCAGGGACAGTTTGAGAAGCACCCTGTTAGCCAGGAACGAGTGAACTTTTCCTGGAAAAGGCCATACGTCTCTGTCACACTATTCATTTCTGCTGCTGTAACTCAAAGCTGCCATAGACAACATGTAAACCGAAGGTCATGGTTGCGTTCCAATAAAACTTTATTTATCGACACTACCATTTAAATTTTGGAGCAGTAAAAAAATTTTTTTTGGAGCATTTAATGTGTCACAAGGTATTCTTCTTTTGACTCCCCCCCCAACCATTTAAAAATGTAAAAACCTTTCTTAGCTTGCAAGCTGTATAAAAACAGGCAGCAGATAGATTTGACTGGCAAGCTACAGTTGGCTAATCCCTGGATTAGACTCCACTGTCTCTGAGGATTAGTGTCTGTTTTAGGGAGAGGAATGTTTGTGTGTGTTTGATGATGCTAATTTTCTTTTGAATCGGAAATATATTCATAGGCCTAAATTTTTTTTAATTAAAAAATTATATATTGAGAAATCTCCCTTGCACCCCATCTGTGCCCCCTCATTTCCCCGCCAGCCCTGCTCCTGCTCCCTATGTAGGTAATCACTTAAATTAACTTCTTGTGTGTTAAGTGTTTCTGGCAATATTAGCAAATACATATTCACACTTCCGCCCTTCCCTACATATGCATAGCACACTGTTCATACTGTGGTCTGCCTTGCTCTCTTCCCTTGCCACCATATCCTGGAGATTCGGAGATTCGCTACATTGCAACAGAGGAAGCTTCCAGCATTGAGCAGCTGTAGTCTCTTGCAGTTTGAGATTATATCATTGTTTATTTAACTAGTCCTCTCTATATGGACACTTGGGTTATTTGCAAACCAATTCAAAATAATGTGGCAATAAAAAAATCGTGAATCACTGGGCATGTGCCTCTGTGTGTGTGTGTGTGTGTGTGTGTGTGTGTGTGTGTGTGCGCGCGCGCGCGCGCGCATTCATTAAGGCAAATGTCCAGAAGTGGTGTCGCGGAGCCAAGGGATAAATGCATTTATCATTTTGGTAGCTATTTCCAATTTGCCCTCTATGGGCCTTTTGCTCTCCCACCAGCCCCCGTTGAGTTCTGGCTCCCCCTTGAGGCCTTGCCCGTAGAGCAGGTTGTCACACTTCGGGATTTTTATCCATTCTAACAGATAAAAATGGTATCCCAGTGGAGCTTTATTTTGCATTTCTCTTATTATGAGTGAGGGTGAACATGATGAGGGCTACTCCCGGCAAACAAAGCATTTTGGTGCAGAATTAGAAATGTCACCCCTTCTGGGCATTACAGAAAGGCACCACCTCTGGGTGAATGCAGAGCTGGCTGAGCTGTGCCCTAGGTCAAGTTCAGCTCCCACGGCGCCCCCTAAGCAGGGCGCTTTTGTGTAGGGATCCGCACCCAGCAGCCCTGATGATTCAAGAAAGAGGTAGGGCTATAGCTGATCCAGGTGGGAACAGCCCGGCGGAACCCTGAACCCTGGATGACGGGAAGGGAAGAAGCATCCAGGTGAGGGAAGGGCCAACTACCTAATCTGTGGGTCCCAATGCAAAATAAAATGCAGGACCTCTTGTTATGAACAATTCGAAGATGGCTGCAGGAGAGCATTAAACTAGGTACAGTGCCCTTCCGAGCACGGGGCCCTGGAGGTTCTGGACCCAGGAAGCTGGCTCTGGGGGCAGGGATGATGCCCTGAGTGTCCAGCTGGTGGCCAGCATTACACCGACCCACCGGCACCCAGCCGGCCACAAGGCAGAGGAAGGTACCACGCAGAGGTTGCAGACCATAGCTCCCTGGAACAAGACTGATGCCCGTTTCCTCGCAGCAGGCCAGCAGAAGCTGCTCTCCCCATGGGAAGGAATAATCCCTGGGTAATCATAATGACAGCCACAGACAAACCAGACCGGGTGCTTTACATCTGTCATCTCCTTTAATGCTCCAGCGAACCCATGCAGCTGGATGTCAATGTTGTCTGTGTTTGGATGAAGAAACTAAAACTCGGGTTGTGGATGGGGGGGAGGATTTGACTCAGCCTGTGTGATTCCAGTCTGTATTTTCACCCCTTACACTATATTGCCTTGTACCAGTTTGTTTTCATGCCAACAGCACGCACACGAGTGGACACACACACACACACACACAGAGTTGACCCATGAATTGCTCTATTCAGAGGAGGCTCCCAGGAGCGTAGCTGCTACTGCTAAGCAGGAAGTCAGGCTTGGAGACAGTGGAGATGGGAGCAATCTACTGCCCAAGGAAGCAGGAGGAAAGGGTCCAAGGCATACATGGTCCAGGCTTTGGGCTTCTTACTCTGGATAGAAGACTTCTGTCTGAGGATAGAAGGGCTCTGGGCTTGTCTAGAACGGAAGAAGGGTGCACTCTTTTTTGTCAGGGAGTTCTGCTAGGGTAGGGAGTGGGGTGCTAGAGAAGGAAACTCAGGATCGGGTGGGAGGCTTCCAGGGTAAGGGGGCTCTTGGCACCGAGGGGCCCTCCCTCGGCACCACAGGTGGTACTTTTTACTGGAGGTGTTCCAGCGTCTGTCAAAACAGTAGGCATCAGTTTTATCACGTTGACATAGTTGACTCCTACGGTGGTCCTGTTAAGTTGAAATTTTAAGAAATAAACACTGCATTGGGGGGGGGTTAATATTCTATGGCCTTTTGGGACAACCCTTGGGGAGAAGACACAGCCCCTGTCTTCCAGAAGCTTCTAATCTGAGACAAGTGCCTCAGATATTTCTGACTGATAGGGAGACAGATTCCTGCCCTTGGGAAGCTAGTCCTGGTCTGATAGGGACACAGAGCATCCAAGCACGGGGACACTCTGCTAAAGGCCTTCCTAGCAGCCATTGCCTTTTTCTTCTTGCTGACAGATGTGTTCAGGTGCACAGGCCCCCATTTTGAGGTCATGATGCTCAGAGCATGAGTCTTGGCATCACGAGTATAAAGATGGCCAATATGGTGGAGCAGAAGGTTGGGAACAGCCTGAGTCCTTGCCGACACTGTTGGGAAGCTCCCCTCTTTCCAGACTCCTGTCACGTGAGGGTCAGGCTTCCCCGTTACCCAAACCTCTTTTAGTTGGGCACTTTGATCCCACGAAGAGGTCATGATAGGGAGACATAGTTTTTGCACTTAAGTAACGGCTGTTGGGCAGGAGCCACGCTCGCTCAAGATCCCACTCGTGGATTTGCTGTCTGGGAGCACTGAGCAAACCCTGCCAGCTACCCCTGACCTCTCTCTTCCCCTTCAGGGCCCACGTTTCTCCAGGAAGTTGTCTACACTTACTGTCTCTGCCTCACTCCCCACGCGCTGCCCTGCCCATTCTACTCTGGCCTTGTCGTCGCCACATGGAAACAGCCCCTTCCGGGATCCTCAGGGGTCTTCCTGCCCCAAACCCAAACAGGCTTGTCAGCGCTTGTCCTGGGCGACTCCTCTGTTGCACTGGCCACTGTGGGCCTCCCCCTCCTTGCTAATGCCTTGACCTTCTCTCTCAGCTCTCCTCCTCCCCCTCTGTCTTCTTTCTGGCCCTTTAAACATCAAAGGGGTGAGTGCTTCCAACTCTCAGCTCTGCTGTCTGCTCCTGAATCCGTGCCCCCAGTTGGCCCCTCCCGTGAGCTGTGAGCTCCTGTAGCCACATGTCTCCTGCACAGTTCCCTCTGTGGGTGCTTTGGAAGCTTCTTCAGTTCCACAATGCTCTAAACAGAACTTCCCCTCCCCTCTCCCACCAGGACCTCTGCCTGGGGTCTTTACCTCAGTGGCTCCATACACACAGCCTGGTACCCACTCGGCTCTCCATCCCTCTACCCCGTCCGTCAAGCTCAAGTGCCTCTGAACGTCACCGTCTGCCCCTTCCGTCCAGACCACTCTTGTGGTTTTTATGTTTTAATTAATTAATTAATCGTCGATTTTAAATTATAAGTGACATCCAATATTATATTAGTTTCAGGGGTACAAGATAGTGATTCGATATTTGTATACGTTATGAAATGATCACCACAATAGGTCTAGTTACCCTCTGTCACCATACAAAGTCGTTACAATATGATTGACTATAGTCCCTATACCGTACTTTTCATCCCCATGACTCTTTTATATTATAACTGGAAGTTCGTACCTCTTAATCCTTTCCCTTATCTCGCCCATTCTCTGCGCCCCCCACCCCCGCCGTTCTACCAGATTGCTCTGTATCTGTGAGTCTGTTTCTGTCTTGTTTTGTTTGTTTGTTTTGCTCTTTAAGATTTTACATATAAGCGAAATCATACGGTGTTTGTCTTCCTCTGCCTAACTTATTTCACCAAGCATAATACCCTCTCGGTCCATCCACATGGTTGTAACTGGCAGGAGCTTATTCTTTTTTATGGTTTGTATATACATACATCAAATGGGGGAGCACTTCCAGCTCTCAGCTCTGCCGCCAGGTCCTGAATCCGTGTGTGTCTACCGCACTGTATGTATATACACTGCATCTTCTTTATCCACTCATCTATCGATGGGCACGTAGGGGGCTTCCATGTCTTGGCTACTGTAAATAATGCTGCAAAGAACAAGGGGGATATCTTTTCGAATTAGTGTTTTCATTTTCTTCAGATAAATATCCAGAAGGGGAATTGCTGGACCTTATGGTAGTTCTGTTTTTTTTTTTTTTTTTAAGATTTTATTTATTTATTTATTTGAGAGAGACGGAGAGAGAGCACATGAGAGGGGGGAGGGTCAGAGGGAGAAGCAGACTCCCTGCTGAGCAGGGAGCCTGATGCGAGACTCGATCCCGGGACTCCAGGATCATGACCTGAGCCGAAGGCCGTCGCTTAACCGACTGAGCCACCCAGGCGCCCGGTAGTTCTGTTTTTGAGTTTTTCGAGGAACCTCCACACTGTTTTCCGTCATGGCCACATCAATGTGCATTCCCCCCGACAGGGCGGCGAGGATTCCCTTCCGTCCACACCCTTGCCAACACCTGTGTTTCTCGTGTGTTCGATACCAGCCATTCCGATGGGTGTGAGGTGGTCCCCGACGACCACTGTTACGTGTCAAACTCTTCCTGTCTCCTGACGGCTACGGCAGCGGTCTTCTCACTGGCCGCCCTCCATCCTCCCGGTAGCCAGAGTCAGTCCTCTGACACGCAGATCTGATCTGCTCGCGGATTTACTTAGGAGCACCAGGCTGCTTTCGGAAGAAGTCTAAGTGCCACATAGCCTTGAAGGCTGGTCTTGGTCAAAGCTCCTTCCTCCTTCCTCTCTTCCCAGAATCATCCTCGCGCCCACTCCTCCTCCGCACCGCACCCCTGCAGCAGCACACGCCAGCTTCCTCTGGTCCTCCTGACCCTGCTGTGCCCTCTCGTCACAATTCCCCAGTTCTCCTCTCCTCTGACTCCCTTGAGACTCAGCTTGGGCGTCACCCCCCTCAGGCAGCTTCCTTGAACCTCAGGCTGTGTCGGGGGCCCCGCCACCACGTTGTGTTTCATTTCCCTAACTTCCCACCCAGTTCTGAGCTCCTTATTTGCAGCAGGGACACTGCCCCTTTGGAGCTCTCTTTGGTGCCCAGCACAGACGCTCAGGAAAGCAAACAAGGGAGACTGGGTGGCGTCGTGTCTCTTTATACCACACGCAAGTTGTCCCCTGTGGTAAGCAAACTCGTAGCTCAGAAATTTGGCACCCCAGCCGCGTTTCTGCGGACAGCCGTGGCAACCGTCTTGTGCAGGGCAGCCCCTGTGACAAGAACACCCTAATGGGGCTGCCTCCCCCCCACCCCAACCCGACTGCTCTGGGGAGCCTGGTGCCCTGTAGCCTCACCCCCTTGACCCTGGGCCGAGACCCACTGACTCTGGAATAGTCTTGAGCAGAGTTTCCACCATGCTGGCTGCTTTTCCGGCCGACACCTCCTGGGGTTCTGTGCTGATAGGGCTCCTGGGTTACCCTTGCAGCTCCTAGCCCTGCTGGGGCCCCAGGTGGGCAGAGGGAAGAGAGGGCTAGGGCAGACTCATCCTTTCTCTGCCTCCCAGGGGACCGTTCGCTGTTGGTAGCAACCATAGAAGGCACAACTGGGCACAGCTCTTTCTGTTGCCAATGGGATCGTTTCCCAGAAAGTCAGCAAATCCCCAGACCTAGAGGGACATCAGCTCATGATGGGGCCTCGCCCCTGTGTCTTCCCTCTCCGCCCCTCCCTGCTGCTCTCTTTTCCTCCCATGGCCACTCTCTTCAGCCCCTGGAGAGAGACAGCCTGCCGCCATGGGACCAGAAACTGAGAGGTGAGGGCGTGACCCTCCCTGGGCCAGAGATCGGGGTCAGCTCTTACCAAAGGCCACGACTGCTGCCAACTGCAGGAGGGGCTTCATGCTGAGAGTTCTGTGTGGGAGAAATGCAGAGGGACAGGCCTAGACTCCTCTCCTAGGTGATGCCAGCTTCTGTCCTCACACCTGCTCTCCTGCTCACACTCAGTAACCCCAGAGAAGGGAGTGTTCAAGGGAGCATGCAGACATGCTCCTCCATCCCAGGTGGGGCCCAGGGTGACAACCTTCATCACACACAGAGTACACAAGGAGTGTGCACTTGCATGAAGTCCTGGCCCTTCCCTGCTCTGCTGAACATCTCATACACATGTGGGCCTCAGGTCCCTCAATGGATGCACCTCCCCATGATGCCCTAACAAGACCTCCATACTCCTTATCTGCCTGAAGTTTCTGGAAGGTTGAAACCAGGTCATCTCAACACACTGGGAGGGATCTCATTGGTCTCTGAGATCATTGGTGATGTGTCCCGCATTAGACATATTGTACTTGTCCCCACCCTGGATTCGAGGCTTGGAAATTCCATCCATGGAACTGGATCCTCAATGTTTTTCTTTACAATTAAAGCAGGACCCTTCCTATGCAAGACTCTCCAACCCCTTACACATATACACACGCACAAACACACCCCCCCTCCCTGCCGACATACATATATTTGTGTACACACACTCTGGAGCTCACTCACTAGTGCAGACATCCTTTCATACAATATTCCCCCACGTGTGTGCACACAGGATTTGGTATGCACCCTCTGTACATAGCAAATCACGCGCATGCAAGTTCATGCTCACAGATGCCTGCGTACGAATGCACACACATGCACACATACACAACACAGCCCCTCGCGAAGGCAGCCAACGAGCAGGGGCTCATACTCCTGACAGAGCATTACTTTCTGGGTATTTACACTTCAGAGGATGCCAGAGTTGGTATCTCCAAGCGACAGCCTTGTATATTCTGAACTCCAGCCCCTCTTAAACAGCTGCTACCTCCGGGAAGTTGGGGGCTGGGCAAGAAGAAGAAAGGGGGGGTGTGGGGCCAGTGGGTGGCCTGCCCTTGCCCCTATATGATAGTCCCCTTTTCTTCCCTCATCAGCTGGCAGGACAGATATGAGGATGGATGAATTGTATGGGCTGTTAGCTGATGCCCAAATCTTATATTATTTAAAAATATTTCCTGTGGACCTTACTCCTGACTGAGTGACTTCCCACAACCGGCTCTGTGAGTCACGGCCAGTCACCTCCCTGCCCGCACTTCTGGGAGAGGGCAGAGGCCGGCTGCCCTTCCAGGGCCGACAGGGCCACTGACTTGAGTGAGAAGCACTCTTTTCTTCTGCTCAATGTGGCATTTGAGAATAAGAAACAGGGCATTTTGTGTGACTCATTCATTCAATCAATCACTCATTCACAGAAAGTACACACTAAGCCTCTGCGGAGTTCCAGGACAGGTGGCAGCCTCTTGGGAGGTGAGGAGGATTTGCCTCCAGGGGCCCCAGCAGGGAATGGGGTGCAGGAGGACAGATGGCCCCTACCCGGTGATTTGGGTCAGTGCCTCTACCTTCTTCTTGCCCAATTTTCTTCTCCTCCTTCCCCCTCCCTCCCTTCTGGGAAAAGCCAGAGACTGTCCTGGAGTTCCGCCCAAAGTACGCCCTCCACCTTAACCCCAGTCTTCACGTGCTTGCAGATGGAGCTGCTTAATGCTCTCTGATCCATTGCTCTTTCTTTTGCAGCCTTCAGGGACACAGTGACTCCAGCTTTCATTTGTAAAGCAAATATTTTTTCCCCCTGCCCTGCCATACTTGCTAAGAATTTAGTTTCCACGGCCTTAAACAAACCCTCCTTAACGCCAGTCCCTAAAAACTCAGTGTGGCAGAGAGGCTGTGGTACTCACACTCGTCAGCTCCCCACCTTCTCCAGGCCCCCCTCCAGGTACGTGGCCCAGGAAACTGGTTCTGGCTGCCAGAGCCCGAGCATCAGTGCTGAGGGCCAGGTCCAGGCTGAAACAAGGTAAAAACTGTATGCCATGGCTCAGCCTTTCTCTGCCCCTCGTGGCAGAAGCAGAAGATGAAAACGGCTTGGATCCATGAGTCATGGTCTGGAGGCCCCTGTCCTGGAGTGTCCCCCAGACCCTTAGTGGTCTTAGTGTGAGCCACATGGAAACATTTGCTGTTTGAAGCTACTGATCATTGAGATTGGTAGTGACTGCAGGTGCCTCTCAATAGTCAGTCTTGTAGCTGGACCAGCCCTTGAGGTTCTTACTGTGATGGCAAGATGCTCTTCAGCAATAACCATCAGGAAACTTTTCAACTATAAGGTTTTATTACTTATAGGACTTGGAAATTACACAGCACACCTGGGGCCACACAGCGAGGTCATGGGTAGAGAGAATGTGTGTTGGCCTGGGGTTCTGCATTTCCTGGGGTGAGCGCCTAGGGTTTTGCAGGATCATTCCTTATGGTGAATTTAAAACATAAGAGTGGGGGGGCGGGGGAGTGCCTGGCTGGCTCAGCCGGTGCAGCATGCGACTCTTGATCTTGGGCTTGTGTGTTTGAGCCCCACGTTGGGTATTGGAGATACTTAAAAAAACAAAATCTTAAAAAAAACACCCATAAGAGCAGAAATTTAAAGAGCAGGAAGAGAAAAAAACAAGCTACAAATGAAATGGTCATTTATCCAAACCAACCAAGATTTCTAGAACAAAAGAAGCAGAGTGGTGGGTGGGTGGATGGGTGTGGGCGACCTAGCTCTTTAACTAGTGGCTGGACTAGTGTGTTTGTGGACAGAGTTTATTGAGATAGTCTTTACAGTGGATGCCTTGGAAGCGAAGCTCAAGTCAGGCACTTGCATTATAAAAAAGAGAAAACCCAACTGTGGGGGCTCACACTATAATAACCTAATCTGTACTGACAACTCTAGCCTGCTTTCATCTCGAAGATACAATTTACTTCGGGTGCTAGAGCTGGTTATGAGCTGGATTGTGTCCCCCTCCAAATTCCTGTGATGAAGTCCTAACTTCCAGTCCCTCAGAATGTGACCTTGTTTGGAAACAGGGTCTTTGAGGAAGTGATTAGTTAAGGTAAGTTTATTAGGGTGGGCCCTAATCCAGTATGACTGGGGTCCTTCTAAGAAGGGTAAATTAGAAAAGGAGATGTGCACTAAGGGAGAAGCCCATGTGAAGATGAAGGCAGACACTGGGGGGATGCTTCTATAAATTAAGGAATGCTAAAGATTGCCAGCAAACCCCCAGAAGCCAGGGGGGAGGCCTGGCCCAGATCGTCTCTCCAAGCCCCCAGAGGAACCAACTGTGCAGGGACCTTGACCTCTGCCTCCAGAACTGTGACACGATACATCTCCGGTGGCCCCCACTATCAAGTCCAGGCCCCAACACTCAAGGATTCTGGTGACATCACACGTGGCTTCTCCTGGTCCCATCTTTCCAGAATTTTCCCCAAGAATTCCAAATCTACTATGTGTCCCTTTGTCCTTCATCCCAGGACTAATGTAAAGCACTTGGAGGACTTCAGTGAACAAAACCAACATCGCTACCCTCGTGGGGCTTCCTCTGTAGTGGAGAGAGAGGCAATAAACACAAGACACCCTAAGTGAATCAGACAGCATGTTGGGTGGTGAAAATGCAATGCGGCAAGAAGGGGTCGCAGGAGCGCGTGATGCGGGGTGGGTTGCAATGTTTCATAGGACAGATGGGCTCTAATGTGATGTGCTTTGAGCATGGTCAGTGCTCAAGAAAGTTTTCTCAAATTATTGATAATTAAAAGAGTCAGCTTACTGGCAGTAGTGGTTTTTGGTGTCAGGACTGGTTGAAATTTTTCTACTAATCTCTGCTGTTTCCCGGCTTTTCTTGTGTGAGGAAAAAGTTCTCATTGTTCTTTTTTTGCTGGGGGGAAAATCCTTTTTATTTTGAAATACATTTACGCTTACAGAAAAGTTGCAGAAGTAGAGCTCCTCTCCAACTTCCCTGAATGTGAACATCCTCCGCAGAGTCATGGGACCACACGGAACCCAGGACATGAACATGATTCACTAAACTATAGACCTTATTTGAATGTCTCCAGTTTTCCTGTTAAGTCTGGTTTCGGGTCCAGGATCCAGTCGGGGTCCCTCACTGTGTGTCATTTTCATATTTATGTAGTGTCCTCAAATCTGTGACAACTACGTGTTTCTTTGTTTTTGCCAACCTTGAGACTTTTGAAGAGCCCTGCTCAGGTTTTGGTAGAATGTCCCTCAATTTGGGTTTGTCTGGTGTTTTCTCATGACCAGATTGAGATGATGCATTTTTTGGCAAGAATATCACAGAAGGAATACTGTGCTCTTCTTAGGGAGTCTTATCAATTTGGGCCCATGATACTGATCACCTCGATCACTTGGTTAAGGTGGTGTCTGCCAGGTTTTCCCACTGGAAAGTGACTATTTTTCTCTTTGTAACTAGTAGGTATCTTGGGGGGAGATACTTTGAGACCGTGCAAATATCCTTTTTCTCATTATACTTCCACTCACTAATTTTGGCATGACTCCATGGCTCTTGCCCGCAACAATTAAAACTGGTGTTTTTTATTATTTCTTTTTCATGAGGAATTTGCATTCTGTTCTAGGCAAGAGCTTTTTGTTGTATTTCCTTATTCAATTATTTATTTATATTCTATACACTCATCATTTTCACCTTTGGGTTATAATTTCATGGCATCATTATTTATTTTTTCTCTCAGATTGCTCCATCTTGGCCACGGAGGGCCCATTCAAGTTGAAACCTATGTTCTTTGGCATTCCCTCATCATTTTTTTTCTTATTTTTTTAAAGATTTTATTTATTTACTTATTTGAGAGAGCGAGAATGAGAGAGAGAGAGCGCGCACATGAGAGGGGGGAGGGTCCGAGGGAGAAGCAGACTCCCCGCCGAGCAGCAGGGAGCCGGACGCGGGACTCGATCCCGCGACTCCAGGATCATGACCTGAGCCGAAGGTAGTCGCTTAACCAACTGAGCCACCCAGGCGCCCAAACCCTGGATAGATACTAACTGCCATACAGCATGCTGCCCCATTGCAGCAGGAAGCCCTCATTTTTTTTTTTTTTTTCTTAGCACTTCCTTACTTTCTGACACCACAAGATGTCCCAGGCTTGTCTTGCATTTTGCCTTCCCAAGCTCTGGAATCAGCCATTTCTCCCCGGAGTCCTGGTTCTTTTCCTCCCTCACCATCCTCTCTCTTTTTGAGGATGGTATTTAGAAACAGATATCCAGGAGCCAAGGGTGCTCATTGCTACTGGGATGTCACTTCTTCTGGGCTTTCTCAGTGGTCAGAGCTGGAAATAGACGCACGCACGCATGCGCACGCACCCACACACACACTCATATGCACTCACACAATTTTTTTTACACTAGTGCCTCCAATTCCAACCTGACACCACAGGGTTTGTTCTAACCACTCCACCTTCCCTGTTTAGAACTTTTAAAAAAAATATCTATTTATTTGAGAGAGAGAGAGAGTGAGCATGAGCAGGGAAGAAGGACAGAGGGAGAAGCAGACTCCCTGCTGAGCAGAGAGTCCGATGCAGGACTCGATCCCAGGACCCTGGGATCATGACCTGAGCCGAAGGCAGACGCTTAACCTACTGAGCCTCCCAGGCGCCCCTAGAACTTCTTCTGACAGGAGTTTCATTATTCACTACACATTTACCTAGTTGTTCAATTCTAGGGCAAATACAGTAGTTTCAGAATTGCAAACTCATGCATCTGTGAGAAGCAAATTTATGAACTTCTCTGCATATTTTCTCCCGGTCTGTATCTTTTCCCTTTCTCTTGACTATGTCTTTTGCAGCACAGAGAATTTTAATTTTAATGAAGTTGTCCAATGTATCTCAAAAGTCATCTAGATTTTCTCCTATCTCGTCTTCTAGGCGTTTTATAGTTTTGTGTTTTGCATTTAGGTCTATGATCCATTTTGAGTTAATTTTTGTGAAGCATGTAAGGTCTGTGTCTAGATTCTTTTTTCTTTTTTTTGCACATAGATGTCTAATTGCTCAAGCACCATTTGTTAAAAAGACTATCCTTTCTCCACTGAGTTGCCTTGTTCCTTTATCAAAGATCAGTTGATTCTGTTTGTGTGGGCTTATATCTTTTGCCTCTCCACATAAAGTTTAGAATCTGTTCATCAATACCCACAAATTAACTTACTGGGATTTTGATTAGGATTGTACTGAATCTATAGATCAAGTTGGGAAGAACAGACATCTTAGCAATATTAAGGCTACCTATCCGTGAACATGAACTATTCCTCCATTTTTTTAGTTCTTTAGTTTCTTTCATCAGAGTTTAATAGTTTTTCTCATATAGATCTTGTACATTTTTGTAAGAGTTATACCTATTTCATTTTTTTGTGGTGCTAATGCAAATGATATTTTTAATTTCAAGTTTCAATTGTTCATTGCTACTATATAGGAAATCAATTAACTTTGGTAGATTAACTTCTTAGTCTGCAGTCTTGCTGTAATTGCTTATCAGTTCCAGGGTCTTTTTTATTGTTGTTGTTGATTCTTTGGGGTTTTGTACATAGATAATGATGTCATTTGTGGAAAAAGACAGTTTTATTTCTTTCTTCCCAATCAGTGTACTTTTATTTCCTTTTCTTGCCTTATTGTATTAGTTAAGATCTCCAGAATGATGTTGAATAGGAGTGGTGAGAGGGTGCATCCTTGTCTTGTTCCTGATTGTAGTAGGAAAGCATCTAGTTTCTCACTTAAGTATGATTTTAGCTGTAGGTTTTTTTGCAAATGTTCTTTATCAATCTGAAGAAGTTCCCTTCTATTCCCACTTTGCTGAGAATTTTTGTCACCAATGAGTGTTGGATTTTGTCAGATGCTCTTTCTGCCTCTATTGTTATGATCATGTGGTTTTTCTTCTTTAACTTGTTGATGTGATGGAATACATTAATTGGTTTTCAAATGTTGAACCAACTTTCTAGATTTGGAATAAATTCCACTTGCTTGTGAGGTATAGTTCTTTTTATACATTATTAGATTCCATTTGCTAACATTTTTGAGGATTTTTACACCTATGTTCATGGGAAATGTCACTCTGTAGTTTTCCTTTCTTGTAATGTTTTTGGTTTTGGTATCAGGGTAATGCTGACCTTATAGAAAAAGTTAGGGAGTGTTTCTTCTGTTTCTATTTTTTGGAAGAGATTGTAGAGAATTGGTCTAACTTCTTCCTTAAATATTTAGTGGAATTCACCAGTGACATCATCTGGGTCTGGTAGTTTCTGTTTAGGAAGTTTTAAGAAGGTTATTAATTATTGATTCAATTTCTTTAATAGATATTGATCTTCACTAGCGTATGCAAAATTGGTTTAATTAAACTGAAAATGAATTCCACATAGAATTACCACATGGCCATATTTGACTCCTTATGCCATTGGGAAAATAAGCTCAAAGAGGGACCACTTAGTTGGAAGTGAGGAACAAATATGGGAAGAAGAATGTGTATGACGCTTGAATAATCAAAGAGACAGACTATGAAAGATTTCTATGGACTGGCTTGTTCGACATCTATTTCAACTGTAGTATTTTCCTGTACTGCAGAGGCAAGAAAGCTTAAAACTATGTTTATAAGACTTGCCTGCGGGTAAGATTCCGTATACTTTAAGATTCTGCCTATCAGATATATCTTTTCGAGGTCTGAGTGGATGGAAAGAGGGGCAGGACATACAGCCTCACTTTGCTGGTGGAGGCATGGGAGCTGGGACACCAGCCCCATGGTTGGTGAAGGAGCACTAATCATGTTGTTGCAAGAGAAGCAGCTCCCATGGCAGATAAGTTCTGTGAGGTGACTCTGGGGTTTGCTCTGGAAACTCAGCCTGCTTTTTGGCACTCCCAGGGATTCTGTAGGATTCGCTGCCCTCCTGTAAATATTTTTCTTCTAAATAAGCTAAACCCTCAGCCCTGAGTGTTGGCCTAGGGGAAGTTTGTTGGGGGGGTTTTAGGCAGAGGAAGCTCCTGTGGCCAACTACAGGAGCAAATGTGTTCTTGGAGGAAGTGAGAAAAGGCCAGCTGGACGGAGCCCAGAGGCTGGGGTGCAGGCGGAGAGGTCAGAAGGGCCCAGGTTACTGCAGGTTCTCCAACCTCCTCAGCTCAACCTGTGGCGCTGTGAAGCCATATTGTGAAAGCTGGAATATTATTCATCAGCCCTTATCTTCAGTCAATTCAATATTTTTAAGAGAGAGAGACAGTATTGTGGTAGGTTTAGGCTTGCTAAAGAGAACCTCATTTGGTGATAGTTTTAAGACCCACAGGCAACCAGAGGCCAGTGTTGGAATGACCTTTAGGAACAAACCAAGAGCCCAGTTGGGGACAAGTCTTTCACTGTATCAGGGGCTGGACTTGTAATGACCCTTCGTGGACCATACAGCCTGGTGATTCCATTCCTCCCTTCCAGCTTGGCTGTGTGTCTTCTTGCTCACACCTCTCTCTGGGATTCAGTCCAGGGACACAAATAAAACCACTTCTCCATCTTTGCGTCCTTCATTCTGTTTTCCACCGTGAAGACTTGGCACCCAA
Source organism: Eumetopias jubatus (assembly GCF_037043125.1). Lineage (NCBI taxonomy): Eukaryota > Metazoa > Chordata > Mammalia > Carnivora > Otariidae > Eumetopias > Eumetopias jubatus. Next base: position 92,627,419 of record NW_028274810.1, on the reverse strand, counting down.
CGGGGCTTCCTACACTCACCCCACGCCGGTGTGAGTGCTGTACTCGTGTGTAAATCTCAGCACAGCTATGAACGTGGGCTTCTCCTTTGTGCTGGAAATGAGCAGAGCTTCAGAGAATCCCTCTTTTCACATATCTTATGTCGATGGACCTCACCTGAGTGTAAGCCACCTTCCTTCCCTTCCACTGCTCTTCAGTAAGGTGCTGCAAGTCTTTGGATCTTAGTATTTGTGTGTCTAATCCGTCCACCAGACAAGGAGGTCTTCAAAGTTTGGGGGCTCTCCAAAAATCAAGCCATGCCCGCTCTTTCCCATCAGACAGGAAACGCCTTCCATCTCATGTTCCTTTGTCTCCACACGTCACACTCTAGGAAGCTGTAAAAAACTTGTCCCTTTAATTCAAACCACACAGATGGCGCCAGGACACTGGAGGTGAGCAGGGAAGGCCACTGCAGAGGAAAAGCTCTGTTAGCAGTAGAGGTCAAGGAGAGTCTCCCTCCCCTGTTCAGAGTGGAATGCCCAGAGGGCACTTGCTATGGGCTGACAGGGTGAGGTAGTAACTGACCTGCATCTGGTTCCTAGCACTTAGCTCAGGGCCTGTGGAATGGAAAGGGCTCATAAGTCTGTGTTGAGTGAATGAATGAATGGATTATCAATATGTGCATACAGAGGGTCCATCCCAGACATGAGGTACTTGGGCAACACAATTAATTCTAGACCCTACCTTTGGGAGGCGCCGAGCTGGCTGATAAGCTGCTTGTCTGGGTCATGATTGGCTCACAACTGGAAAGAACTGTGGTCTGAAGTTTCCAGAGCCCCAGGACCTGCAGCTAAGAAGGTCCAGGGAAGGTTCAGGGAAATGTCCGCTCATGGCTTCTCAAAGAGTTTGTGTTTGGTTTAGGTCAAGAGTTTGATTTCCTCACAGTAAGTAGGTGCTCTGGTTAGTACTGGCTCCTTACTCAGTGATTTTCTTAGTTGACTTTCTGCATCTGTTTCAACTGCAGCGAAATCTTCTTAGTCTCCAGGACAGAGCCAGGAACTTCTCCAGTCAGCTGTCCCCAGGGCCATCTGAGGTCAATGGAGGATGTAGCCAGAGGTTGGGGGAAAAAGGTGTTCTTTTGGTGCCCAGGAAAGGCTGTCTGTCCCAGAAAGGGATTCTCCCTCAGCTTTGAGATGTGAAGTCAGGCAGCCGGATGGATGGAGCCTTGTCTGACTTCTGCTCAATGGACCAAAGGAGAGATGAGCATGGGGTTGGGGTGGGGGGTGATACAGCTAGAAATTCAAAATCCTTGCTTTGGAAAAAGAAGAGCCATGCTTTGAATTGGAAGGAACATGCTCAGGAAAAAAGTAAAGAATGCAGTGCTGGAAGGGCCCTTAATGAGAATGGAGCTCAAACATTTCACTTTACAGATGGGGAAGCTGAGGCTCAGAGAGTTCCTGGCAGAACTGGGACTCCAGTCCCCTCCAGGTGGTAGCACCGTGCCATGGCTAGCTGGGAACATGAACAATGCAACCACCTCCTTCTCACGGTGTTGGCCACCTGACTCAAGGCTCTCCTTCAAGTAAGCAACATGTCCTTACTAACCCCAAACTAGCTGTTGTCAGGGCAACCCCAGGAGTCACCTTCAAAGTGTCTAGAATGCTATATGCACTTGACTTGTGCAAACACACATATTTGGTGGTCCTATGCATGGCCATTAAGGTGTAACTGACCTTTTGTTGAGTTTCACTCAGACGTATGAACTTCTAATCTCAGCTGCCTTGTTTAGTTGAAACAAAAATTCCAGTGCTTTTGGAAATGGAAAAATACAAGCGATGCAGAGAGAAAGGGCAAGGAAAATAGCCTTTTAAAGATAGATATAAAAATTACCTCGAAAAACACTGATTAGCATTGCTGTGAAATTAGATATTTCTTCCTTCCCCTTTATTTAGAAAACAGATTACAGAGGGCTGAGACTGGGTTTTCTGGTCCTGTTAGGTTGTCTGTTTGCATGTCCTCCTACTCTGGGGTATAGACTACATACCAGCAACACTGGGATCTCCAGGGAGTTTGTTAGTAATGTAAAGTCTCAAGCCTCCCCCGAGACCTGTGGATCAAAAATCTGTATCTTGACAGGATCCCCGGGTAATCTGTAGGCACAGAAAGATTTGAGAAGCACTGCCCTAGAGCATGAAAGCCAGTCAAACACAAAACAGACTCTGAACAGAGAAAGAAAAGAAAATCTTGACCATGCTTGTTTTGTAATGGAGAATGTATATAATCATATAAAAGCATTTATTGCAACAATGGTCCTTTTAAAATTAATAGGCTTTGTGTTTTCCATATACATCCTCCCAGTCTGAATGTGCACAAAATTTCTCCTACTGGTAACACCTTGTATTAGTGTGGTATGTATGCTTGTTACAATGAATGAATCAATGTTGATACATTATTATTAACTGAAGTCCATAGTTTATGTGAAGACGGACTCTTTGATATATTCTGTGGGTTTTGACAGATGCATAATGTCATGTATCTACCATTATCCTATCTTACAGGATAGTTTCACTGCCCTAAAGCCGCCCCATATCCCGTGGTTCACCTAGATATTGATTCTGCCCATCCCATACTCTGGGCAACCACTGATCTTGTTACTGTCTCCATTAGTTTTGCTTATTACAGAAAGTCACATCATTGATATCATATAGTATGTAGACTTTTCAGATTGGTTTCTTTCATTTAGTAATCTGCCTTTAGGACTTCTCCATATGTCTTTTTGTGGCTTGATGATTCATGTGTCTTGTCGCTGAATAATATCCCACTGTATGGATGTACCACAGTTTGTTTATCTATTTACTACTGAAGGACATCTTGGTTGCTTCCAGTGTCTGGCAATTATGAATAAAGCTGCTATAAACATTCATGTGCAGGTTTTTGTGTGGGTGTAAGTTTTCAACTCAGTTGAGTGAAGGCCTAGGAGTACAATTGCTGGATCATATGGTAAGACTATATTTAGCTTTGTAAAAAAGTTGGGAAGCCAAACTGTCTTCCAGAGTGGCTATACCATTTTGCATTTCCACCATCGATTTCCACCACCCTCACCAGCATTTGGCGCCGTCTGTGTTTTGAATTTTAGCCTTTCTAATAGGTGTGTCATGGTTGTTGTTTTACTTTGAATTTCCCCGATGACATATGGTGTGGAGCATCTTTGTGTCTGCTTATTTGCCATCTGTATATCTTCTCTGGTGAGGTGTCTGCTCAGATCTTTTGCCCATTTTGTAACTGGGTTGTTTGTTTTCTTACTATTGAGTTTCAGGAGTTCTTTGTATATTTTGGATACAAGTCCTTTACCAGATGTGTGTTTTGCAAGCATTTGCTTCCAGCCTGTGGCTTGTGTCTTTCACGGAGCAGAAGTTTTTAATTTTAATAAAGTCCAACTTAACAATTCCACATTTGGTGGTATCACGTTGGTAGCTTGAAATCAGTGGTAGTGGGAATACTTACCACACTTCGGACTGGCGAACTCTACACAGCAAGTTTTGTTTTGTTCCCCCCCCCCCATGAGAGTTGATTGTAGAACACTTGCTGGCAAACCACTGTCTCTTGCTGTCTATCGAATCATTCCAGTTGTTCTATGACTTTTCTAATGATTTTTTTTATATGTGCCATAGAAGTTTTTCTGTTTTGTGTACATAGGTAAAATACTAGTATTTTCTCTTTCCTTTTGTTTAATTGCTCTTAATTTTCATATGTTCCCCACTAACATAAAGAGATACAGTGATGGTCATTTCTTACCTGGGGATTTTTTCAACCTAAGTAATACCAATTGGTTGTTGTTGTTTTTTAAGATTTACTTATTCATTTATTTATTTATTTAGATCCGTGGGGAGGGGCAGAGAAAGAGGGAGACGGAGAGAGAGAATCTTAAGCAGACTCCATGCTTAGCACAGTGCCTGACTTGAGGCTTGATCCCAGGACGCTGAGATCATGACCTGAGCTGAAATCAAGAGTCAGATGCTTAACCAACTATGCCACCCAGATGCCCCTACAAATTGGTTTTTAATCCTTAATTTTTACTGTTATTTATTTATAAATGGCTTTGATATTAATAATTAGACAAAATTCTGACTATTGATGCAGTATTATCACAAATGATTCTTTGTTTGAAAAACAGCAAGTTAGTATCCAAAATGAATAATCACAAATAACTTAGTTAAACCAATTTAATAAAGGAGACAAGGAGCTTTTGTAACTTTAGATAACTGATTTTTTGAACATATCTAAAATCATTCAAAGTGTAACTAATAGTCATATTTTGTGAATTTTTGGAATTTAATTAATTAACTTTTAAAAAGACTATTTTTCAACAGAGAGAGAGATAGTGAGAGAGGGAACACAAGCAGGGAGAGTGCGAGAGGGAGAAGCAAGCTTCCCGCTGAGCAGGGAGCCCGATGTGGGACTCGACATCAGGACCCTGGGATCATGACCTGAGGCGAAGGCAGACATCTAACAACTGAGCCACCCAGGTGCCCCTGGAATTTAATTTAAAGAGCTAAGTGCAATTTGACATGACAAACCTCCTTTTTTGCTTTGCTGTGTGCTTGGTGAAGTGCTTATCATAAAGGAGGCACTCAATAAATATGTTAAAACTACAATTAAAGTCAATAATAAGACACAAATACCTGCTATCACATCTACAATTCATTATTTTACTAGAAGTCTTAGCCAATGGAATAAGATGACAAAAATAAATAGGTATGAAATTTAGGGAAAGAAGGCAAAATCATGGTTTGCAGACACTATGATTCTCTTTGCAGAGACAATTAGCATTATAGACTAAGAGCATTTGACAAAGTTGCTAAATATAAGAACCATATACAAAAAAACCCGAAGTCATACCCACATACCACCAACAATCATTTAGAAAATGTAATGGGAAAAAATTCCATTCACAATAAATACAAAAAATACAGGATTTCTACAGGAAATCTACTATATAGTTAGTAGAATTTTTTTGAAGAAAAATCATACAACTTTATTGAAGAACATATAAGAAGACCCAAATAAATAGTAAGACTATGTCATGTTCAGACTTGGCAGGATGAAAGATCATCAAGCCATTTACAAATTTCAATGTTATTCCAACAAAACTCCAATAGGAGTTGTCATGGAACTTGAAAAAACTTCTTCTAAAATTCACGTGGAGGAGATAGTGTTTAACCAAACTCTTTGGGAATAACCGAAACATTTCTAAGGAAGAAGGAAGAAGAGAGACTTTTTTTAGGATATGTGAAGGCTTAAACGGTCATAGTCATTGGGCAGAGTGATACTAGGGCAAGTGTGCACAGGTAGATGAACGTGAAATAAGGAAAGCCCAGAAATCTAAGTGTAGGTGGAAGCTTATTGTCAGAGAGAAAATATTAAATCAGAGGGGAAGGGTTGTATTGTTCAACCAAAGGTGTTGAAATAATTGACCTTTATGGAGACATTAAACTCCTGCCTCATTTCATACTCACAAGCAAACTCTGACAGAAGATAATGCAGAAGACTGTTCTTTTGACCTCAGAGTCATGAGCAGCTTTGCGAACAAGATACCAAAGCAGACTGGTAACTTATTACGTAAGAGTCAAATGTTTTTATACTATAAAAGATGCCATTAATAAAGCTGAAAGACAATTGGCATGCTTAGAGCATATATTTGCCACATATATAGCAAAAGATTGATGTCTTGCCAGTCTTCTGCTTCCCGGAAGCAGCTGATACAGGAAGCGTACCCCTTCATCACACCCCAGCCCCCAAATAGAGCTGAACAGGGGAAGGACAGGGATGGAGCTGGGGGCACATGGTGTCAGAAGTAACACAGATATGAACAGACCATTCATGAAAGAGGAAGTCCAAATGGCCACTAAGGATATGCAAAACTGCTCAACTGCACTAATGGTGTTGATATACCATTTCATGCTCATCAGACTGGGAAAAACTGACAAAAGTGACATTATCAAGTGTTTGCCATGGTGCTGCTAGGCAAGCAAACTGGTACAACCATTAAGGAAAGTATTTTGGGATAACTAGTAAAGTTGAAAACATATATACCCCCACCTGACCTAGGTAGCAGCCTTACCAAACATGTTTAACCTGATAACCATGAGGAAACAACCAGATCAATCTAAATCGAAAGGTATTCTGCAAGACAAATGACCTAGATTAAAAAATGTCAATGTCATAAAAGACTAAATAAAAAAAAAGATTGAGGAACTTTGTAGATTATTAAAGAAGATTAAAGAAGCACAACAGATTACAACTAAACGTAATGCCTGATTCTCGTTTGGATTCTGGATGGAAAAAAGCAAAAAAAAAAAAAATTGGACATAAAGGATATTATTTTGGCAATAGGAGAAAATTGAATATTAGACATTTTTAATGTCCACTAGATAATAGTGTTATTGTATCAATGCTGAATTTCTTGAGCGCCATAATTGTATTGGGTTATTTCAGAGAGTGTCTTGTCCTTAGATGGTAGATGCTGACTTCTTTAGGATAAAGTATCTGCAATTTATCCTCAAATGTGTGTGTGTATGAAACAGAAGTAGAGCAATTGTAGAAAAATGTTAACAATTAGTGAACCGAAGGGTTTATAGGTGTTCATTGTATGAATTTTGCAACTTTTCTGTAGATTTCAAATTTTTAATTTTTCAAAATAAAATTTTAGGATAAAATGTGAAAACTCTATGACCCAACATTGCCCTTTTCAATACATATCTAACAAGAAATCAGACCCAGAGGGACGAATATAAATTGAGTGAACAAAGCAAGTTGTGGGATGTTAAGCATGCTATCACTCCATTTGTGGAGAAATAAATAACAACAACAACAAGAAATATGTTATATATTGTTTATGGATACATGTATGCAGCAGGAGCATAAACTGTGCACTGGATACACATCAATTTAAGAATCTGGTTACCTGTGGAAGGAGAAGGAGCAGGGAAGGAAAGATGGAGATGGGATGGGAGAAAGGGCAATGAGGAATTTCCACTTAATCTGTAAGGCATTAATTCTAAAAAAAAACCCACAAAAAACAAACAAGAAAGCTAACTAAAAAAAAAAAAAGAAAGAAACAGCAAAAACCTGAAACAAACACAAAAGCCAATTTAGACAAAAACAAATAGGAAGAAAAAGAAAAATTATTCTTACTAGTGAAGACTATTCTTGGGTGAATATGGGGAAGTTTCATTTCACATTTCTCGATCTTTTTTAATGATTTTTTTCCCTCCTCTCTGATCATGAAAAAAAATAAGATTTAATATCTGTATTGTGTCAAGGATTATAGCAGTCAAACTAGGAGTTGCCAGTCTAGACAAACAGAATCCCTCTAAGGTCACGGGAGCCTCTGGTTAGCTGTGTGACCTTGGCCACTTTCCTGGACCCCCTGTCCAAACAGCACGTTTCCCCCTGGAGTTAATGTCTGTATTCAATGGGGTAAATCGTGTGTTGCGCTTAGCATAGTGCCTGGCACACAGTAAGCACTAATACTGCCACTATTATTGCGGTGGTGGCTGTATTATTATTCCCTAGCCCTCAATGGCCAAGGCAAAGGGTCCCTCTCTAGGCTGCTGCTCTGGGCTTATCCATCTCTGCACTTCTGCACTGTTTTGGGTGGCATGCTCATTCTTGTGCTGTCTCTACTTTCAAACTCCAAGCAAGGAGTCTCCTGCTCCCATTCATCTCTGTATCCAGCGGCTGGCACGCAGTAGGTACTCAGGACATTATTTTTGAGTGAGTATTGACACCACCACATTTCTGGCCACTGGTCCCCACTCTCAGAGCTCACTTCTAGTACATTCACTTTCCCAATGGCTCCAGCACCTTCCACCCGACCCTGCTCCTCCCCATGTGTGTTCCTGGGCATCCCATCCCTGGGCTCTCTGCTCATGCTCCTGTCTCAGCTGAGACTGAGGACCCCAGATGCTCCAATAGCCAGGTTGCTTAGCAGATTGTCAGATCCTTAAGAGAGTTCTGAGCTCTGGGCCAAGGCTGGGGGGATTAGCAAAGGCCTTATCAAGCCGGATAAGGCTGTGACCTGGATCATTCTGAACTCAAAGCCACCCCCACTGGAATTCTCTGGGTCCCTGTCTAGGCCCCTCTGGTAATACCCTCAGCCCCAGGCTCTGGGTTTCTGTTGGACATCCTGCATCTGTGAAGGCAGCTGGGGGCTGAGCAGAAGAATGCCTGGCTTGGTGCAGGCAGAAGTTTCTCTCGCCACCTCGAGACCTATCTTCATCACTCGCTCCCATTTGGGCCTTTAAGATTCTGGAGGCCAAGATCTATTGGGATTCGCAGCCTGTGCACCCCAGTGTTGTGGCTGGGGGCAGGGAGTCAGCAGGGCCTGAAGCCCGATGGGGCTGCTCATGAGAGCAGGTCACAGGAGCCCAGGAGCTGAGGCCAGGCCAGAAAGGTCAGTCATGGGCATGAGGCTGCATATACTGGGAGGGGCAGACCAGCTGGAGTGGGAGAGATGGGAGAAGGTGGGGTCTGAAGAGCAAGGAGGGTCCCGGAGAGCAAGGAGTGTCCGTGGGGAGTGTGGGCAAAAGGCATAGGCCCTGCTGGAGGAGTCTCACTAGGGCCCTGGGGTCCCTTTCCCCTAAGGTGGCAAGCCCTGGGACCTGTGTGGTTCCCATGGAGGCCGGGCCCACCTGAAGGGAGCCGGAGATCACCCAGAAGGTTGTCCTTGAGACTGGGGGCAAAGCCAGGCAAGGTTAGGAAGAGGGTGAGAGTTGGAATCTGTGTTTACGTTAATCTGAGGCTTTGCCTGAATTTCTTTTTAACTCAATCCACAAGAAAATATTTGTCTTTGGGAAAAAGAATCGTCAGCAGTTCCTTAACCTTTTCTGAGCATCCACTGTATGCAGACACTTCGGGACACGTGGGCGGGAATACGGAGCTGGAGGATGCCACTCCAGCCCTGATAGGGAGGCTGCGCTGGCTTCTTCCTCCAGCCCCTGGAGCCCTCCTATCCCCGCCCCCATGCCCAGCCCCCTTTCTCTGGAAGGCAGTTTAGTTTTGGGCTGGTTTTATGTGGCCTTGCAGGTCAGACCTGTCAGGTTCAACTCACTGCTTTGCTGCTTACCAGCTGCGTGATACGGGTGAGCCATGTCTCTTCGATCCTTGCTGTCCTAATCTGCAAATAGCAGATGGTGGCAGCGCCCACCTCCTGGGATCCCTCTAAGGGTAAAAGGGGGATAAGCCACATCAAGAGCTTGGCCTGCTATCTGTGCTCGGTGAGCCTTGGCTATTTCTATTAGTCATTCCACAAACTCCACAAACATTTTATTCTCAGGCCCAGTCTGTGCCAAGGAGCTAGAGGCTGCCAAGTGTCGAGATGAAGTGAGACATCCTCACGGATTCATGGCCTAGTTTGTTCATTCATTGATAGATTCACTCAGGCAGTCAAAAAATGTATAGTAAACCTGATGCTGGGCACGAGGACAGTCCCCACCCCCAGGTTTCTCACAGTCTTGTGGGGGAGACACTAAGATAGAACACGATTGTCCTGTGATGAGGGCACTCACAGGATGCTGGGGGACAGAGAAGGGAACCCATCCAGTCTGGGGAGGGGGGCGGTGGGCTCATTAAAAGGCTTTGTTTTGGAGGGGAGCGCAAAGGAAGACCTAATTTCCTTATTGTTTCTCCAACTCACAGCCATGCTTCTACTGCAGGACCTTTGTACATGCTCTCCTCTCTGTGTGCGACGCTCCTCTCCAGGATGTCCCCGTGGCCTCCTCCCTCACCTCCTCCATCGCTTTGCTCCAGTGTCACCTCCGCAGGCAGACTTTTCCTGGCCACCCTATTTAAACTGACAAAGCCCACCATCAAGCTCCCTGTCCCAACATATGCCCACAGCACTCTGGTCTCCTTTCCCTGCTTTATTGTTCTCCGGAGTGTTGATCACCACCTGCCCAACTGTATCTTCTATGTGGTATAATTGGGGATGAGTTGGGGAACATAAAGGGTTCTTCCCAGGAATGCACTGGGGAGCAGGTGGTAGATAAGGCAAGGCTGGAAAGGGTGGTAGTGGGGCCAAATCATGAAGGGTCACATGCCTGTGGGGGGAAACAGGCACCTTTGACCTTGGCAGCAGGTGATATGTGCTGACCTGGAGGTTAAGAAGATTGATCCAGGAACAGAGGAGGAAACCAGGCGGACAGGTATCAGGAAAGGCATCTCAAGGGAGGGCACAGCTCCTGTTAGGCCCAGGGAAGGAGTCCAAATGTTATTCTAGCTTTATGGCATTCTAAAGGCCTGGTCTCATTTTCCCCATCCTAACAGACCGACGCTGGATTCTCAACGCTAGAGTGCGGAGGCTGATGGACTCAGCTTTGCCTTTGTTTCCTGCAGTGTCTAGCTGGAGCAATGCCCACAGGAATTGTTCCAGAAATGATTGCTGGGTTGGACTGGGATGGGAGACGGGTGGAAAGGCCTGGAATTGTGGTGTCAGGATCATGAGCCTAGAATCTCGGGTGCCACGTTGGATCTTGCCAGTCAGAGTCTGTTCTAGGGTTTCTCCAAAAAAAGAAGTGACATTACAGTGTGGAAAAACAAGCAGGCGTTTATAAGGCAAAAAAGACAACAAAGAACATTCTGCGGGTGCAGGGAACAACAGAAACAAAGACAGAAAGGAAGGCTAGCTCAAAGTATGTTTCTTGAGAATGAAGAGTTTTTTTAAATAATTTTTTATTGTTATGTTAATCACCATACATTACATCATTAGTGTTTGATATAGTGTTCCGTGGTTCATTGTTTGTGCATAACACCCAGTGCTCCACGCAGAACGTGCCCTCTTTAATACCCATCACCAGGCTAACCCATCCCCCCACCCCCCTCCCCTCTAGAACCCTCAGTTTGTTTCTCAGAGTCCATCGTCTCTCATGGTTCGTCTCCCCCTCCGACTTACTCCCCTTCATTCTTCCCTTCCTGTTATCTTCTTCTTCTTTTTTTTTTCTTAACACATATTGCATTATTTGTTTCAGAAGTACGGATCCGTAATTCATCAGTCTTGCACAATTCACCGCGCTCACCATAGCACATACCCTCCCCAATGTCTATCACCCAGCCACCCCATCCCTCCCACCCCCCACCACTCCAGCAACCCTCAGTTTGTTTCCTGAGATTAAGAATTCCTCATATCAGTGAGGTCATACGATACACGTCTTTCTCTGATTGACTTATTTCACTCAGCATAACACCCTCCCGTTCCATCCACGTCATTGCAAATGGCAAGATCTCATTCCTTTTGATGGCTGCATAATATTCCATTGTGTATATATACCACATCTTCTTTATCCATTCATCTGTCGATGGACATCTTGGCTCTTTCCACAGTTTGGCTATTGTGGACATTGCTGCTATAAACATTGGGGTGCACGTACCCCTTCGGATCCCTACACTTGTATCTTTGTGGTAAATACCCAGTAGTGCAATTGCTGGATCGTATGGTAGCTCTATTTTCAACTGTTTGAGGAACCTCCATACTGTTTTCCAGAGTGGTTGCACCAGCTTGCAGAGAATGAAGAGTTTAATTGGTGTCTCAAAGATAAAACAAAGCAGGTACTTGCTATCGACTAGGTGTTTGAATTTGCATTTTCAGCAAAGGTTTTGGCGGAAGTCAGACTTCAGTGTGTTATTGAAAAATAACCATTACATATGTAGGAACAGACTGAGACCCAGATAAGATTAGCTGTGTGTATCTTAATTTTATTTTTATTTAAGCAATCTCTACACCCAACTTGGGGCTCAAACTCACGACCCCGAGATCAAGAGTCACACGTTCTTCTGACTGAGCCAGGCAGGTGCCCCTGTGTGTATCTTTAGAGCAGGCTGCCAACTTATAGAATGACTGAAATCCAGTGAGGTTGGCTGCTCCCTCAGGTCTTGGCTCGTCCCCCAATTATTCTTTATTCCACAGATAAATATCAAATACCAATATGTATTAGGCTCTGTGCTAGCTGCTGAAAATATGATGAACAAGACTGATGGGTTTCCTGGCCTCTAGTGGAAGGGGCAGGAGACAGAAGTCCTAAACAAGTCCAGAAAGAGATGCATGAGAGGTAAAGATGATGGTCAGGGCTACGAAGGGGAAAAACAGTGATCTGAGCTTAACTGGAGGTTAACCTTGGGCAGGTGGTCAGGGAAGGCCTCCTGGAAGAGGGGGCATTTATGATGAGACCTGGAGCTCATACCAATGCTAAGTATTAGTATTACAGGCAGGGGGAGCAGCAAGTACCAAAGGCCTCAGTAGAAAAGCTTGGGGTGCTCAAGGTTCATGTGACAACAGGCACTGTCACTAGAAGGTCAGAGCCCGTGCGCGCCCTGGAGCTATTCAGTCTGTACCCCACTCAACTGATGTTGCTTTTTGCAACAGCCCTGAACATGACTGTGGCATGAACCAGTGTCAGGGGTGGGGAGCCCCACGAGGCGGAGAGCCCAGAATATTTGACAGCTCTCTCCATGCAACTGAAGGGATCCTGACTTTTCTGCGTGTGTGTTTTTAATTTCGCTAAATTGTCATTTTTTTTTTTTACACTTCTACAGACTAGAACTGATGCTTCGTAATTGACGTAAGCTAACGTCACGTGCTTTTGACAGGTCTCTCGCGTTCCTAAAACTTAAAGAAAGCTCCTTTTCCAGAGGAGTCAAGTGGGGGCCTGCCTCACCTCCTCAGTCCCCTCCTTTTACGCTATATTTCTTCTTCCTAAACTGCGATAAAGAAAAAGTGCCTCTGGGGACAGGAAGCTTACCACCCTCAAGACTGCTCATTCTATTCCCAGGACATCAGGGCTATTAGAAAACACTTTCTGGGCTTGACCCAAAATCAGCACCCCCGCCTGGTGCTGGCTCTGTGATCTAGAGCCACATGGGACAAACTGTGGTCCTTCTCACCCTCAACAGCCCTTTAGAAATTTGGAGACAGAGGCTGGGTACCCCGAGCCCCCTTCCAAATACCAGTCAGCCTCTGTTCCCTCCATCTGACAGGAATCCTGTGACCCAGACACCCCCCAGTTTTCCAGAAATGCTCTCAGAGCAGGGCTCGGGACCAGGCACATCCTTCCCGATGAGGTCAGTTAGGAGCCCTCACTCTGGGCATCACACTCGGGCCATGACAAGCAAAGACAGTGCTGCCTCTGTGATCTGAATGCTCCCAGGCTGGAGGTCACAGGTCTGATGACTGAGCTGTGTCATCCTGCCCTGTCCTTTCGTGGTTCAGTTTTGGGGTTCTTGGGATAGGATTTGTTCCTCTCGTTGAACTCATATCATCTTGCTCTTGATCGAGGCCATTCTGGGACACCATCAGGAGAAAAGTCCAAACTCCTTAGCCTGACGCCCAAGGTTCTTTGTGGCCTACCCCGCTGCGTCTCTTTAGCCAACCCTTCCACCATTTCTCATTTCCTACTAAACACATAGAGAAAGTTCCCTTTTCTGAGGAATCAAGCATGGGCCTGCCCCACTTTCCTAGTAAAAACAGCAGATGTTTGTTGAGCCCTTATGACGTGGCGACACAATTCTAAACACCTGCCATGCATCAGCTCGGAACACTGGGATGAGGCGGGTACAATGATTATCCCCATTACTGAGCTTAGCAAACCGAGGCACTGAGCAGTTAGGTCACAACAGCTAATGAGCGGTTGTTCCAGAACATGGGTTTTTTATCAGCAGGCAGCGTGCCTCAGCTTCCTGCACATCTTCTCTACTCTGCATCCAGTAACATTCTGTTAAGAGCGTGAGATTGCCCACAGTGTGAGTCCTTACAACACGGCAATGGGCAGATGTTAAAAATCAGGGCTTGTCTTCCCCCTGGAGAGCCAGTTATTAAGTATTCACTCGAATATCACTGCCTAATGCCCTCAGCTACCTCATCCATTTGTGGCTCCCCAAATGAACCATTGTGACGCATGCCTGTGAGTCCCACATAGGCTGCTCCTTCCACTTGGGATGCCCTTCCTTGCATCCTTGCCTGGTGAACTCTGATCCACTCTTTTTTTTCCTAATTTTTTTTTTTTATTGTGGTAAAATACACACAACCTCAAACTTACCATCTCAACCATACTAAATATAGAGTTCAGTGGTATTAAATACATTTATAATGCCGTGCAACCACCATCGCCGTCCATCTCCAGGACTCTTTTCATCTTGTAAAGCTGAGAGTCTGTTCCCATTAAGCGCTAACTTCCTATCCTTACCCCCCTTCCCTGGCACCCCCCCATTCCACTTTCTGTTTCTATGATGTTGACTACTCTAAGTGTCACCTATAAGTGGAATCGTATAGTATTTGTGTTTTTGTGACTGGCTTATTTCACTTCGTGTAATGCTCTAGGTTTAGCCATGTTGTAGCATGCTGCAGAGTTTCCTTCCTTTTTAGGGCTGAGTAACATTCCACTCTATGTATCTACCGCCTTTTGTTCATCCATTCACCTGTTGATAGACCCTTGGGTTATTTCCACATTTAAGCCATCGTGAATAATGCTGCTATCAACATGGGTGTACAGATATCCCTTTGAGACCCTGCTTTTAATTCTTTCGGGCACATACCCGCAGGTGGGGCTGCTGGGTCATATGGTGATTCTACTTTTAATTTTTTAAGGACTCACCATACTGCATTCCATAGCAACTATACCATTTCACATTCCCACCAATGGTGTACAAGGGTTCCAATTTCCCCAAACTACTTTTTTAAAGATTCAGTACAGGTGCCTTTTCTTCTAGAAAAGCCCTCTGTGATCTCCTCATCCTGGGATAGGTGCCTCTAATGTACATTTACTGAGCAACTACTGTGTGCTAGGCTCTGAGCTCAGCACTTGAAACACAAGTTTGCACAGGAGATGACCTCTGCTCTCAAGGCACTCCCTGTCCCATTCCTGGGGTACAGGCGGAGAGGGTAGGACTCAAGCCTGAGTTCTATGACAGGCCACTAGAGGGCCCTCCAGGCAGGGAGCAACCCTGAAGCTGGTGGGGATGAGACAGTAAGGAACGGTGGAGGCCAGGGTAAAGCTAAACACATTTCCAGCAGATGGGTGCATCTCCTTCTCTGCTCTGGCCAGCTGTCGTCATGTAGGAACCGAGCTGGGAATCGCTAGGTCTTTTATTTTATTTTAATTTTTTTAAAGATTTTATTTATTTGAGAGAGAGACAGAGGGAGCATGAGTGGGGAGAGGGTCAGAGGGAGAGGGAGAAGCAAGCCCGCGCCAAGCATGGAGCCCGATGTGGGGCTCGATCCCAGAACCCTGGGATCATGACCTGAGCCGAAGGAGGACGTTTCACTGACTGAGCAACCCAGGCGCCCCTCGCCAGGTCTTTTAAAGAGAAGCTGGCAATCTGGATTTCTGTCTGAGATCTCTTAAAGCTCACACGTTAGCAACTAATTCCAACATTTTGAAAAGCACCGTGTAGGACAAGCTCAGCACCAGCTCAGGGCTGCAGGTTTATAACCAAAGACCCAGTTCCACTCATTAAGCAATTATCAGGAATTATGAGCTCCGACTATGGCTCAGCTTTCACTTCTCCATGTAGAGTATGAGGAAATCACATGACACTTTGGTCAGGGGTCTTGTGAAAATCACGATCATTAGGTCTTTATTGGATGTCAATCCCTTTGTGGAGTGGCAAGAACAGGGACCAGGGTGACAGGCCAGGCTATAGCCTCTGGCTCTGCCTTTTATAAGCTACCTCACATCTGCCCCTCAGTTTGGGGTCTTAATGCCCCACAAGATTTTGTGAAGGTTCAAGATCCCAAATGGTGACCTCACCTTGTGCTGGCCGCACAGGGGATACTCACCGAGTATGGAGTTCCTCTCTCCTTCCTTCCTGATTGATCAGCCTCGAAACTCCCTCCAGATGGAGGTGCTAGAGTAGGCAGTATGCGTGATGAGTTCTACAACATTCCAGAGACAGGCACGCTTCCTGCGGAAGGAGAAATCAGGTAGAACTTCCTGGAGGAGGAGGACTCAATGTGCACCATCTGCCAGTGAGCCCTGGGCAAGCCTGCTTTATGTGCCAGCCTCTGGGGAGAGGGGAGCAGCAGACCCTCTGATCAGGCTGAGGGTACTTCGGCAGCTCTGGTCTCGGGATGAGAGAGTGTCCAAGTATCTCTGGCTGCCCTCCATGGGGCTTCGGCCCTGGGACAAGCCTGCACAAGAGTGACTCAGCAGGTGTCAGAGAACAAGCATGTTTATGAGATGTTTAATTTATTCCACAGATATTTCTTGAGGACCTGCCATGTGTCAGATATTGTTCTAGGTGCTGGGGTCAGAAATGAATCAGAGAAGGATCCTGCCCTCCAGAGTCTTCCACTCAGTGGGGGTGGAAGTAGTTGGGGCGTTTTCATCACTGAGGTGTGAATGACTGACTGGATCCAGTACCAGGAAGAGGGGGGGTGGGAGGGGCTGGGGTGGGGGGAGACAATGAGTTTGGTCCTGGTGTTCCTGCAGGACACTGAGTTACACTCTCAAGCAGGTATTCGGATTGTAATGATTGTATATATTTAATTACTATATTTGACATGTGGGCTGGGGCGATGGGTATGAAGCTAGAGCTGGAGGGGTCATTCATTCTCTCGGCAGACCTAACTTAGCACCTACTGTGTGCCAAGCGCCAGGAGTACAGACATGAAGCAGACACAGTGCCTACCCTCGGCGGGGGGGGTGTGTGTGATGCCGTAACAGCAATAATATTTATAATAGTTACGTTCACTGAGCACCTACGAGGCACCAGGCACTGTGCCGAGCCTCTCTGCAGCGCTTCATTGAATTATCACAATTACAGAATGAAGCTGGTTCCATTATTGTCCTGTTCTACAGGTGCTGATAAGAGCAAGACCTGAGGAGGCCAGGGGACACAGGTAGTTGGAGGGGACATCCAGATTTGAATCCAGTTCCGTCTGACTGGAAGCTCAGACGGTTGGACCTGACATTGTACTTTTTCCTCATTCCCGTACTCATTTCAGGGGGTGTAAAGCTAGTGCCGGACACTGCGTGGCCGGGCTAGCCCCTGGACATTTGCATAAAACTAAGACCTAAGACCCTGACCATGGATGAGCTCACCCCGGGAGAGGCGGACAGAGAGAGGAGCAGACTCTGAGGGCAGATCCTTGAAGACACCTGCAAGTGGGGGGGGGGCGACAGAGATGGGGGTGAGCAGCGGAGAGCGGATGGCGGGGTGTGGCCTCTCAAAGCCAGAGAGAGAGAGAGAGAGTGGGTTGGGTGGGGGGTGAAGCCCAGGCTTGGGAAGCACCAGGCTTTGGGGGGGTGGGTCCCTGGGATCCAGCTCCGGGACACAGCGGAGGCTTCAGGCGGCCCCGCATTCAGAAGGAAGTGTGTGATGAGCAAGTGGAGGCTTCTCCGTCCAGAAATGTGGCTTTTAGAGGGGAAAACAAAAGCTGGAGAGACAGGTCGGCAGAGGTAGGGAGGCTTCCTTTTGCTCGCTCGTTTTGTTTGGTGTCGGATGGCGAGGCCCGTGAGTGTCCGTAGGTGGAGGAAGGGACTGGTGGGGAAAGGGAAAAGTGCGCGTGGAACAGAGAGGAGTCTTTGCCCTCCCCGCTACCCCCCGCCGGACGCCTTGCGTACGTAGTCGGTGTCTTTGCTCTCTGTTCCCTCGACCCGAGGGGAAGCGTGAGGGGCTCCGGCCTCCGTTTCGCTCACAGCGGATCCCCTGCAGCGCCTTGTGTGTGGGAGACACTCAGTAGGTACTTTCTGTATGGCACTGGGGTTCACAGGGTTCGGTGGGGTGCCCAGCAGTCAGGTCTCAGGAAGAGAAGGACCGGTGAGGGCCGCAAGGAGGGGCTTCTCTCTGAGGCTGCCGTGATTGAGCTGAGAGAGGGGAGAAGAGACGCCAAGAGGGAGAAGGAGGAGCTCACACCCACGTCTCAGAAAAGTGTGTGCACACGGGGGGGTCGGGGATGGAGCAGGGCTCAGGATTCATAGAAGTGGAGAGCAGAGCCTAATAACAGTTACCTATGCTCCTCAAGAACATTCTAGAAGGTTACATTTACTTATTTGCACTGTTTGGCCACTGCTCTGTTATAAATGCATTCATTCACTTCACCCTAACAAGGACTCTCTGAGGCAGGCCAAGGGCAGCCAGCCCGGAGGAGATGCAGCTTGTGGTGGGGAAGCCAGGACCAGACTTGAAGCTCCTCTGGAGCCTGTGATGTCAACCCCTGAGCCACACATCTCGCCACCCGGCCTTGTTTTATACAGTATGTTCCTCACCACGAGCCTCTGGGGCGGCAGGGAGTCACTATTCTCCTAGATCACAGGAACAAACAGAGAAGTGTGGTGACTTGCCCGGAGTCACACAGCACAGCTCCTGGGTGGCTGAGTGGGGACTGCGGCTTGCATGGCTCTGACTGCAAGCCTGGTGGGTTCTCCCTCGCAGAGAGAAGGAAGGCAGGAATTGGGTAAGGAGCCCGGGGCCAAAAGGGAGGTGCCAGCCGGGCTCCAGCTACAGTTTACAACATCTCTCCAGAGTGGGGCTGTCACAGGCTCCTGGGTCGCCCCAGCCCCGGGACAAGGCAGAGTCGGGGGTTAGCAGGTCGGGAACGACAGGAAGAGGGGGTGCCGCCTGGCTGCCATGGCTGTCCCTGAGTTGAGCCCCAGGGAGTTGGAATGAAATGCGAGCAGGAGCCGTGGGCTGGAGGACTCCAGAGACACAGGGCGGCGGGAGGAGGGAGGCTGCCCTGGGAGGGGGATCCCAGGTGTGCTGTCCCTGGTGGAGAACCCTGGAAAGTGGGTGGCCCAAGCCAGACTCTCCTCAGTGTCTCTCCCGAACATCGCCCAGGCACTGTGACATGCTCCAGGGAATAGCTGCTTTGGGACCCAGGGAGGCAAAAGGTCCTCAGGGGTCTCGAGAGGGAGAAACAGGGCTTCCCACATGAGCCCTCTGGAGTCCCGGAGCTGGCCCACGCAGGAGCGTGGGAGGAGGGCAGAGAGGCCTTTAAAACCCGAGGGCCCAGCCCCTGCTTCTTCCGCAGGCCTGAGGTGGACAGAAGGTCTCCCTGGTGAGGAATCTCATTCTGGGGGCTGCCTTGCTTGAGGTAGGGTGGTGGGCAGGGTACAGGGAGGGAGAGGGCCTGGGAGAGGAGGCCCCTGATGCCCCAGTGCCTCCCCCTCCCCAGATTGAGGGGAGGTCTCTCACACGCCTGCTGTGCCGTGGGCTTGCTGCTGTCCATCCTTCGTGGCCAGAGACCTAACCTGGGGGTCCTAGGGCAGGGGGGGGGCTGCTACCTCCTGTCCACCCAGGGACCCGGCCACTACCGACCCCCACGTTTTCGGGCTTCCGTTAGGCTGTCTGTCTCCACTCTCTCCACCTCTCATGACCTCAGCCACCACTTTACTCCAAAATTATCTCACGGCTGTGCTCATTTCCCTCTGTGGTCGCTCGATAAAAATAGCAGCCCCACATCCTTCTCCCGGTGACTGGCTCTGAGCTCCACTGATGGGCCACTTTCCCGGCCCCTGGGACAGCTGTGTTCATGCTTCTGTCGCCTCCTCAGTGAGGCCTCTCTGCCTCTTCCCGACCCCTTTCCATGGGGCCTCGTGCTGTTCCCTCACACCAATGGCCCTGGCCCCAGATGCTCTAAAATGTGCCTGGGAATTTGGTTCAGATTCAGGTATGGTGAAGCCAACAGATCAGAAGTCAGGTGGCATTTAGAAGACAGTCTGTTATTCACCGTTTCTGAGAGAAGGGGACCCACCCCACCGGGCAGGGCCACACGGGGAAGCACCAAGTTGAGCAGGAGGCAGAAGAAATGAGAGCAAGCTCGGTCCAGAGCCTTTCTTGTGTTTTCCACGGGAAGGGCAAGGCAGGGCAGGGCAAACAGCTTGGGATTGGCCAGCTCGAAGGATTTCAGCAAACTCTGGGCTGCAGGGGGTGGCGGGTCCCTAGCTGCCTGCTTCCTGGCCCTGGGGTGGTGATTTAGGGCAGGGGAAATATTGGCTGGGAGTGGGAGAGTTAGACAGAGGGGTTGGGGAGGGAGTTGAAGACTGGCTGGTTTGCATGTATGAAAGCCACGCTCCCCGGGGAGTCTTCTGTTACCCTGGGAATTAGCTGTTCCTGGGGGAGGCTGTGTCTTCCCAGCCCAGTAAAGCGACCACAGGACATCCAAGCATCATCAAATATGGAAAAGGAACACCATGAATAGTACACAGGGGCTGCTCAGAGGCAGTGAGCAGAGTAGATTCACAGTCCTGGGCTGAATCATTGGGCAGCTCATGTCCCCTTCTCGAGCCTCAGTTTCCCCATCTGTGAGATCAGTGACTGCTAGCCCCTTGTTCAACAAATGACTGTCGAAGGACAGACACTGTGCCAGCAGGTTTAACAATAAACACCTGCCAGGATTCTCGGCGGGCTTAAAGAGACAGGGGAGAGAACCTGGCACATTGTGGGTGCCCTGTGCGTGGTGGCTGGCACCTTCCTCCTGTTGCAGCTCCGGGAAGCAGCCGAGGAAGACGGGTGTGGAAGAGTAGGGTCTAGAGTCTTTTCCCTTGGCTGGTTAGAGCCCTCGGGGCAGAGGCCATGGGTGGACAGAATCCTCAGGAATGTTCTTGGAACTCAGAGGGGCTGCTGGACAAAGGGCGGCACGGAGAGGCCAGCCTGGTAGCCAGGAGCCCCGGGGAGCTGGAGATTGTACGTTTGGAGCCAGGCCTCCGGAGGTGCCAGGGGCTCGGGGCAGAGCCCTGCACAAGTGACCGCTGGACTCAGGGATCAGAGACAGCCGGGCACCGAAGGGGAAATCCTGTTAGACCATCAGCCAAGCGAGCAGCTATGGATAAACAAGGACTTTGGGATCCACACAGGGAAAGGAGACAGGCAGCCACCGGTAAGGAACCTTCAAGAGGCCAAGTTAGAATCAGGCATTGGCCCACGACACATGGACTCTCCTCTGCCTTCTGGGTGAGAATTTTCGGGACTCAAGGCCAGTGATTCATGTGTTCGCCGAAGGCAGGTGCTGGGGAGGGAAGCTGGGGTCTCCAGGCTCCACGGCCCACAGGGCAACTCAGCCTTCTGTGAAGGGAGGCTGTGTTGTGCAGTGAAAGGTGCTCAGGCCTGGGTTTGAGCCCTTCTTCCACTTCTTACTGGCTGCATGGCTTCTGGCAAGTTCCACGAGCTCTTTGAGCCTCCATTTCTCCACTGGAAAAATGGGAGCAGTGATAGCTGCCCTTCGGAGCCCTCATGAGTACCCAGGGTCGACTTATTCTTTCGGTAGGCACAGTGCCTGGGGCCCATGGAAATGTATGAACTTGAATTCTTTTAGAATCAGGAGGAAAATAGAATATAAGAGTCACGAATACGTCCTACTGCATCCAGCCCGGATTGTGTTGGTTTCCATACCGACACGGTTGTAAAATACTCCTTGAAAGAAATTTTTTTGGAGGAAGGGGCCCATGAAAGCAAAACTGCTCAGGACCCACAAAGCCACAAGAAGGCCCTGAAAGGTGGTCACACTGTCTGCAGAGGGGACCGTTGTGTTGGGACATCTATGGTGGGAAGTCCTCTCCTGCCACGATGGGGGACCATACCCCACAGGCGCTCTACTGCCCCCCAGGGGCCCCTGGGATCAACTCCTTGAGTTGGTGGGGACCTGGGGGTGGGGTCCGAATGCGTCTCCCGAGAGGCATGTCACGGGATGGGATGTGTTTTCTTTTCCAGAACCCCAGAGATGAACGGCCTTCTCATACTGGCTTGGTTCCTGGTTTGCAGTAAGTGCTGGCCCCATGACCTCTGAACTTGTGACCTTCCACCCCTAAGAACCATAGGGTAGATGGAAAGGAGGCTAGTCTTTGAGGTCGGGGAGACTTGAGTTTGAATCTTGGCTCTGTGCTTCCTGTGTAGACATCGACAAGAACCTTCGCCTCTCTGAGTCTCTGTCTCCTCATCTGTGACACAGGATGATACTCAGCCCACTGGTGGGGCTGTCGCACGATTCTAGGTGGTGATGGGTAAAGATTCTGCCTTGGGAACAATATGTGGCTTTCAAATATGCGAGGCGTATTTTTTACTTTGGTGCAAAACAAAACAAAACAAAATAAAGCCCAAACGAGAACAAGACCCTTCTGTAACTATTCCGTTCCTGGGTCATTCTTTGCGGAGGCCGGCCCCACCTGCTGCCACCTTCCAGCTAGAGGTAACCGCCCAGCACAGGGGAGCCCCATAACCATGTACACAGCCCCCCTCCCCGGCAGGCCCCCCCCCGGCAGGCTGTCCTCATCTTCGATGTCTTGCCAGATCCCTGGAGACTCGCGGAGGGCGGAGGGCGGAAGGCGGGAGGCTTAGTGCAGGGAGGGAACACTTGGCTCACTGTGAAACCCTGAACCTTTCCCTCCAAACTACTGTTTCTCAATCTGGAAGATGAGGGAGCTGGCTTCAGTGGTCTGGAAGGATCCCACCCTTCTATGGTCCTGGGCCTTATGTTCTAAGTGGTGTTATTTGCGGGGAGGGGGGTGCGCATCTGTCTGCCTGCTTTCCTATCGCTACTGTATTAATTATACCTCGTGTTTCTTGGTCATTCACTAGGTGTCTGCTTCTGTGCTCAAAATTCACATCCTTTCTCTCATTTTAACCCTCAAGATAACTCCACAACGTAGGCGTTCACTTTAGCCCCCCGCCGCCCCACTGCCCCTAATTTGCCGATGAGGAGGCAGAGGCTCTGAGAGATTAAGTGACTTACTCGACATCATGCTGTGAAAATGAGTGGGCAGAGGCAGGATTTGAACCCACGGTTCCCATTCTCCGAGTCCAGACTTGTAGCTCTACTGCTTGTCCTCTCCTTTCTTGCTCCCGTCCCACTAATGGGGAGAAGAAAGAGGAGACGCCTGGGTCCCCGCGAGCCCCAGGGCAGGAATGGGGGCAGGAGCAGGGGCAGGTGCATGCCGGGCAAGCATGTTCGCCAGGGGCCGGGGGCTGTCTTCCAGGTGTTCCTGCTGTGCCCGGGGGCTTGCTGGACCTCAAGTCCATGATTGAGAAGGTGACTGGGAAGAACGCCTTGACAAACTACGGCTTCTATGGCTGCTACTGTGGCTTGGGCGGTCGGGGGACCCCCAAGGACGGCACGGATTGGTGAGCTGATTATCATGATTATCTTTTATGTTCAGCCTCTGCGCCCGCAAGATCTCATGTAATTCCACGTCAGTTCCGGAAGATGAGTATTAAAGCGCCATTTTATTGGTGAGAAAACTGTGTGTCAGAGAGGTGAACTGACTTGCTCAAGATACATCTAGTAATGTCACGCATCTCAGTGACCACATGTGTCAGTTGGTCCATTGCTACATAACATATCACCCCGAGAGTAGTGACTTCAAGTGACCATGACCATTTACTTTGCTAAGAATCTACCTGTGGGGCAGGGCTTGGCAGGATGGCTTGTCCCTGCTCCACCCAGCTTCAGCTGGGGCAGCTCAAATGAGGCTGGACCATCCAGTTTCCGGAGGGCTCACTCCCATGGCTGACATGCTGTCGCCCCTGGCTGTTGGCTGGGGCCTCAGCGGAGGCTGTGGGCTGGGGGCCTCGGTTCCTCTCACTTAGGCCTCTGCAAGGCTGTTGGAACTTCCCCACAGTACAGTGACCGTTGGGTTCCAAGAGTGAGTGTCCCAACACTGCAAGACAAAAGGGTTTAGCCTCAGAAATTCTATGGTGTCAGTTGGTGGAGGTAGTCACAAAGGCTTTGAGAGGAAGGGGATCGAGATTCCATTTCTTGATTGGGAAATGTCAAAGTTCTAGAACATGCGAGAAGGAGAGACGATTCTTTGGAAAATTCTGAGACCCCTGATGTGGATGATGGGATGGGGCCATTAGGCAAATGGATGGCAGATGGTGGGAGCCAAGTTTCCACTGCTGGAGGGAGAGTTTACGCCCTATGGTGATGGATTAGAGGTGGAGATGTCAGTATGACCTCCTGTTTAGCTTAATATAGATGCCGGTGGTTACATACAGAAATAGGTACAGATGTGTGTACAAACATGGGTTAAAATAGACACATTTTTTTGCTCTGGCAGCAGAGAGGACCTAAAAGAAACAATATCCCATTAGCAATAAGCAACTCCTAATGCCCAGACCTGGTCTCTGACACTATTCTTCGAAAAACAGAACCAAGGCTCCTTGGAGACCTGGCTGATTCTAGGACCAGGGCAGAAAATACACAGGACGAACCTGGAGTCTCATGTAAGGCCAAAAGATAAGGAAGTGTTCAAAAAGAACCACCTGCCACATTGATAGAGATGTCAGGGAGCACAGGAGCTAACTGGAAGGGCTCCCAACGGCCAAAGCTGGAGTAATTAGAGGAGCAAAATAAGCCCATAGCCTCAGTCTTATCATGAGAAAAACATCAGCCAAACCCCATAGAGGGGCATCCTACAAAATACCTACCCAGCACGCCTCAAAACTGTCAAGGTCATCAAAACCAAGGAAAATGTGAGAAATTGTCACACTCAAGAGGAGCCTAGCAAGGCATGACAACTAAATGTAATGAGGTATCCTGGATGGGATCCTCACATAGAAAAAGGATATTAGATAAAAACTAAGGAAATCTAAATAAACTATGGTCTTTTTATAATTAATCAATAATGATATATTATGATTTAGCTGATTAGTTATTTAGTCAATGACATCAATATTGGTTTGTTAATTGTAACAAGTGTATTGTACTAATTAATGATGGGAAAAACTGGATGTGGGGTAAAAGGGAACACTCTGTACTACCCTCTCTATTTTTCTATAAATCAATTTAAAAAAAATGCAATCTGCCACACCTAACATACTGGAAGTTTGTTTTTTGCTCACCTAAACAGTTCCATGTGGATCACATGTTAATTCCAGGACCCAGGTTCCTTCCCTCTTATGGCTCTGCCATCCCCTGTGGTCTCAGAGTCCTCTGCTGGGTCATCACCATCCAGCTGAGAGATGGAGAAAGAGAGAAAGGGGAGGACAGTGTGGGAGGGTTTCATGGGTAGGTCTGAAAGTGGTGAGCATCCCTTCTGCCCATGATGCCCTGGCAGGAACCTAGTCGTGTGGCCACACCCACTTGCAAGGGAGGCTGAGAAATGTAGGCTCACCGTGAGCCCTGGAGGAGAAAGCAGGTCAGCGAGCCACTAGCCAGTGGCAGGCAGCCCCAGTGGAAGAGCAGAGAAGTACTCATCCATATCCCTAGATTTTTTCTTTGTCAGACCGCACCCACCTAGGTGGCCTCTGCTTAAAGTGACGTGCCCCTTACGTAGGATCTACGTCTCTTGCATTGACAGGTGCTGTTTGGTGCATGATCACTGCTATGCGCAGCTGGAGGAGAAAGGCTGCCACATCTGGACACAGTCATACAAATACAGATTTGCACGGGGACTGGTCACCTGTGGTAAGCCTGGGGCTTCCCATTCGGGCCACTGATAGAACCTGGGTCTCTGCTGGTTCTGAGTTCAGCTGCCCCTAGAGGTCAGCCAGCCTATATCTTAGAGGGCAGAGCTGGGGGCAAGAGGGGCAGGGTTATTGCAGCCATATCTGACCTCTGGGGAAGGGCTGAAACATCGCAGCCTGAGCATTCACTAGGTGCCAAATGCTTTGCATACTTCTGTTTACTTGCTCCCCCAAATATCTTTTGGAGTGTATTTAGTCTCCCCATTTTACAAATGAGAAAGCTGGAACTCAGAGCCTTGCCAGTGCGCACAGCTAGAGCTGGGATTCAAGCTCAGGGCCATCTGAGTTCAAAGCTAAGTCTGGGGGTGGTATCTCCTCTATGAGAACTGGAGTTCCTCCGGAGCAGGGGCTGTCTCCGCCATCAAACTGGGAACTCCCAAGGGCAGAGAATGTGTCTCCACCGTCAGACTGGCAACTCCTGGAGGGCAGGGGCTGTGTCTCCCTGGAGGGAAGCCTCCCCCTGGGGCAGCAGCTACGCCTCTTCCATCGGCTCACGCATTTCCCAGTGTGGAAGCTGTGCTTCCCTCATCAGACTGAGAGCTTCCTGGGCAGGAGGCAGGCCGGGGAGTCGGCTCCGACTAGAGGCAAGCCCGAGACGCAGAGTCGGTAGAGCCCCCCTTCGCTTCCTTACTGTGCATTTGGCGTCCTGTCTGCAGAGCTCGGGCCCCCCTGCCAAGCACAGCTCTGCGCCTGTGACCAGAAGCTCGTCTACTGCCTGAAGAGGAACCTAAGGAGCTACAACCCTCACTACCAATACTTTCCCAACTTCTGCTGCTGACCAAGACTTTTGTCCCCTTCTCCTACAACACGGAGCCCACCGATGCTGCTGGGCTCCCGAGAGAGTCTCCCGGTCTCAGACCTTCTTCTCTCTCCATGGTCCACGGGGCTTGGAGGAGCCCCATGGCCACTCTTCACGCTCCACAGAGTCCCAGGAGAGCGACTTGGGTCATAGGACCGGGTAAGGTCAGGGTCTCTGGCCCCCGCTTGTGAGGTCGGCCCCTCTGATGCTGGGAGCTCACCCCTAGCTCCAGGCCAGCTGTCCCCCCTCATCCTGAAGACAGTGCCCCTTCTCCAGCAAGATGCATTTACTGTTCAGTTTCTGCAATCGGATTCTCACTACCACCCTTTAGAGAATTTTTACTCAAGGTAGAAGCCAAGTTGACCCCATAAGTCTGTCATATAGATATTAAATAAAATTTATTCTTGGGGCGCCTGGGTGGCTCAGTCGGTTGAGCAACTGCTTTCGGCTCAGGTCATGATCCTGGAGTCCCGGGATCGAGTCCCACGTCGGGCTCCCTGCTCGGCAGGGAGTCTGCTTCTCCCTCTGACCCTCTTCCCTCTCATGCTCTCATTCTCTCTCTCTCAAATAAATAAATAAAATCTTTAAAAAAAATTTATTCTTAAGACAAATAAAACCACATGGGCATTTTCCTCTGCTCTGGGGTATTGCCCGCACCTCTCCTTCCTCTGCCACTGGGGCGCTGAACCCCGAGTTAACCACGGACTCTCAGGAACAGAAAGTGTGGATTCAAAAGTAGAAGGTTTTCTGGGACCAGATCCAAGCCTCTTTTGGGGTTCATCTCCTTACCCCTTGGGGGGGCCTCTCCGGCCAAGCACTGGGCTGCATTCTTCCTTAAGGAGATGGGGAGAAGGTGCTAGGCAATCATGCTAGCTTGAGCTTCCGGGCCAGAGAGGGTCACGTTCAAATCCTGCACTGGCTTCTCCAGCCATGTGGTCTCAGGCTTGTTACTGAACGTCTCTGACTTCCAGTTTCTTTAAAAAAGGAGCTAGAACGTTTTTTTGAAAAATGTAAAACGGGTAATCCGGAGGCCACCTGGGTGCTGACACGGGAATGCTGAGGTTCTGGAATGTCACAGAGCAGGACATTTAAAAAAAAATAGGGTTCAGCCGAGGGATTTATTTTTACCAAGCAAGGATTCTAAAAAACCACCTCATCTATCAATTCGTAAAAGAAAGGGCGTTCTAATACAGAGATTGCAGGAAGAATGCACACATTCTAAAACAGAGGAGAGTCCTTTCCAAGGAAGGAACTTTGGCTTCCTTACACAGACAAACCCCAGAATAACCACATAATAAATGGGATCTATATTTAAAAAGCTCCAACGCTGAATGTTTTCAAAATAAAATTTAATTTTTTGAGGTGACTCTGAATGTACTAGTGTCTTAGAAAAGTTTGATACAGACTCGCGTCTGTATTTGACAGTGTTACACAGAATGGGGCTCAAATGTCCCATTTGCTAATCAGATTTTTTTTTGATCGAAACCACTTCCCAAGTCCAATGTTAAATAGGAATGTAGCAGAGTCAGAAGCTTCACTCTGATGCCATCTCTCCCCAGTTGTGATATCCTGGCTGATGGAGACCCCAGTCCCGGCTTCTCCCGCCTCCCATCAGGGTCAGGAAGGTTCTGCTGCTAGGTTTGGCAGGAGGGGCTGGGTGCCGGCTGTCACCTCTGGGCATCCCAGTTCAGGGCACCAGCATTCAGACAGGCACAGGCAGGCATTTGTGGACAAAGGAAGCTGTGAGGTTATGAAAGCAACACTACAGGCTGAGCTGGGCTTGAGCTGGAGAGGCCCGTGGGGAACTTTTGTTTATCTATCAGGACACTGAGGTGCAGAGAGGTTAAGAGACTTTCCCAAAGTCACACAGCACATCAACAGCCAAAGGTGGAGTTAGACCTCAGATCCTGGTTCTAAGCCCTGGACTCTGACTGCTAATCCCACTTGTCTTCGGCTCCAGCCCACACAGAGAGAACACAGAACCTGGGGTGGTTCAGAGACTCGTCCATATTAGGGGTTCTTGGGAGGATCCCCTGCATTCCACCTGAGGGCCAGGTTCCTCTCTGCTCTAACTGCCTTGGATAACAGAGGCCGTCCCTGGGTGGTTAGTCTGGTTGGGGCTCTGGCTTCACTGGAGAGGGGGACCCCACTGAGGTCCTCCATGGTGGCTCCTCTGGACCCTCATTTGCTGCCGTGAACAGCCCTTGGGGAAATGATGATATCCAGGAATCGCCAAAACCTGGGAGGAGGCGGTCTCTCCGACTCTGTTATTTGACCAGCTCTTGGGTGACAGGAGAACCATCAGGGAGGTCATCTCTCAAAATTGCACGCCCCCCCAAGGGGCGTACCGTCCTGGATCTGTCAGATGTCCCTTGGCTACGTGGAAACTGCATTTCCCAAAAATTCCATCCTTGCAGAATTCCAGGCTGGTTTCGGTCTCCGGAGATGTTGTGCATGAGACGCTGTCCCGGCTGACACCTGCTGTCCCGTATCTGCGGGCTCACCGTGTCAGTGTCAGGAAGCTGCACCAGGTCCTGCCGGGCCACCTGCCCCAGCGCCTCTTGTTGGAGGTGATGAAATGATGAGGGCGTTCAGGGCTGTTCTCACCATTCCATTCATCCCTGTCCTTCCAGTTTGCCCTGTCACTTGGGCCACATGATTTCAGGTAGCAACACCAGCAGAATAAGAAACAGAATGTTTTTTTTTTTTGCTGGCGCCCACAATCGTGGAAGTAAATCCCGGTAAAAAGTCCCTGATTGTGTATATGGGTATCTCCTCGCCGTTCTGGGGCTCTGATCAAAGCCTGCTTGATAGAGCCGGCTTCCCAGGGCCTAGCGGCGTGCCTGGCAGGGGCTTCTCCAGTGTTTGTTGATTGAATGAGGGACTGGATGAACAGATGAATGAAGGAGACACAGCCCCCGCACTCGAGGTGTTCACAGAGCGGCGCGGAGACAGAACTGAGGAGCTGGGCCGGCAGCACAGTGGCCACGGCGTGCTGACCTCTCTGGTGGCGCAGTCCGGACGAGCGCTGGCTTGCCCTGGTCCCTTTGGCTTCCCGGTCCCTGATGCCTCCCTGATCCAGGCTTGTGCTGAGTGAGGGGAAGGGCCCTTCATCAGACGGCCACGCCGGGGCCGTCCCCTCGGGGGCCGGGGGAGATAACCCAGTGCCCTGAAGTCTAGCAGGGGGTGTGGTCTTCCTGCATATGGCTTGCCCCCGAGATGAGGTCCCAGACTGCTCTGTGTGTCCAGAACCGACTTCTGGTCACACTCGCACATCTGTTTCTGGCACTTGCTCCCGGGACCTGCGCTAGCGCGGAAGGCAACTGGGGTGCTCCCCTCTGCTGCCGCCAGAGAGACCCATCCTACCCCACTCAGGTGGCGAGAGCCTCCCTGGGGATCCTCAGAAGTCCTGCCACCTCCTGGAGGCCTCAGGATGGTGCCCATGCCCTTCCCTGCTGAATTCAGAAAGCCCACGGCGATGGCGTAAGTCAAGCCCTGGGGGAACGCCAAGCCCTGGGGGAGGTTTGCTGTTACTCGTCAAGGGTCCTCGATCCATCTTTTCTTTCACATACTACTCCAGTCGCGCCACTTCCTTCCTCTAAGGCCTTCAGTGGCTCCCTGTTGCCACGTTCTTCAGCCTGAAGTTCAAGGTCTTTCTGCGGCTGGCAGCCCTGCCTTTCTGCTTGATCTCCCAACCATTCCCCACTTCCCCAGACCTCCACTCCTCACCAGCTTGCCCTGTGTGTTCCACTCTGCCTCTGCTCTCGCCGTTTCTCCCCTTCTGGGATGTTGTCCCTCTCCTTTATCTGTGAGGTTTTTTTTTTTTTTTTTTTCTTATCGGTAATAATAATCATGAAAGCTACCACTTACAGACTGCCTGCTATGTGCCAGGGACTTTCTTATAGGTTAGGTCCCTTCATCCTCCCAACAACCCAACAGGCAGATGTCATAATCCCACTTAAGGGACGAGTCGATTGAGGCCGAGCATGGAACTTTGGCCACACAACCCGAGAGAGGCAGAGTGGGGATTTGAACCTGGGACCGTGCTGATCCAGAGCCTGAACTCCCCGGGGACGGGACCTGTGCCTCACTGCTGCTGGCTCGCCTTTCCTAGCTTGGCACAGGGTCTGGCACAGGGCGGGGGGAGGGCCCAGTGAGTGTGCTCTGGGTCAGACCCCCTGCACGCTGCTGCCTCTGTCAGCGCTGCCTTGGATCAGAGACACCTCGGCTGCGAGCAGGGCTCAGGTCTGCATCTTCTTGGGAACCACAGCCAAGATTAGGCCAATATAGAAAACCTGGTTTTGGGGGAGCCTGGCCGCCGACTCCCACTGGCTCAGTGAGAATCGACGGCCACAGGTGGGGCCCAGAGGCCCTGCAGTGCCTCCCGAGCACTCGGAGAAGCATGGAGTTAGACCCTGGCTAGCTGTAGGGTCTAACTGACTTTGCGCCCCAGACCATCCAAACACCTCCTCCACACTCAACTGGGTTAGCATTCTATTAATCGGAATTTAATTTGGGGTAACGAGAAGTATTGGGAACTAGATACCAGGTTCTAGTCCTGACTCTGCATGTGTCTTTGTGTCTTGGGTGACCCTGGGCAGCCCCTCTCCTGACCTCAGCTTTCCCATTTTAGGGGACCAATTTGACAGATAATTTTAACACTAGCCCTGGTCCGTGAGTGGGTCATGAAATCAGTTTGGAGGCTTGCATCTGGTGTGGCACGTGCGTGCGTGTGCATGTGCGTGTGTGTTAATGTATCACAAGCAGTAAAGTGCTGCTTCAGCAAATTGTGTCTCTGTGGTGGGCGTGTGTGTGTGTTGGGGGCTGACTGGATCCAGGTGTGAAATTTCTTACATTCTGTGGGTTGCCATCAAAAGGATTTGAGAAACCCTTGCTCACATGACCTCTCAGGGCCTGCCTGGGTCTGAAGCTGCTAGCATCTGAGTGGCTTCCCTGTCTGAGCCTTAATTGGTCTGGTGCCCCTGGGCCCCCTCATCCTTCTCCTCAAGCATTAGATCAGAACGGGGCTTCTGGCCATGGATCTCCAAGCCTGTGATGGAGTCAGTCCCTGAACGTTCTGGAACCACCCAACAGAGGCACTGGACATAAGCACAGGTGTTTGGCTCCTGGCTGGGACACAGAGAGCCAAGCCACGAGTTTAAGCCCTGGAGAGCCAGTTTTTAAGGGCTTTGGACCAGATGGGGGCTCATGTGGTAGCTCTGTGTATTTCCTCGCCATGTGACCCCAGGCCTGTGATTCCAATTCTCCAAGCCTCAGTTTCTCGGCTGTCAAACGGGATAATAATACCTTCCTCACTAGGCTGTTGGGAATATTTGATGATATGATGCACGTAAATTACCTGTTGCAGTGTCTGACAAAGAGGAGGCACTCAATGATGGCCCCTATTGTCAGAGAGGACCACCAAACCCAAGCCCAGGATGTGAGACTGGATGTGACTCCAACCAGTTAGCTCTAAACACAAGCCGTAGGGGCCGAGGTTGGTGTCCAGGGTGGAAGGTGGCCCCCCGCTGCCCTGTGAAGCGCTTATCACATTGGATGTGGGTGGCGGTGATGCTGTGGTTATGGCGACCCCATGGGGAGCACGGTGAGCTCTCTGGCGGGCGTAGCAACACTCACAGGTGAGGCAGCACCTGTGGGGAGCCCCAGGCTGGGCCTGGGGCAGCGGGCCCTGCATCTGGGCAGAGGCCGCGCGTTCCCGCATCTCCAGCCTCTATCTGCGGGCTACCCCATGCCACCTGTCCACTTACTCCACCGGCTACATCCCTCCCACCTGCTCAGGCCAGCTGTGCACTCCCTCTGGGTGACATCTGTCCCAGCGTCCCCAGTAGAGGCCGCCATTCCTCTCCAGGGCCCCCATGGAGTACCAGTCATTTGTCCACTTGAGCCCCCGGCCCCCATCCGGCCTTCACGGCCCGTCTGGGCGAGGTATGGGGACACAGAGAGAGCAATCACAACACAATACAAATCCCTCCCTCAAGAAGCTCAGTCCGGGAAAGGAGATGGGTACTCCCCGCCATGGCAAGAATGAGATGCTCGATGAGGGAGTTTTGAGTTGAACCAAGAGGCTACTCTCTAAGCAGGAAGGTGGTGCGTGATGCTGCCGTCAGCCTCCCTCCCCACAAATCCTCTTGGTCCGGCATGGACGGCTGTGCACCATCTCCACCAAAGCCAGCAAAGAGCAGTGTGCCCCGCACACGAAGGCCCCCGTTCACACACGCTCAGGCCTCGGTGAGGTCACTAGGCCACACCACCACTACAGGGGGACCTTGTGACTCTGGCTCTATCTCCTAGCGTCGTGCATCTTCTCTGCTGGGACAGAAAGGGTTAGGAGTTTAGTCCTAGTGGAGCTGGGAACCCCCTGGGGCACCCGATGTGTTCTGGGGCTGCCCTCTGGCCTGGCAGGTAGGAGGGCTGCTTCTGAACTCCCTGATGTTGCAAATACAAATCCCCGGGGCTGGATCCCAACTCCCGGTCGGTCGGGGACCAGAAATCTGTATTTGTAAACAAGCTCCCGGATGCACCCGGATGCACAAAGCAGTCAGGTGTGGGGGCACCGGGAGGCTGCGCAGGTCACAAAAGATGAGCAAAGCCCACTTGGTACACTCACATATACCTGTGGGGACAGCCTCTTGACATCCACAGAGACTCAGATGACCTGTGGTCCTGGCCCTAATCTTATACATTTCTAAATTCGAGACAGTACCTCCAGGGGTAAAGGTGTAGGAGGTGTGCCCTCCTAATAAATCCTGAATTATATATGACCATCCTACCTTTTGGGGGGCACCTGGGTGGCTCAGTCTGTTAAGTGTCCAAATCTTGATTTCTGCTCAGATCATGATCTCAGGGTTGTGAGATCAGACTCTGTGCTCAGCGGGAGTCTGCCCCAGATTCTTTCCCCCTCTCTCTCTGCCCCTCCCACCAATCTCTCTCTCTCTCTCCCAAATAATTGAATAAATCTTTAAAACATTTTTCATTTTTTATGATCGAATATTTTCTTAAGATGTGTCACTCCCCTCTCTACTGTTTAAACCAAGAACACTCCTGTAAGTTTGTTACTGACAAAGGCTCTCCTTCCCTAACCTTTTACCCAGGCTCCTCTAAGCCCTTGTTTGACTGGGCCTTGTCCCCGAGTCTCGTCCTGAAGGGCAAGAAGCTTAAGTCCCTTTAACCAGGATCATTAGAACAGAGCTGGGTCTTGTAAGTTGTCTATGCTCATAACAGTTTAGTAGATGATACTTTTGTAAACAGAAATGAAATATTTATCTGTTCTCCTTCCCTGCTCCCTCCAACATTCAGAAGCTCTTAGTGAGTATTCTTATTTCCATGGCCATATAATTATTTGCCTGAGTTCACTAAGAATCAGTTCTCCTTGCAACAGATCATCAATGGAAACACTGGTTATATAAACCAAGGCTCTGATAGGAATGTCCTATTTTAGAATGATGCACACAGGATCAGATATGACCAGATAGTTTTAAGGAATTAAGGTTGACTTTATGGAGCCAATACTCACAAAGCCCTCTTGAAGAAAAGTGTTCTGGGACCTGGCTTTACAGGGTTCCTAGCCTTGTAGGCGAGTAAGGAAGGTCACTTCCTAGCAGACCCAGGGAACTTAGGATATCTTGGGGACCTTGAGAGGAGAGGAAGTCACCCAAATCTATGGGTACTGAAGGCCAAGTCTGGTGAGGAGTTCCTGGCTTGGCTTCCTAACCTCTAGAGGTTTCTTAAGTGTCTAATCTGAGATTCCCTGTGAAAGGCTCTAGGGCAGCAAACTCAAAAAGGCCTATGTGGTCAATCTCTGTTTTTGCTGCCCTTATGTAAATAATCATGCCCAATCGAATGAGACCAGAATAATTTTGTAAACAAGAACAGCTGGGCTTTGATTCTCTTTGGTCAGAAAGGGGGGTGACTGCAGAGAGAAAATTTTGTGTTTTAATGGAAAACTATTGCCCACCCTTGGGGTTCTCTAGTATCTGACTATAATCCCCCAGATTAAAGTTTCCAATTATTCTCCCACTTTCCTGACTCGCATCACTGAGAACTGAAACTGCCCTTTTCGCGATGCCCTGGAAACAGAAGCTGGATGACTTGACAGGAACTCCAGAGAAGTCACAATAGATGGTGTCTGCTGTCACGTGAGCCACTCAGAAAGTTTACCGGAATGCCCGATGCCATCGCCAAAGACATTCGAACTGCAAGCCAGCAAGTCTGTTGGATCGCCATTGCGGTCCTCACTCCCCCCTGCAGATACCTCCAGCCCAACATCTAGAATTCTTCTGACTGGCTGCCTTCTGGTCTCAGAAAGTGGGCTCCCAACGACTAATCTTCATCTTTCTATTATTTTCATGGAATTACCTCATTCGATGCCCAACTGCTCACACCATCCAGCAGGCAGCCTCTAGGACCAAGTCCCAAGCAGTGGGTTAGCTGATCCTTCATGAACAAAAGGCAACGAAGCCGTAAACAGACTCCTGCTACTCAGAGGAAAGAATGTCTCTTCTTTCCTTGAACAAGAAGAGGGACTGATGAAGACTCTCCTTGACCAAATTTAGTCAGGCTCCTCTAAGACCTTTTTTGACTCAGCCTTATCCTTAAGAGCAAGAATCCTGTCAAGTAGGTTTAGCCAAACCCTCACCCTCGATATCTGATCACCTTGATATCTGATCAGGTTCCTCGCCCCTCATCGTCCTCCAGGTGATGTCTGATCACCCAGGCCTGCCTTTGGCAAGAGTCCTGTTGGGTCGGCTTGGCCAGAATCCCCCCCTTACCTCGGATGTATATCCCCTCAGCAATTTTCCACCCCTGCCTGCTCCGTGGCTGTAAATCCCCATGTGCCCATGTTGTATTCTGAACTGAGCCCGGTTGTATACGAGGGATCTTGTCTCCCATTGCAATCGTTCCTGCTTAGAATCTGCTTTTTCCCCTTTGACTACTGCCCAGCTTTGGTTTTCCTTTGATTTTATCCTTTCCTGGAAGATCCCTGGTCATTGTGTGAATTCCTCTGCACTGACGTTCCCACTCTACTTCAGCTGCCCCATCCTTTCTCCAGCAAGGAGCTGGAGAGAAAGGGAGATGGATCTTCTAGAAAGAAAAGGCACATCTCAAACTCATCAACCCATCAAGACCAAAATGATAGATTCTGGGAATTGGCAAACAACTCATTTATCAGGTTTGAGAACCCCTGAGGCAGAGAATCTGAAAATTGTTTGGTTGCCATGCCTAAAAACTCTGAGTCATCAGTTCTAAACAGCTGATTTAATAAATCTGGAATGTTGCACAATTGGTTTCCTATAAATCTAAGTGAGCCAGCTGCCGGACGCTGAGATTACTCAGGTTACAAATAAACTTGTTGATTGTAAACCTTGAACCTCTTATTATCTTCTGTAAGGATCTCTGTACCTAGAGACAGTTGTGCTATTATATGGAGCATCCAATCCAAGTTCTAATGTGTTTCAGCTTGCAGACTTCCTTTCTATGTAGAACACTCTAGACCTCTTAATATTTTATGCTTTGCAAAGTGTTGTCAAATCCATGATCCAATATAACCTCAGAACATCCCATTTTACAGTGTGGGAAACTGAGAGACAGAGAGAAAAATGTCCTGCTTGAGATCTCACCCAAGTTAGTGGTGCCAGGACTTGAACCAGCTTCTCAGAAGCTGAAGTTTGGGGGAGTCTCTCCCTCATGGGAATGGGAACCTCTTGGGGGCTGGGACTGGCACTTCTTTGAGCCCCCACTGCCTTGCCTGGTGCCTGACACAGTGGAGTAGATCCCCGTGTGGACAGTATCCTAAGTGTGCTTCACCACGATTCCACTGAATCCTCATATTAACCTGCAAAGGAAGTACTATGAACACCCCATCCTGTGTGTGAAGATACTGAGGCACAGAGAGGTCAAGGAGCTTGCCCCAGAAACCACAGCTGGTAAGCAGTGCAGAAGGGGATGAACCCCAGAGCCGGCCCTCTTCACCCAGGAAAGTTGTGCTGAATCAATATGGCTGCCCCCGTTCAAGACAATGCCCAGACAAGGTTTCAGTTCAGACCTTGCCCAGCATATCTGCTGCCCCAGGAGGGGAGAGTTACCAGTTGCTGGCATCCACAGGCTGCCCTGGTCCCCCCAAGCCACAGTGTCAGCCACTGGTGAGGTGGCTAAGGAGGGGTTGCTTCTCCTTGGCCTGCTTGCGAATGCCATAGAGCTCCAACAAGCAGGCCCGGCTGAGCATGAGCCCTGGGGAGAAGGAAAGAAACATCAATAAAATAAAGATGGGGTTGCCACCACCACCACGATGACGCACGACCACTGTTGCCAATAGTTCTTCAACAATGAGCTTGACAGCAACTGCCATGTGTTCCACAGGCTGGTCTCTACATGCCAGACAGGGTGCCAAGTGCCTTCCTGGGGTCTGTCATTCACCCCTCACAACACCTTGTGAAGACAGTATGATAATTCCCATTTTATAGGTAAAGAAACTGAGGCTCAAACTGTGGAAAGAGCCAAGATGTCCATCGACAGATGAATGGATAAAGAAGATGTGGTATACACACACACACACACACACACACACACACACACACACACACACACACACACAATGGAATATTATGCAGCCATCAAAAGGAATGAGATCTTGCCATTTGCAACGACGTGGATGGAACTGGAGGGTGTTATGCTGAGTGAAATAAGTCAATCAGAGAAAGACATGTATCATATGACCTCACTGATATGAGGAATTCTTAATCTCAGGAAACAAACTGAGGGTTGCTGGAGTGGTGGGGGGTGGGAGGGAGGGGGTGGCTGGGTGAGAGACATTGGGGAGGGTATGTGCTATGGTGAGCGCTGTGAATTGTGCAAGACTGTTGAATCACAGATCTGTACTTCTGAAACAAATAATGCAACATATGTTAAGAAAAAAGAAAAAGAAGAAGAAGATAGCAGGAGGGGAAGAATGAAGGGGAGTAAGTCGGAGGGGGAGACGAACCATGAGAGACGACTGACTCTTAAAAACAAACTGAGGGTTCTAGAGGGGAGGGGGGTGGGGGCATGGGTTAGCCTGGTGATGGGTATTAAAGAGGGCACATTCTGCGTGGAGCACTGGGTGTTATGCACAAACAATGAATCATGGAACACTACATCAAAAACTAATGATGTAATGTATGGTGATTAACATAACAATAAAAAATTAAAAAAAAAAGAAACTGAGGCTCAAAGAGGTTCAGTGACTTGTGCCCAAGATCCTACATCCAGGAGTCAGGAGACCCTAAGGGCTGGCAGACCTTGTATGCGGGACCCTGAGCCCACACTCTTGACTACTACATTAGAGCATTTTTCCTGCCAACTTCTCATGTAGTACATTTTCCCCATAGAGTCAAGATGGATGTACTGTTGTACATCTTGTTTTATTCACCTTTCCATTTAACATGAGCTTTTTCACCCTGACCATTTTGGTGTCAATGGGGAACTGCAGGCCAGTGTTGGTGAAGAAAACTTTTCCTCTACCCTCTAAGGTGCAATGCACAGGAGCCTGCAAATAAAACCAACAAAAGACAGATTAACAGGAGAAAAGCCACATGATATTTATCAATATTGACATGCACAGGCATTCACAGAAAAGAAGTGAAACTATGAGTGATGAGACTCAGGGGATTCCTTTTTAGCAAAGGAGAGAGAGTTTGGACTTCAAGGAACATAACCTGTGGGGAAATGACTAAGAGCTATATGGGGGAACTAATGGAAGAAAGGCTATTTTAGAAAAGTCTTTGTTTATGCAAACCGATCTGGATGTTGACTCCCCAGCTTTGAAGATGAGCTGCTCTCCTCTCCAAGTACAAGGGTTGGGGGCACCTTCCTCAAAGGGAAATTTGTGTGCTGCTTTGAGGCAGATAAGGGATGGGCAGAGAACTCTTCCTGCCATCTGTGGATTCTTAATTGCCTTCAGCTCAAAATAATTTGTATGCAATGTGGCATATTCTGGGATGGCATATTCTGATCCCTTTTGAGGTCTTGTTGCAAGAGAGTCACAGAAGCTGGCTTAGCGTGGGGGTCTCCTGGCTCCCAGTCCGGCACTCCGTGAGCCCCTTCTTCCCCTGCTGTGCTTGTGCTCCCCAAGAGAAGACTGTGCGTTCCTCCTTCCTTGTCTCCAGGACCTTCTACAGCATCACCCAGCTGGTGTCCCCCCACACCCCCCACCTGGCTTGGGACTCGCCAGAGAAGAGGACAAACGGTGCTGCTCACAGAGCGCCTGACCTGCTCCCTCTCTGGTTCCTTCCCAACCAGAATACATCCAGCCGAAGGTGGTCTCTGCACGGAGCCTGGGGGTCCTCAGCACCTCTCCCATGCTCGCTAGTTGACCCAACTATTGATCGTGCACTTCTCTCTCCAATAAGAGTTTCATTTCCATTGCATTTACTTTTATGGTCACCTTCTGGGGATGACAAGTGATACTGGTTTTCACTATATCAGAGTGGAATTAATTTCCTTCTTAAATAAATTTGTTTAGGTTAAGAAACATTTAAAAAAAAAAAGAAGGAAATTAAAATATTAAACCAAACACCTGGACAATGATGTGTGAAAGGCTGGATTTTGGGAAGCAGAATCCTCCCCCCTCCTACCTGGCAGAGGAAGCAGTGGGGGCTGATAGAATGGGGCTTGCGTGGAGTCTGATCTAGAAGGTGGGTCTCCAATCTTCCAGCTCACTGAGCTGTGCTGGCACAGGATGAACAAACCTTGGTACTAACGGGCTGGTCAGCCCCATGACTGGC
The DNA here is from genome assembly GCF_037043125.1 of Eumetopias jubatus. Classification (NCBI taxonomy): domain Eukaryota; kingdom Metazoa; phylum Chordata; class Mammalia; order Carnivora; family Otariidae; genus Eumetopias; species Eumetopias jubatus. The sequence continues at coordinate 92,588,418 of NW_028274810.1, read as the reverse complement.
CATGGGGACAGACTCTGCCTGCTCTGGATGCTGGCCATAAGGGAAGGGGGCAACGGGGACCCGGTGATAGAGGGGAGCCAACCTGCACCCTTTTGGAAGTGTAGTCCTGAGCCAGATGCAGCCAAATCTCCAGCAGCGCATCCTAAACGTACAGAATCAGACCTTCTGGGTATGGGTTCTGGCCCAAGAACCTACTTTTTAAACACTCTCTGCCAGGGGATTCTTGTCCACTGTGAAGTTTCAGAACTGCCCTCAACGGGAGCTCACCATCTGGGCTGGAGAGGGTGGAACCCGGAGGCAGATCTTGGCGTGGTCTGACCTCCCGTGCCCAGCCTCTGCCGCTTCTTGCTGAGTTACCTCGGGCGAGATATTTTACTTATCAGAGCCTGTTTCCTCCCCTGGAAAAGAAAGTCAAAATACCCATCCAATGGGGGCAGGTGTAATGTGATCATGTGTAGAAGATTCTGGGCACCAGAGAACCCTGAAAAATGGCATTTTCCCATCTCCTTCTTAAGAAGCCAGAAGCCACCTGGCTGAATTATTTCCTCTATTTCCTCTTCCTTCTGCTCTGTGGTTCCCAGACTTGGGGTTTGGGGACTAGGTGGGACGCGTACTGCAGCCATCCGGAGAGCCAGGCCCTGTGGCAGCCTCATCTTGGGGCTGGATCCTTGATGGGAGAGGAGAGCCTCACCCCAGGCCAGCCCGGGCCCTGGGGGACGGGGCTCCAGAATAGACAGTCCCCCTCGAGAATGGTCTCTGACCGCAGGGTCTCCTGGGAGGAGGGGCGTGTTCTTGGCAGAGGGTGGGGGCTGATTTCTGATAGTTCTGCGGGAGGGGCTGGGAGGTGATAACGCACACCCGCTTTTCAATCTAAGATAAACAAATGGTTGAATGAGTGATTAAGAAAACCAACAGAAAAGGTAAGCAGAGAATTGAAATAAGGCAGGGAGACTGAGTCAGGGTGGGAGGTGGTTGCTTCAGGTGGGAGGGCAGGGACCTTTCTCAGGGAGTGACTGGCAGCTGAGCTCTGGATGACCGAAGGGGCCGATCTTGCAAAGAGCCCAGGGAAGTCCATCCGGGAGAGGCCCCTAAGCCAGCCAGGCTTGGCCAGGAACCTAAAGCAGAGAGAGAAAGGAAGGAAACTCTCCGCCTTGCCTTTTCTGACCTGCGTTGAGTTTTCACAAACTACTTTAAAACTTCTTTAAGTGAAAAAAAGAAAAGAGGACCCCCAAGCTCTAGAGCCAGCCAGGCCCTCACTCCCTGTTGTCCAGGCTGCCCCGGTGAGGTCGGCTCCGGGGGTGACCTCAGTGGTGAGCAAGGATGCCTTGCACCCCAAGGGAACACCCCAACCCCCCTCCAGGGGGCACTGACACAAGGGAGACGGGGGGATAGGAGCCCCAGCCCCAGCGCACGTCGCAGCAACAGAGACAATGTGTGAAAGGAGTGTGGGTATTTGGGAGAGGCTCCTGCTGGGAAAACAGGCAAAGTCGTGGAGAAGGCAGCTGCCCATCGTGCCCCTGGGCTGGCACCTCCCCCTGCCGCCGGCCCCTGGAGGTGGCACCCTGGGTCCACGAGGCCTGGGGATTGGATTCACCCATGGGATTAAGGGCTCCCAATGGGAGGGCTCTATCTGAGCAGTACGGTTACTGTCAGTACAATATTACCCCCCACCCCTCTCCCCGACTGCTTCCTGCCTTGCCACATCCCCCCTGGGTGTGCCTCTTGCCCACTGAGGGGCACCCAAGGCTGATTCACCAACTGTCCCAGGAAAGAGTGTGGGAGGTAGGGTGAGACATGGCCCTGGAGCCAGAGAGAACTGGGTTCAAGTCCCAGCCCTGCCACTTATCAGCAAGTGACTCACCCTCGGGTTTCAGTCTCTGCAGCTGGAAGACACAGGTGTCAATACCATGCCCCTGGGAGGTGAGGGGAGCAGGTGAGTAGGCACCCCAGGTGTTCAGTGTCGGCTGCTCCGTGCTGGCTCCACCCCCCCGCCCGCTCCGCCCCCCCCCCCCCCGTGGTTGTCCCTTTGTGAGTCTGACCCCAGAAGCAACAGGAAGCACAGTGACTGCGTCCTTCTGTCTGCCTCCTACCTCCAGGATACTTGAGAGACGGGCGTGGAGAACAGAAGCTGCCAGTGAGTCTCTCCTTCCTTCGTGCCTTTTACCCAGTTCCAGGAATTGGAAATTGGCCCAGAATGAGAACTCACAGGGTGGGGGGTCCTATCTTACTCTGTGGACTCAGTCCTGGCTGCTCTGAGACCCCATCTGCCCATCCCACCTCTTGGTCCAAAGTCCCATGTCTTTACCAACCTGGGATTCATTCATTCATTAATCATTCATTCATTCATTCATAACAAAGAAGTATTGATCACCTACTCTGTGACCACCAGGCCCTGCACCAGGTGCTTAGCTCACAGAGGGGAGCCGCCACAGAAACGGTCCTGCTCCTGACCCAGCCCTGGACTTGCCCACCCAAGGCCATCCTATCAACAACTCCAACAGCTCTGGTTGGAGCCGCTACCTGCCACTCGGGGACATTAACCCTGTCTCCTCTCAAGGGTAAATGAAACCAGAGGAATCGAAACTGACCAGAGTAATCCCATCACCTTGAAGCACTAGGGTTTAGGGTGATCAGTCCTGCGGGGAAGGTCTGCCGGGTGGTGGCAGTAGGGCTCATTAAAAACAGACACAAAAGGGACAACATGTTCTCTGCTGGATGTTATCATGTCCAGGTTTGGGGTCTGGAGCACAGCTGCGGTTTGGAAGCTGGGATGAGCCGCCCAGGGGCCCAGCGCAGCACAGCGAGGGTGACCAAGAGTAGGAGAGACACCGGTGCTGATGACATCACCACGCCACTGAAAAGCCACCATACCCCTCACATGACACTTCTTGTCATGTGAGGTCATAAATGCCCTCATTGTTGAAGTCCATCAAGTCACAGGAAGCTTCCTGACCAGTGCAAATGGGACGGGGTGCCAGGGAACAGAGTGGGGAGAGTCTGGGGTGGAATCCTGGCTCTGCTTTTGCTGGTCGTGGGACCTTGGAAGTTGCTGTCCCCATTCTGAGCCTCAAGGTGTAAAATAGGGACAATAATGCCCCTTACCTACCAACACCGATCTTGTCACCATCACAGGGCCTGGCACACAGGAGCTCTAAAGGACAAGTGGGGGTCACCAGCTCTTGAATAAATGAACATGGTGCATCAGAATCTAACTGACATGGCTTGTACAGTCATGTGGAAGGGAGAGAGGAAATGGGTGGAAAGAAGGGGGACATTGATTAACTATTTTCTTCTGATGTATCTTGATTTCAGCTGTGGTCATTACATAACAACAAGACCAAGAGTACTACAGGTAACATTTAAAGAGGCATTACCGGGGCGCCTGGCGGCTCAGTCGGTGAAGCAACGGACTCTTGGTTTCCGCTGTCATGATCTCAGGGTCATGAGATCGAACCCCACGACGGGCTCCATGCTCAGCACAGAGTCTGCTTGGGACTCTCTCTCTCTCTCTCCCTCTGCCCCTCCCCCCTGCTCTCTTTCTAAAACAAATACATCTTTTTTAAAAAATAAAGAGGCATTACCATGTGCCGGGCACTGTTCTAACAGCTTCATACACCTAAATCTTGTTTAATCTGCTGACCTTGTCTTATTTTCTTCTAACTTTCATCTATACTTCGCATGCGAGGAAACCCAAGATTCCTTAGGTGAGGTCACATGGCTAGTCAGTGGTATGACTGGAATTTGAACCCAGTGCCATGGTTCTTAATTCCAATTACCCTGTCTCACATGAACCCCTGAGCTTCATGTAGAAGTAGGAAAGTTCTCTGTCAGCTGTTTCATTTACATATGTGACAGGCTGGAGGGGGTGAGTGGCTCCTGGTGCTCTAGCCCTGTTGCTGGAGACACAGCTAATCACATACAGATGACAGATCCTTATATGATGACGCCACCCACCCACCCATCCATCCACCCATCCATCCATCCATCTACCCACCCATCCATCCATCCACCCATCCATCCACCCATCCATCCACCCACCCATCCATCCACCCACCCATCCATCCACCCACCCATCCATCCACCCACCCACCCATCCATGCATCCTTCCATCCATCCTTCCATCCATCCATCCATCCATCCATCCATCCATCCATCCATCCATCCACCTACCCGTCCACCCATCCGTCCACCCACCCGTCCATCCATCCATCCACCCACCCATCCACCCATCCATTCATCCACCCACCCATCCATCCATCCTTCCACCCACCCATCCATCCAACCACCCATGCATCCATCCATCCATCCATCCATTCATCCATCCATCCATCCATCCATCCTTCCATCCATCCATCCATCCTTCCATCCATCCATCCATCCACCCACCCATGCATCCATCCTTCCATCCATCCATCCATCCAGCCAGCCAGCCAGCCATCCACCCACCCATCCATCCATCCTAAGTCAGTTTCCTCAGAAGCTGAGTCCAAGACAGGATTCTTGTGCAAGTGGGGTGATTTACTGAGGGCATGCTCTCAGGAGAAACCTGTAAGGTAGCAAGGGAAACAGGCCAGACCAAGGTATGAAGCTAAGCAAAGAGGTGTTCTAGACATCTGCCTAAGCCTGATCCCATGTGGAGCTCTGGGGCATGCAACGTGCTGCCTGGGTGGTCCTGCATGGAGGCTGGAGTTGGGGAATTACATCCTTCTGGTATTACACTCTCTAGTCACTCGTCAGAGGTGGGCTTCCAGCAGACAAAGAGGAGAAGGAGACAGATGTGAGCATGTAGCAGCCAACCATCTGGCTTAGCTGGGGGTTGGGAGATGGGGCCAGGAGGGGATCTGGGTGGGGTACCAGCATCTGCCACAACCTCCATCCATCCATTATGGACTCATTTGTCCATAAACACTAATCGAGCACCTGTTAGTTCAGGGAGCAGAGGAAACAAAGACGAGAGACAAAGCCCCCATCCTCCAGGAGCTCCAGTCCAGTTGGAGGGGTTTGGAAAAGGCCAGGTATTATATCCCACTCAAGATCAAACCTGGTAGATTACAGACCCATAAAGTGCTATGCGGGTTTGGAGGAGGGCGCAAGCCCTTGGAGCCGAGGAGGAGTCAGCCAGGGGAGGCTTCTGTTGCTAGTGGCCCTTGGACCCCAAGGGGCCTAGGTGGGGCTCGGCCACCTGGGACGGCAAGCAGAGCACTCTGCAGAGGTCCCAGCCTGAAAAGCATCTAGAAGCAGGAGAGGACACACTGCATTTGCGTGTGGACCTGGGCCTGGAGCTCTTGCTCCAGGCGGCTTCATCTGGTCCTTAGCTCAAGAGACATTCATGGGGTCCCTTCTTGGTCCTGGGTACTGCTTTGGATGCAGAGATGCAACTGAGTCCAAGACGGTCATGGGCCCTGCCCGAGAGGACTGCCCAGCCTGGTTTGGGAGAGTGACATAGCGCTGGACAGTGCAGGCCCCAAACTCCGTGAGAGGTCCTACCAGGGGTGGGGGCGGTGGGGGGCTTTGGGTTTTAAGAAGTAGAGCCACGTGGACAGAAAGATCAACACTGCCCTTCAAGAGAGGCCACCCTGGCTGCAGCTTGGACAGTGTGTCAGACAGGGTGAGACTTGGCCAGGGGGCCTGGCGACTGGCAGTGGCAAGGGGGACCCGCCCCACCACGGACCCCAAATCCCCACCCCCAACACCTGTGGCTTCGGCCCAAACACCATCCCTAGGGGCTTCCTGGCTTTGGCTTCTCCGCAGATCTCAAACCACGCTCAGAAGAGAGCGGTGGCCTTGGTCAGGAAGATTTGGAAGGTCCAAGAGCAAGAAGGAGGGTGGGGCGTGGTTGAGACCCTCCCGAGCCAGTTCAGGGGGTCAGACGCTGGGGCAGGGGCGGAGCGCCAGAGCCGGAGATGCTGAGGAACAGGAGGGAGCATGGGGCGGTGGGGCAGGCCCCTGCTAGCACATAGGGGTCTGGCCTTTGCAGCGGGGCCTCCAGTAGTAACGCAGGTGCTTTTGGTAGGTGTCCAGGTTCTGTTTCAGGCAGAGGACCACCTTCTTGTCACAGGTGCACAGCTGCTGCTCACACCAGCTCCCCTTGTCGGCTGCGGGTGGAGGAGAAGGGGGCTCAGTGTCCGTCCCCTGCCAACGCAGAGCCCAGGGCGGCCTTAGGGTCCCAGAGGGAGTTTCTGAAGGCAGCCCCGTCCTTGCTCAACTTTCGAATACCCTTCCCAGCTGCTTGGACTCTAGCTGCATGACCCTGGGCATGAATCGTGACCTCCCTGTTTGTCTTTGCTCCTTTATTTATTCATCCATTTAATAAACAACCGAGCACCCATCCTGTGTCAGGCCCTGGGGGGACAGGACTGACCCGAATGGATGCATGCGGTTCACACTCCCGTGGGGGCAGCAGATATTCGAGAACCACAGAAATGGGGATCACAACCTGTTCCTTGTGGAAGGAAGGGATGATGCAGGGGCTACAAGACGATAAAATAGGGGGACAGTGCTCAGCGTCAAGAGCTATTTGAGCTGAGGTGGGAAGGTTCTGCTCCCCCCGTTGGAAAGCTGGGGTGGCAGAGGGGGACTGTTCCGGGCAGATGGAACAGCATGTGCAGAGACTGAGGCCGAAGGGACCTTGGTGCATCAGTTTCATTTCCTGTACTTGGGGTGAGGGTAGATGCTGCCTTGGGGCTGTCAAGACTACTGAAGAAGCAATGCACTCAGCACACAGTAGGTGCTCAATAAATGTTGGCTATTATTGTTGCCTTATTATTATTTAAAGATTTTATTTATTTATTAGAGAGAGAGAGAGAGAGAGCGAGCATGAGCGGGAGGAGGGGCAGAGGGGGAGGGGGAAGCAGACTCCCTGCTGAGCAGGGAGCCCAATGCGGGGGCTCGATCCCGGATCTCGAGATCATGACCCGAGCCGCAGGCAGACGCTTAACCGACTGAGCCACCGAGGTGCCCCTGTTGCTATTATTAAGCCTTTAATGAACAGGGACTGACGTGATAAACCCACTTGATTCCCAGCCCCGGGAGTTGCCCGCTGTCTCCAAGCATGGACCCAGGGCCAGAGGGGACCTGAGATCTAGCCCAGGCTCTGTCACCTGCAGCTGGGTGACCCTGGGCAAACATCTCTTCACTCTGGTCTCACTTTCCTTGTCTATAAAATGGAGATCGTCAGGGTGGTGCTGCTCCTGGCTAGGCCGCTCTGAGGACCGGAGCGGAAGTAAGCTGTAACAATGTTAGGTAGTCCAAGCGTTTATCGAGCACGCACTTGGCAGCAGGTAAGTGCGAGGCTCATTCTGTCTGCTCTCATTTTAGGCGAGGCTCATTCTGTCTGCTCTCATTTTAGTTCTTGAATTAACTTTAGGGGGTAGAATACTGTTATCATCCTGAGTTTACAGATGAGAATACTGATGTTCAGAGGGTGATCAAGGTCACACAGCTGGTTGATGGTGGCTCTGGGATCCAAGCTGAGGTCTGCCAGCCTTCCAAATCCTAGAGGGGTCAAAAGCCCCATTGGACCTCTCCATACTCTCAGCCCCAAATTCCTCCACAGCCCCGCTACTGTCACCGGACACACGAGAAAAACAGGGAGGTTGAGCGGCTTGTGCCTTGTCACATAGCGCATGAGGTCAGTAAGGGCCAGAACTCCCTTCCTTCACCTCTAACTCCAAACCCGAGGCCCGGGCACTCACAGCACTGGATGTCCCCGTGGGAAAATGTGTAGTCATAATGGTCCATGTAGGCACGGCATCGGTGCTGCCTCAGGTGATCATAGCAGCAGTCATGGTTCCGACAGCACCTGGAGGGAGAGAACAGGAGGAGGGACGGGCAGGGAGCACAGCTGCCCAAGGGTGGAAACCGAGTGCCGGCCTTGGAGGAGTCAAGGCCGGCAGGGTTATGGTCCCGCTAGCTAACGCCTCTTGAGTGCTTTCTATGAACCAGGCATGTGTTTTGTCTGTGAATATTCTCTCAATCTGCACTACCATCCTATGATGGGGGCACTAGGATAATTCCCATTTCACAGATGAAGAAACAGACTCAGGGAGGTCAAGCCACATGCCCAAGGTCACACAGCCTGTAAGTGGTGGGTGAGGGGAGTGCCCTCCCTCCTGGCGGATTCCTGGGGGGTGTGGTAAAGATTGAATGAGACAGTGGCAAAAAGAGGTAGGAGTTAAAAAACAAACAAACAAACAGCGTGAAATGGCAGCAGGGAGTGTGTGTGGGTGTTCTAACTAGATCAGGGGTTGGAAGTGCAAAGGGGGGGGCCTTCAGAGACTCTGCAGAACCAGCTAGAAGGCAAGCTCCAGGAGGGCCGGGACGGTACCGGGCCTCAGCAGAGTTCCCTAGCACACAGCACAAAATGAATTCACAGAATGAATACATGGGGGAACAGGAAATGGGAGAGTCCTGGGGTGGGGGCAGGACAGGACTGCCACCCGTGGCCCTGCCTGCGAAAGGATTACCAGTCTGTGGCATCTTTGGGTTGGCCTTTGCCCCCAGGTCCACAGTGACAGCCGTAGGGCCAATAGGAGATGATGGGTATCTTCCCGGTCACTTGTTTGATCATCTTGTTCAGGTTTAAGATCCCGCCCTGGGTTGGAATCACACCTGCCAGAGAGTCCAGCAACACGGAGAGGACATGAATACCAGAAGTCACAGGCCTGGCACTTGTGCCTGGTTGGACCAAACCCATGACCTTGGATAATAAAATGACTACAACCACCAAGGCTATTAAAAATATAGCGATAGTAAGTGCTTATTATGGGCCTTTTTTTTTTTTTTTAAGAGAGAGAGAGAGCACAAGCAGGGGGGAGGGGCAGAGGGAGAGGGAGAAGCAGGCTCCCCGCTGGGCAGGGACCCCGACATGGGGCTTGATCCAGGACCCCGGGATCATGACCTGAGCCGAAGGCAGACACTTAACCGACTGAGCCACCCAGGTGCCCCTATGGGTCTTTTCATGTAGTAATTTATTGACTCCATTCAACCCACGAGATAAATACTCGTTTTTTTTCCCCCAATAAATATACTTTTTATCTTGGTACATTCTAGATGTACAGAAAAGTTGCAAGGAGTTACAGAGAATTCTTATACACCCCTCACCTACTTTCCTCTGATGTTATGATCAGCTTACATAACTACCGTATACTTATGGGAACTAAGAAACTGACACTGGTACAAAAAGCACTATGTTTGATGCCCCCTTCATAGATGAGCAGCTTGAGCCTCGTACCGGGTCGCAGTGGCTGGTACACGGAGGAGCTTGGATTGAAACCCGAAGCAGTTTGATGCCATTCCCTGCCTCTGCATTGAGTTCCCATTCTGTAACAGGAAGACTCACTCTTTTCCCTGCACTCCGCGCTGCCCCTCACCTCCCTGAGAGAGAGCACTGCGTGGCTCGCCTACCTGGGAGGCAATGTGATTTAGAAATCAATGATTTTTATGGATATTTTTCATTGTAGTCATAATTGCTACTGGTTAGAATTGGTCATAAGGGCATTTTATTTTATTGGGGGAGAGGAATGCTTAACGTTGAGATAGGAGAAATAAAATATATGAAGTCGATGAATTCAGGGGAGAGCCTGGGAGGAACAGACAAGATAAGGGGACAGAACTGTGCCAGTGTACAACTTCGGGAGGCGGTTCGAGGACACAGATGGAGCTGAGTCTCAGGGAGACGTGGCCAGGTGGGGCCCTTCGAGTGACCTCATTATGGACCTCCCCTCCCATTCCCAGGTAAATGGTGTTATAATGAAAGCTCTGTGTGCAAATGAAGTAAATAGCAAAGTGGGAGTGAGCCCCAAATGGGGGGAGGGGTGGGTGGGAAGAGGGGGTTTGGGAGGGGCTCGAGCGATGGGCAGCAGCTAAAAGTGACGAGGGGTGTCTGGTACTTGCAGGTCTGTTCTGTCCCCAGTGTGTCCCTTCAATGTGCAGGAACCCACGTTGTCACTCCTGTTTGACACGGTGGCTCCAGCTGTACGGATGTTTAAGAGAACCCTTGCTAAGCCTTGAGGGGACTAATGACCCATCCCAGGCCCACTGGAAGCCCGGATTCCGTGATGAGGAAGCCGGAGGCAAGCCATGGCAAAGAGAGTTACCACCCACCTGTGCGCCAGCCAGGGACCTGAATTCAGACTCTTGCCTTTCTGGTCTACCTCATCCCTCTTTCTGCCCTAAAACTGGCCCTTTCCATGTCAGCTTCACAGTACACAAATAAACTCACACTTGAATGATGCAGTTTTCCTTTGCCAGGCAAGCAACCACATTTTAAAGTACAAATCCTTTCTAACATTACATACTTGGATGGACTGAGAAACAAAAACACCGATTTGCTAGCAACCACATTTTTACATTTGATCTGTGGAAGACTGAATGGAAACTGCCCCATCTCCCGCCCCTGTCAACAGGACCCTCTTCCCAGGTTCAAGGGAGACAATGAACATGAACGAAGGGGTTCTAAAAGTACACAGTGCTGTGTGTAAATGAAAGATTGTTATTATTTGGTCAAGGTGACAGAGGGGAGCAGGGTGAGGTGGGGAGATCCCTTTCTGTAACTTGCGTCCAAAGTACCGTAGGCATCTGCTCAGCCAGCCCCAGTGTCTGAGCCTCTAGCTGCTCATCCTCACTGCAGACCAGAGTCATGCTGCACAGCAGGGCAGCCCAGAGCTCCGTGGCTGAAGCCAGGGTTCTAGGGGCCAGCCACTGCTGCTGGCTCCTTGCAGGGGCAGAAGGGTTGAGGACTGGGGTCCAGAGCTGTTGGGGATCAGAGCAGAGGCTCAGTCTGGGAAGGACATACAGTGTCTACTCACATCCTGCCTTCCCCTCCCAGCTGTGGGTCCTGTCCCACTCACCAGCAAACACCAGCAGTGTGCACAGCAGGGGAAGCTCCATGGTCCCAGCCCAGAGCAGTGGACGTAGCTGCTGGAAATCCCCTTCCATGCAGGCGGCCTCTTATATCAGAGTAGCCCCACCAGGCCGAGCCCACCCCTGTCATTCCCAGCTCCGGCACCAGGGCACGCTCTTTCTACTTCCTGTTTCTAGCAACAGGGGAATTTTACTGTTTGTATTTTTAATACCTATTTTTTTTACTTTTTGATTGCGAAAGGAACACATTCAGTGGAGGAGATTTGAAAAATCACAGACAATAAAACAATTTAAAATTGCTTGTGAATCCAGTACACACCATTCATTTTTCTGATTGAAATATATTTGACATACAACATTGTGTAAATTTCAGGGGTACAACGTGTTGAGTGGATACATGTATATATTATACCATGACTGCCAGTATAGCAATAATTAGTGCCTCTGTCATGTCAAATAATTATAATTTCTTTTTAGTGGTTGGAATAAAGATCTAATCTCTTAGCAAGTTTGATGATTACAATGCAATATTGTTGTCTGTATTCGCCACACTGTGTATTAGATCTCTAGGACTTATTCACTACTTGTTGCAAGCTTTTGCCTTTAACAATATCTGCCCTATTTTCGCTCCTCCCTGTCTCCTGGTAACCACCATTTTACTCTCTGTTTTTATGAGTTTGGCTTTTTTTTTTTTTTTTTAATAGGCTCCATGCCTCACGTGGGCTTGAACTCCCAGCCCTGAGACTGAGAGTTGCATGCTTTACCGACTGAGCCAGTCAGGCGCCCCAAGCTTTTGGTTTTTTAGACTCCACAGATAAGTGAGATCAAAGAGTATTTGTCTTTCTCTGACTTATCTCACTTAGCATAATGTCCTCAAGGTCCATCCATGTTGTCACAAATGGCGGGATGGCCTTCTTTTCATGGCTAAATAATATTCCATCTTGATGTCTCTACCACATCTTCTTTATCCATCCATTGAGAGGCACTTGAGTTTTTTCCACCATTAACCTTTTGGTGTATGTTCTTCTGGTTCTATTGCTGTATGGACCTTTCCACACTTTTCCCTGACCAAATTAGAAAAATGTTACAAGTAGTACTTTGTAGTCTGTCTTTTCACTTACCCTTATAACTTGAACATACTTCTGTGTCATTAAGGATTCTTCTGTGGTAACAGTTTGCAAGGCACCCCCATATTCCTTTACCCATCTATGCTGTTCATCTAATGAATCCCCTATTGACAGACATATGGGTTGTTTCCAAACTTTTTTTTTTTTTTTTTTTTTTTTACTATTCTAGTCCATACAGTGGTACAGTGAGAGAAATCCTTGAGGCTAAATCTCAGAAAGTGTGTCCAGAATTATTTCGTAGGATCTATTCCTAACGTGAACTTGAACGTCACAGCACACAGGCACGATTTGAAGGCAATTGATGTGTGTTGACATCTTACTCTGCAGGTCTGCCTCAGTTTGCATAGGAGAATCCTAACGAGGCAGATGGTGTGGACTCACTCAGAGGGTGGAGGTGCTCGTGGCAGGACACACAGGCATTCTAGAGATGCGCTCCCACAGACGCTCCACTGGTAACCTTTCGGGGTTTCATGGAGGGTCCATTAGTAGTAGAGATTGGTTTTCTCCCACACTCGTTGGATGGCTCGCAAGGACATAGCCCACAGACTGGCCTCCTTGCTGCCTGCTCACCCAAAAAGTATGCCAGCAAGAGTCCCTGCGACTCGAGAGAGAGTTCTTTCTCTCGAATCTAATTTTTCCTTTGTTCCTTGACTCAGTCACCAACTGACCACCTCATCTGTGAGAAAATAACCCGCATGCAAAATAAGTAAGCAGCGAGCACAGTGTATGGCCCTGGCATAGTCTCCGACATGCGTCCCTCGTGTGTACTCTGTGGTCATTCCCTTACGCTCCTCTCGGTGAGGGACTTCAGCATACCATCTCCCAGATCTGGGCTCCTGATGGGGCACGTGGGTACCTCCCAGAGTCCCAGCTGCTCCTGATCTGGTTATCATTTGGGTAGGAGCAAAAGTAGCCAGGACCACAAGTCCTTTGTTGATTCCAGAAGGCTTTTCCCTAATGGCAAACTCATGCTACAGAGAGGCCTCAGAACTGGCTGTCCCCGACACCTCCTGAGACCCCAGGGCACATCTGAAAGGCTAGGTTTGGGGCCAGAGAGACCTGCTTCAAATTCTGGCTCCTTCTCTTACCAACGGTGGGACTCTGAGCCAATCGCTCCTCCTCCATGATCCTTGGCTTCCTCATTTGCTGGTGGGGACAATATGGGGACAATAGTCCCTCCCTCCTCCGACTGCTGTGTGGTTTAGAGGTCCCATGCATGCAGCACACTGTACCAAGTCCCACCCATGGAAAGAAAGTCGCCACAGTGACCACAGCTTGGCCTGTGTAGCATTCCGTGGAGGTGAAGAGGGTGGGAGGAGATGTTCAAACCCAGACCACCTGGGTTAAGGCTAACCTCCCTGGTGCTCCACCTGCCTCACCTGGAGCTTTGTCATGTGTAAACTGGGGACAATGACTGTACCTACTTCAAAGGCCTGTCACAGGAATTAAACAGCATGGTAGGTGAACAGGGCTTGGTCCATAGCTAGAGATCAACAGACGTTAGCTATGGATGGTTCCCATCATTATTGTCATCTTTAACGTCACCCTCACTGCTTACGATGAACAGAAAACAACTAGCCTTTTCTTCTTTGTGTTGTCAAATCTGCCTTAGACCTGTCCACTGTTCCTTTCCTCTGAAGTATATTTGTTTTACTCTAGAAATTTGATCTGGGTTTAAGAAAAAAATCTGATTCTACTTACCCCGCTCAATCTTTCCTCTATCTTAAGCATAAGGAATATATTTATCATAAGTGTTCTAATAGCTTTATCTACTAATTCTATCATTTGGGTCATTTCTGGGTCTGTTTTTCTTGATTTTTTTTTCCTTATTATGACTTTCAGGTCACCCCCACTCATTATTATAGTTAACGCTGGGATGATAAAGCTTTGTCTACGTTTAAAGGGTAGTTGCTTTAAAATAGATTTTCAGAAGTGAAATTGCTGGGTTGGAACAGAGAAAAATTTTAAGCCTCTTCCATTCTCTGAAGTCTGTAGGAATTTAGAAAGTCCCTTGCTTTTGCCTCCATCAACACACATGAGTTTCCACTGGGCCTGGTGGTTCCTCGGGACTTGTCATTGTCAGCAAGTCTGTGTGCTTTTACTTCTCTGGAAATGGTAGGAAAAACACTTGATGGTATCATTAGGCTGCAACCCGTCAAGATCTCCAGGTGGTGGGTGGAAAAGAGCAAAAGGGGCTTAGATGCTGGCATGCAAATTCCATGAGGAATATTTACCATCAGCTGAGCTTCTACTGTGTGTCAGGCACCGGGCTGTTGTCTTACTTCATTTTCACAACTGCACCATGAGGAAGATACCGATATCCCCATTTTACAGGTGAGGAAAGTGGGGCTCAGGGAGGTTAGAAAGTTGCCTAGGGTCACACAGCAGGTACACGGCAGAATCTGGGTTTGAACACAGATCTGCCAGAGCCACCCTTACTATGAGCTGGGCACCGCTCTAAGTGGTTCACACATCGTAACATAAGGTAGGTACTGCCCTAATCCCCATATTACAGATGAGTCATTGCACGCAGGGTCTCCGCCATACTTTCTTGTCCTCCCCACACTGATGGAGGTGCAAGTGAGGAGAGCTGGCAGAATCTGGAAAACTGCTGCCCCAACCTCACTGCAGAAGAGAAAGTGGACCCCCATCTCCTAAGAGGTACCCCCACAGGGGAGAGCATGTCCTTTTAGCCAGTGATAGGATCCTGCCCTCAACCCATCCCTCCCTGCAAAGCTCCACTCACTGCAACGGTCCCATGGCCTGGGTTCCATCCACGGGAACCTGCAGAGGGTGTCAGAGAGGAAGCTGGGAGTTACCAAAGGTTTGTAGGAGAGGGTGCCTCCCCGAGGGCTCTGAGCTTCGTCTCTGATCCCCTGCACTGGCTGGATGTTGGGCACCTTGGTGTGCTCCCATTGTGAAACTTTCTTCAACAGCTTTGCTATCAGACTGATGTGGCTTCGAATTCCAGCTTAACAACGGCATTACCTTGATTCCACTACTTCATCTCTCTGAGCCTCAGGTTTTCCATCTGAGAAATGGGGCCAGCAACGCACCCCCTGCCAGCTTGCTGTCATGAGTTCAGGTGGAATGATGGGGACTATAGGCACACAGGTGGTGATCAGTAAATGTATGGCACCTGCTGACTCCTCCTCCCAGAAGGAAAGAATCTAAAACTCTGACCAAAGCAAGGGGCTGGACAAAGTGACTTCCCCACGTGCCTCACACCCAGAGTCTCTTGTTTCTAAATGACACAGAGTTGGTCACACACAGCGGGGGGATTTCCACTTTGACCTCTCAGTTCATTCAGAGTGAGCTAAACTCAGACTCGTGGCCATGGAATGTACTTTCAGAGTCAGAAATCTCCACAGCCAGCAGCTTTGCGGTGGTCATTGCCAGAAGGTTCTTCCGTTCCCGGCCCTGGCCTGGCCCCTGCTGCCTTCCTCAAGCGCACCTCAACCTGGCAGGCGGCAGAGCCTGGGCATTCAGAAGGAAGTGGGGCCAGACCGGCCTGACTTGGATTCTCACTGCTCATCTGTTTCCTCATCTGTTAAATGGGGTGGAGGGAAATGAGAATGTCCCCCACCGGGGTTTTGGTAAGGATCCCAAGGGGCATATAGGGTGCTTGGCTTGTACACTGTAAGCACTCCATAAACGGCAGTTGGTGTTGTTATTAATATTAGCGTATGGGGGGCAAAGACCACACTTGCAAGAAATCCCACAGGAAGCCAGCAAATGACTCCATTCAACAGGCATTTCCTGAGCACCTACTATTCGCTGTCAGCAGGCCCAGCACAGTGCTTCGGGTGCAGAGAGGAAAGGGTAAGGCAGATCCCCACTAGGAACTAATGATATCCTCAGAGCAACCAGACACTTTGGAGCTGGTTGGAACCTGGGCTGTGGCGACCCCTGGCGCTCCATCTCTGGGTGGGGGGTGGGGGCCTCACACCAATTTGCATGAGATGATTTGCATGGAGGTGGGTTGATCTGCCTGAGGAGTCAGAATGGGGGGATGGCTGTGGACACCAAGATATTCATTTGGCGGATTTGGCTGGAGCCCAGTGGAGAGGGCCGTATAGAAGCTTCGGGCATAGGCTACGGTCACCGGGCGGGGCCCAGGGGACAGACATGGCACAGTGTGGGGCTAGAGGCATGCCGCCTCCTCTGCAGAGCACAGTGTGGCTCTGACGCTGGAAGGTGGGGTGGCCCCACCGGGCGTCTGAGAGCCTGCAGCTTTGGGGTGCTGAGGCCTCCATGAACAGCTGTGGAGGTCACACGGGGGAGCAGAGGAGAAGACTAGGAGAACCCTGGGGCTCCCGAGGCTCCCACAGAGACTCCTAGAAATAACAGCAAGACTTTATTTGGGAAGTAGGGGCTCAAGGGCGTTCTGACTCGCCTGGGTGGGATAATAAACCAGAAGCATTTCTTGCTGTTGCTATGACCCCCCAGGAGCCCCCGACCCCTGTGAGACCTGGTGAAAGGGTTAGCCTAGGGGGATACACCATGAACTCCGTGGGAAAGAACGATGCTCTGCCTTGCACAAAGCCTTTGCTCACTCCCTCCTCAAAGCACAGTTTAGAAGCTGGTATTATTTGCCCCACTTCCAGAAGGGTTAGTGGGACTTTAAAGGGTCAAACCACCCAAACAGGGGGCTGACCAGACCTAGTGTCACTCCCAAGCATGGTTTCCCAGTGGGCTGTAGCTGTGGGCTTGTGGACAGCGGCTGAGTGGTGCCGGCCCTCAATTTCTATGTTGAAGTCCTAGTCTCCGGTACCTCAGAATGTGGCCATATTTGGAGAAAGTCTTTAAAGATATAAGTAAGTTAAAATCAAGTCATTAGGGTAGGTCCTAATTCAATATGACTCCTTGTAAGAAGGGGAGCTTGGGACAGGCACAGGTAGGGAGGAACGACCATGTGAGGACCCAGGGAGAAGATGACTGTCCACAAACCACGGACAGAGGCCTCAGAAGGAACCAAGCCAGCTGACACCTTGACCTGCAACTTGCAGCCACCGGAAGTGTAAGAGAGTGAATGTCGGTTGTTGAAGCCACCCAGCCTGTGGTACTTGGTGATGGCAGCTAGAGCAGACTAAGGCAGGTGTTAAGGGAGCCCAGAGAGAAGAAGAGATGCCCTGGCAGGCTCCCTGGAGGAGGTGAGCAGCTGTTAGTCATAATCCCCTTTCTTCTGCTTGCACCCCCACACCTCCCCCCAGCGTACACACACACACACCAGGCCTGCAGTTCAGGAGTTTGATCTGTGGGACTGGCCTGATCCTCCAGACGCTGCCTATAGACGGGCCTTCCCTGACTCATAAGGCCGAGACACATGGCCCTCCAGTTTACTGCCTCAGGTGTCTGCCTCCATGAAATGGGAACGACGTCCTTTGATGCCTCATTCCTCTACAGTCAACGGCTTAATGATTAGGGATGATTTGGCAAAGCAATCACTATAGATATGGATATACAGAGCATTTTTGTTATAAATGTAGAAGCCGTGGGTGGCTCAGTCGTTAAGCGTCTGCCTTCAGCTCAGGTCATGGTCCCCGGGTCCTGGGATCGAGCCCCGCATCGGGCTCCCCGCTCGGCGGGAAGCCGGCTTCTCCCTCTCCCACTCCCCCTGCTTGTATTCCCTCTCTCGCTGTGTCTCTCTCTGTCAAATAAATAAATAAAATCTTTAAAAAAAAATAAACGTAGAAGCCGTCTGTTTTTCTTCGAAGCGTTGTTTCTTTTAAAATCAACCTTACTGAGGTATGATTTACAAAGAATGAAATTTACCAATAAAATGTGTCAAGTTCAGTGAATTTTGACAGATGTGCACACCTGTAGAGCCACACCCCAGCCACCACAGGAAACGCTTCCATTCCCCAAAAGAGTTCCCTCGGGGCCCCCTCCAGGTTGTGTTGTCCCATGGAACGGGTTCCCCTCCTTTCAACTGGGGAGCTGGTATTCCATCGTATGAATGTATCACAGTCTGTCCTTTTTCCAAGTGGTGAACATGTGGATCGTTTATAATTTGTAGCTATTGTGAATGTTTGCGTATATGTCTTCGTATGAACACATACTTCCTTTACTCTTGGGTAAAAAGCAAGGGGTGAAATGACTAGGTCGTATGGTAGGTGTATGTTTAATTTGATAAGAAATTGCCCAGCTATTTTCCAGAAATTTATTTTCTCATAGTTCTTGAGTCTGAAAGTCCAAGATTAAGGCCCTGGCAAGGTTGGTTTCTTTCTGCGGGCCCCTCTCTGACTTACAGATGGCCATCTGCTTTCTGTACCCTCACGTGGTCTTTCCTCTGTACAGGTACATCCCTCTTGTCTCTTTGCGTGCCCAAATACCCTCTTCTTATAAAGATACCAGTCTAGGGGTGCCTAGGTGGCTCAGTCAGTTAAGTGTCTGACTCTTGATTTCGGCTCAGGTCATGATCTCAGGGCTGTGAGATCCAGCCCTGATTTGGGCTCTGGGCTCAGCAGGGAGTCTGCTTGAGATTCTCTCCCTCACCCTCTGCCCCTCCCCCATTGTCTCTCTCAAATAAATAAAGAAATCTTTTAAAAAATAAAGATACCAGTCCAGTTGGATTAGGGACCACCTTATGACTTTATTTTAACTTAATCACCCCTTTAAAACCATATATCCAAATACAGTCACATTCTGAGATATTGGGGGTTAGCATCAACATATGAATGGGGGGAGGCAAAATTCAGCTCATAACACCAATTATAAACAAATTCTCCCAGGAAATTTAAGTGGAGGAAATGCTTCCACTTAACTCCTTCTGGTAACCACAATTATTCTGACACCAAAACCAGATAACGACATTACAAGAAGAGAAAAACCACAGATTAATATCTCTCATAAACACAGACGCAAAAATTCTTTGAGGCTTGGAACCCCACGTTGGGGCTTGAACTCACGACCCTGAGATCAAAACCTGAGCTGAGATCAAGAGTTGAACTTTTAACCAACTGAGCCACCCAGGGGCTCCTAGATGCAAAAAATTTGTAACAAAATATAAGCAAAGAGTCTAACAATATAAAAAAGGAAAATAGACCATGAGCAAATGGGGTTTAGCCCAGAAATGAAAGGTTGGTCTTACATTAAAAATCAATCAATGTAATTAACCATAATAGCAGACTAAGGAAGAAAAACTATATGATCTTTTTAATAAACACAAAGAAACAGCCCATTTGACAAAATCTGACCGTCCTGATTTAAAAACAAAAAAAATGTCAGCAAACTGAAATAGAAGGGAAATTCATTAGCTTGAAAGAGAGCATTACAACTCAACCAGAAATGTCTGTGCCCCCAAGGGTACCTCTAGAAATGTTTGGAGACAATTTTGGTTGTTACAACTTGGCAAGTTTCAGGGAGAGGAGCATGGGGCGGGGGGCGGGGGCCCCTCCTGGGTCTCATGCTGGAGGTCAGGGATGCTGCTCAGCACTCTGGATGCCCAGGACGACCCCCACCACAGAGAGGTGTCGGGCTCACGTGCCACAGTGGTACTGTGGCAGAGAAGACTGCTCCCGGAGGAGCAGATGGGCTTGCTCTTGCAGACGCCAGCTGGGGGCTTCCTCCAGTCTCTGTCCTCCATTGCAAAACCCCACTGTAGTGGCCCCACCTCTCTCCAGTGCCCCGTGTCAAGCCCGCTGCACTGTGCTTTAACAAATGGAACTGAATGATTTTTTCTTTCACATCTGTTTCAGGTGGGAACAGGGAGACCTCTGGGTGAATTTCCTTCCAGATGTGCAGGGAGGGGCCAGCTCCTGGGCAGATGTGCAAACCTCCACCTGCAGGCCGAGTGCCCTGGGGTGGGGACCGTACCAGGCAGCTGTGGGCAGGGCAGTGGCTGTGGGAGGGAGGAGGTGGAGTCTCCTTTTTCTAGGGCAGTGTCACCTGCCTCCCGCCCAGGGGCACTGCCCCTGCATTACCCTGCCAGTGCGTGTGGCCGTGCGAAGCTGGGGCCTGTTCCCTGGAGCCTTCAGAGTGATCGTGGACCTTACAAGCCCTATGTTGCTGGACCCCCAGAACGCAGAACATGGCAGATGGGGCGCAAGCCAACCCCAAAGTGTTCAGGAAGAAGGTGCTGGTTAGGCACCCCTCTGGGTGGATGGGCCCAAGTCTCAGGGCCTCTTCTCCCTGGAGAACCTCCAGGTACGTGCCTGCTACCCGGGGATGGAATCCTCCATGGAGAGCAGCAGGGATGGGGTTGGGGAACTGGCTCTTAGAGCCCATTTCTCCAGAGAGAAGAGCTCTAAGTCTCTGAGTGATGGTGAGATATGTCACTGCATTTTCAGCACCATGAGGGCCTTAAGGATCCTCTAGTCAATCCTCAGGCCCAGAGAGGCTAAAGGATCTACCCGAGATCACACAGCATTTTGGAAGAAGAGCTGGGACTAGAATCTAAGGACCCAGGTTTCTTGGCTCCAAGTGCAAGACCCAGCCAGCAGGTTGGGTCATGTGACTTCCTGGAGTGTGTATGGAAAGGGGGTTGGTTCTGATCTGTGACAGTGGCCCGACCCCATGAGACAGTGAGCTTCCTGTCTTGGAAGCTTGGGCAGGAAGGGCATTCCTGCTCAGGATAAGAAGGAAGGAGGCTCTGCCAGCCTGGGGACTGTTCTTTCAGCAGGTGCAGGGCCGGTGGGAGGTTCTCCTCACAGAGCCCGGGGAAGCAGGAACAGAGGCCTGAAGGGGCAGCATTGATGGGGTGATGAGGCCCGGGAGGGAGCTGCAGGCCCAGAGCTGCAGGAGAGCGGAAGGAATGGACTCAGGACTTGGATTTTCTCCTCTCTCAGATCTAGCTTGGGTATGAAGTTCTTCACCATGGTCATCCTGGCCGGCAGCGGTGAGTAAAGGCTCTGGGGGGACTCCTCTGTCTCTCCCGCTCCCACACTTTCTCCTGTGACCTTGGGCACCTAGGTTCTCGAGCCACTGGCTGGGGGACTGTGCTGCCTCTCTGGGGCGCAACTTCCTCGCTCAGGCCCTGGCGGCCTTCATTGCCTTGGGACTGTTTGCTCGCCGGGCCAGCCGTAAACACTCCGGGGGCCCTCAGCTTGGCATTTATGAGCCTCCCAGAGCTGAGGAAGCATCGTAAAACAGTAGTGTTTGCTTAGGGCGTCTGGCCGCCCTGGGAAAACCTGGGTGTTTGTGTAGATAGGAGTGTGTGTTTGTGTACATGTGTACATTAGATAAGAGCTAATGGGTTTGTGTGTGGCTATATGCACGTATATCTCTGTGTGTGGAGGGGTGTCTCAGCACACGTCAGCAAAACGTGTAGGTGTATGTTAATTGGGGCACCTGGATGTGCGTGAGGTGTGTGTGTAGCAGGTGTCTGGGAGCTCATAAGCCATCGGCGGGGGAGGGGTCCGGGGGCTCCTTTCCTGGGACTGGTGCTCCCGGGCACAGCGCTGGGGACAGCTGAGGCTCCTGAGGCAAATCTGACCCCACACACAGCCAGGTGTCTCGGGGAGGTGGGAGGTGACCCGAACCCCTCGCTGACTTCTCATCCAGCCTGTTACATATCGCCCGACGCAGCCTGGTTTGCGGGAAAGAAAGAGATCCCAGAAACAAAATAAGGTTAACCCTGTGGCCAGATGTGAATAAGAGGGGGTTGAATTGGCTGCTAAGGTTGTTTAGAAACCAACCATTTGCCTTCCGCCCCAACATTGGCCGGGGACAGCTCCAGCCTGACCGAGCGCAGACTCCCTTTCTTCTGCTGGGAGCACGAGTGTGGATCGTGTGTGCTGCACATGTGAGTGTGTACCGGCGTGCGGCTGAGTGTGTGAAGTGTATGTGTGAGTGTGCTTGTGGGTGTGAGGCGTGTGAGTGGGTGAGGTGTTCGCGGGTGAGTGTGTGCACGACTGTGTATATGATAGTGTGCGTCTGTGTGGGAGGTGCCTGTGAGTGTATCACGGGTGTGTGCTTGTGAACACATGCGGTGTGTAGAGGAAAGTGTGAGTGTGTATCTTGCATGAGTGTGTGAGGTGGGTGAATGTGTGTGCGCGAAGTGTGGTTCTACGTACGGTATGCATGGGTGTGTGACTTGTGTGTGTGTGAGCTTGCTGAGCAGGACCACGTGACTGTGTGTATGAGGTATGTGTGGGTGAATGTGTGTTTGTGGGTGAGTGTGCACCAGAGTGTGTGCGCGGAGGGGAGTCTGAGGTGTGGGTGCCTGTGTGAGTGTGACGGGGTGTGTCTCCCTGTGTGTGAGGTGTGGAGTGCTCGTGTGATAATGTCCACCTTGTATGGAGCTGCTGGTCAGGGTGCCCTGGGGATGGAAGTTTCTCCCCTCCCCTCCAGGGTAACACCTGCACAGCCAGATGGTGGGCAGTGGGAGGCCGGAGCTTCAGGCCAGGGAGCCAGGAGGCCAGGACCCACAGAGGGTGCTCCCTCCTCACAGCCCGGGCACCTGGTGCCCTGCAGGAGAGCCGCTTTATCCCTAGATTTGGCAGTTGATGTCAAAGCGCTTGTGCAACCTGCTCACGGTGCCACAGTGCTCCCGGAGAAACCTGTTTGCAAACCCGGGGATGTCTGGGTTTGACTCCCAAGGTCCAATTCCAGATCGGGCCCCCAAGCTGCTTGGCATGCACATCCTCCTCCAGCAGTGGGACGCCAACACAGCAGGAGGAAGGGCTGGGGGAGAGAGCTAGCGTCCCCTTTCTCCCTCCCCCCCTCCCCCCGCAACCCTCACATCCCTCCTGCAGCTCAGGGATGGGCTCAGGCCCACGGGATGTGGGGTCCTGCCTCTCCCTGCCCCAGACCCTGCTGAGACATGTACCTCACTTGGCACCAACCTCTTAAAGTCACTTGTCCCAGCTCCTCGCCCGTTTCCTTTCTTGTTTGCTCCTTATTTTCTGTAATAACAAAAATCACCAAGCCAATAGACAGGAAGACTCAGGTAGAGCAGGATTCCCCAAACCCATTAAATGGGGCTGCAGTAGCTCTCCTGCCTTGTGCGGGGTGGCCTCACCAAGTAAGGACTTAAGCACCAGGCTCTGGGTTGACTCAGCAGTGAGCGAGGAGGAGATGCTGAGTCAGCACAGGCCCCGGGGGGCCCAGGAGGCGGGGAGCAGGGGAGAGGAGAACCTGTCGCTGGGGTGGGCTGGCCTGGCAGGTGCTGCCACTGAGTTTGCTGGTGTGGGAAGGGATCATGGCGCTATTGCTTCTGGTGAGACACGGACAAAGGGAAAAGGTGTGTGTGTGTGTGTGTGTGTGTGTGTGTGTGTGTGTGTGTGTGTCCGTCTGTCTTTGGGGAACGACCAGAGCACCGAATTGTCTCTGGATTCATTGTAATTTGCACCAGCCCCAGGACTGTGGTAGGGACCCTGAGTCCCTCCTGGGGGCAGAGGAGCCAGACAAAGCCCAGGGCCCAGAATCAAATGTTCAGAAGAGCATGTGGCATTTGTGAAGTCCCTTACAGTGGACCGGACACTTGGGATCTCACTGCCTGGGTCCAAATTCTATCCCTACCACTTTTTGATAATGTTCTCGGGCAAGTTACTCAGTGCCCTGGGCCTCAGTCTCCTCATCTATAAAGTGGGGATAATAACAGCACTCAGCGAGCTAATGCATGGGAGGGGCTTAGGACAGTGCCTGGCACAGAGCCCTCAACAAGTAGTAACAATAATTACTTTCTAAGTGCCCTAGTGCCTCACGGTTGTTTTATTTTTTTTTTTAAGGTTTCATTTATTTATTTGAGAGAGAGACGGAGAGAATGAGCAGAGCGGGGCGAGGGGCAGAGGGAAAGGGAGAAGCAGACTCCCTGCTGAGCAGGGAGCCCAGTGCGACGTGGGGCTCTACCCCAGGACTCTGGGATTGGGACCTGAGCAGAAGGCAGACGCTTAATGGCCGGAGCCCACCCAGGCGCCCCTTCTCACAGCTTTTTATACATTGCTTCCATCCTCCCCCTCTGCTCACCCTCCCCCCTCCCTCCCCCTTTCCCTGGCCCCGGGGTATGGGGAGGACAGTCGAAGGGCCATCCACCAGGCAGGACGCTCACGGCACCCCTTGGTTCTCTTGCAGTCCTGCCCGAGGCCCGCAGCAGCCTGCTTAACCTGAAGTCCATGGTGGAAGGCATCACGGGGAGGAACGCCATCCTCTCCTTCGTGGGCTACGGCTGCTACTGTGGGCTGGGAGGGCACGGGCTGCCCATGGACGAGGTGGACTGGTAGGTCCCCGAGCGCCTGCGCTACTGTCGTGTTGGGACTGGGAAGGGGGGGCAGTGAGGGTCAGACTGGTCTCCGTCTCTGATGGGTGGGACAGGACCCTTTCCCCAAAGGATGAGGCTGGTTCAGTGAGTTAGTGACCTTGACCCCTATCCTCCTCAACTGTCTTGGATGCTTTCTACGGTTGGGCTTGGAGGCATTTGGGAACTCGCATTCTCGCCAGGAAGGAAACATTGACCTGCCCCCAAAACACATGAGAGCAACGGACACGCAGCTCACGCTGAGCAAAAGCAAGGGCTGTTGACCCCTCTCACCCCCATCCCCCTGGAGGCTCTGATGGAGGGCTGAGCTTACTTTCTGCTCCTATCTCCCCGGAAGCAGCCAGCGCCAAGTCTGGTATCATGGGGGCTGGGGAGGGGGGAGGCTTGATAAATCCATGTTGACTAATTGCTTTCCTCCACCTGAGGGGCTGGGGGTGGCCACACTACATTTGCTTCCTGTCCTTCACCCCGCCCCCCCCCACCGATCCCACTCGCCCCTGCGGACCTTTGTCTCTCCCTGGCCATCCCACATAGCCAGGCATGGCCTCTTCATATAGTCAGGCAGGCTCCTTTCACAGTGACTGAGCCCTGACTCTCCTTCCCATCCCGACCACATTGCCGGACAGTCTGACGCTTCCTGCCTCCTGCAGCTGCATCAGGGCTCTCAGGGGGAAAGCCAGGAGCCCTGCGCATAGAACAGGGAGGCAGGATCATGGGCAACAAACTGGGCCACTGGCTGGGCTCTGCCTGGCTGTCGACCTCAGGAAGGTAACTGTCCCTCTCTGGGCCTCAGTCTGAAGGTCTGATCTGTAAGGAACTGGTACAGATGGTTGGGGTCTCTGCCAGTGGGAGACTAGCCAAGCCTACCTACATGGGCCTGCTATCCTCTACCTGCCCCTAGGTGCTGCCACGCCCATGACTGCTGCTACCAGAAGCTCTTTGACCTGGGCTGTCACCCCTATGTGGACCACTATGAACACACCATAGAGAATAACACTTCGGTCATCTGCAGTGAGTTCTCCCCCTGCCATTTCCCACTCTCCCACCTAGGAGAAGGGCTTAGATTGCCAGTCCCCCTGCCTGCCCTGTCCTGGGGCTGTGCACACGGTTGCCAGGTGACATACAGGATGCCCAGCTAAATCTGAGTTTCAGATAAACAACGAAAAATATTTTCACCTAAGTATACCCTAAATATTGCATGGGACAGCCTCATACTAAAAATTAAATGTTAGCGTAAAATCAGTTACTAGTAGTATAAAATTAAGAGTTAGTGTAAGTATATCCCATGTAATATCTGGGACATACTTAGACTAAAATATTTACTGTTTGTCTGAAATTCAAATTAGCCAGGCTTCTTGTTTTTGTTTGTTAAATCTGGGAACCCTAGCTGTGGTCTTCATCCTGGTATGCTCTGACCCTCCAAGCCTGAATTAGCAGCCTGATTCCCTGGTCCTTGATTCTTAGGCTTCGCAGGGTTTAGGGAGGGTTCTGATTCAGTGGGTCTGGGTGAGGGCCCAGGAATCTGTTTTTAACGAGATCCTCTGGTGATGTTGAGACTTTGTGACATGCCGAACTGGGTTCAAACCTGGATTCACAGCATCTCCTGCTGTGTAACCTTAAGCAGGGTGCTTCCCTACCTGCCCTCAGTCTCTCCATGGGCCCATGGAAGGGTTTAGATCAGAGCAGACCTGTTCCCTTCCGGTTCTGTCTTTGGGACTGGGCCAGAAGGTGGCCCCATCCCAGGACTCTCACTGTTCCCAAGATTCAAGCTATGGGAACCAGGCCCTGTGGGGTTCCCTCCCTTGCCCTGAACTCTCCAGGCCATTCCTCAACTGAGGGATGTGGCATCCAAGTTAATGGCCCAAGTGTCCCTGCCTTGCCTCCCCTTGGGTAGCAGGTGCCTCCTGGCCCGGTCCCATGGGCAGCCCCGGGTTCCCTTTGTCTCCTTGCCTTAACCAGGTTCTTGCTCACTATCCCTCACTAAAAGCTCACAAGCAAGCCCAGCTTTGCAAAGAAACCCTAAGTCTCCTCTTCTCTGGGGAAAAGCCTGGTGGGGAACTGGGCACATCTGGGGCCCCTTGGGAGCCCAGGGCACTGAGGTTCTCGTATGCTGTTGTTCAAACATGGAGTGAGGGGGCTGGCTTGAGAGAGGGGATGTCCCCTCATTAAAGCATTTCAAGGATCCCCAAAGGGCGGTGGACTAACCCAAGCAGTGGTTTTCACATTGGGTTCTGGAGATTCCTGTGGTCATGGGGTCCCTGAGTGGTCCAGCTGGCCCTGTTAACCCATTTGATAGCTTAAGGGCTTCTCTTTTGGCCATTTGATAAGTTAGCCTCCTGCAAAGAGTCTCATTTAAGAGCAAGGGTTCTGCTGATGGAAAGTTTGAGAAGTGTGCAAACCACTGAGCCAGTGAGGGGTTCTCAAAGGGTGTTCCCCAAACCAGCAACATCACCATCACCTAGGAACTTACTAGAAATGCAGATTATCAGGCCCCACCCAGACCTACTGAATCTGAAGCTGTGGGGCTGGGGCCTAGCAGTCTCTGTCTCAACAAGCCCCCGGTGGACCCTAGCACACACCTAAGGTTGAGAAAGGTCAGGGTGGACGATTTCTGGAGGCTCAGAATAGTAGCAGCAGTAACAGTGGCAACAGTGACTAGGACTTAAGCATTTGCTCGTGGGATGCCCTGAGCCAAGCTCTTTAGGAGCCCTTCCTCAGCGGCTCCTTACCACCAGCTCCCTCCGGTCGGGGGTGGGGAGGGGGTTCTGTGATTCTGTGATGGAAGAGAGGAGGCCCCGGGATGGGGAGTTCCTGACACCTGGGTGTCTGTCCCATCTCTGCCTTGGGTTGGCTGGGTGACTTAGGTAAACCCCTTTCTGAACCTCAGTTTCCCCAACTATAAAGTGGCATGTTGTACTTCAGGGCTTCTTTGATTTAAGTGCACCCAGAGCCACCAGGAGGGCGATGGACACAGATGACTGGGCCCGCCCCAGAGCTTCTGAGCCGTGGGCCTGGGGTGACCCGTCAGTGACGCTCTGCTGTCACCCTCCCACGGGACCACCTTCCGAGGCCCACTGGAACCTCTGCCCCGCACAGGTGAGCTCAACGAGACGGAGTGTGACAAGCAGACATGCGAATGTGACAAGAGCGTGGTTCTGTGTCTCCGGAACCAGACGTACAACGAGAAGCATCGCAACTATCTGAACATCTACTGTCAGGGTCCCACGCCCAACTGCAGCATCTATGAGCCCCCTCCGGGGGAGGTGGCCTGCAGACACTTCTCCCCTGCTCCCCCCGCACCTCCCTAGTGCCCTCTGGGGACCAGACAGATGCAGGGGGAGGTGGGGATGAGACCGGGAGCCTGGGGGACTGCCTGGCTGCTTCTTCCCTGGAGCCTCCCCACCCCCCAGGAGATCAGCCCCAGAGGACTCGGGAAGGCCTGTGGCCCCCAGGCTCATCCGGCCCAACCCTGAGCGTGGCCGTGGCCCGCTGCGTGAGTCCTTGACTTGGCAGGGACGTCTCCTGTGTATGGAAGGCAAGGCCTGAGAGAGAAGAGGTGGGGGTCCTCTGAGGGGGGCCCCTGTCCCTGGCCCCAGGCTGACTTCCTCAGCCTGGCCCTCAAGATGGGACCCTGAGGCCTTAGACACCAAGATCCTGAGCTGCGGGCACAGCCCCAGAGCTTGGGAGCTTGGTGTGTCCTCAGACAGTTTCCCAGACCAACAGCGTGCTGGTCCCAAGGCCTGGGCTCTGGAGGCCTCTTGGCTGCTCCTAGGCAATAACTCAGGGTGATCCTTGCTTTTTCTCTAGAGCCCCAGGGTGGGTGGGTGACCCAGAGTCCAGGCCCAGACTTCACAGGATGGCCACAGTGCTTAGCCTTTCAGCCCCCAACTCTGGCCTCAGGGCAGTCTCCAGGGCACTGACAGAACCCGCATCCTCAGCGGCACGCCCCTCGGTGCAGGGTGACCAAGACGGAGGCACAAATATGTCCCCCAACACTCACAGGTCTTCCCCCGCCTCCCTGCTGAGCCGGCCCTGCAACACTGCATGGCTCTGAGGAGCACCCAAACCCAGGCTCCTGGGACCCTAACCGATGTGAGGGGACAGGGCCGTTCCCCCTCCTGGCTCCCCCCACCCCGCAGCAGCTAGGCCAGTGGGTGGAAAGACCCCAGACCCCTCTCTCCCTGGCAGGGAGAGGCGAGGCTGCACCCTGGGGTCAGAAGCCCTCTCAATGGGGAGGAAGCCGAGGGCTGGGACCCACCTCCATGAAGGGGGAAACAAAGGCAGGAGGGACCAGGTCCAGGTAGGAGGCTGTGGGGAAGATTCAGGAAGGCAGTGGGGAGGGAGCCACATGCTGAGGGAAGGGAGGGGAGAAGGCGGGACAAGGTGAGGCGTCCAGACCAGAGTGGTCTGGGCAGGAGAAGCGGGCTAAAGGAACCTGGGGCGCAGGGCCCCCCTTGGGCCCAGGTTCCCATTTGGCCGGGGGCTTGTGGGCAGAGGTGGAGGAGGGTCAGCCTCTGCGGGGCCAGCTTTCTTGACCCTGCGCCAGCTCTGCTGTTTCTCCAGGTGCGCCCTCCCCTGTCCCGCCTGCCTCACCTCTTGACCTCAAGCTCAGCGGCCTCCAAGAAGCCAGCATGCCCTGCGTCACCCTGAGGACCCACTGGCATAGCGCTGTGACCCACCTGGACACCAAGAACAGCCACCAGGAGCTTGGCCCGCCCTGCCAGGACCCTGTAGACCACTGTCCCCAGGGATGGTCAAGAAAGCCAGAGGCGAGAGGGTCATGGGGGTGGGAAGAGAATGTCTACCCCCCAAATAGCAGGACTGGGCAGAAGCCTTGCCCAGCTGCAGCTTCTAGAACACCGGGCTTGGGGACTGAGGATGAAGCTGTTGGTTGGCGTTGGCTGTCACTATGCGTGGGAGGAGACCCTTCCACCACTCACCTCCCGCTGACTGGCGTGGCCTGGTGGCTGTGGTCCCCTGTGAGCCTCATCACTGACATCTTCCAGCTAATGAACTACCCTCTCCTGGCCATCTTGGGCGGGCCCATTCTCTCTGAACCAGAGCCCCCACCAAGCCAGGGGTGGAGTCACGATGGGGCACCCAGAGTCCCCGCTGGAGGTGGGGTCTGCAGAAGCCTCCGCCCCTCACCCGTGGGAGCCCAGCTTTCTGGCTGCGCCCCTCTAGCTTGCACAAACCTGCACTCCGGAGAGTTTGGGCCCATGTGTTGGGACGAGATTCTGCTGCCAAGTCTTGCCTGCCCCACCCCCCGCCTTGCTCCGGCCTGTCCAGGATGCTGCACCCCAGAGACACTCCATAGGACTCAGCAACCCCTCCTCAATCTAATAAAGGTCTCCTGCCTTGGCTCCCCACTGCTGGTCCTCCTTGGCATGGTACTCACTGGCTGGGCATCAGGGGAGGGCACAGAGCCTCCCTCCAGGATCTGCGGCTCTGGGGAAAGCAGGTTCTCTGACCCCTAGCAGCTGGCCTGGCCTGTCCCCTTCCTGCCCCGGGGCCTGGATGAAGTGGCCCACTCCAGCAGATGGGCGAGTGTCAGGAAGGCTGGTGTGTGCCAAAGGCTGGACAACAAGAACTGTTGGGCTGGGGGCTTTCTGGCGTCAATCTCCACCCTGTTCTTTGCTGTTGAACATGTGAGGCCCAGAGAGGGAAAGTAACTTGTCCAGAGTCACACAGGTTGTCAGTGATGGGCTGGGTCTGACGCCTCGGGATCTGACTTTTTTCTTAAGATTTATTTTATTTATGTATTTATTTATTTATTAGAGAGAGAGAGAGAGAGAGAGAGAGGTGGGTGAGGAGCAGGGGGAGAGAGATAAGCAGACTCTGAGCCGAGTGCAGAGCCCGACTCGGGGCTCCATCTCACGACCCTGAGATCATGACCTGAGTTGAAACCAAGAGTTGGAAACTTAACTGACTGAGCACCTTCTTAATGATGACTGGGCAGCTGGGGACAGTGGGGTCAGCGACTGAAAATCCAGCAGGGCACCAAGTCCTGGTCCTCGCCCTGGCCCCTTCTCTGATTTAAGTCCCTTCCCTTCCCTGTTGTGATCAGTTTCCCCATGTGCAGAGGGACCAGAGAAGCTGTTTCAGGCGTTCCCCAAAGCCCTGTGTTTTCCTGGGCACATCTGGAATGATCTCTGGGGCTCCGCTCTCCCCACCTCAATCTTCAATTGAGCAGCTCTGCTTTTCCTATATTATATACTGAGCATTCACACGAACTACTATAAGAAGAAAAGGACATTCTTCAGTAACTTTTTTCAAAGCTTGAAAGCCCCTGGATGAGATCATCCATTAGTTCATTCATTCCAATGGACCTATACCGATGGTCATCTATGGACCGGGCGTGATACCTTTGATCAGACACAGACCCTACCTGAGGAAGCCCATATACTGGTGTGGGGGGGAGACATGTGATAACCTTGCCATATGGTGCCAAGCAGTATCACGGGGAGCAGGGAGAGCATGGAGATTGAAGCCCCAAGTATGTCCTTGGCCGTCCCAGAAGGGCCCCCGAGGGGCTAAGGGGTGGAGCTGAGACGGCATGTTTGAGGTCCTTGGAGGTGGAGGGGAGAGGTGAGGGGGTCACAAGTCTTGAGGAAGAGGCCCCTTGCATCTGTAGTCTGGGCGGGGGGAGGTGGTCTCTCCTTCCTCAGGACTCTTTCCAAATTAGGTCATTTAGGCTAAGGCTTGAGGAAGGGACCACACTTGCCTTGGGCTGGTCATCAACAAAGACTTTGTCCTTGACCCCACTTTAGTTAGGCTTCTTCTTTTTTTTTTTTTAAAGATTTTATTTATTTATTTGAGAGAGAGAGAATGAGAGATAGAGAGCACGAGAGGGAAGAGGGTCAGAGGGAGAAGCAGACTCCCGGGACTCCAGGATCGTGCCCTGAGCCGAAGGCAGTCGCTTCACCGACTGAGCCCCCCAGGCGCCCTAGTTAGGCTTCTTTGAGACCTTTCTCAACCAGGCCTTGACCTCAGGGTTTCTGTCTCCATCTGCCCCGTTTTAGCAAGAATCCCATCTCACCCTCAATATCTGATCGAAGTCTTTAGCCTCCACCGTTTGCCAGGTGGTTCCTGATCACCCAGGCCTGCCTTCCCCAGGCATCCTGTTAGGTCAGCGTAGCAAGAATCACCCAACCCTCTTAGCGATCTTCCATCCACCAGCCTCTCTCCCTGGTCCTTGGCTATACACCCCCACCTAAGAAAGGGAGGATTTCTCATTGTGGTACTCAAAATGGAGAGCCCAGTTCCATACGGGCCCTTGTTGTGATGGTTCTTGAATAAAATTCGCTTTTACCATTGAAATGACTGTACATCTCCGGTTTTCTAACAGCTCTGGTGTCATGACTCGTGTGAGATCAGATTCATGGTCATCGGACCCCTGGCCGTGTCACCTAGGACCCCGAGTGGGCAGCCTGAGACCTTTGTCTTCAGTCCTGACTGACTGATCGGGGACCCATTGTGAGCCCGACTCCTGAGCCAGGGCTCCGGGTAAATGCCCACTGAAGCACAGCAAGGATAGGTTTTGGTTCTTAAGGTTCTGAGTACACTCGGTGAAGCTGGATGAGAGTTACAGGCTGCTTTGTTGGACAGATACCTGCTGGGCTGGGAGTCTTTCTTCCTGGCCCTTTCTTTTGAGTAGGGATTCTCTCCCTGACTCCCGAGGCTGGAATATTTTTCCTGGCTCTTTGGGAAACCTCTCTATTCTATTTGATCCTGCTTCTTCCAAGGAAACTTCTTAGTTGACTGAAGCCGCCCATCCCTTCCCGACCCTCTGCAGAACTTGGAACTTCACTGCTTCCTCTAAGACTTCTCCCTTCCCATGTCCCCACCTACCTTCTTTGATCTGCCCTTCAGTTCCCTTGTATGCCCTGATATGACCCCTTCAAACCCCTGCCTCCTCCCTCCCTCTGCCTGCCCATGCCAGCCCTTTGGGCCCTTGAATATCTAGCTCCCTGTCTCCATCAGGTTTTCTCAAGGGACTCAGGGACCCCTGGAAGCAACCACCTAAAGCTAAGAAGGAAATTGTTCTTTAGAAACAGACTAGATATTTTATTCACTTAGATGGGCTTTGGAGACATCCAGGCAGCTTCTTGATGTCCCCTCAATCTCTCCCCTAAAATGTATCCCACGGCCTCCTTAAAATTACATATTGGGGTGGGGGCGCCTGGGTGGTGCAGTCAGTTGAGCCTCTGACTCTTGATTTTGGCTCAGGTCATGATCTCAGGGTTGTGGGATCAAGCCCCGTGTCAGGCTGTGCACTCAATGAGGAGTCTGCTTCTCTCTCTCCCTCTGCCCCTCCCCTGCTTGTGCACGCTCTCTCTCTGAAATAAATATGCAAAATCTTTTTAAAAAATTACATATTGGGGCAACTGAAAAGCTTAAAAGTCTCCTCCACAAACACTGGTAAAAAGCTTTAACTCTCATACTGAATAAACAACCTTAACTTGTCCCATTTGCCAGAAATACAATTCAGATAAAAAATACAAAATGGAACAAAGATGAGATCCAACTATTTTATACAAACCAGGGATCTTGCGTCACTAGGCTTTGCTGATTCATGGCTAAAATTTTAGACTGAAACCTGTAAGATCTCTGTCTGCATCTGTTAGTTTGTGTGTGTAATGTATGTGTGATATCGTCCTAATCAAGATGACGTTACCAAATTAATTCATGAAATCACTTCACGGAGCTCTATTCAAAATAGCTTAGATATAAATCAGCACTCCTATTAATTAATATTCCTAAAACACCCAGAAATATAGAAACTAACCCAGATATTTTCCAAGCCTATATGATTTGAGCAGTTCTTGGTTTAATAGCATTGGTTGAACAAAAACAGCCATGTTTTCTGAGTTATCAACAATAAAGGATAATACGAACATATGTTTTATTCTACTGGGGTTTAGTAGTTAAATAAAGTAATGTCATCTCTACCAGATGTCTAAGATTATAAAAAATTATAAATTGAACCGAAGAACAAATGTCTAAGTCAGGGTGCAGTAAAAATGAATTGCTTGATATCCATTACTTTGTGTAGATCAAGCACTGCAGAAAACCTGTGTATTTAGCTTTTTTAGGCTTTTGCTTTCATGATGCTTGCCTAACATGCACGGGCTGTAAAAAGAGTTTACGGAAATAGCTTGAGATGCTGTATAATTTTGCCCAATGTTCAAATATGCTTGCCTAAGAACAGTTTCCAAAATTTTTTTAGTGGCTTGCCATCTTAACGGTTATGTTAAATTAAATTAAGTAATAGATAGTCATTAAATATCTAAATCATTTCTAAGTCAGATAAACCACTAAGACATTAATTACTAAGCACAAGTGTAAGCTTATATACTTTTGGCTTTTTATTCTTATATGGTATAGAGAAATATCTTTGGGTCTATTAATAAGCATGAAAAGTTGTACTAGAAGAAGCATATATTTCTAGAAATTGTGAGATGGTATATTCATAAAATTTACTAATATACTATAGAATGTTGATATATAGCAGACTGTTAACAACTGTCTACTTCCTTGTTTTCACTTGAAATTAAGATTACAATGGGTTGAAAATTCTAATCATACATAAATGAATTGCTAGAAATTTCTAGGAATAATAAGAGTGAAGAAAAAAAACTACATGCAAATTATGCAAGAATATGTGCTATATTTCTGTTAAGGAAAAAGGAGAGTAATATTGTCTGCAATGTACAAATTGCTTAGAGGTTGTTTAAAAGTTACTCCAGAATGAGAAAGAGGAAAATATAGGGGAAAAAAAGCACATTTGTGTGGATATAGAAAGTTGTAGAGGGTTTGTGGAAAAAGAATTTCATGTGTGGTCAAGCTGCCTTAGATTGAATTGATTTATTTATAAGGTTTTAAAAATGAGCCCGATAGTGTACAGATGCAAAACTAGCATTTGGTTTTCTTTCTGTGGAAACAACAAACTTTTCTTGGATTATTGGTCTGCTCTTTCTATGAGATTGTAGAAAGCTTTTCTTTACCTTTCAAGTAAAACTGCCTAGGAGACAAAGATTTTGTTTTATCCGAATAATTTCCTGTGTTTACATTAACCTTATCATGTCATTGATTATTTAAGAGAACACAGACTTCTCACCTAAAAAAAAAAGTATTTATTTGAGAAAGAGGGAGAGAAGGTGTGTGCATGACCACGAGGGGCAGAGGGAGAGGGAGATGCAGATTCCCTGCTGAGCTGGGGGTCTAGAAGCAGGGCTCCATCCCAGGACCCTGAGATCCTGACCTGAGCCCAAGTCAGATGCATAACTGACTGAACCACCCAGGTGCCCCCCCGGACTTTTCACTTTTTAAAAGAGCTAGGGTTTTTTCATTTTGTTTTGTTTTTACATCTTTGACGATTTTGCCTTCCCAAAAATCAACTCCTAAGTGAAATCCTGATCTTACACTGACCTTGAACTGGGTCCCTGGAAAATCTCCAAGGATTTGTTCTTTCACCTTGTGAAAAGAGATGTTAAAAATAATCTGGTTTATTTGACATGCTGGATTGCGTGGCAGGCACTGTCAAATCAGAAAGGCTTTAACTTTTCTTCTTATGTTTGTATGGGTAAATATTTTAAATTAATATAAATATTTTAGAAAGTGTATGAGGTTCGTAGAAATTTGTCAGTGCTTTGCTGCTTATGTAATGTCCTGGCATAATGTTACCAGTCATAATTCTAGTTATTATTTTAATGTGTTGTATGTCGCAGAGGCAATTACATTCCTTTGTCAGTTAATTGTTTTATAATGAGCTCTCATCAGATCTTTAACCAAGACCATTTTAAGCCTTTTGTCATTTACAGATAGTAAGGTTTCCTCTGATGCTCTCCTGACAGGTCATGCCAATCAGCTGGCAGCCAAAATGCTCCATCTTCATTAGCAAGGACAATTTCAGAGACCCCTGGTAAGGACTAGGGCAGGTATTCAGGGAAACAGGCTTCTGATGACATTGAATAAGCTTTAGATCACATCGCTGACCTGAGCAAGGATTTCCAGTGCTAGTAGAGAAGCTGATGGGTTCATCAAATTGCTAACCCAAGATCAAGCAGAACGAGAATTAATTACATAGGACTGAATTAACCAGTGAAGGATTATTCTCGTTTTTGCTTTGAACGTTGCTGTTTTTTTAATGTTCTATTTTCAGGGTTTAAAGAACTCCTTTCCCTTTTATCTCAAGCTGTCTATAACTCATGACAATTTAGTAGACGGTAATTTTGCAAGCAGAAACATAACAGGTATCTTTTCTCCCTGCTTGATCCCTCCAGAATTTGGAAACTCATACTGAGTATTCTTATTTTAATGGCAATATAATTATTTGCATAAGTTCAAGAAGAATCTGTTTTCTTATGACAGAACATCATTGGAAACTGGTTATGTTCCCAAGGCCTTGGCTGGAATGTCATATTTGAGAATGATGTGCATAGAACACAATGAAAGGAGCTAAGGTTGATTCACGGAGCCAATGCTTACAAAGCCCTTCTGGAAAAACCAGCCTGGTACCTGGCTATACAGGGCTCCCAGCCTTGCAGGAAGGAAGGTCTCTTCCTGGCAGACCCAGGAACCTTAGGATATATTGGGGACTTTGAGAGGAGAGGAAGTCACCCACACCCAAATCTATAGGTAGTGCCAGAAAAATCAGGCTGTGAATTCTTGGCTTTGCTTCCTAGCCTTGAGAGGCTCTTCAAAGTCTACCCTGAGATTCCTTATGAAAAATTCCAGCAAAGCAAAGTTTAAAAGGCCTAGTGGTCAATTACCATTTTCGCTGCCCTTGTGTGAAAAATCATGCCAAATCTAATGAAACCAGACATATTGTATAAACAGGAGTCAACAAGAGAGCTGTCTGTAGAGATAGATTTTCAGTGTTTCAATGGGAAGGTACAGTGCACACTCCTGGGTTTTTACATGATTGTCTTATTCATTGTCTTTGAGCTATTTTTGGCCCCTGGGTGAAACTCCGTTGTCCTGTCTACTTTGTTGCCCATCTGTAAGCTGGACTGGATCCTGCTACCTGCACATGGTATCGGATCTTCTGGTTTCCTTGGAGGTCCAGCTACAACTCTCCAAACTGACGTTTCCAATTTTCCTGCTGACCTGAAGTCACTGAGAACTAAACCCCACTGTCCAGATCCTTACAGGGAGCATCTAAAGAGGCCCTGGGAGCTGAGGTTGGACACTTCCTTGCTCTTCTCGGAGAAATAGACATGACCAGGACCCTGATGTCTGGGCCATCAACCAAGGACATTCAAGCCACAAACCAGGAGGTCCTTTGGATTTCCTCTGTTGTTCTCACTTCACCATCTGAGGATGCTCCAGGCTCAACTTCTAGAAATCTCAGCTGGCTGCCTTCTGGGCTCGGAAACTGGGTTTTGTCCGGCTCCAGCCATTCATCTTTGGTTTTCATTTATTTGCATGGAAATCTCCCTCGTTTTAAATGCCCGGTACTTGCAGGATCCAGCAAACATCCTCTACTATCAGGACTCACAGATGGTTCCGTGGGTCACTTCTGAACAAAGTGACCGGTGAGAAATGGACTCGTGTTGTTCAGAAAGGAGAATGCCTTTTCTTTCCTTGAACAAGAATGGGGACTGACGAAGACTCTCGCCTTGGCCAAAATCTCAATCAGCCTCCCCTGAGACCTCTCTTCAACCACGCCTGACCTTTGGGCTTCCATGCCAATCTTTGCATCTCCAGCATGTGGCAAGAAATCTGCCATGTCAGTTTGGCAAGAGCACCCACCCACCCTCAAGATCTGGTCAAATTCGTCACACTCACCCCCTTCCCCCTGCAATGTGAGGTCTGGTCACCAGGCCTGCCTTCAGCAAGAACGCTGTTACATCAGTTTAGCAAGATCCCCCTCCCCACCTGTCTTAGGGATTCTCCACCCACAGAGGCCTCCCCCTGTCCTGCTTCTTGGCTGTAAATCCCCACTTTTCTGCTTCAGTTGAGCGCAGTTATTATACTGAGGTCTTTTTTCCCCTCATTGCCATAGTTCTTGAATAAAATCTGTTTTTACTCAAACTTCTGTCCAGCTCTGGTTTTCCACATCAGCATCTCTGCCCAGATCTAGGTCAGAATTCTGCATGCTCAGGAAGCAGTGCTCCCCCACCCCATTCTTCAGGCCCCCCCCCCCCCCCCCCCCCCCGCCAGGGGCTGCCAACTCTTTTCCA
Source organism: Eumetopias jubatus (assembly GCF_037043125.1). Classification (NCBI taxonomy): domain Eukaryota; kingdom Metazoa; phylum Chordata; class Mammalia; order Carnivora; family Otariidae; genus Eumetopias; species Eumetopias jubatus. Next base: position 92,551,042 of record NW_028274810.1, on the reverse strand, counting down.
GCACTCGAGTGACACCTAGTGGTCATTCTGGGTCACCGCCCATGCTGTGCTCCACACGCCCTGCCCCTCTGCTTCTGGACCCTGTTGCAGACTTGGCAGTGCTCAGGAGAGCACACGGACACGATCAGCATCACCTCTGTCATCCGTTATTGCCGTCAACACTGTCTCCCGCCAAGAGCAGACGGGACCACATGGCCTTGAGCACATCTCCCCCGCCATGCCCACGCCTCCTCCATTTCTCCACCCTGCACAATGTGGATCCCAATAAAGAGCACATTGTGGGATTGGAGGATGAAATGAGGCCATGGATGGGAATGCGCTAGCACAGGGCCTGGCACGGAGAGTGGAAACTGTCTGCACTGGTGACTGGTGCCCTTGGCTGGCATTTCAGACCAAAGGTCCTCAGGGCCGGATTGGCAAAAAGCAGTAGGTAGAAGGAAGAAGGAGCTAATGGAACATTCATGTGGACATTCTCCCCAAAATGGAAACCTGGCAAGTGCGAAGCTGTGGTTTAGCAAGAAGATCTGGCTCCCTGCATATGGGTGTGAGGGGGAGAGGGAGAGCGGCAGAGAGGGAGGAGGGGAGAGAGGTAGTAAGAAAGTTCTGCAGAGCACGTGTGGCCCCAAACCCACAGCCAGGCACCTGGCATCTGTCCAGCCCTGGGCTTACTCAGCTGGGCCTGGGAACCACTGCTCCCTCATGCTCAGGACAGGACTGTGAATGCAGAGAGGCGGCCCTCTCCTCCCCAGAGGTTGGCACGATGACGCTGGCTGTCGGCTACCCAGTTGTGGCTTTCTAACAAGCAGCTGACACCCCCAACTGTGACAACAAGCACAGTTCCAGAGGCAGGGGTGCCCGGTACGCGGGTGCTCAGAGCTGTGTGTGCCGTCTCATTCAATCCTCCTAGCGACCCTGCGCAGTGGGGGCTAGTGATAGCTTTATTTCTAAAAGGAGCAAACGGAGGCCCAGAGAAGTTCAAGGTCAGGCAGCAGAAGCAGGGTTTGAACCCTGACTCCAGAGCCTTAGCCCCAGAGAGCATTCAGTCCAGCCCCTGCCTGTTGAGAAAGAGGGTGGGAAACCAGATTTGACTCAGAAGACATGGGTTCCAACTCCAGCTGACCTGCCCTCTTGGGCCTTCTGTTTTTATCTGTGAAATGGGGATGAATCATTCCTGGGATCCCTCTGGTGATCAGTAAGACAATGGATGAGAAAGAGCATCAGGAACGGTCAGATGTACACAGATGCTGGGTTTTTAGGACCATGAGGAAATCAGGCCCAGAAAGAAGAGGGGCTTGTGTGCGGTTATCCTTCCTCCAGCTTCCTTCACCAAGACCTGGGTTTTCTCTCCGGTGGGTCAGCTCCGTGCTCTGCACTCACCTCTGCTCCTGTCCTCCCTGCACCAGCCCCCCGTCCTGACCGCCACCTGGAGCACGCTCCCCTCCTCTCTGCCTTGCCTGCTACCACCCGCTTATCCTTCAGGTAGGTCCGAAGTCTTCCTGGAGCAGCAGGTCCGGATGGGGTGCCCTGAGATGTGCCTGCATCCGGGCTCCCCTCTCTTCACTGTCCTGTTGGCATCTGTGTGTCCCCACCTGGGTTGCGAGTCTCAGGTTGAGGGGAGACCCCCTGCTACTCCCGCTGAACCCATGGTGCCCTGCCTGGATGGATGGATGAAACCACACAATGAGTTAGTGGCTTAGCCAGAAACTAGACGTCCCTCTAGGGCAAGTGTTTAAACCCTTGGAGTAACATCCTTGGTCACTGCCCCCGCCCCACCAGTCTCTCCAGTTCTGGATTCCTTCTGGGACAAACCTGCTGAGGGGAACCGTAGGGTAGAGGGGGCAGAGTTGGACAACACTGGGCTCAAGTCCCCTGCTCTGGACGTGTTAGCTGTGTGGTCTAGCGGTAAATCGGAGCTTTTAACAGCACCGTGTTTGAAGATAGCACTGTGTCTGGACAAGGTGAGTGCTCAGGACCCGGGGGCTGCCTGGGGGGGGCCCATGTGGACACCCCTCTCCCCACTCAAGGTCTTGGGGGCCCGGACCATGCCCCCACTTTGTTCTCCCATCTGGATGTGAGCCCACTTCCAGCAAGCTCAGCAATGTCTGACCCATCCCAGGAGCCACCAGCCCAGGCGCTCCCTGACCCAGAAACCCAGTCACCTCACTCCCCGCCACGCCGCAGCGCCGCCCGCCTCTCAGGCCCACAGCCACGCCCACGCTGCCGTATGCCACGGTCCCCACATCTGCTCGTCCCCGCGCCTTTCACAGCTTCACAGACACCCCGGGAGTGGGAATGCGGGACAGTGGCGTCACAGACTCAGCCCCCCCCTCCCCACAGTCAGCCCAGAGCAGCGACAGCGTCTCCCCAGGAGGGCACTGAGCCCAGCACCCTTGTGGAGGGAATGACCATGGCTCCACCTCCCTCGCTGACTGGTAGCTTCACCAGGTAGTGAGACACAGCGGGGGGAAATCTATGGAGAGCTGTTGTAAAAATACATCCACGTTCGAAGGCTGTCCCCTTGGAGGTGGGGCCCTCACTCTGACAGTGCCCGGTGGTGACGCGAATGAACCTTATGGAACACCTGCCACCTCCCTGGGGGTGCCCCCTGTTACCGCAGGCCATGCTCTCAGCCGTCTAGGTTGCCCCCCGCAGGACACTGGGGCTCCAGACGCTTGAGCTGCCCAAGTTCACACATTCGGAGAGTGGTTGTGTTGCAGAGAATGGGGTGGAGGGGGATTCCCACTGCTCCCAGGATCAAGCCCAGGCTTCTCAGGGGCACGGCAGGGCTCTCCCTCAACCAGCCCTTCCCACCTCCTCAAGTGCATTGGCTCTGGAAAACCACTCCCTGCATTCCCTGCTCCCCACTCTGAGCTACTGGCCGTCTCCACATTCTCTCTTGACCACGGTGCCATTCAACATTTACATCAGTGGTTTAAAAAAAATAAAAAGAGGACAAAGATCCTTGCCCTCGTGAGCTCACACCCTGGCGGGGTAGACCGATGGAGCACATTGAGGGGCAGAGAACAGAACTGGAAGGGGCAGGAGCAGGGAGAAGGGAAATGCCAGGGGCCGGCGGACAGTATCCAATAGGGTGGTCGGCATCAGCTTTACGAAGGCGGGGAGACCCCAGCGCAGTGGGAGGCGACAGGGAGTGAGCCGTGTGGGAAGCCCCTTCCAGGCAAGAAGAACAGCCAGACGGGGTGGAGTCCCCCGGAGGGGCCATACCTGCTGTGCTCAGGGAACAGCATGGAGGCCGGAGCAGCTGAGAGGTGCAGGAGCTGAGTCAAGAAGCAGGATGGGGCGGTGTGGGGACCTCGTGGGCCCCGGGAGGACGTTGGCTCTTAGAGGGAAATGGGGAGCCATTGGAGGGCGTGAGTAGAGCTGGGACCTGGTCAGATGCCAGGCACTGTGCTGGCTGCCTGGTGGCTGAGTGCAGAAGAGATTACAGGGGCCCAGGGTGGGGGGTGGAGAGAATGAGGAAGAGCAGCTGCCGACGCCCACCAGGGTGATGGCGGCTCCCACCAGCCATCATGGCAGCCCCCAAGGTGGGTGAGAAGTGCTCAGATTCTAGATGTTTCCGCTCTCGTTTTATTTTTTTAATGTGTGCATTTTACTAAGTATTTTATAAATACATACAGAATCTAGTTTTATTTTGAAAGGAGTGCCAACAGATTGGATGTGGGATGTGAGATAGGAGAGGAAGAATTTGACATGCAGATTTTTGCCCTGGGTGTTGGGGGGGGCAAGGATGGAGGAGGGCCCCTCAGCTGAGATGGGGAGAGGCAGGTGGCAGAGGCCCTCACCGGCATGCATATCGAATTACCTTCCATCCCTCTACCGGGAGGCTCTGCACACCCCACTTGGCCACCCCAAGAGCCCGCTTCATGTTTTGGCTCACAGGTGAGATGTCAGACCCCCAGCATTCCTCTGGGAAGCCTGGCCTGGCCTTCCTGGATGGCAGTCATTGCTCCCCACGCTGTCCCCGGTCCAGCATATTCTGCAGCCTGCTTTGTGATTGCCTGTTGACTTGTGTCCCTTGATCTGAGAGCCACTTGGAGTCTGGTGCATCTTTGTTTGTCTGCTCTTAGCACAGGGCCTGGCTTGGAGTAGGCCCTGAGAGTGCACTTGTTGATGGGTGAATGGCTATCCTTCCAGGAGAGTAGGCTTTCCCAAGTGAAAGTCAACGACATCCCTCTGCAGTCCCATCTCTCAGAACCGAGCGGGGCTCGGATGCCAGCAAGGGCCAATTCCCTCCATTTTACACATTAGGAGTTGAGACCCAGGGAGAGGAAGGTGGCCTGGATCTCTCACTGGAACCTCTGTCCCCCTTGCTGAGTGCAGCCCTGGCCGGCCTCCTCCTCGGTGGCAGATGGCCGGATATGTCCAGAGTCCTGAGCTGGCCTCTGCTGTGGTCAGAAACCTCCTAGGAGCGGAGGTGCCTGGCTTGGACCCAGCCACGCTAGTCCCACACCTGCCCTTCTGCAACCGCCAACCTCAGACCTTTAAGACAGTCGCCAATGGATGCCCAATAATCTCAAGGTCCTCTTCTGCAGTTGTAATCACTACAGCACATGTGGGTAGGGAAGGAAGGAAGGAAGGAAGGACAAATTTACCACTCGGCTTTGCCCGCTGAGTGAGGCAGAGCCCGGAGCCCCGGCTCCCAGATCATCTGCTGACCGCCCCTCGCTTCCCTTACTGTCTTCACATCAGTGACAGCATCACTCAATCCAGATTCTAAATGTCTGAACTTGAACTTCTAAAGGCTGCTACGACTCTTGAAGTTCACCCCAGGATATTGAGACCTGATTTTGTTTGTTTTCTTAAGGTCTCTGAATCCCTACTGCCCAGCCCTGGGGGGGAGGTGCCCGACGCTCAGTGGGGGCTCACTAAATGTTTGTTGGATGACTATGTGATCATGGCCCTCTGCGTGTTCTCCCTTATTATACGAGCATGGCCTTTCTCCTCCCAGACCTCAAGGTACGGGTCAGGGCCCACATCCACAATGTTCTTGCTGGCCTCCAAGTGTAGCACAGCGCTGAGAACCCAGGAGTCTTCATGAATGAAGATCTGTTGTATCAGTGAGCTATACTGTGTAACAAACCATACCACCCTTTAGTGACTTAAAAATGCAGGCTTTATTCAGCTCACAGTTCTGCCATTGGCAACTTTGCCTGGGCTCAGCCGGACAACCATTTCGGTTCCAGCGAGCCGCTCTCGTGGGTTGTGGTCAGCAATGAGTGGGCTTTGCTGACCTTTGCCGAGCGCTCTTATGTGTCTGAGGTCTGAGTGGACACGGCTGGGCTGACGGACTCTGGCTGCCACCGGCCAGTGGGCCAGGTGGAGCCCGGCATCCTGGGAAAGCAGAGCACCGGGCCTCCTGAAGCCTAAGCTCGGGAACTGGCAGACCATCCATACATTCCACTATATTCTATTGACCAAAGTAATTCAAAGGCCAGCACGGAGTTCAGATTCAACCACTGGGCAGACTCTACTTCTCCATGGGCAAAGCTGAGCGTTCCTTCGTGAGAGGCAAGGATGCAGCAAGGTAAGGACAATTGGGGCCAATTTTGCATTCTGCCATGCCAGTTGGGCATTATATAGAACAGAATCTGCTCAGCTCAGGTCACTTTGGTGTTCATTAGAATCTAAGTCTAATATCACCAGGGCCTTCTGAATTTGGATGGAAATTTCGGGGCCCTCTGATGCCCTCTTCCAGGCCCTTTCTCCCTCTCTGTGACACCTTCCTGGCCATAACACCACATAGCAGTGCTGGGTGTGGATATGCCCTCATGCCCTGTCTCCAGAGAGATGGAAATGGCATTAATTTTTCCTACCTGAGGGATTTCAGAGAGCAGAACCCCAACAGACAAGAAACAAAGTCCAAGGGCATCTCTCAGACCTTTGGCTGTGTGGCAAGACCGTGTTTTCTGGGATCCCTACTCTGCCCCCGGCTGGATGTGGGTTGCAAACCCAGTTCCCAGGTCTGCCCTGCATCCTGATTTTGGGGGAGGGGGGTGGAGGGAGAGTTTAGGGTAGATCCTGGGTCCTTTTCCCTTCTTGGAAATTTCTGGGTGGGGCTTGGGAACATCTCTCTATCCTGTCACCTGTTGGAGTGCTTCTTAGCACTTGCGACTATCAGAAAATGTTATTTATTTTTGTCTATATAGAGGGGCTGTCTCCCTCCATAGCATGCCAGGATTTTATTTTTTCTAATGCTGATTGGCTGCCCTCGGGGTCGAGTGACAAAGGAGTACCCTAGACCATGCGCTGAAGTGCGGCTGCAGAACTAGAGCCTGCATGGGATGGCGTGAGAAGGCTTCTGGAAGGACGAGGGACACTGGATCCCATGCTGGCCGACGAGGGGGCCCGGGGCTGCCTAGCACTGGAGCTTCCGCTTGCCACGGCGGGGCCGGCTGGAGAAGAACTGCTTGAAGATTTTCTCGTAGGTGGGCAGCTCTATCTGAAGCAGTATGCAGGCTGCCTGTCACACTCACATGCCCACAGCCCACAGAGACAGCTGACACCGGGGCCGAGGGCACACTGACCTGCAGAGAGAGAAAGGGTCACTGGGGGCTCCGCTTGGTTCTAAGGTCGGGGAAAACAGGGGCTTGCAGCAAGGGGTCAAGGGTTGAAAACAGAAAGGGAAGAAACTGGGAGTCCATCTCCTGGGTCCCTGGTCACACCTAGACATGCCACAGGGACTAGAGTGAAGAGCAGCCTGGAAGGAAACGGGGAGAGGGAGGCTGGACTGCACGGAGGGGTGCCCTGAGTGGGCACGCAGGCCAAGGACACGGGACCCACTTTCTCAGAACTCACCTCACACTTCCAGCTGCTTGCTTGACATCTTGCTGGGATGTCTCAGGCATCTCCAACTTAAGGCGTTCAAAAGGGAACACTCGATGTAGCGTTCCCTCTGCCCACGAACCTGTCCTTTACCCACGCTCGCAGCTCGCAAACGGCACCACCTCCTCCTCGAGCCAGAAAGTGAGCAGCAGCCTGGGTTCCTCCCCGCCTCCCACTTTGCACATCCACTCCACAGCAAGCGCCACCGATGTCTCTGTTTAGAGTACTTCACACTCCGCCCTCTCCTCTCCACCTTCCTGGCCGCTCCCCCAGTCCCTGTCACCACCAGTTCATCCTCCCTAACGGGACTTTCTTAAACTATCACCCCGATCAGGTCCACTCTCCTGCTTTAAGCCCAGCGCAGTTTCCTAGTACTGGGGGAAGATATCCAAATCCTCACCAGGGGCCAAGGGCAGCCTCGCCGTGATCTGGCCCTCGACAACCTCTCCGTCCCCACTGTCCTTCACTCTGCTCCGGGCACACGGCCTCTCTATGCTTGGCTCCCTTTTGTCCCGGGGCCTTTGCTCGCACTGTTCTGTCTAAAACGCTTGTCTACAGGACCTTCAAGCAACTGGATTCATCTCCTCCTTTGGGTCTTGGCCAGATTTCCCCTCCTCAGAGAGGTCCTCCTGGGCCCCCAACCTAGAGCTCCCTCCAGCCAGTCTCCCGCATATGCCGTCTATCTCATTCACTGTGCTTTGCACAACCCGGGCATCTCTTATGTGTTTACTTGAGTGTGTCTGTCTCCCCTCGACGGAGCGTGAGCTCTGTGAGGCCAGGGCTTTGCCTGTCTCGGCCCTCACAGTATCCCCAGCCTGCAGAACAGATGCTGACACATAGCAGGTGCTCTACGGACAGTCGCTGATAAATGAACCCAGCCTCTGTCTGGGCCTTTGGGATTGAGTGTCTGCCCTTCGGCCGACTCACCACTAGATGGGGATCTTTTATTTAGTTGTCAAATCTGTAGTGTGTGTGTGTGTGTGTGTGTGTGTGTGTGTGTGTGTGTGTGTGTGTGTGTGTGTGTGTGTGTGTGGTGTATTCTGCTCTCTTCTGAGGGTTCAGGGGGAGGAAGGGAGGCAGGCTGACTCCCCAGTTTGTTGATCATGGGCGAGCTAGTCAGTATCCACATTTTCAAAATGATGATAAAAACTATAATAGTGTCAAAAACAAATAAAGGTGTCTACTGTGCAGGCTCGTTGCGAGGGTTTTCGCGGCTGTTTCGGGAGGGAGTGGTGTGCGTGCGCCGGGCACGCCCAGAGTGCTCTGTTAAGTGCTCACGGTGATGATGATGGTGTTGCCTCTTGGAAGAAGAGGAGCCCTTTGAAGTTGGCCCCAGTGCTGGCTGGCCTCTGTTTGTTTGCCTTTCTCCCTCCGGAGTCCAATTCCTGCAGCAAGCTGTTCACCCGCATCTCCCCGGAGACTTGGTTTCTCAACAGCCATCCTACGCTTCAGCTGTGCCCTCCGTGCACCCTCATGAAATGTGCCAGGGATGTTCCCACCCCTGGCTCTCGGCTCCTGTCACTCCCACTATTCCTGACACCTGGGTCACCTTTGCCCTTGCACTCCCTCCTTCCATCTGTGAAAATCCTCCAGGCTCCATCAAGCCCCAGCTCCCCCAGGAGCCCCTCCCAAGCCCCTGTCCCCTCCGGGTCTCTGGCCTCCCTCGTACCCAGCACACCCCTTGCTTCCCTCCAGGGTGGCCGCCATGGTCTGCAGGGTCCCACGTGGACTCGTGGCTGGTGTCCTCGGGGAGCTACTTAGATGCAGGGCACTGCCCCCTTCAACCTCGCTCTCCTTGGGAAAGGGCCTGTCACTCACCCGGAGCGCTGTCACTCTGCCTCCACCCCCTCCTCTTCTTTGTCCTCTGTCTTCTGTTCCTCTCTTCCTCCTTTCCATTTCACCTGTCCTTTGTCCTTTCTCTCACTTCCCTGTCCCTTTTTGGCTTTGTCTGGTCCTTTCTGACACACAGAGTATGACTCTCTCCTGCAGCACAGGGCACCTCTAACGCTCCTCCGGGCCCCAGGCCCCCGGGAACTGACCTGAGCAGGGGCCAACGGCTGTGGGCCACCAGTTCTGGGGCATCCCACAGCCATGGCCGGACCAGGCCTGTCGAGACCTGGAAGGAGAGGCAGCCCCTGGGCCAAGAAAGGTCCTCTTTGCAAACCATCTTTTCAAAACCAGCCTGAATCCAGTTCCCACATCTTCCAGTTTGCGAGTGGAGACACTGAGACAAGAACTGAGACATGAAGAGAGGAACTGGTGGCTTCAGGGCCGTCCTTCTCAGTCCGTGATGTAGACTTCCACAAACGGGACGAAGCACGACGCGCTACAGGAATGTTTGCCACGGAGAACTCGGGCTCCTGCCAGGTCTCTGTCCTGCTCTCTCAAGTCTCTCCCTGGGCCTCTGGTTCAGTCTCAGGGCTTTATATGCCATCTGAGGGGCCCCTGGGTGGCTCAGTCAGCTAGGCATCTCCCTTCAGCTCAGGTCATGATTCCAGGGGCCTGGGATCGAGTCCCGCATCGGGCTCCCCGCTCCGCGGGGAGTCTGCTTCTCCCTCTGCCTCTCCCCTCTGTCCCTCCCCCGCTGCTGGTGCGCTCTCTGTCTCATGCTCTCTCCCTCTCAAATAAATAAAATCTATTTATAAAAAAATAATAAATGCCATCTGAACACCCATGACTCTTGGGCTCTCGTCCCAGCCAGGTGTTTCCCCTGAGCTCTAGACTCCGATATGCTCCTATCTACTTGACTACCTGTCTGGTGTCTGATATGCATCTCGAACTCAAGAAGGCTCATGCCAAGTGCTTGCTGTGTCTCCCTAACCTGTTCTTCCCCATCTGTGCAAGCTCGGACAACACCTTACCTATGGCTGCTGGGGCTGGGAACCTTGGATTCTCTCTTTTTCCTTCTCACCTGGCATCTCATCCATCAGCAGCTCCTGGCAATTTACCTCCAAAACACCCAGCATCGGACACTTCTCTCTTTCTCCACTCCACCACCCTGTGGAAGCTTCTCCCCAGTGCTCACTAATGGCTCCCCATCTTTCCTCCCTGGCTCCCCAACCACACTGGACAGTGGCCAGGGTGATCTTTCTAAAGCAAGAGTAGACCATATCCTGCTGCAAACCACCCTGGCCGCTTCCCCCTGCAATGGAAGGAGAAGGCGCGCTCCTCACCTGTTGGCGCAGCCCGGCGGCCGCCCCCCCATCCCCATTCCCCATGCAACACCAGCCTCCACGGCCCCCGCTGCCCATCGCCTCTTCTCCTGCCACACTGGCTAAATGCCACTTCCTTGCAAGGGCTTCCTCAGCCCCAGGAAGTAGCCATCCTTCCCTCTCCCTGCCGTCATCATTCCATATCCTGTTGCCTTGTTGCAGCACTTTATTTCTCAGTATTTGGGAACCTGACTCCCTCCCTGGAGGCGAGCCCCCTGGGCAGGGAATTTGTCTTCTCATTGCACATCTTCAGCCCTAAACACGCAGTGTTTAGGCTGGACGTTCACCCTCTGCGGGACAGCAAAACGATCCCCATCCCAGGAAACGGGAAGCCAGGTTCTCCATCCAGACCCACCACCTGTGTGCTTTAGGATCTCAGGCCAGCTGCTGGTCCCCAAGCTGGTTTCCTCAGCTTTCAAATCAGGAAACAGACACTTGCATTAACTATTTCAGGAGTTCATTCATTCACTCATCAAACAGGTACTGAGTCCTTAACATGTGCCTGGCCTTTGGCAGGCACTGGAGCTACAGGTCTGAGCAAGCAGACCCCATGTTGCATAGCTCCCAGGGCATCCTTCTCTGTGGGTTCTAATGGGGACGGAGTGCCCCCCCAACACAAGACAGCTTGTTCCTTGCTCCCCCCAAACTCACATTCTGGTTGGCGGGAGAGCGGATGCATAAATAAACAAGGTAATTTCAGGTAGAGACAAATGCTAGGAGGAAAAAAAGGGTGATGTGTCAGCGAGTGGAGGTATTGTGAGGAATACATTTAGTAATGAAGGAGAAAGAGCTTTGCAAACCACAAATTCCAGTGGTTACCATGTTCACCTTCCCTAGCTGGCAGAGGGAGAAGTCAGAAGTTCAGGCATGGAGGTGTAAGTGGACCAGTGGCTGGAAACTGGTCTCTGCCCCCCATACCGCCTGCACAACGCATACATGCCTATGTGGGTGGAGGGGGGGCATCTGCTGGCTAATCTTAAAGTCCCTTGCAAATGTCAAGTATGTAAGCCCACTCAGAGGAGGGATAACAATCTCCCTGGTTGCTCCAGGGCAGCCTTTGCCACCTGGCAAATTGGCCCCAGGGCTTGGGTTATAGGCCTTTCTCTGCACTCATCTCCCAGTGACATTTAAAGACATGGACAGGCCAAGTGGTTTTTCTCCTTTCCCTTCCTTCTCACCAATTGCATCCCAGATCAGCTGCTGGTTGCTAGGCAACCCGGGGCCAGGCTCTGGGTACAGGATTTCAGAGCTTGGAGGCTGGGGGTGGGGGGGCGGAATGGGGGGGGAGGGGGAGGCAGTTAACCCTTGCAGGGCTGCTCTTTGAACCGCGGTGTAACTGGGGTGGGGGTGGGGAAGAGATTTTCTTCTCTAGGGAGTTAATGACGTTAGCTTGAAGAGATACAGGTGTAGAGGAGAGGCTTCAGGGAAATCTCCTAACAGTAATGAAGAAAATCCCAGTGCTTTTCTGCAAAAGTAAAGGGAAAAGAAAGCTTAGGTGCAAAAAGAAGTCTCAGCTTCAAAAGGAAAGGCATTATCTAGACACCTGCCATGGGCCAGACCCTTTAGTGGGGTTCCTTTAGCAACTTTATGAAGTGCAGATTATTATCCCCATTTCACAGACAAGGAGACCAAGGGCGAGGGTAGTTGTGCAATTATCCAGCTAAAAGCGGTGGAGCTAGGATTCAGACCCAGCTCTGCCTGACTCCAAAGTATGTGCTTTCTCTGGGCCTCTTAGCAGGGGACATAAAGCTAGAACAGAAAGATCTGGGGCATTACAGAGGAGCCGAGTCCATCTGCCTTTCTCTGTCCCCTGGGCCAGCACTGAGCATTCTGATGAGTATGCTGTTGACAACAAGACTTGCGTCTGTGGGAGTCCTCCAACCAAGTTAACCCACTCAACACCCTCCTGACAGCTCCATGCCACTGGGGAGGGCAATGTGAGGCAGGAGTATCAGCTCTGGAACCAGACAAACTCAGTCCGACTCATAAATCTTCCTTCCCTGGCTGTGTGACCATGGCCATCTCAGCCAACCTCTCTGAGCCTCAGGGTCCTTCTTGATAACCATGCCCACCTCAAAGGTATATCCCGGGGGTTAAGGTGTTGTGTGTAAAGCATCTATCACAGATGCTCACAGACTGCAGCTGTTGCTAATGTACCTATTTTATGGATAAAGAAACTGAGGCCCAGAAAACTCAGGCCAAGCCGTATGTTCCAGAGCACTGGAAAGGCTGAAGATGCATGTGTTTTTAATCTTGCCTGTTACTCAGATCAAACTCTTAAACTCTCTGGGCCTCAGTCTCCCTGTCCCTACAAGGAGGGGTTGGTCTCAAGGGTCCCTAAGGGCGCTTTCAGTTCTGGAGAATGCCAGGAGAGCAGGACCCGAGGCTGCCTTGCTCTGCGCCCCAGCCCCTGCACAGCGCTGGCCCTGGATGGGCACCCAGTAGGCGCTCAAGCAATACTGGACAAGTAAATGAATGTGCCTGGGTCTGGTCTGTGGGCTCAGCAGGTACCAGCAGCGGACCCAGGATCAGAACCCAGATCACCCCACTCCTAGCCCTACTCCTGGGAGCTGGGCTCAGCAAGGTCGGGTGGGGAGGACAGGGAGTTGGACTGGAACTCACTGGTTGGGTCAGCTGAGGAGGAGGATGCTGACATCCTGCTGGTGACGGGGAAGCACCTGCCCCCTCCCCATGCTAACTCCCTAAGCAGGGCTCTGGACTCCAGGAGGTCTGCTGAAGTTTTGAGGGCAACTGGCTGCCTGGCAGCATCTGTGGAAAGCACAACCCAGGCTGCAAACTTTCCAGCCCAGCTCCCAGCCCCTGCCTGCACCTCTCACCAGCACCCAGCAGGTGCCAAGCAGAGAATGTTTCTGTGTGCCACCTTGGGAGGGGGTGCTCCAGCCTCTGCCCCAGATCACTCTCTCCCTCATCTCCTGGGGTCCCAGGCTGTGGCTCTGGCCCTACATGGGAGGGGGAAGAGTGCTGCTAAATAAGCTGCTCGAAGAAGAAGAAGAAGAAGAAGAAGAAGAAGAAGAAGAAGAAGAAGAAGAAGAAGAAGAAGAAGAAGAAGAAAAGAAGAAAGAAGAAGAGGAAGAAGAAGAAGAAGAAGAAGAGGAAGAAGAAGAAGAAGAAGAAGAAGAAGAAGAAGAAGAAGAAGAAGAAGAAGAAGAAGAAGGAAGAAGAAGAAGAAGAAGAAGAAGAAGAAGAAGAAGAAGAAGAAGAAGAAGAAGAAGAAGAAGAAGAAGAAGAAGAAGGAAGAAGAAGAAGAAGAAACAGCAGCAGCTCAGGTGCAGAGGGCAGAGGCTTGCCCCGAGCCTGGGACCACAGTGCGGGCAGAATTCTGCTTCCCTTCCCAGATCATCTTTTCCTTTCTTCCTCGGCCCCTGCACTTTACAGAGGCACCAGAGGACAGAACTCCTTGAAGATATTTTCTCTAAAAGTGATAACTTTTCAAGCACTTTAAGGTAACACTTGACATGACAGATGTTATGATCAAGAGGAAGAGAGAGGAGAAGAAACCGTATGGGAGCGAGACCGTGAGCCAGGCGGAGAAGAGTCAGAGGCATCTTTCTCAGTGCGCCCACTCCAGCTAACCGCCAGGCTTGCCCCCCTCACTCCTGCCAAGCGGGGCCCAAAAGGGTGGGAAGAGGCAGCCAGAAACTCAGTCCCTGCCTCTGAGCTGTGAGTCACTGTGCCAAAGTGAACAAACGCTGGGGGCAACCTCCTCCAGCCCCCTTCCCCTGACCTGCCCCCACTAGGCCCTGATCTCATCCCATCCCCTGCACATGGTCTGCGGGGTCTCCCAGAAGACACACTGCTTTGGGGGTCAGCACCCTCGTGGCCAGGGAGCTCCAGTACAGATGTCTCCTGGTGCTTACGTGGGAAATGGGGGTTCTCCCCGTCGACGGTGTGCATGGGGGCTGGGGGCTGTGGAGGCTGAGAAGCAGACCATCAGTCCTCCCATTGCGGGGTTCTGAGCCACAACCCACCCCCGCCCCCGGCTCAGGTCTCACCACTGGACCAGGGACACTGCATAGTCCTATCGCTTGGTCAGTCTTGATGTGTCCTGAGCCGGGGCCCTGGGGTGGGGGTGGTGCTGGGGAGCCCTGGGGTTTGGGCGCTGAGCCCCCACTCTAAGGGGGAGATGAAGGGAAGGGAGGTGGTGGTTCCCTGACCTCGGGGGGCAGGTGAACTCTGACACACTCACAGCTGAGCACAAATACACAGGGGGAGGAAAGGGGTTGGTTCTACTCCGCGAGGCCAGGTGGGAGGCCAGTTGCCCTAAGGGGCATTCAAACCACTGCAATGAGTGGCATTCGTGAGAAAGCTGTAGCCAGGACTTCAAACGTGCTTGCTCTTTAGACCAAACTTGCCCTACACACACCCACACCCCAACAGCCCCAGAACATGCTCCGGGATATTGGGGGCCACTCCCCACCTGTTGGACGCTCAGTACTTACCCACCCTTGTCCTTTGCCCTCCTGCTTGAATGGCCTCGATGACACATGAGTTCCCTTCCCCGACCTCTCCTATTTACTTTTGTGCCCCCTGCCAACGGCACCTACCAGTGCTTGGCATGTCCTCGCCCTCAACAAATATTTGTTCAACTGAAAGACAGCTGAGCTGTTTGTTAACACATGACAGACATGAGGAATGTTCTCAACAGCGACAGTTGCCCAGCAAAGCTGCAAGATTCAATATAATCTCAAGTCAACAAATATTTATTGAGTAGGCACTATACCCCAGGGCCCGTGCTCCATGCTCCCTGAGGGTGCTGGAGGTACAGCCATGGGCAGGAGACACCAGAGACCAAGCAAGCGCTCCCAAGAAGCTCCGATTCCCAGAATTGACACTTTCTGTCTCAAAGCACTCTTCGGCCAGCAGGCAGACATGAAGGAGAGGCCCAGGTTCAAAGCCACGTCCCCACAGAGAGGGCTACTCACAGACCACGGTCCCATTGGCGCTGTGGAATCGGTAGCTATTCAGCATGCGCTGGCAGCCAGGCTGCTTTAGCTTCCCGTAGCAGCAATCATGCATCAGGCAGCATCTGGGGGCCAGACCAGAGCAGGTGAGGGGGGCAGGCCCTGGGGCATCAGCGGGGTTCGGTGGGGGAAACATGGGTAGAACCTGGAAAAGATGCCCCTGCCTCCTCCCCAGAGTGAGAAGGCATTGAAGGTAAGGAGGTAAGTTCCTGCAAATAATAATATAAACACAACCACTCACATTTGTGAGCCCTTTCTAGTACCTTCTGTTTATCTCATTAGCTCCTCTGTGTAATCCTATGAAGTGTGATCGTAATCCCCATTTTTGTAGAGGAGGAGACGGGATCCCAAGAGGGGAAATTTCCTAAAATTATACAGCTGGAAAATCACACACACACACACACACACACACACACACATACGGGGCTCAAACCTCAAAAGGTCCATGTGACTCGGTCATTCATGTAATGAGTTTTTCCTGAGCACCTACTATGTGCCCAGCACTGTGATAGTCCCTGAGGAGACGGGTCAGCGAAAACACCCATAGTCCTTCGGTCCTTGTTCTCACGGTGCTCAGAGTAACCCGGGGCCGGAAGGGAGAACACCAAGAAGACGGACCGGGGACGGGATTTTAAGACGCAGAAAAGCAAATGCTCTGGGCCAGGTGCTTCAGTCCTTCCTCTCGCCATCCCTGCCTATGAGCTGGCTCTTTGCTGTTTGTCATCTTTGTCTCATGGTGTTAAAATTGTCATCAGCCTTCGGGCTTGGAAGGGGAGGGACAGAGGGGCAAAGGACCCGGATTTGGAGACAGGCAAATTCTTGTTCACTCAGGGGCTGGTGTGTCTTTAGGCTTTGCTACAGTGGTTTAGGGGGTCCTCACAGCTGCCTCCTGTCACCTGGGGATGGAACCACTGCCTTGGCCACCGGACATAAGGATTAAGCTGGGCTCCGTGTGCCAATCACCGATCCCAGTGCTCGGCACATGATGGGGCTCCATCAGTGTCAGTGCCCAGGTGGGGCTCCGGGATCCCTCCGGCTAGAATGTTCCATGCTCTCAGGAGCCCAGCCCCGAGGACTCAGGCTCCAGGAGTGACATTTCAGGCCCCACTGCAGGAACATATTTTTGCACTCGAGGTTAAAAGTGGCGAGAAACACCTCGTTTCTTATTTCTTCAAATGAATGATCCTGTTTCCTACCTCCCCGTGCCCTTGCCAGGTTACGCCAAACTCCACTTCTTCTGGGGACTCATGCTCCCCACCCCCATGCTGAAGAGTAGGCCTGGCAGCCACGTTAGGCCATGTGGCTTCGCCCAGATGGACAACTTCTCCAAACTGGGCCACTGGGATTCTCTCTCCCGGAATGTGGAATTAGGCCCGGGAGACAGCAGGGCAGCCTTGCTGTGGTCTAATCCTAAAAACTGGGTTGCTGAGCGAAGATCACGTTTGCTGTGGCATTTGAGAATTGAAGACGGTTCTGCGCCTCTGAGCAGGACTCACTAGATGATTTTCGAGGCCTGATGCAACACTGGAAGTCGGGGCACGTTGTTCGGACACAAGAATTTCGAGACGGTGGCTACAGAGCAACAAACCACCAATGGGCTCCTGTCACTTGCAATGCGAGAGTCCTAACACCCTGCCTCACCTCCGGCCCGGGTCTCCGAGCAAATCAAAGGAAAGCAGGCCTGGCGCCTTGGGACTCACCTGTCAGTGTCATCCACGGGGGTGCCTTTGCCCCCAAGGCCACAGTAGCAGCCGTATCCATAATACAAGAAGAAGGCGCTCCACCCTGTGATGTGTTTGACCATCTTCTGAAACTGCCAGAAGCTGCTGTGGGCAGGAGCCACCACCGCAGGCCAGAACATAAGAAAGAAGACACGGCGTAGTGAGAACAATGTCAGCCCGGAGACCCGTACCTAGAGTGCTTGCATCCGGGACGTCAGGAGACGCCCTCCCACCCACCCTGAAACATGCCCCCAGACATGGGCATGGCTGGGATCATCAGCCCCTTTCATGGGGGAAAGTAATAGGATTAGAACACCGTGTCCCATAGCCAGTTTCTTGCTAGCCCAGGATGAGAACCCAGCTTCCACGATGTTCGGGACATTACTGTCCACCATGTCTTTCCCCTCCCCAAGTGAAAAACCACCATCCCGGGCAGAAACACCCTTGGGTCTGATGCAACATTAACGGGAATGGTTCAAAGCCAGAGATGCCAATTCCTACAAATATCATCAGGCATTTATAATCTCACAGGAGAAACAAAACACTCAGGAGGCAGAAAAGATGCCCTCAATCTATTTTTTTTTAATGGCAAATATACATGGGCCCGGCAATTTTTACTTCTACAGAATGTTTACGAAAGTGGGGGAAGAATACACACACACACACACACACACACACACACACACACACAGGGATGTTTGCTGCAGCGCGTCCCTTGTGGTATCAAAAAATTGAACACCACCCACATATCCACTGACAGAGGGAGAATAACTAAATGGTGTCTTGAAAACATCTACTTTTAATAGCAATCTCTCTGGGCAGTGGGATTGAGGAAGTAGGTGGAGAAGATAGACACCATTTATATACTTTTATGCTGTTCAACTTTTTTTATTTTTCACAATGACTGTGGTTACTTTTCTATTAAAATGGTCGAAATGTATGTGTGGAAAAGCCTAGAAGCATGTCTATCAAACTCTTAAGAGTGGTTACATCCATGTGTAGGGAAAGGACTAGAGTTTGGGAAGGATGCAAAGTGACTTTATCTTGTTCTGTTCACTTATTTTACTTTTTAATTACCTGCATATGTTAATTTTGCAATGAAGTAACATAACAACATGAACTTGAGGAAGAAACACAGACACAGAGGGGTTTGGGACACGTTCACAAGGAGACTCCCCACGTGAAACTGTGGTTTTGTTGTTCTAAAGCACCTCAGAGGGGGTGGGGACGCTGAGGGTGGTTGCTGCTGTCATAGGAGTCCCTCAAGAGATTCAAGACTCTGGTCTCATGGAGGGCCCACCATGGGGGCTACAGAAGTGGTCCTCCCCGCCATGATCTTGAAAACTGTAAATTCCACTACGAACTAACAGGAAAATGGGTGCTGCCTTTCTGACATTTTGACTTACAGACCTGAAAGCTACACAGCTTGAAACAGGAAAAATGGATCTGGAGAAATCTCTACTAGTCAAACTCATTAGAGTCAAAGAGTTTTCCAACAAACCCAACACGGTTTGCTAGTAAGTTCTTTCTCATCGTGCAGAGGTGTGTTACCTGATCTCCTGGTAGCAATGACTTATAATTATCCATTATTCTGTAAGTCACCATAAGAGAGCCTTTCTGATGAGAATTAATTGTCTCTAAATTAGCTCGATATATGTCTGCATTTTTGTTCTGGAATCTACGTGACATTAAACAAAGGCAACCGAAGGGGAGGAACAAAAAGGCTCCCCAAGGAGGAGGGTGGTTAAACAGTAGTCAAGGCCCTTTTTCTTAGCAAATGGTTAGCAAGCTTTGATTTTCTAGAAGTTTTGTGAGGTCCCAGTGCTGGGACCAACCCATTTTGTAGAAGAAACAGAAGGAGGAGGTCTTTGGTGGAAGCCTGTTCCACTCCCGATTCTCTTTTGAGCGACACCTGGTTTTCCCCTCACCCGATGCCACGTCAGGAGGGGCCGCCCCGAGACACAGACACCCATACAGGAGGACAGCGCCCTGGAGCTCTCCCGGCTCCGGCTCCGTACTACTCACAGCAGGAGGCAAAGACCACGAGAACCCCAAAGGCCTTCATTCCTGAGGACACCAGGGGGTTGGAGGCACCGCGATCACACCTTACTCTGCTTACTCTGCCAGCTGAACTCCTGAAAGTGACCAAAATGAGGCGAGGCCATGTGGGTGCAAAACCCCAATCACAGCGCAGGGCTCAGAGCAAAGGGATCTTTTTCAAACCTAATTATGTCTGAATATGATACCCCTTCTGGTATTTAGACCTAAATATAAAGATACAAAGGGCTCAGTTGTTTCTGAAAAGTGCAAGTGTTTCTTTTCTTTTTCTGGCAACATCATCCCTTCATCTCTTTCTTTGTTTCTTTTGAGGAGTCAGTGTTTCTTCTGTTTCCAAGTTTAAAGGCATCCAGGGGGTCTGTGATGGAAATCCCACTCCAGTAAGTCTAGCCCCACTTGCACGGTGGGGCCCCTGCCCCTGTCTTCCTTCCTTGGTAGCAGGTATCTCATTCAGGAGCTTAGCCGCTCTGAATCTCGGCTTCCCCTCCTATCAAGTGAGTCTAAAATACCTATCAGTAATTTCAAACATTTATTAAGAAGTTACTCAATGCCAAGTGCTGTTTTCTTCAAGGTCTTCACGGGTATTCCATGATTTAACCCTCACAAATTGAGAGGCTCTGCTATTGCTTTAGAGACAGAAACAAGAGTCAGAACAGCTTCCTTGAACCCACAGAGCCCTCAGCTTCACAGACTTGGGGGGACCAACGGAAACAGTGCAGGTAAAGCTGCTTGATACTGTAAAATGCTTTGACAGCGAAACACAGGGCTCTTGTTATATTTGCAACGCTAAGGGTCCTCATATGTGGCTCGCTTCCCACACAGGACAACAGAGGAGGACTCAGGGTCCCCCATCATCCCAAGGAGCGCCCCCCGCCCCGTTCCGGCAACAGCTCTCTCTAAATGCAAGTGGTCTTGAGGTGGCCCATCAGAAATCAGGCTAATTCTGATAACAGCAGGACTTGGAGTATGAACAATAGCTCCGTTGAGCCTGGAGAATTTGGCAGGCACAGAGCTTTGGCTAGATTTACTCCCTGTGACAGTTTCCCAGGAGAACTTCAAACTGAGCATCCTGTGCAGAGCCCCAGGCCAGTTCATCAGGCATCTTGGCTACTTCTGCCCCTCTCTGGCCGGATTCTGGGGGAGGCTGTAAGGCTCCGCCCTGACCAGGCCTGGTCCCAGCCAGCCTCCCTTCCAAGGGCCGCAGGGAGATTTTTAAATTAGGTTCCATCTCTACAAGCTGGCTCCCTTTCCTCTTCTGAGTCTGCAAAAATAACCCTGTGATGGTGTAGTACAAGAAGAAGGCACACACATCTTGTAAATGAGCAGGTGATGACGCTTTGGAGAGACAAAGAAAGGGACCTGGGTGCGTTAACGGTAATGAAATCAGTGTCTCTCCGTGCGCCAGCTCCTCCTCTGTGCAGCAGCTTCTCCCTCTGTGTGTCAGCTTCTCCCTCTGTGCGCCAGCTTCTTCCTCTCTGTCAGCTTCTCCCTCTGTGCACCAGCTTCTCCCTCTGTGAGTCAGCTTCTCCCTCTGTGTGCCAGCTTCTCCCTCTGTGTGTCAGCTTCTCTCTCTGTGTGCCAGCTTCTCCCTCCGTGTCAGGTTCTCCCTCTGAGTGTCAGCTTCTCCCTCCGTGTCAGTTTCTCCCTCTGAGTGTCAGCTTCTCCCTCTGAATGTCAGCTTCTCCTTCTCTGTCAGCTTCTCCCTCTGTGTGCCAGCTTCTCCCTCTGAGTATCAGCTTCTCCTCTGTGCGCCAGCTCCTCCTCTGTGTGCCGGCTGCTCCCTGTGTCAGCTTCTCCCTCTGTGCGTCAACTTTTCCCTCTGTGCGCCAGCTTCTCCCTCTGTGCGCCAGCTTCTCCCACTGTGCATCAGCTTCTCCCTCTGTGTGTCAGCTTCTCCCTCTGTGTCAGCTTCTCCCTCTGTGTGCCAGCTTCTCCCTCTGTGTGTCAGCTTCTCCTTCTCTGTCAGCTTCTCCCTCTGAGTGTCAGCTTCTCCTTCCGTGTACCAGTTTCTTCTTTTCTGTCAGCTTCTCCCTCTGTCAGCTTCTCCCTCTGTGTGCCAGCTTCTCCCTCTGTGTGTCAGCTTCTCCTTCTCTGTCAGCTTCTCCCTCTGTGTGTCAGCTTCCCCTTCTGTGTGTCAGCTTCTCCTTCTCTGTCAGCTTCTCCTGTGTGTCAGCTTCTCCCTCTCTCCAATCTTGCTCTGTTCACATCCTGACAGGTGTCTCTCCTGGGAGCCTCCCGAGAATGCACTTCCTTTGTCTCAGAGTCTGTGTCCAGGGAGGCCAATCTAAGCCCATGTAGAGTGAGAAGCAGTGAACTCACCTTTAAAAGGAGGAGTTTGAGGGGCCCTTGAATTACCTTAAATTTGTATTCCACTCCGATTTGCTCCTCATACAACCGGACAGGTAGAGCCCATCACTTTCTTGTTTGGCAGTTGAGGAAATCAAGGCTCAGAGAGAAGGGACACACAGCCACCAAGCAGCAGGACCAGGACGTAACCTCTGGTCCCAATCTCCAAATTCGGCGCTCTTTCCCCCTCACCAGGCTCCTGCCTAGACCTCTTGCCCGTGTGGCCTTTTGAGGGTGACAGAGCATTTTCACAGACACTGGCCTCCATGGCTATGACAGGGCACGTTTCTCTCCTCTGACTGCTCATTTGCAGGTTCTTTGGATTGTGCTGAACTGAAAGCAAGATCACAGGGCTGGAGGCCCAGGGACGTGAGGAAGGGCAAGAGCATGGGCGGCAGGGAGCATGGCATGGACTCTAGTGTCAGCTTCTAGCGTGGCAGTGGCGGGTCGGCAGGTCTCTGTGAGCAATGCTCTCAGACCCATCAATTCATCTGACGCAGACAATGCTGAAACGTTGGTTGGCTTTTCTCCCCATGGAGAAAATAAGGAGGGAAGAAACTGTGAGCTCCATAAGTCAAAGATCACGCTATTTTGTTCACCTCTTTATTCCCAGTGCCTACCGGCACATGCAGGGCCTGGCACACACTTGTACTGGTGGTGAGGACGAGTCACTTTTGTGTCACACTTCTACACCCTGCGAGGCTTCTGAGCACTTCACAGTAAGTCCTCACGGCCCCCAGCTGGAGAAGCACTGCTATCACCTTCATTGTGCCGATAAGAAAGCCAGGCATGGAGAGATGGGAAATAAATACATATTTGAGGAATGAATGAATGATCAGAGTCCGATCATGTTTCGAGTTACAGAAATAGAAACAAAACCATATACTACCGAGGGCCAGCATGGGCTAAGCAGGGTTTGTGGATTATCTCCCTAAATCCTCTTCCAATATTCCCCATGTGGCCTAGATGATCAACCCCAGTTTCTAGATGGGAGAACAGAGACTGGCGGGGGGTGGGTATTTTGCCCTGCAAAGTGACGGAGCCAGGACTCGACCCAGGTGTGTGGGTGTCAAAGGCAGCATCCCGAACCCTGAGCTGTTCTCCTGCTTCCCTGCGGGGCATTGCGCCAAGGGCTCTACCTATCCCAAAACAGCGCTAGGAAAACAAAACCTAAATGGCCCGAGCATCCGAGCAGATGCCACAAGCCTTCCTATTTGAGACACGATCCCAGCAAGGGGTCAGCCTCCTTTTCTCAGACGCAGCGGTTGAACAGGAAGGGAGTTATAGTGGAGGCTGACAGGAGTGATGAAAACAATAACGGACCAAGCCTACGAACCTGGGGCCACTGAGTATAGGGGCAGATGGTTCTAGCTACAGCAACATCGTTGCACCTGGAGTGGTTGTTGACTTCAAGTCATCAAGAAAAGGCTGCATCGTGTAGGAGACTGCCAAGCTGCAGGGCAAATAACTCCAGATTCTCTGTCAGAGAAGAGGGATGGAGCAGGGCACCACCACCTCCTGGGAGAGTCTTTAAGGTTCCTGAGCCCTCGCTTCATCACCTGTGAGGTGGAGACAATGAGCCTGACCCCCCACGGACTGCCAGCAAGATTCAACAAGTTCCTGAGGTCAAAAGCCCTTGGTCAACTGTAGCCATGGTGAGGTACCATGTTTTCTATGTTCTGCTTAAGAAGACGGGGAAGGAGGCACGACATTTATGGATGTTTTCCAACAATATGGGGAAACAATAGAAACCTGCAGTACTTCAAGAGGTAGATTTCATTATCTAGAAACTTCCCTCTTGCAGGGCCTCTTGGGAAGCTGAGGCAACAGGATGCATAGTAACTATGCCAGCCTCTTGGCCTCTCTACCAGAGCATACACCCGGTCCCCCTTCTGCTTGAAGATTATCCAGGGTCTCAATCAACACATCTAATGGGATCGAGGGCAGAATAGTACACTGGGTATAGTCTCCAAAATCTGGAAGCTGCTAGTTCAAAAAGAGGCCAACTGCTCTGTGGGGACAAGCTGCTGAGACACTGATTTTGCCTTCAGCCCAACCCTGGGGGAGGTCATTTAGACTTCAAACCAGATATCCTTGGGGGATACCAAGTGGCAGCCAGCCGGGTCCCTCGGTGGAAAAGCCAGCTGTGGAATCAGCATTGTCTCTTAATTAATTTAACTTTCATTTGCTGAGCGCCTACCATGAAGCAGGCACTATGTGGGCAAAGCAAGGGACTCAGACACAGGCAAGTTCCTAGCCTAGAGGAGCTCAGGAGGAGCTGGAGGAAAGGCACACGGGAGGAGGAAACCAACATGATAATGAACACTAACCCTCACCGAGCATTTACCACGTGCCTGGCACTGTGCTAAGACCTTTATTTTTAATTTTTTTTAAAGATTTTTATTTATTTATTTGACAGAGAGAGACACAGCGAGAGAGGGAACACAAGCAGGGGGAGTGGGAGAGGGAGAAGCAGGCTTCCCGCCGGGCAGGGAGCCCGGTGCGGGGCTGGTCCCGGGATCATGACCTGAGCCGAAGGCAGATGCTTGACCACTGAGTCACCCAGGCGCCCCCCACACTCCCATTATTAACCACCTACATTCTATAGAGGTAGAAAGCAAGGGGCAGGGAAGTGTAATTAGCTACCCAAGGTCTGCAGCCAGCAAGTAGTGGAGCCGGGATTCGAACTCAAACTTGGACTCCAGGGGCCATGCCTACCACCTCACAACCAGCACAATAGGCGGGTACAGGTAAAGGTGCCATGTGGGAATGCCGGGGTGGGGGTGGGCTCTGGAGCACGGGGTGGAATCAGCCAGATTGGGGTTCTGGAACTGCTCTGCCCCTCAAGAACTTGAGGGACCCTGAGGGTCAGCTGGTTTTTTGGGGCAAAGGAGGCCAATGATGCCTTTCTGGGAAGACAGCCCTGAAGATCAGAGGAACTGACCTGGTGAGGGTGCATGGTGCCATCTTGGGCATGTTCCACTGGACCAAAAGGGATCAGCAAAAGCCCATGAGGCTTGGGGGGTGGGGAGGAGGTGGTCAGGAAAGGCCTCCATGAAAGAGGTGACTTTTTAACAGCGGCCTTGAAGGCTCAGTAAATTTGGATTGACTTCAAGGAAGGAAGCAGGGTGGGGTGGGCATGAGCAAAGACCCTGGAGATGAAAAGACTGAAGGCCCATTTGGGGACCAAGTTGGCTGGAACCCATGGAGAAAGCCAGGGAGTAAGGGAACCATGGCTGGAAAGGAGGGTGAGTCCACATTTAACCTGGCAAGGCAGGCGCCTCTGGCCATGTTTACTGAGAATCCATTTTGCACGTGTGCCAGAGACGGGGCATTATAGGGTTCATCCTTTGAAGACATGCTCTTTAAAGAAAGAGGGGAGACAAACGTAGCAAAGTCAGCTCTCTCTTTAAAGAGCAGGAAGGCACAGCAATTGGCTGGTTGGCTCCTTCCCTCCAGCCTCCCCACCGCCCTCCCCCCGCCCGGCACTGCACATTACATGACACCAGGGAGCAAAGGGCACCTGCTGCTGAATATTAAACAGACCCTAGGCATAAGCACCATTTCAGTGCATGCCCATGTGGGGACACACACATACACACACACACACACACACACAGCGAGGGGGGCAGGGGGAGAAGCCAATTTGATTTTCCAAAAGATTGCATAATTCTTAGGTGCTATTAAAATAGCTGATGAAGAATCTACTTTAATCTTTTTTGGGTGGGCGTTGAAGGCCTGAAGAGCATTGCTTAGATATTTCTGACAGAATCATTTACAGGAAATAAGCCACCACCAGCACAGAGCTGCAAAGCCAACAGCTCCTAAAACCATCACCTCCTGCACCCTCTTGGGGCCTCAGATGCCACCCTGGATGCCCAGGGCGGGTCAGGGGGTGACCCTAGCAGGGGGCGTGCCCACCAGCAGCTCCCACAGGTCAGGTGCAGCTTCACTGACACAGGAAGAAACATTGCTGCCGAAATGGTCCCCTCCTCCCGGGGCCCGAAGACCTTCCTATCAGTGTCAGTCACGTGGCACATAACCACGTCCAGCCTACACCCACTCTTCTGTTCTTGGCTCGAACTTATTGAAAACAATCTCCTTTGTAACTCTTTAGGGGCGTGTGACACGCCTCCTCAACCAAACTGTGAACATCTTGTCCCACGGCCGGAGTTATGCCCTATCGCAATCCTGTGTCCATGTGTCCGGGATACAAAAGATAACAGATATCTGGCCGCAATGCTAGGTAATGAATCCCAATTCTTTCCTCTGATAATTTGGTTCTTGGATGTCTACTAACATTATCTTCCAATAATATAGTCACAAAATTATGCATCTGCACATTCCAAGAGTCTAGAACCGTGCCTGGCAGACAATAATAGTCCAGTAAAGGCTCCTTCTGAAGCTATCTTATGAAATTAAGATAATTTCATTTTGGAAGAAAGTCTTCATCCATCAAGTTGGGATGGGCATTAGGCAAAGGAAGGGAGGAGGCAGAGTTTGGGGAGGTTGCAGAAGAATCTTCCAGGCATCAGGAACAGCCGGAGCAAAGGTCTGGAGTGTATGTGTGTGGCCCTGTGGCAGGGAACTGGCTTCGGGGCCGTCTGGAGGAGCAGTAGGTCTTGGACAGAGTCAGTTGGACAGAGTTAGAGGACGTGTCCCCTCCCATTCGAGCAGGAGGCAAGGAGGAAAGCAGGCAAACGTGTGGTCTGATGGCAGAACACTAACAAGGCTTCCGTAGGATGGCTTCTCCTTTCTCTCTGAAGAGGGAGGTGAGAATTCTTCTGCGTGGGAGGAGGGTTAGGGGAGAGGGGAGAGGTTTCAGGAGAGAGGTAAAGGTTTGAAATAACCACGGAGGAGAGAGGAGACAGAACTAAACGGGCGAGGGGGGGGAGGGGGAGTGGAAGGATTTCTGCGTAGGGTTAAGGGTCCAGGAGACCTTGGAGACCACACTTTTCTGCAAATTACGCCGACGTCCGTGTCTGGTCAAGGTGTCTTCAGGCCCTGGGTGTAGGTGGACTGATGGAGTTTCATCAGGTGGGAAGGAGGGAGAGGTAGCAGGGGGCTCGCAAGGGAATGGCCTGGGTAAAGGACCGTGGGCTGGACAGAGCAGGGAAGAAGCAGGCTTGTGGGCGGCGAGAAAGCGCAGAGGGCAATGGGCTGCGAAAGACAAATGGGGTACAGGTGACTGGGGTTGCTGGAAGTAGAGGGGGTCATGGTTAGGAGGGGCAAAGCAGGGCAGTTGTAGTTGATATCAAGGGTCCAGAAGCGGCCGGGAGTGGGGGGCTGATGTGGAAGGGAGGTCACGGACTCGGTGTTGAAGGCTTGCACTAACAGACAAGGACGAGAGGCCCCAACTCAACACAAGCCCTAAAAGCAACCACTGAGCCTGGAGGGTGCCCAGAAATCAGTCAGTCCAGCAGCTTCTCCCCAAACCGGGGTCACTGAACGAGCCGGGGCCTGCCCCCAGGTCACAGCCCACGGTGCTCCCCAGCCCGGCCCCGGGAGAGGAGCCAGGAGGCCCCCCACCCGCGCGCCCCCAGGCCAGGGCCGACCCACCGACCGGAAGCACGTGGCCCCCTCCGCCGCGTTGCCCCGGAGACGCGGGCTGTTTACCAGCCGGACGGAGGCGGGCGCCGGCGGCGGATGGAGCAGCGGCCGAGGTGAGCGCGCCCCGCCGCCTGGGGACGCGGCGGGGGCTCCCCGGCCTCGGCCCCGGTGGCGCCCCCAGGGGACAGGACGGGGCCCGGGGAGAAGCGGCCACTCCCGGGGCAAAGCCAGCCCGGCCCAGCTCACCGTTGCCGGAATGGGACAGCTCCCCGGCTCCGCGGAAGCCGAGGGGCCTGGGAAACCGCCGGGCCATGCCCTCCTGGCTGGGCAGTGCGGACGGGGGACACGGACAGACCCACAGGGCCCAAAGGACGTCCTGCACACGGAGAGACCGGAACCGGATCAGAGCCTCCTCCAGACCCATGCTCTTTCCCCCAGGCACCTCTCACTTTCTAGGCGTTCTTTCTTGCCCCTCCCCCAAATGCCTGCTGCGGCTGTTCCAGCTCAGCTCCTTTCCTTTTAGAGCTGTCCGTACGTGGAAATAATTGAGCTCTCCTCCTCCACCTCCCCCCACCCCACGCTGCTCTTGCAACCATCCCCACTGCCTTTTCCAAACCTTTGATCACTTGGTGGCTTGTGGTCCAATTTCTCCACTCCCCCTTTTAAACGTGGCACTCTGCGTGGGACAGTGCATTCTAATCATTTAGTCGGGGGTAGAGCTGGGAATGCTACCAAAGTTTTCTCCTGCTCAGGCCAACTACCATCTCCTGTTGATTCTGCTGAGTGCTTTCATCTTGAGAGCCTCACAGGGGGCGGATTGGGGTGGGGTGGGGTTGTTGGCAGGGGATAGTATTAACTGATAAACATTTTTAAAAGACCAATTCAAATGTATGCATCCTCGGTATGTATCAGCAGATGGTATGTGGGTGGGTGTATTTTACTGCATTTGCTGTGGGTTTAGATTTGGGTTGTGAGTGAAATGGGGTGGTCTGACCCTGTGCTGAGAGGTGGGCTCCTTTGGAAAGCAGGAATATGGCCTCAGCCTTTCCTGTCCAATGTTCTTCGTTTCCAGTTGATTTGGCAATTCATCTTAAGCAATGGGCACCTTTTGGCAGTTCCCTGGAAACAGTTACGAAGAATGTTTGTTTCCTGACTCCTAGCAGGCCTCTGGGGTGCAGCTATTCTGTTTAAGTAAACAGGCCACTTGCCTATTCAGCTGGCGGCTTGATGGATGCCTACACCTAGATCTTGTCAAATCACTTTGTGGTTGCATGGCTGCCAGGCCCGGAGGTGGGGAAATGAGCTGAGCCGGGCTAATGATGGGCACTGCCCAAGCCTTCCTGGACCCAGGGGTGTGGGCAGAGTTTGGGACCCAAGGTGTGGGTACAAAGGCACAGTTGGCCCAGGTCCCCAAACACCTGTCCCCCCCCCCCCCCCCGGCTTCCCTTCTCTATGGAATAGATGCTGGGGAGAGTTGGTGCTCCCTCCGTGTAACAGATGGTCCCTGCGTTCAGGAGGAGGCAGTGGGTTATGAAAGCAGGTTCGATGGAACGGTTTTACCTGAAGGAGGTGTTAATCTCTAAATAACCATGAGTGGGCTTATAGGAATTAGTCATAATTGAGGTTTTTTTTCTCTGAGATAGCTCGCAGTCATGTTATCTTATGACCAGGGTGTCTTGAATATGACACCCCCTGAACATGGATAATTATATAGTACCAAAAGGTATAGAAAGTGCATGCACATACTCAAGTTTTACTGTTAAAAATAATCCAGCAGAGAGCCTGCGAGAACACATGACTTTCCTCATCAAAGTTGTTAAGGAAGAGGTTTCTAAGTTACCAAACTTACTGACAGTTAAACCTTACCGAGGCATGTGTGGGAGTTAGAAGCCAAGTCTGTGATAATTCTGTAGAAGCTGTGGCAAATTAATAGCCATTCCTGGAGGGGGGGGCGGCGAGAAGGGGAGCTCGTTCCCAAATTGAGCTTATCTGTGGCAGAACAGTTGGACAATTATGACCTTCTCGTGTCATCCTGAGTTAAAGTGCAGAGCTGCTTAATTACAAGTGAAAGACTTTAGAACTAAACCAACAGGGGAAAAACCACATTCTTCACAGTTGATCAGAAAATAGATTAAATTAACAAGGAGATGGACCGGCTTTTTTTCATGCCAAGGAGAAGGTTCCTGAACTCCCAGCAGCCAGATTGGGTGTGAAAACCTAGTGAGAAGTGGAAAATGGGAGTGTGGAAAGACCCAGTCTGTGGATGGAATGGAGCAAACATAGAGGCCTTTAAGTTAAGAAAGGGAGGGTAGCTTTCGAACTGGCTAGTGCCTTGGGAACATAGGGGAAGACTGTGTTTTGTTTGGGTATGGTTTCAGTGGACAGTAAGAGGATACTTTCTAAAATTTGGCAACGTGGGTAAGAGGCACAGAACGATAATGTTAGAATGCAAAGCTACGGGGCTGGAATTGCATTGCTCAGGATTGTGAGGCGAACGTGATAACCACTACACTACGGAAACTGCATTGCTCAGGATTGTATGACTAAGGTAGCTTGGAGTAAGTCGGTTTGAGGTTAGGATGCAATTAAAGTGGGGCATTAGAAGGCATTTCTTAGAAAAAGCATTATTTTGCATTTTTGAGGCAAGTTCATAGGCAGTAGCTCGCTGAAATCAACCTTCCGGCATTATTGTGCAGCGGGTGGGGCAGGCGCGGGTCCCAGGATTTGCCTGGCTGGTCAGAGGTGACTAGGAGCAGAACCACCGAAGGCCCCCTGGGGAAAAAGCTCTGCAGCAACAGGTAGGGCTTTTGGACCAAAATAATAGAAAGCACTAAGCAAACAGAAAACCAAACACAAAAGCAAAAGAACCTTAACTCTTTTTTTTTTTAAATTTTTATTTATTTATCCGACAGAGAGAGACACAGCGAGAGCAGGATCACAAGCAGGGGGAGAGGGAGAGGGAGAAGCAGGCTTCTCACTGAGCAGGGAGCCTGGTGCGGGGCTCAATCCCAGGACCCTGGGATCATGACCTGAGCCGAAGGCAGACACGCTTGACGACTGAGCCACCCAGGCGCCCTAACCTTAACTCTTCTTCTTCTTCTTCTTTTTTTTTAAGATTTTATTTATTTATTTGACAGAGAGAGACACAGCGAGAGAGGGAACACAAGCAGGGGGAGTGGGAGAGGGAGAAACAGGCTCCCCGCTGAGCAGGGAGCCCGATGGGGGGCTCGATCCCAGGACCCTGGGATCATGACCTGAGCTGAAGGCAGACGCTTAACGACTGAGCCACCCAGGCGCCCCTAACCTTAACTCTTTTTAAGCCTTGACTACACATGCACCGAGCCCGGTGCTTATAGCCGTGGTTACATGATTTTGTATTACTGTCTTCCTGTTGCGGATAAAGGGACTGACCTGAGAGGTATTTAAATAATGTCTTCAAGGTCGTATGGCTAATTCTATAGATGAGGAAAGAGATGTATCAGAAGGGTAGAATGGCGGTCCCATGGTGACTCAGCTAACTCTCGGCAGAGCCTGCAATAGAACCCCGGACTTAGGACATCAGGTCCTGGTTCCTTTGCACTCAGACATGCTGCTGCTTGGGGACCATGACGCACTGGGAAATTACCAGAAGGGCTTTAGAGGATGGGGAGACACCCAGTCAGCCTGTGCAGTGGTGGTCAGGATTCCAAGGGAGGACGGGAGCCCTAGACGCCCCACAGTGTCCAGGGAAGGATGTAAGTAGGGCGTGGTAGGGGGAGGTGGTGGTAATTGAGTTAATGAAGGGGCCACCTAGATGGTGAGGAGGGGAGAAAGAGACCCGATCTGGCAATTAGGGCCTGCACAGAAGAATGCCCATGCCTCCTACCGAGCTTGGGAACACGGGCCTTCTGTGGGATTTGGCTAGCACGCATGAACACCCGCAGTGGGAGATGCACATACAGAGGCCCTCAGAGGGTTCACCAGGTAGCTGGGAAGACAGAAGGCGAAGCCTGGTCCTCCAGAACATGGCCGGGTGTCACAAGACCTGGTTTCTAGTTCAGGCTCTGCCAATAGCTGGCTTTGTGACTGGGGGGCAGTTGCTCTGACCCTCTCTACATCGTAGGATTAGCGTGTGCCCAGAGCCCCCGGTGGAGTTGGTCTAAGACCAATGGTTTGGTACACGATGGCCCACTGCCAGTTTTGTGTGGCTTGTGGGCTAAGAATAGGCTTTATACTTTTAAATGGTTGGGGAAAAAAATAAAAAGAAGAGGAATCTTTTGTGCCACATGAAAATGATATGAAATTGAAATGTCAGTGTCCATAAACGAAGCTTTATCAGCACACAGCCACACCCGTTCATTTACCTGCTGTCTGCGGCGGCTGTCACACCCCAAGGGCAGAGCTGTGGACTTACGACTGACCCCGTGGCCAGCAAAACTGAAAATATTGGCTATCTGGCCAATATTTACAGAAAAGGCTTGCTGGCCCCTGGTCTAGAACCTGTGTACCTCCCGGTGAGTTCTGGCCAATGGGCCGAGATCAGCCATGGTGCCCCCCTCCCCTACCCCACACCCCTGGTGACAAAGTTAGGGCGGTGGAGGGATTTTTTGACATTAAGTGATTTGTGCAGAGACACCTTGGGGATTACTGTTACTGTTAATCGTAACTAAAAGGGTGACAAAGCTGAATGAAAAGAGGAAGGAAAAGGAAGGAAGGTCCAACTGTGGGTAGAAAGAGAGAGTCAGGATAGGCCCAGGGAAGAGAGGAAAAACGGGTCAGTGGCTTTGAGGGCAGGGCTGAATCATTGGAAGAGAGATCACATGGCTCCCAAATCCTGAAAACATGTTCAGAAAAAGTTAGCCAGTCCCTGCTCTGGATTGTGACACGGCTTGTTGCTTCTCATCCCTCTGGTCTCTCAGCTTAAAGTATCCCCTACCCCCGTAAGAATAAGAATTTGTCTCCCCCCCCCGCCCCCCCCCCCCGCCAACAGTCACTCTCTGGTGCCTACTTTGTTTGTTTTCTTCACGTCAATTATTACTTATTGAAAATACCTCTTTACTGGTAGGCTCGACACCTGTCTTCCCTCACTCTTGGTTCACTGATTTTTCCAAGTGATTGGAATGACTGATAGAGCAGAGGAATGAATGGCAGCCGGGGCCCCTCCCCCAATGCCCGAAATCCAGAGAGAAGCCCTCCTGGCCAGTTGGCACTAATTCCGGCCCCTGGGGGTGAATGGCTCGGAGGCAGGAGTCCTGGGAAGTGTAATCCGCGGCTTCTCTTCTCTCCTGCTTCCTTAGGGGTCTGGAGAAGCAATGGTCACAGAAGCCCCTGTGAACCTAGCCCCCCCTGAACGCAGCACCGTCGGCAGCTCGACAGCTGACAGCTTCATCTGGCAGCCAAACTCGGCCAACATGCATGTCCTCAGGCCCAAGTCCGCCAAGGGACGGACGCGGCCCAGTCTGCACAGACCACAGGGCACAGAGCTGTGCCCTCACCGCACGCCAGCCTCCCTCCCTCCAGCCATCCCCTGCGAGTCGCCAAGCGGCCGGAGACCGGGAGCCTGCGCACCCAAGTCTCCAAACTCGGGAGCTCCTGATGAGATCCCTGAGCTGCTGCAACAGGTGCCAGGTGGTGCATCCTCTTCTCTCAATAAATACCCAGTCCTCCCTTCCATCAACAGGAAGACCCTGGAGGAGGGGTCTGTGGAAGCAGTAGCTAAAAAGGCCGGCTCCCTGCAGCTGGGCAGCATCCAGGCTCTTGACCAAGAGGAGACTGGCACTGTGAAGACAAGTGAAGAAGATTCCAGAGCTCCTGCTTGTTCCCCAGAGAGGAAAGTCATCGTCGAGACCAGGAGACAGACCTCCCCCAGGGCTGGGGACGTGGAGGAGACATCAGATCGAGAGCCGAGGCTTCTGCTGGCCATCAGATCGCCGTCGGGCCAAAGGTTCGTTCACCATTTCCGGCCCACCGACGCCTTACAGACCGTTGTGGCCGTGGCCGAACACCAGAACCAGGCCAGCTACCAGCCCTGCAGTATCGCAGTGATGGGGGTGCCCAGGAGACGTTTCTTTGACCTCACCAGATCTCTGCAGGAGTGCAAAATCCTGCACAAGTCGGTGCTGGGCATTTCTCAGGAAGAAGGGGAGGGGGAGCCCTGAGTCCACAGTCCCCCAGCTGGGATCCTGGGTCTCTGAGTAAGGAGCACGCTTGGGTGCTGTGGCCTTCCCGGTAGCTCGGTAGCAAGTGCCATGTGAACCTGGTGCGGCTGTGATCCTTGGGACTCATCTTCACAGCCCCTCCTCTGAAGGAGTGAAGTTTGCACATGCGCCAAGCACACTGAGAAGGTTCTCCTCCAGTCGTTAAATTGCCTCCACCCCTGGAGTGGACTGGCAAGTTACCAGGGCTGTTCCTGTAACCACGGTGACCAGGTCTTCCCCTTCCCCGAGTTCTGGGTCCTTTCTGGAGCACCCGCTTGCCTTTACAATGAACTCTCACTCTCTTGAAGCCAATGGTTTGCCTTTCTGTATTTGATGCAGGATTAAATACTTCCCAGAGAGGATTCTAGTCTGGTAAATAACCAGGGCTCAGGAAATGTCGAACTGGCATTTGTATTTCTTGCAAACATCTTTAAGAAACAGGCAGTTGACACTATCTTGGAAGCAGCCCCTTTGCTGGGCTTGGGTGGCTAGCGTTTCTTGGGGATTACTGTTTGTGTGATGTGGCTTCAGAGGAGAGAAGTCTTTTGCTAATACAAATCCCCCAACACATCAACGTTTCTGAAATAGTCTGAGAGCTAGAAAGTAAACTGCTTGCACCACCATGGGTTAGCCAAGTAGCCACTTTTAAATAGAGAAAAAGTAGGTTGGCAAATATCGGTGGCTACTCTCTGTATGCAGTACTCTTCCCAAACTGAGAAACACCGCTGTAATCTGATTTCCTTTGCTTTTGTCACTAATGGAATCTTTTTGTTTTTAAACTGTACAAACCTACAAGTCTGTACAAGTTTGCCCCGAAGGCCCCCTTGGCTTATCTGGGTATGGAGACGTGGTTTCAGTGTCTCGCCTCCTTCCAACAGAGACTCCCTGGAGCGGGGACCACAGTGCCCCTGTTCTGTGATTTCGGAACCTCCGGGAGGACAAGGGTGCCCCCATCGGGCGTCACTTGGCTGCACCTGTGCTGAGAGACCATGTGCCCTCGTGTCTGTCTGATTGAATGCCTTAGCCCGTAGCTGTGTTGAAGACCATGGGCTCTCGGCTTTCCAACTCTGAAGTGGTGATGTGGACAATTTGCCAAAGTTCTCTTGTATTGGGAGTTCAGCAAGCCTTCCAGCTCTCGCTCAGGATCCTCTTTGTAGTCAAATCACCATTCAGAGTGGGGAAGCTGGTCCCTCAAGAGCTCAGCCATCACGAAGTGCTGAGTACGGATGTGCTCTCCCTGCCCCTGGGTACGCAGAGAAGGCAGGGGTTCTAGACGCCTATCAGCGTGGCAGCCTCAGCAGCAAGTGCGTCTTGTACCTAGATAAGGAAGGCAGCTGGAAATGTTAATTCCAGCAACTTGATACTCAGCCATGGAGATTAATGCCAACATCATTTCCCCTAAAGAAGGCTCGCCTTGTCCTTCCTGCATCCCACACCACCCAGATCACTCGAGAGTGGGTCCTTTCAGAATGTGTGGTCCAATTTCCTAATACCAGCTTGGTTGCAAAGGTCAGCTGGGGCTTGCAGGGCCTCGGGCAGGCACATGCAGCTGGCCACCTCTCCCAACCAGCGACCATGGCGGAGGGGACTGGGGGGTCGAGCCCGGTACTCTCAGTACAGACGTTTACCTCCCACCCAGGACTCAGGTGCATATCTGCCTCTGATCTAGGAGGCTGGGGGAAGATCCTCCCCCAAAATCACACCTACTCTATGGTAAGAATAAAATCCCACCCACCTGGGACTCGGTAATTTCTCCAGGCAGGAAATCTGTAGAAAACTTCAGTGAAACGGAGCATGCTCAAGGGAGCTAGAATCTTCTGCACTTAGGGCTTTGCTGCTGCAATTTAGCTTGGGATTTGGGGTGGCAAAAAAAAAAGTGGAAGGCATGAAACACAGAAATATTGTAGGGTATCTTAGGACATGTGAATAAAGCTAGATTTGAGCCACCCTAATAAACTTCTTTGGGACACAGGGATGATGACACAATAAAAATTGATTTGTGTGAAACCGAGTCAGTGGAGAAGCACAGCTTCTATTTTAGTGCAGGACTCTGGCCACGGTGCTCTGGCGGACAGAGGGGCTCACCCAACCTCACCTTCTTGGGAAAGCACTGGACTCTGCTGTGAAATCCAAGTCCTCGTCCCCAGGCACCCTGGCTGCCCACCCTTCCCAGAGCTCTTGCTTTTAGGTTACAGGATAGCACCAAGCTCTGTGTGGCAAGAGTCTCCTGAATTTCTCCTAAAAATCATTCCGAGTACTCTCCTTCGGAGGTTGGCAAGAGTAGCCTCTATCAGACTGTCAGAGGGATGACTCTGTAGGTGGCACGGTCATGTGGGCACCCTGGTCTCATGGGTGGCCTTGGGTGACCACTTTGTAGTCACAGACCTCATTCATTGAACCAGTGGTCCCTGAGGACCTACCCTGTATCACACATGGGTGACTGGCACTGGCATCCCCACCAAGGGACCACTGGCAAGGAAATGTGAGCCACCTCGGGACTCTCAACTCCAACCCGACCGAGTTGGATGGCTGTAGATTTACCCGAGAAGGGCCCTGGAGTGAAGAGCAGATAGGCTCTTGCTGTCTCCTCGCCGGCCCTGTGGGAATGCAAAGGCGAGTCCTCCCCCACCTTTCTAGCGACAGCACCAGGAATAGGGGTCATTCGGGACGTGAACTTTGCATAGGACAAAGCTTCAAGACCAGTTTTCCCAGCATCTCCCCTGATATGGTCTAAGAGGTAAATTAGTCCTGGCAGCAGAAGGAACAGCAGGAGAAACAAGTGACTCATCATCTAGAAGCCCCAAAATTTTCACCAACAGATGGCAGGTGGTTTTAACACAACAGTCCTTGCCCTGAAAGTACCTGGGGATCCAGCCACCAGCCGGTAAGCCAGGGCAGTCCTGATGAAGAGATGCAGGTGAACTTGACTGTGGGCCAGCAGTCGCTCCAGAGATCCCGCAGAAAATATTCCACAAGCAAAGAAACGTAGACAAGCCTTGAGGTTTCCATTACCATGAAAAACCTTAAAGTCTAGTGACCAATAACTGTCCCAGGCATGCATTACAAAAGGAGGCACTCCAGGAACCAAGTTTCGCTTTTGTCCCTGTGCTTTACCACCATGTCCAGTGGGTTTCTAGTGTCAAATAAAGCCATGCTGCCCCAAGGGGCAAAAAAAGTTTCTCTTTACACAGTTTTTTAGTAAGTTGAGATAAAAGGGTGCACAGTTTCCTGTAGTTTGAGGTGTATCTTTGACGAGACTTTTATATGGTAAGAGGATCTACTTTCCTACCTTTTAAACGGGGTTGCAAAGAAAACTAGATGATTCAACTTCAGCCTTAGTTGGGAGTCAGTCTGCAAACCAAGCAGGAACATCCGTTTCCATAGTGCACGGCGAAACACACCACCATCAAGTGCAAGGTCTGGAGCCCGTTCACCCTCGCCCGGAGCCAGAACCAGCCCAAACCCAGCCAAGGTCAGAGGCCACTGCGGGGGAGTTGGCAAAACCCAAGTGGAGCCTCCTTTTGGTGACTCACTCACGCACAAGACAGTAACTCACGTTGTAAAAATAAAATTGGGTGTTTGGTTTTGCGTCTGCACGGGTGATGTGACATTTTCCCTTCCTGAGTAGGGCAGCATCTGGCGGCCCTCTCTGACGCCCCTCTGTGTTCCTCTACCTTCACACCGTGGAGGAAGCGGCATTGCTCCTGAACGATTTATGCGGAAGATCAGATCTCCGGAGGTATTTTTGGACACACTTGAATCCTATCCCAGGAGGCTGAACCACTGATAGGACAACTGCTGATGGGTATGGTTAAGCAAGCCTCGCTCCGAAGGTCTGCTATGCTGGCGGGGGCAAGGGGGGGGCACTCTGGGTGCTGTGTTGAGAGTTGACGGCGGGGGTCTGGGTGGGAGATGGAAGGCCAGCTCTGGCCATTGCCAGTGACCAGGCAAGAGATGACCTGGGCCAGAACAGCAACCATAGATGTCATGAGAGGTGTCAGATCCTGGACACATTGTCGGTTAAGGGGGGCAAGAAAAGGCAAGATAGCTTTTGGGATCTACCCAAGTGGATGTCACTTGACCATATCACCACGGGGCACTGTTCCTGCAAAAACGAGCAAACAAACACGTCAGCCACGAACCTGTGCTGGGCAGGGAGAAGCACCGACCGGCAAAAATATTCGTAGGAAAGAAGTGCATGAGTGCTTTCGGATAAAGTGTACAGAGGATCCCAAAGCCATTGATGGCTTTAATTGAGAAGAGATGAAACTGAAATTGTCGCTCTTTCACTGAACATCAGTTAATCACCATCTACATCTTGGGGTATGATTCCTGACCAAGGTTCCTTAATAAACCTGGCTCCAATAAAATAACACATTGTTTATATCCTCTCCTCCCTTTCCTGCCTGCTTCCGTTCTGTTCATTCAAACCCAGCAGCTGATTTGGGATGCATTTCTTCTTGGGAGGGCAAAGAAAACCACTGTCCTTTGACCAAATTAACAAAGCTTCCAGATTTCAAGATTTTCATGCCCACCTGTTTTTTACAACGAGGAGATCTATGCAGTAAGGCCCCGGTCCTTTTTGTGAGCAGCTGAGGATGGCATCTTCTGGCATCTGCCCCGTGAGGGAGAGGTAGGTCTGCTCTGGTTGGTGAGTGCCACGGACAAACACGCTGGGTCGGCTCCAGCCCCAGCCCCCTGGCGCCCAGAGTGGCCAGCCACTCGCAGACAAACCGTGGGAGAATGGTAGCAGCTCTCCTCCTCCCAACCGGGAAGTACAATCTGGGAATCACCCGCCATCCCCCCTCCAGCCCTGCATCTAGCTTTGGGACGCTGCAGTGTCCACCTAGACCAGATTAAATGTACCAAGTCCCAAAGCCTCTGGATCTAAACTCTGGAGGGTTTGTTAGTTTCCCCAAACCAACCTGGGCCTGGGCCTCAGCTTGCTCTTTGTCACCTTTTTTTTTTTTTTTAAGATTTATTTATTAGAGAGAGAGAGCACACATGAGCGGGGGGCCTTTGCGGGGGAGAAGAGGGGCAGAAGGAGAAGCAGGCGCCCGCTGAGCAGGGAGCCCAACGTGGGACTCGATCCCAGGGCCCCAGGATCACGACCTGAGCGGAAGGCAGACGCTTAACGGACTGAGCCACCCAGGTGCCC
Source organism: Eumetopias jubatus (assembly GCF_037043125.1). Lineage (NCBI taxonomy): Eukaryota > Metazoa > Chordata > Mammalia > Carnivora > Otariidae > Eumetopias > Eumetopias jubatus. Next base: position 92,512,996 of record NW_028274810.1, on the reverse strand, counting down.
CGCCCTTTGCCTTCTTAATGGAGCTCCCAACCCACCTTCATCTTATTCAAATCATCTGTAACAATTTCATTCAACAAGTATATACTAAGAACCTATAGGCCAGGTACCTGTTAGGTCTATCAATGAACAGAGCAGAGCAAAAGTCCCTGCCCGTACGGAGGTTACACTTGAATGTGGGGGATGCAGAAAAAGAACAATAAACAATAAATAATACAATGGGGTGGAAAGCGATACATGTGATGGAAAACAGGAAAACCTAGCAGGGTAAGGCGGATCTGGAGAGCATGGGGGTTGCGGTGGAGGATGAGGCGTTACATGGTGGTCAAGGCCGACCTAATCGACAAAGTAGCATCTGGGCAGAGAACTTGAAGGAGGTGGGGGGCCGGAGGAAGGGGGATAGGCGGGGGGAGCCTGTTCCTGGCAGAGGGGATACAGAGGCCCTAAGGAGTGAGGCCCTAAGAGTCCAGCCTCTTAGAGGAAGGGTGCCAGGCAGGGTGGCTGGAATGAGGGAGGGTGGAGCCATCACACATGGGGGTGGGGCAACAAATCAGGCCCCATCCCTGGGTAAAATGGGGAGCCAACTGCAGGGTGCTGCGCAGAGGAGTCGGCACCTGACACGGGTCTTCAAATCAGCGATCTGGTTCCTGTGCTGAGAAGAGGCAAAGGGGGCAGATGGAAGCCCAAGTAGAAGCTATGGCTTCCGTAATCCAAGCGAGGGATGAAGACCAGAGTGGTAGCCACAAAAATCATGAGAAGCAGTCAGCTGCTGGGTATATCATCCTTTCACTTTTTTAAAGAAAGGTAGTGCTTACTTTTCGGGGCCTGGGTGGTGCAGTCGGTTAAGCATCCAGCGCTTGGTTCGGCTCAGGTGGTGATCTCATGGTCATGGGATCGAGCCCTGCTTCCGGCTCCGCACTCTGCGTGGAGCCTGCTTGAGATTCTCTCTCTCCATGTGCCCCTCCGTTTGCGCTCACTCTCTCTCAAATAAATAAACAGATCTTAAGAAGAAGTAGTACTTGCTTTTATTGTAAAAACAGTATTAAAGTAAATGCTAACCCATAATATGCATCATCATCAATCATTTTTCCAGGCAGGAGAGGCTCACTCTTACAGAATCCATTGCACTCTGTCCCCCAAACAAAACACATGCCTTTTTTTAAAATGGAAAATCTAGAAACTATAGAGAAGATTGAAGAGGAAAATAAAAGTCACCCATAATCCTTTCAGTCAGAGATCATTGTTATTAATATTTTGGCATATGTTATTTCTTTCTTAAAGATTAAATTCATTTTGCACAATACTCTCTTGCCAGTAGGCACACATACATTTAACATTTGTAAACCTAACAAACACAGGGCTTTAGGTCCTTCTTTCCAAATTTCTCCAGTCTTCATAATTATTTTAAAGCTGAGTAATATTTCAACATGTTGCTATACTATAACTTATCAAACCATTTTCTTCTGTGGAACATTTCTATGTTTCCAGATTTGCTATAGAAGTCGACGCTTGAAGCTTCATCTATGTAGTTTTTGCATCTTTTGAATGATTTCTTTAGGACAATTTCCAGAAATAGGATTGGTAGGTCAAATTATCTAAAAAAAAACCCCTGTGGATTTTACTTTGCTTTTCAAAGGATTATATAGCAAGCCCCCCAAGCTTCATTATGGTACCACCAGCTTCGAGGCTACTGCTTTGGATATAATGTCCCTTACTTTTGTTGGTTGAAAATGAAAACAAAGTTTTTTTTCTAATTTTGCACGTCTTTGATTGCTACTGAACATTAAAAATCTTAACGTGTCTTTCCACCTATTTTTAACGTTAAAGTAAAAAACCCGAAGGTGCGGTTAATTCGTTGTCGTAATCTGGGGCAATTAAACCAAGGCAAGCTGGAGCTGTTGGTTGGCCGAGAGAGAAATTTCTTCGTTCTCAATATTCCTATTAATTGATCTATGCATGCTATCTGATACAAGTATTATACTTTTCAAAATACATACAGTCATGAACTGAACTCTATGCATGTTGGATTTTCTGAATCAAATCTTAGTTAAATACATATCTTTTCATTGAGCCAACAAAATAACCATGTGCACACATTGGACGTGGGGCATAAGGATGAATCAGACAGGTCTTTGCTCTCAAGGAATTTTCAATCTAGTGGGAAGAATCATGTAGATAAAAAATATATATACCATATGTCGTAAGTACTATACTAGTCTTTTACCTCATTGGGCAATAGTTTGAAACCAACTAAATACAATAGTGGCAGAAAATAGCCTTTCCGATTTACAACAAATGGTCTTGGAAGAGTATCTGAATGCTCAACTTCACTGGTCAAAGCCATGAGCTTTCAGTCTGAGGACCTGGGCTACCCAGCCCCTGTCTCCTAATGCCTTTTAATTTGGGTTTTAAAAGAGGGCGGGAAGAAGTGAGAGAGGCCGACTGAGGCAAAGGCCAGGCTGGGAGTGCATTCACACTGGAGAGGGGCCATGGAAGGGACGCCTCTGGGGCTTACTGGAAGGCTCTTGGACTGGGTCCTGGCTCTTCAGGGTGCACGATGCTGTTCAAATCATTCCCCACCGGGCGGGGTCAGCCAAGGCATCTGGTACCAGCCAGTCTAGATTCCTCAGTCCCATCCTCTAGGAAGTCAAGGTGTGAGCCACAGGCACCTGCTCATGAGAGAACAAATCCACAGTGCACACACCCACAGTCGACCCCGGAGACCATCCCTTCATTTTCAGGCAGAGGAGTGTGTCGGATAGAGCGGGAGAGAGTGTAGCTGTCACACAAGCACTGGGGAAATGCAGACCATCACCAACAAACCTCTGACTCAGCATGGCAGGAAATGCCTCCAAATGGCTTCTGAACTCCAAGACAGCGTCCAGCTGGCAAAACTGAATAATAGATTTTAAAGGTTGGGGTGGTGCGGCAGGGGGGCGGGGGCTCAGCATCTAAAAGGCCCTAGAGCTTTTTTTTTTTTAAGATTTTATTTATTTATTGAGAGAGAGAGAGAGAGAGTGTGCGCACAAGCAGGGGGAGGGACAGAGGGAGAGGGAGAAGCAGACTCCCAGCTCATGACCTGGGACCATGACCTAAGCCAAAGGTGGACGCTTAAACAACCGAGCCACCCAGGCGCCCCAGGCTCTAGAGCTTTTTAAAAAGATCTGCTCCAGATCTTCTGAATTGAAGTCTCTGGGGTTGGAGGCTGGGAACCATGGTTTAGCAACTCCCCCAATGTTAAGGGTCAGCCAAGCTCGGAACTGCTAGGCAGGCCTAGGTCGTGTCCGGGTCCCTACTAACAGCTGTGGTCTCTGAGTCTCTTCATCTCAGTCTCAACAGGCCAGAGCAGTGACTGTCCTCTGGACCTGCACCCCAGGGGAGGCCTGCTCTCAAATGTCCCCTGGGGCTTCCTCCTCACGGGGCCGATCCCACCTCTACTTGTCAGGAGCTGCCCCGTCCCGGTGCCAGCCCCAGCTTCTGCAGGAAGGAAAGCTTCTCCTTGCCCTGAGCTGCTCCAGCTCATTATCCGCCTCAGGTTCTCACAGAAGAAACAGTCCCATGTGGAGTCCAGAGAGCACAGCCCTTGGCAACACAAGTCCGGTGTTCCACGGAGTGGGTCATACTCTGCCTCAGTCTTCCCACCCACGAATGCAAACAACTGTTTCCCAGGGGGTTGTTGTGAAGAATCAGATGACATAATGTTTACTGAGAAAGTTTGACGTCTGTAAAAACATGTACAAATGTTCGTCTTTATTCTAGGAACTACCCATCTTAAATCATTGCTATTGCTGTCTTCATGTGTCCACAGATGTTTACTCAGCAGCTGCTTTAGGCCAGGTCCTGGGGGATGTGAGGGTGAAGACATGTTCACTGGCCTCCAGGACCTCCAGGCAGGTCGCACACAGAAAACTAGAACATCATGGGATTAATGCAATGGTCTCAACAGTGCCCGGCACACAGCATGCATTTAGTAAGTGCTCGTGGAATTAACAAATACATTAAAGGATGCTAGGGCATCACAGATTGAGGATGGGGGAATGTTCTGGAAAGTACTGTGGGAGCTGAGGCTCAGAGGGATGTGTAGGAGAGAACCAGCCAAGGGAGGAGCAACCTCCTAGAACGGGAGCACAGCCGGCCTCTTTCTCCAGGCCGCGAGGCCCTTTCGACAGCAGCCTGCGACTCATTCATCCTCATGCTGCGCTGGGTGCCCAGCAATGGGTCCTGCCCATGGTGGGCACCAACCTCCCCCAAATGAAACTGTGAAAGATCCTGCTTTCAAAACAAAACAATTGCTTAGCCTCAAAGGTGTAACCCTAACTTGGGTCACTTGGGTCATAAGCGCCCTTCAGCCAGTTCACGGCGATGTGTCCCATCACCTTGCCATCCCCAGTGAACTTGGCAGAATTTTCAGTGTCCTCACAAGTGCTCTGTGTAGAGCTGGTCAACGCAGGTGGGTTCAGTCCGTCTGCTTGTCCTCAGCCACACAGAGCAGCACATGTCTCTCCTTGCCTTAATGGAGATAATATATTCTTAGTAGGGAGGGCTGCCGTGGAGACAGGTGGGTTCCTGTTCTCTAAATATTTCATTTTCATGAGAACAGAAGCCGGGTCGGTAGCTGAGACAGGCTCCGTATAAGTAATCAAATACTCTAGTGTCCCTTGCTTGGGCCTCTTTCAGGGACTCTGTTTCTTAATGAAAATACCGTGACCTGGGCTCAGAAAATTGAACTGAGGCAGAGCATAACCCTGATAACGCTGTGACCTCCGTCCTTGGATATATCCAAGAAGAGAAATGGGGCTTGGGACCAGGGTGGTTTACACAATCCCTGTCTGAAGACAGAGGCTGGGCAATCTCTCAAGACCCTTCCAATTCTCTGAATCCACAGCGTACCAGGGGTAGGGTCTTGATTACTTGTAACTGGAGATTTTGCTCAAAGCAAGCACCACTGCCAAGCTGAAAGCATGAACAGGCTCCTTTCTGCAAAAACGCTCAGATTTGAGGTTTGAGTTCAGTAATTGTCCTTGAGCGCTCTGACGTGGCCGGCTACCCAGCCTGAATAGGACTGAATAGGACTGTTCCCGCACCATCTGCACCTGGGGCCAGGTGAGCAAGCGAGGTGCACAGACAGCCTGACCAAGCTACAGACCCTCCCGGGTACAAGTGGTCCCTTATTTAATGCCTAGCCCATGCCCAGACCAGTCCTACAACAGGACAGGGAGCTGGATGGGTGTGTGTGTGTAGAGCTTGCTGTACAAGGGAGATGACATTTTCTCAGCCTGAAGGAGATCACAGAATTAGAAAATATTTAGTTTAAAGTCTATACAGAATGACCCATAAAGAATGATCTGCCTGCTGCCCCAGGTTGTTCAGCCCCCTCCCCCCACCCCCAGTACTGTTCAAACTCTACCTCATTCACCTGCATTTTCTCTCCTTCATTTTTTAGGATTACTTGAATTTTTCTTATTTATTTATTAGCTGTTTTCCCAACCCCAATACAAGGTCTGAGACCTTGCCTGTCTGGACCCCTGCTACCCCCTGCCTGGCTGCTAAACGTGTATTAAATAAATGAATGGAGGTCCCACACCCAAGGGCACACCCCCGGTCCCCTGGGTTTGGGCCTCTTGAAGATGGCAAGCAGAAGGTACCAAAGGAAGTGGGATCCCCAGCTTCCCCGAGTCTCTTCTGCACACTGGAGCTGCTGACTTCACCTAAACAACCAGAGGTAGCCTGAGCCAGAGACTTATGTAAGCTGCTGGGGCAAAATGAGCTCTGTGTGTAGGGTAGGGCGGTGTGTGTTGAAGCACATGCATCCTTGGGCCAGATCCCCTGGGCTCAATCTGAGGCCTCCCACCTGCCAGCCAGGTCACCTGGGGCAAGGTATGGCGCCCCTCTGTGCCTCAGTTTCCCAGCATTTTAGTTGGTGTACTGAGCTCCCAGGGTTGTGAAAATTGAACAGGCTGACACACGAGGCACCTAGAAGCGGATCTGGCATACAGTGATCTCTCTTGTCAATAGCAAAGAAGACGGTGGAGATTCTCTGGCCTGAGCTCAAATGTCATCTTAGAGCCAGAGGATGCTCCTGAGCAGGGTGCTGGGTCCATCCCCAGTGATCTGCTTCTCCCCCCTCCAACACGCCCCCTCTGGGTCCCTCCCCACGGGCCCTTAGCCACTCCACAGCCACCTGCCGTGCTGCCTGGAAGAGGGGGCAGCTGGTCACAGGCCAGGCCACCCCTGGTGAGTAAATCAGGTGGACACTTGGACTCTGACCAGAAACGCATGGCCAAGACCCTGCCTCTGCAAATCGTCCTCCAACACCGATGTGAGTTCAGATCTCTGGAGCCCCTGGCTATGAAGTGTGTGAGGGCAGAGCTTTTCCCTGAGCAGCAGGAGGGAGAGGAGAAGGTCTGCATTTCGCCCGAGTGCCTCCGCCTCTAGCCTGACCCCTCTCTGTGCCACGGCTGAGAACTTCCTCCAGCGGTAGCTGCTGAGCACGGGGCAGTGCCAGCTGGTGGGGGAGGGATGGAGCCTGCAACTGAGCCGTGTTTGTGTCTACTAGGAACTTCACAGGTAGACCCTCCTTTGATCTTCAGGATGTTCTTCTGAGGCAGACGTCATCCCGGCCCGTGTCCGGATGAGGCAGGTGGGAATTCAGAATGTGACCTTGGCCAACGCACAGGTGTCTCCGATGCTCAGTGATGACTGGGACGGAGGTGGCAGAGGGTGGGCGGGCTTGGGGGCGGGAGCGGCGCCAGTCTCCAGTCCGTGTAGGAAGAAACACCTTCCCCCCACCCCCAGCTGGGAACCCCCACCAGAGTTCAGAGAACATTTCCATTCCCTTCCAGGGGTTTCTCCAGGTTGTCATCATAGCAATGATGAGACGATTAATGGCATTTAATATCTCCTAATCAAGTCCACAGTTTCCACGTGTAGGACAATTTCTGGTACACGATGTCTCCTAAGGAGGCTGACACAGAGAGCATGTGCCGGGTCTGGAAGAATGTTTTCCACAGCCAGGCCACACCATGCGGACGTGCCGGTGGTGGGGACCAGGGGCCAGCTCTGGAGTGAATCGAAGAAAACATAGTTGCCTTCACCAGGCAGGAGGTTCCTGCTCCCAGGGGAGTGTGGGACCTCTGCCTGAGGAAGTCAAGAAAGGCCACATAGAGGGGCCTGCCCTGCCGCTGAGTCTTGAAGGACCAAACAGGTGTTTGCCAGGCAGAGACGCAGGTAGGGAACAGCCTCCAGGCAGTAGGAAGAGCATGTGCAGAAGTTTGGAGTCAGGGAAGGGCCTGCCCTGCCAGGAATGAAGAGCACGGAGTGACTGGAGGGTCCTCCCGGGACAGTGGGAGGTGAGGGGATGGAAAAGGGCCTTGCAGGCCCCACTGAGGCGGCGGGGGGGGGGGGTGCTGCTCCCTCCAGGCAAAGGAGAGCCGGTCCTTTAAAACAGGAGTATATCATGTCCCAGATCAGAAGCTGGTTCTAGAAGGGCCTCTTGGCGGCCATAGGAAGGGTAGCTGAGGGTTAGACAGACTGGAAGCAGGATGTGGGTTTGGAAGGCCTGAGCTAAGGCCATGGCAGCATCAAGCGTGGCCTTGCTCCAAGCCACTGGGAAGTTACTAAGGTTCTTTATCATAAAGGGTGGTATGGAGCTTTTGTATTTACAGTCATGCTGGTGGGTCAGCATCGCTGTCTTAGTACAACCCGGAGGGCCAGCTTGCACGGAGTGGGGCCGGGGCGGCAGTGGAACCAGACCCCGGCCAGCCGCCCACCCTGCAGCCCGGGCCAATCCACCACGGTCACAACAGTCCGACCTGCCTGTGAAGGTGAGCCTGAGTGCAGCTGAGACCTTCAGTGGCCATGGACAGCAATCCTCCCTGACCTCTGCCTCTGTTGCCCCATTCACAGAAAGGGACACATCTCCCCTGATGCCAATATTATGAATAACTCAGGCAATGACTACCCTAAACAGTTGCCGTGTGCCAGGCATTGAAATACAAGCTTTCTGTGGGTTCTCTGTTTTAACTTCATGACCATCCTAGGGGCAGGCTCTAGAAGGGCAAGCAAAAGCCAGAATGACAGAAGGGTCCCTGCAGAGAAGGGAGAATCAGTTCAAAATCATCTGAACTCTGAAATCCCCAACCAGCTGCTCTGTTTTGATAACAGAGTACATCATGTAGAGAAATCTCTTCCTCCCCTCCTCTCTCGTCCCTCCGCATCCCACCAGAAATCAGAGTGGGTTTTTTTGAAGGCCTCTAGTACATGCTCTTTGTCTATCAAAATGTCCGCTGAATATTTATCACACAGAAAATAAAAGCTCTTCATTATTTGATGGGGTGGCCTTTCCTTGGGGACTTTCATTTCTACCCAACCTGGGAAGTGACTCTAATGTTGAATGAAGTGGTCTGTGGCCTTCATGGTGTGCTCATTAGTTACGCTCCTCAATTCGTGGTTTTAAAAAGACATTGAACTCTACAGGTGCACACTGAATTCCTCACCTAACATTCACCTCTCTGTAATGAGGCCCTAGAGAGTGACTTGGAGGCAAACTGGTTCATGCCAAGCGTTTACCTCACAGAATCATATCTGGGGGGGGGGGGGCGGGGAAGGCAGGTGTGAGCTACAGCAAGTCCAGTGGATTGGAGGTAAGTCCATGCAGGATTCTACTGTTATTTACTTAGGAAGACGGCTCAGCTGGCAAAGTTAACTAAGAGCAGAAGGATTCTAAACAACTGCTTTTGCAAACTTTCTCGTGTACCATTTCAAGAAATGTTGCATGACTCGCTGTTAGCAGGTGTCTTCAAGGGTGGAGATTTGTGTTGCCGAGCTGGAGAAGGAGAACACTTCTTTGTTCCTCTACAAAAAGGCCAACAGAAAGTCCAACCATCCCTGGGGCCATATGCCAGAGAGCTGTCCCATGCAGTGTCTGAGAAAGAGAGGATCTTGGGGTTTGGTCAACCCTTGCACATGATCTAGAGGCCAAAGGGTGTCAGAGAGGAAAATGGCCTCAGGGCAAAGCTATGCCAGAGTGGGGACCAGGGAGGAGAGTCTCTGAGGCCCTTGGCATATGGCAACTGTGGCTTCCCTGGGAAGCCATGGGTATATAGGAGATGCAGTTTCCTCTCTGGTCTTGAAGCAGGGTCAGGAACTGCTGAGAAAAATGCCCATCAGAATTCTGTGGTCCTGGCCTCCGAGGGAAAGGTGGGCCACACACCTTTCCCAAGTAGTCTATCAAGGTCAGCCTCCATGGCTTACTGGTAAACCTGAAGTATTGCCTAGAATGAGGTTAAGAGAGCAGAAATGCCTGACCCAGGACTCTCAGAAGACACCCCAACACACTGCGGAGTGGTAGAAGGACCCCTGGTCTCAGCACTGGGAGACCCCCCCCCCCACCGCCTCCAGTCCTGACCGTCATATACCAGCTCAGCAAACACATGCCTGGGAGCCTTTGTGAATCTCAGCCTCCTCTACAAAGTGGGGATAATGTCAACACTCGCTCTGCTCAACACTTTCCAGAATGGGTCTAAGGAACCAAAGAGAGAGTAAATGCAGAAGCACTTTGTACACTGTGCCCACGCCAAGTTAGGAGCTGAATGTCTCAGTGACCCTACCCACCTGAGCCTCTGCATGGGGCCCCGAACTGCCTGTGGGACTGGATCTGAACCCCAGCGTCTCCTGTTTCTGCTTGACCAAATCCCTGCGAGAACAGTCCTTCAAGCCTGGGTGTTGATGTTAATTTTAGGGTTCCCGAGATATTCATCTAAAATCGGTAAATCTTTACAGCACCCTAGATGCTGAAAGGTGTGCTCTGGAAAACAAATAAAAAAAGATCCACCACGTCTGTGTCAGAAAACATCCAGTGTTGTCGGAATATGGGAGGGCAATATGGGTCTCCTGCCCAGACCTGGTTTCTAAAGCAAAATCTAGCCCTCTATTTTGCAATCATCAACCAGAAGGTCAAGGTTGAGAAGGCCCCTGAGCCATTTTCTTGTGGAGGGAAGGTGGAAGCCAAGACCAGCTGTCTCAGAAACCAAGGGGAGTTGCAAGGCAACCAGGGGGTCATCTGCCCAAATATAGAAAGAAAACCTTTACCTAGATTCTGCTTCCAGAAGGGATTCACAGTTTGCACTGGTAAAACGATTTCCTGGCTGAGAGCTGACCTACATTGCTGTCCCTGCCCACATTGGTAATTGTTTACCACGGGGGGGCCTGTCCTTTGGCCACCATCCTTCCTCTGGTTTCCAGGCTAATTGGTTTCCAGTGGTTCTGTTGCACCAACTGTACTGAATCCCTCCCTGTGATCTGTTCACTGGCTTCCTTGAGCATGATCAGGGAAACAGACGCCCCCAAAGGCATCATAGTGGCCCCAAAGAGGCATTCCTCTCACAAAAACTATCTTTGAAGATGGGGTCGTTTGTCTGTTCTTGAAAAATGCTTGCGACCCTATGGTCATGGAGAAGGGAGAACACGGGGCCGGGGCGTGGTGGGGGGGGGCGGAGTAAGACAGGAGGCAGGCAGGTGGAATTGATGGAGAGGTTCTCTGCTTTCTAAAGACCAAAGATTAATCAAAGCAGGAAAGAACTGTGAGGGGCAGAGAGGGAAGTTGGCATGAATGCCTCACTTAAGGAGAGGCAGGGAAGCTCTACCCTCTCGGCTGGGAAGCCAAAAACTCTACAGTGTAAGGAGGGTCACAAAGCAAAGTGCTTTTAGATAAGTCTCAGGTGCAGGTCCTTACCCGGGACGGAGTCCCCCCTTTCCATTCTCCAGAGGAGGAGACTAGATCAGGGAGGGGGAAGTGACTTGGCTGATTAGTGGAAGAAGCATCTGGACTAGCTCCTCAGGCTTCCTGATGACGGAGCCAACGGTCTTTTGACTCACTGGACAAATGCCACTTGTGCCTTCCCCTCTAGAGCCCCGTGTGGGTTTTTATCTGTTTTATTCACAGCTATGTCCCGAGTGCCTTGGGAAATGCCTGGTATACAGAAAGAAATCAATCCTATCTTTGGAATAAAAGAATGCCCTATTGACCTTCAGGCATCATGGATTTGGGAAATATCTGGCTGCTTTAGGGCTCTGACCTATAAGGGCATTATGTGGGAACTTTTTTTTTACATGTCAATCACAGTCCAGATTCAGCACCTTGAGGAGGGACATTGTTGTGACCGGCTGGAGGGCTGCCCACCCCCATGTGCTCCATGTCGATGCGGGACTGGAGGCAAAGGAGGGCAGAGGAAATTGTGAATTGTTCAAAGGCCTTTTAGTTAAAGGGATTCAGTGAAGAAAGACGGGCCCATGTGGAACAACTAGGGGGCTCATGGCCTCACGATCAAGGCCAGGAGAGGAAAGAAAGGGGCTCTAGCATGTGCGGCTGGGGAGGGATAGCTCAGTTTAGGAACACTGAGTAATGAGCCGAGGCCCTGCCAGAATCAAGAGAAAAAGGCGAGTCAGAGATTTTCTTCTGATAGATGATTACAGAGGTTGAGGGATGTATTGGCTTTTAGGACATGCTGCCGGATGTCACTGTGATTCGTTCGATGCGAGGCCTCTGGTGAGCAGTGCACCCCAATTATAAGTGTTCCTGTGGGAAAATACAATCTGCATCATGAAAATCCTCTTTATCGCCTCTTTTCCAGGGATGTGTTGGGCTGGAAAGCAGGGCTGTCTATGCTTCTGCATCTCAACAGAGTCCTGGACACTGCAACAAAGCCCAGCTTTAACCAAGAGCTTTGGAGGGGAATTAATTTCGGAGGGCAGGACAGTGATGGTAGAGAGGCTATAGAAGCAGGTGGAAGTCGGACCTCACTGGGAGGAGGGGCGGAGGGCTTTCTGTTCAGGGGCTGCCAGGCAGCAGACCTTTGGCCCTCGGTGTCCGGAGGCTGTTCCATCATCCAGAGACCTCAGAACTCTTGTCCTGGGGTAAATCAGGCCATGGGATGCTGCACTGGGACTCAGCCTGTGCCCTGGGTGTGGAAGGTTTTGTCAAATCCTTGCCACTTTGGGGCATTCCAGTCCACAAAAGTCCCTGAGTCCGATTCCCTAGTTAGAAAAGCAAAGCGGTATGAAAAGTTCCCCTACTCTAATCAGCTCTGAAGAAATTAAATGAAAGGAGCACATTTAGAGGTTAACAGCCCCACCCTTCATACTCACGTTCACTGCTTAGGACTCTGCCAGCAATCTTCGGTTCGGGGCAGGATGGGCTCGACCTTCTGGCTGGAATGAGGATGGTCCAGGAGTCAAGGGAAGGCCCAGACTCCGAAGGAAGAGAGTGCCGTCAAGAAATCCTTTTGCTGTTTTAGGATATCCATGAGAAACTAGACTAAGATTTATCCCAAGGCATAGCCATATGTTTCGAGTCAACATTTAGGATTTTATTTTGAGGGAAAGAAGTTAGGCATTGGCGTTCACCTTTCTCTCCATCCCTCACACTGACACTGAATAATGCAGCGTGCAGTTTCCACAATCGTGGGTAACAGGCTACTCCGTGTACGTGCCTTTTAGCTGGAGACTGGCTAAGAAGCCCACATGGTGTGCGGTTCCTCCCAGCAATCTGCTTTAACCAAGGTCAGGCAGTCCCTAGAGCACGGGAAACTGGGGTCCTGAGCTCCTCCTCCTCCCCATCCCTCTGCTGGGATCTGGGTAACCTGTGCATCTGGGCACCGGGGAACATAGGCTTGCAGGGAATTTCCAAAAGGTGGGAAAGGGAAGTAGGCTTGAGTGCCTCTGATGAGGCACAAGCTTTTTCCTGGGCTCTCGAAAGAGTGCACAGGGCAAGAGCTTGGGAAGGGCTGAGGCTGGCAACCCACACCTCTTTCTCTTCTCCCCTCAGGGCATAGGTAACCTGTGGCATCTCCTGCCTACTCCGTCACATGGTGTCATGGATGTGGCCTTATCCCGTGCAGAGTTTCAGGGCAAATTTGGTCGGGGGCGGGGGGGCGGCAAGATGGACAACTGACTGTTCTAACCTTGCACCCATCCCCGAGAGAATCTGGCCAAGTCATTCCATAGGACAGTAAACAATGGAGGTCCCCACCTATGTTCGCCTCCAGCTCAGCAGAGGTCTGAAATGCCACTCAACAGACACTAGAAGCTCTTATCTTCTGGTTTCTTTATTGTGGTATTATACATAGCTCCGAGAGGGCAGGACCAAGGCTCAACTGATGAGGTTCTGTAACGTCGAAGCTGCCTCTGGCTGGCTGTGTGACATCCGGGAAGTCCATTTCCTTCTCTGGTTCTCAAGCTTCTTTGATATCAAAGGAGGACAGCTGAGTCTTTGGTCTATTTCAATGACGCTCCCCTAATTAAAAAAAAAAAAAAAAAAAAGGCACCAGAGGGCGCTTTTCTTCCTTTTTCCACTAGATGGCACTGTGCCTCCAACTGCGGCGGCAGGACCTGGCCCAGTCCGGTGGGTGTTAACACATTTGCTCAGCAGTTCACTTGGCGAACGCCGCGAAGGCAAGGGTGGTACTGCTCTGTCAGGACCAGGCACCGATGGTGCAATCGGACTTTGCAGGTTGAATCAGGGCAGAACAGGACCTGGTCAGGAGCTTATATTACAAAAAGCAACTTGGTTTTAAAGGGATAAAACTCTGGTTAAGGTTGGGCAGGCTAGGCGGGTCCTAGCCTCTGATCCTCACAGCATCTCCTGTGTTGCCGCATGTATACCTTGTTTTCGCCAGGACAGCGTCCCAGAAGATTCTGGTGCAGGCTCTGGGCTGGACCTCCCTTTGAGGCTCTGCTTTCTAGAATGTCAACCTCACAGCTCAAAGACTCTGGTTTAAAAGAACCTTACAGCAAGTCCCGTCTGCTGCATAGTCCCTGCCACGGAGTCCTCGAGCTGAGTGTCCAGGTCACCTGTGACCAGCACCTCCCCTCATGTCTGAGTCAAAGATAAGACTGACATTCTTTCCTTTCAACTGTAATCTCGATTTTTTTTTTCAAAGAGAAGTTCAACTAGCTTAATTCAAATATTCCAGGAGAACCACATTTTTAAAATGTAGCCACTAAGTCCTTTTTAGAAAATCTGAAACAATACAGTATTGGATAAAAATACTTATAGTCTTTTGTGTGGGGAGAACAAAACCTGTACAGTGCCTAAAATTATGTTAAATTTTGTGCATGTATGTGGGCGAATATTATAAGATAAAGAACAAATAGAAACATAGTTTTGTGTACAGCATTTGTGTCGTTATGGGGGAGTTTTTTTTTTTTTTAAGTCAGGACCTTCTTAGTTTTGTTCTGTTGTGTAAAAAATATCAATAGCAAATCCCTGATGATCAGGATCTACTGACTCCTAAAAAGCTCCCTGCATTTCCCTAAAAATGTGTTTCGGTTTTATAAAACCCCTTTTCAAGCTCTCTGCCCAAAGGTCAGAATTTCCATCAAGAGTGACTGTTCTTGAGTTATTTTTAAAGATTCCCTTTCTGAACCTCGCCATTGATCCTTTTTCCCATTGATTTTATAAAAATGCAGTATTTGGGATATAACAATAATTATTTGTTTTTCTCTCTTTAAATTGAAGGCAATATTATATAGGAAAGCTATTTCATAAAAAATTAATTCATAATCTTACCACTACAAAATAAGTACCTTCCCCATGTATATTCCCACCTGGATGTTGGCCACAAACACAGCTAGTTCAGTATAGTTGTAGTCATGGAATACATGCTCTTTTGCAGAATCCTTCTTTTTAGAAACCTGCCAATATTTTTCCAATATCTGGCTAACATAGTTTCCAATGCCAAAATTGTCAATACCTGATACAAACATCCTGCAGAATGATACTCAGCTGAAGCTAAAATGCTACTGGGGAATTACATTACCGAACGCAACCTATTTAGTTCTTAGAAATAGTAATATCTCCGGGTTCTGATTAGTGTCAAAGGACAATGAGGCACCCACAGACGTGACTCAGCGATCCTTCGCCCAATCCTCAGAATTACTTGGCCCCTCGTCTGCATTTCCCCCCGCTTCCCCCCATGTCTGTATGGAGCACATTTGAAGTTTGGTCTCACTTAACTTATTGTTTACCCATCTGTGTGTGGTTGCCGTTGGGTTGGTGTCTCCTTACCTTTCTCTCCTGGCCCATTGCCGAGCACAGGGATTAAACTCAGAGTGAGCGATTCCCAGGAGGGCACCTTCCTGTGTCAGAGACACTGGGCTTCAATCTGTGGCAGAAACTGGGCTTCTGAAAGAAGGTAAGAAATAAGAAGGAGCCATCTCCCAATGCCCAGAGTTAGGGAAGAATTAGAAATATTTCTCAAGTACCAAGAGTCTGCCTTCTGTCTCCCACCTGGCAGGGAGGAATGGTACTAACCGCTGTAGACACATGGGTTTATACACACCATTCACTGCCCCAGTTCTTCTATAATCTCAGTGATATCCTTTACTGGTCTATGCAAATCTAGAGAATTCCAAACAGTCCCTTTTCTTGGGGTGGTGCTGCCTGCTCACCCGCATACCAGGCTGTCTCCAGCTGCTGGGGCTTCCTGATAAAGGACAGGGGTGCTATCGATTAACTCATGGCAGGAACGGGACAGGGAGTCACTTCAACACCAAATATATTTCGGGCTCCACAAAGGGACTCAGACATCACTTTACAACACAGTATTTTTGCAGTAACTACCTACCAGACAAGTCAAGGCCAGCACTGATGTTTAATTAAAACAAATATGAAATAAACTACTGTTGTGTCCTTAAATTTTCCTCAGAGCAGCCTTGCAGATTCCAGTAATGAGACATGGCAGGCCAGTAATTAAAATGTAAACTTTGCTTCATGCCCTTGCAGGGTAAGAATGGGCACAGCTTGCTAAAATACTTCCGTACAATGGTAATTACTTGATACCTCTCTGCAAGGTTCTATTAAAGCATTCCATGCAATCCCAGATGCCAGGATGAAAGAGATACCTTTTAATAAAGCTCTATCACATAGTCATCTATTTACACCCTGCCTTGACTCAGAAAAGATTGGAGGTAGCCCACAACAATCATGACAGATGTCGCTGCCATCTGTGATTAACTATTACATGTCAGATACTGTGTTTTATTGGCATTGCCTAGAATCATACAGAAATCCACCCCCCCCCCCAGGAGAAATATTATTAGGGAGATAATCAATGCCAAGGTCCTGGAGTCAGACTATTCGGCTTTAAATCCTGGCTCCGTCCCTTACTAGCTGGGACACTCTAGTTGTGTAACCTCTCTGTGGCTCAGTTTCTCATCTGTATAATGGAGGTATTAGCGATTACTTCATAAGATTGATGATCAAATGGGATGAACAGGTGAAACATTTACAACAGTGCCGGCTCCATAGGAGAGGCTCCGTTGAGGTCAGGCAGGCAGCAGAGATACCTAGCATTCATTCAGAAGCCCGTGTGTCCTAAACGGCCAATCCCCTGGCAGTTAAGCAAAGCCATGCAGCCAGTCTGAGTCAATAAAATATGAATGCAAGGGATATGTGTCATTTCTGGACACAACACTTAAAGAGCCAGTCCATGACCTTTTAGCTCTCTCTTCTCTGACCCCGGGATCCCGGAAGCCACATATTGAGATGGTAGACAGAGGGTACCTGTCTCCTAGAGTCACCAGATGGAGAAGTGCCCAGACGATACACATCAGATTTTGCAAGAGCATAAAAAAAAAAAAATCAATGTTTGCCTTATTAAGCCACGGATATTTCCAGATTTCCTTGTTACTGCAGCGTAACACACCCTCTCCTGACTAACATAGTTATTGCTGTTCTCATTACCTTCTTTTTGCACTCTGAAGAAACTGAGGGTCAACTAGCCACAGGGAGAACCTCCATTCAAAACCAGGTATCTATTGAACTCCCAAAGCAGCATTATCACACTAATGTTTGCCCTCTCTGGAATCCCTGCAAACTTGTGGGTGCTATGGAAAAAGTCCATCCTCAGGTAAGCACTGATTGAAACATCAGAGATGGTAACTGTGGGGGAATATGTGTATTTACCTCCTCTGAATTTGAACCAAATCACCCTTAAAAACTCTAACCGGGAACTGGGAGGGAGAGAAGCTTCAAATTCTTTTATACCCTGATTCCTGAAGTTGAAAGTTATCATAGACGGGCCGGAGTGCTAGAGACACCAGTGACATGGAAATTCGGGAGACTGGGGCAGTGGCAGGGGTGCACAGAGGAGGAGCTTGGGTCATCTGACCACCACGGGAGGACCAGCAGAGCTCCAGACACACAGACCTGGTTCGAATTCAGCCAGCAGGAGTTGGGGCCACTTTCTCTGGCTGCCAAGAGCCTTCCTTCTACCCCACCTCCAATCCAATCCTTAATCATTCAGTATTCCCTCCTTTCTCTCTCTCCCGCCCTCTCTGTTTTTTATTCAGACAGTAAGTTGCAGGGGGTGGGGCAGAGCGAGAGGGAGAGCGAGAGAATCCCAAGCAGGCTGCATGCCCAGCGCAGCGCCCAATGAGGGACTCGATCTCACAGCCCCGAGATCATGACCTGAGCTGAAATTGAGAGTCGGATGCTTAACTGACTGAGCCACCCAGGCGCCCCAGCCCTTTCTCTTTTAAAGGGCTTCAGCAGGAATAGCATTATATGTAAAAACAAAAGCTCTGGAACATTCTCCATGTCGAGCAAGAAGGCATGGGAATTAGTTTTTCAAACACTAGGCAAGCTCACTGTTCTACATCCATTTCCTCTTTCCGGGGTAGTGGACTACATGCTATTTCTAGGGCTCTTGCCAATCCTGACCACCTGTTCATCTATGAGGAGCAGTGGCAGTACGTCCTCATATAGGGTCCAATCTCACAGCTAAAAAACATCTGTAGAAGCAAGTAAAACGCAGTCTTCATTTTGCACCTGCTCTTTTTCTTTTTTTTAATGCACAAAATCATTACAACTCCTGCTGCCTACCACAAGGGGATGGTGTGAAGATGCGAGTTCAGGTGCTATAAGACACCCGGAAAGCCTCCCATGAAATGTTATGTAAGTGCTAAACATTAATATCCAATGGCTATCCCTTGCTACCAATTTCTAATTTAAAAATTCTACCGCTATCACCTCCATGAACCTATGAGATTGTGTCCTTAACTTTTGTTAAATAACACCCTTACTTAATTTAATGTTTTTAATGTGTACTATACAAAGTTTAAAAATATGGGAAGGTATAAAGAATAAAATAAAGATCACATTCCCACTCACATGCACAACTTGGGGACAATTATCAGCTTGGCACACATCCCTTCACGCTTCGTCTTTATATCTTTTTTAGTGAAGTCAAGATCAGAACCAACAACCGATTTTATGTTTTTCTTTCACATCACATCATAAACATTTCCCCACATCTCCCGTGACGATCTTCCCATGAGTACGACTTTTAGTGGCTCTGTGAGACTCCATCTTCTGGTATGTTCTAAACCCCTTAACCAGGACTCCGTTGCTGGACATTTTAGGTGGCTGAGATGAATCTCTTAAGCTTCTTTGGTGTTCCTAATTATTTTCTTTGGGTATACGCTCATGTGCAAGTAGGTTGTACTAAAACAGTTTCCAACAAATACTCAATACTGAAAAAAAAAAGTAAACAGAGTCCCGTCATTATATTTGATGTCACAAATGGCTCACTCAAGTAGCAGAGCACCTTCAGGGAGGGCCTGTGAATAGAAAAGTACTGGCCTCCAGCATAGAGATGCAAAGAAAGAGTAACCTTTCAGGCTGCTTTTAAACTAGGGTTAAGATATGGCACCTCTTAACCAGAGAGTCATTAAATCAAGATCAGACATCAGACGTTTGTTTAAAAAAGTGTAATATTTCTATGCAAGGGAAAGAATCTGGCCACCCACATCTCCCTTGTAATCTATCAGGCTCTCTCAAAAGTACATATGGCTGCAGACACTAACTGACAGACGTAGAGAGCTTTGAAAGGATAACCTTTGTGTGTCCTCCATCTGAAAGCAGAGCTCTGGGAAGCTCCGTGCTCCCCTAAGCAGTTGCCAAGGATACCCCGAGTAGCTCCAGAATCAACACTCAATTAGTCCAAGTGTCCGCATTGGTTAAACACTTTTTCTTTTTCTTTTGACAGATTAATTCATATTTTTTAAACACAAAACAGGCCAAATTCATAAAGCGATCTGGGTTTCATTCTTTGTCTGCATTCAGCCACAAGCAACTACTTATCATGCAAGAATCTATCTTTAAAAGAGATCTGTCCCATCGATAAGCATCCCAATAGTGGCATGAACAACAATAATTCAGAACGGCAAACCGCGATTGCACCAGGCACTCTCTTCCATGCACTCGGTGGGTCGATGGATCAATCCTAACCATTTGGAATGTGCCACCGGGATGAGAGCAAGTGAAACGAATGATTTCCCCTGAAAAAAATATCTGGTTTATGAACAATAAACATTTCTTAGGTGACCGCATGGGCCAAACACACTGCCGGAGGCTTTCTGTAATTTTTGCCCATCCCCACCACTAGCCTGCTGCAGGGAGGGACTCTCAGTCCCCATCTGCGGAGGAGGAAACAGAGTCTCCCAGAGGTTAAGGGACAGATCCCACAGGCTGGAGTTTAAATGCGGGATCGGGTCCAGAGCTCTTGCTCTTCCTTCCCTCTGCCTCCTTCCGCTTCCTCAGTGGGATTGGTAGGCTGACAGCAATTCTTGGCTGAATGCCGGGGAGGCAGAGTGGTTGAAGAAGGGGCGATCCGAAGGGAAATGTGACTGACCCAGGTCCACGATAAGTGGGAGAGAGAAGCAAGCAGCCAGCTTCCCGGCGCCGTTGGCCCGTTCCTTCTAAATTGAGGGTCAGAGCACTGCAGGCACAGACGGTGGACGAGAAGTGTTTACAGCTTCTCTCCTCAAAGATGGCTCTCGAGAATCCCTTTTTCACTGGTAAAGAACCGTTACTCAGGCTCCCGGGAAGGGAGGCCAATTCTGCTTCCCCCGCGAGGAATTCCCTACCTCTGTCCACCCAGAGGAAGTGCCACAGAGCCTTTACATTGGAATCATCCTTGGGCCAAATCCTGGGGAAGGAGATGAAAAGAAAACAAATAAAGCATGTCCACGAGCAAAAGTGAGAAGTGGGCTCTTTCTTGAAGGTAAGAATTAAAAGTGATGGGGAATCTGTGAAGGAGCTGGAGCCATGACAGGTGGTTAGGACAAGTAGGAGAGACTGTCACACTTCTGCTCATGAAAAATGAGTCCAAAGAAAGTCACTGGATGCCGTGGGCCTGTGGATGATACAGAGATAATGCCATTTAAACCAGTGAGAGCCACCTACAGCTCGAAGACCAGGGGGCTCTTTCTCCAACATTTCCATATTTATCCAGTGCTGCTAACTCTGGAGAACTGAAGTAAGGATCCTAAGAAAATTGGACTGGAAACCAGGACTCGGGATTCCAGAGTCACTTCTGCCAGCAAAGAGCTGGAGCTTATTCTCACCTTTATGTAAAAGAAGGAAGGACTGTAGCCCATCGGAGTGCCCTTCCAAGTTTAAATTCAATGTAGTTTAATCCAGCTGGGCAATTGGGCAAACATTGATTCAACACCCACACGGTGCCAGGCATTATCCTGGCTTTGAGATGCAAAGACTGGGTCCCTGCCCTGGGGAAACAAAGTTTGATGGAGGAGAAGGGCATGTAAATAAATAACAAAGTAGTCCCCGTGAGGAGTGCAGGAAGGAGTCCAACGCGGGAGGCATGATCAGTTCTGAATTGGGGGCCCGAGGATGGTTCATGCAGCCAGTGAGGTCTAAGCTGAGCTTCTAAGGATTATGAGGCATTTATTGATGGGGATAGAAGGTGTGGTGTCTGGTAAGGGGCTCCCCGATGCTTTCAACCCGGAGCAATGCAGAGGGGTCAGATTCTATAAGCTCCCTCCGTGCAAAGGAGCCAGGCCTTTGGTTGGTTCAAGTGGGCATCCTCTAGGGCAAAGCTGTTCTGGCCCCCTTCCTCGGAGCCTGGGATTCAGAGGTGGGAGGTGGGGTTGACAAGAGGAAGGCAGAGTGAGCAGGACCTCAAGCCCAGCCTCCACCTTCCCAGGTGACATATACAGAAGGTTTCGCCCTCAGGGGACTTTTGTTGCTTAATTGAAAACGACTGATCTCAGGCCTGGAGTGGTTATCAGTCCACAATGATTTCCTCCCAGAAAGCCCTGAATACAAAAACCATCCCTAAAAAGGTCCTCCCCAGTTCCTCTTCTCGTCTCTGGCAGCTCCTTCTTAGTTGCCTTGGCTGATTCCATATGCCTGCTCTGCTCAGAGACCATTTAATGTTGGAATTCCTCTGGATTTGAGCTTCCTCTCAAAGGAGGGGATTTCCTCCCCCTGCAAGAGAATTTTGCGGAGCTCCACAGACCACAGCCCACTGTTGGCCAGCCAACGACTCACCCATCTCCAGCTCGTCCAGGATCCAGACCCTCCAATCCCACCGCCCTCCTTGACATGGTTATTTGATGCCTCAAACCAAACATGGCCAAGACTGGATTTATGATTGTCACCCCACCCCACCCCGCCCCGGATCCACTCTCTCCCTCCCCAGATGCCTACTCTCAGTAAACGGTCCTACAGTAAAGCCACTGCTCCAGCCATAATTTTAGGAACCATCCTTGGCTATTCCTTCTGCCTCACCCCCAAAATGCAATTAACCAGCAACACTTGCCCCTTCCTTCTTCAAGCCTACCCACCTCTACCCGTCCCCACTGCCTGCATCCGGGCCACCATCAACGTCTACTTAGACCACCGATCCCCCCACTTCCCATCTGGACTCCTCCTGATCAGTCCCCCACACAGCTGCTGGGGTATTTTAAGCACTCAGTCTGATCTGAAGAATCCCCTGCTTAAAAGCTGTTAATGCCTTCCTCAAACCCCCTACAGTCCCAAATCCTTCCTGTGGTTTAAAAGGCTATGAATGACTGGGCAAAACCCCAGCCTCAAATCATGAAATCCTTCCCTTCTTTCTGCTCTAGCTCTGGGGACTTTTCTCAGCTCCTAGAACAAAAATTGCTCACCCCCCGTCACAGGTGCTATTCCTGCAAGGGGGACTGTTCTGGCCCCACTGCCCAGTCATTTCGTCCTTGACCTTCACTTCTCAACTGTAGCTTTATTCCTCAGGGAAGTACAGGACCTGCCGGTAGTGCTCAGGATTGGTCTTTGGCAGCACTGCACACATTTAATTTATCTACAATCATTTGTTTAATTGTCTGTCTTGTTTTGTTCACTGCTCTATAACCTGAGCTCAGCAGAGCACCCGGCACACAATAGATGCTCAATATGTATTAAAAAAATATATTTTGTTAAACCACTTGCATAGCTCTCTTCCTCACCTCGGATGCTCGTCTCCTTGGCCACCTCTCCTTAGTCCCCATCTCCTGGGGACTGGTCTGCTTCCGGTCATCAGGATCGCCTTTGGGTTCATGGGCCTGGCTTCACTCCAGCCCTCACATGTTCTCGAGATGACTGCAGTCTAGAAAGCAATCTTATTTTCTACTGAGTAATGCTTGCCATGTTAGATTTATTTGTTATTTGTTATTTCTACAAAAATCATCACCAAAAGTCCGTGTGGACTCCAGCCTCCAGGTTAGCAGGAAAAAAAAGAAGGAGGAGGAGGAACATTATTTAAAACATTTATTTGGTTTCAGTGCTCACTGCCACTTTTTCGGGTAGCTACGCATGTATAGACTATGTCGGTGGTCAGGAGCAGGGACAGGTAGGCAGAGCAGTCCTCTTGAAAGTGTGGGATTTACAGAGCTCCAAGCACACAGAAAGGAGAAAGCTTGCTTTCCAAAGTCTGACTACACGGCCCCTTGGCAGTGCTGGCTCTGGCCAGCATGGGCAACGTGACCAGGGGACTAGCAGCGACAGGGGCTGATTGGTTCCGCACAGCCTGCCTCAAAGCAATTAAAAAGAGAATGTCATCTCCTGTAGAGGCTGCAAACAAAAGGCCAGGGACGCTTTTTCCCTTTTTTAATTGATCTGGGCTGTCAACTACTTCATTAGCAACCTGATTAGGTTCTAATTAGCATCCTAATTAAGTGCTTTTAAATCAGAACCTGAGAGGGGTGCGAATTGAAAAGCAAAGGTGGGGGCAGGTCGGACGGGACACTTGTAAGAAATGTAAAAGGCTTTCTTAACCTGAGGCTGTGGCACACACTCGGTTCCTACCAGTGGATTTCCAGAGAGAGGGTGCGAATGGTTCAACCCCGTGCTTAGAAAGTTGGGGCAATAAAGCACAAAGAACTGTTTGGTTAAGAATAACATGGAGGGGCGCCTGGGTGGCTCAGTGATTAAGCGTCTGCCTTCGGTTCAGGTCATGATCCCAGGGTCCTGGGATCGAGCCCCGCATCGGGCTCCCTGCTCGGCGGAAAGCCTGCTTCTCCCTCTCCCACCCCCCCTGCTTGTGTTCCCTCTCTCGCTGTGTCTCTCTCTCTGTCAAAGAAAATAAAATCTTAAAAAAAAAAAAAAAGAATAACATGGAAACCTAATTGGAAAATATTCCACAGGCAGGAATGAAGGCAGAAAACAAAATTGATGCTTGTGGCTCAGTCTGTCCACGCAAGTTCTCTTGGATGACTTTCTCTGACCTTATGAAACACTTGGACTTGAGAAGGATCAAGAAGGACCTTGGAAAGACCTCTCAAACCTGAGATTCATGGAAACCCAGGGCCATGCTTTGCAACACCGCCATGAGGCAAGCACAGACCTGAGCACATAGTCTACTTTAGAAGTATTTTACTTTGAGCTGTTTGCTGTGAGCTGGGGGCAGGTGCTCACCAGCTAATATGTTCCTTTCAAGCCACCAATATGAAGTGTTCTGGTCATGTTCAGCTGAACAGACTGTGGATAGCAGCCAGCTCAGTGCCCCATGGAAGTCCAACATAAAGGTTTGGGAATTGTAGTCTTCAAAACCACAAGCACCAAATTTCAACCGCTAAGATTAAAAAAAAAAAAAAATCAAGCACAGAGGAAAGAAAACATCTTTATTTATTTCCTAAACCCGCTCCTTCAAAATAATTTTGCTTTCTCTTCCCGGCGGCAGTCGTAAAAGGGCATCAAAGAAATGATTTGGTAAGGTTCCTCATATAAGCAAGAATTTTCCACACACGTGTCAGCTGGAAAAAAAAAAAGCCAACCTGAAATTAGGTTAGTAAATGTTTAATTCGTTGTCTTACTGGGGAGATGGTATTTCAGATTGCTCTGAAGGAACTGCTCCAAAACTTGTCAGTTGGCAGGATATTATATGCAAGAAGGGGGAGGGGCATACATGCTTGGGAGCAGTCCTGCGATTGCACGTCTCAAGGTATAATGTGTTTGGCTGCAAAAATTAAGGCTTGCTGATCTCCACATAGACACGTAAAATGCGCTTAGTGATCTCCGTACATCATGTTTCGATCACGTAGGGTCGTTCAAAAACATTGCTGGCATGCCTCCACTGTTTTCCCCATCCTTCTTGTTTTGGGTTTCTCCTTGAGGTCACTTGAGACGGTCATAGGGGGCCACCATCAGTCACCTAATGCAGTTGTAGCCTGAGCAATGTGACGGAAGGATCTCACTGGCCGGCTGGCACGGGGAGTGCAGATGTTATAACCCTACCCCGCATCTGGAATTTTCTAGGCTCCGAAAGTAGATCGAAAGCAGGTTCAATCCATTTGGCTACACTGGATGGTACCGTAGATAATGTGAGAAGGTACAGAACTGAAGCCTTCCGAAAGACATGTGTGAATTCAGGGGAGGATGGGGGCGGAGGGAGAGAGGTATGCATCTGTCACAAAACTGGCCTTGGTTTGTGTTGTCAATAAATCAAGGTTGCTACGTGAGAATGTCTTGTTTGGTCATGCCCTTGCAGCACTGTCCCTCCATGTCACAAGGGTGATGACAGAACTGAAGTTGACTAAAGGTCATCTTGAAGTTACGATGCCGTCACAGTGCCTTGCTCCTGAGGCGGTCAGGTCAGCCCTGCCGGCGGGCGGGGTGTGCAGACCACCTTGTTTGTGGCCTTACGGAGGGTCTTTCTCTGTTCTGAGTCCCTGTTTCCTTACCTGTAAAATGGGAGTAACGGACTCTCTCCTTACAAAGGTTTTCTGGCTGATAGCTGAGAAGACATTTGTCAAACGCTGAGCATGCAGATGTGAGTTCCTGCCTCTTCTGCTCCGCCCCCTTTTCTGCTCAGATCCTCTCTTCCTCTTCTCCTCCTAGAAATAAACACATTCTTTAACCTCTGAAGTCAGAAAATATATTTTCATCGATTTAACTGAGATCAATTGAACCCGAAACGCAAGGCCATCAGTACAATTTCTTGTGAACAATTTTCATGGGCTTTAGGCTTTCCTGGAAGTCTCATAATTCATATGTAAACAATTGAGATTTAGGGTGCATACCACAACAGTCTAAAAATGAACCCCTGAGAATAATGGCTCATTGTCCTCATTATTCTAGGACTTTCACAGAATCTCTTTATCCGGTCTCTTGTCATAGGACGTCAAATGGTAGTTACCTTTCTGTCTGCGTCCTCTTGCCTTCAGTGCATTATCAGCCTTGACAATAGCACCTATTACAAGATGGGTGGGTGCCCTTACTCAAGGGCATAGCTGAAAACAAAATTACTAATACAATTCACAAGCTTTGAGAGACTGACTTTTGGAGCCAAAATGGGAGATGCTCTGGTTTATTCATGCAAATGACAGGTCTGCCCATCCTCCCTAAAAACCATAGCGTTTAAAAAAAATACACGCAGCCGACTTGGAGGGCTGTTCACAGTACCGGAGGGCTTACAGGCCACTTCCAGCACAGCGGGAGAGACCGGAGAGAGAGAATAAGGGGAAAGGAGGAATAAGGGAGCAGGAAAAGGGCCAGGACCAGAACACCTGAATTTAGAGGGCAGGAAGAAGAATAGGAACCAGCAAAGCAAACGGAGGGCAAATGGCGGGAAAAGCAGGTGAACCGGAAGAGTATGATTTCAAGGAGACCAAGGAATTGGGGAAAATGAAGGAGCTTTCGACAGCATCTGCCACTAGTGAGGCCCAGCATTTTCTGCCATGTGCTGGGCTCTATTCTAATGCATCCGCTACCTCGCTTGCCGCAGCTGATGAGATCGAGAATCTTATTATGTTCCTATTACAGATAATGAAGACGGGCTTGTGGGAAGGCTGCTCAATCTGCAAGAGCCCACCACAGTGGGTGGCGGAAGCTCAGATTCTAGTCCAGACCACACGGCTCGCTAGCCATTCTCTGTCTCCCATTAGCTGGGTGCAGGCTTATGCCCCCGATGCTGGGGCACCAGAGTGTGGACATTTCCACGGAATATATCTCCGCTGACAGCTGGATTCCCTGGGAAGCAGATCCAGAGACAGAGATTTGTACAAGAACGTTTACTGGAGAGGACGCTCCAGACCACACCTGGGGAGCGGGGGGAAGACTGAAGGCTACTAAATAAAGGTTTCCTCTCCAGTTTGTAGAAACCCAATACTCCATTGAGAAGGAACAAACAAGGTGAAGCTGCCGGGGCTGCCGTGAATTCACATAGGACAAACTTGCCAGAGGCCCTTAGGGAAACACCAGGTCTTGACCACACAACCTTATCCTTTGGAGGTTTGTGTTACCGAAGACAACTGCTTTCTCTCTGCTGTCCGTCCCTTCCTGCATTGTCAGGCAGAATCCAGAGTGGGGGGTGGGGCCTGGCAGTTCCTAGGGTCAACCCACTTCTACATTCCCAAGCACAGGAAAGCTGGTCTGACCAACACGGCTAGAGAGAGACGGAAGAGGCCACCCAGGGGAGAATAGTGACCTCAGCAAATGTCAGACGCCATGATGTTTTCTCTGGTGGGAATGGCAACAGGCAGAAAGCCCAAAGGTTTCTTAACGAAAAAAACAAAAACCCTTCACCGGGCTGTGATCCACGATTTGTTGGAGACTATAAGCAACCCCAGTTGGTAAAGGCACTCCTGATCTGTGAGAGACATTATATTCCCATCACCTAGCCGGAGACGCAAAGGGTTCAACCCATGTCCTCAAGATTAGATCCATTTTTAGGAAGGTGGGGCTGAGAGGGGAAGGAGGATTTAGGGAAGCAGATAGGGCCAGTCTGGGAAGGAGGAGGGACAAGAGAAAATTATTTGATGAGCGGTCAGTATGTTGCTAGATACTCAAGCTTTAGCTCATTTCATCTTCAAGAGAACCCTGGGAGCGGGTATTGGCATCATCCCTGTTTCTCAGATTAGGAAACTGAGGGGCAAAAAGGCAAGCATTTTCCCAAGTTTACCATGGTAAGTGATTTACTGGAATGATTGGGATTTGAACTGGGGCTTCTCCTCTTTCCACCACTCCAGTGCCTCCAGTCACTGACCTTGACATGCCTAGGACAGCCTTGGGTCCCGCCACCTTCTTACCTCCCCCACATCCCACTGCAGACCCAGCCAGTCCTGCTCCCAGCAGGGAGGCGGTGGCGTCCACTGCCACAGCTCAGCATCCAGTGGCACTTGACTGCCAACTGCACGGATCCCCCTCCTGCCCAATTCCAGGCACCTGGACCACCTACCTGATTCCCCAAAGGTGTCAGGGTTTCCCTGCCTGCTCAGGTCCTTGGCAACTCAAAGAGCTCCATGACCATGAACTTGTAATGGAAAACTCAAGCAAGCACTTCTGGCGCCCCTGGGCGGACCCCATCGTCAAGCTTGTTGAAGTCTGACACATTTCTCTCATCTTTTGTTGAGAAAAGACTTTGGTTCTAACTCTATCCTAGACCATCTATCAGATGTGTGATCTTGAGTAAATGACGTGACCTCTCTGAGCTTCGGCCACCAGGTATAGCATGAGGCAACAACAGCTCCCTGCGAGCCAGTGTGTCCCTCAGCAGGGGACGGAGACCCCGAAATAGCAGGTGGCATCCTGGCAGGGCGTCGAAGAACATGGCATCACACGTGAGGATGTTGTTCTCTCCCGGTTGTTCTGTTTGAGGCCACCTGTTTGGCTCCAGTATGTCTTTACTGCTTCTCTAACCCCTGCTATCTCCCTTTTGAACAGAGAACGGGCCTCAGGTCCAGAGCATCATCTGGCTGGACAGACCTTGACAATAATGCTTTGTTTTCATTGTATTTATGGTCCTGGTCACCTTCTATTTATGGTAAATGATGTTGGCTTTCTATTTACGACGGTGGCAACAATTTAAAAAAAAATCACTGATTTAAGTGATAATGTGAATCGATTTTAAGGACAGTTAAGTAAGACCGTGGTATAGGTGGTATACAGAACATGGTAAAAATCATGAAGACAGAACACAAATGACTAAATTTTGGAGAACACTGTTGAAGAGATTAGAGGATGCTGCCAATTGCCTAGCACACGCCCCCCCCCCCCCGTATGGTGGGTACTCCATAGATGCCAGCTATCGTATTGTAATTTTTTTTTATTATTAGCCTTGGTATTTAATTGCACAGCTCACTGCCAACGTATCCAGGAGCCCCAGTTGCTTTTTCGCGGTGCCTGGGCATGGACACAGCAGCCTTTTAATAAAGGAGGAGAGGGAGAAAAGGAAACATTATAAAGATTTGGATACATAGCTCAGTTCTATCACTTGTTAGGTGTACAACCTTAGATAAGTCAAGCGACCTGGCCAAGTTCAAACTCTCCAGGGCAATAGCTACTCCTGACGAAGGATTTATTATACACCAGGGCACTGGCTTTACATCAACCACCCTGCTTAAATCTCACAGCGATCCTATGGAGGGGGATGACTATGTTCATTATACAGATAGGGAAATGAAGCGTAGAGAGATCACTTTAGGTGCTTGAGGTCACACAGCTGGTAAGTGGCAGTGCCAGGATTCAAACCCAGGTCTTTCGGACTCCATGCCCACCCCCGGAGTTGGTAGGGGGATTAAAAGATGTAGTAGAGAGGATGTGCCTTCTGCATGACAGACATTTGACGAACGGCTGTACCTCAATCCATTTAGAACATCCCCCGGCCCAGGCATCAAAGGGATGTTATTTTTTCAAACTGGGTTCAAGAGATGCACAGGAGGGAAACAGGAAGAAGCAGCTGCTGCTTAGGGAGAAGTCTGCCAGCATCTGAACATCCGAACATCCGGCTTTCTGCATCAGTAGCAGGGCTGGAACTTTCGCTTCCCTGGTGCTCTGCCTTGAAGAAAGACAGCTAATGAGGATGAGCAAGGGTGGGTGCAACAGCACACATCTGCTCCTGCCAACCACGTTTTCATCTGAAATGCTCAGGGCTGTCGAAGAGAGCGGTGTGGGGAAGAATTACCCACATCCACCACAGAGCAGGGACCGACTCGGGAAATGCACTCTGCAGTGCCAGGGGCCAGGGCAGGGACTGCGGTCAGAGCCCTGCTCCCCAAAGAGCCAGGACAGTTGTAAACACGGTGTGATTAAGAGGGAGGGGAGGTGGTGCAATTCACTTTTGTCTGCACTTAACAAAGCATCTGCTGGAGCAGAGAAGGGCGCTACTTCAAATGAAAAGCCAGGTTCGGACTGCTGGTCCCAAGAGTCAGGTGCTTGCACTGTATAATTCATGACATCATTATTATGCTCAATTTTCACAAAAACGAAGCTCCAAATAGTTCGTTGGAGGCAGCACCCAGTGAAAGTGGACAGGACGTTGAAATGGGTGTAGGAGGCCAGGAAGATGGGGCAGCAAGCTAGAGTTTCTGCCTAGCCAGGGAGGGAAGACAGGAGCATCTTTGCAGGAACAGGAAAAGAAGGAGAATCAGCTGACTGCAGGCTGCGTGTCAGACAGGCAAAAAGACACCTCTGCAGAAGGATTCAGGAAATGGCTCCATTAATTTTGAAGGGCATGAGCTGATAAATGTTGATTGTACTGGCTTCTGTGTGCCTTATGCAAATGAACCCAAAGGGGACAGATAATGCTTCAGGGTCACTGCCTGTCATATTCTAGTATCTTGCATTTTGAAAAGGGTTAAGGATGGCTGACTTAGTCCTTAAAATACCTGAGTGGGAGTCAATGGTTTTAAACACCGTTATTTCAGATCTGACTCATTGCAGGCAAAGTTAATTTCCTATTTCCAGAAACCACTTTCCAGCACATGATATCTCCTATTTATTCAATTTGCCACCTACATACCTGTCAGATATTCCCCATGTCCAGAGGCTTTGCAAATACTAGCCTTCCCCACACATTTGAAAAAGCTACGCTCTTTCAATTACAGTCTGAAAATGTTTGTCTCAATCACATTAAATTAATAGATGGGCCATGAATTGTTAAAAAGACTTAAGAGTGCCAGAGGGAAAAAACCTGTATCAAAGTAGGTCAATCCGTCAGATGGCAATCTTTCCACGAGAGCTTCCCACACCAGCCCATCCCCCTCTTAGCCAAGGTCAGGACAAAACAATTCATCACCCTCGTTCACAAATACGTATTTAGTGCTCTCTTGGTTCTATGGAGTTTTCAGAAAGTTAAGAGCTCAGGGACCTAGCCAGCTCTCAAGAGATACCATTAGAAGATAGAAAATGGTTTAGAAACATAACAATAAAAAAAATTTAAAGTAAAAAAAAAAGAAAATGGTTTAGAAAGATTTGCATCACTTTCACATGGAAGACTGTGCAGTAGAAGAAATGCCTACAGGCAGAAAGTAAAAACACATTATACAGATTCCTTTCCGCTCTCCCCCAGCTCCTTCTCCTCAAATTGGACGAGTATGGACTATAGCTTTCCTTGTCTAGCCAATCCTTGTTAAAAACTTCACCAGAGCTATGTTGCACTTTGTACTAATGTGCCTCTTGGTGCCATTACAAAACGAGGCGGGTTTTTTTTGACAAGTGCGCATTGAGAGGATACAAGATAAATTGAAGACATGATTTACACATCTGCCACAGCCTTGTGTCTTTTTTAAGAAGACATTTACAGTAGCCTGCTATCCCCCCACCTTTTATTCTTTATTGTTGTTGTGATGTTATTTGTGCAATAAATAAAAACGATGAGAAAACTTAAAAAGAATCGGGTCTTTTTTTAACCCAATTTTTTAAAAGATTTATTTATTTATTTATTTGAGAGAGAGAGAGAGAGAGAGAGAACGTGCATGCAAGTGCACACAAGCGGGTGGGGGGGGAAGGAGGGGCAGAGGGAGAGAATCTCAAGCAGACTCCCGGCTGAGCACAGAGCCCCACATGGGATTTGATCCCATGATCCTGAGATCATGACCTGAGCCGAAACCAAGAGTCAGATGCTTAACCAACTGCGCCACCCAGTACCCTTAACCCAATTTTTATAACCACACCTCCAGAAAGAATGAAATCCCCATAAGCCTAGGCAGGTTAACAATCCTGCCAAATTTGCAATCCTCCAAATGTACTGCTACAACTCCTTCTAAAACAAAATGAGTCTTCTGCTTAAAGGGCAGGCATGTGACCAATTTGTGGACAAGGAGATAGGCATGCTCCTAGGAACCCTGTATCCCTCCCAAATCCTTCCTCCCCTTCTGAGGTATCTCTGTGGAGACAACCCAGCAGATCTACGGGGACCTTTGGCAAACAGAGCACTGTAAGAGGCGCTCAGATGGTTGCAAAGAACTGAGTGGCAGAGTTGCACGCTCTCAGGCCACTGCAGAAATCAGAAGAATGAACCACCCCAGCAGGGCACTGCTCCCTGCTTCTGTCTATTCTGTATATCGCCAGATTGACCCTCCTTCCTATTATAGGCATTCACTGGTTTGGGGCCCAGTCTCCAAGTACCTTGCAACAGTTCTCTTTTCATTTGAAACTTCACTGCTCCCTGGTCTCCTTCACTGTAGTTTGGTCTGGGAGGACTCCATCCCGAACTGGGGAAGCAGGGCTGTGAATCTGAACTACGTGGACCTCAGCCACCTGGCACATTGAATTCCTCTGGTAAGAAATACTGGTCCTGTGAGGGGCACCTGAACCAAACCAGGCTGTCCCAGCCATCTGGACTCAATTCCAGGATCACTATGAGAGCCACCAGCTCTAAGTTGATGATCCCTTCTTCTTGGACTTCAGTCTGGAAAGATGTGATTCTGGAGCTTCTGCAACCATTCTGTCACCATGAGGTGATAGGAGAAAGGAGCCTACTCAAAGGATGCTGAGCGTAGAGATTCAGGAAGACACCAGTTACACAGTTTGAGCTTTTGGATTAGGCTATGCCTAAAGTAAGGTCTATCCCTGGACTTTCCAGTTGGTGCAAGCCAAGAAATTCCCTTTTGTTTAAGCTTATTTGGGATGGGTTTCTCTTACTGGTAACTGACAGTCCCACTGGTTTACCATTGATTTGCAAATGTTACCACTTGTGCTCAAAAAATATCAGTGGTTTCCTACTGTCTATAGAACAAGGTTTAAATTCCTTAGCCTGGCAGCCAAGGTCATCCACAAGATGGCCTTGACTTACTTCCCAAACTTTATTTCGAATTGCTTCCTTATATGAAACTATCCTTCGGTCAAACTGGCACACGCTTTGTCCCCTGAATATTCAAAGCCCACAGCCACCTTTGAAGAGTCTTGTTTTCCTCTAAGAAATAACTCGTCTCAGCCCCCCGAGGCCCCAGTGATCTCTTCTGCCTCTGAATTCTCATCACATTCATTGTTTTGAGCTTTTCTTTGATACTTGACATCTTACTGCTCATTTTTTGAACCATTATTTAATGGGCATCCATGTATGCTAGGCACAGTGCTGGGTGCTCAGGAGATGTGATGTCTGTTCTCAAGAAGCTTGCAGACTAGTGGGCAAACCAATGACCAAATATTGATGCAAAGAGTACCATATAATTACTGTTAAGACAAACAGTACTCCCCAAGAGAGGTCAGGGTTCCATAAGAAGGTATAATAAGGGAATCTATCCAACTAGTGGGGGGGGGCAGGGAAGGCTTCCCTGAAAAAGTGATAATTGGTGCATAAAGAACAGCTCAGTGTGGCTGGAAGGAGGCAACTGGGCGGGGGGTGGAAGGAGATGCAGTCAGATAAGTCAGCAGGGCAACGTCTATGGACTGTTCGGGGGCTGGGAATGACTCAGAACCTTAACCTACCAGCAAAGGCACTGGAGGATTGTCAGCGGGGAAGTGGCCTGACCAGCTCTGTACTTTAAGAGATCACTCTTTTTTGTTGTTGTTGTTAATGTTTTATTTATTTATTCATGAGAGTCAGAGAGAGAGAGAGAGAGAGAGAGGGAGAAGCGGGCTCCCCGCCTAGCAGGGAGCCCAATGCGGGACTTGATCCCAGGACCCTGGGATCATGACCTGAGCCAGAGGTAGACGCTTAACCATCTGAGCTGCCCAGGCGCCCCATAAAAGATCACTCTTTTTCGCATATGGATAACGGATTAGAGGGGACCGTTGAGAGGCAGCTGTTACGGTGGTACAGGGGACAGATGATGTGGCTTAAATGTTGGTGATATCAGTAGAGCTGGAGAGAATTACATGGGTCCAGTTACATTTGAAAGCAGGAGCTGTATGACTTCGTGATTTGTTGGATGTGGGCAGAGGGATGCGAGGCACAGCGGACTGCAAGGAAGATGGGGGACACTGGAGGCAGAACAGGTTTGGAGGAAAAGGAGGCTTGTTTCAGATAAGTTTAATTTGAAGTTGTTGCAGAATAAGTGCATTTGTTAAGTAGTTACGTGTTTGAAGTTTAAAAGAACAGTCTAGACTTCAGATATAAGTTTGGGAGTCTCTGGCATGTACCAGGTATTCAAAGCCAGGGAGGTGGACAAGCTCATCCAAGGAGACTGTAAAGCCAAAGGATGACCTGGGCCATACCACAGAACATCTCAACTTTTAGAGGTTTAGTTGTTGCGATGGAGGCAACACAGAGAGGAGATGGAGATCTCTAGCTTCCCAGATAGACTGAAACCTCTCGGGTGCAGGAACCCAGCCTCGTCTAATTCTCTGAAGAAACAGTGCTCTGTACTTAATATATATTAAAGAAATAGTGTAGATTACACTAAATAGTGGCGTTGGGCTGAGAATCAGAAGACGTACATTCTAAAATTTTAAGATTCTGGGTGAAAACCTCAATCCACACTCATAATGTAACTGTAAGTGACATTCCACTAGTATTAGATAGAGCCCTATAGACACAAACGCTGGAGAGGGCCCGGGACAGAAAACACAAAGGGGAGGAGGAAAGGGGGGGGGGGGGAAAGGTGCTTCCCATCTTATTGCATTATCTAAGTCTCACTACATGCCTATGAAGAACACTCCCGCAGAAGACAGCTGTACATGGGATGGCTGAACAAACTGAGGTTCACGAACTCTGAGAAACATGACCACTAAGGAGTAGAACCAGAATTCAAACTCACATCTGCTGATCTCCCAAACCTGTGCTTTTGCGTCTACTGTACAGTGCCCCTGAATGCCTGCTCACCAACACACAAGGCATATGAGAGTTAACTAACAATGCAAAGTGGTCTACGATTAAACGTCAAGGTAAGAGCAATGGATTGTGTACGCTACCGTTTAAAGAAAAAGAAGATCAATATGATACAGACACAGTTCCCTGTGCCTTGAAATAACAGGAAGAGAGCTTGAGGGTCAAGAATGTGTGTTCGCGGGACAGGGCAGCAAAACCCAAAGCTACCACACTAACAAGAAAAGCAAAATTAAGGCTCAGAAATTCTCCTCTTCTGTGTCTCACACAGCTCCTTTGAGAATATGTTCCCAGAGGCAGGGGAATGTCTGTGATGGTGGAGTGTGGACCAGGAGCAGGTAAAGTACTTAAATTACTTTTTAGGACAAGTAGGGGCTGGGAAAGCATGTAACTTTGGCTCTAAACAGCATTCCCTGAAGACACGATGCCAATCTGAGTAAAATAAAACAACCAAAGGCTTTAATAAAATAATGGAGCTTATGCGTGAAATCCCCATTTAGTCCTAATATAACTCAACCTGTAGGAGATCCCCCACCACAGTCTTTCCCCCTCAATAACGTAAGTTTCTTGAGAGCAGGAACCATATCATAGTCTTCTCATGTCTTGGTGGCTTGGCACAAGGTCTTGTCCAACTTAGTCGGTGTACAAACATGTTTTAAACTATTAGAAACTAAATGTTATATGTCCACAAATGGAGCCCCGAGGCTTCTGAATGAAAGGAGGAAGGAATGAGAATGGCAAGGGTGTTTTTCCTATCACTGGGTTTTTATCAACCAAAGGGCGAAGGAAGGAATCCATTTCGACATCAACAATTTTCAACCTCCCAAACTAATTAGATTGAAATCTATTCCGAACCTGCCAGAGAACTACTTAGCGCAGTTACAAATCACCAATTCACTTTAATCCCTGTGAAGTCGTCAAGATATACTGCAGAGCGAGGGCGATATCACAGCCGTCTATCTGCACCGAGCCAATCCTATTCTCAACTCTTCCAATGACTAATTGGATCCATTTGCAAGAAATCTGGCCAGGGAGAGTGGGGTGACCTGAGGCCAGGAAACAGCAAAGCTTGAACTCTCTCTTAATAAAAACGACTACAAACACAAATGCGAGTTCCTAAGAGCTCACATCTATCACATGCTTAAAAGCTTGCCAAGTGCTTTCTCTTTCGTTATCTCATTTGATTGCCCCGGGACAATCTTGTGAGTAAGCAGCACTTCGCACAGTGCCTGGCATTCTCTGAACGCACAGGGCCGGACAGGCGCCGAGCGTCCCATTCCACAGATGAGGAACCCAAGCTCAGAGAAAAGGAAAAGGAAGCGAAGTTCTCCCCAGCGCTCCCAAGGAGGACAGGGCTCAGTCCGCCCATCTGCAGAATGGGCGCATGCACAGCGCAGATTCTCTCCGAGGTCGGGGCCACGATGTCTGCGAGGTTCCACACACCACACGCGGCACCGAGGGCCCTTCCGGGTTCCACATTTTTTAGAGCTGCCCGGGATCCACCTGCTCACGCCCCGCTCCCCACCGCCGCCCCACCCGCCGAGTCCGGCAACCAGGGGAAGGCGAAAGAGGGGAAGGCGGAAGGGGGCCGGACCCTCCAACCTCGGTGCTAGCCCACTACTCCTGGCCGGGGCAGGCTGTGCCTGCTCAGGAGGCGCCTCCGTTCCCGCCTGGGTGGGAACCCGAGCTTTGCACTTCTGTTCCGGGGCAAACTCTCCAGCCGCCCTCTCTCTCTAACCCTGATGAGCAAAAGCAACCTCCCTAGCAGATAGACTTTTAGGTTATTATTCCAAATGGCTAGTTAGAAAAAGGAAGTCAAAGTCTCAGCTAAATGGTAGCTCCTGGAGGGGCAGATGAAGAGCCAGACTGCCTGGGTTCAAATGCCGACTTTACCACCTACCACCTAGGTGATGTTGGGCCTCAGTTTTCCTCATCT
Source organism: Eumetopias jubatus (assembly GCF_037043125.1). Classification (NCBI taxonomy): domain Eukaryota; kingdom Metazoa; phylum Chordata; class Mammalia; order Carnivora; family Otariidae; genus Eumetopias; species Eumetopias jubatus. The sequence goes on along the minus strand of NW_028274810.1, from coordinate 92,476,759 downwards.
GTAAATGTGAGTTTTAAATGTGTTAATCGATGTGAATCGCCTACACTGGAACTGTCTGTGTCTGGCACACAGTTCAGCATTGTATAAATGTGAAGTTTTATTATCCCAAATATTTTACTGGACAAACGGGTTATCAATACTACCCTTGAAATAGCGTTTTTGGTATTAACATGATGATGAAATTTGATCTCCTTTCTCATAATTACCAAGAAATCTTCTCTCCTTCACCTGAGTATTTCACCATCCCTCCTCAGCTGCTGACTGCAAGCTTTGTTCTAAAGGAAGGGGTCTTAGGTTGTGCTTGCCTATACAAGGAAGCTTACAATTTTCACGTTATTAAGACGCTAAAGTCAGCTGTCACTCAACATTTGGCTAGTGATGGCTCTCTAATATTTCCTTCCTTGTGCAGATTTTTCAATCAACAAAAAAGCCTGACTCTGACCTCTGAGTCTGTGGTCTTACTTTCCACAATACCTGTAGTAGGTTGCAAAAATCCTCCCGTCCCAGCATGCATTCCCCCTTTGCAGTATGTGTTTGAGAGATGGAGTCTACTTCTCTACCCCTTGAATCTGGGCTGGCCTTGGGGACATGCGTAAAAAAATGCAACAGGAGTCTCACTGTGGAAGTTCTGAGCTTACACCGCAGAAAGCTCCCTCCCATTCTCTCTCTTCATGCTGCTAGGATGACCAACCATCCTGATTCTCCTGAGAGTCTCCTGTGATATGGGACTTCCATTGCTAAAACCAAGATAGTCCCAGGCAAAGCAGTATGGCTGGTCATCCTACCTGCTGCCCTGACGCAGCCATCATCCTTGAGGATGAGAAGTCCTGAGGAGAGAATGGCCTAGTCAACATCCAGCACCACCAGCATTTGGCTCTTCCAGCTCTAGTCTTCTTGCCAGATGATAGAAGCCATGTGAGTTAATTCAGATGAGACCAGCAGAACCACCCAGCTGAACTTACCCCACATTTCTGTCCTACTGAACTGTGAGCAAATGCAACGGTGATTGTTTTAAGCCACATAGTTTTGGTTTGTTACACAGCAACAGATAACTGATACAATACTCTAAGCCCTTAACTACAGGGCCTTAGCCAAGGCCCCACATGTCCCACTAAGAATCATGGGTGACTAACCACTCCTTCTGCTTTGTCCATGAATGCTCCCCATCCAATATAAGAAAGCTTTGTCTCACTTTCTTACTGAACCACCAGATAATGAATACACTAACTTCTGGGTTGTACTCTTTTGAAGGTTCTTCAGCATTAACTATTTCAGCACCTGAGCATGCATTCTTTCCAACAAACAATTTTGTGCATCTACATCTGTGTCAGGCACAGTCCGTGGCACTGAGGATACAGTCATGAGCAAGACAAAGTCCCTGCCCTCTTGTGGAAGAGACAGATGCCAAAACAATTATTCTGTAAATATAGCATCAGGTAGTAAAAAATGCCACGAAGAAACAAAAAGCTCAATATGAAAATAGCGCGATAGGTAAAGCAGAAGGGCCTCCCATTTCAAATAACAGCGACATAAATGAACTAATTTCCAGGGAAGAAAAATTGTAGCCATTGTCCAAAGTTTAGAGGAGACGCCAGGAAACTGTTCTTTCAGAACTTTTCCCATTAGCTGAACGCCTTCCTTTACCGGGCATTTACTGTGGTGTGGAATATTTCTCTAGCTGAGTAAGAGGAGACGATCGTAAATAAAACATGGACCCTTTCCCCAAGGGAATTATACCTGGAGAGGGCCTTGGGACCTTTGCTCATCCCTCAGCCTAGAATGCTCCTCTCCTCCTCCTTCATCCACTTACTTATCTTTCACTGAGATGCCATTTTTTTTTTAAGGGAATCTTGCCACAGCCTGCTCGGAGTGTCAGTGTATCGTTAACTATAAATAATAATGCTGTATAACAAATAACCACAACAACTTAGCAGCTTACATCAATGAGTGTTTATTGAACTCACAAGGGTGCAGGTTAGCTAGAGGTCAGCTGACTTGGGTTGGGATTGGCTGGGCAGCTCTGCTGATCTCAGCTGGGCTTTCTCACTCATTTTTATAGCACATCCATCTCTTTATTGACTAGTACATGTATGTTTCTCTAGCAGGGAGTGACCCACCCATGTCATGTCACATCTCTCCCCTCCTTTGCCCAATTACAGATTTCCTGAAAGTCCTACAGCCTGAGGATCATGCTCATCACACCTCCCATGTTACTCAGAGCATGTGATACAGCTCCTTGAATGGCTTTTAAATTACCATGTGCTAGAAAAATGGATGGTATGATGCTGTGTACTTAGTAATCAGGAGATTTAGTTCATGAAATGTTTTTCTGAAAACCCAGTGCTTGAGCATTGTTGGTAATTTTCCTCATATTCCTCACTGATGCATGGGGGAGAAATAGAGCTTTCCAAACATGATTTACTTAGCCTGTAATGAGGCTGTTCCAAAGGCTGTCCAAGCGCATGAGTATTGGGGTTTGAGAAGCGGCTGCAGTGATCCTACTATGGTTTGATGGAACTTCAAGGAACCATGTATAGGAAGCTCAGTGGACTCTGGTTCAGTTCCTACAGGTTCCTGGGTAGGCCTGAAGTAAGTGAGCATCTCTCACTCACTTTTAATTTTCAGGGGTCAGTTAATCTAGACCGCTTAGCTAGAGTGGCTCCCGAAGGGAGGCTCTGCTCCACCTGCCTTCTCCTCGTAGGAGGCATATTTTCAAGGTGATGGAAAGGCACAAGAAGGCAAATGGGAACACACAAGAAAGACCTGTCATGCCTCCACTTGGAATTGGCTCACTGTCAACTCCACTTCATCTCACTGGCCAAAGCAAGTCACATGGCCAAGCCAAAAGTCAACAGGTTGTGTTATGGGAGAAACTTCCAAAGTCACATGACAAGGTTGAAACTATAAGGAGAGGCAAAGAACTGGGACCAGTGGTGCAACCTACCATAATCAGATTCCCTCTCATGTCCTTTGCAGGTGCCTTCAACTTCTTCTTGGGGCTCGACCCACTTAAAATCATGTTACAATGGATGCATTTATTTCTTTGATGTTTTATTCTCCCAGCACAATAAACTCCACAAGGGCAAAGAACACATCAGGATTGTTCATTTCTGGATCTAACATGGTGCCTAGCACAGTGCGTGGCACAAGGTACATACTAAGTAAGTGTTGACTGAATGAGTGTGAGTGGTAGAAACAAGAGTAGGAAGTGGTAGGATGGTAGAAGAATAGTTAGGGGTAACTAAGGATAGTAAGAATAGTAGGAAGGAGGGAGAAATAATTTCTGAATGAGTTGAGCAAGGTGAGCTTCTTGAAGGAAGGGGTTGTGAGTTAAGAATTAAGTGCATTTCTCTCTGGCTCAATTCCACTCCCTCTGACTCAGCGATTGGACTTCCCAATTTATTCATTCCAAACAGCAGAGGGTTTGCTATTCCCCAACCCCCTACTTTTGTGCATGGTGGTGAGGCCTTTGGGAGGGTCCAAAGGCGTAGCTGAGAATGCCCGGGACTGGAGCCACAAAGCTCTAAGTCCTGGGACTAGGCTTCCCATTCACATACTCTCCATTTGCCCCTTTGCCTTTAGCATACCAATCCTGCAATCAACCCTCCCTCCTCAGAGTGAGAAAACCGATTTTGTTAAAACCTCTGTATCAAAAGTCCTCTAATGCTTCTTATGATATCTGAAGCTCAGGTACAGCTGACAGCATCCTCAGAATGTCACGTGTGCCTCCTGAGTCAGCCCCATTTCTTGACCTGTGCCTTGCCTGCCACCACTTAAGCTCTAGCAAGACTGTATTACCTTTGGTTTCTAGAAAACACCAAGCCAATTTCCTGCCTGGGACTTGACTCACTCAGTCTCTCCTCTGCCTGGAACATCCAGTCTTACTCTTTCCCACGACCCTCCTGCCTCCTCTACACCCCGACCTTGGCACACCCTTCTCTGCCTTCCGTTGAGCACATCCTCTGGACAGTCTTGCCTGACATATTTGTAAAACTGATCTCTCCCTTCTTCATTTCTGCTTCTCAGACTTCTCTTATCACACATGAAATACTGTTTGGGGGTGTTTATATGACACAGTGGTTAACAGCATGGATTTCAAGTCCCTACTATGCCACTTGCTTGTAGTAGGTGACAGTCCTTCCTTTATAAAGTGTGGCTCAGTCAGTTAAGCATCTGCCTTCGGCTCAGCTCATGATCTCTGGGTCCTGGGATCAAGCCCCGTGTCCCTGTTCAGTGGGGAGTCTGCTTCTCCCTCTGCCTCCCTCCCCCAAGCTTGTGCTCTCTCTCAAATAACTAAATAAAATCTTTTTTTCTTAAAAAAAAAAAAAGCACTCAAAATATTCCTGGTGCAGAGATGAAGAATGATCATTCAGTGTTAGCCATTGTTTTCTTTTCTCTTCTCTTCTCAACATGCTTCCTCTCTTGCCTTGGCTGCTAGGAAGCTCTGAGAAAGTGATAGTGATAGTCAAAACATCTCTGATTACCGCCTTCAGAGAGCTTTTTGTGCAGTTATAGGGGAAAGACCTTAAATCAATAATTGCACAGCTAAGCAGTCAGCTCCAGTGTTTCTGGGCACTGTGAATAAAGAGTGTAGGTGCTATGCAAGCATATAACTTGGAGAGATTAAACTGTTTGAGGGGTAGTGGGACAGGCAGAATAACGACCCCTCCCAAGATGTCTACCACCGAATCCCCAGAACCCGTGAATATGGCACCTTGCATGGCAAAAGAAACTTTGCAGATGTGATTAAATGAAGGATTTTGAGACAGGAGATGATTCTGGATCAGCCAAGTGGGCCTAATGGAATCACAAGAGTCCCGATAAGTGAAGGAGGGAGGCAGGAGAGTCAGAGTGAGACAGCATGAGAAAGACCTGACCGTGCACTGCTGGCTTTGAAGATGGAAGAAGAGGCCATGGGTTGAGCCACGTGGGTGGCCCCTAGAAGCTGGAGAAGACAAAGAAATGGGTTCTCCTCTGGAACTTCCAGAAGGAACAGCACCACTTGATTTTAGCCTGGTGAGGTCTGTTTTGGAGTTCTGACCTCCAGTAGTGTCAGATAGTAAGTTCATGTTGTGTTAAGTCACTGAGTTTGTGGTCATTTGTTATAGCAGTCATAAGAAACTAATAGAGGTGGTCAGCTTAGCCCATTTTTGGAAGAGAGGGAAGAAGGCACCGAGGAAGGGAGGAGGGAAGGGAAGAGTCTAAGCCAAGGGAGGTGGAACCAGTTAAAGGAGATGGTCTCTAGGGTCTGCTGCAACCTACTAGCCTCTGCTGCTATTTGTGGGAAGGAAAGCCTTGGCGGGGGTGGTGGTCAGTACTTACTAAGGGGGCATCTAGCCCCTGTGCTATGGCTTGCACTGCTTTGTTGCAAGTCAACTTTAGCCTTCATTCTAAAGCACTCAAAATCAAACACACCACTGGCCCCAGAACTCTTGCAAACCTATGGAATGGAGATCCTCGTGGACATATTGAAAACATTTTAAATGTAAACTAATATTTTTCTATGAGCCTGGCTGTAGTACTGTAATCTTCTGTGCCGCAGAGCAGACCATGGGGGAAGCTGTGATTGGTTTGGTGGGAATGCCCAGACATCTCTGTATATACAGGCGACCCATTGATGTCCTGCACTGCCTGGTGGTGGTTAAAACAGGACAGAGCCAGGCTGAACTTTGTGGCTGGGCAGGCCAGCAAAGGAGGGGGTAAAACCCAAGTGCAGAGACGGCCGCTGTGTGACAGAATGTCCTGGAAAATGCCCCACCCTAATGAAGCTTGTCTAACTTTGTTTTAAAACTTTCTCTCCAATGTAAACAAACATATCCCCCAGATTCCCTTGCTTTCCACATCAGCAAAAGTTGCCTCATGCCTTGAAAACCACTCACAGCTTGTTGTTTGCCCCATTTCTTCTTCCAGGACTGAGCCACCCCAAGTGGGGCAGTCAAGTCATGATTTTTCTGTCTCATTCCGGGATCAGCTTTCAAATCTCCTCCTCAGAGAGGCTGTCCCTGACCTGTCTGAGTTGGCCTACTCATTCCATTATATACCAAATTTATCGTGTTTGAAATAGTTGTTTATTGATTTGTATGTGGTCTGCCTCTTTCTTATTCCCTCTCTCCACCCGACTAGAATGTCCGCCTTTGAAAGCAGGGACCTCGTCCCTCTTGAATGTTGCTGGGTCATCTTACTCCCACCCAGTGATCACATTCCCATTTCTCAACCACCAAGTTACAGGCTGAACTGTGTCCCCAAAAAAACTCGTATGTTGAAGTCCTAACCCCCAAGGCTTTAGAATGCACCTGTGTCGGGAAAGAGAGTCTTCAAGAGGTAATTGAACGGAAGTAAGGTCAGTCGGGTGGGCCCTAATCCAGTATGACTGGTGTCCTTATGAGAGGCGGTTTGGACACAGGGACAGAAGGAAGACCATGGGAGGACACAGAAAGAAGACCATCCAGCAGCCAAGAAGAGAGGCCTGGAACAGATCCCTCCCTCGTGTCCTCAGATGGGCCCTCCCAACACCCTGATCTCAAGTTTCCAGCCTCCAGAACTGTGAGAAAACAGACTGCTATTGTCTACACGCCTCCCAGTCTGTCTGGTGCTTTGTGGGCAGCCCTAGCAAACCCATCCACACCACCATGAGGAGAACCAGGTGCTTGCAAGAAACCCCTGGAGGGAATGTCTGTTAGGAGTTCCTCCTCATCAATTAAGGTACTAGCGGCAAGGGCTCAGCACACTCAAATTGGGTAATTTGGGGTGAGTTTAATTAAAGGACCATTTGTAGAGATGTGGGCAGAGTGGGGGGCAGCATGAGGGAGAGTGCAGGACGCTGGGGCTAGCAACCATGGGAAGCCATTACTACCCCTGGACTGCCGGGGACAGGGCAGGGAGCTGTCGGCTGGAATAGGAACAGAGAGAACATTCTGTGGAAGCAGAGTTGCCTGAATAAAAGCTGTGGCCTTTGGGGACCAGCCAGTTGTCAGTGAAGCTGCAAGGAGGGGACCAGGGAAATAAATACCCCTACGTTACTCTCTTCCTTCCCTTGCCAGTCAAGGCTCTAAAATGGCGGAAGTCATGGGTGCGGTCCCTGGGGTCTAGACTTCTGGGGCAGAGAGCAGGTGGAGAGTAGGTCTGAAGGGCCAAATTGAAAGTTCCAGCACAACATCCGCTTTCCCCATTGTTGTCTAAGGATTTCTCTTCTGCTTGCTAACTCCTGCAGAGAAATGGACCAAATCCACCTTCGTCTTCAGCTCCTGCAGTCTGGGAATGCCATTTTTAAACCACGCTTTCGATACTGAATTTCGTCACAGACCCCCCAAATGAGTCCCTGCATTGAGTTTTACTTCCGCTTTATTGAGAACACGTTCTGAGAAAGGTAGCACGGTCTCAGCCCCTGCCTCCCACGGACTTGAGCCCCTAAACCTTTACTCTGTAGGCTTTTCGGTCACCCCGATGAGAAGATTATCCTCTCCAATCTTTCTCAGGCACGAATCATGTTCTGCAAGTTTGGTGTGCGGAAGACGCTTCAAAAATGCTCAGTCATCAATGCCCGGGAGGATTCCAAAATAGGAGGAATGGGTGGTTAATATTTACTGAACACCTATTGAGTGTCAGACAGTTAACCAGCTTAATCCTGACAAGAATTATGAGGTCAGAGTATTATCTCAGCTTTCAGAGGAGGAAGTGAGGCTCAGAGAAGGAAGCTGACCAAAGTCACATGGGCAGCAAGTTAGCAGAACTAACTGACCAGAACCCTCCAGTGTCTGTGTACTTCTCACTCTACCAGATGCTTTCCAAAGAAACAAAATGGCTCAAAAAAAAAAAAAAAAAGTTAACAGGCGAAATAAGATGTTCAGAGTAACAATAATGCCAGATGCATATTGAATATTTAGCATCTTCCTGGGCACTGTGATTTACATGAATTATTGCATTAAGTCCTCAAAACCACCTTAACAAGCTCTGTGCTCCTGTTATTTACATTTTGAAGATGGACCTTGAGTCTTCGAGGAGTTAAGTGACTTGTTCTGGGTAAGACATGTGCTCACAATCCAAACCCCAGGTGGTCTGATTCTGGAGGCCAAGCTCTTTGTGAGAATTACAATTTCAAAGAATCAATTAAGATGAGCAAGAACTTAGGAGAGGGGCAGCCCACCCCACGTTCCCGCACCCCATGTGTGGAAACCCCAACCATCACAGATTACCCTGCAGCTTTGCACTGAGTTAAGAGTGGGAGGAGAAAGCACAGCAAGAGCTGCTGAGGGACCCTTCCAGAAAGAACCTGCTTCCTCAATGTTCACAAAGACTAGAAGAGACTAACTCGGGTTTCTCATCCCCAGCACTACTGACATCTTGGGTGGGATAATTCTTTGTTTGGGGAGGATGTCCTGTGCACTGCAGAATGTTGAGCAGCATCCCTGGTCTCTCCCCTCTAGATGCCAGTGGTAGCCCCCTTGCCCAGTGTGACAACAAACAATGTGTCCAGCTTTTTCAGATGCTGCCTGCAGAGGAAAATCACCCCTCCTCCATTGGAGAACCACTGCACTAGCTTGGAATGAAGGTGAAGAGTAGGAGAGAGACTCAACTAGAAACTCTTCATGTGGAATACCCAGAAATAAAACCTCAAAACTGAAGGGCTGACCTCCAGAAACAAGGCAGAGCCCAGGACAAGGAAAGGCAGCAAGAAGACCTCATGTTTTGATGGAAGGGCTGCCGTGACGGGCAGGTGTGTCACTTATTACTACTCAACAGTGGACAAATTGCTTCGCCTTGCAGACTTCTGGTCTCCCAGGCTATGAAAGGCACATAAAAATACCCACAGCACAGGGTTGTTTCAGGGATCAGATGATGCATCTAGTGTTCCGCATGTGATCGGGGTTCACGTAGCTGGTTTCCCTTTTCTCTCGTTTCTAAGACCAGCAAAGCCAAGTCCTGCAGCTGGGCCATGTGACTGCTATCCAACTTCCTGCATACATCTCACTCTGATGAAGTCCTTTCTTGCCCTCCAAACAGCTGGCCAAGGATGACTCACCACCACAGGAGAGCCATATCCCAAAGAACGAAAGGGGAGGGGCATTGCAGGCAGGAAAAAAAAAAAAAAAAACAGCCTATGCACAGAGGGAAGGAAAGGCACAGAGAAATTATGAACCATGGAATATGTGGAAATTGCAAGTTGTCTGGGGGGCTCTAAAGCCTGCAGAGTACAATCATCCCAGCAGCTGAGGCTGAAAGAGATCAGAACCAGACTTTGAATGGTCAGGCTCTTACTGTTTGTCTGCCAAACTCCTACTCATCCGTCAAGACCCATCCCAAAGAATGAAAAATAGAGCTAGTCATATGTGGGTCTGAAGCATTCAGAATGGAATCACCCCAAGAGCTGGGGCTAACAGGGAGTTTGAGACCAGCTTCTGAAAGGCTAGGCCCTCGCTCTATTTGCATGGTAAACTATCGCCCCTTTGTCATCTATCTTAAATGTCGAAATGTCATCCTCTTTGTGACACCAACCCAGCTCCTCCAGGTAATGTACATACTCTCTCCTTACTTTTCTGTGCTCCTACCTCTCTTCTAACAATATATCCGTTGTACCATAAAAGGTTGTTTTTGTGTCAGGCTCACCTACCAGGCAGTATGCCCCGTGGTGGGAAGGGACCATATGCTGTGCATCTTCACATTCCACATACCTAGCACGGAGCCTATGTAACAGACATTGCTAGTGGGCCTACTCAATATCCATCCCTCCCATCTTCTTTTCTAACAGAATCCTAACCGGGCCATATGTTTGATCAAAAGTATTCACCTCCCCAGGTGCCCTCGAAGCTCAGGTGCCATGTGACCTGGCTTAGACCAATGAGATGCAAGCTGAGTTCTATAGGGTGGGCTTCTAGAAAAGCCATTGCTTTCCTGATTAAGGGTCAGACCCGTCTGGCTTTTTGCCTTTGGCCCCTCATAACCACACACTCTCATCCCATCTTCCTGCCTGTAACCTTGGACTCCACACCTCGAGGTGGAGTGGCCGTGTTGTGACCGTGAGGATGAAAAATCACAGTGGGGATGGCTGAGCTGGCATCTGGAAGAATCCTGAGTCCTTAAGGACTTGCTCGAGCAGCTGTGAGCTCTTGAGATTTTCCTCTTCTGGACTGGTTGTCAGATACAAAAATCAAACCCCAGGATGATTAATCTACTGGATGGGTTTCTGGTACACGCAGCTCCATGCATGCTAAATTCTATAACCGGGTGTATAAGCAGTGCTTAGTGAATTGTGACGATCCAATTGAATGGCCAGATCTCCAACTGCTCAGCTCAGGCCACTCGGCCTCCACTGGACCAATAAACATGTGTAAGGGATGCACAACTGTGATGGAATCCTTAAGATTTTTCTTATTGGGTTAAAAATTCTCAGCAGTTCCTGGTAGCCTTAATATGGCAAGGAGCCCAGGGCTTTCTCCATCTGGGGCACCACCTTTCTTAAAAGAGGCTAGTTTTGGAGACCATTCCCAACTAGTTGATGTAAATTTTGAGGCAATTGTCAGACTGTGGCAGGAGTGTAAGTATTGACTTTGGGATCAACACATATCGAGCAGCTGGTCTGCCAGGGGGTAGGTAGGCACTATACTGAGAACTGGGGATATGGGAGGGCGTGGTTTGAGCAAAAACAGCCCCCCCTTAAGGAGTTTACAGTCTAATGGGGAGACAAAGCCTCCTTGAACAACAGCACTGATGAATACTTAATTTTAAAGGGAGATGGGTAACATAGAAAGAATGCTGGAGCTACTACAAGGATCTGTTCTGACCTGTCCTGGTTTTCAGGGAAGGCTGCCTAGAGGAGGTGGTATTTAGGCTAGCACTGGCAGGTGACCTGTGTTTAACTCTCCCTCTGTCACTTACTAGCTAATGTACCCTGGGCAAATCATTTAACTCTTCTAGGCCTCCGTTCCTACAACTGACATGTAGAATTCATAGTATTTTCCACTTATATTTGTGAGGCTTAAATGAAATAATGCTCATGGTGTCTGGCTCATAGGAAGCACTTGTTCGGCAGCTGCTCTTAGGATTTTGTTTTGGTCCGAGCCCCCGGGGCTGTCGCCCCCTGGGGTCAGTGTGCCAAGCAGCAGTGCTCAGAATGGGGCAGACGCTGGCGATCCCCACCAGTTCGGTCCTGTGAGGACCCAGCTCAGGAAATCACGTGCTGGGCGGGAAAGAGAACAAAGGCTCAGGACCAGATGAAGGGTAATTAAGTCCCCAGGGCTGACCCCAGCAAGGTCTCCTCTGCATCTGCCCCCTCCGTGGAGTTTCCGGTTACCTCCAGGCTTGGCTGATGCCAACCAGATGGGGTGGGGGGAGGTGGTGGAGACCACCCCCGTGATCCTTCGGGGAAATCCAGAGATGCTGGCTGTGAGGGGCCTCAGAGAGCAGGATCAGCTCCCCCCACCAGCATCACTTCCTCTGTACTCAGGGAAGTCTAACTCCCTTCTTTGAGCCTCAACTCCCTCATCTGCAAATAGGTTATTCAATGAAATCTGGGCTTCTCAAACTATGCTGCGTGTTATCTGGGGCAGATATAAAAAAAAGACCCAGAACCCAGCTGTGCCCCAAACCAATTCAGAACCTCTAGGTGGGACCCGGACATCAGCATTTTTCAGACTCTCCAGGTGATTCTAATGTGCAGGCAGGGTTGAAACCCGGGCTAGACAGGCCCTAAGGGTCCTTCCAGCTCCGAGGTTGGATGCTACTTCCTCCAGCTGTGTGACTGCAGAGACGGTACGGAAAGTCTCTGAGCCTCCATGTCCTCAGCAGTAAAGAAAGGGCAGTAACAGCATACCCCTCATCGAGGTGTCATGAGGATTAAAAGGATTCATTTCTATGAAGTGCTGATAACAGTGATGGGTACCATGGAAAGCCTCCAACAGCGGGAGCTGTTCTCGCTCTTACTGTGACCATGAAGAAGGAGAAAGAGGAAGAGGAAGGGGACTCTGTGTCAGCCCCCTACCTCTGGCCCTTCTCCCCACCGTGCCCATGACTCTCACAACAATGAAAGGAGGACACATTCAGCTCTCACATCCTGAGGAGCCCAGGAGGAGGCGGGGGCTTGGTATTTGAGAGCGCCCTGTGAGTAGGAGAAAGGATGGATGAGCACAGCCAATCAGCGGGGGTCTGGTGTTGCACCGCCCAGCATCTTCGGAGAACTGCTGGAAGGAATCTTGGACATTTCCTAGTCCTAACTTATTTAATCAGGGAAGACTCTGGGGCACAGAGAGGTTAAGTAATTCATCCAAGGTCACACACCTTGAGCCTAGCCAGGCCTCAAATCCAGGGTTTTATCTTTTCTTTTCTTTCTTTTTTTATTAACTTCAGTCTAGAAGTCATTAAAAAGAAAATAAAAACACTCTGCATCCTCCTCTCAGAGGACAAAATCCATCAGCATTAATCAGTCTTTTTGCTTTGGCAGGGATGCCTTATCTCTTCCTCCTAAGCAGACACAGTGCCTACAGCTGAAAGAGCAATCGTGATCATTAATAATAATATTTTGCACTTGAAATTTTCCCCTCGCAGCAGCTGCTCTGAAAGCATCCACTCATTCAGCCACACGGTATCAGCCAATCAATCAGTCCCCAGGAGCCCGTGGTGCATCTGCTGCCAGCCTCTTGGCCTGTGCTGGGTGCTTGGAAGGACCCAGCAGCATAAGAAATAGTTCCAGAGCTCGAACGGCTGGGGGACGAAAAATAAACCCCGAGAAGAGGCTGTTGCTGGCAGAGGCGCCAGGCCTTTGTCACATCAGCTTCTGTGCATAGTAATGAACGTCAGATACCATTATAGAGGCTACTGTTTGATTTACCATGCCTGGAACCGTGCCTGAAGTTCATTGGCCAAAGGTAACTAGCATTCATTTGAGAATAATGCCAGAAAGCACCCGCTGCATCGAGAGGCTTAAATGAGTGAAAGCGTGTGAAGCTCTTAGAACAAGACCACACATGTGGAAGTACCCCATAAATGCTAGCCATTATTGGTGCTACTGTCTGTGTCAGCAAGGGTCCCGCTCAGGAAACAGATGGAATGCTCAAAAGGTTTACCAGGAAAGAAGGTAATAAAGAGGCGGTTTATGAGGCGTGGGCAGGGTTAAGGGAAACTATAGAGGGTGATGAAGCACCCAAGGGGCCAGCAATAAGCAGAAAGCTCTTACTATTCCAGATCTTGAGGGACGAGAGAAGGGGTCATGGAAGAGGGAGCTCCACCGGGGCTGTGGCACAGAGAAAAGCAGCTGCTATGAGACCCACCACAACCAAGCAGGAGGGAGTGGGGAGAATAGAGGCCCCATTTCTCTTTCTTCTTGCCTTCTAATCCCCTCTTGGTACCTCCAACTGGAAGCTAGAGGCTAAGGGCAGCTGACTGGTGGGTGCAGAGTGGTCAGCCTCTGGGGACACAGAGCAAGTCAGAGAAGAGCAGATAAGAACCCAGCAAGAGGCAGTAGAAGTGGGGAGGGGACAGACCGAGATTGACCAAAGGTAAACCCAACCAATAATTCAATATGGTGGTGATGGTTTGGCATGACAATACTTTCATGCCATGAGCCCTAAATCTTTGTTCTAGAATTCTGGCAAGGCCCTTGAGCCAAAAAATTTCAAGTTTTAAAAATGTAGATCCTTTGAAATGGAAAGTGTGCGAAACTGTGGGAAAATTTACCCCCAAACTCGGGTTTGGGAGTAGCCAAGGGAGGATCCTAATAAAGCTCCCCTCACATTTCTGTGGGCCTCTCTTGTGGCCCTGATCCCTCTCCTGCAGGAAAGGGGGTCTTCAGGCTGGGCTTCCTTCCCCCTTTTCTCTGCTTTGGATTTTGGAACCAGACAATCTATCTTTGGCTCTCAGCTGTCCGCCCTCAGTGGCCATGTGTATTTTGCCTGATCACTCAGTCCCATCTGAAAATAGGGATAATGACACTTCCTTCCTCATAGGGGTGTTCTGAGAAATAAACGACATAATACATATAAAGCACTCAGCCATAATGTCTGGCACATAGCAGGTGTTCAATAAATATTGGCTCTTACTACAACTCACTGACTGGTAGATCTTTGAGGCCAGAGGTCAGGACTATTCCACTCTGAACCTAAGTATCAAGAATGGTGCCTCACATATACCCAGTGATAATCATTGCATAAGATAGGACACTATTCCTATTTTCCCCAGTGAGAAACTTGAGACTCACAGAAGTTACTTGAGTTGCTCAGGGCCACAGAGTTATTAAGAACCAGAGCCATGATTAAACCCAAGTGACCTGACTCTAAAGCTGTATCTTCTACACCAGTGGTTCTCAAGTTTTAGCTGGCATCAGGGTCACCTCAAGCTAGTTAAGACTTCCCCCAAGTTTCTGACTCAGCAGATCTGGGATGGGGCCCAAGACTTTGTATTTGTAACAAGTTTCCAGATGACATGGATGCTGCTGGTCTATGTGCCCCTCTTTGAGAAACACTGGTCAACGCTCTCGGCCTCCTGGTCAGTGGTCATCTCCACTGTGAACACTATGATTTCTTCAGCCTCCCGTGAACAGTCTACACAATCCAATTCCAACCTGAACCCATGACCCTCTCTCACTTTCCAGATGGAATCCTAGCACGTTGTCTGACTTTGCCCGAAGGACTGGCAGCTCCCAGTGGGCGGGGACCTTGTCCCTTGTTGTCTCTTGCTCCCACTTACCGTCTGTCCTTACCTTCTCCACCCTCAGCCCTTGGGGCAGCTTTGGTGTCTAATCTACCACGCCTGTCTGTGCTCACACAAACACACACATGTAGGTGTCCCCCTTTTTAAAAACAAGAAAAAGTTCATATTATATAATCACTTCTCTCTCCCTTCTTTCAATTTTGCCCTCCTGGGAGAACATTTTTTCCCCACTCCAGATGAACCCTCCAGAAGCAACGCTCTCTAGATGCCACTCACCACTCTCCATCCCTTCACAGGCCTGCTCCACAGAATGACCTAGCTCATTGGTGGGTCTGGGATAAGGAACCTGGCAACAGTAGCCCAGAGCCTTCCTCCCCACTCTCTCTATGGGGAGCCAGGTTCTGCTTGGTTCTCACAGTCCCTGCCACGGCCCAAAGCTGCCTACACCCCAGCAAGGGGGGGCAAGTCTGCCTATTCTGGTGTAACATAAGGCAGCCTATTCTCCTGCACATAGAGCCATGTTCTTCAATAGCAGCTTTATCTTTGGTAGAGGC
This sequence comes from Eumetopias jubatus, assembly GCF_037043125.1. Classification (NCBI taxonomy): domain Eukaryota; kingdom Metazoa; phylum Chordata; class Mammalia; order Carnivora; family Otariidae; genus Eumetopias; species Eumetopias jubatus. Next base: position 92,461,568 of record NW_028274810.1, on the reverse strand, counting down.
AATGTTTGGGGGCTCCATCTGCCTTTCTCTCATTCTTATTTCTCGTTGGTTCCAAACGTGGGTGAGGAAACAAGGGTATTGTTTATTAGCTCATCTTGACGTGCAGCACTTGCAATATATCTTGGACCCGAAGACCTGGCTCATTTTAACAACTGATTCTGTGAGGATGCTTCTGGTTGCAAACAACAGACGGTGCAACTAAAAGTAGCTTGAACAATAAGGGGGCTGTTATCTCATATGGTAAGAATTCTGTAGACAGATCTCTTCGCCAACCTCCTGATCTCAGGTTTGTTCCCTTCCTCAAACTGCGGCCCAGCTCTGGGTCACTTTTCCCATCATTACACATTCCGTAATGGCAGGAGGGATGGGAGAAGTTAGACCATTGGGTCCCAGTGTCTGTTGTGCTACCTCCTGTCTGTGGGTCCTTGGATAAGTGACCCAAACTCTTTGACCCTCAGTCTCATCCTTTGTGAAATGAGGATAACATGAATCTTCCTTCCAAGAGTGCAGGAGGGATAGAATTAAAGCATGGAGAGTCCCTCACACAGTAACACTCAATGCCTGGTCATTCCTGCCCCATTTTCTCCCCTATGACCTTCTCAGGGGAGAGAGAGACCTAAATCAATACTTAAAAAATACATCGAGTTACACCTTAAGTGAGTTTTGTGTGTGTGCATTTGCGTGTGCTTTCAACCAAGTCCCCAGGCAGTGGGGAAGAGACCCCTCTTGAACCAGTTAACCATCCTCCTACCTGTTTCCCCTTGGGACAAGGGATCTTCTTGGGTCTAAAAGTACAATTCCAGGGTGCAAAAAGCATTTTTCTTCCTCGAGGCCATCCGTCAACACACAGAGCAGATATGCTGTATCCTTCACTAGGGCTGCTGGAACAAAGTACCACATGCTGAGCCGTTTGAACAACGGAAATATATTGTCTCACAGCTCCGGGGAGAGAAGTCCAAGATCAAGCTGTCCTCAGGGCCACACTCCCTAGGGGGCCTTAGGGAAAGATCTGTTCTGGGCTGTCCTCCCAGTGTCTGATGACTCCTTAGCCGGTGGAGGTGAGACTCTTCACATGACGTTCACCCTGCGCATGGCCTTGTGTTTAAATCTCCCCTTTTTCTAAGGACGCCGTGTCATATGGGATTAGAGGTCCACTCTACTCCATCATGAGCTCATCTTAACCAATAATATCAGAAATAACCCCATTTCCAAGTAAAGTTCAATTCTGAGATGCTAGGGGTTCTGACCGTCAACATATGCATTGGGGGAAGGGACACAGTTCAGTCCCATAACCCACCCTATGCTTCAACAATAGTATCCCCCAAACACATCCCCCACTCTTTTCTTTCTCTCTGTTTTTGCTCATGACCCGAGACACCCTTCCCTTCCATCTCTTCGAAATCCTACCCATCCTTGAAGGTCCTACTCAGACCGCCTCTTCCATGCAGGCTTCCTTCAACCCTCTGGTCAGACATAGTCCCTCCTTTCTCTGTCCTCTCATACATTTCTCACAACGATGCTTTTCAAAGTCAGCCCCACACTTGATTTAGCTGTGAGTTCAGATCTCAGATCAGTCACTTTCCAGCTGGGTGATCTAGGCTCTCCCTATTTGGGTGTGGTCGGGACCAGAAGCATCTGCATCACCCAGGGGCCTGTTAGAAATGTGGAATCTCAGGCCCCACTCCAGACCTGAACAGTCTGGAACTGGGCAAGATCATCAGCTGTTTTATACGTACACTAAAGTGTGAGAAGCTCTGTTCTAGCACCAGGAACTTATTTGAGCCTCAGTTCCCGCACCTGTAAGACGGGGATGTAATAGTACGAGCCTCATAGGGTTGTGGGGAGATGACTGAGAAAATGTCATCAGCCTAGAGCAGGATAATGGTGGTTACAATCTTTATTAATATTAGCATAAGCTCTTAAAGAGCAAAGATCAAGATTCAAGCAAGTAATGCACATAAGGCTCTTAGAATAACCAAGCTAAGCACTCAGTAAGTCTATTGTCGAAAATCTTTATGATGCAGGGTGACCCCTGCTGTTCCTGCTCACCCACCTCGGGGCAGCGCCCTGCTCAAACACTCCTCATCAGTGTTCATGACAAGAGCGCAATGACCGAGTTCACGGGCCCATATGGAGAGGGATCCCTGGGCCTCATCGGTACTAATTGCATTCACTCACCATGCCAAGGCCCTCCGCCCAGTTTGTTCTCACTGAGCCAGCTGCCCCTTGCCCCAGTTCCACCGTCATCCAAGAGCCCTGGACACACAGACACAGTGGTTTCCTGTCTTCATTCACCTCCAGCAGGATCCACAGCGGGGGACAGGGGAGGGCCCGGAGAGAGAGGCCAGAGCGAACAAGAGCGAGAGCGAGGGATAGAGGGAGGGAGAGGAGGACCTGGAATTGTCACTGAGGGTCAAGTGAGGTTGTAGAATAATAATTTTGGAACATGACACGCTGCTTTTCTGCCAGGAAGGGAAAGGACAGGGCCTGCTATATGCTGGGAACCCTCTGGCGCCTTTCACTTCCCTCATCTTACTGATGAGGCATAAGAGTCGTAATTTTTATTCCCATTTTGTAGATGAGGAAATGGAGGCACGTAGAGACTAAGGAACTTCGATGAGGTCATCAGGCCGGTTCGTGGCTGAGTTGGGGGTCTAAGGCAGGTGTCTCTGATTCTAGCCCTCCTGCCCTGAGGTGGAGGGGATTGAGCAGGGAAGGGAGGGCACACGACGCCAATCCTGCTCCCCAGTTTTGTTCACAGCAGAACAAAGCCTAGCACAGAGAAGAGGGTGGGCTTGAGCTGGGAGAAACTGCAGGGAGGGTGCCGCCCAGCCTTCCCACAGCCCCTCCCTCCCACCGAGGGACAAACTGAGGCCTTGTCTTAGCAGTGGAAGGAAGCGCATATTTATAGAGCCCTGTGCTGGGTGCCCTCCTGGGGTGCCTCACCTCATCCCTTCAGCAGCTGTAGGAGCTCACCGGGCCATTCTGCTTGCTCCCTATCAGCTGCCACACCAAGTCTTTTGGGGAATTAAGTGGGGTACACATTTTCCAAAAATTCCTATGGCCCCCATTTTACAGATAAGAAAGCTGAGGCTGAGAGCCGAAGGAGTCTTACCAGCGCCTCAGAGCCAGGGAATGGCAGAGCCAGGATTTGAACCCATCCCTGACTGATCCCAAAGCCCATGGTTCCTGTCTATGCCCCCTTTGAGAGAGGGAATCAGTTCAGAGGCACAAGGAGAACACATGGAGGCTACCCTCCTCTGTCCCTGAAACCACAGCATGCCTTGTCCTGGGGGCAGAGGATGAGAGCTTGTCTTCCTGAGACACAACAGACACCACCTTATGGCATCAGGAGGTGGACAAAAGTTCAGTCCAGAAGGCCCTGTTCAATGGGGCTTCAGACACCCTCTCACCACTGCCGGAGGCAGAATATTTCACAGGGATCTCCAATCTCTGACCTCAGGGGACCCAGATCCAACCACGCCTTGCTTCCTGTTGCCCTACTCTCTCTTACCAGCCACGTGCATCTTCCTGATACCCCCTCTGTAGGCACCATGCCCAAGGCTAATTGCCACATCCTTTGGCCACCTGTCCTGTTATTTACTTAATACTTTTCTTTAAAGTGATTAACTTTCAACTTGGCCTCTTCCTGAAGAATAATATCCACAAAATTGCAGTCATAGGATGCTCATTATTCATGTTGACGTCCATGGAAATAAACGCACACTATTAAAATAAAGTGTGCTTATTTGTGTAGCAATTGAAATTACATAATGCTCCACCAGTGATAGATGCATCCAGAAAACTCTGGATGTGGATCCAGAAAACTCTGACTGGCGTGCACTTAATGCGTCCCCCCATCAACCTCTAGGCAGTAGGGTTATTGTTTCTCTCAATGCGACAAATGAGGAAACTGACCCAAGGTTGCACAGCCAGCAAATTGGGGAACCTGGGACTCCTGGTTACTGATGCCCCCTCTCCTCGCTGCCCTGAAAAACAGTCACCCAATTTCCTCTTCACCAACACTTCCCTGAGTCCCTGGCAGTGGCTTTGGGCCAGAATGACCATCAGGAGGGCCGCCAGTGGCTCTCCCTTTGCTCAAAGCTCTGTTTCCTTCCAGCGTTTAATTCTGTCATACAAGGTCCAGAAACCTTCCCCCTATGCCAGTGGCCTCTGAGGGCAACCCAGAATGGACAGACAAGAAATTCAGAGCAAGCTGGGAAGTCTGCCTTACTCCCATGTAATCAAGATATCGCAAGGGAGAAAGTCAAGCAATGCCTCCTAGCAGGGTGAACCTCCCACTCCCCGCAGGACTGTTGGATGCCCCTTTACACCACTCCCCTTTCTGAGTCAGAGCTTCTTTGTGCCACTGTGGAAAGTAGCATGATGCCAGATTTCTGCAGCCAAGACTGAGGTTAGGGACCTTTGATTGCGTGGAACAGGAACCCATACGGACTCCCTTCAGCAAGAAAGAAATTTATGGGGAAGATTTGGGGAAGCTTACAGATCAGAGGAAAAACTGAAAACAAAATAAATCAGACCTCAAAAAGAACAAGAGAGCAAGGATTCAGGCAGCAGGAGCTAAAGCATAAGCCAGGGCCGTGTGGGTGAGTCACGTTCACCCTGACACTGTCTTCAGGTGACTTCCCTGTAGACTTGAGTTCCAAGAAGCATCCTGAGTTCTGTGTTCACCTCTTGGCCAGGTGATGGGCAGGACATCTTGATTGACAAATCCTGCCCATGGTGAAGGAGGGGGATGCTCACAAAAGCAGCACCAGAGCTTCATGATCCTATAAAGGAGGCAAACCATAGGCATCCAATGTCATCTGCCACGTGGCCTTTAGAGGATGCTGAGGGGTCCATCATTTTAATACTCCAAGCAGTTCTAGGTCCCTATCGGAGCTGTCAAATGAGGTGGGTTCCCGCGTGGATGTCCTCAAATACCTAGCTAGACTGAAGGAAGGGGGATAGGAAACTCTCCTGGGAGTGTCTTGGCCTCCAAGTGATTCTGGAGGTATCTCCAGATAACTGTCAAGTCCCTTGGTGGTGACCAGAGGACCAGGGGCAATTCTGAAGTTTCCTACTCACTCATCCTTGAAGCCTCCCTCTGTGATGCTCGCTTTCAAAGATGGGCCCACGATCCCACGATCCCTCCCTCCTGTGTGCCCTTCTGCAGATATTGGCTTTGCCCCTCCTCCCATCAGGGATCTATTTCTCCTGCCCCCTTGAATTTGAGCCGGCCCTCTGCCTTGCTGGATGCGATGTTGTGTGACTTTCCCATCTAAAGCTTCAGAAGCGTTGCAGCTTTGGTTTTGTACCCAGTACCTGGGGCTTAGGAGATGCTACCTGTTATGGATTGAATTGTGCCACCTCAAAATGTGTTTGTTGAAGCCCTAACCCCCATTGTGACTATGTTGGGAGATTGGGCCTTCAAGGAGATAATTAAGGTTAAATCATAAGGGTGGGGCCTGAATTCAATAGGACTGGTGTCCTTCTAAGAGGAAACGCCATGTGAGGACACTGCTGGCAGGCAGCCGTCTGTAAGCCAGGAAGAGAGGTCTCACCAGAAACCAGCCCTGCAGGTACCTTGATCTTGGTCTTCCAGCCTCCAGAACTGTGAGAAAATACATTTCTGTGGCCTAAACCGCCCAGTCTGGGGTGTTCTGCAGCAGACTAATGCACTACTCATTTGTTGGTGGGAAATTTCAAGAGTTATCCCTACTCTTTCTCCTCATTCCAAACTCTATTCCTGGTAGATCTAATCCAGGAACTAATTGCCACCTGTATGTTGACAACTACAAAATATATCTTGAATCTGCCCACTTCTCCCCAGTCCCATTGTCATCACCTTAATTCAATCCAACCTCATTTCTTGCTTAGTATATTAGCCAGTTATTGCTATAATAATGCTGTATAAAAAACAACTCCCCATTTCAGTGGTCGGCCACAACATTCATTTTTCTTGATGACAGGCTTATGAGTCATTTGGGACAGTACTTGCTCGGGCTACAGGTCAGGTTCTGGTCTTCTCTACAGGTTTCCTCACTCTCCATGGAGCAGCAACTAGCCAGGGCAGGTTCTCATGATAGGTAGCAGATGCATGAGAGTGTAAGCCAAACCTTGCAAGTAAAAGCCCCTGCTTGTGTTACACCCACTCATATTCTATTAAAGCAAGCCATGCAGTTAAGCCCAAAGATGATGAGGCAGAAAAATATTTTCCTCCCATAAAAAGGAAGCTAGTCAAGGGCCAGGAAGGGAGGAAGAATCGAAGGCAAATAATACAAGCTACCACACCTGGGCTACTATGATAGGCTCTATAATGGGCATCCTCCCGAAAACTCTGGAAGACATATCTTCTAAAAGAACATCCTGATCAAGTTGCTCCTCTGTTTGAAACCCACTGATGGCTTCCCACTGCTCATAGGATAAAGTCCAGGTTCCTCCTGTTGTCTGCAAGGTGCTGTGTGATCTGGCACCCTCCTACCTCCCACACCGTCCACCCCAACTCACTCTACTCCAACCACACTGGTCTTCTAACTCCTTGAACTCACCAGGATACTTGCCTGCTCTTGGCCTTTCTTTTCTTTTCTTTTTTAAGATTTACTTATTTATGTGGGGCGGGGGCGGCGGGGAAGAGAGACAGTGCACAGGGCGGGGGCAGAGGGAGAGGATATTTCAAGCAGACTCCCTGCTGAGCCTAGAGCCCAGAGACTTATGTGGGGCTCCATCTCAGAACCCATGAGATCATGACCTGAGCCGAAACCAAGAGTCAGGGACTTAACTGACTGAGCCACGCAGGAGCCCCATGCTCTTGGCCTTTCCGCCTCTGTTTCCTGCACCTAGAAGCTTGTCTCTGTCTTCCCCCACCTGCCCTCCTGGAAACCTTCCAGTTCTCCAAGGCCCTCTGGAAGTGCCATTTCTTTCGGGAGTTCAACCTTGCCCCTCTTCCACCCTGTGACCTTGGATCCCCTCCTATACATTTTCTAACTTCCTGTGATGGGCTGAGATTCAGGTCCTGAAGTCCCAAACCCCAGCACCTCACAATGTGACTGTATTTGCAGAGAGGGTCTTTAAAGACGTGACTGAGTAAAAATGAGGTCATTAGGGTGGGCCCTATCCAATGATTGCGGTTCTTATAAGAAGAGCAAATTAGGACACACACACAGAGGGAAGACCACGGGAGGACCCAGGGAGAAGATAACCATCTGCGAGCCAAGGAGAGCCATCAGAAGAAACCAACCCTGCCGGTACCTGAATCTTGGACGTCTGGTCTCCAGAACTGTGACAAAATAAAATTTTGTTGTTTAAGCCAGCCAATCTGTGGCACTTTGTTATGGCACCCCAAGCAGACTAATACACTTCCAACACTTTCCTTCCTAGCATGAACCACAAAGGAAGTGATGTATTATTGTGTACTTTCTTGTGTGACCATCTCTCCCACTAGACTGTGAGGTGTGCAACCATACAAGGACCACATTGTCTTCTTATCCCAAACTCCATCCCCAGCACCTAGCTTGGTGCCTGGCCCAGAGCAGGAGCTCAAAAATCATTTGCATAAATGAATAAACAAATGAGCCTCATCTAGGGAGACAAAGCGGGGGTGGGGGTGTTGCAGGGTGGGAGATGGTCTCACCACAGACCCACCCTGTGCCTCCCCTGCCTTGGCTCTCCTGTTCCTAAGGACTCTCCCAACGCAGAAGGGCTCAACTGTGAGGCTGGCGATTTGATTTACTCGCTGGTGACATCATAGCCATCACCATGGCAACGCCCAGTGATGCCTGTCTACCAGACAAAGTCGTTCCCATCAGGAAAGGGCAAACGGACACCCAGGATGGGAAGGAGTCACTTGGCACAATGGCCGCCCCCTCAGCCCTGCATGGGCAGCCAGGGCCCGGTGGGGCTGCAGCGGGTGGGCAGCCGTGTCTCTGTCCCTGCGGAGGGCAGCCAGGACTGCCTTCCCTGCCTGGGAGAGAGCTCTTTATCTTTGAGACAGGCCAGCCAGCCGGAAGCAAAAGTGTGTAGGTGGAGGCCAAGTATAGCACAGGCCCGTCTGGCTGGTTTACCTGCAGCATCTGCTCATAGCCCCTCAGACACCTGCACAAAGCTCTTGCTTCCCGTCTGTACATCATCTTTCTTTCCTGGCTTCTTACTTTCCCTCCTGCCTGCCATCCTTCCCACCCCAACCCCACCCATTTTCTTTCTTCTTTCTTTCTTTTTTTTGGGGGGGGGGAAACAAAATCTACTGAGAACCTGCTGTGTGTCAGGCACTATCTTAGACAGGAGAGTTTGCCAGTGTTCAAAGGGGTCTCTGCCTTCTAAAGGAGTTAAGCCCCCGTGCCTGCCCCTTTGGAGGGGCTCTGAGGCTGTGGCTTGAGGGGTAGGAGGCATCAAAAAGGAGAGATATATATATATTGTTGGTGTCACGAGTGAAATCTTGGAACTCATTTCTTGCAGCAACAAGGTTATAAGTAGAGTGTAGTTGAAACACTATTACTAATCCTCTGAGTATTTAGCGGGGTCAAATGGGATTTTGAGGGCCAGTCTGGAGATCCAACCACTATCTTACCTAGGCAAATGGACCCCAGTTTCTAAACGTTTAGACACTACATTCGTATTGGCCAAGCGCTGTCTGCTGGTATCCCCGAGGCCCTCAGACCTCCTTAATCCCCACAAACAAAGGGATCAGAAACTTAGGAGACATCACAATTTTCCCCAGTGCTTACCACGCCGGCAGGGCTGCCCGGCAATGAAACAATTTGGTACATAACAGTCAATGCAGGTTTGCATCGGGGGCACCTGGGATCCACCCAGCACTCCACTGTCTGTCTGGTTGATCGTGGGCAAGCTGCCCTCCTTCCACGAGCCTCCATGTTTTCAGCTGTAAAGTGGGGATGATGCCCCGTCCATTTCAGGATCATGGTGGGGAGCGGCAACACGGCCTTTGAGGAGCCCGGGCTACAGAAGGCACAGAATACACACCAGCTGTTACAGTAGCTCCTTCAGGAAGGTAGAGCCTGCCTTACAGCCACCCGACCGGCGGAAGTGTCAGCAGGAAGGGCAAGATGTTGAGAGATGCCTCCTGAGCAGATGCTGGCAGAGAAGCCGGGACAATCTGCCTCTAGAAAGATCCCAGCAAGCTGCCTGGGCCAGGGGAAATCCAATCATGATGATGCGGCCCAGACTCTGCAAGATGTTACCTAATTGTGGATGCTCGTGAGGGACAAGCAACTGCTGAGCTGACTTCTTTTCCCATAGATCGACGGTATCTGCCCAGCCCTTACTGGAGCTGGAAAAATAAGGACTTTCTGGACATGCTTTCAGGCTGTCAACCTTCAACAAGTCACCAGATTCCAGAAATCAGATTTTCTAACTGGTCTCTGCATTGTCACCAATCGATTTGGTGGGCAGAAAACAGCACGGGCCTGTGGGTTCTTTGAGGATTGTGCCTTTTTGATCCGTGTAGTTCCCAAACATAGTAGGGCATGGCACACAGTAGGTGCTAATAAATGTTTCTTGGATGGATGGATGGATGGATGGATGGATGGATGGATGGATGAATCTATGAAGTACAGTGTACTGAACTGAAAATTGCTTCCTTTCTGCCAGATAATTACAGAAGCATGTGAAGACCCTGGGCTGGGGGAGCAGTGGGGCTCAGGCTCTGGGGAAAACTATGAAGACCACGGAAGTAATTGAGCCCTTAAGGGCCTTGAGACCCAGTGTAAACCATTTCTTGTACACATGCAAGGCATAGTCCATAGAGGAAGGGACTGTGGGCTTGGGGGCCAGCCCCATTCTGCCTCTCCTGTTGTAGGTGAGGGTTTGGCTCTGTTTTCTCTATATATAATGGGACATAATGGCATCTCCCTTGCAGGCGTCTTGTAAAATATTTGTGGAGCTGATGATAGCTAAGCAGTTTGCATAGAGCCTGACACATATACATGTGTGGTAAATATATTAGTGTTGTGTATACATAACATACATAGGTAATAACATTAGTTACACATACCATTAACATAACATGTCAGTGTTTATAACATACAAACACCCAGTAATAATATCATTGCCGAGACAGAGGGACCTGGAGCAAGGAGCAGATACAGGGAGAATAAGAGGTTTACCTTTCTTTAGTTGCATTGTTTTTTGAGTCCTTCCCTTCCCAGGTTCAGTGAGCCCTGGGGGGGGGTTGCCCAATGACACCCTCATCCACGCCCTGCTCAGAGAGATGGTGCTGCCAGACCTGTGATGAGAGCCCCTCATTTCAGCCCAAAGGAAGAGAGACAGAGAACCACCATGTGGTCCATGGAGAGAGCATGATTGGACTTGGAGATCTGAATGGGGCTTCTGCCAACCCTGGTGAGGTGCGCTGCCAGACCTGTGATGAGAGCCCCACATTTCAGCCCAAAGGAAGAGAGACAGAGAACCACCATGTGATCCATGGAGAGAGCATGATTGGACTTGGAGTTCTGAATGGGCCTTCTGCCAACCCTGGCCACAGGTGGGCCACAGCAGAGGCCAGGAGTCCAGTTAGGGGCCCATCACACCTGTGAAAGAGAAGAAAGAAGGTGGTGGCCGTGGGGAAGGGAGATGGGAAAAAGATTTGGAAAATAGTTTCAGAATACTGATAGAGCACTTTTCCCATCAGCTCCAATCTTTCCATAGCCACTCAGGGCCTTCCCTCCAAATCTTCACCCGGAACCCACTTGACGGTGTCAAATCAGATCTGATCCACATCAGCCCCTGCTGTAAAGCTTTCTGATGGCGGGGTGCCTGGGTGGCTCAGTTGTTAAGCGTCTGCCTTTGGCTCAGGTCATGATCCCAGGGTCCTGGGATTGAGCCCCGCATCGGGCTCTCTGCTCGACTGGAAGCTTGCTTCTCCCTCTCCCACTCCCCCTGCTTGGGTTCCCTCTCTCGCTGTGTCTCTCTCTGTCAAATAAATAAATAAATAAATAAATAAATAAAATCTTAACAAAAAAGCTCTCTGATGGCTTCTTGCCACCCTTGAGATTAAAGCCAGATTCCTCAGCACAGTCTGCAAGACCCTGCAAAGTCTGGCCCTAATTCTCGTTCGTCCCTCCGTACCACACAGGATTTGCACACGCTGTTCCCTCTGCCTCTGCTCTCCCTCCTCCTCCCCCTCTTCCTCCTCCTCTAATGAACACCTACGCATTTGGATCTCAACTCAAGTAGACTTCCAACCTCCCTGATTAGGTCAAATTCCCCGTGTCAGGCAAGCTCCATAGAGCTCTCTTGGTGGCATTTGTCACGTTAATTAGCAGCCCCCTCTTCCACTAAGCTCCACAAGGGTCAGTCTTGTGTGTGTTTTCACTCTCTCCCTGCCTCCCCAGTGCTTGGCACCTAGGCGTGCTCAATAAACTGCTTGAGTGAATGAATGAGCGTCCACCATCTGCCAGGCATGGCGCTAGGCACTTTGGAAGGCATCAACAGGCAGGGGCTTTTTGGGAGCGGAGGAGCAGACCCTAGGAGAGAGATGTCCTTCCGAACCTCTGTCCCTGTGTCCCTGTGGCTCCTCATCAGTATTCACAGCGCCGGAGCATCTCGAAGGCCAGCATCCCCTTGGCAACGTCGCCACCAGCCTGGCATGATCTGATGCTTATCTGGACCACGCCGGCTGGGCCCAGCCTCAGAGGAGCTAAGGTGGATGCCATGGCAACAGCCTAGCTCCTGGGAGGGCCCAGACTGCTCCCAGGGTTGCCAAATTAGGCTTCTCTATTCTCTGGAGACGAGGCCTGGTGTCCAACCTTATGGGGACAAAATCTTTGAGGGAGAAAAACCAGCTTGAACCTTGCTGGGAATGCGTCCTTGCAGCCATTGCCTCTGAGAGCCGAGGGGAACCACAGGCCAATCAGTCCTATCCATAGGCCTGTCTGCATGTCTACAATGACTGTCCCCACGGGGGCGAGTTTCCTTGGTGGGGATGGGGAATCAAGATTAAGGAGGTCACAGAAAGCTCCCATGAAGGTGGGGGATGGGCATGATGCCGAGGGATGGGGAGGTGTCTTGAGTTCAAATTTTGGTTGTGCCTTCTAATTCCCTTCACCTGAGTCCAGTGTCCTCTTTTACAACCTGGGGGTCGTAATAAAAACTTACTTTGCAGGGCTTTTGTGAGGGCCAGATCTGTTGACAAATAAAAAGTTCTTGGAACATGCACACAGTACACACGAAACCATAGCTGTTTTTATCAGCCGCGTGGCAGGTGATGTCAAGAGGGTGCCATTAAGATGTGTGATATGTTCCTAGGTGGATACTCAATAAATTGGATTGGCAGCCTGTTGAGAGTGACCTGCCAACGTTTTAGTTCTGCTATAAGAGCAGAGTCCAAGTCAGGGAGGGTCAGGGGCAGCTCAACCCGTGCCAAGCCCTTGACCTACCTGATCTTGTCTGTCTCCACAACCACCTGTGAGGCAGGTATCATTGTCCCCATTCTCAGAGGAGGCTTTCCAGGTCCAGAAAGCTCAGGTCATTTGCTCCAAGTCCATCAGGGAATGAGTTCATACATTGGAGAAATGTATGGAGAAGTACGATGGAGAAGATACAGAATTCGTGGCTAGCACGTGCTGCAGAAGACCACCATCCGTGGCCACCTTCGCCTGCCAGTCACAAGCCCTGGCCTCTCCCCTAACTCCTTCCTGCCCCAAACAGAGATGCTCCTTGTTAAGGAGGAGAGTTGCATGATTGTGTTTGCTTGGACCATGGTCCTGGCTAGACTCTGAGCATCTCCGCCGACGTGGGCTCTTCCCTCTGATTCCATAGCAGGGCTTTAGGAACTGGAGTGGACAAGTGCTCGCCTTGGGGATGTCTGGGCATCCAGGGGGTAAGTAGGTGAATGGGTATCCCTTGGTTCTTGGGCACCTTCCACCCCTTTTTCACCTTGAAAATGAACGCTCACCACAGGACAGAAACACTCCACCAGAGGCCAGGTAAGTTTATGCTTTTTGCTCAGGTTACACCTGCCATGGACTGTCTGCAGAGTAGGGGGGACAAAGAATAAGTTGTGAGAGCTGGTTCTGTTCCTGCATTTTCCCCAGAACTAAGTCATGTAGCTTTAAGGAGGCCCTCGGCTTCCATCAAAGCCAACTCTTGGAATGCGGCTGAGTCCGACTGCCCCAAGGAGGATTGTGAGGATTGTGAGACTGGCAGCAGGGCACTAACTAAATCCGAATGCAGTTTCATTCACTGCTGAGAGCAAAGGACCACAGTGAAGGCGAGCAACCACGAGCAAGTGTCCTACCATGAATACATAAACCCACAGGCTCCGGGGCTCCATGACCCGGGTAGAAGCTCAGAACCCTACAAAGTCCCTTTAAGTGTTGTTAGAAGTCCCCAGGGGAAGAAGCTGTCTGCCACACACCTTTGAACACGTGCATGTTAGGCCACATTCCGTTGCCTGAGAGGGCCGGGTGCAGGTTTGGGGGGCACCAGCTGCGACCTATGCCAGGATGCTATCGTCCGGTGCTCCTTAGGCTGAAGCCTCATGATCTCTAAATAGCCCCTTTCCCCCTCTGTCTTCACTGTGTCGGAGCCATCCTGGGGTCCTCGCAAAACAGGAAGGACTCATGCATGTAACGACTATTTATTGAGCATCTGCTGTATGCCAGGGGCTGTGCTCAGCTCTGGAGATGCCCTGGGGAAGAGACGTGAGGTGGTATTCATTCTCTGGGGAGTTTGTGGTCTGGGGGGTGGGGCAGGAGGAGGGGGAGATGACAAACACACAAATGAACAGAGAAATTTCAGGTTGTGGGAAGAGCTACTAAGGGAATAAACAGGATGCTGTTCGTTTAAGATAAACTAAGAGGAGGGTGTGCCTTGGGGATCAGTAGTCAGGGAGGACCTCTCTAAGGAGGTGACATTTCTAGTGAGAATCTAGGTGAATTCTGCTGAAAGTGAGGAGCTGGGCACTCCCTGGGAAGGGAGCAGTGTGGCGGTGGGGGGCTTCTGGGGGGCTGGGCTTGAGGAACTGAGAGGAGGGGAAGTAGCTGGAACACAGGCTGGAGAAGGAGACTTGGCTCTGGGCTGTGTCATCCAAGACCAAGGTGAGGAGTTTGGACTTTGAGCGTGATATAACTCCCAAAGTGTTTTAAGCAGGGCAGGGAGGTGTATTAATTTATGTTTTTAAAAGTCATGCTGTGGGGTGAAGCAAGAGGGAAGCAGAGCTGTTGGAGGCTGCTGCAGAGTCTGAGGATGGGGGGCTCTGGGGGCAGGGGAATGGATAGAAGAGATATTTTGGAGGGAGAACCAGTTACTTCTGCTGCTGGACTAACCACGGATAGATAGCTCATTTATTTTGTATTATAAGAATAACCCACACACTTCATCTCAATTCCTTTCTCAACCAAGAAGTGCTCCAGACCACACTTTACAAATCTTTCCCCCTCTGGGCCAGGGCGCTGGCACCCAAGTCTTCCTGGACTGTTTCCCTGCCGCAAGCAGAGCTGGTGGCTACATCAGTGACCTGCGTTAGCTTTGGCTCAGCCAGGAGCACCACGCCACCCGAATGAACATGGATGAATTCATATATGCTATAGCAAGCAAGAAACCAGGCACTGCAGCTCCTTTCTAGGCTGTGTTTGGGAGAAATTGAGGCCCAAAGAGGTTAAGAGACTTACTTACCTAAGAGACATCCTTAGAGAATTTGCTTTACCCAATAGCTAGGAATTAATTTATTCAATAAACCCATCAAGCTTCTGTTATCTATCATGGACACTGGTTGTTCATTAACTGTCGCAGGCCCAGCACCCAGAAAGACTCTGGAATTTCAAAGACAAATCAGAGCAAGCCCCTGCCCTGCAAAGCTTGTTGTTTTGTGGGTGGTGGGGAGGGATGTTTGGGGGAGGACAGTGAGGACATCTCCAAAGGAAAGGGCCAGAATGCAATAGACTAGCACAGTAGCAAAGACACCCCCAACAGCCTACAGAAAGGCAAAGGCAAATGGTGCATCAACCTCCTAAACGTGTATCCGGTATGGAGCATAAAACAGATACTTCCAAAGGGCGTGGAAACACTTGTTCTTGAGCTCTTTATCCGTCTTCCTTACAAGTTGTGCTTAGCCTATTCATTTGGACCACACACGAAAGCAGACTCAGAAGCTGGGTTAAATGTCATCCCTGGCTCATCAGAATGGTCCCAGATTCCACACTGTCTGTGTGGCTATTGTTCTATGCATGTGAAGCTGCCTTTGCTTCCGGGCAGCCCTGAGTAACATAAGCTCCTTGAAGAAAGAGATCATGACCTTGGATTTCTTTACATCTTCATCTTTCCATCTTCAATAATGACTTAACAAATGCTTACTATGCGTTGGATTGTAGGTGCTAGAGTCATAGGGCAGTGACAATGACAGGCATGGTCACTGCTGTCATGGGCCTGACAACGGATGCTCAGCCAACTCTCAGCCCGCAGAGGGTCTTGTTGCATGGTGCTAATCACCATCTAGAGCTTAATGACTCCCAGAGTGTTGTCTTCTGCTCAGTGTCATCTGAACTCCAAACTCATATATCCAACTATGAACTCCCCCCAGATACCCGATTTGCCATAAACTCATTATGTTCAACATAGATTTCTAGATTCCCACCCATGCTGCCTCCGACCTGGTCCTCCCCACCTTCCCTACCTCCGTGAAGGACACCATCCCCCATCTCATTGCACAAGCCCATAACCTAGAAAGTACCCTCGGTTCTTCTCCTTCCTGTACTCTCCGCCCAAGCCGCCACCACCACCCCCTGTTACTTCTCTCTTCGTGATAACTTCCCCCCTTAACCTTCTCCCAGCTCACCGCACTCGAATCCATTCCCTACACAGTGGTTAGGAAGACCTCACCAAATGTAAACAAAGACCTATTCCTCCCAGTTTATCATCTTTCAGGGGTTGTCATTGCTCTCAGAGTAAAATTCCCGTTCCACAGGGACGGGCACTGCTCCTGTCGCCCCACTTGCACGCCCCCCCCTGCATGGGCCACTCTTACTTTGCTCCAGCCAGCCTGGTCCCCTTCTCTTCCCAGGGCCCACAGCACCCCTCCCACACTTTGCACCTGCTGCACCTCTGCTCCTCCCCCACCCCGTTCTCTGAGCATGTGGATCCCTCCTCACCTGCTTCAGCTCAGATGTCACCTCCTCAGAGAAGCTTCCCCTACCTTCAGGATCCGACATCGCACCCCTCACCCTAGTGGCTCTGTGCCATGTCACTCAGATTGTCCCCTTTGAGGCATTTCTCAAACCTTGAATGTTCTCCTGACTGTAGAATGTAGGATTCATGGTGGCAGGGGCAGTGTCCTTGCTCACCACTGTGGCCCCGAGGTTAGCAGAGGAGAAGCTCGAATATTTGTTGAACGGAAACAAACCAAACAACAGAAAAAGCTTCCCAGAGCTGTGTTGGGAATTATGTGAAACAGTGCGTGTGTGTGTGTGCGTGTGTGTGCGCGCGCGCGCGCATGCGCACGCACGCATGCACATGCACGCGTGAAAGCACCTGGCACAGTGCCAGACTCATTGTAGGTCCTCAAAGCACAAAGTGTCCCAGGCTGACCTGCAGATTTGCAGGGACTCGAAATGCATTCTCCTCTTCTCCTGGGAAAAAGCGTTAAGAGACGAGAGGACAAGAAACGTAGGCAGCGCTCCAGTCCACACTTGAAGCAATGTGTGCTCTTTTGCTCTCCTCCCATCCTTCTTTGTGATGAGTCTATGTTTCAAAAGCCGAAGGGCACAGTATGAGAGTGATAGCTTCAGAGATTCGGCCCTTCTTTGTCCCCTGAGCAGTCCCTCCTTGCCTCCTTCCCGTTGCTGTTGAGCAGCCACCTGTTCGGAGACGCCGGCGTCTGTCCCGCCGCCCGCCTGTCCCTGCAGCACTGAGCCGCACTGGACCCCTGGCCGGGTGCGGCTGTGTTCCTGCCCCCAGGATGGCTTTGAAGCCAGGGTGGCTGCCTGTTTGTTTGTACCGAGGCACCGCGTAGGCTAAGAGAGCATGAATAAGAAACAGGTACCTGATGGCAGAGCAGCTGTCTCCCGCCAGCATTGACCTCTGCCAGCAGCCATCTGCGAACCCCAGGCAGCCCCCCTTCTGGAGAGGTGGCAGGGTGCAGGGGACATGCCCTGGAGGTGGAGGCAGAACACACTTCAGCTCAACAAGCAGAGACCGAGCCCCTCCGGGTGCCAGCAGCCATGTCCGGGCTCCGTGCCTGGCTGTGCCACGAAGCCAGGAGATCTGGGTAAGTCCCTTCACTCTTGTGATCATCTGTTTCCTCATCTGTAAAGTGGATATAATAATAATTCCAAATGGGTACCCAGGGTTTATATTTTTGATCAAGGTCTCTTCCATGAAGGGTTTCATTCCGTTTCACTTATTCGGTTGTTTCAAAAAATATTTTCTGAGTGCTTACCCCAGGCCAGGCACCACGCTGGGTGTGGCATATACAGTCGCCAAAGGAGATGGGGTATTAGCCTTCCTGAAGCTGTCAGTGCAGTGGGGGAGAAAGACATGCACACGTGATCCCATGGAGAGATGTTCAGTTGCAAATGTCTTAAAGGCTACAAAGGACAGGTACTCAGGGCAAGGAGAGCCTGAACTGGGGAATTTGACCTCGAGCATCCCACGAGGAAGTGATCCTTGAGCTGACATCTGATGAAGTAGAGGTGTTCATTAAGAGAGCAGGGAAGAACAGAGAAAGGGAACAGCTGTGAGTCAGAAGGTAGCCCAGAGACCATGGGAGTCTACAGGGAATACAGTGCCTCTGGAGGGTGCAGAGTGGAAACAAAGTGGAAAAAGTCAGCAGGGACCAGATCTGCGGGTGGTCCTTGTTGGTTGAGGTACAGAGGAATTGTGTCTTTATCCCCAAGAGTGACGGGAAGTGTTGGTGGACTTAATCAGGGTGTCACGAGATCGGGTTTGATGCTCTGCAGAGTTCACTCTGGCAGCAGCATGGAGAACCGACCGCAGGGGCCAGAGAGGAAGCAAGGGCCCGGAGGCTGTGGCAGTCACCCTGGAGGGGTCTGGGGGGGGATTTGGAATGGTGGGGGCAGCAGAAGCTGGTTGCACAGCAGCATGGACAGCAGGATGGCCACTCCAGAGATAAGAGCATCAAGCCTCAGAAAGGGGAAGTGATCCCCACAAATAATAAGTGATAGGACCAGGCTCATGGCCAGTCTTCCGACTCAGGGTTCAATCCCTAGGAGACCAGTGTCAGGTGTCCTTATGTAGGTGAGCGCTGAGTGGCTGGGGGAAGACCGGTGCCCGAGGCCAGGGCTGACCTCTTTCCTGAGGCTCATGCTGCCGAAGGTGATGAGGGCAACCTCTGGGCTGACCGGTTCTGTCTTCAGCCAAAGCCCAAGGGTGGCAGCGTGGGCAGGAGGGGATCAAGCTCAAGGGCCAGCTGGAGACAGGACCTGGAAGGAGTGGAGATAACAAGCTCTGGATGCACACAGACCTGGGTGCAAACCCTGCCTTTGTCCCCTTTTAGCCATGTGCCCCATGGCCCTACCAGTAACTTCCTGGCATGTAACCTGAACTGCAAGCCCCCTTTATAACCCAGGCTGGGCTCACTGTTGTTGCCAGGGTCCCTTTCCCCAAAGACTGAGCTGCCCTAGCTCTCTAAGGATGTCCTCGGGGCGGGGGGGGGGGCGGCGGGGTGTGCATGCTCTCATAGGGGTGGTGAGCATCAGAGACAGAGGGAGGAGGTCCTCCCTGCAGTAAGACGTCAAGGCAGGCGGCAGGAGTGGTCTGCCCAGTGAGGAGGACGATTTGATCACTGACGTTGTTCGAACTTAGCATTGCACAGTGATAGAGCACAGACTGATTAGAGTCCATCTGATGGTTTTTAGCTCTCTGCAAACAATGCAACTTCTCTTGCCTGGACTCAGAGCAGATGGCTCCCACTGCTCCTCAAGGGCCCTCCCACCTTCATCCCGCTATGCCCAAAACCAAGCCCCCCACCCCCCACCCCACCACTGCCACCTTCTCTGGGGAGGAGAGGAGCAGCTTGCCATAACTCTTTGGGACACTGAGGGAGGCAATCATGTTCATTCATTCACTTATTCAACAAATATTCATGAAGCCCTGCATGCAACAGGCTCAGCATTCGATGCTGTAAATACAGGTGTGTTAGCATGAGACTGCCCTTGGGAGAGACTCATTAGTCCATGCCCTCACTCACTTAATGGCCGAACATCATATTAGTTGAGCACCTACTGTATGCTAGGCTCTGCACTAAGCACAGGATACTACAGCTCCTTGGTCAGGTGATCTAGCCGGGACGGTTAGCTTCCTCAAGGAGCTGGTGCTTCAGCGTTGCGGGGCAAGTGGAAGACAGCTGAACAGAAACAAGGAAGGGCATCTTCGTGTGCCAAAGGGATTAATGGTTGGTTCAACGCCAGAGGTTCCAAACGACCCGATATGCAAGAAACCACAAGTAGTTCTACGTGGCTGGGGGAAGGGCCCGTATGGGGGACTGGGCAGGAGCAGGGCCAGAGAGAGGGCAGACGCAATATCATAAAGGGCCTTGAATGCTAAGCTAAGAAGGGGACTTTTTACCGAAAGCCATGGAGGAACATTGAAAAGGTTTAGGCTGGGCTGGGAAAAGGGTAATAAGTAGGGACCAGCGTCATCAGGTATTACAGAGAGCTGGCTGTGGCATGGGGATAGGAGGCTGGAACTGAGGCAGGGGGTGGAAAGGAGGCGTGTGCTCAGAAGACATCAGGAAGCTGAAATCTACAAGAGGTGGCTTATCACTTAGCTCTTGCCAGAAAAGGCTGCTAAACAAACCACTCCGATCCCAGTGGCTTACAACAACAATCATTTATTCTAGATCAGCTAAGAGTTGGCTGACCCCGGCTGGGCTTGACTGGGGTGGTCTGGTCCTGCTCTGTGTGCCCCTCCCCCCCCCAGCCCCCCACCCCCCGCACCAGTGCATCAGTCTGGGCCTGTTCTCACAGCGACCAGGGCAGAGGCACAAGAGAGCAAGACCAATCAGGCGAGCACTTCGCAAGCCTTTAGTTACGTCATCCCCTCCACCACCCCATTGGTTGTCAAGGGGCCGAAGCCAAGGTGAAGGGGCGGGGGCTCTATCCACCTTTTTAGCAGAAAAGCTGCCTAATCACAGGGTACAGGGCATGCATGGGTATAGGAGCAGTGACGATCTGGGACGATTTCACTGTTTCCCGCAGCAGATGAGGGGCTGGAACGGGAGGTAAAGGAGGGAAGGGAGGTCATCAGTCGTCTGTTGCCAGGAATGCACCCCATGTCATGTCAGCCCACTGCCTCCAAAGCTGGGACCTGGTCCCCTTTGCACCCCACAGCCATACATAGCCACAGGAATTAAGCCTGAGACAGGGGCCCTCTCCCATGCTCTGTGTGCGCAGCCTGGCCACCATGCCCGAGGGTTCCAGGGAAAGAGCCAACCCGCTGCCCGTTACCCCAGCCAGACTTTCCCCGATCTGTCTGCCAGCCCTGCCCTGGGCCCCCAGTTTGTATCACTGGAGGACTTGCTTTCCCTTCTTACCCAGACTGTGTTAGTTACACATTCCGGAGGCTTGTTTTCCTCCGTGTGGGCAGAAACAGTTGCACGATGGCTTCCAATCCTGAAAACAGAGGGCTGGGTGGGAAAAGAGGTGTGTGTTTGGGAACAGGAGGAACTGCTTCTGTCCTCCCTGGGGTCCCCACTTCCCCCCTACACCCACCTCCTCCTCTCTTGCCGCCCCTCTGGACCATCCACCTGATTTCTCCGACTGCACAAGAAATGGGAAAGGGATTTAATCTCCCCTGAGGGCAACCCTGTACCCCAGCAGGCCCAAGTGGGTGACCTGAGGTGATGTCATCTCCCCCTTCTGGGTCTGAGTGTTCACACCTACGAAACAGTAACATTGGTCTAGGGGACACTTCATGCTTATTTTGACATTCATGGGATGCTTACTAAGTGCCATACTATCTTAAAAGCTTTGCAAATGTTCACTCATGTAATTGTCATAATTTAACACTTCGGATATCCCCATTTTATAGAGGGGACACACTGAGGCACAGAGAGGTTAAGTGATTTCCCCAAGGGCACACAGCCAGGGAATAAGAGAGTCAGGGCTTGAACCCAGGCAGTCCAATGCCCTAGTCCACACTTAACCACCTCATTATAATGACACCTGCTTTCTTCTCCTCTCCGAATTTCTAGAAGTCCAGAGAACTGGCCCCATGGAGCCATGAGCCAGTCCCATATCTTTATTATCTTCTGAATCCTTTTGTGGGTTGAATTGTGTCCCCTGAAAAGATATGTCCAAGTCCTAACCCCTGGTGTGTGAACATGACCGTCTTTGGGAGAGGGTCTTTGCAGGTGTAATCAGGTGGAGATGAGAATGGGCCCTAATCAGTGGCAGGCGTTTATATAAGAGGAAGGAGAGGGAAGTGTGGAGACAGACACACCAAGACACGGAGACCCACCTGTGTGAGGCTGTGTGACATGGAGGCAGGATCCAGCCACGCAGCTCCAAGCGGAAAGCTGGAAGGCGGAGCATCGCCAGGAGCCACCCAGGGTGCAAACAGCAGGAAAGGCTTCTTCTCTAAGCCTTCAGAGGGAGCAAGGCCCTGCGGACACTTGATTTTGGACGTCTAGCCTCCAGAACTGTGAGAGAATAAATGTCTATTCTCTTAAGTCACTCATTTTGGAGCCATTTGTCACCGCAGCCCTGGGAACCCAAGACAGTGGGTAAGGAAAGCTCGGGGCTTTGAGCAGAGGCAGCTCTGGAAAACACCTCCTAGCTGGCAGGCTTCTCTCCCCACCCAGTCCTGGGCTCAGATCCTCTGTCTGCTGCCACCCCGCGTTTCACCTTGTGGCCTTATCACCACTCACCCAGGCTTACCTTGAATCCCAGAGAATTTGGGTCTTCAAATGCAAACTCCAGGCATGGGACAGCTGAGTAGAAAGGATGATTCTGGAAGTGGCCTGAATGGGGGGATGGGGTGGGGGGGTTGGGCAGAGATCTTAAACTTCATGGGGGCTGAGAACTGGGCTCTGGGGAAGGCTGGGAATTCTAAATGGCTGTGCTGCTTAAGCCCCAGTCTGTTACCTGCAAGGGAAAGTGGCTCAAGGGGACTCCAGGTGCCAGTCACACCCCCCCCTCAGCCTCCATCCCCCACCCTTCCAGGAGCAGGACTGATTCTGCCTGCTTCCTGGGGGATCACGAGCATTCAAGCATTCAATAAGACAGTGTGGGCGGGGGTGCTTCAGGGGACTGCCAAGTGGAAGGAAAGTTGGTTGGGAAGCCTCGTGCCTCTTCCCACTTGGGCAGGTTCCTGGAATCTGCGTCTCGCTCCTCAGCACCCTCTCCAAGCACGGGACCCAAAGCCTGGCTCACTGTGGGTGAGCGATTGCACTGAAGTGATTTCTGCCTTGTACCTGGTTCATCCTCCATGTGACAAAGACAGCATTCCAGTCCCCAAACATCCTTGTCTGCTGTCCTCCGTGCTAGGACAGCCCAGCAGGCATCCAGAGGCAATCCAGGCTGAACAACCAAGTCAGAGAAGTTCTTCTGCTCCGGCTAGCTCCCATCCCTCTCCACCCCTCCGTTCCTCCTGCCCAGCAGGACACTCCCAAGTCCCTCCCTACAGACTACTCTCCAAAATCCTCTTGCTGGGGCCTCCCTCTCAGTTGGCTGACACCTGCCATGCTGGGAAAGACCTGGGGTTTCAGGTAGACATTTAATGAAGGTCTGGGGAAACTTCAGGCCCCAGGGGATCCTAAGATGTGACTCTCTCACGGTGGAACCATCAATTCTCAGGCTTCTGACTAAGGTCATGTGTCTTGGACCCCACATGACATCTCTGCTTCTTTCACCCCTTCCTTGCCCCACTGCATCTGCCCACTGTCCCTGTGGCCCCCTCAGACTCCACCCTCCTTAGGCAGAGAGTCCAGAAAAAGGATGGGTCTTCTGCCCTGGATGTCGCCTGATGTGTGGTGAAGGAGGCAGGGAGGAGAGACCGAGTCGGACAGACCTGGACTTGAATTTTGGTTCTCCCATTTGCTGTGTGGCCTTGGGCAAGTTACTTCACCTCTCTGGGCTTGTTTTTGGCATGAGGAGGAACATAGCATCTACCTCCCAGTGTGTGGCTCAGAGCAAGTGAGCATGGCCTTCCTCCAGGCCCTGAGTGAAGTGCCCGACACGCAGTGAGGGCTTGAAAAGGCCAACGAAGTGTGATGGAAAGTTCCCAGGCAGTGGAGTCTGACGGGCATGGGTTTGAATCCATTCACCTCACCTCCTACCATGTGTCCTTGGGCGAGTCACTCCCGCTCTCTAAACTGCAGTGCCCCTGTTGCGCTGGGATAAAGACCCTTTTCTCGGGGTTTTACAAGGACTAAATGAGATGCGCAGGTGGAGGCCTGCTGGCTCCGTTCTGTTCTCCCGGAGCATGTACCTTTTCAGCCAGGGACTCCTTAACTCTAAACTCCAAGTTAGATTTCACAGACTCTCCTGGCAGACCTCTTGCTTCCAGATCTACTTGTCCTTGATACTATAAGCCTCTGGTTCTCTGGGTGGTCCAACTTTGTATCCCAGAGGCCAGACCTCTAGTCTGATGCCTCCTGGAGCTGTACCGAAAAGCCTAGCATTTTCCTTTGTGGCTTTGGCATGACCAAGGGCAGGAGGTGATGGCTCGGGGCTCTAGGGCTAGACAGGCATGGCCAAAGGTCTTGGCAGATAGCCTGCCCATGACCAAAGTAACTCAAGCCATCTGCTTGGCTGCACCATGGCCTGGGCAGGGGATGGCGGGGGGTGGGGGGGGTGGGGGGGTGGTTCCTTCCCTGATGGATCCACAGCTTGGACTTGTGGGGGGACAAGAAGATGTAGAGGGAGCCAGCTCTGCTCTGGTCCCAGGGAGAGGGGCCCCAGGGCCATGGCAGGCCCGGCACAGTGCTGAAGGGCCCGGAGGCAGCCCTGCTCCCTCAAGGAGGGGCTGCCCGCAAGCCTGTTATCACTGACCAGGCCCTTCCCATCAGCCCCAGCAGGAATTAGCAGAGGCTGCTAAGTGGCCTCCCGCGTCCTCCAGTGCTCCAGAGGAGGGGGGCAGAAGGGGTGGGGGGGGGAGCAGCATCAGCGGTGTGCGCATGGGGTGATTGTCATGGTTACGTTCTGACAAAACAGATAGCTCTGCTTGCTGCAGGCCGCCTAAGCGGCCACCGCCATGTGGGCATCCCTCAAGCCGGCTGCCAGGGCGCTGGGCACTGGGCTTGGGCACTGGAGCCCAGCCCTGGGCGCCCCCTCCAGCAACTCTGTGTGCGGGGAGGCCAGCTCTGGGGCTGTGGACCAAGGGAGTATTTGCCCAGACACGTGTTGCTTCTGGGGCAGGTAAGGGCTGGTCCAGCGTGTGGGGGGATGAGGGGCCGGCTGCTGGGCTGTCCCGGGTGTGTGTCCGGAAGGGCGCGCACGGCGGGGTAGGCATGATGAATTCGGGTGTCTCTGTGTGCTACTGGCTGCGCGAGTGTGTGTGTCTGTGTGCGTCAGGATGTGCACAAGGCGTGTTTGCATGAGGGGCGGGGGTCAGAGGAAGATGGGGCTCGGGCTGTTCCAGCACTAGAAGTGAGAGCTATTACTACCACATGTTGCTGCTGGAATCCTCCTCCCTCCCTCCCTCTCTCTCTCTCTCTCTCTCTCTCTCATCCTCTCTCTCTCCCTCGCGCCCTCCCTCTCTCTCTCTCTCCCCACTCCTAGCCCCACTCTCCCTCTCTCTGGAGCTCTCTGTCTATTTCTCTCTCCTTTTCCATGTGCGATTCTCCCTGCATCTCCTTCTCTCCGTGTCTCTCCTCTGTCTCTTCCTCCCCCCTGCCCTCCATCCCAGCCACCTGTTTCCGCCGTCTCCGGGGCCCCATCATCTCTTGCCTGTCCTCCGGAGCCCGGGGGCTGTCAGGAGCTCTGCAGGCTGTCCAGCCCTGGCTGCCTGGCTCGTGCTTGCTGCCCTCCAGGTGCCCAGCGTGTGACTGTCCCCCTCGCCACCGGCTGAGTGCGGCACATGTCCCCCGCCTCCTGCCAGGTAAGCAGGGCTCCAGGACGGAGAAGGGGTCCTGCGGGCGGTGGGAGGTGGGCAGTGGGAGGTGGGCAGGCGTGGGGGACTTGGCCCCGAGTGCGGCAGTGCTGTCTGCTAACACGTCAAGCCCCGCCGGAGCCCTGTCATTATATCTCCTGCAGCCCCAACAGTTCCGTCCGACGCGACACTCCCTCCGCACCACCGCACAGCAGCGGAGGCTTGGTGGAGGCTTGGTGGGTTGGAGGCCAGAGGCTTCCCCTCCTCTTCTCCCCCTGCAACAGCAACAGGCGCCTTCCTGTGTCTCTGTTCCTACTCCTTTTTCTTTCTTTCTTCTTTCTTTCTTTCTTTCTTTCTTTCTTTTCTTTCTTTCTTTCTTTCTTTCTTTCTTTCTTTCTTTCTTTCTTTCTCTTTCTTTCTTTCTTTCTTTCTTTCTTTCTTTCTTTCTTTCTTCTTTCTTTCTTTCTTTTCCTTCCTTCTTTCCTTCCTTCTTTCTTTTCTTTTCTTTTCTTTTCTTCTCTTTTCTTTTTTCTTTTTCTTTCGTTCTAGAAGTCTTTAGAGGAAGCAGAAGATTCTTCCTCTCCTCTGCTGGCATAGGAGCCTGATCCCTGGGTTCATTTGTCTGAACCCAGGCAGGTCCCGGGGAACTGGGCAGAGGCTCAGAGGGCACTGGATGAACTCCTGCCCTCCTGCCTAGGGTGGAGGGCACAGAGCATGGAGGCTCCCTTGGTTAGCTGGGCTTGGAGGGTGCTGAGCACGTGTGTATGTGGTGTACAGGATGTGTGTTGACAAGTGTATGGGGCATGTGTGTGCAGGGGTGTGTCCCTGAACAGTAGGGATATGTATGGTGAGCTCCATAAGTTGGTAAAGGGGAGGGGGGTAGCACAAGTATAAATGTGTTCATGTATTTAGGGGTACTTGTGTGGGATGCCCTGTGCCTGTAGGGATTTAAGAGTGTGGGGCACATGCGTGTGTGCACGCACGTGCACACATGCACGTGTACAGATGATTGTGGATTGAACCTGACCCAGAAGCTGCAGGGGAGGATCCCTGAGGCATCACCCAGGTCTGGTTAGTGTCCCCCTCCAGGAAGAGTGCAATTTTCCATCCAGCCCCACACAGCTTGTGATCTAGGGCCCAAGGTGAGATGGGCACTGTGTTCTGATGGGTGGACTGCAGACCCTACTGCTTTTTGGACATGAAACAGGCCAAGGTTCCCAGCCAGGGGGGTAGGTAACTAGGGGTCGTGGCCTTGCAGAAAATAGCATGAGGACCAACCCCAAATCCAGGCCAGACTAAGCTCTCAGTAGAGATTCCAGCCATTGGCCATTGGTTTGCTGGGGGGTGGAATGGGCTGTTAGTGAAGTCGTCCTGACCCAGAGGGAAGAAGCAACACTTCTGTGCCTGTTGGTGTCCCTCACCATACGCCACTTTGAGTGGGCACCTGCACTGGTCCCCTGGCCTCTCCTTCACCAACAAATGATGCTGACTGTGGTTCTGCAGGGGGACAGCTCCACAGGGAAAGGAGACAGCCCTGGAAGAGTGAGGACAGTGGAGGAATCCCATCCAGGGCTCCAGGTCAGCCACTCCCCCAGGACCTTGACCTCAGGTTTCAAGCTGTCCTTTCTCCTGGGTGAGTGCATCCCTTCTAGCACCTTCTGGCCGAGTCCCTCCATCTACATGGCCAAGGTAACCAAAGGCCAAGCCAACCTAGACTTCTCATGGTCTCACTAGCATCTCCAGTCTGGCAATGCCAAGTAGAGGGTCACCACAAACAAAATATCAACAGACTTTCCTACGGGCATTGGGAACAGCCCAGTGGGCTCAGTGAGCAAAGTGCCTCTAGGTCACCAGGGATGAACACATCCTGTCATCCCATTTAACCTCCTTTAAGAGAATGTGACCACTGGGCACTCCATCATTAAAACCCTGCCGGTGCTCTTGGGGGACACTTACCCAGGAGCATGGCTGACACGTGAAGCCTTCTGGGAGAAGGGGTTGGGATCAGAGGTGTTCAGGGTGGGGCTAAGAAGGCTTCCTGGAGAAGGTGGTGTTGGAGTGGGGACATGGAGGCAGCAATTAGGGGGGATGAGGTTATATGGATGGACAGAGAGGAGCAGGGGAGGGTTCATACGGACTGGAGGTATGAGTACAGGTTGGGAGGGGCAAGAGGTCTTTGTCAGTGAGCATCAGGTAGGTCAGTTTGAATGAACAGACAAAGTAGGGTGGAAAGAGGGAAAAGCATGACAATCATCTGGGTACCTGGATGCCAGGTTCTGTACTGAGTATTGGGGTCCCTGTCCTCAAGGAGCTTGCTGTCTCCAGTAGGGAGATCAACATT
The DNA here is from genome assembly GCF_037043125.1 of Eumetopias jubatus. Taxonomy (NCBI): domain Eukaryota; kingdom Metazoa; phylum Chordata; class Mammalia; order Carnivora; family Otariidae; genus Eumetopias; species Eumetopias jubatus. The sequence goes on along the minus strand of NW_028274810.1, from coordinate 92,434,225 downwards.
AATCAACTAGCCAAGATTATGTAAAATAGTGCCCAGAAGAGCACTTGTACTTGAGGTCTGCCTGAGCTAGCCAAGAGGAGAATGCAATGGGGTTTCTCTGGACCTGAGGCTCAGGGATGGGTCCAGGCTGGAGAGACACATTGTGAAGTTGGCTGCTCATACACTGGAGCAGGGCAGGTGTCAACCACTTTGGGACAGCAGAGAAGGCCTGAGGTGGGCCCTTGAGGAATGTTTGCCTCCATGCCCAGTCACTTGCCTCATGGAGGGATGAGTCTGCCAAAGACACAGAAAAGGGGCAGCCGGAGGGAGGGATCAGTGCCTTGTATCTTCCCTGCCCTGGGTTGTCCCCTTGCCAGGGACCTTACCCCTGGTATTTTATTTAATCCTTACATTATAGCTGATGAAACTGAGTCTTGGAGACCTCCAAGCACTAGGTTTAAGGTCACCTAGCAAATAGCAGAGCCATTGCACCAGAAATGAGGCAAGGGATGCTCCTGGGCGCATGCTACGTGCCTGGTGCCAGGACAGAAGAAGAATGAGAAAGGCCTCTGTGCCATCCCCTTGGAGATGTTAGAACCCTCATGGAGGGGGGTGGTTATAGCAGAATACTGCTGTGGGGGCTCAGGGGAGGGAACCTCACACCAGATAAAGGGATCAGGGAAGTCTTCAGGGAGGAGGCAGGACTCAGGGCCCAGAGGACCAGGAGGTTTAGAAACTGACAGATGGGACAATGGTTTCTGGATGGAGGGAAACGCATAAACAAGGACATGGATTTGGGGGCTCAAGGGGTCTAAAGAAAAACAAATGTACTTTTGTATTCCTGTACAAAATGCTTTGCCAGGAACATAGTGTTAAGAGGAGACGAGTAATATAGGATCAGGCAGAAGTGAATAGGTGGGTGACCATCAGGGAGGCTGATTTTTACATGAAGGAGCTAGGCTTCAGCCAAAGCTATTGGCAATCCTGAAGCAAGGAAGCATGGGTCAGATGGGGACCCCAGAAACACAAATTGACAAATTCACCTCTTGAATAGTCACTGGGATCTGGGGGGATCACAGTCCTTAGTTTGAAACTCTGTGCTAGATGTTGCACTGTGAATGTTCCTGAGTTCCGGGTGATCCTAGTACAAAGCTCCTCTCCTTCTTCCTGTAACCGCACTAGCAATCACACTGCTGGGCCCAGGACACAAAGTGTTTCCTTCCATGGGTGCCATTCTGGAGACAGTGAGGGACCCAGGGTCAAGACCGGCAGCTGGAGTGGATGCTCCCAGTACAGCCTAGAAAGGGGCCATGGGTGAGAGTGGCTGGAGGGCAGGGGATGGGTTCTCCTGGTTGGCCATGTATCTCCCCTGTTCCTTATTCAGATCCCATAATAGGGGTCTCAGTAATCATTATCTGAGACCCCACAGATGTGAGGTTGTAGGTTTTAAAAAAGTCACCCCAATAGAAGAACATTAATGAACTGACCACTTAAAAAGTAGTTCCCACCTGAACATCTCTCCTTGCTCAATGCCAGCATCCATCCCTGCCCATCACTTAATACCTACATCCATCAGGCTCTCTTTGGGTTTGGGGTGGTGTCAGCAACTGAATATACAATGCTGGAAGATCATAGAATGAAACCGAAATCTTGTGAAGGTTGTAGGATTCAATGAAGCCAACCAAAGGGGACATTGGAGGGCTCTTCTAATCACACACAAAGTCACAGATGAATGAGAACCCTGAAGAGGTAGACCAGTCACCAAGGGAAGAGGAAATTGGCGACAATGAGTTCATGATAGGAAACTTGAATCGTTACACTGTGACCGTGAAACAAGAAATGAAAAAAAAAAAGTCATATCATGCTAGCATATTATTTTGCACAAAAAAATTTATCTCTCCCAACCCAATCAATATTTGATTTGTTCTTTGTTCATTGAAAGGGTTAGCACATGGCTGCAATTATAATCTTGGTCCAATATAAGATTCTATTTTCATATTTTTAGTTTCACTTTTCAAAATAAAATCCCAATTGGAAACTTTTTTTTCACTTACTATTTCATGTGAAATTTTGGCCCCTAGCTTAAGTGGATTCACTTTGAATGGTCTTGTTCGGGTCCAATTATTGGGGTATATGGAGGTCATTCATTCATTTACTCAACATTTAATGAGCACCTGCTGATTGCCAGACACTCTTCTAAGCAGTAGGGGCGATTGTCAACAAAATATACAAAAATCTCTGCCTTCGTGGAGCTTATATTCTAGTGGACCCACCGGCCAAGCTCCCCTCCCCACCTCTTACCCCCTTCCCAGCATTGTGATTTCTGTCCCTGGACCATCATCTTTGCTCAGAGACCCAAACATTCATGGTTCCACTAGCCAAGTTAGATTAGATCGTGCTGCAGTAAAAAGCAGCAACATTTTCATTCTTGCTCTGCTGCACATCCGAAGCGGGTCATGCATATTGTCACATAACACAGTCGCTCTTAGATCCAGGATAACAGAGTCTCCTCGTGGACACATGTCCCCATGATCACAGTGGCAGGGAACAAGACATGGCTAAGCACACACCGGCTTTGAAAGCTTCCTCCTAGAAGTGACGCACCTCACTTCCTATCAGTTCATTGGCCAAAGCAAGACACACAGCCGTACCTTCTAGGGGACAGCCTACCAAGTGCCCAGAGGAGGAGAATTGGAAAGGTCTGCCCAACAGGGTGAAGATCACACGTGGACTTCTTTGGGACAGGGGCACCATAGTCTTTACGAGGATGCCAATAGAAAATGGGGGGAAGAGCAAGATGTACCTTGCATTGAATCCCCCCAGGCATCTCGGCCCCCAAGCCTAGCCACTGAATACCTTGTGGCCAGTGGAGTCATCTTCTGCCACCCTCAAGGCCAACCTAGCAATGCGGCTGGAGAGTCTTCATAGTGTCTTAGTTATCTCGGCCTGCTGTAATAAGAATACCCTAGACTGGGTAGTTTAAGCAGCAACTTACCTCTCACAGTTCTGGAGTCTGAGATCAGGGTGCCAGCATGGTTGGCTTCCTGGTGAGGGTCCTCTTCCTGGTTTATAAACAGCTGGGCACCTTCTTGCTGTGTCCTTACGTGGTGGGGAGAGAGGGCTCTGACTTCGTCTTCTTTTCATATAATCCCATTGTGGGGCTCCACCCTCATGATTTCATCTACATCTAATTGCCTCCCAAAGGCCATCTCCAAATACCATCATTGTGGGGACTAGTGTTTCCACATATGAATTTGCGGGGACACTGACCTTCCACCCATAGCATAGAGAACACGCTGCTGTAAGAGCTCCAATTCTTCTGTGTCCCTTCCCCACTGAGCCTCAGTCCCCGATCCTTAAAATGGGTATAATAATCTTTATTTTGCCCCAAATCCAGAGCTCCAATTAATTCATGGATGTGAAAGTATATCCTAAATCGCTCCATATGAGGCATGGATGTTCATTATTCATACTTTTGTGGAACAGTGGTAGATATGAAAGGGTAAATTGGTCAGAGACTAGAACCCCCTCACTACTTTGAATTCCATCATTTTCAATTCTTTGAACTTCGAAGTTTTTTCTAAGAGACTCCTCGAGAGCCCATCGGGAGGTCTCACCTTGACCAGCTTTGGCCCTCAGCCCATCTTCCCCCACACAGGCCAGAGCTGCCCGCTCACCTTCAAAAGACAGCCCTCTCTCGTTCACATGGCTTCAGGTCGCCCCTGACCACCTCAGCTGAGTCGTATATACCTGTGCAGATGCGGGCAGCCCTGACTCCGGGCCAGGCGCTGTGCTTAGCGCTTCACACATATTGCTTTACCGCATCCTGATGACCCTCAAAGCAGGCCTGCTACCGTGCCCATTTTACAGATCAGAAAACTGAGCTCAGAGATGAAGTGACTTGCCCTTGTCACTCAGAGGTACAAGTCAGAGCCTGGCTTCCAACCTAACTGTTGGGACTCCAGAGCCTGAGCTCTTGACCCTCAGGCTGGCTGACCAGGGGGACTCCGCTACTGGCCTCCTCTCTTCTTGTCACCAGCTGGTTGTCTTCTACTTTCTGTTGCTGACCACCCCACTCTGTATCTTGGACTCTAGGAGAAGGCTTTTGTCTTGCTTCTGAGCCTGTGAGGTATCGTTAGTATGGCTTCTACTGGCATGGTGACAGATGCAGAGGTACGGGAAGGAGACTGCCGGACTTCTAGTCCCACACCTATCACTGGCTAGCTTTGTGACCTTGGGCCAGTTTCTTAACCTCTCTTATGCGCACCCAGATCATCTGCAGAAAAAAAAAAAAAAAAGAACGCATGAAAAAAGAAGTGCTATAAGCTCATGAGGAACCAGTGTACTAATCCACATAAACTGCTTAGCGCAGTGCCTGATTCGGTGACAGTTTGTTGTAAGTGTCGGGAGCCTCTAAATCCTATCTCCTTAAGCCTGGTTGGCAGTGGGGACTCCATCTCCTGCACCCAGCTCCTTCCACTGCCTCCCCAGATTCCCTGCTAACCTTCAGCTGGCTCCTCAGCAGCTGGAGCCCTCCCAGGAAAAGGGACCCTGTAAAACCTCTTCTGAGTTTCTCCTGCACTGTTACCCCCTGAGACCCATTTGGAGGCCTCTCTGTGTGCCTGCAATGCTCTGTTTGCCTCTTAGCTCGGATGATTTCCCAGCGGGAGTTGCCTCAAATATGCTGACTCTATAGGAGGAGAGCATGACGTGGATCCATCATTGCTGCTTGAAACTTGGAGAAGGAATGTCAGAGGGTGGGAGCCAGTGTGGTGTGGAACCTGGAGATTTTGCCCCAGTTGATGCCAGGGATGGCACCCTCTGAATAAGAGCAAGCAGGCTCTCGGGTGCCCTGATGGGGCCTTGGCACCTGGATTTGACTAGGAAGCAGTGGAAGGACACAGTTAACAACCTATGTTCTGGAGCCAGACGGCTAGGGTTCAAATCCTAACTGCACCACCAGCTTGCTGTGTGACCTTGAGATTTCTTTAACCTCTCTGGGCCTTGGTTTCCTCTGCTATAAAGTGAAGATGATCTGCTTCATAAGGTCTTCATGGGGCTTAAACGAGATAATCCCCTGGGGAACCCCAGAAACAGTGACACCTCTGAAAGTAGCCTAAAAGTCAGACATGTGGCCCCCTTAAAATGGAAACCTTAAGATGAGGAACCGTAGAGGGCGCCCGGGCGGCTCAGTCAGTTAAGCATCCGACACTTGATTTTGGCTGAGGTCATGATCTCAGGGTTGTGAGATCAAGTCCCAGATTGGGCTCTGTGTTCAGCGGGGAGTCTGCTAGAGGTTCTTTCTCTCCCTCTGCCCATCCCCCTGCTCATGCTCTCTCTCTCGCTCTCTCTCAAATAAATAAATAAATCTTAAAAAAAAAAAAAAAGATGGGGAACCCATGCACATCTGTTCCTTAGAGCAGCTGGGAGCACTCAATTTCTTCTGGGTGGACCCTGGGCTTTCAACTTGGGAGAGAAGAGAGAGGATTAATTCTCCAGGCCCATCTCTTCATGTTGTTAGATAAAGATGCCAAGACTGGGTCAGAGTTGGGAGGTAACCCTCACCAGGTCACTGCAATAAGTATGGAGGGACCTTGTGGTTAACAGCTCAATCTCTGAAGCCAGAGTCCAAATCCCAACTCCATCACTTATGAGTGTATCACCTGAGCAAGAGATGCAAACTCTCTTGGCCTCAGTTTCTTCATCTGGAAAATGGGAATAATAGACTTGCCTCCTTCATAGGTTGTCCTGAGGTTTCCTGGGGCTGAAAGGCACTTAGAATATGCCCAGCAGATATTAATTGCTCGACATATCTTAGCGGTTAACTACTTTTATTTTTTTCCCAAGATTTCATTTATTTATTTATTTTGAGAGAGAGAGAGCAGGGAGAGGGGCAGAGGGAGAGAATCTCAAGCAGACTCCAGGTTGAGCCCAGAGCCTGATGCAGGGCTTGGTCTCACCACCCTGAGATCATGATCTGATCCGAAATCAAGAGTCGGACGCTTAACCGACAGAGCCACCCAGGCGCCCCTAGCTGTTATTATTTCTAACGAGCTCTTTCAGCCACTCTTCTATGTGCTAACAAGGAATGAGACCGCTTCAGTCCCTACCCCCCAGGGCAAGGTGGACAAAGACAGATACTAAGCCAGCAATCCACCCGTCTTTGCGTCCCCCCAGGCGCACTGAGAACGGGATCCAAGTGATGGGCACTGGCAGAGTGTGACGGCAGGGTCCCAGGCTGGGGCCCATACAGAGTGGTCGGCAGAGCCGGCACTCGGGCCTGGGGACCTTGTCCAGTGCCCTCGGCCCACGCAGACTGTCTGTGCCATCTGAGGGCACAGCCTGTGTGGGGGAGCAGCCTCGCAGCAGGGCACAAACCGACCTGGGACCTCAGAGGAAGTTAAGGCAATGAATCTACGCTTCAGCCAACCCCCAGGCTGGGTGCTGTGGGTAAGGGGGTCCCTGAGGTGGCTGGACAGCAGGTCTGGGGACCATGGGTGGTCATGACCACCGTGGGGAAAAGCCAAAAACACAGGTACCCAGATGCGGCCTGAGTTGGTGGGAGAGCAAGACCAGGAAGAAATCCCAGATAGGAAAGGAAGTGAAAGCCTTGCCAACATGAATTGAGGAGGCGGCCCTGGGGTAAGCAAGCCCTCAAGATGTGGTGTCTCGCTTGCAATCCTTGCAAGAGCCCAGGGGGGATAAACTGCCACTTTACATGCCCATTATACAGAAGGCAAAGCTGAGTTTCAAAGAAGTTGCTGCGAGAAAGAATCGACAGGAAAGAAGAAAGGCCATTTTCCGAAGCAGCCAAGTAGCTTCCTAGCCTGTCATTCCATCACTTCCAAGTGTTTGGGGAAAGCACAGGGCAAGGGTGTCTCTTCAATTTCCTAGAAGCCCCCTGTGCAAGAGAGCAGTTCTAGAAGGCAAAGGACTGCGGGGGGGATTCTAAAACAGCCCTTCCCCAGGGCCATCCTCCCATGAGCTCCTCAGCGCCCAGGGAAGCATGGACAAAGCTGAAGCCACAGGTGACCACTTAGTGCCTTTCCTGGGGCCACGGGGATGCTGCTGGCTCAGCGCAGGGGGCTCACCTTGCACGTGGCGGCCCTGGAAAGATGGGTGCAAACTGCATTCATGTCAATGGAGTCCAATTTTCCCAGTGATGGGGTGGTTCATTTCCAAATGACCCTTGGTGGGCAGAGACCAACGCCCCCAGAGACCTCCCGGGGCCCCCAGGAAACAGGCATCTGTGCACCTGCCAACCAGCACTGCCTATGAGGACTCACAACACCTTGTCAATGGTGGACAACAGACAGTCTTCAGAAACCCGGCAGCCCTCATGCGGGGCTTGGAGGACGTGCAGTTTTCAATGTGACTGTGCTTCTTCCTCCCTCCTGTAGCAGGCCCACACGCAGCCTCTTAGCTGGAAGCTTCTGCCGCCGTGGGCAGCTTGGGCCTCAGCCACCTGCAGGGCTGGCGGACCTGGACATCCGCACTGGCCGGGCTCCAGGTCTCTCTCGGCAGTGCAGGCACGCCAAGCACTGAGCGGCCTGGGCATCTTCTGGCCTGATTACCCCCCAGTTCCCCACCCCAGAAGACTACATCTGTCCCTGGGATGGGATCCTACAGGCTTTGGGCTGAAATCGAGAGATTTCTCGCACTGTTAGCTGCTTTAAAGGAACCCATAGCCAAGGCCTATTCCCACCCCGATACATTCCAGCCTGTTCATTTATTCATTCATTCCCTCACTCATTCAATCACTGGACAAATGGAGCACCTGCCAGCATCCATTCAGGCCATCAGTGAGCACCGACTATGGGCCAGACAGTGGCGGGGGCGGGGGAGGGGCGGGCGGGGGGCGGGGGGGGCAGCCCTGGCCTCAAGGGCTGGGAGCTGATGGGGCAGGACACAAGGCCTCAGGACAGAGTTCCTGTCCGTCGTGCTCGCCTCTGGGGCCCAGGCCCAGCACAGTGTCAGTACATGAGAGGCGCTCCTTCTACATCCGTTGAGTGGCGGGTGAGAGAGTGGGCGAGGACTTCACGGAGGTGGTGGCATTTGAGCTGGGCCTTAAAGGATGGGTGAGCGCTCCTCTGGGGGGCAGGGTTGGGGTCGGGACCGCTCAGAAGTAGCCTCAGAAGAGACGTGGAAGCAGGAAAATCAGGCTTATTTAGAGGAAGAGCAAGTGGTCTTGACTGGTTAGAGCATGGGGTGGATGGGGCAGAGGGGCGGGGCTCAGAAGCACAGATGTGGTCCCAACGGGGGAGGTAGAGAGAAGGAGACCAGAATGTGAGAACCCCAGAATTCTAGAAGCTTAGGACAATCAGGCCTGAGAACCTGCCCCAACTTTGAAGGGACTGTTGGTGTTGCTGTGTGTGGGGGGTGGTCCTTGAAGCACAGGTTCCCAGTGGGGGCATGAAAGCATGGACTTTCTGAACAGCTCGGTGACAAGGAAAAGGATTAGAACCCCCAGCCCAAGGCGAGTAGGCAGGGGGCAATGCCCGTATTGCTTGGCGGGTTCATGGTCTGGCCCAGGCCTGGCTGAGACCACTCAGCTGGGGAGACCTGGCCGTGTGGACAGAGTCTGGGGGCATCTGGCCAGGAGGAAGGGGAGAGGTCTCCAGAATGGCGTTCCACATGGGGAAAGGAGGGCTGCCGGGCTGTCTCTGGGACAAAAAGTGAATTGGGGAGGAGAGGGTACAGGGCCCATTTCAGCAGCAAGGCCCGAATCAGAGGGCTTACTGAGGTGGGCTCTTGGGCAGGGACCTTCCCAGCTTCCCAAGGATCTTGCCAGCCGTGCCAACTTGGCATCTGTGCAAGCTCACCCAGCCCAGGAAGGGGCCCTTGGAAGAGAAGCCTCCAGCCCCATCCAGGACCCACTAGCTTTCTGCCCACTCGCTTGCAGGCATTCTGTCCTTTATCCATCCAGTTTCCAAGGAGGTGGGCACTGTTGTGGTCCCATTTTACAGATGCGAAAGCTAAGGCACAAAGAGGTTAAGCGACTTGCTCAAGGTCACACAGTATGGAAGGGGCAGAGTCCAGCTGAGGAGCTGGCCCAAGGCCACCAGGAAGTAGTCATCTAAGACTCTCACCCAGGTAGTGCTCCAGATTCTGGGACCTGGCTGCTAGCCACAAGCAAGTTTCCCCCCTCTCCTATCCCTTTCTGGCAAGCAGGCGGGAGGCCCCTCTCCTTGATGCCGAGACCCTGATGCAGGCATTCCCCAGCCTGTCGTGATGATGGAAGACAAGCAGGGTCCCCACTCTCTCTTCTCCTGGCTCCTTTCCTTTCCCTGGACGACGTGGCCCCACATGACATCTAAACCAAGTCACACTGCCTGCTGCAGGTCCCCGTTGGCCCAGTCTGTTCTCAGCCTAGAGCCCTGCATCCCAGGCTGCTCCAAGACAACTGGGGCGCAGACCACAGCCTGCCCAGAGGCATCTTCTAGAGCCGGCGGCTGGGGGGAGGGGGTGGCGGTGTGCAGGGCTGGCTGAGCTCATGTGCTCAGAATCATAGCGGCAGCTCGAGGGGCATCACAGCTAGGGGAAGCCCCACGTCCTGAAGCCCACGCTCCCCAGGCTCCCGGGGCTCCCTCCTCCCTCCCTCTCCTGGGCTCAGCATGGACTGGGAAGCGGCTGGAGAAGGGGAAGGGCAGGCATTAGCTGGCAGCAGGCTGCTTCCTATCCCACCCAGCCTGACCATTCACCAACACACTTCCCGACGTCCCCCAGCACCTCATTTCCCTCACCCTATAGGGAGGGTGGGTGTGAGCATTAGCAATGCCTCTTAAAGCACTACAACCTGGTAGGGGCCCCATGTAGAGGTCCCCCTCTGAACGGAGCCCCGCGCAGGGAGCTGGGACCCAGGCACAGAAGGAGGGGCACCCACGTTCTTGCAGCGCCCGGAGTTGCCAAGCATCTCCGATGAGCAGTTACAGTGCTTCGGGTAACAGCTGTGGCAGACAGGTGCTCAGAGGCTGTGGAAGCCCCGGGGGAGGGCATGTCTGATAGACCGGGGTGTCGGGGACGGGGGGGCTTCAGAGAGGAGGGAACAGTGAAACTGGACCTTGAAGATTGAGCTGGACTTTGAAAGGCAGAGAAGGAGGCGATCATCCTCCCAGGAAAAGGCCCAAGGGTGAGAAAAAAGCTGTTCTGTTCAGGGCACAGTGAGAAGGTCAGGGTGTCTGGAACAAAGTGACCATGCAGAACGTGGCAGGAGGCGACACTGGACAGAGAAGGGGACCCAATGGGGACGAGCCCTGAATGCCATGCTGAGGGTTTAACCTGTCCCAACAGACAAGAGCAATGGGGAGCCATGACGCTCAGGGTAAAGATGGAGTGTGTGTGTGTGTGTGTGTGTGTGTGTGTGTGTGTGTGTGTGTGTGTGTGTCTGCGTGCACGCGTGCGTGCCTGAGGTGACAGAGTGAACTGGGAGGGACGCAGCCTGTAAGTTGAAGGACCAAGTCAGAGATGGTGGAGATGGTCCAGGGCAGGGTAAGGAAACAGCAGTGGTGGAAATGGAGAGATGAGGAAGAGAGCTCCTGGGGACTAATGTCACAGCTCGGGGGGCAGGTTCAGCAGGAGGCAGCACAGCCCCACAGCGAAGCAAACCCACGGACTCTGCAGTCCTTCTACCTGCGTCCAGCTCCCAGCCCCGTGAGCTACCGGCTGTGTGACCTTGGACAGCCTACCTCACCTCCCTGAGCTTGGTGTTTTCATCTATAAAACAGGGATGCTAGGAGTACTTACCCCAGAGGGCTGTTGCCAAGCTTTATAGATAAAGCCCGTGGAATGACGTTTCATTCATTTCAAAGAGAAATATTTATGGAGCATCTACTAGAACGGGCATTACTGTCTCGGTAGTGGGTATCCAGCGGAGGAACTGAAACCACCCCCGTGCCCTCGTTGCAGATGACCCTCTGGAGAGTTGGGGAGACACGTCAAACCAGAATATGCAGTGTGCCAGACGGTGACAAGTGCTTGGGAGAAATCAAGGGAAGAGGGCTCGGGAATGCTGAGAGTTGGTGATTTTTAGAGCGACCTACGTGACCGAGTGAGCGATTTTGGAGATGGAGCCCTCGGGGGTGGTGTCCCAAGCTCACGGCGTGGGAGTGCAAGTGGCAAGTGAGCTGGAGCGGGAGCAAAGGTTTCGGAGGGCCAGGGGGCAGGGGATAAAAGCTCAGGGAGTTGGACGCACCATCGCTATGGATGCTAAAGTCACCAGGCTGATGGCAGGGCTTGGGGAGCAGAGGAAGACGGGAGCCAGGTGCCAAGTGTTTGCTACAAGAAGGGTGTAACCGGGACCTTGGGAATGGCAAGCACCACGGAGAAGGGGTTTTATAGGCAGATTAAAAAAAAAAAAAATGGTGGTCTTGGAGCAGCAGCTGAGACCAAGGAGGCACCTCCTGACTCTGAGGGGTGACAAGGAGTCAGCCTTGGACAGGGACTCCTAGAGAACCCCAGCAGAGGCCCAGAATACAGGGCGCCCGCTGACTGCAGAGTGGTGGCCGCAGGAGGCACAGCGGGAGGCTCGGGGGGTGGGGGGTGGCCAGAAGCTGGCTCAGGGACACAGAATCACAGCATCCCCTGTGGACAGACCATCTGTTAGAAGATGGTGGGACCCTGGTGCTGCCAGCGACCGTGTATTTGGACCCTTGACATAAACACTGTTATGAGAGCCTAATGGATTTAGCATCAGTATCTTCTCTGAGGAGCTGCCCTGGGCCTGGTGGTCAGAGAACATCTCTCCCTCAGCCGGGTGAATGAGGAACCCAGAAACTGCCAGCCTGGTGTTATGATTCATTCATTCATTCATTCATTCACTCATTTCACTGTGTATTTATTGGGCACCTAGTATGTGCCAGGCAAGTACTGGGTACTTTCTATACATTATTCGATGTGATCTTCATGGTGCTGGTGAGGCGGGAGCCAGTGGCCTCTCCACTCGCCCTGCTTTGCAGACGAGGGCGCTGGCATCCAGGGACTAAAGCGCACCCACGTCAGGGAGTGAAGCAGTCAGTTATGCACCAGGACTCACGTCTGGGCTTGTCTGACCCCAGACAGGGCTCCCCGAAGGACAGGGATCGCTGGACATGTACAGGCTCTAGACCATCAGGAACAGTCTTGGTTTCACCCGTCACCCCGGGGACCTCCTATAACCTGGGTGTTTCCTAAGGCCTGGAGGCTACTCCAGCCAGGATGGTTGGAGAGAGGAGCCCAGCACCATTGGCTCTGGTTTCTACTTCTCACAGGGTTGGCCCTGGGCCGCTTCAGGGGAAAGTCCTATACAAGCACCCACTTACCCCTCTGTCCTTCCACGCCACCCCCCAAACTCTTGTGCAAAGCCAAATGCATCTCTCTTTGGGCCTCAGTGTCTCCGTCTACAAAACAACAATGTGCCTTATAAGGTGCTTGTGAGGATTAAGTGAAATGATACATGCATCCAGCACATTCCATGTTCAATAGATTCCAGTTGCCATTACTATTCGTCCCGCACTCCCCTTCCTCTGCTGCTAGATTGCTTGTAATCTCCTCAAGGACAGAGCTGTGTCTTATCTTCATATCCTCAGTGGTTAATTCGGGGCTTGGAATATAGGAAGTGCTTATCGGTGCTGGCTGAATTGATGAAAAATACGCATTGTTTAGGCTCCAAAGAATTTCAAGTTTACTCTTCCCAAGAAGGGAAGGTATTGATACTGTTAAAAGGTCGGTTCTGACAGGGGGGCCCACACCCTCCCCCACTTCCTGGGCAAGGTGCCCAAGGGGTGGGCCCCAGGGACAGTGTGGGAAGATGCCCCTTGGCCAAACTCCATCCCAGGATGGACTGAAGCTAAAGGCCAAGTTTGTCACCCATCTGGGCGCTGGGTCCCTGAAGCTGCATTCCTCAGTCAGCCTTCCAGCCAGGAGTGACCCAGGCTGAGGAGGAGGGAGGGAGGGAGTGTGGGTGGCAGCTGAGGTGGCTCAGGAAATGAACTCCGCCATCTTGTTCTGCCCCCTGGGAGCAGTTAGGCTTTGCTCAGCCACCAGGACAGAGAACACGCCTGAGAGAAGGCAGCTGGGGATACAGCAGTCCCCTCCCGGCTCCTTATCTGCTTCCTGCTGTCAGTCAGCCTGCCCAGATAAGGCAAGGCCGGGAGCTGTCTGGGCCGGAGGCCCAAGGGAGAACATAATTAAAAAGACACTGCCAGGCAGAGAGCGTGGGAGCACCAGAGGACCCTAGCAGGGCTCGAGGAGGATCTGGAGGGGATGACTTCCTTTCTTTGAGAAAAGGCAGAGTAAAAAGCACACATTGAACAACCTTGCAAATAACAGCAACAGGCTACCAGCCCACAGAAGCTTTGCCGAGCTCACGCTCCACAGGGAGGAAAACCTGGAGCGAACCCAACCTCAAATTTGTATTCCCCATCCTTTGACTTCGCTTCCCGTTCCCACCACACCCTTCAAGCACAGCGATGACCTGGGAGGGTCTCGGGAGCCCAAGAGACAATGGACACATCACTGCCCTGAGAAGTGCTCGGTCCATCCCTGGGGATCGACGACAGTCATCCATTCCCGTATTCATTTCATCAGCACTGAGGACACAACCAGGAGTGCACCCTGTAAGTGGGATGACAGACAGCCACAAACTAATCTCACACAACAAACTACACCCCTACGAATGGACGGAGGTGCTCTGAGGGAGAGGCTTGGCTCTGCGGGAGGCAGACGAATGGAGAACAGGAGGATGCTGGGCCCGGGGAGCGTGGCTTCCCCACGGGGTGACCCTCGGTTGACAATGAAGGACAAGGAGGAGATTACTAGCTACCAGTTTAAAAGTGGGTGGTGGGGTGAATGGTGCGACAAAGGTGGGAGATCACAAGACACGTTTGAGGAATGGACTGGAAGCTGGGAGAGCCGCCAAGGGCTGTGTGATGACGTGGGGACTGACCCACTGGAGAGGCCAGCTGGGCCAGACCACACAGACACCTAAAGGTTTCGGCCTCTACCCCAGGAACAGGTGGCGGGGGATGGAGACCGCTCTACTTGGTGCGTTGCTACGGGGGCCTGGCCACTGAGGAGAGGCTGGATGGGAGTGGGGGGGATGGTAGATTTAAGCGGCCAACGGGGAACTGCAGTCCAGATAGACAGGGCGGTGCCTGAGAGGAGGTGCCTGTGGCGGAGAATGGATAGGCGCCAGGGCGTTTGCAGAGATAAATCACAAGCCTCGGCCATGGACTGGGTATGGGGGGGAGGAGTGAAAAAGAGGCGGTGCCAGGAATGACTCCCGGCTTTGTGACCTGCACACCTGGAGGAATCAGGTGGCTCCTTTCACTTGAGGATCTTTTGGGGGTACTCCTTACTCCCCTCACAACCTGGCGGTGGTGGGTAGATTCATTCTAGATGCACTCAGAGAAGGAGGCATGTGGTGCCTCATTCTGCCGAGGAGGCAGCCATAGCTCAGAGATTAAGGGACTGACCAAGGGATGGGGTCAGAGTCTGAGTCCCTGGACCCCCAACCAGAGTTCGGGGAGCACGGCACATTGGGGAGAATTCCAAGTTGGCCGTGAACCTGCTTGGGCTCTCGCCCTGACTCTGCTCCCTCCTGCTGAGTGAACCCAGGCAGGTCACACGTCTTCAGGCCTCGGTTTCTCTGCTGTGAAATGGGCAGAAATGGAATTCCCATTTCTCTCGGGGATGGTTGAGAATGAGCAGGAGTCATTCCCCGGGAAGGACGTGGGGAGAACGGGGAGAATGCTGGCTGCCTGTGGGGGTGGAAGTGGAGGCCTGGGCTGGGAAGGGATGGGGGGGCCTATCTCCCCACTTCCCACCCTTCCTGTCTCTTGCAGGCCCTGAAGGCTGAGTAGCCAGCGGGATGCCTGGTCTGCTGAACCAGATCACAGGGGCAGCCCTGCCCCTCACCGCCTCTGACGTCACGTCCTTCGTCAGTGGTTATGCCCTAGGGCTGACTGCCTCCCTCACCTATGGCAACCTGGAAGCCCAGCCCTTCCAGGGTGAGGACCCCTGTTGCGGCTTCCCCAGGGCCCCCCTCCCCCGTGGGTAGTCCTCATCTTGACAGGTACTAGCTGATCCACACAGGGCAAGTCATGTACATTTCCGGAGTCTCAGTTTGCTCATCTGTGAAATGGGCATGGCGGTTCCGCCCCTCGGGCCTCAAGGCCAGTAGAATATCAGGTCAGGATTTGGGCTCAGCCCACAAGGCAGGCCCACCTGCCTCAAATGGCCGGCCCCCCCACTTTCTCAGGGAACCTCCCAGTAGGAGAGGCATCAAGACTCTACGGAGAACCAGGAGCTCCCACTCTTGCCTCTGTGACATTGGGGAAGCCACTGTCCTGCTCCAGGTCAGGATGCTCCTCTGCCTGTCTGGACGCCAGGGTTTGCAGGAGGAGCCGATGAGGTAATGCAGGAGGAAGGACCGCGAGGAATGAAAAGCAGTGTGAGACTATGAATCATCCATGTGGGGCAGTCGAGAGAGTGCGGGACCCTGGCCGGCAGAAGTCTGTCAGTCCATCGCCTCCCTTCCCACTTCAGGAAGGGGGTCACGGGAAGGCTGGCCAAGAGGGACTATGTAAAGGCTTGTTGCGGCTAGGATTCCTCTTCGTCCCCAGTGATGGGGGCCTCCCAACCCCCAGGCTTCATGTCTTGGGGTACCACCCTCTGTCCCAACCTTCTCGGTTCCCAGAGGAACCTGCAGGGAAACTGACTTTTCCTCAGAAACCTTCTGGGCAGAGCAGATCACCCTGGTCCTCTGTTTAGGAAAATCTCCAGGGGACGACTTAAAATGGAACTTGCTAGGGGCCCAGGAGATAAAGGACTGGCCAATGTGAGGAGAGTCCTTGGGCTTTCGTGCAGGGAGAACCAGTTTCCCCACTTTGTAGATGAGGAGGCCGAGGCTCAGAGGGATGGGAGGCTCTGTGGGGGGCTCACCATGGGCCAGGCATTGTGCTGCCCCAGGGTTCATGGGCCCCCCACCCAGGTGAGTCATGTGCTCTTAGAGTCTGAGAAGCACTAAGGTATAAAAACACGAGGCACGCAGCTAAATTATGGTGGCTACTTTTTCCAGTTTCATGACAACCCCATGAGTTTGCCTCTGTTGGCCCCATTTTATAGATGGGGCTGTGAGGCCTCAAGAAGCCGAGTGTCTTATCGAAGGTCAGCAGGCTTGGAGGGGCGGCCTGGACTGGATTAGAGCCTTAGTCTGTTTCCTCCGATGCCCCAGCTCCTTGGCACACACAACAAGTACATAAAAACCCGGATTTCCACTGTCTCTTGAAAACTCAGACGGCCTGGCCACATGGGTCTCACATGCCTGCAGAGTAAGATCTGTCCCTTTGCAAGCCACCCCACTGCTCCCGCAGTGCCTCTGGTGCACTTACCCCCCCACTAGCCCCAGAGCCATGGGGTCCCAGCTGGAGTGCCCCAGCATCTTCTAAGTGGCAGTGAGTACCGTCCATCCATCCGGCAGGTCAAAGGCTTGGCTTCCGTCCCTCGGGTGGGATGTGCAGGGTGCGGCTGGGGCACCCCGTGATGCCAGGCCCTTCCCCTGCAGGCCTCTTCGTGTACCCACTGGATGAATATACCACGGTGATCGGCTTTGAGGCGGTCATTGCCGACCGTGTCGTGACAGTACAGATCAAGGACAAAGCCAAGATGGACAGCGCCCACTTTGAGGGCACCCGCCTCCGAGCCACAACTCTCACAGGTGAGGAGGACAGAAGGGCCACGGCGGGGCCCGGGCCTGGCTGGGGTCTCGAGCAGACTGGAAGGACAGCAGTGCAATAGGGTAGAGAGAGCACTAAACCAGGAGTCAGGAATCCTGTGTGACCTCAGGCCTATCACTTAACCTTTCTGAACCTTGTTCCTGCTCTCACCTCTGTATCTCTATAGAGAGCACGTCCCTTAAGCTCAGAGGCTGTGGAATGAATCATACCAGGGCTTGACTCCCCATCCTGTTGCTTGCAAATGCTATGAGCTTAAATAAAAACTTAAACTTCATCTGTAAAATGGAACTAGTAATTGTACACACCCAAAGCTCAACAGAGACACGGTTGCAGAGCTAAGAGTCTCTGATACGGTGTAAGGACTCAAATCATGGCTACTGGGCTTGCTATTGAGGATACTAAAGAACAGAGAGGGTGGTGACCGGCCCAAGGTCACACAGCACGTTAGTGACCGTCAGGATTTGAATTCAGACCAAGTATCATGTGACGTAAGAGATTCTTCCCATTGGGTCTGTGATCTGATCATTAAGACATTCGAGAATCGTTTAATGAGCACCCAGCACATGTAAGATACCAAGTTGCCTTCAAGTTGTTAGGGCTGCTTACAGCCTGGAAGAAGAGCTTAGGACATGCTTCAGGGTAACCACAACAGGAGGTGGGAGTGGCTATGGCAGAAGAGGTGTGGGTAATGTCGGAGGAGGGAGAGAGGGGCCGAGTGGGGACCAGGGAGGTCTTCATGAAGGGCTTGGTGGCTGGGTGACGCTGGCTAAGGAGGGGTGAGGGAATGGGCCTCTCAAACAACAAGAGAGAATTGAACAAAAGCTCTTGCCCCAAAGCTGGGAGGGTGCTTCAATGTGATTCTTTGAGGGGAAGCAGAGTCTGGGAACAGGGACGTGACTTCTGTCGGGGTTTTGTGGGTCCCAGCCTGCCACTCCCAGCAGAAGGTACACGGGGTCTGGCCTCAGACCCCTGTGGGTTCAGATCCGGGTTCAATGAATAATTTATTTACTGAGTAACTTGGGCAAGTCGCATCCCCACGCTAAGCCTTGGTTTTCCCATCAGCAAAAGGGGCTCACAAACCTACCACAGTTACAGGGAACTAGAGATAATATATGCATAGCTGCTGACTCCAGGCCTGTCACTTAGGGAACACTCTGCAAGAGGGGGTTTCTGTCATCCCTCCTTCCTGCACACCAGGGAAGGTGGCTTTGGATGAGGATTTGGAGCGGATCCTGTTCGTGGTCAACCTGGGGACCATTGCCCCTATGGAGAACGTCACCATCTTTGTCAGCACCTCCTCAGAGTTGCCGACGCTGCCCAGCGGGGCTGTGCGGGTCCTGCTGCCTGCTGTCTGTGCCCCAACTGTGCCTCAGTTCTGCACCGAGAGCATTGGCCCCTCCACTCAACAGGCCCAAAGGTAAGGAGCCCCAGCCCGGACCAGGGGCAGAGACTTGGGTGGCCACAGGAAGTCAGCTGGATGAAGGCAGGGGAGTGAGGGGTAGGAGAGATAGAGAGAGGAAGGCGAGGCTCAGTGCTAAGGTGGCCACCATCTGAATAACTGTTCCCCTCCACTCACTTTTAGAATACTTCAGAATCTCCCTGAAATGCCCCCTGTCACTATCGGCCAGAAGCTCTGGTATTTGGACAGCTTGGGATGAGAATTTCCAGGCTTTATTCTATAAGCTCACAAGAGGTATTTTCTGAGCACCTACTAGGTGCTAGACACTGAGCTGAATATTAGGGATACAGAGGGCACCAAACCAGCATGTCTCCTTCCTAAGTGGAACTGGGTGGGAGAGATCATTATCCAACTAAGAACACTACTGATATGTAGGTAATTGTTTCTGTGCTTGCATGCATAATTAATGATGTGGAAAGGGCAATGAAGGAGAAGAGCATTGGGCTGACCTATAAAATAGGGACCCACCCTGGGGGGCTAAGGGGCAGGCCGGGCTTCTCTGGGGAGTGATATTTCAGCTGGGAGCTGAGCCATGACGGAGAGGTGGGCAGAGAGAGGAACATTCCCACAGGTGAAAACAGCAGGGGCAAAGGCCCTGAGGTAGCAAGGATAGGACTCCAGAGGGAAACTGAAGCAGGTCGATAGGAGATGAGGCTGTAGACACATAGGATGCCCTGTGGCCCTGGTCAACTTCAGGTCTCTCCCAAAGCAACAAAAAGCCATGACAAGGGGTTTCAGCAAGGTGTGCTGGGAATACTACAAGCCCAGGGCAGGACAGTTTCTCTCTGCTCCCCTGGAGGGGTGACAGGAAGAGAAGATGGGTCACAGCCTGAAGCCCCGGCTGCTGAAATTGGGTCACCTCCCTTTTCCCCACCTGAGGACTGAGGAGGCTGAGCCCTTCCCGTGCAGGGAGAGAGGAGGCCCTCCTTACCTGCTGCATTCAGATGTCTTTTGAAGTCTTATATTTTATCATTCATGTGTGAATTTTTAAAATCTATTCCAGAGGGTCTTTGTACTATTTTGACATAAAAATAACACTCATAATTAATGACCAGTTAAACTACTTAACTCCCCACCCCCACCCCAAGTCCTGTCTCAAACCTTTGAACCAAGCTGAAATCGGGGAAGATACACCATGTATATCCAGCAGTTTCATACACACCCTGGTAGGGTTCTGGGGACAGCCGGGGACACAGAAGATGGTGTCAGCAAAGTTCTGGATGCTACCATTAGAATGCTGGCCTCAGGCCGGGCTGCGGGAGGGTTATTACAGCTCTCCACGTGGAGTCAGCCTGGAGGACACTCTTCAGTTATTACCTGGACAGTAATTAAACACCTACTGGGTGCCAGGCGAGGTTCCAGGTGCTGGGAATACAGCAGTAAACTAGACAGACAAGGTCCCTGCCCTCATGGGGCTGGCATTCTGATGGGGGTGGGGGGACATGGGGACAGACTAAAGAAATAAGCTCATAACATGTAATATATTAGGTGAGTTCTGTGAAGCTAAATGCTTCATAGCATAGAGGCTAGAGGGGGACAGAGTGGGGTTGGGTGCTATTTTACCTCAAATGGACTAGGCTTAGGCAACATTTGAAGCCTGATCTAAAGAAGGGGAGGCTGGAAATATGCTGGAGGAAGAACATTCTGGGCAGAGGGCAGTCCAAGTGGTAAGTGCAAAGGCCCTGAGGCAGCAATGGGTATAGTGGGTTGGAGGAGCAGCAAGAAGGCTAATATGGCTATAGCAGCGTGGGAGCAGGAAAGAGAGAGGTCAGACAGATGATGGGGAGTCCGATTATAGGATCTTGAAGCCTAGGGTGAGGACCCCTTGTTGGCACAGCAGAGAAGCAGGCAGCACAAGCCAATGTCAGACCAGGAACACCAGACGCAAGCTGTGTATTGCCCGATTGCTTTCTAGGCTGGTAAGTTTCCACTTCTACCAGCGGAAGGAAGAGTCTCCTTCTCTCCTCCTCCTCACTAGCACTTGGTATTACCTATCCTTCTTATTTTTTCTTGTGCCACTCTGAGCAACTTTGGGGCTCATGGGGATTTGATACCTGCTTCTCCCGAGAGCAACTGTTTCACTTCCGCCTGCCGGAAGGGGCAGGAATAAGCTTCTCAGGGCCTCCCAGGCCTCTCGTTCCTGGACCCACCGAGGCCTTGAATGTCCCCAACGCTGGTAGGCCCTGCCTCTCAAACACAGAAGGCTCAGTTGTGCCGATGTCAGCAGGTATAAAGACAGCACACAAGCCTTTGACCCAGGAGCCCCAGAGAAATTCTTTCTTAAGCCCAAAAAAGGGACGCAGATGAGGATCTTCATGGCGGTGTTATCTGTTGACACAGGGAGGCAGGAAGAAATAAGTCTGAGATAACAGATGCTCCTAAGTGATACCATGTCCCAGCAAAGGCTGGTTTGCAGACCGCCACATAGATGGAGCTCAGAAACACAGCAGTGAGAAATACAAAGGAAGTGATTGAATGCCATTCAGGACACAGTGCGCATTGAAAACACACAACCGCCTGCCCCCTCGCCCGACCCCCCGCCCCAGACTTCACAAGGAGACGGGTGTGTCAAGTATTAAGCTCCCAGAGCAAAGAGCTTCAAGGGTGTGGCCCTGGGGGGGTGGAGGATGGAGCAGGGTTCGAGACAGGGTGGGGATGACCCAGAAAGAGAGCCCAGAAACTTGAACCTTCAGCAGGGGACCCTTCCCTGAGCACTCCCTCAAGGCACCTCATTATTACCCCTATTTCATGGATGGGAAACTGAGGCTTGAAGAAGTGGCTTGTGCAGGAGCTCCCAGCTCACAGAGAAGGGCAGGGAGCCAAGAAATGGGGTGATATGGTGTTAACCTCTTCACTGTGTAGCCAGACTGACCTGGCAAGGACCCACTCTTTGCCAAGTCCTAGCTGTAGGAACTTGGGGTAGCCGCCGCATCTTGTGGAGCCTCTGTTTTCCCATGTGGGAAATGGGGAGATGGGGGCCCTGATGCCTCTTCTCAGGGCACTGGTGAGAATGATGTGTGCCGCTGGTAGGGGGCACCAGGCCTACCAGGTAGCTGCGCCTTACATCGGAGTCCGGGCCCTCCCTGGAGGCAGGTCGTGCGGCGGAGTAAGGGTGGGAGGTGGAAGGAAACTCACGAGCCCCCTTGAGAGCTGGGCTGCAGGGGTGCCGGGGCTGCCGGGGGCTCACCATCTTCCTCCTCCTCCTCCCCTTCCTCTGCCTCTCGACCCCCTTCCCAGCAAAGACAAGCACTGCTTCGGCACCCGAGCCCTGGACTCCTGGAGCAAGCTGTGCCTGGCGACTCTCCTGGACACCGATGTGTCCAACCCCATGGAATACGAGTTCAACTTCCAGCTGGAGATTCGTGGGCCATGCCTGCTCGCAGGTGAGACACAGCTGCCCAGACCTGGATTGGAGGAGCCTGAGGCCCCAAAGTGGAGAGGGCTTCGGGCCGAAAGCTGCCAGGGATAGAAAGGAAGGGGAGGGCAGGGAAGTGGTCCTGCCCAGATGGAAGACATCCTGAAGTTCATGGAGCCTTATGGACCCCCACTTCCTGCCCCCCAACATGTGGCCCAAAGATGAGCCCCTCCCAAGGACAGGTTTCAAGGCTATCCCCATACCCACCTCAGTGGCTCCCATGGGGCGATGTCCATGCGGGCATGGACATTCTTGGTCCTCTCCTAGAGGCCACAGGCACAGAGGTGCTTCCTGGTTCCTACCTTGCATGATCGAATCACCTGGTAAGCTTTCAAATCCTGCCGCCCAGACCCCACCCAGAGCTACTGATGACAGTGGTCTGGGGTATGTCCCGGGGATTGGAATATTTCAGAGCTCCCAGGTGATTCTAACGTGCAGCCAGAGTTGGGGACCATTGTCCAGAGATCCCCAGAGTGCCCAGAGATCCAAACGTTGAGCTCTTTCTTTCTTTATGTGCCCTAAGAGGAAGCAACCCTTTGACCCCAGTGGATCCTGAGGTCGGAGCAGGAAAGGCCATCGACACCATCTGTCTAAGCCCCCATTTTGCAGATGGGGGTAATGGAGGAGGCCTGTCCATGGTTACACAGCAAGTCAGGAGCCTCTCATCTCTGACCTGGGTCTCCATGTTCCTCCCACTGAGCCCCTATTTCTCCCGAAGCTGTTGAGCCTATTCCGCCTTTCTGTGCCACACAGGGGTGGAGAGTCCCACTCACGAGATCCGAGCCGACGCCGCCCCGTCTGCACGATCGGCCAAGAGCATCATTATCACCTTGGCCAACAGGCATACCTTCGACAGGCCCGTGGAGATCCTCATCCACCCCAGTGGTACGGTGCACCAGGCGGGGCCCCTGGGAGGCCTGTGGGAAGGAAGAGATGCTGATCCCATGGGGCATAGACATGTGGCCCCTCGTCCAGTGGCCAGGCCAGGGAGAGCGCTGGGGGGTGTGGCAGAGAGAGGAGAGCAACTACGTGGCTCCTGGAAACATGACTCTAGCTGGCAGAGCTGAGTGCCCGGACTCTAGCTCCAGAGACCTCGGGGTACCCATTGGAGTACTTTGCCTCCAAGGCAGCTGAGCAGATGACCTTTGAAATCTTAAGCTCAATGAGACCCTCCCAGCTCTGAACACTCAGAAAGTAACTCTTCTGTCTCTTTAAGGATTCATAAAATGTCAGGATCTGAAAAGATCAGAACCTGGTCTCTCTCCCATTTTACAGATGGGTAAACTGAGGTCCAGAGAGACCATTAGGCTCTCCTGCCTGCCAGCTAAGACCCCCACACCCCTCCAGGCCGTCAGGGATCCATCCCCCTCTTCCAATGGGGAGTCCTCCCCACCCTGAAGATCCTGCTCCTAAACCAAGGTCCCTGGTATTGCCCTCACATTCGGACAAGTGCCAAGAGGTGATCTCATCTCTGCAGAGCCCCACATGCCACACGTCCTGATGGAGAAAGGGGACATGACCCTGGGAGAGTTTGAGCAGCACTTGAAAGGAAGAACGGAGTTCATTAAAGGGATGAAGAAGGACAGCAGGGCAGAGAGACAGGTGAGGGTGGCTGGGGCTGAGTCCGTGGTGGCGGAAGTGGGGTGACACTGGGGACTTGGGCATCACTGGACCAATGAAGATACCGGGCAAAGGAAGGGGGTGGTTTGCCTGGTCACTCCCACGGCAAGCTGGTGGCAGATCGCCGTCCGTGTTTCCCTTAGTGGGCTGGGGCCCCGCTGGGAAGATGGACATCCAGATGCAGCAGGCACCCTGTCCTCCCGCCTCCTGCCAGGCCACCTTCTCCTGGTGCCACCAAGAGGCCTAAGCCAGGTGACATTCTAGGCCGGCGGCAGAAACAACCTTGGTCTTCTCCAGGTTACTCCACCCCAGGGAACCCCCAGGACCCCACAGGCAGGTGCCCTCCCAAACAATCTTTACCCCTGAGCCTCCCTTTTCCCACCTGCTGAAAGGGTGTCCTGCTCGTCCTTCCTCTGAGATCCTTGCTACTATTACATAAAGAATAAAGGCAGAGCGGAGGAAGCCTGAAGAAGACCCTTTCTCGGCCCGCGCTGGCCCCATGAAGTGCCAGTATGAGGAGGCCTCAGCAGAGGGGAGGGGTGGGCTGGGGAAGCCTGGTAGGAGGCTGGGACACCGGCCGCAAGTTACATCAGCAGTCTTTCCTGCTCATGGCCCTGCACACCAAGCCAGGCCCTGAAGGCCAAGGCAGGTTGAAGAACAATGGCACACTTCTTTTTCTGGTCTCCCCTTTTTTGATGAGAACACTGAGGTTTAGCACCCCAAAAGGACTGGTGAGCTGGGAGGAGGAGAAGACCACTCTCTTGGGAGTTGACTTTGGTGACATGAGGCTAAGCACTTCGAGTCGATCCTGGGGGGCAGCTTCACTGGATTTAAGAGCCCCTCCCTGACTGGTGGAGGACCACGGCAGAGGGGGAGGTATGGGAATGTGTAGACTGCTTCCGGCTCACGTCATTCCCATTGTTAGACATCCCACTGGAGGGGCCTGGTGGGAGGTAGGAAGGATAGCAAAGGGAAAGGGTCAGTAGCTCACGACCCATATCATCCCACGTTAGGGACCCCACTGGAAACACCTGCCTTCCCAGAGGGGCCCTCTCGCCCAGATGAGTCAATTGGGAGAAGAGGCTGGGGCCAGGTTCTCAGAGTGGGAGTGCCCCTGAGCTTTGAGAACTATAGAATGTGGGCAGGGGTGGGGGCAGTGGGGCTCCCAGGCCCGGGGCTGGCTCCCCTGCCTGCCAAGACTTATCAATTAGCTCTGGGACTACAGAAGCAAATGAGAATTTGCCACCTTGGGTCAGTTATGCAAATACCCTGTATTCTCATGAGCTCCAGGGAGGATAGGGATCACCCCAAGCTGCTAAGAAGTGATGAGTTCATGGTAATTGGATAAGGGCAGCTGGAGGAGACGTTGGAGAATCCTGAGCCAGGGCCCCCACGCCGCCTCTCTGAGAGGCAAAAATCAGGTTCCCAGAAGGGCTCCTTTCATCAGCAGATGTCGCTGTGGCTACCTTGGGCTGTGTCTTCCAGTGAGCCAGGCTGGGCAGTGGCCTTTGGCAAAGGAGCTACGTGTGGGAGGGAGAGTAAGATCCCTCACCAAGGGTGGGAGGCAGGCATCCAGAGGGTGAACATCAATCAAGAAGAGTGGGTGTGACAAGCTGTCAAAAGCTGTGATTTAGCAAAGAGGGGGCAAATGACACAGAGGAAGACACCATGTACAAGAGACAGAGATGCGGATAGAAGCAGAGACAAGTAGAGACAGAGAGACTGGGGGAAAAAAAAACAGAGATGCACACATAGGTCAGTGGCAGATAAAAAGACCTACACAGATTCATCCTCTCCTTTATTCATTCAACAAATACTGTGTCCCTAATAGATGTCTGCTCTGTTCAACACTAAAAATAACATGTCCTTGTTCTCATGAAGCTTACATTATAACACAGACAAGCAAATGAATGAGCAAGATGAGTGTGGAGAGGGCTGGGGACCATGAAGGAAATAAAGCAGGATAATATGATAATAAGTGATAAGTGTGGGTGCTGGTTAGCCTGCGGTTTAGAGAAAGCCTGTCTGAGAATGAGACCTGGTGAGTGGTGAGGAATGGAAGACCGTGCACAGAACCAGAAGCAGGACAATGGTGACATGTTCGGGAAACAGGTTGTTGAAATGTCAGAGGCAGAGTGGGCAAAGATGGGGTGGATGGGTAGGCAGGGGTCAGGCATTAGGGGGTCTCATAACCATGATGCAAAGTATGAGGGGAAGCTATTGTTTAAACAACAAGATGACAAGAACGATCACACTCCCTGCTCTATGTAGAAGGGACCCCAGGGAGGTACGGCTGGGTGGCTCAGTTGGTTAAGCGTCTGACTTCAGCTCAGGTCATGATTTTGGGGTCCTGGGATCGAGCCCTGCCTTTGGCTGCCTGCTCAGCAGAGAATCTGCTTGTCCCTCTGCCTCTGCCCCTCTCCCTGCTTGTGCACTTTCTCCCTCTCTCTCAAATAAGTGAAATTAAAAAAAAAAAAAAAAAGAATGGACTGCAGGGAGAAAAAAGTGGCAGAAAGGAGACACTCAGGGCCCAGACAAGAGACGGTACTGCCCTGCACTGGGATGGTGGTGGTGGAGACAGAGCCGAAGACACGTTCAGAACACATCTTAGCTGCAGAACTAATGGACCTCTGCTGAACGGGAGATGTACAGGGTGAGGACAGAGAGGAACCAAGGACAACCTCTAGGTCTTGGGTTTGAACACCTGCATGCGTGATGATGTCATCGACTGAGTTGAGGAAGGGGCTCCAATAAAAACGGAGAAACAGACACAGAGACACAGGTACGCAGACACAGTCAGACAAACAGACAGAGAGAGGAAGTCAGAGTGGAGGGAGAAAGAGAGGGGGGCAGAGTGAGGATGGAGGAAATGAGATTTGGCGCAGCGCACGTGTGTCCGGAAGCAACGTTCAGCAGCAGCTCGCCAGGGCCAGCAAAAAGAATACGTAAAAAAAGATAAAGAACTATGGTCCCGTCATCCCTTTAATGTTTAGGAGCCCATCTCTGTACGGGGCTCTAAGTTAAACCCCAGAGGGTTTGGTGATGGTGGATCCTGTTCAGAAACAGCTGCTCTGTGCTAGGCAGCAGGCTTCACAAGCATTGCATTGAGTCCATATCACTCGGTGAGATAGGTACTCTTG
Source organism: Eumetopias jubatus (assembly GCF_037043125.1). Taxonomy (NCBI): domain Eukaryota; kingdom Metazoa; phylum Chordata; class Mammalia; order Carnivora; family Otariidae; genus Eumetopias; species Eumetopias jubatus. The sequence goes on along the minus strand of NW_028274810.1, from coordinate 92,407,900 downwards.
TCTTCATACCACAGAGGAGGAAGCTAGTCGGTCCACCCTAAAGATGGGGGCAGGTTTCCTAAAGAGGTAAAATCTGAAGAATGAGTAGGAGGTTAGCAGAGGGAGAGAATCAGAATCAGTAAGCCCATGGGAGATGAGCCGGAGAGTGGCTTAGACACTGGGGGTGAAAGCCAGAGAGATGCTTTCCAGCCTGCACCTGTGCGGGGACTTCCTGCTCAGGGTCATCCTCTACCAGCCCTGAGAAAGGGATGTCATTTGCTCCATTTTATAAATGAAGAAACAGACCCAGAGGAGGGACGTGCCCAAGAACACACAGCTGGATGGTGAGAGCTGGGATTTAAACCCCGGTCTTTCTGCCTCCAAAGTCCATGCAACTGTGAAAGTCTAGCACATGGAAGAGCCAGGTGCAGGCGGGAGGACAGGGTGCCTGCTGCATCTGGATGTCCATCTTCCCAGCGGGGCCCCAGCCCACTAAGGGAAACACGGACGGGGATCTGCCACCAGCTTGCTGTGGGAGTGACCAGTTGACTGAGTGGGATCTTGACAAAGCCGGGTGAGTAATGTGGGGACCAGCTTGAGCCCTCAGGAGTGGCTCTGGACCCCTGGAATGCCCAAGTGAGAGTTTTCCTTTCTCCTCCAGACAGAAATCATCCGGAAACGCCTCCACAAAGACATTCCCCACCATTCTGTCATCATGCTCAACTTCTGCCCTGACCTCCAGTCAGTCCAGCCGAACCTGAGAAAGACCCATGGCGAGTTTATCTTCCTCATTGACCGGAGTGGCAGCATGAGTGGGACCAACATCCACCGCGTCAAGGTACCTGTAAGAGGACCCCCGCCCCACGCAGGACTTAGGGTTCCAGGGTAGATCAGCTGTGCTCCCCCAAACCAGCTTCCTCAGGACTCTTGTGTTCCAAGCAGCCCTCCTTCCACACCTGAACTACTTTCCTCAATGACTACCCATGACTACAAGGAACAACTTAACTTTTTAAAATCAGTTTAAACAGAGGCACCCAAACTCAACTTGTTCCCAAAATAAAACTTTGAAGTGGTATGAACGGAGGTAGAACTATTGTCCAAGGGATAAAGTCATCTACAGCTTTCCTTGGCACTCTGCAAACCTTTGTTGAGTTCCTGCTCTGGCAGAAACACCTCACTAGATCCTGAGTGTAGAGGGGCCCAGAAAAGAGAGGAAAGAACCAACATTTGCTGAAGCTTACTATGTATCAGATACGACCCTAGCCACTTAATGCACAGCTTGATGTTTAATCCAGACAATAATCCTGTGAGGTTGGCCCTATTGTCACCATTCTCCACATGGGAAAGCCAGTCGTGAAAATTTCAGTAACCTCCCCAAGGTCACACAGCTGCTGTGGTCTAAGATCAAACTCCTGTCTGTCTGTTCCTACCACCTGACATCAGAGATTCATCGCACATGGCCTTAACGAGTGTGTATAATCCAGTAGAAAATATTCTTTTTTTTTTTCAAGTGCATAATATGTGCAAAACGCTGTGCTTGGCCGTCTGGAAAAACAGCAGGTTGCAAATATAGTTCCTGCCCTCCAGGAGTTCATAGTCAAGCAAGGGGGCAGCCCAGCTAACCAGCCATAGCTGGGAGTATGGTCTCATTGCAGTGGGAAGTTCTGAAGGAGTGCAGAAGAGTGATAAACATTCCTCCCTGTGTATCCAGAAGTGTTTCATCTCCCTCAGGAGATTATTCGCCTCGATTATGGCATTATCTAGCTCTTCTTTGTATTTTTGGTTGTGTAGATGTGGTGTCTCCTCCTCTGGAGTTATGAACTCATTAAGGGAAAGGACCAGATCTTTCTCATCTATCTCTCCCCATGGAGCCCGGCTCTGTACTTATGCATAAAAAGCCCCCAGTCACTGTTTATTGAACTGGGTAAAAGCGCATAGTTCAAGGAAATGAAAGATGCGGGAATAAGAAGTTAGAAGGCTCTGCTGTCACCTGAAATTTCATCCCTCCCCCTAGTTTGTCCCTGGAGAAAACTCTTGTTTCCAGGGCAACAGGACTGACAAGGAGGGGAAGGGTTGGGTGGGATCTGTGATACCCACTATCTCCTCGGGCTTGCTATGATTGGGTTTAGTCTTGAAGTATGACTGAGCAATCATGTATAAGACGAAAGTTCCCGTTTGAAGCCTCTTGGCACTGAGGTGCAGGACGGGTTGTCACCTTCTCCCGACCTCTGCCCTCCTCCATCAAAGGCAAGAATTAGACTGGGGAACTGTCCATAGTCCTGCTGAAGCACACTCCAGGCCGCTGTGGCCATGTGTATTTCATTCCACAGCTGTATCAATTTGTAAGACATCTCTTCAGTTACTCTCAAGTATCATGGGATCTTATGATGTCTCTTAGAGAGCATTTAATCCATTTCCCCTGCCATTTTCCAGGTAAGGAGACTGAGTCCCCAAGAGGCCAAGTGTTTTCCCCAGCATCACAGAGCTAATGAGGAAATCAAAGCCTTCCCTATGTTGGATCAGTGCTCACTTTCCTTACCCTGCTGATAGGGAATGATAATACCTCTCTACTGAGAAAAGCTCTCTTCTCTGATTATGTCATTTCTGCTGCATGGCTTAGTAGAAAGAGCAATAGCTGGGTTTGAGGATCATTCTGCCACTGACCTGCTATGTGGCTTTGGACAAGTTGATTCTCACCTCTGGGATTCAGTTATCCTTTCTGTAAAATGAGAAGGGAAGATTAATTCAGGAAAGGCAAACATAGGTCACATGTCCCTTTGTTCCCCTCTCCCAAGGCCAGACAGACATCAATAATTGACCATGGCATTTTTTCTCATGCTGAGCTTGGACTCATTCTCTATATCCTTGTCATCTGTGGGTTCCAGGCTGTTACTACCAGTTAAATGGAGTAGGTTTGTGAATGGAAATCCACTTCCCGAACTAAAGACCTTTCCGACCTTTACCTTCCAGAATGTTCAGACAATAACTTCCTCTGGCTCTCCTCTCAGTCCCTTTCCCCTTGGGAGTCTCTCCTGCTCTCTTTTCCAGTTCAGCTCACTGAGCTCAAGGTCATCCCTTCACAAATGGCTTTGTCCTGGCACAATCCATTCTGCTACACATGCCCCCTTTTAGAGAAAGGTGCAGAAATTACTCAGGGCACACACTCCTTTCCCCACTGGCAATGAGGCCATAGGCAGGTTTTGCTTGGGTCATTAATCGCGGCCCATTAGGTAGACTGTTTTAGGAAAAACTAGGCTTAGGAAGGTGGGAGAGTATAGAGATCGGAACAGCCACGCCAAGGGGGAAAGTTCAGCCAATTTAATCTCCTGCAGCTGGTCTCATTCTCCAGCTACCACTGGCTGCCAAAAACATGGTTTTTAAAACTCTAATAGGTGTGAGCAGAGACAATCTGTATGGATCAGCAGTCTCCTGCTAGCAGGAGTATTCATTAGTGGCTAATGAAAAAATAAGGAGATACTGACTTCTTTTGTAGAGAAACAAAATGTATTGTCGTGGGCAAAAAAGGAGATGAGGGAACATTGATGTTACTGTTTGATGTTTACAGAGGGGGATGGGAGAGGGGCTGCAGGTCTGTGGAGCCTGCAAAGCTGTATGCTGTGGAAGTTGCCAAGATCCAGTTGCAACTGCTTCCTCCTAGATTCTGGAACACAAACAGTTTGTCTCTCTCAAGTCATGCTGAGATCCCCGGGGGGGCCATCAGTAAACTACTTGGGGATGAGGGAGAGCCCCTCATTCCCCAGCTCTGTGCCATGGCAGAGAGCCAACATGAATAATGATCTTGGAGCTATGTTTTAAAAGCTGTCCTGTCCTTCAGTTTTGTGATCCAGTGCAACATCTTAACCTTCTGAGCCTCAGTTTCCTTATCTGTAAAACAGCGATGTTGCTATTCCTATGTTTCTCATTGGATTGGTGATGGTAACTATTTACTGAATGTTTACTATGTGCCAAGCTGAGGTTCCGAGGGGTGACCTAACTAGTCCAAGGTCAGGTTAGGAATGATAAAAGTGAGATTTAAACCCACAGATGGCTAACTTCAACATGTATCTTCTTATCCACTGTGCTGTAACGCGATATAGAGATTAAATGAGATAATTAATAGAAAGTGCTTAGCACAGGGTTTGGCACATAGTAATTGCTTGAGATTTACTGTTGCCCTGTGCCACTGTCATCATCATCATCGTCGTCATCCCTCCTGCCACCTCCCCCACCTTTCCTCTTTGTGATTATTTCAACAGACCTCATCAAGGGCTTCTGGTGTTGCACGGTGAAGTCGGGTAGGACTCTGTAATGTTCCCAGACTTTGGAGGCGCTACTCTCAGAATGCTCGCCAATGAGTCAGCGCACCTCTCTGTGCCTCAGTTTTTTCTTGTATAAAATGGGGATAGTATGGTGCCTGCGTAAAGGGCCATGGTGAGGATGCAAACATCCATGCATCTTTACAGTAGAGAGGAGATTGCACAGGTTTTCTACTCCAGATCCCCCTTTTGTCATGGTGAGGTCATGGAAGGATGAAGTAATGCACGTAAAGTATCTCCTGGGCATTTTACAAATATGAGCTGAAGAGACTGCCCCTAAGAGACTTGTTAACTAGAGAGTCAACCCTAGATAGGGCGCGTAGGATGCAGAAGGGCCTGGATGAAAGCCTGTTCCATCCACAGTGTGACCCCGGCTCAGCCACGTGCCTTCCTTGGATGTTGATTTCATTTTTGCAGAAGGGAGTGGATGCTCCCTGCTCTCTCTAACCTCTCAGGGTCAGCAGGAGGTGAAATGGAACTGGCAAGCATAATAGAAGGGCTTTGAAAAGTTGGACTTGCTGCATGGATGAGAAGTTTTATGATGATGGCTTTGGTCCCGCCTCTGGTTGCTGTCAGCAAATTTCTTGATCTAAGGGAGAAGTTACTGTTGGGTGCGGGCAGTGGGGTGAAAGCCCGTCTGGAGGCTGCTTCTGTGCTGGGATAAGAATACTGATGGGTGGTGGCAGCTAGTAACTCCTTCCAGAACTCTGAAAATCCCTCTCTCGCCTGCCAGGATGCCATGCTGGTGGCTCTTAAGAGCCTCATGCCAGCCTGCCTCTTCAATGTCATTGGGTTTGGATCCACATTTAAGACCCTCTTCCCTTCCAGTCAGACCTACAGTGAGGTAAGGAGGGGGCAGGGCTGGGTCCGGAATGGGTGGGTGGTGAGGAAAAGAAGAAAAAGAAAGTGTGGGTAACCCTGAGGCCTGCCTCAGAAGCTGCCCCCCACACTCGCCCTGTGGAAACTCAATGAGGCCCACAGCAGAGAACTAGATAGGGTGTCTCTGGGTAGGCCATTTGCTGACATCTCATCTTCTGAATAATAAGAACCTCTTTAAAAATAAGGACCATTTTGGGCAAAGTATGGGTGTGCACGGAGAGGGGGTTCAAGGAAGGGGTAGAGAGAGGCTATATCCTGCTTCTGTTTCAAGAGAACGATAGACTCATGTAAGGTTGAACTGAAGGAGTGAATTGTAAGGGGTTACAGAATGAGTAAGTGGGGAGATGGGCTAAGAATAGAACTCACAAGGCTCAAACTACAATTTAGAACAAGAAGACTGGGGACCCAGCAGCACATTCAAACCTGGAGCATATCCTGTCCAGGTCCAGGAACAGGAAGAAAGAACGTAAGGGAGGGGAGGGAGAAAGGAAGAACGTGTTTCAATGAAAAATAACTTTATAGGTTTTTAAAATACAAAAAATTATGTATATTGATTGTCCCACAATTTTTAAATCCAGATGATCAAAAAGAAAAATTAAAAAGTCTCCCATGATCACATCAGAAAAAAAAAAAGACTACCATTACAAGCTCAAGCTCAGTATAAATCCCTCCAGACCTTGTTCTATGTGTTTACACATATTTTTTAATTTATTTTTTATTAACATATAATGTATTTTTTGTTTCAGGGGTACACAGGTATCACAGGTCTGTGATTCCTCAGTCTTGCACAATTCACAGCGCTCGCCATAGCACATACCCTCCCCAATGTCCATCACCCAGCCACCCCATCCCTCCCTCCCACCCCACTCCACTCCAGCAACCCTCAGTTTGTTTCCTGAGATTAAGAGTCTCTTATGGTTTGTCTCCATCTCTGGTTTTGTCTTGTTTCATTTTTCCCTCCCTTCCCCTATGATCTTCTGTCTTCTTTCTCAAATTCCACATATTAGTAAGATACATTTTTAATAACGATAGGATTAGACGGGCCATACCATTCTGTAACCTACTTTCTAACACAACAGCCTATCGTAAGCATAGTTCCATGTCAGTAGTATTAATCTGCAAGATGATTTTAATGGCTGCCTAGTATTTCGTTACACGGATCAATCAGGACCTATTGAACTAAATCCCTACGGTTGAGCATGTCAGTTGCTTCCATATTTTTCTATTCAGTCATCTTTGTAGCAAAGACTCCACACCCAACCTTAATGATTCCCTTGGGATAAATCCTTAGTCTTGTTGGCTCAGAAGGTACATATCCATTTCAAGACTTTTGATAGATGCCATTACCCCAAGCACAGGTGCTGAAAGAGCATCTTCGTGAATCAGGAGAACATCTGATATCCATCCGGTGCCAGGAGTCCTTGGCCAGTTGGGTTCCATAGTGTTGATCCAGGAGGAAGGGAATCTGAAGCCCACACTGGGCACATGGTTTCTTCAAAGTATTGTAGGGATTAGCACACAGGCAGGCCAGAACTTGAGTCTTAAGATTTCTAGTATTATGGTCTTACCACTACACCTCCTGCCTCGCTAATTAGAAAAGGACACTCATTTGTACTGAGCAATTGGAGCTTGATGTGCTGCCTTTTCCAGGGGTGTTTATATTTTTAATGAGGAACAAAGAAAGGACAGTGGTAAGTTAGTACACCATGAACAGCATTTAGGGCATTCATAGGGGGTGCTATTGGGCAGAATCACACCAAATGAGTGGCCATCCGTTCTTCCTGTGCATGGATCTAAGGCATCCCTGGCTCCATGGAGCTAAGATCTAGGGAAACAAAGGATGCATCCTCCAGGGGGCTTACAGTCTTGGCGCCATATGGTGATGCTGGGGCTATCTTCCCCATCCATGACCCTTCCCTGCAGGAGAGCGTGGCCATGGCCTGTGATAACATCCAGAGAATGCGTGCTGACATGGGTGGCACCAATATCCTTTCCCCGCTCAAGTGGATCATCCGGCAGCCAGTGCACCGAGGCCACCCACGGCTTCTCTTCCTGATCACAGATGGTGCCGTCAACAACACCGGCAAGGTGCTAGAACTGCTGCGAAACCATGCCTTCTCCACCAGGTGGGCACAGGCTGAAGGTCTAAGGCCTTGGTTATCCTGGGCTGCCCTGGGCTGGGGGTGCCGGAAGTGGGGCATCATGGAAAATGCCAGAAGGAAAGGAGAGAACTCCAGTTTCTATGGTGCTTGTCTTCTAGGGTGGTGTAGCTAACTTCGAAGTTTGCCTTTTTCCCCTCAAGAGTTCAGGTGGGATGAGATAACACCACACCTCTGCATATAGCTCCCAAAGGGCAGCCTAGGTGGAGGAAGTCCTTCTTGCTGCTTTGACTCTGTCCTGGGGTGGGAGTTAATGGGCTATTGTGAATGTGAGTGCCCCATGATGGCCTTCTGCCTTCTCCTTCACCCTCTGCCTGATGCTAGGATCAGCTCTAAGATAGCTCTGCTGGGTCATGCTCTGTCCCTTTCTCCACCAAAGGGACAGAGAAGACACAGAGGGTGGGAAATAGCACCCTCTCCCCTCCCCTTCCCCCAGGTGCTATAGCTTTGGAATTGGACCCAATGTCTGCCACAGACTGGTGAGAGGGCTGGCAACTGTGTCCAAGGGCAGTGCTGAGTTCCTGGTGGAGGGAGAACGGCTCCAACCCAAGGTAGGAGAAAGGGGCTCAGTCTCTTTGGTGCTGGTACCTCAGAGGGCCCAGACCGGTCATACAGCAACTCAGTGGTGGGGCTGGGATTTCATTTCATCCAAGTCTAAGCTCCCCACTAGGCCACTATACACCCTAGTGAGAATCAGAGAGGTGGAGGCCACAGAGAAGGCAACTCCTGGAGTTAGTACAGGACATAGATCCACTGGTCTCCAGCCACTGGATCACATGCTCCATCCACTGGCTGGGCAGGACTGGGGCTTCTGAAAGAGTCACTGCTTCTCTGGATCTGGAGTTGTGTTGGGGGTCATTTCTAGCCACATTCCCAATGATGACAAATGGTGGCTCAGAAGCATCTAAAGGACCCAGAAATCAAGGAGATTATAGTCATCTCTCCATTTTCTGCACAGTTGGCACTAATAACAGAACTCTTAAAAAATCCTTGGGTCAGTCCAGATCCTCCAGGAAGCAGAGACAGAGCAGGTTTTAAGAAGCTCATAACTACAAGAAGTTCACTGGGGGATAATGTCTGTGAAAGAAAAAAGAGGAAGAAACAGGAAGGAGAACTCTTCAGCCCGTAATGCACGTGCATACCCGTGAAAAGACTGAGCAGGGAGAACTTCAGACTGCGAGTCTAGCAAGGTCTCAGCCAACCCAACAGGAAGCTCTGGAGCAAAGATCACCCATTAGGTAGTCAAATTGGGCTGAAATGCCAACACTGGTATCCCTGCCGTGCTCAGTCATTGCCTGGGGGCTTCCAGAGAGAGGTGTGGTCTTGGCTGGAAAGCTGGGGCTGCATCTGGAGCCTATCACCTAATGGCATTCGGCATTCGTTGCAGCAAAAGGACACAGTCTTCCTCCAAGGGGGATCTGGGAGTGCACCCTTATGGTTTGCACAATCCCCAAATCATTTTTCTCCAGCTTTGCAGTATGTTTGAAGAAATCAGCCTAAGTGATGCAAAACCACAGCTGTCATTTATTGAACACCTATCATGAGGCAGCGACTTCAAATCCAGTATCTCAGCTAATCCTCCCAACTACACTGAGAGTTGAAAATTACTAACTCACTTTACCGGAAAAGGAAACAGAGGCCCAGCGAGGCAAATTAATTTGCTCAAGATCACTATCCAGTCCATGCTTTGACACAAACTTTCTTGGGGTCTTAAATCTCCTCATTATAAAATGCTAAGCTTAGAGAAGCAAGATCTGCTCCAACTCTGACATTCTAGTAGTCTAAGAAGCTCAGAGGCACGTTCACTGAACAAGCCACCCCAAGGCCTATTGTGTCTTCTTCTCTGCTTACACCCTGTCATGCTCATACCCACATGGTCTTTGTGCTCCTCATCTCTGTATGCCCTTTCTCACATGTGCCCCCAACCTGTGTTCTGACCCTGCCTAACAGATGATCAAATCCCTGAAGAAGGCCATGGCCCCAGTCCTGAGTGATGTAACTGTGGAGTGGGTCTTCCCCGAGACCACTGAGGTCCTAATCTCGCCTGTGAGCACCAGCTCCCTCTTCCCCGGAGAGCGGCTGGTGGGATATGGCATTGTGTGTGATGCCTCCTTATACATCTCCCATCCCAGATCTGTAAGTATCTTAGACATTCCAGAACAGTGGGGCTCTAGAACATTACCCACAAAACCATCCTTAGCTGGAAAGGCCACTGGTGGCCACTAGGAACTAATTGGATCTAGGTCTACAGTTTTGGGGTCTGGTTGCCAGGCCATGGGCATGTGGTCATGGTGACACTTCTCGGGTAAATGCTATCATCGCAACATGTGGTTCTTAAGATCCCGTGCAGCAGAAAAATTGGGGGAATGTGTCTAAAATGCAGAGCCCAAGGGGCGCCTGGGTGGCTCAGTTGGGTAAGTGGCCAACTCTTGATTTTGGGTCAGAGTCTTGATCTAAGGGTCCTGGGATTGAGTCCTGTGTGGAGCTCTGCGCTCAGCAGGGAGTCTGCCTCAGGATTCTCTACGCCCTCTGCCCCTCCTCCAACTATCTCTCTCTCAGATAAATAAATAAATCTTTTTAAAAAATAAAATAGGGGCGCCTAGGTGGCTCAGTTGGTTAAGCAACTGCCTTTGGCTCAAGTCATGATCCTGGAGTCCCAGGATCAAGTCCCTGCAATCGGGCTGCCTGCTCAGCAGGAAGTCTGCTTCTCCCTCTGACCCTCCCCACTCTCATGCTCTCTATCATTCTCTCTCTCTCAAATAAATAAATAAAAATCTTTAAATAAAATAAAATGCAGAGTCACTGAACTCTACCCCTGAAACTAATAATATGCTATATGTTAATTAATTGAATTTAAACAAATTTTAATTTAATTTAAAAAGTAAAATAATAATAAATAAAATGCAGAACCCAAGCTCCAACCCAGGTCTACTGAATAAAAGTCTTTGAGGGTAAGGCCCAGGAACCTGCATTTGACATAATCTCCCCAAAGTGATTTTGACAAACAACTCAGTTCAGAACAACTGCACTCAGGTTTCTCTCCCCAAAAGCTCTATTCAAGTCATGTCTCCTTAGGTAAGTTTGTGTTTTACTTACATGGATCATTCTCTTGTATGTGGTGACAGAAGTGAGATAAAAGTGAGGAACTTCTCAAAGGAAGATGGAATTCATGCTAAAATGTGGGGAATTGCCTGAAATTTCTCCATCTCTCCTCTTTAGTGAGTCTCTCTATGCCGGCTTGAAGGATTTGCCATCTTGTTTTATTTTTAAGCAGGAGTCACCAACTTATTGCCTAGAGGGACTGGGCAGGTATAAAATGAATGAAATGGACTTCTAAAAATAAAAGGGGAAAACACCATGAAGGATAGCAATTATCATGGAGTCCACAGAGAGGCAAGAGGGGTGGTGAGGAATATGGCAAACTGGATGGCATATGGCCATCTCAACTGCGTGACCCCTCCCCAGCGTGCACTCTGTGTTAAAGGTGTTTTCAATCTTGCAGGAGAAGTGAGAATTGTGTGTGATATTTTCAGCTTTTAGAATGTTATACCATCTCCTAAGAATCATGTCAGGGTAATGGTTACTGTGTTATGGAGAGTGGGGTATTCAAATGTAGGGAAAAGATGCTAAACAGAATGTTGGTCAGTCTTTGAACAGTCTCAGAGGCAGCAGATCATCAACGGACACTACAACTGGAATGGATCCTCAAATAAATGCCTTCTCCTTTCCTTACCCATGAGACTGGCAAAGTTTTCTCCTGGTACTAGCAGGGCTCTTGGGGAAAGGTACCCTTGCCTATTATGGTATAAATATGACTTGCCCTCCTGGAAAGCAATCTAGAAATAAATAATGAAATTAGAAATACGTAACTTCTCAGCCCAGAAATGCCTCCTAAGAATCTAACACCTAGAAATAAAAGTGGTGTAATGGATTTATGTCCAAGGATTCACTGTAGCAATTTTTTTGTGGTGCAAAATAAATGGCCACAAAGCAAATGCTTAAAAATAAGGAGTGGTAGAATATTGTGCAGTCAAAAGTTAAAAAGAATAGTTGATATGCAGGATTTCCAAAATGTTTTAAATGCAAAATTCAAGATACATGTAAATGTAAGTAAATGTAAGTAATCTAGTCCAGTTCTTGTAAAATAAAAATTACCCCCAAAGCCCTTGTTTTATATATATATATATATATATATATATATATATATATGTTTATATCATGGAGAATGGAATGGAAGGAGCAGAGCAGATGGTTCATTTTGTTAATTTTGGTTACCTACTTGGAGACAGCAGTGGCATTGAGAATTACCTTTAAAAAAATTTTTAAATAAAGAAGATAATTAAAAATATAAACAATATAGGGGGTGCCTGGGTGGCTCAGTCGTTAAGCATCTGCCTTCAGCTCAGATCATGATCCCGTGGTCCTGGGATCAAGCCCCGAATTCGGCTCCCTGCTCCGCGGGAAGCCTGCTTCTCCCTCTCCCACTCCCCCTGCTTGTGTTCCCTCTCTTGCTGTGTCTCTCTCTGTCAAATAAATAAATAAAATCTTTAAATATATATATATAAACGATATAAATGTTATGAAGAGTTGGTTCCATTCACCATCTCTTGAACAGAAGTCTGCCTAAATTACTCAAGCAAGCAAAAAGCTTCCTGTTACTCTAGATCCTCAAAGATGGAACTCCCACCACCTTCCATCACACCCAGCCTGCCCCACAGGTGTTCTTTCTGACATCTAGCCCCACTCCCAGCCCTCTTTTCTCTCCCTCCCTCCAGGACAAGAGGAGACGATGCAGCATGCTGCACTCTCAGGGGTCCAGCAGCTCGGTCTTCTACCACTCCCAGGATGAGGGGCCCAGCCCAGACAACAGAAACTGTGCCAAGAGCATGGGGTCACACTTCAACCTGAGGCAGCCCAAAGATGCCCAGCCATACATTGGAGACTCCACCACTAATCCTGGTTAGTCCGCTGTTCCTTGTGCTTTGCTCTCTCTTCAGGGAGGCCACGATGGCTACATTTTACGGAGAACTTACTATGTGCTGCGCACTTTATACAAAGAATCTCACTGAAGATTTAGCAGCTGTAGGGATGGGTCCTGTTCCACCGATTTTATAGATGATGAAACTGAGGCTTGGAGCCCTTAGGCAACTTGGCTAACCTCATGAAACCTGCAAGAGGGAGGGTACAGACAGGTCCAGAGCTGTTTGCATCCAAAGCCTCTTTATGGTGCTAATTTCCATTCATAGGGCATTTATTGATCACCCACCATGGCTAAGTCCTGAACACAGCGTGGGAAGCAAAGATGATGCAAACATGGACTCTTGTCCTTCAGAAACTCTCTGCCTAGTGGAAGAGATACAATTGGCTTTAACTTTGATAGAAGCAGAGTGACAGGGACCACAGCAAAGTTTAATAAGCTGGGGGGGGGTCCCAAGGAAAGACACATTGGTAGACGATATCAACAGAGACATAATGAAGGCACAGATTCTTAGAAGTGGGAAGGGAGAGGAGATTCCAGGCAGCAGAAACTGGCTGAGCAAAGACGTAGAAATGTGACACCTAGAAAACTAGAAGACACACAAGTGATTGCTCATCTGGTACGTTTGGAGCACACGGTACATTGAAAAAGGAGCAGAAAGGACAATAGCTGGATAGATGCATTAGGACCAGTTTACATAAGGCTTTGAACGCCAAGGGAGGCGAGACATCTACAGATATTTCAGCAGGCAAGCCATGGATAACTCAAGAAGTTTCCAAGCAGGAAAGGAGCATGCAAGCCCCTCTCTCTCTTTCCCCACTGACCTCCACCCTGACGGCACCCCTTGTCACCACCCCACCCAGGTCTAGACTTTTCCCAGCGACGGCGGGCATATAGCACCAACCAGATCACCAACCACAAGCCCTCCCCAAGGGCCCCTACAGCCAGCGACCCCACAGTGCCTGCCAGGAGATACCCACTTCGGAAAGCCAAGCTTCAGGACCTCACCAACCAGACCAGCACAGACGCCCCGTGGTGGCAGATTGATTTGCAGGTACCTGCAGGGCAGGTTGGAGTTGGGGGGGACCATAGACGGGGAGCGAGCTGTCTCCTGCTTCAGCCACAAGGATGGAGCCTGTCCACTACTTATACAGCAAAATGAGTGTCTTCTTCCTCATGTTGGGGGATCTCCATCTGCCTGAGCCCCTTTCTAATAATGGTACCCAGTACTCAGTGACATCACCCATTCTCTGTACGCAACACTTCCCAGCTGGTAAGGAGCAGCCCCATTTACGCTCGTTTGGTTTTATAGCACTCCTGAGAGGAAGGAGTGGGGGAGCTGACCACCCCCACTCTGTATAGATGTGGAAATTGAGGGTCAGAAAGGTCAAGTGACTTATCCATGGTCAGATAGCCAGTCAGGGGGTTGCAGCCCAGGACCCTCTGCCTGCAAAGCCCTCACTTCCCTCCTCCCTCACACCGCACCTTCTGCAAATCCCAAGGGTGGTACATTCACTCAGGGCAGAGATCATCTCAGAATTAGAGCCACAACGGGACCAGTCACCCACTGTTCAGCTGGACCAAAGTTTCTCAGCCTCAGCGCTATGGACACGATAATTCTTTTTGTTGAAGGGGCTGTCTGTGTGTTGTAGAATGTTTGGCAGCATGCCTGGCCTCTATCAACTGAATACCACCTTCAACCATGATGACCAAAACTGTCTGCACTCATTGCCAAATTCCCCTGAGGAAGAGGGTAGCATCACCAGATGAAGAAATACTGTCCCAAACCAAATTGGTGTTTGTTATTATCTGCATACCTTATCCACTTTCTTAAGAATGGGCTTCGTGTAGCTTTGTCATTGTGAGTCAAAGTTCCATAAAAGGAGCCTTTCAGTCTCCCCCCTCCCACCCACCACCACCAGCCCTCCCTGCCTCTCCATAAGCTCCTACACTCCCCAAGGGCAGAGACATTGCCTCCTTGACCCTGCAGGCCCTTCTCTGTGCTTCGTCAGGGATCATTTGATGCGGTTGGAAGACACTGATCTTGGAGTCAGGTGGACTCTGCTCCTCAAACATGTTGCTTACCCTCTCTGAGCCCCAACTTCCCCATCTATGAAATGGGGAGAGTAGTTTGTACAGCTGATTGAGCTGCCATCAGCAGATATTGACTGGGAGACAACTCTACGTGGAAGACTTGCAGGCAATGGCTGATAGGAGATGAACTGCCTGGTGCACCCCTGGTATACAGCAGGTGTCCTTTAAATGCAACTCTCCTTGGTGAGAGCTCTGGGCAGCTTAGCATCTGTTCTCTCCTGCTTGCTTCTGGCCCATCTTTGCTCATGTCTCCCTGGTCACCTGCTTGGCTTCTTCTCCAATCTGATTCTCCCCAACACACTTGTACAAACGCACACACATGCATGCACACACACACACATACACCCTTCCTGCAGCCTCTGGCTGGGTGAAGGGCTGAATCCTAGACTAACCCGTTGCCATGGAAACTGTAGCAGCATCTGTTTCTCAGTGTGGAGGTGATGGTGGGGCAGGGGTGAGGGGAAGCCCAGCCTCTGATGGGAGATGGGGATTAAGGACCTCTTGGGACCCAGCAGCCCTGGCTGGATACCAGCTCCTACCGAGGCCGTCCTACCAGTAACCAGTCCCTTTCTTCTCCCACACCCTTGTGCCATCTCCAGGACCTCAGGCCCAGAGGAGACAGGAAGGAGGACCCCAGCCCCTGCCCTAAGGAGCCCTTATCTAAAGGAGAGGCACAATCCTCTTCCCAATAAATACTTGATAGAGATGAGAAAGCCTCTATAGTTAACTGTCGACCTAAAAACCTGAGAGTCCACTTTTTCTGTTTCATCTTGCAAGTGCTTTTGCACCCCCCCATCTTCTCCCCCTACCAAGCGTATGTGCTCCCAGAGGCACAAAATTCATTTTTCATTCACTTAATATTCTTTAATTACAGAAGTAATACATACTCAAAGTTTGCAATAAAAACTCTCAAACAGTTCAGGCAGGTATAAAGTAAAAATAAAATTACCCCTTCCCTGTGCCCGAACCCAATGATTTTCAGTGTTTCTTTCCAGAAACACTACACACACATACACACACATGCAACACACATATATGTTTTGAATAATCACATTGTAAATCTCCAATTATATCCAATTATTATTGGATAGCTCCAAAATCCAAAAGTAAATCTCCAATTTACACTTTTAATGTCCTTTTAATTCATTATTTTTTTTTTTTGGTATTCAGTAAAATTCCTCTTTTTGGTGAACAGTTCTGTGAGTTTTGACGAACGCATAGTCATGTAAGTATCTCCACAATCAAAATACAGAATGGTTGCAACTTACTTTTCTAAAATATGTTTGATCTTGGACATCTTCCCACACTGGTATGAAGAAATCTGACTCTTTCATTTCAGGGTTTGTTGTGTGGCCTTCCACTGCATGGATCTTCCATAACTTACTTGTCAACCCCTATTGATGTACATTTTGAGAATGTCCAGATATTCACTTTTACAAACAACGCTGCAACAAATCTATAGTACGTGCACAAAGATATTCGCATCCTGTGCATTTCCACAGAACTTCTAAAACTGGAATCGTTAGGGTCAAAGGAGCTTGTACACATTTAATGTTGACAGACAGCCCACTGCTAAAGTGTCCTCCCACGGGTGTGCCTCAAGTTCATACTCCCATCAAGGGTCCACGAGAGAAACCCTGTCTCCCCGTTGGCCACAATGGGTGTCATCAAATGTTTAAATATTTGCCAATCTGGAAGGTGGAAAAAATCATATAACTTATTTTAGAGCAATGCTCATGAGGCGGAGCATTTTTTTCATGGGTTTATTGGATACTTTTTCTGTGAATTGCCTATAGATGTCCTGAACCCATAGTCTACCTCTGCTCCCCCTGCCCCAGTGATTTATAAGAGCTTTTTCTTGAAAATGATCTTTGTCATGCATGTTGCAGATATATTTCCCAGTTTATCCCTTGCCTTTTGGTGTTTTTGTACCAGCACAAGAATAGACAGATTAAATCCACAACACAGAAGAGGAAGTTCGGAAATAAAACCAATGTACATGAGAGCTTTGATAGGATAGAGGTAGGGAATTGATAAACCTTAGAAACTCAATGAATGAACCATATTTAATAAATGGTGTTGAGGTCTGTACTACTCAGAAAATCAAGGAAAGGCTGGTTCCTGTTTCTTTACACCAAAATAAATTCCATGTGAGTCAAAGATTTAAGCAAACAAAAATAAATCATAAAAATTCTAGAATTTTTTTTTGAGTGGGAAAGACCTTTTAAGCATGACATATGAGAAGACATAAGGAAAAGGCTGATAATTTTAGCCTCCTCCCAACACACACACAAAGTTTTTTAAACTTTATGGCAAAAAAAGAGTGGGTTTAGAATATTATCCATGGTATGTGATTTTCCATGGTTTTCCATGGTTTGGACTTCATCCATGCTTTGGGATTCTTTGTGTTGATGGTTCTCATGGGTAGTGGAGAGTAGGTTATGTGTCCTTGGGTACTGCAGAAGGACCTGGGCTACCCAGGGAAAGAGCTGTGGCTAGGGGTGGAGGGAAGGGCAGCCACTAAGGAGCTCAGCCTCCTCCCCTCTCGCTTGTACTCCTAGCCCTTGCTGAACAGTGGTCTGGACCTGAGCCAGGGCCCCAGACTCCGCGGCCCAGGAGCCCGCAGGCCCTCTCTGCTGCCCCAAGGCTGCCAACCCAGCCTGCCTTCCAGCCAGGAGACCCAGACCTGGAGCCCCATGAAAGAGCCGGATCTTGGGTCTAGCCTGAAGGCTGCCTCAGACAGCCGGAGCCCTGGGGACCCAGGTAAGTGCCCACAGGGTCTAGGACCCGACCGGGGGACAGGGAGGAATTCTTGGCTGTAGCCCAGCTTCAGATGATAGGATTGAGGGCAAACACCTTTGTCTGTGCCCTTGGAGGGAAGGATAGGCTGTTGCCCATCCGTGCCAGAGAACCTCACCAATCCCACTTTCCCCCCGATCAACCTGGCCCTTGGGTTGACTGAGGCTCCCAGATGTCCCTGTGGCTGCACTCTTCGCTGCCCAAGTGTCCCCACCCCACCCTATCTGGCTACCTCGTGGACTGGATTCCTGGAGGTGGGTCTGCCCCATTTTGGGGACAGGTCCATACCATCCAGCTGTCCTAGGGAAGGATTCGTGTGTTCCTTGAGGTGGAGGGTGGGGGGAAGAAGACTGTACTTGCTTCGCGATGTCTGCGCCCTGGGGAGGAATGACGTCCCTGAGGGTTGACCTCTGTGCCCCAGCTCAGAGCATCGCCTGGTTGTCCCTCTGCCCGCAGAGCCGTCCCATCACCCTTCCCCCTTCGAGACTGAGACGTCCTCGGACTGGGAGCCCCCGGCAGAGTCCGAGGAGCAGATCAATCCCGGCAGGCCCTCCACTCCAGGCCCGGTGCTGGGCAAGGCCGTGGTCAAGGGCTTGCGCGACAGCCAACGTTTGCAGTGGGAGGTGACCTTTGAGCTGGGGCCCCCCGGGCCGGAGCGGGGAGGGGCACACGACGCCGACCTGTGGAGCGAGACCTTCCACCACCTGGCGGCCCGCGCCATCATCCGCGACTTCGAGCAGCTGGCGGAGCGCGAGGGCGAGATCGAACCAGGTGAGCTCCGCGCCTGCTCGCTCCGGACCGCCTCCGGGAGCCCCTCCTCACAGCCCCGCCCCATGCCCCATCCTACCCCCTCCCCATTTCCGGGCCCCGCCCCCTCCTCAAGCCCCGCCCCATGCTCTATCCCACGCCCCCCCCCACCAGGATCCTCTCTCCTCCTCCCCACACCCGGGCCCCGCCCCCTCCTCACGGCCCCGCGGAAGGCCCCAACCCCTCCCGGCCCACCCACCGGTGATCCCCTCTCCTCCCCAGGCTTCAGCAACCTCCTTCTTCCCACAGCCCTGCCACTGTCTAGTGCTCCACCTCTTGTCCCCCACAGCTGCCTCCAGGTGTCTCCCCTCTGCCCCCCTTGATCACCCCCCGTCCCCCAGCCCCCAGATGCCTCCCCGCCAGCCCTGGGCTCTTCCACCCCTCCCACCCCGTCCCGTGATCCGGTGATCTGTCCTCTCCCTTTTTCCCTCGGCTGCAGTCTCCCATTCCTTCTCACCTCCCAGGGCTTCTCCTTGCAGCGCCCCCTGTAGGGCTCCAGAGACAGAACAATGGGGCCAGCCCTATCCCCTGACATGCTCCCTTGGAACCACACCTTCTTACAGAACCCACTAGACTTAGTTGGTCCACTCACCCACTCATCAACGCCATTTATTGCTTTTGGAGCATCCCGGGGCCAGGCTCAACAGTGCAGTGACCACCACAATTCCCATCCTTAGAGCGCAGACTAGCTGGGAAGCCGACATGAATCAAATAATTAAACACACGATTGAGTGCATTTGTCCTGAGTACTATTAAGAAATACAGCGATCCAAGAAATCCTATAACGGGGATGGTAGGGAACTAATTTAGTTCAGGAATTGGGGCAAACATTCCTAAGACAGTGATTCCTGGGATCACGATGGTGCAGGCTTGGAGAACAGATTGGTATATAGAGAACACTATTTGTGATAGGTTCATGCTTTGTTTATACAGTAATATATTGCTTATATTTTACATTATTTGTACTTTTGTATAACACATTTTTTTTCTGAGCACCTCACCTTACAGTTTACAAAATATTTGTACAATCCCTCACCGCCTTGACTCCTCACACAGCCCTCGGAGGCAGCGAGCCATGGAGACTGCTCACTTGTTCCATGTGAAGAACTTGGGTTTGGGGGTCAGATCATCCTGAGTTCTGATCCCAGGGCCGTTACTAACTCGCTGTGTGACCCTGTGTTTTGCGCTCTCCCTCTCTGGTCTTCAATCTTCTCTGCAAGATTGTCCCACTGGGCCAGACCAGGGGTCCCCACCCAGCCAGGGTACCTGTGAAATCCTGCAGCAAAGTTTTTATCAGATAGCTGCAAAATGAAAATAGAGAATACAGGTGATGTAGAGGGGTGTTCGGTTGTTGTTGTTTGGTTGTTTTTTTTTTTTTAGATTTTATTTTTAAGTGAACTCTACACCCAACCTCGGGCTCGAACTCACAACCCAAGATCGAGGGTGGCACGCTCCACTGACTGAGCCACCAGGCGCACCTAGAGGATTTTTTTTAATAACACTCAAGTTATTTAAGGGGTGTAACTATCTTTTTGTCCTAGATGTCTTAGCTCTTTTACATTAAAATGTCCTTATTTTATGAACGTTGATGGAGGTTAATAATCTTGGGGGTGGGGGTTAATCTCCTTAACTGGCAAGTGGGCAGACCCCTTGATTTTAAGGGCTTATAGAACCAAAGACGGGGACCACTGGTCTAGCCCTTCTTTTAGCTTCCAGAAGTTGTGTCAGGTAGGACTGTCCGGATCCACACACTGACCCCCAGCTTCTCCCTCCACAGGGTCCAGCCGCCGTTACCAGGTGAATGCTGTGCACACCAGCAAGGCCTGCAATGTCATCAGCAAGTATACAGTCTTTGTGCCTGTGGACGTGAGCAAGAGCCAGTACCTGCCCACCGTGGTGGGGTACCCCAACTCTGGTAAGGCAGTTGGGCACTTCTGAGGGCCAAGCAGACCCCCTTGGCTGTCAGAGGGGAGCTGGGACACAAAGGAGTACAGACCTGCTGAGAGGGGTATAAGGAATGGCCTAGAAGCAAAAAGGCCCCTGGCCAAATGGTTCAGTCACCATAGGGTGGTGGGTACAGGAGCCCCCGCCCCACTGCTCTGCAGAAGGCAATGAAACCACCCCACTCCCTTTTCCCCACCAAATGAATAGGACTTTACTGTACTTTTCCAATTGGGACAATGTGTGTGCTCTCTGTAGAAAATTCTAAAATATAGAAAGGCATAAAATAAATAAAAATGCCTGGAATTGACAGTCATCCAGAAATGAGTTACTAATTACCTCCTTGGTGTGACCATCCTTCCAGACTTCTCTCTATGAATATCTACATGTAGAGAAATCAAAAGATAATTTTCCATGAATTGGATTATACCAATATGTGCTGTGTTCTACCAAATGTGGGTGTGGAAAAAAAATCTTTCCAGGAAGGTGACTGTCTATCACCACTTTAATAGCTGCAGTGTTTTCTACTTTCATCATCAATTAGACAGTGGTCCAAAACACTTTATCTACATCGAATGACTTAATCCTCAACACGGCTCAGCAAAGTAGATGCTATTATTATCCCCATTTTACAGATGGGAAGGTAGAGGCAGAGGGAGTTAAGTTACTTGCTCAGGGTCACACAGCAGTGAGGGGCAGAGCCAGGCTTTGAGTCTCGCGGCCTGGCTGCAGAGTCTACTTCCTCCTGCCCCTCTCCATTACCACTTAAGGTTTATCAGTACCTTTTCCACCAGCCCCCCAGGTACTAGACCTTCAATTTATCCCCCCTTTTGATTATCATAAATTATGGTGCAAAGAACATCTTTGTGCCCCTGTCTGGTTATCTCCTTGGGGTTAATTAACTCTCCAAAGTAAGATTGCGGATCAAAAAGTCTGCCCATTTAAAACTGGGATGTGTTTTGCCAAAGTGACCTGACTGCAAAGGTTGTTTGGGGGTCTGCTTTTCACCAACACTGTGTGCTGCTTATCTTTCTAAACGCTGCCAGGCTCATAGGCAAGGGAAGAATCTCTCTTTGGGGATTTTTTTTTAGGTTTTTTGGTGAGATACTTTTCATAGGTACCTTAACTATATGTACTTTTTCTTCCCTGAATTACATTTTCCCATCCTCTGCAGTTCCTTTTTGTTTTGTTTTGTTTTTTCAGCAGACCTTCTAAAGAATGTTTAAAAACAAAATGTGCCTCCCCTTGTTCCTGTCTCCCTCCTCCCCTCTGCTGTTTCTTATCTGTGGTATCAAAATAATCGACGACCCTGTTCCCTCTTTGGGTTGCTCTCATTTCAGGTTCTGGCCAGAGGCCCAGACTGTTACTCCCCCGGACATTCTCATTCACTGGGCTTTGTCATCCTGAATGACATTCAGGATGTCTCACCCTCCTCACCCATCGCAGACCGTCCTAGTGTCTACAGCCCACAGCCTGGAAGGTTCAGGGACCTGGCCCATGTCTTAACCCAAGTCCCACAGCCCCCCAAGACCTGGATCAGTACTTCCCAAAGTGTGATTCAGGAAACTAGAACCCTCGTCGCATGTCCTGAGCATGGCCATTCAGCACAAACTAGGAAGTCCCAGTTTAGGAAATACATTTAGGAACCACTGGATTAAATAAAGCTCAAGGCCCAGTGTTTTCTTGATTGCAGAACTTGTCAGAGCCTTTAGTATGTTAATATACATCAGGAGGCTCAGAGAAGGGACTGTATTTTGCAGCTTCTTCCAAACTTACCTCCCCTTAGAACTCCTCGTTTTTTTAAGGAATAGTTTACAGACCATTGTTCTCCAAGAGTGGGGTTCCCCAAAACACACTTGACAGTGCTATAGCTTCATCTCTCTTTATCCATCCCCCGTTGGTGAGGCCCTGTCCTGTGGGAGGGGAATGGGGGCCTTGGTCTCTGAGACCACAAACTAGGAGAGAAGGAAAATTGGGTGTTCCTGAGAAAAGCAGACTTTTAACTAACTAGAAAATACTGCTGCTTCCTGAGCATTGTCTCGGCCATAGCATGGACCTGGCAAGGTTATTATCCCCATTTTCCAGATGAGGAAACTGAGGCACAAAGCGGCTAGCACCCCATCCAGCTACTAAGAGATGGGGCTGAGGTTCAAACCCAGGTCATTCTGGCTCCAAAGCTCATGGTCTTACCTTGTACAATGTCTTTCTGTCTCTGGACAAGTGACAGACTGAAGGCAGAATCATTCCCGCCAGCCCTGGGGGAGAGACAAAGGACTGACCCAAGCGTATCCATCTGATCCCTTCTCCTTGTCCCCATGAAGGTGCTGCGTGGCGGATGATCAACTCTCAGGTCCTGACCCGACAGTGGAGCGGAGCCGCTGCTGGCTTCGGACGGTCTCAGACCCTGCTTGGGGAAGACTCAGCAGGAGGAGATGGCAAATTCCAGAACCTAAGTAAGAGCTGCCTCAGGCGTGTTCTGAAGCCTGGGCACCAGAGGCACCCTGGTACCCAAGGCCCCCTGGAAGCCAGGCTCTGAGTCTGTCCTCTGGGCCCCCTGCAGGACCAGTGTGAGGCCAGGCCTCCCGGGCTCTCGGAGGCTCAGCTTGGCCCGAGGATGCCCCCGTTAACACAGCTTCGCTGAGAGAACTGCCGCGAGTCTGTGTGCCTGCACCAGCCCTCCGCCTCGCCCCTTTCAAAGTCTGCAGAGCCCAGCGGCTGTTCCCTGACTCCAATCTCTTGAGTCCTCCCAGGCACCGAATGCCAGGAAAACTAATAAACAAGGGGAAAAGCGAGGGCCAAGAGCTAGTTCCATCTGTTTGGGTCCTACCATCTGCTTCTTTCAGGATTCCCAAAGCTTCCTTTCTGCCTTTGCCTGATTTCGTTGTGCCTATGGCTTAAGCATCCATGATTTGACCCTTTTGTGACCTGGCACTAATTCACAGGATAGCTTTAACCCTCTGTCTCCTGAATGTCTGCATGTCTTTTGGTCCCTCCAAAGACAGCCTGGCTGCTGCAGTAGTCCTAACCCCTTCCTTTGTGCCCTCTCATGTTCAGTGAGGATCTCCTGCCTTCTTCTATGCATGGGAAGGACATCAGAAGTCCCACCTGGCCCCTAGGCCAGACACCCAGATCATAATAATTTTTAACCTGAGGGACTCGAAAGTTCTCACAGACATTGATAGAGTAAAAAAGAGAACAGTGTGTGAGGGGTAGAAGAATGCGTAACTACAGAAACTAAAAAGCTCTGCCAGGGCGCCTGGGTGGCTCAGTTGGTTGGGCGACTGCCTTCGGCTCAGGTCATGATCCTGGAGTCCTGGGATCGAGTCCCGCATCGGGCTCCCTGCTCGGCAGGGAGTCTGCTCCTCCCTCTGACCCTCCCCCCTCTCATGTGCTCTCTCTCTCTCTCTCATTCTCTCTCTCAAATAAATAAATAAAATCTTTTAAAAAAATAAAACAAAATAAATAAAATATAAAGCTCTGCCAGCTCTTTGGTCCCTCAGAGCCTCCCAAACCGGGAGTGGGGGAAGCTGCTGGAACCCCTGAGCCAAGCTGGGCTTCCCATCTAGAGGAAATTTCTGGCTACCTTTTCATTTCTCCATAGCCCAGTTCTTGGTGGCCCATGGTGTCCATCAAAATCACAAATCCCTTCTTTTTTTTTTTTTTTTTAAGATTTATTTATTTATTTTGAGAGAGACCGGGGGTGGGGGGCAGATGGAGAGAGAGAATCCTAAGCAGACTCCCCACTGAGCTGGAGCCTGCTGTGGGGCTGATCCCACGACCCTGAGATCATGACCTGAGCCGAAATCAAGAGTCGGACCTTTAACCGACTGAGCCACCCAGGCACCCCAATCCCTTCTTTTCACTGATGTCTGATTCACACCCAAGTGTCTGTAACTTCTAAACTCTTATTCTATCCCAAGCCCTTTCCCTCCCCAAGGATGACAATAGTTAACATGTACTGTGAGTTTTCTTTGTGCTGGGCACTGTTCTAATCTAATTTCCTCCAAGCGTCTGACAAAGTTGGTGAGGAAAGCAAGACTCAGAGAAGTTAAGTGACTTACTCAGTGTCACACAGCAGATACATGATAGAGCCAAGACTTGAACCCAGGCAGTGCTTGGCTCCAGAGCCCATGAGATGAACTACCATGCTGCTAGCCTCCCACCTGCCTCAGTCGCTCCACATCCAGTCCCTAATTCGCTGTGGTGCTGCTCCCGAGCCCCCAGTGATAAACAGAGCTTCTGGGCCCTCACAGAGCCACTAATGGTCTCAGGGGGGAGACAGAGGCTTTGATAAACATGTGTGCATGAAGCCTTTTCCATATTTTATACTCTTCCCTTGTGGTATATTGCCCATCCTGGTCCAGCCCTTGAGATAACAATCATAAGAATAATCACCCTGATGATGCATATTGAACAGACTATGTACAGTTATTATCCCCCATTTTACAGATGGGGAAACTGAGGCTCAGAGCCCTCTGACAAGTCAATGCCATGTTCTGGTGCCTCGTGGAGAGTTGGCATGAGCCCCTCCTCAGTAAGGCACAGACCTGGTGAGCTGATGCCCACCTCTTCCCCCACCCTCAGGCCCCTGACCTGCTCCCATTGCCCTGCTGGGTCTATAGCTTGGGGCTTTATTGAGCACTTCCCTTGGGCCAGGCACTAAGCACTAGCTGGGTATTACCTCCCTTAATCCCTACAACCACACTGTGAGATGGAGAGTCCGATGCCCAATTTGCAGTCTAAACTTACAAAGGAAGTAACCTTCCCGGGGTCACACAGCTAGTCAGTGGGGGAGTTGGGATTTGAATCCAGGAGTATCTGAGTCTTATGGGGGAGCAA
Organism: Eumetopias jubatus; assembly: GCF_037043125.1. Classification (NCBI taxonomy): domain Eukaryota; kingdom Metazoa; phylum Chordata; class Mammalia; order Carnivora; family Otariidae; genus Eumetopias; species Eumetopias jubatus. The sequence continues at coordinate 92,383,109 of NW_028274810.1, read as the reverse complement.
TGGTGTTCTCTCTGGAAGACAAAGGTCCACACAAGCAGGGGTGGAAACCTTGACCTTGCTCTCCCAGCCCACCGCCAGGTACTGTGAATTTGGACCTTCACTCTCCTTGAGGGGATGAGAGGTGAGAAGGGGAGGGCCAGGGGAGCTCAGGCCTCACTGGCTTCATATCTGTTGTAGATATGGAGGAAAGCCCCACCGCGCCCTCCAGTGAGATCACGTCCCCAGGTCGCGAGAAGTATGTTGCTTCTGAGGGTGAGTAAGCAGTCAGCCAACTCTGTTCTTAATTAAGATGGTGGCAGTGATTGATCCTTGGGCCAGGAGGGTGTCTTAGCCCAACAAAGTCCTCAGTGGTTCATTTATCCCTCAAAACATCCCTGTGTGAGATTAATAGGAGTATCCTTAATCTAAAGACGTGGAAACTAAGACTCAGAGAGGTAAAGTGACTTGCCCAAGGTCACACAGCAAGTTAGTGACAACACCAGGCCTGGAATTTGACCTCCCAGTTCCCAGCTGAGGGACCATTCTACCACCTAACTCTGCTTAGAAGCCTCCAGCAATGTGCCAGGGTGGGAAATTCAATGTCCCCACTCAGGGATGAGGGGGGCTGATATGAAGCCATCACTGCCCCCCATGGATAACCTTCCAGAAGACACCAGCAGCCACCAGCCACGGAAACTTGGAGGCCTATTTCTTACATGTGGACATACGTATTTCACCCTCCCCCGCACTACCTGGGTCAAAAGCAGCCCTGCAGCCTAACGGTTAGCCCGGACCCCTAGTGGTGTAGGCGGGCCCCTTCTCCTCTCCAGGTCTCTGTTGCCCCCTTGGCAGGGAGCACTTGTACAGGGTCGTCTGTCAGGCCCCAACCAAGATTCTGTGGCTCTCCAGGTCCCCTGCGCAGTCTGGCCACCCATACCCTTTCTTCCTTCAAGACCTCAGACTCTCTCTTTGGATCCAGGTACGTGGGATTTCCACCAGAGGTAGGCTGTACCACCACCTGCTTCCCCGGGGCTGTCCCTGGCTTGGGAGGCAGAAAGCAGGCCCGGCCTGACATTTAGACAAAAATGAACAATCTGAAGGGTATCGAGAAGGCCTCCTACCCCCAGATACATTGTCTTCCGGTTTCACACTGTGGAAGCCCCCCGACATGTCCATGGTCTCCATGCAGGTGCAAATCCCCTGGAAGGGCTAGCCTAAGATTCTCTGACCACTGGGCTGAACAAGAATACACTATTGGAAGAGGGTCACAGAAAGAACACTAACATGTTCCTCATCTAGGCTGCTGCTAACTCACTGCGTGACTCGGGAAACGCAAGCCCCCTCCCCCTCCCTGGGCCTCAGTTTCCCCAGCTGTCAAATGAGGAAGTCGGAGAAAGCCATCTGTCACCTCCCTTCTGGCCCTAACTTTCGGAGGCGGCTGAGCGGGCGCTGGGGGGGGGGTGGGATGACCAGGGACGCCAGGGGGCAGCCCTGGCCACTCTTGCCTGGTTCCACCCACACAGGCTGAATCTGAGCAAGTCCAGGCTGCTGACTCGAGCAGCCAAGGGCTTCCTGAGCAAGCCACTGACCAAGGCTCCAGAGTCAACCCCAGGGAGCCAGAGTTTCGACTATATCCCGTTGGTGAGTGCCCCAGACCCCAGACCTCAACCCCCAACACTCTCCAAGGGGCCTTCCTATGAGCCTCCTGCCCACCCCTCCCCCTTCACAAAGGGAAGAAGACTGAGACCTTCCCACCCAAGTAGCCAGCAGGGCAAGGGCCAGGGGCCTAAGAGTGTTGCTAGAAGCCAGCACCAGCATCACGAATGTTCTTTGCAATCTGCTCTCTTTGCTTTAAAAAATTCACAGGAATTTTGCATTCTATTCCACCATCTATGTGTGTTTATTTTCCAATACATAAAAATAAGCCTCGAAATAGCTCACAAGTAAGTAAAATTAACACCCCAGGGACACGCACCATGTTTAGCAAGTGACTCTGCAGACAGCCCAGCATGCTGTGGCAGGGTGAGAAGCCCAGGTCTGGAGGGGGGCGGGGGGGTCTCTGCATTGAAGAGCAAGGGGGCCTGGCCCCACCACATAGGAGGCCCAGCGTGGCTTGGGGACTAGAGGGTGCTGGAGAGGGGCCCCAGTGTGAGCTGCACCACACAGCCCCAGGCCCTACACACCCATCGCATAGTGTCACATTGAATTTCCAAATCTCCTGGGCTGCAGAGCACTGTGCTTGGATTAAATATTTGTGGAGCCAGGCACCATGCTAGACCCTGGGAGACAACCTTGAACTGGATGGACATAGTCCCTGAGCTCATGGCACTTAGTATCTAGTGGGGACACAGACAAGGAACCAGACACTCCTGATGCTTGAGCGATGAGAGAGCAGAGGTTGGGTTTGGTGCGGGACATGTGACAGCCAGAGGGACACCTGAAGGACAGTGACTTCAGGCTTGAGGTCAGGGAGGAAGGAAGTCTGACTGCCTGAGGAGTGCAGTGGTCAGACCGAGACCTGAAGGGTGAGGAGTCATGGCCGGCAGTGGAGAGAGGAGAGAGCTTGGGGGCCGGAGAATTGGGGGTGGGTGGCGGGGGGAGAGTTGAGAGCGAGCCAGTGATCTGAAAATCACTGATTCTAAGAGAAACTTGAAGTCACTGAGCTGATGGCCTCCAAAGAGCGCCATGGTCTATGCCTTACCAAATTTGGGAAAGAGGTTGAGTTGGGGGGGGTGGGGCAGGGGAGGAAAGTGGAGGCAGCTGGTGGGTTGCAGAGCTGAGTAGAAAGTACACCTGCCAGGACTTAGAAACTGATCAGTGTGGAGGAGGGACCGGGAGGTGAGCTGCCCAGAGTCTGCCGGATGGCAGTGGATGGCCCCAGTGGCCGAGCGGGGCGCACTTGTGCAGGACAAGAGGCAGGTGTGAGGGGAAGATGTTGGGTTGGGCCTGCTCAGTCTGAAGGGCCTGTGGGGTAAGCTCAGAGATGCCCAGTTGGCCGGGGTATCCCGCAGATCTCCCGGGCACGAGGGGCAGGCTGGGGGCAGGGAGGGGGGCTGAATGGGCAGGCTGTGTGGACCCAGGCTTTTGCATGGCCTGGGACTCCACAGGCTAAAAAGTTTGAGGCCCACTGAGGGGCTCCTCCACACACAGGTGTCTCTGCAGCTGGCCTCCGGAGCCTTCCTGCTCAACCAAGCCTTCTGCGAGGCCATCCACATCCCCATGGAGAAGCTCAAGTGGACCTCACCCTTCACCTGCCACCGAGTGTCCCTCGCCGCCCGCCAGCCTGAGTCTAAGACCCCGAGCCCCCAGCTGTGCCTCAGCCCCTCCGCGCAGCACCCCTCCTGTGATGGCTTCTCCCCGGAGCCTCTGGGGGAGGCCAAGCCAGGCTGGGAGCCCAGGGCCGTGACAGAACACACGGGGAAGCTGTGGGCCACGGTGGTGGCGCTGGCGTGGCTGGAGCACAGCTCGGCCTCCTACTTCGTTGAGTGGGAGCTGGTGGCCGCCAAAGCCAACTGGTGGCTGGAGCGGCAGGAGGTGCCCGAGGGCCGCACACGGGGCACCCTCAAGGCGGCCGCCCGCCAGCTCTTCGTGCTGCTGCGGCACTGGGACGAGAACCTGGAGTTCAACATGCTCTGCTATAACCCGAATTACGTGTAGTCGGGGCGGGAAGGGAGGAGAGGGAGGGGACCATGCGGGCCCGGCAGGGGGAGCTTTTGCCGCTGTAGCCAATATACCGGTTGCTAGAAAGAGCCCTGGACTGGCAGTCAGGAGGCCTGAGTTCAATCCCAACTTTGCTACCACCTACCTGTGCGATTGTAGGCCAGCTCCTACCCCCCATCTGGGCCTCGGTTTCCCCACCTGTAAAATAAGTGCGCGAGGCGAGGGAGTTGGATTAGATCTCTAGACGCTCCCAAGGTTCCTCTCGGCTGGACGCTCAGGCAGCCGTGGGGTGGGGAGAGAGAAAATACAGTTTAAACCCCAGTTCTCTCTGGAAGAGGGTCCCGTGGGCAACACCCCCCCCAAATAAAAGGGTGGATGAGCAAACCCAAAGACTGTCAGTAACCAGACCCGCGAGCTCGCATCTAGGCGTGGGAGACAACCTCTGCCTGCTGCCTTGTCTCCACGGTGACAGTCTGGCACCCTGAAATCCCACTTACAAACCCACCGGAGAACCATCCTTCCCAACATGTTACGAAGAGTCACTGAGGAGCCTTTTCCCTGGGCTTGGAGGCCCTTAGTATATTCTAGTTTGCAGACTCTCGGTGACCTCCAGTCTGAGAAGAGGAGGTGGGGAGGCCAACGGGAGACCCCCTGCCAGCGGAGGTGTGAAAACTAAGCTTCAGTCTGTGCAAAAATAGTCCAAACAGAATAGACATGGTCACAGAAGCCAGTGGAGAAACCAGGCAACACCTTAAATAATTTGCACAGTTTCAGGAATTGTGCACGGCAAACTCCACTGGCGCTGAGGGGCACGCGAGGCCCCCACGTCGGCTCCATTCTGGGGTGTCGGGGTCCCTCTCTGCAACAAAGAACCAGTGCTTGGCTGCAGCGCATTTGGGGCCAGCAGCTTCAGCTGGGAGGGGGATTTATTCAAAGAAATGAAGGACTCTTGAATTGTCCCGCAGAGAGCCCCTGGGGACTTCCCTCTCTCAAGGCCACACGTACCCTGTGGTGACGGGCGTGGCCTCAGATTCCCTGGAGGCTGGCGCCCAGTCGTCTCTGCCCTGAAGACTCCTCTGGAAGTCCAGCAGCCTGGGACTCCAGGCTGAACCCACACACCACCCTCTCCAAGGCCTTAATGTCTCTTCACCAAGTGGTCCCTTTGGGCCCCAGGGCCCTGGCACAAAGCCAGTCCCTCTCCAGGGAGATCTGGAGGTCCCCACAGAGCAAACTGACCTGTGGAGGGGGTGTGGGCTCTGGCACACATCCCAGCTTCACGAAGACTCGAGAAATGCCTGGTCTTCAGCAGGGGCAGAGGGAGAGAAGGGCTCCAGCAGAATGCCCTTCGGGCATAGAGAAGATGATGTGGTATCCTGCCCCCACACAGCCCGCCCTGGATTTGGGGCCCTGCCCTGCCCTCCGGCTGTGCTGCAAAATCCCCCAGGAGGGCCTCCCTCCACAGGTCCTGCTGAGGCTCTGAAAACCTGGTGATCCATCCCCAAGGGAGGGGAAGGGGCTGGAGACCTCATATAAAGTCCTGTCTGCTGCTTGGCTGAGTGTTGTGCTTTAGAATCACCCTCTGGGGAGGAACCCAGCCGGGCAGTCAACAGCACCGTGGCCACCACCACCCCAGGTGGCACATGGATGACAGTCTGGGCCGTTGGCTTAAAATCAGTGCCACTGAGCAGGATAAGGGTTTTAGGCTCTCTTGCTCAAGGCCTCAAGCAGGTGTGAGGACAGCCTTGTCACCTCCCTACACACCTCCCCGCACAAAAGTAACACTCGTGCAGCCAGCAGCCCCAGCTGCGGGGTAAGGAGAGAGGGGTGTGACATCCCCTCCTTGGCCCACATTAGTGGAAGCACCTGTCAGGCCAAGAGTGGGAACGCCTGGCACTTGTTTGGGCAAGTGGCGTCCCTTTGCTGGGTGCGCAGGAGCTGGGGGGCTGCCACTGCTCCAACTTTCCCAGATTCTCTGCCTCTGTGATGCTTACCCCTTAGTGACCATGGACTTGTGCTCACTGTGTAAATTTGAACCAGTTGCGTGTGCTTCCTGGGCCCCTCTCCTCTTACACGATGAGACTGGACTGGGCCACCAGCCTCCTGAGCCACCTGATTCGGGGTCTCCAGGCTCAGTGTGGACAATGAGCAGGTTCAAGGTGGCCCAGTGTGGAACTGGAAGGAGTAACCGAGAACCCAGCAAGGTGGTGGATGTACCACCCCCTTCTCCAGGGAATGTCCTCGGATCCTGCTCCAGGAACAGTTGCTGGAAATTTGGGTTGCCAACCTCCGCACCCCCTGGCTCCCATGCCTAGCACCCAAAGGGGCAGAGGAACAAATCCTCATGGATATCAAATAACCCAAGGGCTTTGGGGGACATCTGGATAAGAGACATTTTTTAAAGACCTTCAGAGGTATTGAGATGACACGCAGTCTCCGGAAACTGCCCCCAGGATTGCCAAGCCCAGAGCAGAAGGGACTAGCTTTAAGGAAAAAGTAAGAACCTTAGGTAATTAGCACATGCATTGAAGCTAAGGTGGTTCCAGAAGTTCTCAAGGAGGGACACATTGCTCCTGCAATTGGGATTAACTTGGATTAATCTGGATTTTTTGTTAAGCTAGCCCTTACTTTCTAGGTGATGCAAAGAAACATTTATGTGCTGCCTGGCTGAAGGATCAAGAGAGTGCACATGCCTAATGGCCCTGTCCGACAGATGCCACCTTCAGCGGCAAGAACACTGAGGAGAGCCGGGGAATTTCAGTGCTGGTCTAAACTCCATCAGTGTGCTGTGTGACTTCTGGCAAGTTGCTTGCTTTCTCAGGGCCCTGTTTCATCTTTTGTAGAATGAGGAGGTTACACTCAATCAGCATTTCCAACACTATTCCTTGGTTGATATGTGAATTAGCAATTCACGAGAAACTGTCCAGCAGGCAAACATGTTGGGGAAACACAAGGAAAACAGACTTCTTTAGGTCAAGACAGACTCAGAGTCATGAATATGCAAATGTGTATTGTCAGTCTCCAATGAGGTGATTCAGAAGGTTGCTCTCCCCCGGGGTTATTCGGTTGGGAAAACACTGGTCTAGATCTTCGTTAGGGATCTTCAGGCACTGACATTCAAAGAGCCTTTATTGAGAAACTCCTGTATGCCAGGCCTCCTGGGGCAGCAGAGTGAACACATCGGCTGGTGCTCCCGTCTTTTGGAGCTTGGTGAGAAGCATCTGAAGAATGTCTGCTCCATGAACCATTTCCCCACTCCCTGGCAATCCGGGGCGAGTATGTCTTCACCTGCCACATCCCCAACCTCTGATCCTGCTGTATGTAGGGGTGGCCTCAGACTGTGCAACATTTGCACTAGAGGCCAGCCCCTGAGCTTTCTGACACTGATGATGTGATAGAGCAGCGTGGGACCCTGGCAGGAGCGCCTGCGATGGGCCACCTTTCCCAGGCGGGACAGAGGAGTCCCTGCCACAAAGTGTCCCAAGGGTCCAACCTCCTGCCACATGCAGGGCAGAGTCCTCCCTCTGGGCCCCCTCAGCTGAGATCAGCTCTAGATCCTGGGAAAACTGGGCCCCACACTTGGGCAGACTTGCTCTGGATTTGAAAATAAGCACCGGCTTCCAGAGAGCACTTGCGTTTTCCCCATCCTTCCCCTGCCTGCGGACAAAACAGACGACATCTACTGTCCTCTGCTGCTGTAATGGGGCGAATGGAGTAGCGAGTTCCAAAACTACCTGCTGTGTGTGGGGAGGGGGGTTCACTGCTCGCTAGGAGGGGAATCTTCCTTCTTCCTTGGCAGGGACCCCCAATGAAAGGAAGTGAGGAAAGGAGTCTCCCCTGATCTGTGGGTAGCCTCCGCCTGGCGACTGGCCACCCCATTCACCGGCCCCACTGGAACCCGTGACAGGCACCTGCTATTGCAGGGTCCAAATGCTGCTATTGACTACGTGCGTATTGGAACCTCTCCCAAGTGGTCCCCAGACACAAATGCATTCTGCATCCTAGTGCCCTGGGAGAGAGAAGGGCATTGCTACCTCCGGAATGGGCTGTGTGTTCACTGCCGTGGCATTTGGGAGATTTTTTTTTTCCCCACCAATCTAGCAGGGACTAAGGAAATCAGCCCCCCCCCCCCCACCACCAAATGGGCGCATTCCTCAGCTGGAGCATGCTCGGCAGTGCCAGTATAAAAATAAGCAGGGCAGGGGCGTATGTGGCATCTTGCAGCTGGATAATCTGATCTGCAGAAATATGTCCTAAGGTCAGGAGCTTGGCAGCATCTCCCAGCCAGGCTCCCAGCCCCCTACAATGGAGCTCCCTGACCCGCGCGTTCTCCGGGCCCTCAGCCTGTTGACTTTGAGCTCTGAACCGCCTCCCAGATCACCTGACAAAGTGGGATTCCTCCTGTTCATGCTGCAAACCCCCTTGGCTCGGAGCCAGCTGCCTTGAGCTTACAGCCGCTTCCCAAGGCAAAGCGCCTTGCCTCAATGTGGTCAAATGTGATGACACACGCGGTGTAGTTTCGCTATTTGCCCAGGTGGCTTTGGCTCAAGTGGCATGGCCGGTGCTTGTCCCCCTCGGAGCCTTAAGTGCCTACAACACGCTGCCCTGTTCCCTTGCCTGCTTACCTGTAATGTCCCCTTCAGTGCTTGTGACACGTCTTGTTCTTAGAATACCCGCCGCCTTTTTCCAGTAGCCAGTCATGTGGACACTGTGGGAGTCCTGGATGTCAGCCGTCTTCAATCCACCAACAATTAGCAAACCATGCCCTGGGGCTGTATGACCATGTCTGTTTTCAAAGGAATGGCTTATTTGTCATTGGTGGCTACTGTTCTCTTAGAGGCGCTTAGCTCGTAAAAACTAATGAACCTGATGATATGACCAAATGATACTTGTGTCTGCTCTTTTGTTCTCCGAAACTGATACTTGGCTTTCAAACTGGTGGTTCAGTGGTCTGTTTGCCTTGCTCTGTGTGCTCACATCTGTCTTGGTTTGGGATCCCGCCTCGGGTGACCCATCGTCCCTGTCTGCCTGGGACTGAGGTGTGGGGCAGTCTCAGGATGTGGGACTTTGACTTTTAAAATTGGAACAATCCTGGGGCGCCTGGGTGGCTCAGATGGTTAAGCGACTGCCTTCAGCTCGGGTCATGATCCCGGGGTCATGGGATCGAGCCCCACATCGGGCTCCTGGCTCAGCGGGGAGCCTCCTTCTCCCTCTGTCTCTCTCCCTGCTCATGCTTTCTCTCTCCGTATCTCTGTGTCTCAAATGAATAAATAAAATCTTTAAAAAAATAAATAAAAATAAAAAATAAAATAAAATTGGAACAATCCCAGGAAAATCGGGACAAATTGGTCACAGTGGTTCCCCCAGCAGCAGAGCTTGAGATAAGGATTCAGTGCAAAGAGTGTATTTGTGCAATCCTCGGAAATACCCTGAGGCAAGTGAGGAAGTAAAAGAACAACATGAAGGACACCAGTAAAGGGAAGGTTACAGCTCTGAGTGTGGACTTTCATCCCACTGGAAACCAGAGTAGATGCACATCTCCAAGCTCATGGAGAAGGAATGAGCACTGGTCCAGCTCCAGTCAGTCACTGGTTGAGGGTCACTCCTAAGAAATGGCATTCATTCCGTGGCACTTCTGGCCTCGGCCCGGGTGCCCTTGCTGGGCTCACTTCTGCAGCTAGAGAAAGCCACCAGTCAGAGAAATACAGGTATTGGTGGGTGTCCAGCCCATGTGCTCCAGGAACTGAACCAGCTGTGGGGGTACAGCAGGACCCTGACAGCACCTGCCACCATTGCTCTGCACAGCTGCCTCCCACATTTCCGATTTCCCTCTGAAACAATTAGTGGTCACAAAATACCTTTATCTGAAAATCATTACTAGCCGCCATTTTGTTTTGGAACCCACACAAACTGCCTCCAAAAGCAAACCTAAGTCATCTGGAACTCCTTTAGCACCTTACCTTGTTTCCTCACTTCAGTGTCCCTTTGCAGCCTTCAGGGAGAACAGGCGACTAAAACAGGAATTCCCAATAGGCCAAAAAACATCCCTGTGATGTGCTAACAGCCCCTAATAGGAACCATCTGAGGAGTCCCAACAGGCTGAGACTGACAAGGCCAACAGAAATGCTGCGCACAGGAGTGGCCCTCGTGTATGACTCTCAGCTGGGTAATGGGCCTTTGCCGAGCTAGACAAGCCCTTTCTCCGACCTCCCACCACAGCTCTAGGCTGCTGGGGGACCTGACGTTCTTTTAGCACCTCACTGACCTATGAGCAGGCACGACCTCCATCTTTATAAGAAACCTGCTGCTTTCTTTGCTTCTCCAGTTGTGCATTTTGTAAAAGCCACTTTGTATGTGTGTTTGCATGTGTGTACATGTGCGTGGTGTGTATGTGTGTGTGTGTGTGTGTGTGTGTGTGTGTCCTGCTGGGCTGGCAATAAGGATCTCCTAGCCCCTCGTGCTATGAAAAACATACTCAGGAAAGCAGAGACTCAGTACCCTTGGATTCTCTCCAGGAACTCTGCGGAAGGAGAGAATGAAGGGAGCCCAAGGTTCAGGTCCTGGCTCTCCTGGGTTCTCTGTCCTGTGGTTGCCAGTTCCCTCTAAGGCACTGTGGGCCTCCTGAGAAACCTGAGCTCCCTTAGGCTTCATTAATCTTTATCTCCGTCTGAAATGGGGAGAAAACAGTATGTTGAGTCCTAGCCCAGCTCTGCCAAGCTCTCTCATTCTGCCATCCAGCAGCAGCTACCCTCCTTCTCATAGGAGCATCATTTAGACTCTCCCAATGATGAATCCCTTCTGGAAACATCCAGACCACTCACTTGAAGTCTAGCCACCCCAGATCCAGGGTTGGAGAAAGAAAGGGACACATCCTCTTCGATATAATGAGACATAGGTCATTTGTTGGGAGAAGGTCCTCTCCTAGCCTGGGGGGAGGTGGGGCCCTGGATACTCAGAGCTCCTGAGTCTCCAGTAAGTTCTGGGATGGGTGGGGGGTGTGGTCCATGGTGGCTCCTTCAGCCACTCCAAATAGATCTTAAGCTCCAAGATCTTGCAGGTTGCAGATATGGACCCTCTCAGGCACTGACCCAGTTCCCGCCTATCTTTCACTCCTGGCCTCAGAATCTGGGGCTTCCACAGAGCCAGAACCCAGGGCTGTTCGCACAAACGCCTTGGCACGCAGAGCCTGTGGTGCTGTTCTGATGCCTTCCAGCAGAGGGCGCCGGGGGCGTGCACTGCCTTCCAGGCCCGGGGCCTGCAGAGACGTTCGGGGACAGAGGAGCGCAGCGGCAGGGATGAAGGGAGGCTTCAGAAGCTATTCCTGTCCCCTGTCAACAGCCTTTTTTCCCTGCTAAAAATGGGTGATTCGTGATGGCTAGGAAGCCCACTGAAAGGCTGTGCCGGTCACGTACTCACCCGTGAGTCCAGGCACTGGGCTAGCTCCCCTGGAACTGTAAAGGAGGCACCTACTTGGGCCTGCCCTGCCCTGCCCACTCCTCCTCCTGGCCACCCTATTAGTACCCCTCCTTCTCCAGACTCCGTGAGAGCCCGCCTCCTTCAGGAAGCCTTCCCAGGCCTCCTCCCGGCAGCAGCTTCTTATGGGATATTTACTAGTGTCTACATATGTGTGTTCTGTCTCCCCCATCAGACTGGGAGCTCCCAGCCATACTTGCTGGTCTCTCCCAGGGCAGGGCTGTGTAGCTCAGTGTGCAGCCCACCTCCTCCAGGAAGCCCTCCCTGACCTGATCAGACTGGAGGCTCTTCAGGAGCACAGATCTTATCTCCTCCATCTGACCAGGGGTTTTCCAAACGGGGCTCTGTCTCCTCCATCAGACTGTGTGCTCTCTGAGGCAACTCTTGTGCGGCTCCGATGGCACCTGTCTCAGGACTCTGTGGGGAGACAATACTCAGTCTGAAGACGGCCCTCCTCCCCCGCCCCCAAGTCCCCTGAGCTTTGCACACTGGGCGGTAGAAAGATGGGTTGGATCAGAGGAAAGATCACCACTCCGGGAAAGAAGAGAAAGCAGGCAGGCGAGACTCGAGAGGAATTGAAGACACCAGACCCCCTATTTGCATCACACACAGCCCTGGCTCTGCAGGTCCCCCCATTCCACCCGGGCCGCCACCCAGGTTGTGGCCCTCGCCACCGCATGTCTCAAGCAAGGGCAGTCCATGCGCGAACTGTGGCTGGTGCCCCCAAGTGACCAGGGCCACGCAATGACATAACAGCTTCGGCCTGCGCTGCTGGGTAGGGCTGCGTAGCAAAGGACCACAGAGCAGGAAATGCCATGTCTCCTGTTCTGGAGGCTAGAAGTCCAAGATCAAGGTGTGGGCAGGGTTGGTTCCTTCTGAGCACTTCAAGGAAAGGATCTGGTCCAGGCCCCTCTCCGAGCTGCTGGGGCTTCCTGGGTTTGTGGCAGCAGACCCCACCCCCGTTTTCACATGGCCTTCGCTCTGGGACGCAACTGTCTCCAAATTCCCCCTTTATCCGAGGACCCCCGTCATATTGGGTCAGGGCCCACCACAATGACCTCATTTTAACTGGACCACTTCTGGCAAGATCCTATCTCCAAATATGGTCACGTTCTGAGTACTAGGAGTTCAGAGTTCAACATGGGAATTAGGGAGTGAGGGGCACACCTGCACCCATAATGCTGCACTCATGGGGCTGACGCTGTAGCGGAGACAGACAAGAACACAAAATCAAGGAAAGGTACATTAAGGCAAAAGGCAGAAAAATGAAGCAATGTTAGGGAAAAGGGAGTGTCAGGGTGGGGAGGATGCTGCTATCCTAGGGCAGGTAGAGACAACCTTCAGACAGGTGACAGAGGAACAGAGACTGGATTCCAAGTGTCCTCCAAGCAAGCTGTTCATGTCCTTGCCATGTTTTTGCTGCCAAGCTGGATGTTTACCAAGAGCTCAGTGTGCAGCCCACCTCCTCCAGGAAGCCTTCCTTGACTTGTACCCTCAGGGCCGACTGGACCTCTCCCACACTCCTTTGTCCTCCAGGTAATGGCTGTTACCAGCACTTCTGGGTGGTATTTCAGGGCTGTGTGTCTCCCCCATCAGACTACAAGCAATCTGAGAGCAGAGACCGGGGTTCTGCAGTGCCTGAAACCTCCTAGATGCTCAGTACATGTAGGCTGAAGTGCACGCTTAGAGGGTGAGCCAGTCCTCCTCTCTTTAATAAAAATAATCAGAAGTTTTAAATTGGGGAGTCCTAAATGTCAGCCATATTCTAAGGTCTTTCCATTGATGCCTCTCATGGGCTCCTCACAACTCTATGAAGTAGCTTTTTGGTGTTTCTGATGAGAAAACCCCAGTTCACAGACATTAATTAATCTGCTCAAGATCCCCCGGCTAGAAACAGGTGGGGAAGGATCCAAACCCATGTCTGCCCAACCCTAGGGCCAGGTCTCTCTCCTTCAACACACTGCCCCACTGATTCACTCACCCCACATCTCCTGGGTGCCGGCTCCCACCAGGCCAGGGCGGCTGGGCCACGCAGGGGCAGGGAACATTTGATACCAAGCTTTTCATTTTCTCCTGCTCTGCCGAGCTCAGCTGCTGGGACCGCAGGTTCACTGCCCCCTTGCCGCCTAAGTCCCCTCCTCCCCACCCCACCCCCTAGGAAGCAAATACAGCTCCACGCTTCCTGTCCCTCCCCAGAAGGCAGCGGAGGACCAGGAGGCTCCAGGCACAGGAGAATGGGTAACAAATGCTCCTCCTACATAGCACATGCTGTTCCTTGGGGGCCGGAGAGCTTTGCCTCTTCTCTGCTATTTGTCCCCATCACCCCCTCTACTCCTGCCCCAAGGAAGGGAAGCAGCAGGTGAGCCCTGGCCCACCCAACCCAGGTCCCAGCTGCTCCTCCTACTGGGCAGTCCCGAGCTGTCAGAGCTAGAAAGGGTGCTCAGAAACCTCCAAATGTCTACCCTGCCCCATTCTACAGATGGAGACACTGAGGCCCGGGAAGCGATGCGGCCTGGACCCAGGTCACTCAGGTCCCCCCCAGGCCTGCCCTTGTTGGGTCTAAAGATCCTACATTACAGCTACTCTAAGGGGAGGTCTTCGGAAAGGCCCTTGTCAGGTGTGTGGGTGAGGATGGTTCCCACAAGCTAGGCTTAGGCGGCCGAGTTGGGTCTGGCAGCAGAGAGCACAGCAGAGAGCATGAGGTGGCAGGAAGCAGAGCTGGAAAGAAGGCTGGGCACACAGAAAATGAATCTTGCTGCCCTCCCCACTTTGTAGTAAAACCCAGCCGCCCTGATACTGAAATAAGGAGACAGGGCCGGCACCGTCCACAGCCCCCTCGCCAATGGTCCCTCCGTGAAAGCCCAGGTCATTCCAGCACACAGACTCTGGGCCTCAGATTCCCCATCTGGGGAATGAGGGAGGAGGGCTGGATAACTCCCCGGCGGTGACTTTACCATCCTGGTTCCAGACTTCAGAACATTCCAGAACATCCATGGGTGGGGATGCCCATGAGGTTGTGTCAGCTCTCCTGGAGACAAGGACTCTTCCCTTGGGCCACAAGGCCCCCGCATGCAGGTGGCAGCGTCCTGCATGGCCACAGCTGGTCCAGGGGTGGAGACATGAGCTCTGGGAGCCTGGGGAACCCGCAGAGTAACCACTGACCCCACAGATCCACTGGATGCCGTTCCGGAAAGCCCCGCCGCCAGCACAACACTGTCCCTCAGGGCCAGAGGCCTGATGAAATTACAACCACCATCAATGAGAGGTTTGGCCCTGAGTGGTGGAAAATGCGTGTTTCGGGCTACTCCATCCAGCGTTGGCCTGTCACCATCGCTCCCTCGGCGCTGTTCACAGGAAGAAATGTGCTTCGCCCCGGGCGGCTCAGAGGGGGACCCACGGGGCTGCTAAGACGCCTGCTTGAAGTCAGCCTTTACTGAGTGCTGGCAGGGGGGAGGGCTGGGGGGCAGGGCAGGGTTCCCTGGGTTTTCTTAAGCCGCAGTTCCCAGCCAGGAGAGAACTATCTGGGTGACACCAACAAGGCCTGGGAATGGGCAGACACTGTACCCACCGTACCAGTAATAAAATTAAATGAATCAATGTCCCCAAGCTAGCCCCTCCCGCAAGGAAGACGGCCGCCCGGGAGGGACTGTGCTAATACCTGGGGGGGGGGGGGGGGACACCAGAGGGCAGAAGCCAGCCCGCCAGCGCCCTCTCCCGGCTGTCTCTGCAGCCTCCACGTCGCCTCGGTTCTTCCCCAGCTGTATTTGCCGTCCCTCTTCATCTGCTTCTAGCTCCCAACGGTCGCCCACCTCTGCCTTGTCTCCTCTCTCCAGGGGCGCCCAGCCGGGGTCTCGCTCAGTCTATTTTACCCGCTCCCCTCCCCCCTCCGTCCAGTACCCTCCCCCCCGCCCCCTCCTCCGTGCGCCCTGCCTCCAAACCCGGCGAAGCCACATCTGTCCTTAACCCAAAATCCTGCCAATTAAACCGCTCCCTCCGGCTCCAGCGGCTGCTGCTGACGTCGGAAGAACCAGGCGAGGCGAAGCCGCCGCCTACGCGGTGGGGTGGGGGGGAGGCGACGGCCCCCTCCCGGGGCCCCGCGGTCGTCGGTCTGTCCGCCCACTGCCGGGCGAGCCGCGCGAGGCCCAAGCGCCGTGCGTCCAAAACTCACTCCCGCCTGGCCTCGCGCTTGGGGTCCCCCACCCGCTCCAAGACCCCCCCCCACCTGGGTCCCCGGCACTACCCTTCCGTCCTGAGATCCCCGATCCGTTCCAAGACCCTCACCTGAGTCCCCCTGCACGGCCCCTCGCTCTCGGGGTCCCTCACCTGCTAGAAGACAGCCCCCCTCAGTCTTCCCTGCACGTCCCTTTCGCTCAGGGTCCCCCACCCGCTCCAAGACTCCGCATCGCGCTCCGGGCGAGAGCTCCGCGACCCCCGGCCCGCGCTCCCGCGTCCCCACCTCTCGACCGCGCGCTCCCAGCACCCTCTGCGCTGCGCACTGGCCTCTCTCCGCGCCCGCAGCACCCCGCGGGCGCCCGCACCCCGCGGTCACCCGCACTCCCAGCACCCTCCGCGCGCTCGAGCCTCGGTTTCCCCGCTCGGAGCCACGCTGGCTCCGCTGCCAGGAAGGCGTCGCCGCCGTGGGAACCCGGAGGGGGTACATTAAGAACAATTCGCCCACGCACAGCTGGCAGCGATACCTTAATAAATAATAGTCTGGTCCGCATGTAAATAAATAGTGGAGCGCATTCTGCGGGCAGGAGGCGCAACCCTTTGGCCCACAAGCTGCTTCCAAGACGTCGGGAGATTGGCTGGCGCCTCAGCTGCAGGAGATCCCGGCACCCCAGGGGCCTCACCCCCTGCGGCGCTGGGCAGGGAGAGGTAGAGGCCGAGGCCCAGGAAAGGAGGCCGAGGGAGAGAGACGCGGAGGAAGACACAAAAAGCCCTGAGGAGAGAGAAAAAGAGCGCGGGGGGACAGGGATAAATCCTAAGAGGGGAGGGCGGGCTTCCACAATCACGCCCCAGCCAGACCTGTTTCCTCGGAATCCCAGACTAGCACCTCTCTCCAACAGCCAAGACCTTAACACGTCCCCAACCGAGCACCTGCCCTCCTCAGAAACCTGATTCACCCTTGCCTTTCCCATGTGCTAAGTGGCAACTCCCTCCTTCCAGTTATTGAGACGAAAAACCTATGTGTCATCCTTGATGCCTCTCTCCCCACCTATTAGGGAATCCTGTCCTCCCCACCTTGAAAATATTTCTGGAATCCTTCCACTCCTCCCAGCTCCGTGGCCAAGCCCCCACCATTTCCCCCACCTGGATTGTTGCAACTGCTCCTGCTCACTGGGTTCCCCCCACCCCTGCCCCCATGTCTCTCTGTGGACAGAGTAGAGACACAAAAACACTAGCCGGATGAGGCCGCTCCTCTGCTCAAATGTTTCATTCAGAGGAAAACTGACATCCTTAAATGGCACACTAGCTGCTCCCTCTTCCTTGAACATTCTCTCCCCACATATCATCACAGGTTAACCCATCACCTCCTTCAAGTCTTTGAGTGTGCCATTCCCAGTGAGACCAACCCTGGCCATCCCATTAAAACTATGACTTTCTCTAACCCCTCCCTCTTCTTCATCCTCATCCCTCTGCCTCCTATTCCTTTGCAGCGCTCAACCTCTTCTAAGAGCATAACTTACCCATTTTCTTCTTTGTCTCTCTCTCTCCCCCAAAGACACTAAATCCCATGAAAGCATGGCTTTTGTCCCCCGCTCCCAACACTGCTGTAACTTTAGTACCTAGAGTAGTGTCAGGAGCATAAAGGAGTCTCAAAAATACTTGAAGGAAGGCAAGAGGAGAGGGTGGTTGGTTGGAGGGAAGGAAGAGGAAAAGAGGAGGGAACAGCATGGGCAGATGCAGGGTGGCTCAGACAAGCATTAACAGGATGGGGAGCATGTGGCCTGGCTGGAGCTTGGTGTGGCCCTGGTACCGTCATATGTGAGCAACTCTTCACCAGCAGGGTGCCCAGGCTGCAGGAGCACCTGGTGGGGGATGCAGCAGCCCCATCTCAGGCCAGCACCCCCAACCCCTGGGCAGGGAGCACCAGGCCATCCTCAGGCCCCAGCTGGGTGTTGGACCCCAGGGCGGCGGGTGGTGCTGCATGGGTAGGCCCCTGGTAACAGCCACCGTAATTACTGGTTGTATGCGATTAGGGGATAATTATGCTTAATAAGTCCAAAAGTAATTACCATGCAGGCTGCTTGCTGCTTTGGAAAACAGAGGCCCCTGGTGAGCAGGAGCCAGGGAATTGAGAAGGGGGAGAGTGGGCTTCACAGAACATCAGAGGCGCTGGTTCGTTTTTCAGCAGATGCCTGAGTCCTCTCGGTGGTATCCCCACCAGGGGTTGCTCACCTCCGGTGATGAGGCAGCTCCTTCTGTCATTGGACGTCCACACACACAACTTCGGCTACTTCTGGCCGTACCATCAACTCTTTGCTCTCACTGAACATCTTAGCATATGCACAGACAGATCATACGCATTGCCACTGGCTCTTTTATTGACTCACAACATCACTCATGTAGTGTGTCCCTTTAGTCCCACCACCCAGGTGAAGAAACTAAGAGGTCAAGCTCATAGCAACAGAGAATAGCAGAGCCTGGGTTCACATTTCAGTCTCTCTGATGCCAAAATCTATACTTCCAATATCTAAGCACTGCGGCTTCTCCCTGGGGCCACACAGAACCAATCTAATCCAACTTCCCAGAAACTAACCCAGGTCCCCAGGAGTCTGGTCTTTTTTACTCTAGACAGACGCAGCCGTTGGACTCCGAACCGTGCCCAGGAAGCCACGTGGTGCAATGAAAAGGACACCAGTTTCTTTCCATTGCTTCTGCTGCCAACTAACCGTGTGGCCCTGAGCGAGTCGCTGGATCCCCTTGGGCCTCCATGTTCTCATCTGTGCAAACAGGGTAAAGGAGCCCCCAGTTTGTGACTTTTGATTTTTCTCCCCTCCGCCCAACCCTAAGACCTGAGCAGCTCCAGGCCCATACTGGCTCAAGGCTTCCACAGCCGGGCCTGGGAAAACTCAATGACCTTCTCCAACCCCTGGGACAGCTTCCTTTCTTCCCCTGGACTGGACTGCCCTTTAGAGGTACCTCTAGAAGATGCCTTAGAGCAGGACAGTGACCAATACTGTGAGGGGACAGTGACCAATACTCTGCCTGGACACACAACCCTGCCCTTCCATGACCCCAAACATGTACTTTCAACCTCATTCCTAGAACTTGATTTCCAGGGGAGGGGGAGAGAAGTGGAAGTATGTAGGCCATCAAGAATATCACATTAACGTGCAAATGCCCTCCTTAAGTTTGCTGCCATCATCTGGGTAGAGATTAATTTGTACGATAGAAAAACTTATGATGACTTAAAGGATGACACCTTGATGTCCATTTCCTCCCATATCTCTACACCAACCCTGCTAAGGCATGGATAGAGCTGTCCATATGTCACACGTTAGGCAACTGAGGCCCAGGAAATGAAAGCAACTTGTCCAAGATCACATGGCTACAAAAGCAGAACCAGACTTTGAACCCAGGTCTGACTCCGAGCCTGTAATTGTGAACACTACTCTATACCTCCTCACAGCCTCAAAGCCTGCTGCTCTGGCATCCGCGAAGTTAGAGGTGATGAGGGCTTCAAGGGTCAGATCTGCCCTCCCCCATAGCATTAGAGCCCAAGGGGGTCATCAGAGGCTGGGGAAGCTGTATGGACCCATCCTGCTGGCATCTTTCTTGGTAGAATGTCTAATGCGACTGTTTCTCCACTGAGGACCATCCTTGGGGTCCCAGAGGGAAAGAGAAGTATCTGAAAGAGTAAATACCACACTAGAGGCATCTCATTGATGCCTGGAGCATTGCAACATGGGGACAGAGAACACAGAGACATAATTAAATCCACTCTAGCGCCCTAAATTGCCAGACCTGCAGGCCGAGGGAAAGAATGCAGTGGACTTCAGAGCACCACACATATGGACTCAGGAGGGAATATGCACCCTCAAGCTCCAAGTGGGGGAAAAAAATGGCTACGCTGTAAACATAATAGAACTGCCAACCACCCATAAAATCTGCTCCATTAATATAAAACATATAAAATGATTTATTTTTTCTGTGAGAGTATCAAAATTACAAATTGTTTTCAGAAAATAGTACCACTGAAAAACACTGATCCATGGGAAAAGCAGGCTAGGGTTGGGAAACACAAATGCTCCCTAAGGTAGTGGGGTCCCAAACCACCCTTCGGAAGACTTCCAAACGTGAGGAGGCTGGCTCCTGACCCCAGGAGATTCTGACTGAGCAGATACGGTGCAAGGCTTGGGAATCACAGTATTGGTGGACGCTTCCCAAGAGATTCTGCAGCCGTTCTTCCAGCCGGGTCTGGGGGTGAGGGACCACCACCCAGGGGCCAGACACATTTCAGCACCAGGGACAGGGGCACATGCACAGGCTCTCTCACAAGTGCCTGGTCACTCAGTCCGTGCAGGGAGTTTAGCTCTTTCACTCTTACTCTTTTTGGTGGGGAGAGAAGAGTGGGAACTTCTTACCTCCTCCTTCTTTTCGGTTGGGAGGAAAGCATATGTTCTTCGTGGCCACGTTGGCCCAAGCCTTGCAGGACATGAAAAGCCAATGGGGAGCAGGGGCGGAGACTCCCACCAGTCTCAAAGATGAGGGATGCCCCCTCCCCCCCGCAAAATAGGACTTCCTGCTTTCACTTGGCATTGAGGGAGAAGCAAGGAAGGAAGTGGAAGGGTCCTGGACAGGGCGGGTCCTGTGAATCAGTCTTGAGTCTTTCCCTTGGGCAAGCCACTTCCTTGCTAGGGGCCTGACTGCACCATTTCCTGGGCTCTGCGGCCGGCAGAGTAAAGCTGGGGTTTGACCCCAGATCTTTTTGTTGACTCAGATAATGCTTTCTACCTCTACTTCACTCACCATGGTCTTCAAACAGTGAATAATCCCAAGCCAGCATTTCTCAAACTGTGACCGTCCAAAGTGGACGTGTCCCAAGAGACAGGTGTTTTGTGCCTCCAAAGAAGGAAGGGGAAAATACTCCAGTAAAAACAAGTTTGAGAATTATAAAGGTAAACGAAGTCGAACAGATCTCTCTGCTGTAGGACTTCTGGGCCCTCTGATGCACTGTTGTGTGTTGATTATTTCCAAGATGGTGGGCAAGAAGTACTCAGTGTTTCTCAAACGTCCTTCCCTGGAACACCTATAGGAACAGCTAATGGTTTTATAAATACACACACACACTATATATAGCCCTTCTCCTGAGCCAGGAGCTATTCTAAGATCTTCCCATTTTAGGGCACTTAATCTTCACACCCACCTATGAAGCAGATACCTTTTTTTTTTAAGGGAGAGCACACAGTTTGTCACATTTTATTTCTCATACACACAAAAATGGATCTGAAGCAAGTTATGCCATTCATGAAGATCTGCACAGGGGTATGTTAAAACAGTCTCTTGCATCTTGTCTGTGTGGTGAAATATCTCAATAAATGGGAGAAAGGAAAACACTGTGTGTAGATAAGAGACATGAGGTGGCTTTACTTGCCTGGCTACTAGGCTAGGAAATTCCTCTTCCTTGACGAGAAAGCAAGTGGGGAAAATAGAAGATAAAACCCAAGCTACCCTCTGGGCTTCTTGCTTAGAGCTCTAGTGAGCATCCAGCTTCAGTCTCCCAGGACCCCAGAGCTCCCCTCGGCGACCACTTCCACGAAGGATTGTGCCAGGCACGCCGATCCCAGAGACGGCCTTATTCAAAGGCTGCTGGGCCCCTGCCATCAAGGCCTCCACCGTATGCCCAGAATAAGGCAACAGAGACAACCCCTTCTGTCTCTGGTTTCAGCAACCAAGTCCATTCTTCAATGTGAAAACTAGATGTGTTACTAATGACCTCCATTGTTTAAGATTTGTTGGTGAGATACTGAGTCATCTCAAGGACAAGCATTTAGAAACGGCCTGAAAGCTCGTGCTGTTTGGGTGCCCAGGACACGACTCGATACTGGAATTAGGGAGCACTCAGAAAACAAGGACCCAGAGAGGGATGTGTCTTGCCCAGGGTCACACAGCCAAAATGGAAACCCCACGCAGAAACACATTTTGTTTTTAAGGGGCCCTCAGTTCTGAACCAGAAAAGCCACATGCTGAAACGGAAGTACAAGCTCAGGGGGGAGAAGATGCTGCAGTGCTGCACAGGTGGGGCGAGCCACGCAGTGAATGTGAGCTGCAATGTCAAGGGGCCTGCCACCCTGCGCCGGACATGGCAGTGAGCTGAGCTGACTGTGAGCTTTCAGGGAAGCAGAACGCCTGATTTAAACAGAAACAGAATGAACCAGGATCAGAACAAGGTGCTGAAGCAAGTCACCACACCCTCACTTGGCAAGGAGAACCACCATGGCACGGGATAACTGTACGCATCTGGGCACCAAGTTCTCGCTCCTATCCTCCCTTGCTTATTGTCCTGACAAAGAACTTATCTCCCCAAAGTCAACCTCACTCCTATTATCAGGCGGGGGGGCGGGGGGCGGAATCACAGTGTAAGAGAAAAAAAGGTCCCCTCAATAGAATACAATAAAATACAATCTACATTTAAACCAGTCACATTATATATATTATATATCATATATATATGTATATAATATATATATATATAAAATGTGCATGTAATCTTCAGAATAGTCACACCTCTAATAGGGTTAGGTTTCCAGAGTTGTAAGCCGGATTTTGTGGTTTCAGTGAAGAAGTCATGGTACAAGTGAAATCACTATAAGAAGTAAGTGATTTTTAAAATCCACACACAGATACACACTTGCCTTAAGCGTAGCATATACAGAACACAAGCTACACGGGTGGTCGGTCAGGCAAAGGGTGCATGAACAAGAAGCCCCCTGCTCCCTGCCTAACAGGAGAGCCCCCCAGAAGGATTCAGCAGCAACAAGTCCACAGCACAAACATGAACGGTATCTTCCCTGAAAAGACAGTTAGCTGGACTGCCCAAGAGGAGCCACTTGAGCCGACAACCTGGGGGAAAGGGCTTGTGACAGTACATTCTATTGCATACACTTGAAATATGACAATGTATTTTTTCAGACTATTATAAATAATTTCTTGTGCTTCCTGAAAAAAAATACTGAAGCCTTCTTTCAGTCTGTGATGAAGGAAGGTGAACCCATATCATAAAGCAGAGCTCACGCTCCACAGGACTTTGTGGCAGATACCATTATTATTACGATTTTGCAGAAAGAGAAACTGAGGCACAGAGGGATGACATACTTGCCCAAGGTCACGTGGCTGGTGTGCTCCAAAAGCTGCACTTTAGCTGCGTCACGGGACCACAGCTCCCACCTGGAGGACCTGGAGTTCACAGGCCACAGTCTGGGAAATGCTGTCCCAGGTGCATGTCTATTTAGCCTTGGATTTTAGCGATAGATTTTCCTTTTCACTTTTGTTTGCTCTGGGCTGCTGTTTAGATTCCCTGAGCAAACAGTGGCAGGCCCGGGTGATGACTAGGAGGCAAGAAGAGCCTATGCAGTTGAATGTGTGTGTGTCTATGTGTGTATGTGTAAAGTTCAGGTTGGCTTTGCTGTAGGGGGGCTGAGGACTGCTGCATTTCCAGTCACCTGGTGGGGAACAGGAGACAGGAGAGAAAGGAGGGAGAGGAGAGGGAGAGAGGGGCATGGGAGGAAGAAGAAGGGGAAGAGAGAAGGAAGAAAGCAAGGGCAGAGGGTGGGGGGGACAGACTGAGGAAGAGGGAAGTAGACAAGGAGCAGGGAATGGAGAGGAGCAGAGGGATAACTGAGGATAGCAGGAAGTTGTGGACCGCCTCCCCTCAGTCCCTGGACCCTGGAGTCTTCTGCCCCAACTTCCTCTCAGGGCCTCGCTTGCCCGCATCCTCCTCTGTGACAGTACCTCCCTCTTCTGCAGCCTCAGCCCCCCCCCCCACCCCGTGCATAAGGGCTCTAGGGACACCTGGGGAGCAGGAGTTAGAGCTCATCCTGCCTTGTGAGCCCCAGGACTGTGTCTTGGGAGCCCCTCCATCCCTGGAACCCCATTCTGGGCCTCGCCCTCTCTCAGGGCACTTTTCTGTGTTGTTTCTCCAGAACAAACCAACACCTGTCACTCACGGGCACTTCTCTTCCCTCCCTGGAACTTCAAAAGGGCCTGACGTGGTTTCTCTCCAGTGGCCCTTCCTTGCTTATGTAGCTCATCTGCTCCAGGACTCAGCTATGTCTCTCATTTTCTGGTCTTAAAAAAAAAAAAAAAAAATCTGAAACATGGATCCTGCTTCTCTTTCCACGGGTAACATCAACACCAAACTGGGACATCACTGGTGACGGTCCCTGCTCCAGGCACAGCCCTGGGGCTTCCTTGAAGGCATTAGGGGTGATGTCATCCCTCGGGCCTGAGACACCAGCAGACTCTGGCCCCATCCAGGTCAGCCCCCGCCCAGCCTTAGGTCTCTCACAGCCCAAGCCCCACTCCCAGCCCCTCTGGGAGAACATTTGGGGCCAATGTTACCATGGTAACCATGATACCAGCGGTTGTTATTCACTATGTTCAGGGTGTAGAATTATATGGCCTGGAATCAGAAAATAAGAAGCATCTAGCATCGTGGGAAGAACAACAGACTGGGCTTGCCTCTGGCCACAGCAAAGTTACTATCAGGCAGGGTGACCCCCAAGTTACCTGTCCTTGCTGGGACCCCACCTGTCTCACACACACACACACACACACACACACACACACACACACACACACACACACACACACACACACACACACACACACACACACACACACCTGTCTGAACATGGGGAGGGATGGATGGGATGATCCCAAAGGTCTCTGAATTGGTAGATGCCTCCAGTAACTAAGTGACTACATGAAGGTCTCCCCAAACAACGACCCACCAGCTCCACAGAGAGGATTGAGAAACAAAGGGGAATCATCAAACCTCTGTTTTAGGTCTCATTCCCATGGCCAGAAATCAGGGACACATTCATCCAAAGGAAGCCAGCCTCCCTCATGAGTTGGTCTCCCTTGGAAAGAAACCACCCTCCCTGGGGCAGACTGCCTGGAACCTTAATCCCCTTCCCATCTACCTGCCCCTGGAAACAGCCCTTCCTTTGGTCCAATCATTCCCCTTCCAGAGATCTAGGCTCAGACAATCACCTGAAGTCAGGAGGAAGCTTGAGCACAAAGAAATGCATCCATGTTGCTTATAACACGGAAGACTTGGGAGTCCATGTTTTGGCTATTAAGGAATGGCTAAGGAAATTGGGGCACATATCCCCAACCAGAACATTGCGAAAATCATTAACAATTATACTTACTGGGAGTTGTTCCTCACCTAGGAAATTGCTTATGCTCTGGGGCTAAGTAGGAAACACAAGTTGCCAAGTGGTGTGTGCTGTGTGGAGTTTTTTTAAGGGCATAGAAAAAAAAAAACCTTGGCTTAGAATAAATTCTGTCTTCTTTTTTGAAACCTACTTTCCAAATCCCTACAGCTAGGATGGATTATTATATTCTAGAAAGATTAATACATCATTTTTTTAAAGTGAGGCTTGACAGGGAGGCAACAGGGTTTGACAGTCCTTGGTTCAAATCTTGACTCTGACAGTTTGTCCTTGTGGGCTTGATGATTTCCTCAACCTGTCTGTGCTGTGGTTTCCTCACGTAGGGATGGTGATGATGCCTAGTGTGAGGATAAAATGAGACAGGGCCTCTAGAACACCCATCGAGGCCTGGCACAGGGGGGGTGCACAGTAAACAGCATCTAGTAGCTGGACTCCCTATGGCAGTCGTCACACACCTGGGCGGGCTCGTGCCTCAGCCCCCTTTCAGATTCTTGGCCTCAGTCCCTCAGCTTGCAGTTCTAACTCTCTCCTCTCTCGGCCTGTCTCCAGCCCCCTTTGGAGAGTCTGTCCCCTGCCCCGAGCACAAGCCCATCCCAAGATCCCAGCAGCCCCACGTTGTGC
The DNA here is from genome assembly GCF_037043125.1 of Eumetopias jubatus. Classification (NCBI taxonomy): domain Eukaryota; kingdom Metazoa; phylum Chordata; class Mammalia; order Carnivora; family Otariidae; genus Eumetopias; species Eumetopias jubatus. The sequence goes on along the minus strand of NW_028274810.1, from coordinate 92,357,973 downwards.
TCAAGGAGTCGCCCATACGGTTCCTCCCGGATGCCCAGCTCACTGTGCAACCTCCCCCCGGGCCCCCTCCAGCACTCTGAGGCCCCCACCCCAGCCAAGGATGCTCCAATCCGAGCGGCTGTTCCTTTCCATAGTCTTTGCCACCTTCCCTGAGTCCTCTGGGGAAGACACAGTCAGGCCTGAGTCAGCCTGTGTACCCTAAGCCCTGCCCCGGAGAGGGGAGCGTCTTTCGATGAATCAGCCAGTGGCAACAGCCCCACTCACCAGGCCTGGTGGCAGACATGTTTTACCTCTGATAATTCTCCCATTTCCGGCACCTAAGAGGCAGGGAGAGACGGAGCCGAGCAGGCAAGAGAACAATGAACATTTTGTGGGAGGCTGAGGCAACGGAAGCTCTCAGTGGAGTGACAGGCAGGAAGGAGCAGGCAGGGGACAGGGGACAGGCTCCGAGGTGTCAGTGCTGAGCAGGGGGTGGGGGCCTGGGGACACAGCCCTGAACCCACCTTCCCCTCTGCCCTTTCTCATTTCTCTCCTTTCCCGTTTCCCTCCCTCCTTCCTTCCTCTCCTTCTGTGTTCTTCTTTCCCTCCCCCCTCTTTTCCTCCTCATTAATTCATTCTTATTTTTAATTCCTCTCCCATCTATTTGTTCCAGTGCTCTCCCTCTTGCTCCTGCTCTGCACTGAGTCCTGCGCTGGGCGCTGGGGACACGGATGAACGAGACACAACTTGGGTCCTCAGTGCACACACACGGACCTTCACAGCCCCCTCACTCCAGAGCTCCCACCAGAGAAGCCAGGGCTGACCAGCCCTCCGCGGTATCTGGAAGGCTTCATCCACGCAGAAGGATGAGGCCTTTGTCCAGGGGGCAGGGAGGGCAAGGTGAGGGCAGTGTGCACAAAGGCCAGCAGGGGCCCGAAGTCAGAGGGTGTCCAGATGGTGAGGAGATGGCGCCTCTTGCTTGATTTCCGGTGATGAGGCACTTTGCTAAGTGCTCTCCCTGTACAGATAGGGAAACTGAGGCTCAGGGAGTTGCCTGACTTGCCTAACATCACATAACCAGTAAGCGGCAGAGCTAGGACCTGAATCCATACCTGGGTAGCTCTAAAGGCCATAATCTTGCCCCTTGACCATGATAAACCTCAGTTCAGTGGCTCCCAGAGGTGCAGGCCACCCCCAACAGGGGACACAGGAAGCCCATCCCTGCAAGCTCCAGGCACACGTGGTGCTTTTCCGCTGCCCACAAAGACAAGGAGCCTCTGTCCTGTGGGCGGGAGGCCTCAGGCTGCCCTGTACCACCACGGAGAAATCAGGAAAGGCCTTTACCCTCGCCCCTCCCCCCTCTCTCAAGGTCTGGCTGGAAAGTAAGCCCAAAATGGTTCTGAGGGCAGCGCTCTCCCCCATGCCCCAGCACCTTATTCAGACTGGGCATCTGTTCCTGGCTCCTACAGGACCCAGCTGCTGGGGGCGGTGGGTAGACAACACAGCAGCCACTTGCTCCCAGCCCTGCCCTGGGCCTCCCGGAATCACAGAGTTGCAGAGGGTGGGAACCAGAACATGCAGGGAGGTCATTACCACCAAAGGCCTATGGGTGGCAGTGCTGAGTGCCACCAGCCAGGAGCCGGTGACTGACACTGAACCACCACCTCCCCATCTAAATACAAATAATAACTCCCACTTCCTCATTGCCTGGGCCTCCTCTTGGCTCAGCAAAGGGTGGGGCAGCTGGGGGTAATAGAAAGACGGAGGACTCTGGGGGCAGAGTCCTTGGTCTGGGTCCCAGCTATGGGACCTCATCTCTGAGAACCTGGGTCTTCTCGTGTGTAGGAGGCCGACAGTAATATCCCCCCAGTACCAGGGAAAGTAAGTATTCATAATACCTACGTGAAAGAACATGAAGTAAGCACTAATGCATTTCATTTATTCATTCATTCACTCATTCATTCGTTTTGTTCAGCAAACAGACACACAGTACCTATGCATGCCAGGCACTGAGCAAGACACAGGGGTGCGAGTGGGACACTCAAGACTAAGAAGGACAAGGCCCCTGTTTTAATGGACTGCACGTGTTGGGGGCTGCCAAGAGTGGAGTGACAAAAAATACAAAAGTGGGTCACAGAATGGCAAGTGACTGGGAAGCTATTGAGACAGGTGATGTGGATGAATGGCAAGAAGGAGCCAGTCATGCAAAGACCAGGGGGAGACACACTGCAGAGGGAAGAGCACATGCAAAGGCCCTGGGGTGGCAATGGGCTTGGCATCTATGAGGCCACTGAGGTTGAAGCCAGGGAGTGGTGGGCATTGGCAGGGGCTGAGATTGGAGCAGGGAGTGTGGCCAGGTCAGGATGGGTCCTAGAATGCCTATGAAAGGAGTAAGACACATAATGGGAGCTCAACCTGATAGCTGTAGGTATGATCTTCTGCTCCCATGCCCTCATTTTTCAGCTGAAGAAGTCCTATAGGTGGGCCCTCTTCTGCTCTATGTGACTCACAGTCCATCCACTAATGGCCCAATGGTCCATCCTGACGCAGAGGGTCCCCAGGGCCACCACATTTCAGGGCTGAAATTCTGAATAACATAAAGTGGAGCCCTAGACTCCACTGGGACTGACATGGCCACCTTTCCTGGCCACCTCCAGCCTTCCCTGCTTCCTGTGCCTTAACACTGTACAGTGATGGGCATCAGGAAAAGGTGGCCCTTATGTCCAGGAGAGCCCTTGGGAGTAGCCAACCCCAGCAGGTAAGCAAGGAATCCTGAACTGATCTGGTCTGTGAAGATGCAAGGAAGGGGGCTCTTTCCCAGCCACTGAAGCCTTGAACCCGGCAGAGGGGGCGGGAGGCAGAGATCTTCCCACCACCTTCGTCAACACCCGCAAGCTGTGCTCACGTTTCCTGGTGACCCCTCAGAGCCCCTCCAAGACTGTCTGGGAAATCTAGTGCCCTGCTGTGGGATTCCTGGAACTGGCGCTGCTCAGGACTGTCCCCACAGAACCACCCCATACCTCCCCGGTGCCTTCTCTCTCCCCTCTGTCTCTGTCTCTCCATTCTCTCTCTTTCTCCTCTACCTCCGTGTCTCCATCCTCCATCTCTCTCCATCTCCTCTCCTAGTTCACTTTCTTGCCTGTCTCCATCCCGCCCTCTTCTTCCTCTCTTTTCTGGATTGACTAGTTGATTGGTTGGTTGGTTGGTTGACTGATTTCTCTCCGGGTTCCCAACAGACTTCTAGGAATACATGAACCTCGAGGTCAACAATGATCCAGTCCAGGGTTCTCAGGTGGTCAGGTGGTCAGGTGGTCAGGCTCAGTCCGGGACCTGATGTCTGCATTCCCAAAGGAAGAGGGCTTCCTGTCCACCAGAAGACCCCCTACCAAGGGTGTTCCTCTCCAGAAGGCTGTAGATAAACTCTGTGATGGGAGGCAGTGAGGTGTGTCCCCCAGCAAGTGTCAGCAGGGCAGCATCCCACCTTCTTGTGGCCCACTGCAAGAGTGGCTTCCAGGGGTCCCCAGGGGAGAGGCAGGTCAGAACCACCCGGGCAGCTCATTGGAAATACAGATCCCCAGACTCAACCAAGAATTACTAAACTGGATTTTCCAGGGCTGCAGCCCCAGGATGTATATTTTTAACAAGATCCCTGGGGATTCTGATGGGTAGTGGGAACTGAGGAAGCCAAGCGAGATGAGGGCCGGAGAGAGGGAAGTTCTCTCCCTCTTTAGTTAGCCATTCCCTGTCTCCTACTATGCGCCAGGCAGTGTGCCCAGAGGTGGGTACTCACGGGTGGAGGAAGACACAGTACCTGCCCTGTAGCGCTCATTCTGCCAGGATCCTGACCCAAACCCTAATGCTCCTACTAGGCCCCATGCAATCTGGCCCTGCCCATCTCCCCCTGCCTTCCCTACCACTGGACCACTTGTGCCAGCTGCACTGGCCCCATCTGGCTCCTTGAACACTCTGCACTCTTCCTACCACCCAGCATTTTCCATTCAGCTCTGTTCCATCTGCCTGGAACTCACCCCTAATCCCCATGCTCTCCCCATCTTTGCCTCATTAAATTCACTCATCCACCAGAAACACTGGGAGTAAAATGACTGAGAAGCTGGATTGCAAAGCCAGAGGGGGTTCAAATCCCCACCCCGCTACTTACCAGCTATATATATTGGATTCTGCTCAATCTTCCCGTGCCTCAGTTTCCCAATATGTAAAATAATGGCCATTATTTCTTCAAAGAAGCTCTGACTCCTAAAACCAATTCCAGTTCCCTGTTAATAACTTCTCTTAGCAGTCCCTGTCTCTTTTGGGTAGAGCTTAAAAGTGTTTGCAATAACGTTTCCATTTGTGTAATATTGGAATTATGTCTGTCTTCCCCACAAGAACAAGGGCCACTTCTACTTTGTCCTCACCACTGGTCACCCACAATGCCCGACACTTCGTGGGAGGTGCAAGTATCTGTCATATGAGCAAACTAAAGAATCCAGTGTTGCCCTCCTCAGGCCAGACCATTTCGCCTCCTCCCTGAAGTCTGAGTCACAGTCAGAGAAACATTAGTCCTTATCCCCAGAAATCATGAGAAGGCAAGTTGAAGGCTTTCTGTAGTCTCTTGAGAGAATGCCAAAAGTGGGGGTTATAGCCATCGCTCAGACTGGACATCTTTAAATCCTTCCATCTCTGTCTCTGGGCTGCTCTAGCCTCTCAGGAAAAGGGGCCAGTCTGCTACTCCAGGCTGGAAGCCCAGACTGAAATGCTGTTGGTCATCTTTCTTATGAGGGATCTAGAGACCATACCATGTGCTCTGGAACCTTCCTTCTCTAAGGGAAGGATTCCCTGGCCAGCCATGGGAAATATAAACGCCTGAAGGACTGGTGGACAAAGAGCTCTCAGCTCCCCCCCTTCAGGCCCAACCAGCCTGTCTTGAGGTCCCCTTGGAAGGGACTGAGGGAGGAGCCCCTCCTCCACCATTTACTGTATAAACCAGCGATGAGGAAAGACAGTCTTAATGTGGGTGCCTTTCATCCCCTTTCATTCCTGATAACCTAGTGTCCATACAGTCCTCATAGAATGTCTGCACTGTCTGGGAGTTGACAAAAAGGAAATATACTCTGATCCTTCAGTAAGTTTCTTCCCCTCCCTGAGTTTTGGTTTGCCCATCTGTGAGAGGCTGCTAGACTCCCTTCCAGGTGGAAACCAACACAGGGTTCGGGTAAATCTAAAGCAGCAAAAGAAGTTGGTCCAGGACTTTGGGGCGTGGAATTAGAGAGGGCCAAGTCTTCCCTGGAGACTTCCTGGAACAGTTATAAAGACAAGAAGGCTCTTAAGTGACCAAAAAGCCTAGGACGGCTTTTATCAAAATGTATGTGGTATAAGAGTGCCCCTAGTGTCTGAACCACACATAACGTTTCTTTCCCATCACCCTCAGGTAGTTTGCCTAAGAGACACTTTTAGGCTGCTTTGTTTTGATTATATGCATCCAATCTCCCTCAGAGGGCTCTAAAGACCCCCGCAGTTAAGAAGCACACTCATTTTTGTGTCCCTGGTAATGGGGGGTACCAATCATGTGTGCCAATCGATACTCATTAAATGTCTGCTGAGATGAGTTTAAAGAGAAAAAAATGACTTCATAGCCTACCGGCTGTGTCATACTGAGCAAATTCCTTAACCTCTCTGAGCTTCAGTTTTCTCATCTGAAAAAAAAGAATACACAACATACATACCTATAAGATCATTCTGAGGGTTAGATAAAATTATGCATGAAAGATGCTTAGCTCTACATCTATCACAGAGAAAGCTATCAAAAATGTTAATAATTAATAGGATCAATTGTGGTAGTGAAGATGGTAGTGATGGTGATAATGGTGATGATGATGGTGGCTGTGTGGATGGCACTGGTGATGATGATGGGAAAGGTGGTGGTGATGGTGGTGATGGTGATGATATTGATGGTGATGGTGGTGATGGTGGTGGTGGTGATAGTGATGGTACTGATAGTGGTGGTGGTGGTGATGGTGATGTTATTGGTGATGGTGGTTATGGCGGTGGTGATGGTGGTGATGATGGTGGTGGTGATTGTTGTGATGGTGGTGATGGTGGTGGTAGATGGTGGTGATGATGGTGATGGTGGTGGTGGTAGTGATAGTGGTGGTGATGGTGGTGATGGTGATGGTGGTAGTGATGGTGATGGTGGTAGTGATGGTGATGATGGTGGTGATAGTAGTGACAGTGGTGGTGATGGTGGTGGTGGTGGTGATGGTAGTGATAGTGGTGGTGATGGTGATGGTGGTGAGTGATGATGGTGGTGATTGTGGTGATGATGGTGGTAAGGGTGGTGATGGTGGTGGGTGATGGTGGTGGTGATGGTGGTGATAGTGGTGATGATGGTGATGGTGGTCGTGGTGGTAGTGATGGTGGTGATGGTGGTGGTGGTGGTGGTGGTGGTGGTGGTGATGGTGGTGATGATGGTGGTAAGGGTGGTGATGGTGGTGGTGATGGTGGTGAGTGATGGTGGTGATGGTGGTGATGGTGGTGGCGGTGGTGGTGATGGTGAGTGATGGTGAGTGATGGTGGTGGTGGTGGTGGTGGTGGTGGTGGTGGTGGTGGTGGTGGTGATGGTGAGTGATGGTGGTGGTGATGAGTGATGGTGGTTTTGGTGAGTGATGGTGGTGATGGTGGTGGTGATAGTGGTGAGTGATGGTGGTGGCTGTGATGGTGGTGATGGTGAGTGATGGTGGTGGTAATTGTGATGGTGGTGGTGATGGTGGTGGTAGTGTTGATGGTGGTGGTGGTGGTAGTGGCAATGGTGGTGGTGATGGTGGTGATTGATGGTGGTGGTGGTGGTGGTGGTAGTGGCAATGGTGGTGGTGATGGTGGTGAGTGATGGTGGTGGTGGTGGTAGTGGCGATGGTGGTGGCAATGGTGGTGGTGGTGGTGGTGATGGTGGTGATGGTGAGTGATGGTGGGTGGTGGTAGTGGTGGTGATAGTGGTGGTGATGGTGGTGAGTGATGGCGGCAGTGGTGGTGGCATTGGCAGTGATGACAACTGTAGTGGTGCTGATGATGGTGTCCATGATAAAGAAAATGATACTGTGATGGTGATGACAGCCCTTACTAGGTCAGCTCAGGTTAGCCCAGAATCAGCTCCCACTGGTCCTTTGAGTCCAGATGATACTTGGCAAAGCAGGCACTTGAAGCCCTGATAAGGCCTTCTGGCCTCAAGCACTGCCCCCGAGGCAGCCGCAGAAAGCACACACCCACACTGAGTAAGAGGCTGGATGTTTCATACGGCATGTTCCACCAACAAAAGGTGAATGTAATAATTTTGAAAGGAATATTTGTGCACTTGAGCTACTGAACAGCCATTTAATACGGTGCTCAGCAGGGAAGGCAAGACACATGGGCAATAAGAAATCTGTATCCATTACACCCTAGAGGACGGCTGACGCATGGTGGATCGGGGGCTGAATTCCATTTGTCTGGGAGAGGGCTGCCTATGGAAATACACCACAGACCTTTGTTGAACACCTACTGTGTGCAGGCTGGGCTCTGCAAAGGGGTATAGCTGAGTATGAAACCCAGTTGTTACCCTGAAAAGCTAGATGTGGGAAAAGGAAGCACAATATATAGATGCCAGTTATCTATCCATTCATTCAACAAATGTGCACTAAATACCTAGCACGTATCAGGCCTGTGGTATGTACTGGGAATACTCAAATAAAAGAAGATTCTGTTTTCAAGGAACTCCGAGCCTGGTGAGGAACACAGATGAGTAAATAAATACAAAAGAGTGGGCTCCAAAGCATACAATGGCCATCACTCCAGAGGGGGGCTTGCTGTGTGCCAGGCACTGGACTAAGCATTTTACTTCTGTCCTATTAAATTAATCTTACCATGAACCTGTGAAGGTGGATCCATCAGGATCCCCACTTTACAGAGGAGCAGCCCTGGGGCCACAGAGGGTTAGTTATTTGCCCTAAGTCACAGAGCTCCTAAGTGGAGGACTCAGGATTTGAACCTGGCCTTGGGGCTCTCAGGCACCCTTCTGGTCCAGGAGATAGAGGGCCAATGCTCCTTGAAAGATCAGGTGGAGGGTTCAGAGGGGACCCCTGAGCTGGGTCACAAAGGAAGAGGAAGAGTATGCCAGGAGCTGGGATGCAGAGGGCAGGCAGGGCTTGGGCAGAACAGGGCATTCTAGAAATAACCACAGTGGGAACAACAGCATGGAGGTAAGAATGCACGTGGTATTCCTAGGAGACAACAAGAAGAGCCAGGTGCTAGCTGGAAAGTTCCTACAGGCGCAGGGGGAGTTGAGACTGCTAAGTGAGGGGTGGGGGCCAGGTGCAGACCACTGGACTGAGAACAGAACTATGGGGAGCCTCAGCCTGTGCTGAGCTCTGCACTCCTGCTGGGCAGTGCCTGAGCCAGGTGTGACTCCTTGCCCTCCCAGCACCTGGTCCTTAAGAAAGCCAAATCCTTCCCAGGCACCAGATTAAAACTCCACTTTCAAATACAGCTCATGTGGTAGAAAGAGCACAAGCCTGTGCTGCTGCTCCATGTCTCACGGCCTCCCTTCCTCTGCAGCTCCACCTTTGAGACCAAGCCAAGCCCTAGCTTTCTCTCAGGACAATGCCACCCTTCTGCCTGGTGGCCTGGGGATCCTGTGCTCACCCCACCCATTCTTCACACCACAGTCCAGGCCATCCTTGCAAAGTGTAAACCTGCTTATGTCACTTCCTGGCTTGATGGTTCCCACCGCTCTTAGAATAAAGACACCATTGCTATAAAGACAACCTTCCCTAATGGGTCAGAAAGGCCCTGTTAGTTGGCCCCACCTTCTTGTCTATTCTTATTCACACCCATCTCACTCAGACACAGCACCTTCCTCTCCCTTCTGCACCCTTGCTTTGCTCCTTCCCACCCCAGGACCTTTGCACATATTTTTTTCTTCTCCCTGGAAGGCTCTCTTCTAGCCTCTCTTTACCCACCCCAGGACCTTTGCACATGTTTTTTCTTCTCCCTGGAAAGCTCTCTTCTAGCCTCTCTTTACCTCTCTATCATCTTATACTTAACATCTCAGCTGAGGGACACTTCCTCTAGGAAGTCTTCTGTGGCTTTCCAGACTAATTCTGAGTTCCCATAAAGCACCACATGTCCCTATGGAGCACTTATCACAGTTGCAACTGTACATCGATTTGTGTGGTCATTTGATGAATGCCAGTCTCCCTGGGACTCCCCAGAGGCAAGCCTCGTGGCTGGTTTTATTGATTTCAGAACAGAGGGCACTGGTATATTGTAAGCACACAATGAATAAAATCAAATGAATGAATGAATGCATGCATGAATGAATGACATACTTCTTCAGGTACACACCCTCCACTTCTGATCTTCTGCAAACCCTAGACTTCTACAAAGGCAGATGGAGACATTGAGAGGAAAACTGACCTGTCAAGTCACAGAGCAAGTACAAAGCCAAGCCAGGACCAGGAGAATCCAGGCTTCCTGACTGGGACACCCTTGCCACCTGCTGACTTGGGGTCCAAGCTCCACAGTCGGGGGAGGGATGCGGGAAAGACTGCCCAAGAGGGCCAAAGAAGGGAAGAATTTTATAGGCCTGGTTTCTGCACACTTGGGCTCTAATCCAGGCTGCAAGCACCCTGGCGAGAAAAATGTGTTTTTCCCATGTTATGCTGGGCCCTGCCGACACCACATGCAAATGTATGCAAATTATGTGCAAACACAGTCTCTGGCTTGGATGAGAGAAACCAAAAGCCTGGTACCAAGGGGAGCCATCTGAGATTAGACCAAGCTGGCCGGCCCTTCTGGCCATAAAGCTCTGACGCAAGCCTTTTGGCCACACAAAGAAGGGGGGAGCATTAGCACATGGGAGCATCTCCCCCAAATAATCCCACACCCTCCTGGCCTCCCATCAGCCCCAGGGGACTCGGGTGCTAGGAATTTCGGGCTTATTTCTCCAGGAATGGGGCTGCTCCCTGCCCACTGATCCTCGGCACAACTGTAAGAAGGGTCTGCTCTGAAGGGACCACCCTTTGGAGGAGTCTGTAGCAGCTCCGCATGACCTCACTCAGGCATACTCCAAAACAGAGTCCATGGCCCATCTTCAGAGACAGAACTTGCGGGTCCAGAGGGCCCTCAGCTTCCGCTTAGCTGATGTATTCCTATCCCTCGAGACTCAGCTCAAGGATCCCCTGTGAAGCACCTCCCCATATCCCCTCGCTGTCCCCAGTTGACATGGACCTCCACCCTCCTTGTGTCGCCTTGGATGCCATCCAGCAGTGCGCAGCCCACCAGGGAAGCTTGCTGTGTAAAGATCTGCCTCTCCCACTGTACCGGGAAGGCCTCAGGAGCACTCATGACCAAAAGTGGGGGGCAATTTGGGGAGTGAATGAATGAAGTGAGTGATGGGGAGGAAGGAGGGAGGAAATGGAGCATCATTGATCTCTTCAGGAAAACCCTAGAAGGTCTGAGAGCGCCAGTGAGGCAGGAAACTGTGGCCTGGGTGGATCTGGCCTCCTGCCCGAGGGGCCCCAGAGGCCCGGCCCCGCCTTGGCGGACATCTTCCGTGGCCCCTGCTCCCATTCTCCCTAGCCCAGCATCTCCCTAATCGGCTGCCAGCACCGGTCCTCCGTCCAGAAAGAGCTGTTCCTTGAAACCTCACAGCCTCTCATTAGATCTATGGCAGCTTTCTAAGCAGCTCAGTGGTTCCCATGGCAACCCAACTGGTACCCAACTGGCAGCGGGCCACCTGGAGGAGAGGGAGGGAAGAGGGAGACAGGTGTGGGGTGCTGCCTGAGGCAGGGACAGGAAGAGGGAGATGAAGCAGACAGGACCGAGACGTCAGGAGAGACCTGGGAAGAGGGAAGGGCCCGAGTCACAGGGACCCGGGGGTGAGTGGGGGAGGCCGTGGGACCCAGGAGAGGTCAGAGGGGCAGGGGGGCAGGTATAGGAGGTTGTTGGGGGGGGCCTGCAGAAGCTGAGGGAGATGGGAGCCAGGGGAGATGAGAAGGCAGGACTTGAATGAACAGGGATCCGGGGAGGGGTTGGGGGAGAGGGGAACTGGGGGAGGGGTTGGGGGAGAGGGGAACTGGGGGATATGGATGGAAAGCTGGGGGTGACGACAGAAGGCACAGAGAGAGCCTGAGTGGGCTAAGCAAAAAGCCGGAAGCCAGAGGCCTGCACACTGGGGAAGCTAAGGCAGAAAATGGCCCCTGGCCTGCGACACCGGCACATACCCGGCATAAGGAAGGAAAGAGGCACACAACCACTGCCCACCAGGTCCCCTGCCTCTGACCTCAGCCCCCGTCCAGGCTTGGGGCCTGGGGCCTTTGCAGCGTCCGCAGGGGAGAGATCTGCTTGACCTTCGAAAGGCAAAGGGGCCTCATCAATCAGAAAGCCCCCACGTGGCTTACGTGCCCAGGTGCGTGACGAGGCTGAATAACGAGGAGCTCGGACTCAGGCAAACGGCGACACTGGCCTGGAAACGCAGTGGGCCTTCAGCACGTGGGGCCGCCTGAAGGCTGCGGGCTGGAGAGAACCACCCTGCGGGGCTGGGAGGGGAGGCCTGGTGGCGTTCTGTGGCCATGAGACAGCCCAGGAGAGGTGCCGGACGGGGGGGGTCAGAAATTCAAGAACTGCCCCAACTTTCTCTCTGGTCTTGGACTCGCCGGAGTGACTTCTTTGCAAAATGTTTGGGTCAGATTCGGCACTTGGTGGGAGTCCTTCATGGGTGAGTGACAGGAGCCCAGCTCAAAGCGGCTAAAGGCGAAACAAAATGTATTTGCCCATGAAATTGAAAGTCCGGTGGCTTTAGGTGAGGACCAGTTAATGTCCCAAAGGACAGTCCTCCCCTTTACTTTCTTCTTCCTTTTATTCTCAGGCAGGCCCTTCCCTGAGGTGGCACGTGGTCACCAGCATCAGCCCCAGGCTTACATCCTATCCTCAGCAGAGAGACTCTTTTCCTGAGGGTGCCAGCCAAAGTCTCAGGGCCGCCACTCATGGGGCAGGACTGGGTCCCATGCCTGTCCCCGAGTAACAACAGATGACACTGAACCTTCCAGCAACTGGTCATATGCCAGGGACTGCTCTAGACACGGTGTGTGTATAAACCCCTCCAGTCCTCAAAATTGCCAGGACTTCTCTTACTGCTACTTCGCAGATGAGGAGATGGACACACAGAATGCTCTAGAGCTTGTCCACGGCTCATGACTGGCAGAGCTGCATCTCCAGCCCCCACCCACGCAGTTTGGCTTCAACGTCCAGATCCTGAAGTGCACCAGGTCACCAGAGGGCTTGTGAAAGCAGATTCCGGAGGTGTGGGCTGGGTCCAGGAATGGATGTTGCCATCTGCAGATCATGCTTTCAGTAACACTGAACTACCCTCATCTGAGCCACTTGGCTCAGCCACTTGAACCAATCACGGTGGCTCTGATTTGCTACACGAGGGTCCCACGGCCAACCCCAGTGTTTGGAGACGGGGGACCCATTCCCAAGCCACGTGGACCAAAAATGAGGACAGCATAAAGGATGAACACAGTTTCTGTGATCACGAGAGATGTTTGGACAACTTGGTATCCTCCCTGTGCCTCAGTTTCTTCATCCATGATTTGGGGAATATCAACAGCACTTGCCTTGCTGGATTGTTGGGAGGATGAAATTAGTCGAGACCATTAAAGCACTTCAGCTCGTGCCTGGAACAAGCACCCAGTGAAAATTAGATACACACTTCATGCATGTTGGCATGAACACACACACACATGTATGTTGACACTTGTGACAAGGACACAAAAGCCCCCAGCCCCACATTTGCAAATACACATGAGGATGCAAACATGGACAGAAATCACAACACATGGGATACATCAAGGACACAAAGGACACATATGTGAACACAAATGGACACATGCGCCAAGACCTTTGCACACATGGCAAGTTGGCCCCTCCATGGATCCTCTCTGCGTCCACTGCTGCTGGATGCTCCCCCGAGTAGGCTCTCCTCAATGGGTCTCAGAAAGAGGAGGCAGGTCGGGGACAGGGCCACAACACAGCTAAGAGCCAGATATTTCAATCAAACAGAGTTAGATTTGTGACCATTTCCAACAATTACTAGCAGGGTGACCTTGAGCAAGTTGCTTAACCTCTCTGAACCCATTTCCACCTTCATAAAACGGGCATGACGTATACCTATTTCCAAGGGTTGTAGTGAGAATTTAGTGTGTGGGCTACAGAAAGTGTTCTAGGAGAGCTGGCTATGCGCACTGCTTTATCATGATAGGCATCTCTAGTTTCTGGATGGGTCTCCAGACAAGGGGAGGAATCATGCAAATCTGGACCAATAACCAGGCCTGGGTCAGGAACCAGCGGAAGCAGGTTCTCCCTCCCGCCATCGTGGAGGTGGGAGCAGTCACAGTGCCAACCCATTCTACCCTCCCAGAGCTGCAGCATGCCCAGCAGGGCTGAGAGCTGTTGACAGTGTTCCCCGAGGCTCAGAGCCTCCCCCTGCAGCTCCTGAGTGGCAGGGCAGTGTTTAGAAATTACAACAATCTGTAATTTGTATTCAGTGATTTGTATAAATGTATAGGACCCATATTAGCTGTGGGCAGACACAATCTGCATTGCAGAATGGCCTTCTCTGTGGGCAGGTAGCAAGGAGCCCGGCTCGGTAGTCACCCATGACAGCTTCACAGTCAAGGACAGGAGGGTATTAGGGCCAAGACAGCATCCAAAGTAACTCTCCATAGTTCTCCATGGCCAGGCCCCAGCTCCTGCATACCCCTCTCGTGCTATCCCCTTCCACCCTCCCTGGCAGTCAAGCCTTATGGTTAAGAACTTGGCCACAGGAACCAAGCAGACCTGGGTTCAAATCCTGACTTCACCACCCTCTCTCCACGTGGCCTTGGGTGAGTCACAGCAGTTTCAGGGGTCTCAGTTCCTCTTCTGTAAAGCAGAGCAAATAAAAGAGCCTACCCTTAGGGCAGCGACGTCAGAGAGATACCCTACAGGTTGGCATGTAACAAGTGCTCAATAAATAGCACTTTTCACCAGTCTGTGCTCCTCATTAGGTGCTGCCCTCTCCTCACCCCCATCTTTTTTTTTCTAGAAACAACCACTGAGCCTTGGCTCCAAATCAACCATCACCCATTGGCACCAGCAAGCACCACCTGGCACAGACTCAAGAAACAAAACAGTAGCAGCATCTGCCCTATAAGACGTATGACTCACCTCTTTTAAATAAACGATCATTAAACTGAGATCCATGGTGATGGGGCATCTGTCCTGTCTACCGTTGTGCCCCCAGCTGCTAGGACAGTGCCTGACACACAGGAGGCACTCAACAACTATCTATTGACTAATGGGTATATTTGTCCACTCACTCGTTCTGTCAACATTTTTGGCATCTCCTATGTCTCAGACACTGTGCACAGACAGATACCAAGCACAACCCATGGGGAGAGGGGAACATGGAGGCAAAGAGAAATTATAAGGTGACAGTCCCCCCAAGAGCCTTGGCCATTCTCACCGGCCCAGTCTTGGCTTTGACGCTGAGGAGATACTCGTGGTCTCTACTCAAAGACAGGCATTTTGAAAGTCACCCCTTCCCAGATTATTTATTCATTCAAAAAGTATTTGTTACCCAGTCCTAAAGCCAACAGTAATGCCAGAAAGCCTAACTAGGTGCTCTCCCTTTGAGAACAGCCAATCCAGATCATTCCATCTGCTGTCCCATACTCTAGAGTTAGTATGAACTGGTTAATAAGTACATAATCCAGGTGTTTTGCTCATGAGAGTCTCTTCCCATCTGATTCCCATCTCTCTAAAACTGGCATGAGGCTGTAGAGAGGTCCCTTCCTGAAATGCCGAGGCCCCACTTACTCCAGGATCTGGAGACTATCCCTGCTTGAGACCTAATTAGCTTCCAGCATGCACTTGGGCTGTTCATGCAAATTAACCTCCCCTCCTTGACAGCTGTCACAAAAGATAGTTTTCAGTCTGAAGTCCCGAGGCTGGCATTCAACAACAATGAACAATCTGGCTCCAACCCTGGAAGGATGGATGGATGGACGGACAGATGGATGGATGGATGAGTAAATACATGAATGAATGGGTAGATGGTGGATAGATGGACGGGTGGTTGAATGGATGAATGGGTGGGTGAATGGATGGGTGGGTGGGTGGGTATATGGATGGATGGATGGGTGGATGGGTATATGGATGGATGGATGAAATGCTAACACTCTCCTCACCTCCCCCATCTGATGGGCCTACCCCTCTGGTCATGAAAACCTGCAATATCTGGCCCAACCCTGGATAGGTAGGTGAATGGATAGGTCAGTGAGTGTATGAACTGTGGACTCCCTGATCTCCCATTCCCTCTAGGTCAGCCTACCCCTCTAAGCATGAAAACCTATGCACTGCTGCCTCGAGGGTTCCCCACTAGCCAAAGCCCCTGGAGAGTAAGTCTCCAGTGTTTCTCCATCAAGGAGGAGCCTCCAGTCAGCAGCACCTAATGCAATAAGTGAGACAATACAGATAAACACTCATTCATCCACTCATTCATTCAGTCCACAAATAATTATTGAGCACCTAGTATGTGCTAGGTACTTAGTTAGGCACAGAGTAATAAACCAACCCCCTACTAACTTCAGGAACCTGACCAGGGTCAGGTCAGCAGAATAAACAAAAGGCCTGCATATTCTCACACAGAATTTTGGATTTACACATTTATACAAAATGCCCAACCCCTTGCCTCCCTCCCCCATCCCACTTAGACCTCCCCCATTCCAACCCCAGGGAACCCAGAGACATTGGGTGGACCCATGGGAAGAATCAGGTCAGAGTTACAAGGTGAGGTTGATTCCCATTGGATTCAGTTTGGTTCCATTCTACAAGCATCCTCCGAAAGCCCTTCTGTGCCCAATTCTGTGGGATAGAAGATGGGCTCCTGCCTGTGGGCCACTTAGCCCGATTCCTGGCACATGGCCGGCACCTCATACTTGTAGAATCTCCAGTACAGCAGCAGGTGTCTGGGAAAGAAGAGAGATCGGAAGAATGATGATAAACTTGGTGATGGTGATGATGACAATGGTGAGGAGTAGGATGATGATGGTGGTGAAGATGACGATGTTGGAATAAAGGTGATGATAATGTTGGTTACAATGATGGAAGTGATGATGACGTTGAGATGAAAAGGATGATGATGTTGAGATGAAGGGGATGATGATGTTGGTTATAATGATGGAGGTGATGATGATGACGTTGGGATGAAGGGGATGATGGTGTTCGTTTTAATAATGCAGGTGATGATGATGATGTTGGGATGAACGGGATGAAGATGATGGGGGATGAAAACAGGAAGAGAGAAGAAACCTGTACTAAGCACCCACCTTAGTACAGGTTAGGCTCTGCTCTAGAACTTTTCCGGGCACTATCATACTGAATCCTCATTTTAACCATACTGTTTGCCCATTTCACAGATGAGGAACCAGAGACTCAGAAAGGTTCAGTGACTTACCCAAGGTCATACATCGCAATTCCAGGTCTGTCCAACTGTGGGACATTAGCTCTCAACCTGAACCATCCTTAGTGAGTAAGATGCAGACAAAACTGTTCCAGAACTCAAGATGGGACCTCTACCCAGAAAGAACTTTTTCTGATCTACCATTCTCTGCAGCTTCCCAATCCACTCTTGATTCATCCACCCAGCCTTGGGGCTTGGGGACACTGGAGTGGCTCACATAGTTCCTTTCCCCCAGGGACCTTCAGGCAGTGTCAAGTGAGTTGAAGAGAGTGTCGCATGAACAATTAACTACAAAACTAGGTGATGAGAACCACTCTCAAGGCAATGGGAGCATCAAGAGGGACTGTCATGGCAAGATGGCGGAGGAGTAGGAGACCTGGATTTCGTCTGGTCTCAGGAATTCAGCTGAATAGGGATCAAACCATTCCGAACACCTACGAACTCAACAGGAGACCGAAGAGGAGAGTAGCTACAACTCTCTGAACAGAGAAGCGACCACTTACTGGAAGGTAGGACGTGCGGAGAAGTGAATCCGAGGCGATATTCGGGAGGATAGGCGGCGGGAGAGGGGGCCTCCGTCGGCCGCTTCTGGCAAGTGATAGAGCCGCGGAGCACAAAACCGCAACTTTTAGAAGCCGGCTCCGCGGAGGGACGTCGCTCCAGTGGCTAAGCGGGGGGTGGAACCCTCGCAGGACAGTGCGGTCTCAGGACCCTCGGGGTCACAGAAAGACCGGGGGTGCCTGAGTGCGGCAGAGCTCCCAGGTATCGGAGCGGGGAAGCCGGCTGCAGAGACGGAGCCGAGGCGCGGGCTCTCAGCTCGGGGTTGCCATAAACTGTGATCTGCGGCCCAGTCGGGCGACTGCTCCTCCAGCAGGGACCCAACAAGCGGCAGAGCCGGGGAGACTCCCCTTCCTCCCCCGGGAGGAGCAGCGCGAGAGCGCACCGCAGGGATCTGCTGGGTTTGGAGACTCCACACGGGGTCGGGTGCCAGAGATAGAAATGCTCGGTCACAGGCCGGGTGAGCACGCAGTGCGGCCGGAGACCGGGGAGACGGGAGTGACTGCTTTTCTCTCGGGGCGCACTTAGGAGTGGGGCCCCGAGTTCTCAGCTCCTCCGAGTGGAGATTGGGAGGCCACCATTTTCACCCTGGTCCTCCAAAGCTGTACCGAGAGCTTGCAGGGAACAAAAGCTCCTGAGAGCAAACCCGAGCAGCTTGCTTAGCCCGGACCCACAAGGGTGGGGCAATTCCGCCTCCGGCAAAGACATTTGGGAACCACGGCAACAGGCCCCTCCCCCAGAAGATCAGCACGAACAGCCAGCAAGCCAAGACCAAGTTTACCGATCAAGGAGAACAGGAGAACTCCAGCGCTAGGGGAATACTGCACATAGAATTCATGGCTTTTTTTTACCATGATTCATTAGTTCATCAAAGTTAATTTTTGTTAACTGTTTTTTTCTAATTTTTCTTTTTCCCTTTTTCAACCAACATCAATCCCTTTTTTAAAAAAAACATTTTTTATTTTTCATTTTGAGAGTCATATTTTATCCCTTCATAGTAGTTACCCTTATTTTTGGCATATATATATAAGTTGTTCTCTCTTTAAAATTTTGAGATACAGTTTCTTCTAACAGATCAAAATATACCCTAAATCACTAGTGTATGGCTTTGTTCTAGTCTCCTGCCTGATCACATTCTCTCCCTTCTTTTTTTTTAAATCTTCTTTCTTTTTTCAAACAACTTCTTATCGTATCAATTCCTTTTATAAAATCTTTTATAATTTTCATCTTTATAGTCATCTTCCATCCCTTCATTGTATCAATCCTTATTTTGTACATATATAAGTCTTTCTTCCTTTAAAATTTTAGGAGGCACTTTTTTCTAACAGACCAAAATACGCCCAAAATCTAGTGTGTGGCACTGATCTATGCACTAGCCTGATCATATTTGATCATATTCGGGTTTTTTTGTATTGTTCTGTTTTTGTTTTTATCTTTCTCTTTTTGTTTTTTTTTTCTTTCTTTCCCTTTCTTTTCCCCTGGTTTCAGGTCTTTTCTGATTTGTATAGAGTATATTAGCTGGGGACGTTGTTAACCTGTTAGCATTTTGTTCTCTCATTCATCTATTCTCCTCTGGACAAAATGACAAGACGAAAAAAATCACCTCAGCAAAAAGAACAAGAGAGTACCGTCAGCCAGGGACCTACTCAATACGGACATTAGTACGATGTCGGACCTAGAGTTCAGAATCATGACTTTAAAGATACTAGCTGGGCTTGAAAAAAGCGTGGAAGTTATTAGAGAAACCCTTTCTGGAGAAATAAAAGAACTAAAATCTAACCAAGTTGAAATCAAAAAGGCTATTAATGAGGTGCAATCAAAAATGGGGGCACTAACTGCTAGGATAAATGAGGCAGAAGAGAGAATCAGCGATATAGAAGACCAAATGATGGAAAATAAAGAGGCTGAGAAAAAGAGAGAAAAACAACTACAGGATCACGAGGGCAGAATTCGAGAGATAAGCAATACAATAAGACGAAACAACATTAGAAGAATTGGGATCCCAGAAGAAGAAGAAAGAGAGAGAGGGGCAGACGGTATATTGGAGCAAATAATAGCAGAGAACTTCCCTAATGTGAGGAAGGAAACAGGCATCAAAATCCAGGAGGCACAGAGAACCCCTCTCAAAATCAATAAAAATAGGTCAACACCCCGACATCTAATAGTAAAACTTACGAGTCTCAGAGACAAAGGGAAAATCCTGAAAGCAGCTCGGGAGAAGAGATATGTAACCTACAATGGTAGAAATATTAGATTGGCAACAGACCTATCCACAGAGACCTGGCAGGCCAGAAAGGACTGGCATGATATCTTCAGAGCACTAAACGAGAAAAATATGCAGCCAAGAATACTATATCCAGCTAGGCTCTCATTGAAAATTGAAGGAGAGATAAAAAGCTTCCAGGACAAACAAAAACTAAAGGAATCTGCAAACACGAAACCAGCCCTCCAAGAAATATTGAAAGGGGTCCTCTAAGCAAAGAGAGAGCCTAAAAGCAGCACGGATCAGAAAGGAACAGAGACAATATACAGTAACAGTCACCTTACAGGCAATACAATGGCACTAAATTCATACCTTTCAATAGTCACCCTGAATGTAAATGGGCTAAATGCCCCAATCAAAAGACACAGACTATCAGATTGGATTAAAAAACAAGACCCATCAATATGCTGTCTGCAAGAGACTCATTTTAGACCCAAAGACACCCCCAGATTGAAAGTGAGGGGGTGGAAAACCATTTACCATGCTAATGGACACCAAAAGAAAGCTGGGGTGGCAATTCTTATATCAGACAGACTAGATTTTAAAACAAAGACTGTAATAAGAGATGAGGAAGGACACTATATCCTACTTAAAGGGTCTATCCAACAAGAAGATCTAACAATTGTAAATATCTATGCCCCAAACATGGGAGCAGCCAATTATATAAGGCAATTAATAACAAAAGTGAAGAAACACATTGACAACAATACAATAATAGTGGGGGACTTTAACACCCCCATCACTGAAGTGGACAGATCATCTAAGCAAAAGATCAACAAGGAAATAAAGACTTTAAATGACACACTGGACCAAATGGACTTCACAGACATATTCAGAACATTCCATCCCAAAGCAACGGAATACACATTCTTCTCTCGTGCCCATGGAACATTCTCCAGAATTGATCCCATCCTAGGTCACAAATCAGGTCTCAACCAGTACCAAAAGATTGGGATTATTCCCTGCATATTTTCAGACCACAACGCTTTGAAACTAGAACTCAATCACAAGAGGAAAGTCAGAAAGAACTCAAATACATGGAGGCTAAAGAGCATCCTACTAAAGAATGAATGGGTCAACCAGGAAATTAAAGAAGAATTTAAAAAATTCATGGAAACCAATGAAAATGAAAACACAACTGTGCAAAATCTTTGGGATACAGCAAAGGCAGTCCTGAGAGGAAAGTATATAGCAATACAAGTCTTTCTCAAGAAACAAGAAAGGTCTCAAATACACAACCTAACCCTACACCTAAAGGAGCTGGACAAAGAACAGCAAATAAAGCCTAAACCCAGCAGGAGAAGAGAAATAATAAAGATCAGAGCAGAAATCAATGAAATAGAAACCAAAAGAACAGTAGAACAGATCAACGAAACTGGGAGCTGGTTCTTTGAAAGAATTAACAAGATTGATAAACCCCTGGCCAGACTTATCAAAAAGAAAAGAGAAATGACCCAAATCAACAAAATCATGAATGAAAGAGGAGAGATCACAACCAACACCAAAGAAATACAAACAATTATAAGAACATATTATGAGCAACTCTATGCCAGCAAATTAGATAACCTAGAAGAAATGGGTGCATTCCTAGAGATGTATCAACTACCAAAATTGAACCAGGAAGAAATAGAAAACCTGAACAGACCTATAACCACTAAGGAAATTGAAGCAGTCATCAAAAATCTCCCAACAAACAAAAGCCCAGGGCCAGATGGCCTCCCAAGGGAATTCCATCAGACATTTCAAGAAGAATTAATACCTATTCTCCTGAAGCTGTTCCAAAAAATAGAAATGGAAGGAAAACTTCCAAACTCTTTTTATGAGGCCACCATTACCTTGATCCCAAAACCAGACAAAGACCCCATCAAAAAGGAGAATTACAGACCAATATCCTTGATGAGCATGGATGCAAAAATTCTCACCAAAATACTAGCCAATAGGATCCAACAGTACATTAAAAGGATTATTCACCATGACCAAGTGGGATTTATCCCTGGGCTGCAGGGCTGGTTCAACATCTGCAAATCAATCAACGTGATACAATACATTAACAAAAGAAAGAACAAGAATCATATGATCCTCTCAATAGATGCAGAAAAAGCATTTGACAAAGTACAGCATCCTTTCTTAATCAAAACTCTTCAGAGTATAGGGATAGAGAGTACATACCTCAATATCATAAAAGCCATCTATGAAAAACCTACAGTGAATATCATTCTCAATGGGGAAAAGCTGAGAGCTTTTCCCCTAAGGTCAGGAACGCAACAGGGATGTCCACTATCACCACTGCTATTCAACATAGTATTAGAAGTCCTAGCTACAGCAATCAGACAACAAAAAGAAATCAAAGGCATCCAAATCGGCAAAGAGGAAGTCAAACTCTCACTCTTTGCAGATGATATGATACTGTATGTGGAAAACCCAAAAGACTCCACCCCAAAACTGCTAGAACTCATACAGGAATTCAGTAAAGTAGCGGGATATAAAATCAACGCACAGAAATCAGTGGCATTCCTATACACCAACAACAAGACAGAAGAGAGACAAATCAAGGAGTCAATCCCATTTACAATTGCACCCAAAACCGTAAGATACCTAGGAATAAATTTAACCAAAGAGGCAAAGGATCTGTACTCAGAAACTATAAAATACTCATGAAAGAAATTGAAGAAGACACAAAGAAACGGAAAAACGTTCCATGCTCATGGATTGGAAGAACAAACATTGTAAAGATGTCAATGCTACCTAGAGCAATCTACACATTCAATGCAATCCCCATTAAAATACCATCCACTTTTTTCAAAGAAATGGAACAAATAATCCTAAAATTTGTATGGAACCAGAAGAGACCCCGAATAGCCAGAGGAATATTGAAAAAGAAAAGCAAAGCTGGCGGCATCACAATTCTGGACTTCCAGCTCTATTACAAAGCTGTCATCATCAAGACAGCATGGTACTGGCACAAAAACAGACACATAGATCAATGGAACAGAATAGAGAGCCCAGAAATGGACCCTCAACTCTACAGTCAACTCATCTTTGACAAAGCAGGAAAGAATGTCCAATGGAAAAAAGACAGTCTCTTCAACAAATGGTGTTGGGAAAACTGGACAGCCACATGTAGAAGAATGAAACTGGACCATTTCCTTACACCACACACAAAAATAGACTCCAAATGGTTGAAAGACCTAAACGTGAGACAGGAGTCCATCAAAATCCTAAAGGAGAACACAGGCAGCAACCTCTTCGACCTCAGCCGCGGCAACTTCTTCCTAGAAACATCGCCAAAGACAAGGGAAGCAAGGGCAAAAATGAACTATTGGGATTTCATCAAGATAAAAAGCTTTTGCACAGCAAAAGAAACAGTCCACAAAACCAAAAGACAACCGCCAGAAGGGGAGAAGATATTTGCAAATGACATATCAGATAAAGGGATAGTATCCAAACTCTATAAAGAACTTCTCAAACTCAACACCCAAAGAACAAATAATCCAGTCAAGAAATGGGCAGAAGACATGAACAGACATTTTTCCAAAGAAGACATCCAAATGGCCAACAGACACATGAAAAAGTGCTCAACATCGCTCGGCATCAGGGAAATCCAAATCAAAACCTCAATGAGAGGGGCGCCTGGGTGGCTCAGTTGGTTAAGCGACTGCCTTCGGCTCAGGTCATGATCCTGGAGTCCCAGGATCGAGTCCCACATCGGGCTCCCTGCTCGGCAGGGAGTCTGCTTCTCCCTCTGACCCTCCCCCCTCTCGTGCTCTCTCTCTTTCTCTCTCTCAAATAAATAAATAAAATCTTTAAAAAAAAACCTCAATGAGATACCACCTCACACCAGTCAGAATGGCTAAAATTAACAAGTCAGGAAATGACAGATGTTGGCGGGGATGCGGAGAAAGGGGAACCCTCCCACACTGTTGGTGGGAATGCAAGCTGGTGCAGCCGCTCTGGAAAACAGTATGGAGGTTCCTCAAACAGTTGAAAGTAGAGCTACCATACGATCCAGCAATTGCACTACTGGGTATTTACCACAAAGATACAAATGTAGGGATCCGAAGGGGTACGTGCACCCCAATGTTTATAGCAGCAATGTCCACAATAGCCAAACTGTGGAAAGAGCCAAGATGTCCATCGACAGATGAATGGATAAAGAAGAGGTGGTATATATACACAATGGAATATTATGCAGCCATCAAAAGGAATGAGATCTTGCCATTTGCAACGACGCGGATGGAACTGGAGGGTGTTATGCTTAGTGAAATAAGTCAATCAGAGAAAGACATGTATCATATGACCTCACTGATATGAGGAATTCTTAATCTCAGGAAACAAACTGAGGGTTGCTGGAGTGGTGGGGGGTGGGAGGGAGGGGGTGGCTGGGTGAGAGACATTGGGGAGGGTATGTGCTATGGTGAGCACTGTGAATTGTGCAAGACTGCTGAATCACAGATCTGTACCTCTGAAACAAATAATGCAATATATGTTAAGAAAAAAGAAAAAGAAGAAGTAGCAGGAGGGGAAGAATGAAGGGGAGTAAGTCGGAGGGGGAGACGAACCATGAGAGACGATGGACTCTGAAGAACAAACTGAGGGTTCTACAGGGGAGGGGGGTGGGGTTAGCCTGGTGATGGGTATTGAGGAGGGCACGTTCTGCGTGGAGCACTGGGTGTTATGCACAAACAATGAATCATGGAACACTGCATCAAGAACTAATGATGTGATGTATGGTGATTAACATAACAATAAAAATTTTAAAAAAAAGAGGGACTGTCATTCCTCCAGGGACAGGCACAGAAAGCTTCACAGAAGTGACTATGGGCTGGTTTCAAGGGAGGAATGGAAGTGTGAGGATAAAGTGAGTATCCGAGGGAGCTGCCTGAGTGAAGGCATGAGGGAAGGGAAGAAAATCTGTCCAGAGAACGATGTGGCCAGAGTAGAGGGAACCGGGAGAGGTAGGAAGGGGCTGGCTTGTGAAAGGGAAAAGGCCCCGAATGCCAACTGAGGCAATTTGGACTTTACCTGAAGGCGGTGGAGAGCCATGAAGATTCCAGCTGGGGAGCAGGATGATCAGGTTGGTGTTTTCTGAAGACCAGGGCTAGCAGCAGTGGTATGGAAAGGGGGTTAGGCAGGGGTGGGCAAGAAGGCATCCGGAGAGAAGCCTGGACTGGATCTGAGCAGAGGTGAGAGGAGGAGGCTGAAAACACTAGCTTGTGCGTATTCCTGGCCCTGCTCTGCAATGCCCCTCCTCCCACTATTTGTCTTTCCTTCAGCAACCTGACACACCCCCCCCCCGGCGGGGGCGTGAATCTGATACTGGCTCAGCACCTGAGTTCTGAAGACAGACCCAGGTTCTGCCACTTAGCAGCTGAGTGACGTTGGACATGCCACATAACCACTCTGACCCTCTGTTTCCTCCTCTGAAAATCCGATCACTGCAAGGTTGAGTAGAACAACATATGAAAGTGATCAGTCCAGTGCCTGGCATAAAATCAGCACTTGGTAAATGCTGATGATTGTCCCCCATTTGAAAAATGAAGAAGCCAGAGTCCAGAAATGTGCTGTGACAAAGTTATGCAGCTCGAGAGCATCCAAGCCAGGGGCAGAGGCTGAGTCTTCTCAGTCTCTCTGTGCCTCAGTTTTATCACATTTCTCTTGTAAATGGCTTCCCCTCAATTTCATGCCCTGTATAATGAGATCAGGGACCTTCTGGTGCCAGGGGTCAGGGCAAGGAAAGTAGCCGATGCACCAAGAACCAGAAGGGAGAGAGTAGGGGCAGCCCCAGTGAGGCCCAGGAGCTCTGGTGGGTTCTCCTTCACTCCCCAGTCACATCCTCTGCTGTCATCTGGCCTTGATTATGAAATCCTGCCCTGATTCCTTCAACACGGCGGCATCGGTGGGCACAGGAGGGGCCCCCTCCCCTGCCTTCCTGTAGGGCAGATAAAGCTCCCCTACCCAGGAGCAGAGCCTCCATGGAGCAGAACTTCCCTGAGAGCCAAGATGAGAAGTCAGTCCAAAATTGCTCTTGCTTGGGGATCAAGTGCTCTGGGTTCAAGTTCTGCCTCTGCCTCCAAATCACAGTGTGACCTGGACATTCTCCTCCTCGGGACATCTCAGAGTGAGTGGGCTGGACTCTCAGCTTTGTAAGGACCCTCTCAGCCACATCCCGCAGCCCCTTCAACCTTCTTTCCATCCCCTCCCTCCTCTCCTGCTCTCCCTGGCTCATCCTTCCAGCCTCCAACCTGCCCCCTCGCCCCCATGGCGTTTGCTCAGGCTGCCTGGGGCTCCCGGGCTCCAAGGGGCACAGACCCCGGCCAGCGCCGAGCGTCTCCCGGGCCGGTAACAGCCCCTGCTCACCAGCAGGGTGCCCCCTGATGCCAGTGATGCCCCCCAGCCCTCCCACTCAGGGTCAGCAGGGCCCAAAGGAAACCCCTCGGCCCTGTCTCAATTGACTTCAGAGGCTGGCCAGAGCCAGGGTTTAAAAATATAAGGGCCCGCGCACCCTCCGCGCCGACCGCCCACACAGCCTGCGCTGCCCACCTCACAGATGCCGTGGCCACCGTGGGTGGCACAAAGGGAACAAAGGGGGGTGGGGAGTCCAGAGAGGCCCGGGGGTGGCTAGTGGGGGGGCGGACATTCCTCAGAGCCTAGACCACAGAACAGGGCTGTTCGTGCCATCTGGCCATACCCAGCTCTCTGGTCTCCAGAGGGAAGCCGGCCCGCTCCGTGCTGACTCACAGGGTCATGGGCTTGAAGGTCTGACATACCTGGAGTTAGCTCCTGGCATGGCCGCTGACGGCTGTGTGAGCCAGGGTAGGTCCCTTGCCCCCTCTGAGCCTCAGCTCCATCTGTAAAACGGGGGTAATAAAGGTATGTACATACTTCACAGGGCTCTTATGAGTGCTAACTGGGCCCAGGCCTGGCCGAGCGATGGTAGCTGTCTTCGCTGTGATTGTCATTTCTCCAGTGTGGCAGCCCTTTGCAAGAAGACTCAATCAGGGAGCAAAGGAGAGGGAAGGCATGGAATGTCCTGCCTCCACTCTCCCGCCCACCTCCGGAACCCCAAAAGTCCAGGCACATCTGTCACCTGGGGAGGCTGACAGGGGAGCCCATCTCCCTAGAGACACACAGGCAAGTCGGGGCCCAGAGAGAGACGGCGCCCCGCTCAGGTAGCTGGCAACCGCATGAACGTCAGAACCT
Source organism: Eumetopias jubatus (assembly GCF_037043125.1). Classification (NCBI taxonomy): domain Eukaryota; kingdom Metazoa; phylum Chordata; class Mammalia; order Carnivora; family Otariidae; genus Eumetopias; species Eumetopias jubatus. The sequence goes on along the minus strand of NW_028274810.1, from coordinate 92,331,439 downwards.
GAAGTCTGGGCCTTGCCTCCAAGGTGAGAGAGACAGAGCGCCCTTGGAACTGCAAGGGCCCCTAGAGCTTCCCCAAGCCACTCCTCTCCTCAGTGTTCCAGAAAAGGAAACTGAGGCCCGGAGAGGGGAGAGGACTCGTCCAGTTCATGACAGAGCTGGGACCCGAGCTAGGATTCCCGGCTCCCTGACCGGCACTGTCCTGCTGCACACCGTGGCCTCGCCCTCCCCTCTCCTGCCCAGGCCTAGCTGCGGGTCTCAGCCCCGGGGCGGGCAACTGAGCAGTGTGGCGGCAGCCTGGTCCTGCCCCAGAGACTTCTGCTGGGGGGCTGGGAGCAGGGACAGGGGGTGCTGCTCTGTTCCCCAATCCCACCAGGGCCTGCTACATCCTTACATAACCTACTCCGAGTTACATAATCTGCTGCTGCTTCATTCCAGAATGGGAGCTCCGGGAGCAGATTCTAGCGTGGGGAGAGGCTGTGAGCTGCCTCCATGTGAAAACAGGGTCATTCCCAGCACTCAGACTCCAATGCCAGCTAATGGCCTTCCCGCCATGGCCTGGGGCCTGCCAACCTTCTCCCGGCCCCAGGGAGTGGGAAGCCCCAGGTAGGAGCTGAGCCCATGCGGGGGCAGGGTGCAGAGGGAGGTCACTGGCGGTGGAGGTGTGGGGGTAAGTTCCAACCCGAGGCCGAGTCTTGCTGCTCCAGCCTCCAAGCAGGCTCTAGCCCCCAGACTCCACAGTCCCAGGTAAGCATATCAGCCCTGAAGAATTCCCTGGAGGAAAAGCTAAGGGGGGACACATTTAGGGGCCATCGGCTCTAGACTCTCAGGTCTGAGTTCGAGTTGGATTATCTCGGTCATTAGCCAAATTACCGCACATCAATTCGCTTCCCTGCATCTTGGTTTCCTTATCTGGAAAATGGGACTAAAAGAAATTGGCCTCCTTGGTTACCACTCATGTTAAATGACATCCCGACTCACATAATGCCTGGCACAAAATAAATGCCCATTTGGCAGATGAAAAAAACTGAGGCCCAGACAGGTGACGTGACTTTAGGGGTACATCTCATCTGGGAGCAACAGAGCTAAGTGCAAGACAGCGAGCCCCCCTTGTGCCGGGCGCATGCTCTGCATAGACTGGGCTACTCCCCCAAAGAGCTCTGTGGGATAGGTCCTGTTATTCCTCCCATCTGACAGATGAAGAACCCAGGCTTACAGGAGTCAAGGCACACATTTAGGAAGTGGCAGATCCGGGACTCGAACTCAGACGTGGGGCTCCAGAGCACGGCGGCCTGCAGCAGGTGAGCAAGACAGAAGTCAGGAGTGATGATCCCAGGGCTGTCACATCCTTCCGAAACATAGTCACCCTCCCTGTTCCCTGCTTCTGCCTCTGCTGTGCTGCTCGTGACCTTGGCCATGCCCTCTCGGGGCTCTCATGGCCCCTCTGACACAGGAAGCCCGATCCCTGGGCTAACCATTACCAGGGTTATTGTGAGGACACATTAAGATAACGAGTTGGAAACTGCTTTTCTGCAGAGAAAGTATGGCACAGCTGCGTGGCTCATCACTTCCCAGCCTCCCGCTCCCTCCAGCTCAGCAGGAACCGGCTAATGGACGGACACCAGGGGCCTCCCAGCATCGCTGGCTGTTCAAACAAACACCTCTCCCCTCCACTGCCCCCACCCTGGGCTGCCCTTCGGATACAGAGGCAAAGCTCCCAGCCTGTTCTCGGGCCTCTCTCTAGCGCTGGGGCAGACCGGGCTGGACACGTGACTCACCACCTTCCGGCCTTTCTCTCAAAGAACATTCCTTGTAGCTGAGCCCCTGCCTCATGCTTCACGGGGCACCCTCATGCTGAATCCTCACCACGACCTCCAGGAAGCTGGCACTCATCTCCCTCCTTCACAGAGGAGGATGCGAAGGCCCAGAGAGGTGAAGTCATGTGCAGGGTTGCACAGCTGTCAACCCCCGTGGAGCCGGGATTCAAACCTGTGCGCCCTGGCTGCAACGTTCGAACTCTTGACCGCCTCGCCAGCCCAGCTGTCAATGACATAGGTCACGTTATGCCCATTTCTCAGGTCAGAAAGGTTAGAGCACTTGCCCAAGAAGCCCAAAAGGAGGACCGGGCTGCAAACTCAGCACCTGCTCCTCCCCCCGCCGCTCTGTGTCTTGACCAGGAGGCACAGGTGGGAGCCATGCACTCCGCACCCCGTCGGCCGGGCTGGGCGGACGCCAGGAGTGTTGATGAAGTGCAAGTAGAGAGCCCAGGCAGACTGCCCAGGCCACAGGGCGCAGGAGTGCCAGAGCTGGGACCAGGCCTTACTCATGCCCTTCTCTGGACCTCGGGCTCCCCAAGGGTACCAGAAGCAGACCCCAGGTGGGCTTGGGACACCCCTTAAAGCCCCTCCAACTACAAGAGGCTGTGTCCTGAGCAGAAGTCCCCACATCTGGCCACTCACCAGAATCCCCGGGGAGCTTGTTACGCCCCCAAACACCAGGTCACACCCCAGAGAGTCTGACTGAGTAGGACTGGGAAGGGGCCTGGGAACGTGTATTCTTTATATTCACCATGATCACCTCCCACCCCCACACCCCCAGCCACACCCCAAGCTTCTGTCCTCAGCCAAGTCTGAGACTCCCAGGCTAGGTCAATTCTCCAGAGGCCAGGTGCACCCTAGTCCCCCACCTGCCGTCAGAGTTCACACCTGGGGGCGAGGTGGTCCTCAGGGGTCCGTGGGGGTCTGCGGCAGTTCAGAGATGGCATCAAGGGGCCTCTAATGTCGGGTCTCTTAACAGCTAGAATCAGGGCCTGGGAGAACTCTAGATGTTCTGGGGTTGGGCCAGGACCTTGAGATGTCCCTGCCTTCTTATCTGACTAATTCTTCAGTTAGCAAATACTGATTAGCAGCTACGATGTGTCAGGCACTGTTTTGGGTGCTGGGGGTGCCACAGTGAGTAAAACAATGTCCTCCCCTTGTGACACTTTCTTGCTCCTAGGGAAGACAGTAGTCAAGCAGCCAAGATTGGGCAGCCCTCTGCCACTTCCAACAGCCTCCGGCATCCACGACCCCTTACCTCTGACCCGAATCGTGAGCTAGAAGCTTAAGCCCCGGTTGGACAGATGAGTCGCCGAGGCCCGAAAGCCATTTCAATAACCTGTCTCCTTACTCTAGGCAAGCCACACCGCCATGCCTCCCAGCCAACCCTGTGTGTGTCTGCCTCGGAGCAGAACTTTCCTTGTTACCATGGCAACCCCCCTGGGGAGGCCTGCCCTACTTTGCATCCCTGGCGAGAGCAGGCGGACTCACCCCAGCCCCGAAGACAGAGAGATGGGGTTTATCCCACTCAAGGGGACAACTGGTCCCACCAGAAAGGACTGGACTCCCTCATTCAGACTCCAATCAATGCCGAGCAGCATCAGTGAGGCACCAGGGACCAAGCCACGCCCTGGGACGGAAGAAGAAAAAGATTGTGGTCCCCGCCTTTAGAGAGCGCACTACCTGCCTGGGGTGGCTGACGAATGCCACAGCGCCAGGGATGGCCTAGCAGAATGCTAGGTGCAGTTCTGGCCCTTCCCATGTGTGAACTCAAATAATCGTCCCATGAGCTCTTGCAGCAGGGGTCACTCTTTTCCTCATTTTACGGATGAGGAAGCTGAGGCTCAGAGTGGCTAAGAAACTTGCCTGAGGTCACACCGCAGAGAAGCAGCAGGGCCTAAAGTAGGACTCAGGGAGATCCCAAGCCACACCACAGGTGCTCAGGGGAGAGGGTCCCTAACTCCATCAGACTGGTCCAAGATGGGGATGGCATCTGTCCTCAAGAGTGATCTCAACAAGAGGAGAGGAGGGTAGGGCCGGGAGCACGGTGGGGCGTGGGCCCTAAGAACTGCTTGACTGCAGGGAAGGAGCCAGGACTGCGGGAGTGGCTTGGTTCTCCTCGCACCGCCCGGTGGAGCTCAGCAGGGACTTGGGATCTGTGAGACGTGAGAAAAGAAAACACAGCAGAAGGTGGTCAGCTCCAGAGAGCCGGGCTCAGGAACCACAGGGCACTGGCCCCCTGAAGACACTGCGGTGCTCCCGGCGGCTCCCAAGGGGGCAGCTTGGGGCAGGCGTGCACAACTCACCACGAGTCCATCTTCACACCCACGGGCAAAACCTCCCTACACTCATTCCCGGGGGAAGGTAAGGCCCCGGTGAGGGACCGACTTAATTCTTGCAGTGCCTACAAAAACGGCCTTGTATTACCACGTTAGCGAGTGGTTCTGAGCACAGGTTCTGAGCCACACCCCAGCCGTCCTAGCTATGGGAAGTTGGGCAAGGGATGGAACCTCCCTGAGCCTCAGTTTCCACATCTGTGAAATGGGGATAATAATACAGATCTGCGTACACGTGTGTCGGAGGGACTCAAGCAGTCAACACCCCCCGTTCACAGTGCCTGGGGCCTAGCGTGTTCACTCTAAGCTGTGGTGATTATCTCTCTGGCACGCGGATGCACATGGGTCTGCATTTTTACACAGACAGGTGCATGGGGGTGTGCAAGCCTGTGCACACTGTGAATGCACACCCAGGACCGAGTGCCGGCGCATGTGTAAATCTACCCGCTTAGATAGACCCGAATGGACACCTGCTAGGGGTGGGGAAGGCAGCTGAGCACAAAGGCTTGGGTCGTGGACACCTGCTGCACACCCGCAGGGAGGCAAACATGCATGTGAGGCCCCAGCACGCCCATCCCCGTGTGAATATGTGCCTTCATGTGTGCGCCCCTGGGCCTGCATAGACGGCGGGCACATGCAGATGCACGGTGGAGGTTGATACGTATTACGTAGATGGGTTTTGAGTTTTTCCCCTGGAACCACTGTGATGCGAACAAATCTCAGCTCTGGAAATCACAGATGGATCGGCAGAGGAAAAATAAAAGAAAAACAGGTGCTCGGGGCATAAGCCTCCTCCCACTGGTCCCCCCGGGGTGTTAAAGCCACCATCAGGGAAGAGAAGCCTGGTGAAGATGAAAGTGGGGAGCCCACAGAGGGGAGCCAAGCCACCAAGTGCTTCTGTTCTCCCATACAGGAGACTGTCTCCAAGGAAGCCACATTCTCTTGGGAAATACTCAAAGACCTGGCCAGGCCCCAGCCCACCCACAACCAATTAGGAAACCCATCTTCCAGAGAGAAAGAATTCCACCCATCCCTGCCACTGCCTTGGATCTTACTTGGAGAGAAGAGAGTTAAACGAAAAGTTTGCCTAGCAATACCCCTCTTGGGAAATTGCCCTGAAGTGAAGCCTCCCCACCTCCTGGGGTGCGAGGAATAGGAAAGGGGGGGGTGCCTGTGCCTCAAGCTACCGACAATTAGTCAAGCCTACAAGCCCAAGTAGCACAGAGGGAAACAGATCCTGAAATGAGGAAGACTTCTGTTTATTCAGCACTTTAGAGTATTCAAAGGCATCATCTTGTAAAACTGCATTGCACAATTTTGAGGTTCAGAGAGGTTCAGCGACTTGCTCAAGGCCACACACTATTTCATCTGTAAAGCTAACCCCTCGTCTGACTCCACATCCCGTGGCATTTTCTTTACATCACGGCACTGCCCAAATGTAATAATGTAATATATCGACGGCGCTATTAGTAATATATAGCACGGGGCCTGTTCCCAAGGGGTAATGTGGGACAAAACCAAAAAGCAGAAAATTGAGGCTCATCTCTGCAGTTCCTACTCCAAAGGTCATGGGAGAAAGGAGAGCTCAGACGGCTTTGGTGGCAAGGAAATGCTTTGCGGAGGATGGATGAGGGTGAGTAGGGTTTGAACAAATCGTGAGTTATGGGGCATTCCAGACAGGGGGACGTCATGAGCAAAAAGGCAGAAACTAGGAGCTTGGGGTGTTGGCACTGGGGCGTGGAGGCAAGGATGGGAATGTGTTGGTCTGGATAGGAGAACATCTGCTTGGCCAAAGGGGAGATGAATGGCAGGGGATGGGAGGGGGTGGGGACCAGGTGACCCAACCCTGAACTTTCTATCATGTTCAGCCCACGGTGGTGCAGGGCATTCAGCAGGTACTTAATATCTTTCTGAATGGCTGAATGCATGGATGCATGGATACATGGTGGATGGATGCAGGATGGATGGATGGATGGATGGATGGACGGATGAACAGATGGGTAAATTATATGAGGTAGAGGTGAGTATGACAGCAAGAGCTCTGGGCTGGGAACTGGGAGCCTGAAGCTCAGGTCCCTTTTCTGCCACCAACCATCTGAAGGAATGTCTCTGGGCCTCAGTTTCCCCACCTGTAGAGCCCAGGTGATTCTCAAGGGTCTTCCACACATGACAGTCTGATTTTGGAGACAGAAGCAGGGGCTCAGGCAAGAAAGCCTACTGCTGTAGCTTGGGGGGGGGGGGCGGTGGCAGTAGGGGCTGAGCCCTGTAGATGAAGAACATAGCCCCCAGGGAGGAGAGTCAGGTTTCAGCCTTCCTCTGCTATCACTTCCCCTCCCTAGACCCCAGTTTCAGCAGATGCATTCCAGGATTTTAGGGCTCTGTGAGACTTGTCTGAGGGACCCAATCCACAGCGTGAAGAGCCCAGCCCCAGCCCTCTCTTACCCCACTTAGGAGATTAAAGCAACTTGGGAAAAAGCACTTATTCTGGGCTCCTGGAATCGCCCTTCATTTTCCTGCCAGATAAATGGGGCAAAACAGAAGATACTGATGCATTTAAATGGATCAAGGCAGGCGGAAGTTTATAAGATTTGAATACACTTTTTGGCTGCCTTTGAATATTCATATGCCCAAGGGAGTGTCAGGCAGCCAGATCCATGGGCCTAGAGGGAGGTTATCTGAGGCTGGGGGGAAGGGAGGCACACAGACAGGATTGGCAGGAATCCCTGCTCATCAGGCTCTTGGGAGCTAACTGCGCTTCTCCACCAGCTAAAATGTCACAGGCTCAGAGTAAATTCTGGGAGTTGATACACCCCATGGTTGCTGTTGTCATAGCAACTGCCTCCCTGTAACCACGCGTCCCCGCAGATCACAGCAGATAAGACAGGTCTAGAAGGTGAGTGATGAGGAACAAGCCCAGGACTCCAGTAGGCCCCCAGGATCCAGAAATCTGCCTTGGAATTCCAGACTCCATCGTAGGCTTCTCAAACATCCCTGAGATTCTGAACCGGAGCCCGGAGTTCCAGAACAAGCCTAGAATTCCAAAATCTGTCCTTGAATTCCAGAATACTTTCCCCACGGTCCAGAACACCCTCTAGCTACCAAAAGAATACCCCTCATTTCTGGCTGTCTGGGCCCACTCTGCAGGCAGCTCCACCAAACTCTAAAACACACCCCTAGACAGACATACCCTTAAATTCTTATCTCCCTCTTGAGTCAATTCTTCCCAGGAGCTGGTTTTCTGTTGGAACTGGGAGGACCGTGGAGCACTCAGGCCTCCTGCTGAAGAAAGAAGAGGGTCTGGGTATGAGCCTAGGAGTTGAGGAGATCGGCTTTGTCTTCATACCCAGGAAGTGCACACAGCCTCAGATGTGTGGGCACGTGCCAGCCAGCTGTCATGGTCAAAGGCAGCTCCCCTGGCGCAGTGCTCCCAGCACTTTCCACGGTGTACCCTGTTGTCTGCAGCGGGGATGAATTGATGCTGAGTCATCCCTACTCTCTGCCAAGGCCCCTGGGTGACCATCAGCACATTAATCCTGGGCCTTCCAAGAGGGGCCAACCTGGAGGGTGGCCCAAACGCTCCTCTCTGCCCAGGCAGCCTGAGGTGGGGGGCAGCTGAGTTATGAAGCCTTTCCCTCCTGGCGTGGGGTGAGGGTGGCCCCTGCCAACACAGTCACCCAGAGCAATGCCTAAACAAGAGCATCCTCCCCGCAAGCTGCTGGAAACTCCAGACTACTTCAGTCTGTTCCCTCTTCCTTTCCCACCACACTGTTCTCCGCTGCTGGTCATCTCCACCCTTAATTCCCTTTCCCTAACCCCACCCCTCACCCCACCCCCTCCTCCACAGTCCAGGCCCTACAGGCTCTCCACCTTCCCATGTCCCTGCCTCCCAGCCTCCACGTCCCCCCTCTCGGTTCTGCTGCTCACTTGCAAGGCCCTGAGGATCCTACTGTCCTGCTCAGAGCCTCGGCGCCACTCCCACACATCGGCCACCTCACCTGAGCATTCGAGGCGCCCTGACGCCTGGACACATCCAGCAGCTCCCATTTACTGTCCACTGTCCCAACCTCTGCCACCCCGGCTGGCTCACTCGCTGTTGTTAGAGAAGGCCCAGCCCCGGCTCCCAGGCCTCTCCTCTCCTTCCTCCTCCAAGGCTCTCTGCACCTCTCTAAACCTCCAAACCGGCTGAAGGGCCACCTCCTTGGAGGTGACTGGAGCCACTCCTCACCTTTCTCTGAGACCCCAGCACTGCTTGGCTGTACCACAGGGTTCGGTCAGAGCTGGCTGAGGATTGTCAGAGCTGCAAGGAGCTGTAGACATAAACAAGTCCAAGTGGTTTTCAAACTGGGTTCTGCGGCACCCGAATGGGGGCAGGGAGGAGCCTCAAAGACTATGGGGGGAGGGGGGTCCGGAGGGGTGGTCCAGGGCAGAACATCATTAGCCAGGCTGGTCAGAGAAGGCTCTCTGAGGAAGCAACATCCAAGCTGACTTCTGAATTGACAAGGGCCACCTACGTACAGATCATTCTAGGAGCAGGGTACTCATGCAAAAAAAAAAAGCCAGTGTAAAGGTCCTGAGGCAGAAACAAGCCTGCCATTTTAAAAAAGACAAAAAGTTCAGGGCAATAGTAACCAAGAGCCAGAGCCATCCAAGGTGAGACCTCCACAGCCCATTCCACTTGGGGAAAATGGGTTTCGCTGCTTAAAAAAATATCAAACCCATTGACCTCATCTAATCCTGCTACTTTACAGAAGAAAAACAAAGACCCAGCAGGTCCAGGCATTGCCTGAGCTCCAACGGAGAACTGGTGGCCAGGCTGAGACCAGCACTCAGGTCACAGGACACTGCCCCAGGCACCGTCAGTCACCCCTCATGGGCAGCACGGACCTCCCTGGCCTCCAGGGCTCAGGGCCACTCACCGACCCTGCTCTGGGTCCCCGCCCGGCCCCACGCGGCGCACAGGTGAGAAGCATGAGGCAATGTCTCCAGGACCGGGGAGCTCCCGGGAGCAAGCAGCCGGCCAAATGAAGGCTTTATTGGATTTGTTAAACCCGCATCCTGTGGCCAAAGGCCTCCTGGCACAGTCAGCCATCACAGAGGAAAAACCAGAAGAGCAGACAATGAAATTAAAAGGCTTTTCATTTCCAGAGCTGAGGCTGACACGAAAAGGGAGAAAGCATCTTTCCCCGGCTTCTCCCCACCCTCCTCCCCAGGCCCCCTTGCCCCTGCCTGTAGCCACAGGGCACTCCCACCCCGCCCCCCCCCACCCGGCGGCCCTCCTGTCACACCTGGCCCAGGAGTCGAGGACCTGGAAGGGACTCTGGTGGAGGAAGGACACGTGGGAGGTGTCTAAGAGGTCACCGAGTCCCTCCCACTGGCTCGGGACTGGATTACCTCCACCTCCCAGGACAGCAGGCCCCAAAGGCAGGGAGGGCAGCTCAGGCTAAGGCTGGGGAGGGAGGGGAGACAGTGCGTGGGCAGGAGAAGCCAGGCAGGCTGGGGTCCTGGCCCCGCTCTTGCCCTGACCAGCTCTGCAGCCTCGGGCAAGTTACCTGGGCGCCAGGCGCCTCCCCGTCCTCCTCGGCTGCAAAAGAGAAGGGACGGCCAGCGCGAGGGGGAAATGAGAGCTTCCGGGGAAAGCTCCTGGCATACAGTAGGCACCAAACAAATCTCACTTCTTAAAGGTGCCTGGAGCTCCAGTTTTCCACTGAGAAGGCGGGGGGAACCTCTCTGAGTTTGTACTCCCCACTCACAGCCTCACTCCAGCTTCCCCAGAGCCTCTGATCACAGCAAACTATTTGTGTACAAATACGTCCCATTGCACAACGTTTTCACTGCTTCCCCTGGAGAACATCACCCAGTTTCCTTTCAGACCAATCAGGCCACTAAGGTTTTTGTTATGTAAACAGATGCTATTTCCCCACCACGATCATCCAAGTGTGTGTGTGTATGTGTGAAATTTTGTTAAATGCATGTGCCCAAGGCCAAGTTTACCCACTCCTGTCTGTGTTGCCCTTGAGAAAAAGTCTGTAGGAATTGTACCATAAGAAAACAAGATAGTTTATACATCACTTTAGAGGAGACCAAGTCACTGCTGGCTCTTTTCAATATTTGTTTGGTTTTTTTTCCCCAACAAACATCTATTGAGCACTTGGTGTGTACAAGGCAATGCATTAAATATATTTGGTTCACAAGAGCAAACAAATCAGACCTACCTCCTTTCTTCTTGGAGCTTACATGTCAGGGGTAAGGGACTGGATGGTTAAGTAGATCCATAAACAGTCAAATGACCCAGTTCAAGGGTTGCTGGTACATGAATCAATGTCAGCCTGCAGGAAGTCTCTGATCATGTGCCACATGATTCTTTCTTTGGACCTTCTCATCAAGGATATGATAATGGAGGAGTCCTGGATACCAGCAAGCTTGGGGCATTCATGCACAGATGTTCACAGAGCACCTCCTCTGTGCCAGACACTGTTCCAGGCACCGCAGACACAGCTATGAACAAGACAGACCAAAACCTCTCCTCATGGGGCTTACATTCCAGTTGAGGGAGACAGATAATCAACCAATAGATAAGTAAAAGAAAGACAATATCAGATGCTAGTAGACGCTATAGTGAAACTAAAGTGGAGGCTACGGAGTGCTAGGAGGCAGGGGTTGCATTTAAATATGACTGGGGAAGGCAGCTCTTTCTGCCCACAGGTCCTGTCCCCATGTTTTAATAAAACCAGCTTTTTGCACCAAATAAATAAATAAATAAAAATTAAAAAATAAATAAATATGACCGGGTAAGGCCTCACTGACAAGACAACCTTTCAGTAAAGGCCAGCCAAACCACTTGGGTAACAACAGAGCATTCTGAACAAAGGAGAAGCATGTGCAAAGGCCCTGGGGTAGGAGCGTGCCTGGCATGTTCCTGAAGCAGCAAGGCCAGTGTGGCTGGAGCAGAGTGGCCAAGGGATATGGGGTAGGAGATGAGCTCAGAGGGGAAACAAGAAGAGGCCATTGCAGGAATCCCCGCAGCAGGCAGCCAGTGGGGCGCTGAGACCGGCTGAGATGCACTGAGGAGTAGTTAAAACATAGGCTCTCTAGCCAGGTTGCTGGGATCAAGATTCACCTTGCATAGGTGACTTTAACTCTGTGCCTCCGATTTCTACATCTTACGATGCACAGGGTAAGCGAGTGTCCCTCCATGGGGATTAAATGAGCTAACACCCATGATCGTGTTCAGTACATATGAGGCACTTAAATGTCAGCCCCTTCCCCTCACAGCACGGAGATCTGGCAAATGCCACCTTCACCTGAGGGTCAAGGTTCACGTCACCAGTGATGCCCTGCACCCCGGATGTGATGGGACGAGAAGGCTACTTGGCCTCTGCGGTAGGCTTCCCAAAACCCCATAACCTCAGTCTCGTCGCATGAAGAACATCAGACAAACCCAAATGAAGGGGCATTTAACAAGAGATCTGGCCATTCCTCCTCAACCCTTTCAAGGTCACAGAAAGCAAGAAAGGCTGACAGTGTCACAGACCAGCGGGCACGAAGGAGACAGGACAGCCACACGCATGCATTCCTGGAACAGGAAAAGGACATCAGTGGGAAAACGGGTGAAACCCTAAGGAAGTCTGGGGTTGGCTGAATCGTTATGTACCCATGTTGGTCTCTTAGCTTTGACAAAATACACCACAGTTGTGCAAGGTGCTAACTACAGGGCAAACTAGGTGAGGGGGGCGGAAACCTGAGCTCGTATTAAACTCCCCAAGGACAAGACTGGCATCTTTGTATTATTTGTCCAGGAAATGTGTAGAGGGGCATCAGGCCGACTCCACTTAATTTTACAGGATCCCCCCGGGGAGAAACGAGGGCCAAGCAAGGAAGGGAAGCGTGGAGAGGAGAGGTTCCCTAACAACCTGGGTTATTCATCCCTGCAAAGGGTACTTCCCCACTGTGGGAAAGGTCCCAACAGAGGCTGGAGAAACCCTTGTCTTGGAGACCAGAGTCTATACCATCCAAAGAGGAGGCTGAAAACAACCCGGGCAGCTCGAATCCCCACCAGAATGTCTGCGTCTCTGGGAGATCTCCAAGCCTGACCCCAATCATCCCACAGGCTGGCCCCAGATCGCCCTCTCCTGTCCTGTCCCTGAGAGACACTGCCACGAGCAGAGGGTAACCACTCCAACCCTTCACTGGTGACCCACCCACCCACCACCGCACGCCATCACTGCCAGGGGCTCGACAAAGTCTTGCTCCACGTGGCAAAGGGCAGACGAAACAGTTCAGGGGGACAGGCCTTGGACGGGTGGGATCTCAGCCTTGCCACCTCCAGCGGGGAGGTGTATGACCGGGCTGGGCCCCCTACCCTCTCCGAACCTGCTTCCTCATCCCAAAGTGGGCAGAGTAGTAGAACCTACTTCAGGATTGGTGTGAATGCTCGTTAAAAGAGAACTCTAGTAATTATTCTGACGTGGTAAGCGTTGTGCTGGACACAAAAGGGGTACAAAGTTGAACAGCCCTGACCCTGACATCTTCTTGGCGGGAAGTCGGGCATCTAACAATTCATTACAACACAGGAGAGAAGTACTATTGGAAACATCTATTGGGTCACAGAGTCCCACGCCGGGCCCCCAGCCCCATATCTCAAGGCTTCAGGAGAGGAATCGTAGGGTCTCCTCCTCAAAATTTAAGGATCCTAGCTTAGTAGGACTCACCTGCTGAAGAAAACTGGCATTTGAAATCTGCGTGCCTTGATTAGAGAAAAACTCTTTTTGGCTTTTTAAAAACACAACAGAAGTAAAGACTCCCTCTTCCTCTCCCTTACACACATGCCCCAGCTGCCTTGCCTGCCTCTTCTGCCGCAGCAGCTCCGGTCCCGTGGGCATCCCGGGCACCGGTCCTCCTCTGCTGCTCCCTGCCCTGGTGCTCCACCAGGACAGGCCTCAGTTACCTCAGTGATGACTGTCTCCAGTTTGGCCAGCAGGTGAGGACTCAAAGTGCCAGGGCCAGGCTGTTTGGAGGCCAACACCACATGCAGACGGGCCAATCCCTAAGTGGCAGAGGGCCAAGCTGGGGGGACCGGGGACTCAGCCAAGCTGCCCTGGGCACCAGGAGGAAGTCAGGTGGAGGCACCTGCTGTTGGTGGGGTGCAGAGCCAGTGGGCTGGGGCCAGGGATGCCTGGCTCATAAAAACAGCAATTTCTATCACACACCCACTCTGTGCCAGGCCCTGCAAAGTGATTTCATTAACTCACTGAATCCTCGTGAAACGGGGGACTATTTTTCTCCCCATTTTGTAGGAAAAAAGGGGACTGAGGCCCAGACGGTCACAGAGCTAGTGAGTGGCAGGGTTTGACTTCCAGTCCCGGCCCCCATATTAATCACACCCCTAGTCTGCATCATTTATTCCATTCAGTTGCTCCTTTAGCGCCTCCCAGGCTGCAGGTTCTTGAGACACTGAGCTAAACAAGACCCAGGCAGTCCTGGAAGAGCCTGCCGATGAGGGTGGACCGAGAGTAGCAGCCATTTATAAGAGATCTGATGCTCACCCTGACAGCAGGTGTACACAGCTCTAACAACACAAGGAAGGAGCAGCTAACTCTGCCCTGAGCAGTCCTAGGAGACTTCCCCGAGGTGGCGTCATTGGAGCTGGATCTGGCCGGATTCTCACAAGGGCCTGCCCATCCAGCAGGGAGAAGTTTATGGATATGGGCAGCCTGGGGGTTGGCACCACTCCAACTTCTTACCCCAAGACAAGAAACTGGGTGTTAGTCTTATTCCTCCGGCCTTATGAGCAGCAAGGCCAGGAACCAGGGCTTTTGGAGCCAGGCTGAAACCAAAACCCCCTCTGCCACTTTCTGGCTGTAGAATATTAACACTCACAACAAAGACAATAATAATGCATGGATGGATAAGGGGATGAATGAATGAATGAATGAATGAGAGGGCTACAGACCCAGAGCTCCTCAACAACTCTGCCTGGAACAAGGTGAGTCCCAGAAACAGAGCTAGGGCTGAGGAGGTATTCATTCCTTCATGGAGGCAGGCACGCAACACAGACTTGTTGAGCATGTACTATGCTCTATATGCTAAGCACTGTTCTAGGTGCTGGGGATACAGCAGTGAACAAAATGAGCCCAAATCCCTGCCCTCAAAACCATCCATTGTAGAGAGGGGAGACAAGCTATAAATAACTTAATAAGGAGATATAAATATGTCCAGTCTCAAGAGTTGCTACAGAGAAAGATGAAGTGAGATAAGAGAGGCAGGGAGGGTGTGAGGCCCACAGGTATGTGGGAAAAGAATGCTCCAGGCGAAAAGAACAGCCAGAACAGTTGGGGTAAAGAACAGTTCAAATAGAGAAGATTCTTTGAAAGGCTGTTTAAGAAGCTGTTATCACCCCAGCCCCCAGACACCTGTAGACTCAGGGACACCAGGCACAGTGCCCAGGATGGTCCCCTACTGATAACAGGGTGATTCTGTGGATATGAAGAAGCTGGATATCAAGACCCTAACCATCTCCCATCACTCTGCTCTCAGAACACCCACAGCCAGGCTTACATCCTCTGGGCAGACAACTGGAAGAGCTTTTGCTGAGAAACATGATGCACCAAGGAGAAGAGACCTCGAGAAACCCTAGAGATACCAACAGCGGAGGTCTTCCAACCAAACAGCACTGACAGCTCACCCTGCAAAGAGGCCCACAGCCCACAGGACCTACCCACATACTCAGAGCTTCCAATCAGCTCCTACTTTACTATTTTTAAATATGCACAGATAACAAAGGTTTGCCAGACATCAGGAAGAATGCCTTCAACCTGAAAGATAAAAATAAAACAAACAGAAAACACCAACGTGAAAAAACTTGTCTTAATATCATCATAAGACATGCATAGGTGAAATTAAAATAGGATTCTCATTTTAAGAAAAGAGAGACACAGCATAAAATTTAAAAAAGCTTTTAAAAATTAAAAATATAACAGCAAAAAAGAAAAAGGAAAAATTGGAAAATAAGGTTTGGCTTTTCCAGAGTGACAGATAAGAGGGGAAAAAAAAAAAGGAAAGAAAACTGGAAGACTTGTCCAGGAGTTCCATCTTCAAATAATAACAATTCTAGGAAGAATAGAAAAACGTGTAGGAGGGGTAGGAATCGTCAATAAAACAGATAAAGAAGACTTCACAGATCCAAAAGACAGCTTTCTAAATTTCAAGGACTCACAGAGGGCCCAGCACAATACCTAAAAATAGACCCACACCAAGGCACATCATTATGAAATGTCACTATCTTGGGACCTAAGAGAAGATATCTCTAAGATTCCAGATTGAAAAAGTAAGGAATGAGAACAGCTTCCTTCTTCTGGAACAGGCAACAGAGCAAAACCTTCAAATGTTTCGTAGGAAAATAATTTCCAATCTGCAATTCTCTACCTAGACTAACCAATCAAGGATGAGGATAGAAGAAAGACATGTTCAGATGTGCAAAGTCTCAAAACGTTAACATCCCATGGATCTTTTTCCAGGATTTTCTGGTGGATGTGCTCTACGAAAACAAAGAAACAAGCCAAGAGAAAAGAAGACAGGCAATACAGGAAGCTGAAGATCCAACACAAGAGAGTCGGAGGAATCCACCAGGCTGATAGCAAAGGATCCCAGGATAACACCTGTGCTCCAGGTGCAGAAAGCAACCAGCCCAACTGGAAGCAGGTCAGGAGGCTCTGGAAGACTCCTTCAGGGAGATGAAACTGATAGGAAATGGATGCATGCAAATATCTTGAGAGGAGATTCACACTATTGGCTAAAAACTTGCACAGAAAAGGGGGAAAGTCATTGCATCATTGGGAGGACAGGAGAATGAGAAGAGCAAAGTAATGAGGGAGGGAGCAAAGAGAGCTAAATCCTCAACTTCCTTAGTGTACAGCCAGATAGCTAGAGTTCCACTTCTGACACAGCAATGTGAGGAGTTCTGCAGATTTGTTTCCCAGTGAAACTGCTGAAAATTATTTTAAAACAACCATTTAAAGTCTGTGAAAAGGTCCTAAGGGCATACAGCAAATGAAGAAACATCCATTCAAAAAAACCTAATAAAACTCTGTAACAACAGCAAGAGTCTGCAGCATTTGAACTATGATCCACTTCCTTCCCCTTCCTTCTCAGCTCAGCATTATGGAAACTCCACTCCAGATGGGCAAAGTCAATAGCACAGGGCTCTCTCTACCCCCAGCTCCCGGTTGGAGGCCTGCAGTATCTTCCCAGGAAGGGCAGGATATCAGTCTATCTCATTCTGCCTCAGCTTACTGTTGCACACACTTCGTCTAGGTGAGTACAGCTGAGAGATGGGGGCTCCCTTCTTCTTCCCAGCCCCCACAGTGGGATGGAGGCTCTACCTTGTGTATGGCATGCTGGGGCCCCAATCACCCTCATCCTGGCTCATTCATAAAGCAGAGTTTCCATGCCAGGAGAAGCAAACTGAGAAGACCAGAGACCACAGCCAGCCCCCACTCCGTCAACTACCCAGCTCCTAAAGGAGGAATGTCACTCAGAAAGAAGAGTGCCACTGTCCTCATACCCAGTTCCAGAACCCTGGCTCAGATACCTTGCCCAAGGGGAGAGAGAGACCATAAATTAAGAGTTCCAAAACTTGTCTCAAAAGCACTGAATTCATTTGCAACACAGTCCGGGGAAGTTAAAGCTTAAGGACACTCTCAAAACCAATAAATATTGCGGTGAAAAATTAAGAGGAGACCAGGGGGTTCATTTGACATTTAACTAAATCATAAACTGACCAGTTTATCAGAGTGAACCAGGGAAGGAGACAGATAAGAAGAGTCCTCTTAGGGTCAGAACAAATCTCAAAAACTACATCCTCAGAGAAGACCAGAATTGCTATCATATATTATTTAAGACGTTCAATATCCAACAAAAAAAATTTACAAGTTATGCATCTAAACGAGAAATTTTGGCCCACATACAAGAAAAGAAACAAGCAACAAATTGCCTGTGAGAGTAACCAGATGTCAGATTTAACAAAGAATTCCAAGTAGCTATTATAAATATTTTCAAATAACTAGAGAAAGTCATGCTCAACGAAGTAAAAGAAGGTATGATGACAATGTCTCATCAAATAGAGAACATCAAAAAAGAGACAGAAGTTATTTTTTAATGGAAATTCTGGAGCTGAAAAGTACAATAATTGAAATGAAAATTTCACTACAGGGGCTTACCAGTTGATTGGAACTGGCAGAAGAAATAATCAGCAAACTTGAAGATAGATTGGTAGAGATTATGCAATCTAAAGAACAGACAGAAAAAAGCACAAAAGAAAATGAGCTTTGGGGAAGTGGGGAGGGAACCCTGTTAAGTTCACGAACACATGCATAATGGGAGTATCAGAAAGAGAAGAGACAAAGAAATGAGCAGGAAAAAAAATTCAAATAATGGCTGAAAACGTCCCAAATTATGAAAAACTTTACAGATTTAGGAAGTTCAAAAAACTCCAAGAAGGATAAATTCAAAGTAGCAAAAGTGCTGAAAGCCAAAGATAAGGAGAAAATCTCCAAGATAGCAAGAGAAAAATTATCACTTACAAGGGAACTCAATAAAAGTAAGAGCTGACTTCTCATCAGAAACACTGGGGCTAGAAGGCAGTGGGAAAACATATTCAAAGCGCTTAAAGAAAAATACTGCCCCAAGAACCCTATATCCAGAAAAACCATCTTTCAAAAAAGAAGGAGAAATAAAGACCATCCCAGTATCACCCTACTACCAAAAACAGAAAAAGACATCACAAGAAAAGATTACAGACCAATATCTTTTATGAATATAGATGCAAAATCCTCAGTAAAATCCTAGCAAACCAAATCCAGCAATATATAAAAAGAATTATACACCATGACCAAGTGGATGTAGCCCAGGAATGCAAGGTTGGCTTAACATCTGAAAATCAATTAACGTGATATGCCATATGGACAGGATTTTGTAAAGTCACATGATTACCTCAATAAACACAGAAAAGGCATTTGACAAAATCCAACATCCTTTCATGATTAAAAAAAAACAACAACAACACTCAACAAACTAGGAATAGAAGGGAACTTCTTCAACTCGATGAAGGGCATCTTTGAAAAATCCACAGCTAACATCATACTTAATGATGAAATACTGAATTGTTCTCCTAAAATTGGGAACAAGACAGGGGCGCCTGGGTAGCTCAGTCAGTTGTGTCTGACTCTTGATTTCAGCTCAGGTCATGATCTCAGGGTCATGAGATCGAGCCGCACGTTGGGCTCCACGCCAAGTGTGGAGCCTGGCTAAGAGTCTCTCTCTCCCTCTGCCCCACCCCCCTAAATTAATTAATCAATTTAATTTAATAGGGAACAAGACAAGGATATCCACTCTCACCACTTCTATTCAACATTGTATTGGAGGTCCTAGCCAGGGCACTTAGGCAAGACAAAGAAAGAAAGAAAGAAAATGCCTCTATTTACAGATGATGTGATCATATATACAGATAATTCTAAGCAATCCACTAAAAACTAAGAACTAACAAGTTGAGCAAGGTTGCAGGATACAAGATCAACATACAAAAATCAATTGTATTTTTACACACTTGCAAAGAAAATGAAATTAGGAAAACAGTTCCATTTAGTTAGTATCAAAGAATAAAATACTTAGGAATAAATTTGACAAAAGAAGTGCAAAACTTGTACTTTGAAAACCACAAAACCTTACTAAAAAATTAGAGAACACCTAGAGGCATCTGGCTGGCTCAGTCAGAAGAGGATGCGACTCTTGATCTTGTGGTCATGTCAAGCCCCACGTTGGGTGCAGAGATTACTTAAATAAAAACCTTTTTTAAAAGCTTAAAAAGAAAAGAAAAGGGGCACCTGGGTGGTTCAGTCGATTAAGCATCTACCTTCAGCTCAGGTCATGATCCTGAGGTCCTAGGCTCGAGCCCTGTGTCAGTCTCCCTGCTCAGCAGGGACCTTGCTTCTCCCTCTCCCTCTGCCCTTCCCCCCACCCCGGCTTATGCTGGTGCTCTCTCTCTCTCTCTCTCTCTCTCTCGTGCTCTCTCTCTCTCAAATAAATAAAATCTTTAAAAAAAAAAAAGAAAAAATTAAAGATCTAAATTAAACACAAGACATCCTATGTTTATGGATCATAAAAATTAGTATTATTGGGGCACCTGGGTGGCTCAGTCAGTTAAATGTCCAACTCTTGACTTCAGTTCAGGTCATGACCTCAGGGTCATGAGATCGAGCCCCTCGTCAGGCTCCATGCTTAAAATTCTCTCTCTCCCTTTCTCTCTGCCCCTCCCCCATTCTCTCTATCTCAAAAAAAATTTAATAGTAAGATGGCAATATCTCCCAAACTGATCTACAGACTCAATGCAATACTTATAAAAATCCCAATGGCATTTCTTATAGAAATGGAAGAATTGATCCTAAAGTTCACATGTAACTGCAAGAGACCAAAAAGTCAAAACTATCTTTAAAAAGAATAAAGTTAGAAGAGTCACACTTTCCAATTTCAAAACTTACTAGAAAGCTACAGTAATCAAACCAGTGTGGCACTGGCATAAGGATAGACATATAGATCAATGGAATGGAATTGAGAGTCCAGAAATAAACCCAAACATCTATGGCCAATTGATTTTTGACAAGGGTGCCAAGAGCATTCAATGGGGAAAGAACCATCCCATCAACAAATGGTGTAGGGACAACTGGATAGCCTCATGCATAAGAATGAAGTTTGACTCTTACCTCCCACCATGCACAAAAAATTAACTCAAAATGGATCGAAGATCTAAATGTAATATTTGAAACTATAAAACCCTTAGAAGAAAGGATGAAATCTTTATGACCTTGAATTTAGCAATATATTCTTAGATGTGACACTGAGGCTACAAGCAACAACAACAAAAAATAGGTAAATTGGAGCTCATCTAAATTTTAAAAATTTGTACTTCAAAGGATACTATCAACAAAGTGGAAAGAAAACACACAGAATGGGAGAAAGCGTTTACAAATCATAAGTCTGATGAGGGACTTGTATCTAGATGATCTAAAGAACTCGTACAACTCAGCAATAAAAAAGAAAAACCCAAACAATCCTAATTAAAAATGGGCAAAGGATCTGAATAATCATCTCTCCAAAGAAGATATACGAACGTTCAAAAACACTTGAAAATATAATCAACAGTATTAGCCATCATGGAAATGCAAATTGAAACTTCAATGTGATATCACGTTACACCCACTGGGATGGTTACAATCAAAGAGTCAGATAGTGACAAGTGCTGACAAGGATAGGGAAAAATTAGAAATCTCATGCATTGCTAATTGGGATGCAAAATGATGCGGCCGCTCTAGAAGAGAGTCTGGCAGTTCCTCAAAAGTTTAAACATAAAGTTATCCTATGACCCAGCAATTCCATTCCTACATAGAATACACTCAACAGAAATGAAAACTTATGTCCACACAAAAATTTGCACACAAATACTCATGGCAGCATTATTCCTAATAGCTAAAAGGTAAAAAGGACCCAAATGTCCATCATTTGATGAATGGATAAACAAAATGGGGTCTATCTATCCAATGGAACATTTTTCGGGTATAAAACGAAACAAAGGACTGACATATGCTACAACATGGATGAACCTTGAAAACATTACGCTAAGTGAAAGAAGCCAGCCACAAAAGGCCACATGCTATATGACCCGTTTATATGAAATGTCCAGAGTAGAGAAACAGAGAGAGACAGAAAGTAGATTCGTGGTTGCTCAGGACTGGGGGCAATGGGGCAAACCTTGACTATGGCACCCGCAAACCTCCTTACTGGCAAGGAGTTCACGGTTGCTTTTCACAGGCTAGCTGGGACTCAGTCAAGACCAGCTCTCTTCGTGTCACAGATGGGTAGGCTGAGCCAACCTATCATGCAAAGACCCTCCATGGGCAGCAGCCTAGAGCCCAGGGTCCTGACCCCCAGGCCTCCCCCTGGATGCTGTGAGGCTGGCTTAGCCTCCTGGTCCACTTGGGCATTCGTCTTATCCACATATGAGATCCAGCGTGGTGATGCCACCACCGAGATGTCCTCTCCATGCCTGTTTTATTTTTAGATTTCCTCCCTAAGAGCATTAGGGAAGAAAAAAAATCCACTCTCCTGTTCAGACACATTGACGTCCCTTTGAAAACGCCCACCTCCTCTGTCACAAAAGGGCCAGCAGGCTTCCTACTTTGCTGCACTTGCACTCATCTCCTCCAGGTGTCCAGCCCTGCCCACTCTCCAGCTCATCTCATACCCCATTCCCTCTCACCCCCCTCCACACTGGACAGCCTGGAATGCATCCTGTTCCTCCTCCCTCTGGGCCTTTGCACCTGCTGTTCCTTCTGCCTGGAAGACCCTTCCCTCTTGCCTCCCTTGTGACTGAGCTGAGCTTCCTTTAGAGCTCACCCTGAATGTCAAATGGGGTCAGCCTCCCTGATGCTCATTCCCACTGCATCCAGAACTTTTCTTTTGTAACACATTACACACATTTAGAATGACTTAAGAATTTGTAACAATTTTCAAATACTTCTGCAATTATGTATAATAATTCCATCCCTGCTAGGTTGAAAGCTTCATGATGATAAGCCCTGTGTTCACCTTGTTCCCAGTTGTCCCCAATGCCTAGCAGAGTTCCTAGCACTTAGTAGGTGCCCAACAAACATTTGTGGACTGGCTGACCTCCTAAGGTAAAAGGAAAGCTCCTACTTGAGTGCCTGTACTTCGTCCCATTCTCACAACTGAGGTGGAATGGGTTTCCCCTGTTTTACAGAAAGAAAAAAAAAAACCCTGCTGCTTGGAGAGGTGATGTGACTTACCCAAGGTGACGCCAAGCAGGAGGAAGTAAGGCGGCTGGGATGGAAATCCAGGCTTCGTCCTTCCAGGTCCCGAGGGAACACCCTCTCCTCCAAAACCTCCTCCCCTTGAGGTGGTTAGGGAGAAGTCCTGGTGACAGCCTCTGCCACTAGGGGCAGCCCAGACCTGCCCCAGGCTCCAAACAGAGTAGAATCAGCCCAGCTCTTCTGAGGACCCAGTTGCTGTGGGGCCTCCGCACCCGCCCCATCCAGGCGGCCACAGCCGGTCCTAGGCAGATAAATCAAGGGCAATCACGGCGCCTCGGCGCCCTCTAGTGGTGGCAGGAAAGAGCGGCTGTGGGAAGAGGGGAGGGAGGCAGGGAGGTGGCCAGGAAGGGGGAGGGGACGGGGGGGGGCAGAGGGGGAGAGTTGAGGCTGAGGAAGGCGTGGGACTGGAGTAAGAGGAGACCTGCAGGGCATTTTTCTGGGCTCCAGAGCCCCTCCTTCCCCTGCAGTGCTCCCTCTGCCGGCTGCCCCTCTGGGTTTCTGCCCTCCGGCTCAGCCCAAGCCCTGGGGACTTGAGAGGGACACCACTGCCCCCACGGAATGGTTGAAACTCCGTTCTCTCCCTCCAGACTGGGACAGCCCCTCTGTCTCCTGGGATAGAGCTGTTGATCTCCCCACAAGACCTCACCCAGCTGTAGCAGGACGAGGGGCTCCCTCCCTCTCCTCCCCCCCCATCGGGACCCCCACAGTCACAGGGACAAAGGTCCCAGGTCTGCCCCAGCCTCGCCCACTGCCTCCCCTCCCCGCATCAACCTCCCCCAAATCCCAGCAGCTGCGGTTGCCATGGTATCAGCACCTCCACCCCACCCCCACCCTAGCACCTAAGAAGAGGCCAAACGTGCGCGGAGCCAGCTCATTTCCCGCCCCCCACTTCGGGGTAATTAGTGCAAATTAAATTTCACACCCCTTCTACTGAGCAGTCAGAGCTCCCTGAGAACGGATGCCCACGATTCATGGGGGAACATACTCTCTTCGCAGCGTGCAGACTGAGAGAACATTTCTCAGCCGAGAGTTCTCACGATTCCCCCAGATCACCCAGGCGGCCTCAGACACACACGCACATGCTGCTTCGGGGGTTGGGGGCGACCCCAGAAGACTGGGGCGCTGGAGTACCATTCTCAGCCTGTACTCCTCACCCAGACTTCCCTCGCTGGGCTCTAAAACCACAAGAATGGGCCAAATCACGGTAGAAAGGAAACCAGCCGATCAGCAAGGCCCCGGGAGCTCACGCACCACATCCATCCAGGGGCCTGCTCCCTCGGGCCACCTGTGCGTTCACAGGGGGCCCCAAGCTCCGAAGGGTACCCCGCCCCCCACGCGGCTGAAGGCTGTCTCCTGTTGATTTTTTTTAAAAGGGGGCCCACCTTCCATTTTGCACTGAATCCAGCCAATTTCGTAGCCAGCCCTCCTCCCTGCATGCATGTATTTGCACAGAAGTACCCAGATAAGCAAACAAGCACCACACACCTCAGTGCAAATAATACTAATAGCACCTATTGTGCGCTACACGCGTTTTAAATGCTTACTATACCTTAACCCCCTTGAATCCTCACAACAAACCCTAGGAGGTCACTGCTTCATACAGTGTTTCTTGAGCTTACATTTTCAGGTCTGGGGATCCTGTTAAAATGCGGGGTTCTGAATCAGCAGGTCTGGGGTAGGGTCTGTGACTCTGCATTTATAACAAGCTTCCAGGGGAGGCCGATGCCACCCGTCCCCAGAAGCTCATTCTGAGAAGCAGGGGTCTGGTAAAGGCCGCCGGGGCACCCTGTTCTGGAATGCTGCCCTCAGCCCACCCACATGGCCTCACCAGAAAAATGCCCTCAGATTATTTCCTCCTCCAGGTGGAGGGCTGGGGACACAGAACCAATGACCAACAGGCCTCCTTCCCTCAGGGTGGGCCAACCTCATGGTATCGTTCAGGCTTCAGGGCTCACCAGGGGTTGGGCCAAGGCAACTCATCAGATGAAGGCGCCCCTCAGCTTAGCGCCTCCTCCAGCGCTCCCTGCTTCCCTCACTCCCTTACCATCTCTCCCGAAATAAGTCACTTGTGTGCCTGTCTCAGGAGCTTCGAAGGCACCCTACCTAGCCAGAGAGCTACTATCCTTTTCCCCATTTTTTTGACGAACAGACTGACCAAGAGGTTAACTTGCCCAGGACATATAAGTGACAGAGAGAATTCGAACAGGCAGCCTCATTCCACTACGCGATGCTGCCTCCGGATGTGTGTCTATACCATGTAAACCCATGTTTGTACTCATATACATGTACTCTTGTGAATGCACCTGCTCGTGTGTGCATCCATACGCACAGCATATTCTGCATGATACCGACACTCAGATGCACATAAATGGGTATCAATCCCTTCTAACATCTACTCACACACACAGACACACAAACACACACACACATGCACAAACCCCTGACACCTACATCCCCAAAGATGCAGATGTGCAGAATTGATCTCACCTGTACCTGGACATCTGTCTATCAGATTTCAACTCAGACATCACCCCCCCCCCCACCCCGCCGCAGCCCTCCCTGTCTCTCTGAGATTAGGTCTGGAGCCCCTCCTCCCAGCTCCTGCAGCTGCTGTCCTCACCCCTGTTCACAGGTCTGTCTCCCCAGCTGGTCTGAGGGCTCCCTTAGGGCCGGACACATGGTACCAGGCCTGGCCCATAGCTGGCGCTCAGTGCGTATTTGCTGAACTGCATGTCTTGAGCTCTGCCATTTACCAGTCATGTGGCCTCAGATGGGTCCCTTCCCTTTCTGGAGTTCCCTCACCTTTCAGGGAGGCGGCACTGTGGGGAACTGTAGTCAAATGGCCCACTCCAGTCTTAAGGAAGGCACTAGAGATTTCCCCAAGGAAAGAAAGGGACATTGAGTAGAAATCTGAGGGAGGAGCAGGATTTTAGCCAGGAGGAGAGAGGGAAAAGGAGAGCTCCAGGCAAATGGAACAGCATGCACAAAGGCCCAGGGGTAAGGGAATGTGGCTTTTTCCCATTCAAAGGAAGAAACCCATTCAAAGGAGAAATCTGTATGTCTGGAGTGTGGGTAGAATTCTCCATGAAGAGGCAGGATTGAGGCTAAGGAGCCACAGTTTGGATTTCATCTTGGGGGCAATGAAGAGACTTTGAAAATGTTAACGATGATATGTGAGCTGAACTTTTGAAAGGGCACCCAGACTTCTATGAAGAGACTAAATCGAGGCGAGGGTGGGGGCAGGGAAGCAAGAATGGAAGTGGGGGGACCATTTTTTTTAAGTAGGCTCCACACCCAGTGTGGAGCCCAACACGGGGCTTGAGCTCACGACCCTGAGATCAAGACCTCAGCTGAGATCAAGAGTTGCCCGTTTTACTGACTGCGCCACCCAGGCGCCCCAGGGGGAAGACCATTTAAAAGACTGTGCCCAGCAGCCGGGTGCAAGGTGATGGTGACTCGGACTCCGGTGGGATCAGTAGAACCAGAGAGGATTGTTTGGAGGTTTTTAGAAGGTAGAATCGAGGGGCAGCGCCAATATGGAAGTACAGGGAGAAGGAAGAGTTGGTGAGACACCCCAGGCCTTAGACAGACACCCCCCCCTTTCTGACAGATCCTCCTCACACACTCCCCTGCCCCGCCCATCCCCACCAGAAGCCAGGGATCCATTCCCTGTACTCGCCTCTGGTCCACTCCCTTCACTTTTACTGGCCGCAGCCAATCCCACGTGAACTCAGAGCCACCTCGGTCACAAGACAGTTCCTGCAGCCGGCTGGTCCCTCAGGGCCTTGGGCTCCTGTCCTTTCCAGTCTCTCCAGGCAGGGCTCCCCTAAGGCGCCCAGTACAAAGACCCCAGTCCACACTGGTCTAAGTGCCCCCCTATCCCCCCATTCCTACCCTCCCCCACCAGCTGCAACAGAAAGAGCCCCTGAACTGAAAGCTCCTGCTCTCATCTGCCACTCACTTGCTGTGTGGCCCTGAAAAAGTTGCTCTTCTTCTCTGGTTTCCAATCTCTGCATCTGTCAATGAGAGGATGGGGTGCAATGATCTCTAAGGATCTGGCCAATCAGAGCACGAGCTAGATCTCCTAGGTTGCAGTGATTGGTCCCAGATTGGCCCGAGCTGAGCCAATGAGAGTCCATCCTGGGACTTTGACTGAAGTTATTATAATAAGCATCTCATTTCCTGCTGAGGTTGCTAGCTGGCAGCATGTGAGCCTAGAGATAACAGGTACCCCTGGAAAGAGAGCCCGCCTTAGAATGAAGCCAATACTTATCCCTAAGGATGTGGTTCAGGCACCTGGATCCAGCCATGCCTGAAATTGGTTACATGGACCAATAAATTTCCCTTTTTGCCTAAGCCAGTCTAAGCTGCGCTTCTGATGCTTGTCTCCAATGGAGTCTTGACAGGTATAAGTCTTTCCACTCGAACGTATTATATCATATTTAGTGCTTTCTCCTGTGATTCATTTAGGATGCCTTCCCTGCTCTCAGCTGAACCTCCCAATCCTCCCATCCTTGAATGTAGCTGAGGTGCCTCCTCTTCCAGGAAGCCTTCCCTCACCACCCTGGTCCATGCTGATCCTTCTGTGTCTGGAATTGCCCAAAATATGTTTCTCAACACTAATCCTTTCAAAATCCCACTTAAAAAGGATTGTATGGTCAAACAAGCTTGGGAAACACTGCATGCTATGTCCTCCTTCTGAGGGATTCACTGAACTGAGCCTATGAAAAATTCTGAGGGGCACCAGGTGGCTCAGTCGGTTAAGCATCTGCCTTCAGCCCAGGTCATGATCTCAGGGTCCTGGGAGGGAGCCCAGCATCAGGCTTCCTCCTTGGCAGGGAGTCTGCTCCTCCCTCTCCCTCTGCCCATTCCGCTGCTCATGCTTTCTCTCTCTCTCTCAAATAAATAAAATTAAAAAAAAAAAAAGAATTCTGAGTTCTAATGTAAAGAAATCAATTCACGTTGTGTTTCACAAATTTATTTCCTCATAGAGCCCCTTCTTTTTCTCATGGGATACCTAATAACCCCTGGCAGGACAGTGTTCCGGGGGCTCACGGGGTAAACACTACTTCATCCTCAACTTCCATTGATTCAGCCTCTGTACCCTTGGGGGGTGGGGGCTTTTCAGATCAATTTCCCTAGTGCTTATTAAATGCCTACTGCGAGCCAGGCCCAGACTGAGCAGCTGGGAAGGCATGAATGGGTCAGCCACTTCCCAGACTGGGAAGAACCTGCAGGCTGAGGGAGAGTCATGCCAGATTGCACGAGTCTGACCAGGGCCCACCAATGCCGTGTGACCTTGGGCAAGTCACTCTTCCCCCTCTAAGCCTCAATTTCTCCATCTGTAAAATGAGAGGATGGGATGTCATGGTCTCTAAGGACCTGGCCAACCAGAGCACCAAATCCCCAAGGCTCCAGTGACTGGTTCCAGGCTGGGCACATGACTCAAAGTGAGCCAATGAGAATCCATCCTGGCACCCTGGGGTCCTTCAGGAAGCCAGCTGCCACAGGAAATCATAAAGCAAGTATGGATCTGAGTGCATGAGTGTATTTTTTGGAGGGCACACGGGGAAGGCCCATAGCCCTCAATACGTTCCCCGGTGCCTCCCTGACCCAAAGGAACTTTACAAATGCTGGCAGTAATGAAAATTCAGTAACAGAAAACTGTTCCGGGGAGGAACTTAAGACCCGCGTGAAAGGGCAGGGGATTAAGGCTCTGAGTGAATGAACTTGCTCAAGCCTCTTTGAATGCCTTTCTGTTCACCAGGTTGAGGTGGTTTTGATTGCCTGGCAAGTAAAGACTTTTGTCTCTGATGAATTCCAGTGACTCTACTTAATAAGCTGTGTGTCTTCAGGCAAAATACTTGACCTCTCTGCACCTCAGTTTCCTAATCTTATAAAATGAGGATGCTTTCAGCTCTGATCTCATAAGGGAGGATGAAATGAGATCACACAGGTCAAGGTCTTAGTCCAGGGACGGACACAGGATAAACATGAAATAAAGGTTAGCTGGTGCCATCCCAGCATGGTGAAAATGAAGCAGAAAGAAAAGTCCTACGTGAAGAGAACTGCAAGGGCTCATGCTCCCTGGGGCTCGTGGTGGCAGCTTCTAAGGTGTCTCCCAACGATCCCCACTCCCTGGTTTCAGGTCCTTGTGTAATCCCCTCCCCTTGAGGCTGCGCTGTTATGCTTCTAACATAAAAAAAAAAAAAAAAAAAAAAAGCAACGAAAGTATTGGAATGTTTCTTTCAAAATTAGGTGACAGGGCGCCTGGGTGGCTCAGTTGGTTGGACGACTGCTTTCGGCTCAGGTCATGATCCTGGAGTCCCGGGATCGAGTCCCACATCGGGCTCCCTGCTCAGCAGTGAGTCCACTTCTCCCTCAGACCCTCCCCCCTCTCATGCTCTCTCTCTCATTCTCCCTCTCTCAAATAATGAAAGAAAGAAAGAGAGAGAGAGAAAGAAAGAAAGAAAGAAAGAAAGAAAGAAAGAAAGAAAGAAAGAAAGAAAGAAAGAAAGAAAGAAAGAAAGAAAGAAAGAAAAATTAGGTGACAAAAGACTCTGCCTTCTGTGCTCCTGGCTTGCCCTCTCTGGCTCCCTCCCATTCTCGCTCTGCTGGAAGCCAGCCGCCATGTTGGGAGCGGCCCCATGGCGAAGCTCACATAGCAAGGAACAGAAAGTGAAGAACTGAGGACCTCCATTCAATAGCCCCCAAGGAACTGAATTCTGCCACAAGTGAGCTCAGAAGCTGGTCCTTTTTCTGTTGAGCCTTGAGAGGATGCAGGTATAAGTCAGCCTAGGCTGACACGTTCATTACAATCTCATGAGCAACCCTGAGCCAGAGGACCCAGGGGAGCCACCCTGGATTCCTTACCTACAGCAATTGTGAGATACTAAGTTATTGTTGAAAGCCCCTAAGGCTGGGGATAATTTGTTACACGGTAACAGGAAACCATTATCCATCTGGTAATAGATAACTAATACACATAACAAAAAAGGGGGACTTTTTTTGGCTCACTTAACTGGAAAGTCCAGGAGTAGAGTTTGTTTCATGTATGGCTGGATCTGAAAGCTCAAATGTCAACAGGCATCCGTCTTAGCTTGGGTTTCTGTGAGAACAGGCCTGAGACAGGGACCTGGATGCTGGTGGTTTATTTGGGAGGCGATTACAGAAAGCAGGAACAGGAGAGAGAGGAGATTGGGACAAGGAAAAAGGAAAGGGGGAGAAAGGGTATGTTTCCACATTTGCTGTGATAAGCAACATGGGCTGGACTCCTCTGGAATCTCTGAGAAGCACGCTCCCTCCCAGCATTGTCCTTCTGAAGAGCAGGAGTGGGGGTATTGGCCCAGCAGCCCCTCACTACACTGGCTGAGAGTGGCCCGGAAGGGGATTAACCTCCCGAGGGGTAGAGCTGCGCCCATGCTCTGGCTGGGCAGGCTCCTCAGCTCCGGAGATGCTCGAGGTGGACACCGGCAGCTATACCTGAGATCAGGCCTAAGGAGACACAGTAAGCCAAAAGCATCTGCACACTGCCTCCTCCAGCCCTCAGCTCCCCTCCTCCGAGATGCCTGCAGCATCAGGCAGCCCCTCCCCCAGGGGCAGCAACAGTGACATGGGCAGTCCTGGGCTGTCCTCTACAGCTCAGCAAGCCCTGGGGAAAGAGCCTGTCTTGCCCCATAGTTGCAGCAAATGTCTTAGGATCGGGTTTCATTGGACAAGAAGGTTCCCATGCTCATCCCTGAACCAACCATTGATTGCATCAGTCGACCAGGGGTCTTGACCTATCCTTGGAACCATGGGCTAGGGGTAAATGCCTCTACCGAAATTTCAGGAAGTTGAAGAAGAAAAAGAAATGAACACTGGCAGACTGACATCTGTTAAGTCTACGTGAGTCTGACTCATATTAGTGGGTTATGAGATCAATTTAGTAGGTGATAAATAACATTTTTTTTTAAAGATGTAGTAAAACAGTGGTTCTCAAACTTTAACTGCATCAGAACCACCCAGAAGCCTTGTTAAAACAGACTGGTAGGCACTACCCCAGAGTTTCTGATTCAGCAGGTCCAGGATGGGGACCAAGAAATTGCATTTCCAGCAAGTTTTCAGGTGATGCTCATGCTGCTGGTCCAGGGACCGCACTCTGAGAACCATTGGGGTAGAAGCTATCAGAGGGTTGTGCATGTCATAAGGCTGAGCTCTGTCCCAGTGTCACATGGTCACCATGTACAAGATATTT
This sequence comes from Eumetopias jubatus, assembly GCF_037043125.1. NCBI lineage: Eukaryota > Metazoa > Chordata > Mammalia > Carnivora > Otariidae > Eumetopias > Eumetopias jubatus. The sequence goes on along the minus strand of NW_028274810.1, from coordinate 92,301,177 downwards.
CTTACTGAAATCTTCCCAGTGCCGTGAGATTAAGTAATTTGCCCAAAGTTGTAGGTAAGAGCACAGTGAACCACAGTGCTAAAGAAATTGCTGCTGAACCACACATAAGCAAGTCAGGATTTGGGCTGGTTGTCAAGTTGTGTCTGCCGCATGAAGGAGGTAAGGTACAAAGTAAGCTGTTGTAACAAACAGGCCCCAAAATACATTGGCTTAAACAAGATAAAAGGTTACTTCTCTCTCATATGACAGTCCAGAGGTACATGTCCAGGACAGCTCTGCCGTCCTCCACATGTGGCTTCCATCCTGGGATCAGAGGGGTCTTCCAGCAGCAGGAAGCGGGGAAGGGGAAAGGAAAACACACTCCCGTCCTTTTAAGGGCACACCCAGAAATTGCCTATGGCACTTTCACTCCCATCCCATTGGCTAGATCCCAGTCACATGGGCAGATTAACTGCAATGGAGGCTGGGAAATGTAGTCTTGAGCTGGGGGACCAGGAACACTGGGGGACAACTGGTGGATTCTCCAACACCAGGCAGTGTGGCGGTGGCCCAGCCTTAATCCCCAGAGACAGGGGCCACCCAGCTTCTCCAGCCCCCAGCAGGGGATCTGATGCTGAACTCTTACCCGACCACTCTAACTCGGCTTACTATTTGCTAATAGGTTTCTACAGACAGCACATTTTCCAGTTTATTACATCGTGTCAAGGAGAGCTTTCAATTTTAAGCTTCAAAGTTTATTTACTTAGAAAATGTTTGCTTTATCAAAAAGGATGCTGTGTGGATATTAATAAAGCCATGTACCTCCAGCCAACAAAATAATCTCTGTGGTTGAATGGGAGTGAGACCGTTAGACTTTATGCCGGAGCTTATTTTTACTGGCCCTGCCACTGAACTTCACCGCCCCCACCCCCCGTTTCCTTCCCAACCACAGATGCTTCTTTTTCTAATCTTTCAAAAAAAAAAAAGCAGTGACTCACAAACAAGAACAGATTTCTCTTGCTTGCAGAAAAGGTAAATTGCTGGCAGAAATAAATTTGCAGATGCTAGAATTTCACAGAAAGGAGCTCATTGGTGGAGAGGGTTTGATATGCTGCCCCGCTCCCACCTTCCCCTTCGGAACTCTACCCTCCTATCTTCCCTACTGAGCCAAGCTGGGTGCTGTTGGGCCCTGGCTGCCCGGGTGCTGGGCGTGGCCAGGAGGTGGGCTCTGCCTTTGAGAATGACTCCCCTGTTTATCTCCTGGTTTGTCCCAGTTCCTGGGCCTGGGATTGGGTCCAGGGGCCCCTGAGGTGGAGGACTCGGGCATCCCGGCTCTGCACAGTACACCGACCTCGATTTATGTGGGTTACTCCCAGCCCGTGGATCTGTCGCCTGGCGAGGAGAGGGCCTGTGGGACCTGCCTAGGGCCTGTGGGAGGGGGTTCCTCACTCAGGCAGACTGTGGGGCCCAGGTCAGCAGGAGACAGGCTCAGATGCCAGAGCATCCCCCTCCTAAGAGTGAAGGCCCTGGGGTAGGGGCTGGAAACCTCCCTCTCTGACACAGAATTCATGCCAGAGGGGCCTGGGGTGCAGATTGCGGTTTCCCAAGCAACGCTGTGTGCTCTCACCATGCCAGGCTTCCACAGGCATCTCCCCCAGTGCTCACAGCCACATGGGGAAAGGAGTGTACCCATTTTACAGATAAGGAAACTGAGGCACGGGGGGGAGAAGCCACTTGCCCACACTCACGTGCCCTCTTAGGGACAGACCAGGGATTCAAACAGAACCTGCAACTGGCCTCATTTCCTTCAGAACTGCCTTCTCTTTCTCCCTCTCAGTCTCCCTCTCCCACCCACCCCCTCCCCACCCCTCCACCCCACCCCCACCCCTCCAGCCCACCCCCACCCCTCCACCCCCACCCCTCCACCCCACCCCCACCCCTCCACCCTCACCCCTCCACCCCACCCCCACCCCTCCCCCCACCCCACCCCTCCCCCACCCCTCTCCCCACCCCCACTCCTCCCCCCACCCGCACCACTCCACCCCACCCCCACTTCACTGGTCTCCTGGAATCCTGACTTACTTCTCCTCTCCACTGCTCTTTTCACACTTAGTAGAGAATCCAAGGGAGAACATGAGAACGTTTTCCCAAGGAAAACAATCGTAGAGGAGCCAGAAGTGGGGGTAGGAGGATCTTGGAGCCCAGAAGAAAACACTCAGCTCCCAGCAGAGGCAGAGACCTCAGGGACACGGGCCACATGAGGCACAGGTCCTCCCCTCCTCCCACCAACTCCTAGGGACAAGTTAGATTTGCAGTGGCCCAACCACATACCCAGAACCAGCTTCACAACTAAATCTTTTTTAAAAAGATTTTATTTATTTATTTGAGAGAGAGAGAGAGAGCTCAAGCGGCGGCGGGGAGGGGGGCGGGGAGGGCAATGGGGGAGAATCTCAAGCAGACTCCAGGCTGAGTGCAGAGCCTGACGTGGGCTTGATCTCACAACCCTGAGATCATGACCTGAGCTGAAATCAAGAGTAGTACGCTTCACGGACTGGACCAGCCAGGCGCCCCCGCAACTCAATTTTGAAATGTCTAACATCTCTACACTTCCCTCTCATGCCCCAAATCTTCTCTATTGATAATTGGTTTATTTAAACTTCTAATTCCTATTAAAGCCCAACTATCTGCACTTCCTCAACCCACTGCTCTTGCAGAAGGGGTTAGTCATTTACACTGTAGTGTGAGTAAATCTTTGACCCTTCTCTGGGAGAGGATGTTACCAGAAGAGGTTAACCCCAGGGAGAACCATGGGCTGTCTCACTGGTCACTCTTCTCCAGCGGCCAGAGGGACCTCAGGCTGCATCATCTCCAAGGTCCCCAGGGCTGTGAGGTGCCAGATGTGGCCAATAGCCACCCCGGATCAGGTCAGGTGCCTCCCCACACTAATTCCTAGCATGGCAAAGGCCTGACTGAGGTCCCCACAGGCGGCAGATGGTGAGCCAACTTCTGTGTTGCCATGGCAGCCCCGGAATGGGGGTGAGGAGGCCATGCTGTGTCTTATGCCCTAGATTACATGAGGGCACATAGGTGGGTGGATAGGAGTTTCCACTGTTACCTTTCCCCCCGCAACCCCATCAGGTGGCTGCAGGAGTCTCAGGCAAGACGGAGCAGTGGCTGGGGGCCCAGAACCTGGATGCCAACACACCTGGGTTCCAGGCCACCTAGCTCTTTCCTTCCTGGCTGGAACAAGGCCAGCTGTAAGGTCAAGTGCACCAAGGGGCTTCCAGGAGCCCCCCTGCCCCCCTGCATGGAGGTTCAAGGACCCTCAAAAACAGCAGGGGTCCCAGAGTCAAAAGTTCTTTGGAGGCCAAAGATGAAGGGGTAGGTTGGCCAAAAGAAGCCCCCCAGGACCTGTGTCCTCTATCTCTGCCAGTAGGAGATGCAGGTGCCCAGGTCTCTTGAGTGGCACCAGTGTCCAGGGCGGATCCAGCCCGACGGGATCCACCTCCCTCCAGCTCCCTACAGACACACTGCTCGCACTGTGTGAGCTGTGCGAGCAGGCACCATGGAAGCGGGGTCTGAGGCAAGCTGGTGGGATCACCGGAACTTGAAGCCCTTCCCCAGCCCACCCCCTGAGCCAGCCCCTGGTTCTGAGGACCGACCACTGCGTGCGTATTCACAACATGTACAGTAAATGGTGTGCTTATGTTGTGTACATACACACCTGCACACAACATGCATACACTCAGTTCACACACAATGCACACAGTGTGTATAGTAAGTGCTCGGGATGTGAGCCCAGCATGCCCCTGCCCCGAGGGCTTTGTTACCTACTGACGCATTCACACGCCATGCGTGACTTGTGCACACAACTCATGCATGGGAGGCTCACACATTGGACAAAATAGGGTACGGTGAGAACTCCGGGGAACCACCCACACACCTACCTGCCATGTCCCCAGCGAGCACACAGAACAAACAACACATACACACATCCCCAGCCCCTCAGCCCTGCAGGGCCAGCCCAGGGAAGGGACAGAAAGAGGCAGGGAACCCCTTGCCTCCTCCCTGGAGACAAGCTAAGACCTGGAGGGTCATCATCCACAGAGGCAGGTTGGGGCCTGGGGAATCTCTGACTCAGCATCTGTGGCGGGCCCCCTACAGACAATGAGGTCAGGGACCCGTTCCCCCGGGGAGGACCCAGGAGGGAGGGTCTGGCCCCTCAGCCCTGTAATCATCCAGGACAGAGGTGGGGCTGCAGGACAGCCCCAGGGAGGTTCCCTGAGCCAGGCTGAGGCCCAGGGTGGGGCAGGCTCCACACTGCCTGGCTCCTCCCTTCTCTCTGTCACACCCACAGGGCAGGGGGAGCTGGAGGTGGCCGGGAGGAAAGCAAAGCAAAAAGCCCCAGGATGGGGGATCAGGAGGCCTGGGTTCTAGGCCTGGCTCTGCTTCTGCCCCAGTGGGCCCTGCCCCAATGTCCCCGTGGAAACCCGAGGCGGGACCCTAGGCCCTGCTGTCCTCGGTGCTCATATTGAGGCCTGTGTCACAGGGGTCACTCGCCACCTACACATTCTGACCCCAGTATGGAGGGTGCTCTGTGGTCAGGGGCCCGGCCCATCTCTCTGGGAGCTCTCCTGTGCCAGGCCTGGACAGGCTCGTGGGAGAGGTCAATGAGAGGCTTCGCCACCCAGGGGGAGAGAGCCTGCTCCTTCCATGTGGTCTGTGTGGGACAGTCTGCAGGGTCCAGCTCGGTCTGCTCTTTTGAGCCCCCTAGCCCAGAACACACATACCTCTTAGGGGCATGACCCCCTTGAACCATGGAAAGCGCTCCAGGCTACAGGTCAGAACCTCAAGGTTCTGGCCACGGATACTGTATGACCTTGAGCAAGTCCCACTCAGGGTCTCAGCTCTGCTGTCTTTAATCTGAGGAATTTGACTTAGAGCTAGTCTCCAAGGGACATGTCGCCAGGAGCGGTAGGTGCCTCCCCAAAACTGAGGCGTCCTGAGCACCTCCTGGGGCAGGCACCAGGCCAAGCCCTTTGTACCCACCACCTCAGTGATGAGGAAGGTGCCAGTCAGAGCCCCAGGTTACAGATCAGGGCAGGGTGGCTTAGAAAGGACTGAGGTCACAGCCCCAGTCAGTGGTAGAAGCAGGACTCGGTCTCACCTTCTCTGACCGTAGACCCTAAACCCCTAAAACCTATACCAAGGGCATAGTTTCTCTAAGTGCGTTACGTGCCTTAACTCAACCCACAGGCCAACCTCAAAGGTGGGTTCCGTGATTCGCTAGGTTTCAGAGAAAACAGAGGCCTCCCTGGGAAGTAACGCGCCCGAGGCCATGCAGCTAGAAAGGGGGAAAGCTGGAATGGAAAGCACAGATGACAGTGTCCCTCTAGAACTTCAGGTCTCAAGCATGGCGCTGAAACACCCCCCCATGCCCCTCCCTTACCTCCCCGGCTATCCGTTACCTGCTGACGTGTTATCGGTAAAGCCAAGTGACAAGCACCAAACAGGAATACACACATATCCCCTCTGAGCACCCCGAGAGTCAGCGGGGCTCACTGCTGCCCTGGGCAGGGCTCCCCTCAGCTTTCTGCCCCCCCCCCCCGGTGGGTCTGGCGGGGCCGAGGATGGTCTCACTCTCACCTGGCTGACAGAAGTGACTGGGCCGCCTGTCTCCCATCCTCCAGCAGACGAGCAGGCTAGCCCGGTGCTGGCAGCGCCATCTCCAGGGCCAGGGAGAGAACGTGAGGGAGAGGAAGGGATGGACCGGGAGGGAGAAGTGGTACGCTTGGAGCCAGCACAGTGCCACCTCCCGCACTTTGCATTAGCCCAAGCAAAGCAGCCGGGACAGCCAGACCCGTGGGCTGGGGACACGGACCCCCATCTCCTGAAGGGAGAAGCTGCAGAGTCATTTGTCGATGGCAAGCTTACGGAGAGAAGGGAGAACGGGGCACACTTGTGCAATCGATCTGCTGCACCACATGCCTGTTTTCCACTTTTATAGTTACACACCTGCTCATTCTATCAGAGTCGTAGAAAATCAGAGCTGAGAGGGGGAGGCTTAGAAATCAGCCAGTCCCCAGTCACCCATTCTACAGATGCGGAGCCTGAGGCCCCAAGAGGGAAGGAAATATGCCAGGGGTTGCCGCCCCACGCACTCTCCTTTGGCTCAGGGAGTGGTGCAGACTGGAAGCCTTCTTGTGCCTCTTAGCTGCTGGTGCCCTGCTACCAGCCCACTGAGCTGGCACTTAGCACCCAGGAAGCTGGTTCACGTCCCAGCCCCCACCCCCTCCTGCTATACAGACTGAAGGCTCCGTATTTATATGAGTCACACCAAGCCCTGACATTTGTGTAATTGTCTTCCGTATACAAAGCGCCTTCACCCATTACTCAGTCCTCACGATCACCCAAAACGGGGGGGGGGGGAGGGGGGCAAAGCAAGAATAATAGCCACGCTTAGCATTCACCGAGAACATTCTAAGGGGCACACATTGTTCTAGGTGCTTGGCATATATTAACTCATCCCACTGAAGAAGGCATGATTGTTATCCCAAATTACAGAAGGGGAGAATGAGTTTCGGAGAGGTGAAGCAGCTTGCCCAAGTCCACATAGCTAATAAGTATGGGAGCAGGGACACAAACCAAGGTCAGTCTAGCGCCCAACCACAGGCTACACCAAGTCATCGGGGTGGCCTGGAGAGGTACCTGGGCTCCTATTTTTATCTCCCCAGGGTTCCGGTGTGGAGTGGGGCTGGGGCTAGGGCTCACTCCTGGGAGGGGAGCTATGCACCAGCCCACCAAGAATCAGGGTAGCAGGGAGATAGAGAGCATAAGAACTTGGCACATGGAGCCCAGCCACCAGGGTTCAAATCCTGATTCTGTCGCCCAAGAGCTGTGTGGCTTTGAGAATACATGTACCTTCTCTGCACCTCAGTGGTCCAATCTATAAAATGGGAATGATGATAATCACACTCACCTCCCCAATTGGCTGTGAAGATTAAATGAGTTACTATATAGAAGGCAATTAGCAGCACATAGTAAATGCTCAATAAACATCGGCTAGTATTATATCTGCCTATTATATCACTATCTGAGCCTCTTGGTTTCGGGGACGCCAGAGCACCTGAACTGCAGCTAACAAGTCAGCTCTCCAAGCTGCCCTGCAAGCCTCGAATCTCTCAGCTGGAGGGCTGTGAGGTGGTCATCCAGGGGTCTGTTCTTCTGCCTTTGCATCCCCTGAGGGCCAGGTCCAGACTTTCAGAGACTCCAATGCAGTGAGAAGAGTGTGGGGCTCCCCACACTGTATCAGTCCGAATAAAAACAATACTAAAACATGGAAGGAGCACAAAGAAGTTTCACAGCGCTCTGATTTTTTTGGATGATGAGAGCACGAACGCTTTGTCTCAGATACCGTTTGAGTTTATTCTGGTGCCTCTGTCTTGCTGGCATCTTGAGTATGTGCTTGATCCGACTTGGCGCGTTCCTGCACGGGGCTCCCAGGGGGCCTGAGGAGTCCACAGTCACCAGGCCAGGAGCTGAGGCCCCCAGGAGGCAATGAGCCCATCCTCTTCCAAGAGCACCCACCCTTCGGGGGGATGCAAGAAGAAAAACCCCCACACAGGACGCTAAAAAAAAAACCCTCCAACCAACAATTTGGCAGCTGCGGTTGCCAGGGAGATGGTGAGGGATGCGTGTGGTGCTGCCTCCTGCTTGGCAGAGCCCCTGCCTCCACCCCCAGGGGGGCATTCTCCTGGTGTCATCGTGGGGGCGAGGGGCCAGGCCGGGGAAACAGAAGCCCGCAGATCACATTCCCCCATTGTCCCCACTGTCCTCAGAGCAGAGGGCGTGGACCAGACAATGGGCTGATGGACAATGGAGAACAGCAGATGGTCTCCCCAACCCTCCCCACCACCAGCTGGTGCCACTCGGCTTGCCAGGCCTGCCGGAGAGGTCGGGGTGGGGGGCCCCCGGGCTCAGCTGGCTGCAGACCCCAGCCTTGCACCTGCCCGAATCGGGTTTTCAGAAAAAGGCTTGAACCGGGAATTAGGGCCCCTGAGTGATGGAAAATAAGAGGAAGCATAATAACAGCCAGCACTCACTGGGTCTAAAATAAATCTGTTCTTCATGTAAAATCCAAACTCCTGCAAGGCTCAGCACAACCAGGACCTCGCCACATCCCTCTCGTGTCCCCACACTACTCTCTCCTGGATCTCAGCCGGCGTCGTGCTGCCCCTCCTGGGGCGCGGAGTACGGTCAGTCCTTTCCGACCTCGGCACCTTTGCCTCTGTTGTTCCCACAGCCTGGAACACCTCTGCAGGTGGTCAGATCCGCCCCCCCATCATCAGGCCTCCCCTTAAGTATCATCATCTCTTTGGAGAGACTTCGATCGCCCTGTCTGGAGTAGATGACAATTTGGCTCCTTCAAATAACACTTGTCGCAATTCATAATCAGTGACTTTATCAGTTTGTGTCTTTCTTTATAATCTTTCTCCTTCCATTGTCCTGCAAGCTCCGAGAGCACAGGGACTGCGTTTATCTCATTCTCCATTCTCTCCCCTGTACCAAGGGCCTGGCGCATCGGAGGTGCTCGATGTTTCTGGAACTTACCAAGCTCCAAGCACTTAATCCTCCCAATCTAGCCTATGAGGTTGTTTTTGTCCCCATTTTGCAGAAGTAAGAGTAGCAGCTCAGAGAGAGGTTAGTAATTGGTTAAGCCAAGACGAGAATCTGGGGCTGAGCCAACTCAGCTGCTCCTCATCCCACTCCATTCCACTCCCCCCCCTCGGCTGTACGAGCACCAAATCCCTCTCAGAGGAACAGAGGTCCCTGCCCTTTTCGGGGCCTCTGTTTTTCCATCTCTAAAATGACAACACAGAGCTTCATATCCCTGGAGATCCTTGTTACTCTGACAGCCTAAGTCCTCACAGAGATAAGCAGCCCAGCCAAGCCTCCACCACCCACCTGCCCCCTTCAATTCATCATCTCTCCGCTGCTTGGGCTTCCGGGTCAGGAGTCCTGGGTTGAAGAGTTTTAGCAAGCATAGGGAGGAACCAGAACTCTCATACCCTGCTAGAGAAAAGGCAAAATAGGAGAGCCACTTTGCAAAACACTCGACGTCCTCTTACCATGAGACCCAGCAATTTCACTCAAGAGGAATGAAAACATATGTCCACACAAAGACCCGTATGCAATTGTTCACTGCAGTTTTATATGCAATCACCCCAAATTAGAAACAACCCAAACATCCGTCAGCTGGTGAATGGACAAAGTGTGACACCTCTCCACCGTAGAACACTCCTTGGCCGTGAAAAGGAATGAATAGACCCAGCAACAGCATGGCTGAGTCTCACAATAACTGTGCTGAATGAGAGAAGCCAGACACAGAAGACACATCCCGTATGAGCCCATCTGTGTGAAATCTTACAAAGGGCAAGACCACACGGAAAACAGATCGGTGGTTACCTGGGCCTGGGGGTGAGGGAGGGGACACCTGCAAGGGGGCACAAGGGAGACGACCGTGTTCTCCATCACGACTGTGGTCATGGTGACACCACTGTATGCATTTGTCATAAGTCATCAAACTGTACACGTGAAATTGTCACGCTTTCCTGTATATAAATTATACCTCGATAAAGAGCTCAAATGAGGCAAAAGGAGGAGGTCTGGGGTCACGTGCCAGGCCCACCATGCCACCCTCATCCTATGAGTCTACTTGGGGACTGAGTTCGGGCCTCCTGGGTGCAAGGCTCTCACGCAGCCTGGTGAGTAAAGCCCAGCTGGGGGCTGATGGGAGCTGGCCCAGCCCCTCATTAGGGCTGCTCCCGGGGCCCCACCCCACACTCAGTGTGCCTGGCCCTGGTCGGGGTTTGGGGATCCCACTGTCCCTGCTATCCGTCTCTGCAGAGCCCTCCCTCACCGGCTCCTGGGCAGGGCCAGAAACTGGAGCGGAACTACATGTGGCATTCCACCCCAAGGCCAGAGAGTGGAAACCCCCAACATCACTGATGGCCACCTCGTCCCCTCAGTTGGAATGCTTCCTCCCCATGCACAGGACGGCCCACCCCTGCCCTGCCGTGGTATCAACAGGCAGGACAGCTCCAGACCAGAGAATAGAGGAGTCCCTAACACAGAGGCCTCCAAACCCACACTCACACTTCTCTGCCTCCACACCTGAGCGCCCTCTTTCCTGCCAGGCAGTCGGAAAGGTGGGGGTACTGGCCCCACCCCTAATATTTCCTGGGCCCAGGGCAAGCATACCAATGGAGGTCACGTCAGGAGCACTCCCCCCCACACCTCCTCTCTTCCCAACACCGATTCCATCTCACTCTGCATAGGGCCTCAGATACGCATGAGGCCTCATGTGAATAGGGCCAAGCACCATCCACAGGTCCGACGAGTGGCCACCCCTTGGACTTAGGGATGCACACACCAGAAGTGTGGTCCAACTGCCAGAAGATGACCCAGGGAAGAGTCCCGGGCAGACACTGGAAGCAAACCTGGGGCCATTCAGCAGGGAATTTGGGGCCCAGACCCCAAAGCACAGTCCAGAGGAGGAGGTGTGGCTTCCGGGTGGACATGTCCCCTTGGCCTTACAGACTGGTTGCCCCATGGGGATGGGCCTGGCCAGAGGAAAGCCAGAGTGGGACCTTCTTTTTTTTTTTTTTTTTTGAGATTTTATTTTATTATTTATTTGAGAGAGAGAGCACACACATGCATGCACATGAACAGAGGGGAGGGGCAGAACAGAGACAGAAAAGCAGACTCCCCGCTGGGCAGAGAGCCCCATGCAGGACTTGACCCCAGGACCCTGGGATCATGACCTGAGGGTAGATGCTTAACCCACTGAGCTACCCAGGTGCCCCCAGAGCAGGACCTTCTAAACCACAGGCCCAGGGCAGGGGCCCCAGTCACCCAGTTCTGAGGGCTAAGGGTAGTATTGGGAGGTGGTGATTCTGGCATCAGGTGACAAGAGGTTTCGAATGCCAGGCTAAAGAGCTCAGCCCGCAATTCTGAAGGAAATGAACACCCACTGATGAGTTTTGGGGGCACAAGAGAGTCAGGAGCAGATCTGGATTTTGGAAAGATTCATTGAATGCGCATTTGTGGAACATCTACCATGTTCCAGGGCCTGGGTCAGAAGCTGGGGGTATGAACATGACCCCAGTGTGACTGTCAAGGAACCAGCCACACCGGAAGGGTAAAGAGAGAGTGCTTGATGGGAAAGGGGAAAGGGAGCACATGGGCTGAGCACCTGTTCTGCAGCGGGCTCAGTACTCAGCATTTTAGCAAAATTACCTGGGTTAATTCCCAATTTACAGATGAGGAAAGTTTGTTGCCCGAGGTCACACAGTTGAAAAGTTGAGTTTGATTGGAAACAGGGTCTGACTCCAAACCCAGGTTTTTGTCTGCTTCCACGGAAAACGAGGCTCCTGGGGGGAGTGAGGACTGGAAGACGGTAATGCCCCGCGGGACAAGGGGCTGATTGCCCGCCAAGGACCAGGCAGCCCACAGCCCAGCCAGCCAGAGGCATTACCTGCCTTGTTGAGAAAGAATGAACAACCCAGCAGAGCACTTGATTCCAGTGGGAATAGCCGCCCGATTTCCCTACGATTCCATCCCTCTTGCCTTCCTCCTGCCCCTCCCTGGCTGGATTTATTTAGAAGGATTGGATTGGAACTGGCCAAGGAACACCCAAAAAGAAGATTTCTCAGGATTTACTTATGTGAAGACCCTAGCCAGAGCGCCAGGAAATCTTCTCCAAGGACCACAACTCACAGGAATGTCTGTGTATATCCGTGCGTGTGTCTAGGTGTGTAGGTGTGCATTGTGTGCATGTACCTGTTTATCTGTATGTGTCTGTATGTCTTTGTGTGCGCCCGTGTCTGTCTGTGTTATCTGGGGGGTGGGGGGGTGCGTGTCTGTGTGTGACTGTGTATGTGTGTGTCCGTGTGTGCATCTGTGTGTCCGGCTGGGTAGGTGAGCATCTAATGACTACAGGAAGTGCAAAGGCTCTATGTCAGTCCTCGGCCCTTGTGCTGTCTCTGCAGCTCACTGGCCGTGGGACCCCTCACCAAGTTGCCAAATCCCTTGGGTCTCCCTTCCTCTCCCGTGAAATGGGGAGAATGCTGCTCTTGTCAGCTAAGTTTCAGGGAAGAGGGATTGAGTGATGTATCATGTGCATTGTTCCAGATACAAACTGAATGTTTGATAGGGTAGATTTTTTACACCGCTTGGCCCTTTATCTCCTACCTACTTCTTTCTGATACCACTTTCATTCATTCATTCAACCCCCATTACATGCCAGGGGCTCTGTTTTTAGGCAGTAAATACCCTCTCTCAGAGGTTATAAAAAAAGAATAGAAACCAGACTCAAATCATCCTGGTTTAAGTTTTTTTGGGTTTTGTTGTTGTTGTTGTTGAGATTTTATCATTTTTTTTAAGATTTTTATCTTTAAGTAATCTTTACACCCAACGCGGGGCTCGAACCTACAACCCCAAGAACAAGAGTCACATGCTTGGTCGACTAAGCCAGCCAGGTGCCCCATCCTGGTTTAAGTTCTTATTAATTCTTCCATTCAGTATTTCCGACGTCCCTTTCTAGCTGTGTGACCTCAGGCAAGTGATTTTCCTCACTAAGTCTCCATTTCTTAAGCAGTAAACAGGGCATGGAAATAATGCCTACATACCTTGTTTAAGCACTGGAAAGATGAACTGAAAACAATAGGCCTTTCTCATAAACACTGCACAAATACTGGTTGTCACTAATATAAGCAGCTGCACAGCCATTTACGGTACAAAGTTTTATGCGTGCCACTGGAGGAAAGCTTGGGTTATAAATGATATACCCGGTGGTAGTTCATAGGTGCCCCGAGGAACCGCATCATCCAGCTTGCAGGAATTTCGTACGAGGCTCTCCAGGTGGCGGGCTCTTCCTGACTCCGGGCCCACCCTGGCCCAGGTGGCTCTGCTTTCTCTGGGCTTCTAGGTTCTTCGTTCCTTGAGATGTTCTCCTCTTGGGTTGCTCCCACTTCTCAGATCTTTCTAATTATTTAGCCTCTGGCCAACTTACACTCTAGAAAGCATCAGTGGTTTTTGCCACCAGGATGCAGCCACTCCCCTTCTCCAGGCCCGCATTCCCAAGCAGCTGTCCCCCCGACCTATTACCCTCAGGGGCAACAACACATCCCCCTCAACAGAAACTCTTCAAGAATCTGGGTCACCCAGGCTTACCTTCAAAAACATTTTTGGTTTACCAGTTGTCCAGCCTGGAATACTACCTTCTACCCCCTCTATATGCCATGGACACGCACCCCAAATTCTAGCAAAGCAGAAGCAGCTCAGGGTGTACCCTACCCAGCTCTACCTCTAATAACTGTGCATCTTGGTAAGTTGCTTCACTGCTATTCCTTCATCTGTAACATAGGAAGAATAATAGTACCTACCTCATAGAGTTTCTGAGAGAATTCAATTAGAATGTGTGAATTGCTTAGAATAGTGCCTAGCACATAGTCTGCACTCAGTAAATGTTAGTTATTACTCCATCCTACATGGCTCAAGTCAAGAAGCCTCCCCAGGACAGCCAATTTCTCCCTCTGAGCGATTGTCAACACTCATGTGGGTATTGACTTTTTCCTAGCTTCATCCCTTTCACAAGCGTGCACTGAGTTCCCACAGAGATCAACAAAGCAGGGCCCTGGCCCCAAGGCTCTCCAACCTAATGGGGAGGAGGAAGAAACAGGTCATCAAATCCTGAGTGCAAGGACGGAGAGAGTGAGGGGCAGGGGTGGGGAGGGCTGGAGAAGCCCAGGGGTCAGCTGGGTTTGGTCAAGAAGACTTCCTAGAAGAAGAGCTAACTGAACACAGTCTTAAAACATGAATAAGTATTTGGCCAAGAAAGGGAATAGGGACTCCTCAGACAGAGGAGACAGCATGTGCTAAGGCTCTGGAGGAAGAAAAGGCCTGGCCCTTTGAGGAATTGCAAGTGATTCAGGGTGGCTTGAGCACAAAGGGGTAGGGTGAGGGGCTAGAGATAGGCTTGGAGGTAAACAGAAGACAGATCACAAAAGGCTTTCAATGCCCTGTTTAAAAGCTAGGACTTCTCAGTGCAACCTAGTATCCTGGACCATAGCCCGGAGCAGGAAAAGGACAATACTGGAAGAACTGGTGAAATCCGAATGAAGTCTGTAATTTAGCTAATGGTGTCATACAATGCTAATTCCTTGGTTTTAACAAACATACAGTGGTTATGTGAGACTAACATTAGAGGAAGCTGAGTATAGGATATATGGGAGTTCTCTGCAATATCTTTACAACTCTTCCGTAAATCAAAAATTATTTCAAAATGAACGTTTGGGGTTTTTTGGTTTGTTTGTTTGTTTTTTTTTTTTTGAAAGGCTAGGACTTTATCTTGGGAATAATGGGAAAACCACTGAAGGGTTTATAGCATGGAATAAGCATAAGCTCAAATATGAGCACTCTGGCTACAGCGAGAGGTTGAAGGGGGCAAACCTGAACCCAGAGAGAGACTCACCCATAATCCAGGAGGTTCTGAGGTTGGAGAGGAGTGAGCACCTCATCAGAATGTGGAGTTTAAGAAATTTGGTTTTTGGATACCTGGGTGGCTTATTCAGTTAAGCATCTGCCTTTGGCTCAGGTCATGATCCCAGGATCCTGGGATGGAGCCCCGCATCGGGCTCCCTGCTCAGCGGGGCATCTGCTTCTTCCTCTTCCTCTGCCCCTCCCCCTGCTCATGTGCTCAGTGGGGAGCCTGCTTCTCCCTCTGTCTGCAACTCCCCCTACTTGTGCTCTCTCATGCTGTCTCTCTGACAAATAAATAAAATCTTAAAAAGAAAAGAAATTTGGTTTTGATTGGATGAGAAGGTAAGGGGGTTGCTGAACCAAGACACTTGAGTTGCTGGTTTGCACAATGTGATCACCAGGATTCTTTGACTGCAAGTGACAGAAACACTGTAAGAGAAGAGGGCAAATGTATTAGCCACCCACTCACCCCTGCCCTGAAAACAAACTAAAGGGAAGCCAGAGGTGGAGCTGACTTCAGGAACAATTGGAACCTGGCCTCAGGCAACTTCAGGACACCCTCTTCCTCCTGGTGTCTTGGTGTCTATCCAATTGCAAAGAGCTCAGGACTCATATCTTTAAAGGCTTGTAACCTGCCGGGAAGGCATCAGGCTCAGGAAGAGTCCTCCCTGGGAACCCCATTTGGCTTCCTATAAACTTGGAACAGCCAACCTTCCTTCCCCCAAAGCCCCAAGGGCTTCTGAGGCCTAATGCTCTTAGCATTGATTGGCCCTCCTGGCCCTCCTGGACACACTGACTCATCACCACCCACTCACAACAGAGTTGCACACCTCTTCTGCTCCAACCCTCCCCAGAAGAGGGAATGTAAGAAGAAGACTTTGGGCTGCCTCTGCAGGGTTTTCTTCTTCCTCACCTCAGACCTGGCCCAGATGGAATGTCCACTCAGGCCTTCTCTGACTCTCTCCCCTTCCCCAGGAGTTACAACGAGGGGATAGGACAGGGATGTGGTCGGAGATAGAGAAGATGAGGATTGGGGATGAGAAATGTTAGGTTGTTGGGGGACATGTGTACAGGTCAGCTTAAATCATTCCTCAGAGATATCTCCCATCACAGTGAAGCAAAAGATACAGGCTCTGGAGTCAGACACACAGCCCTAAATCTCACTGACATTCACCAGCCATGCGACCTTGGGAAAGTTGCTAAAACTCTGTCCATCTTACTTTCCTCATCTGAAATGTGGTCATAGTAATCCTACCTGGAGTCTTGGGAGATTTTAGTTTCATTTACTCAATTAGTTAACTTAGCACAGTCGATGAGCACTGGGAAAAGGGAAAATGAACTTGTAGTTCATTCTGTTTGGCTTATTTGTGCAACTTTCTTGGTTTTGAAAGAATGGATGAGGTTGCATGGGTGAATAGATGGATGGATGGATGGATGGATGGATGGATGGATGACGGATAGATGGATGATTACACAAATGAATGATTATAGAGATGGTTGGATGGATGGATGGTTGGTGGTTGGATAGATGGATCATGTATGGTTGCATGGGTGTTTGGTGGTTGGATGGATGAATGGATAGGTGTTGAATGTATAGGTGGATGATGAATAGAGGGGAGGATGAATGGATGGATGGATAGATTGATGGATAGATGGTTGGATGGATGGATGGATGGATGGTTGGATGGACAGATGAATGTTTGGTGGTTGGATGAATGGGTAGGTGTTGGATGGATAAGCAGATGATGGATGGATGGAAGGATGGATGGTGGGTTAGATGGATGTTTACTTTGTTAGATGGATAAGTGGTTGCATGAGATACTGAAATGTGTAATATATATAGTCCTCGTCCTCACTAGGCTCACAGTTCCATGGAAAACAAAGAGACAGAAACAGATTATTACAACAGAGAGAGGCAGAAAATCCAGCCAGGGGAGTGCAGGGGTAGGGGCAACCAGGAGTTAGCCTGTCAGAAGAAGAGGAGAAATAATGATGGTAGCTCCTGCCCTCACGGAACTCACAATCTAATTAAATAATTAGCCACTTCAGATTCTTTTTTGAAACTGAGCCAGGTATAAATAAATCTCCAAACAGAACAGTTAAGTAAACAAGGTGCTCTTTAAAAGGCAGTGAGCTCCGATGTATAATAAATCCTGATTCAAAACATCATTTTCTCCTTGGAACAACCTCAGAGTTAATTCCCCAAATTTGCCAGAGCACACACATTTCTTTGTCCCTGCTGCTCAGCCTCACCTTCTCTCTGGTCCGCCTGCGCTACTGTGATAGGAAAATAAATACCCAAAGCGCTCTCCACCCAGTCAGCCTGCCTGCCGCAGTGTGTTTCAAGGGGAAACAGATCCAATCCTCACCCTGAGAACTCTGCACGCCTCCCCCGAACAGGCCATCAGAAACAGGGATCAAAGGGCCCCAAGCTTGTTTTCCCATTAGTGCTTTAGGTTTTAGTCTTAAATGGGAACTAGTTCATGGCATGAAATTTGAAAAATACCTGACCAAGAGTAATTGAAGGAGCCCCAGACTCAGCCCTGGTTCCAGCTCTGTCCATGGTCATTGTTCAGGCCACAGGGGGTGGCGGGGGGGGGGCTGGTGAATGAGGTCCCCATCTGTCAAACAAAAAGATCCAACAGAATGATTTCTGAGCTCTCAGTTCTGCTATTTTATGTATATATATATATATAGTAATATATAGTATATAGTATATTATTTATAATATTATATTAACATTAATAATTAATATATTATATTATATAAGTATATATAATATATATAATTATATATATATATATTACTATATATATAATAAACATTATATATATATTTTTTGTAGGTAAAAAATGAGGGGGTTTCAAGAGTTTTCAAAAGGGGCAAGCTCCTCCCTCTGTACTTAGCATCCCGACCCAGGAAGGTGACCGTGCAGCTCACAGCAGTGCTGCGGGGTTCAGATGTGAGCCCGTCCATGTGGACATTGACAAACTGTAAAGCTCTACACCAGTGAATGGGAAGATCCCTTCTTTCTGGACATTCAGAGGTATGAGCTGGGAAGAAGAAGCAAAAGTCACATGAGGCATCCACATGGAGGTGAACGCTGTCACACTAAGTCTGAAGGGCCTTAGATGTCCATTCCCCACCTTTGGGTGGGGAACCGACACCCAGAGAAGCACGGGGACCCCGCCTGGAACTAGAGCCAGGTCTCCTGGTGACCAAGACACTGCTCATCACAGGTGCAGGCCTGGCCAGAGTCTTAGGCCTCCAGGGTTTCAGATCTCAGGGTAAGGCAAGAGCAGATTCCAGACCTCTTCCAGCAGCTTCCCCAGGGGCATCTGCCACAGGGCATGAGGCCTGAGGTTTGCACAGGTGAGGACACCCACCTCCTCGGGCTGGTAACAATGGTGTTCCATCAGCAGCTGGGGAGTGGGTGGCCCGGGAAGGTGTTGCTTTCCACTGTGTGGTACTGGCACGCAGGGGAGGCTCCCGAGTTTTCCCAGCAAGGCAGGGAGAGGGAGTGGGTGTGGGGTCTTAGAGCCAACGGCAGTGGTCCAGAGTCACCCTCAACCACACTCTCAGGGCACAGAGCCAGGCTCCAGAGAGTACTTACGAGCTGGGTTGTGAAGCCAGGCGCCCGGTGCTCAAACCAAGTCCTGCCTCTTCCGTCCTACCTGTATGGCTGCAGAGATTTAATCTCCTTACACCACGGCTCCCTTGTATGTCAAAATGGTTTAATCGTGGTGTCTCCTTCAAACGGCTGTTGGGGGGATTACATGAGACAGGGGACAGAGGGTTGTCCTACCTCAGACTCCAAGATGAAGATTTGGACACAGGAGCTGTGTCAGGGAGGCCTCTGGGGAAAGCCCCTCGAGGGGTGTGGGAGGCAGGGCCGGGCAGAGAGAGGGCTTGGCCTGCTCTGCAGCTTCTGAGGCAGGGATCGCCCTGCCCCACGCCCCCCCCGCCCCCCCCACCCGAGTCCTCCCACACTGAGGCCAGGGGGCTACACCCAGGAAGGGCGGTTAGGCTGAGAACAATTCCAAGAGGCACCCAGCAGTGAGCTTTTAGCAGGCAACACTCCTGGAAACTGGGTATGAGGGCCTCGGTCCTGAAGGGGGACCTCAACAGTGCACTGCATCATCCCACTTAAAAGGGTTTAGGACTCAGTAAATATTAGCTCTTAATATCCTCCTCCTCATCATCATCACCACCTTGTTTAACCCTCAAAACCACCCTGGGAATTAATATCACTTTACACCTAAGGAAACTGGGGCTCAGAAATGTTAACTGACTTACCCAAAGATGCACAGCTTATGCGTGACAGAGCCAATACTGGAAAACCAGATCGGTCTGTGATGAGTGCTCATGACTCTTGACTCCAAGATGAGGGGCTGCACGTCCCAATCACCCTTCCTTTCAGAGCTGGACAGATGGCCACCCAGCTAGTCCATGAGCAGGAGTGGACGCCCACCAGGGCACCCAGATCCAGCACTGAGACCCCGTGATGGGGCTAAAGTCTGTCTCATCTCTCCAAAGCTTTTACTCATTCAGGTACTAGATCCTAAAATAGTCTAGCTCCCCATCACACATATTTCACCCGTAACTGTCCACTTCCAGGGTGAGAGAAGGGAGCCCCAGAGGTGGGGCCTTACAAGACCTAAGTCTCAGAAAGACACCCACAGCCCTGAAATGCTCTTGGCCAGATGCCTTCCCAGAGAGATGCTGCTCAGAGCCCGCCATGGGTCCCATGGCCTCAAGACGAAACCTGACCCCACCCCTGACTTACCCCTTCCCACTTTAGGCCTCCTTTCCATCATGCTGGCATGTTCCAATCCCTCCACACACCGTGTTTGTTCCCGCCTGCACCTCTGCATAGACTCTCTCCTCCTCTTGATGCTGGCCTTCCCTAAGTCCTCCCCAGGCTTCCTCCTATTCACCCCTGGAGACCCAGCTTAGATGTCAGCTTCCCCCACGAAGCCTTTGACCTCCAAAGCCCAGGTTAGGGGCCTTTCCTCAGTGTCCCCAGCACCCTGTGTTTGCCCCTCCCCCACCACCTTGGAACGTTGTAAGGTCAGGGACCCTGTCTTGTTCACTGCACCCAGCACAGCACTGGGCATGTAGCCTGTGATGAATAAATATTAAGTGAAAGAATGAATGAATGAATGAATGACATGATGGTATAATTCAACCCAGGCCCCCAGAGATGACCCAAAAAAGGAGAAAGCCCTTACCCCAAGTCTCATCCTGCCCCTCTGCCCCACATTACTCCAAAATCTGACATCCCTCTAGTGAACCCTCCCTAGCCCGACATAGTGAGAGCCAAATTGGCTCCCAGACAGGCACGTTGCCTTTGTCCTAAAATCATAGCCACGAAGGTCCTTAAAAACATACCGAAGCCAGATGAGGAAACTGAGACCCTGAGAGGCGACATAAGCTACCCCCACAGCTAGCTGATAGCCCAGCCTCACGGGCTGCCCCGGTCACCCATCCCTCCCGCGGCCTCAGTAAATGCACTCGGCTCTTTTTCACCATTGGGCTAACCCTGCAGCCCCGTTGGCCCCTCTCTCTGGGGGCAGCAAGTGGAGGACACATTTCTCCTCCCTGTCCCTGCCGCCAGCAGGACACTTGGAAGTTCTCCGGAGCGGGCAGGTCCCTTCCTCCCCCCTGCCCCTCTTGCCTCCCTGGCCACCAAGCTCTGCAGGGGCGGGACTGTGGGAGGCTAGCACCAGGGAGGCTGCAGGTTGGAAATAAATTCTAATCAAAGACAGAATCATTCTGCCTTCTCCCTCTGCTCCGAGGACAGCATTTTTGCTGGGTATTACTCATATGTTCGGAGAGAAATCTTCTGAGGTTTCTCAGAGCCAGAGGGGAACTTGCAGGGTTGGGAGGATAAAAATCTTTTCTCTTTCCCCCCAGGCTGGTTCTTGCTTTTATTATCTTCTCTCTCTGCCTCTCATTCCGGGCAGGACTTTGAGGGGACAGATTTCATTGGGCCCTTCTCCCCTGGTCTTCAAGGCACAGGACCCGGGGTGCTGACAGCTGACTGGAGGCCAGAGGCAGGGAGCTGCCACGGGGGTATGGAGGTGGTGGCCCCATGTGTTGGGAGGGGGAGACAGGAGGGGGCCCAGGGGATGGATTCTCCCATGCATTGAGGGCAGGGGCCACTAGCAAGGAAGGCACTAGAGAAAGGATAGCTTTTCCCAGAAGCAAGGATCAAAGCAGCTCAGAATCAGTGTTATTCTTGAGGACCTTAATTCCTGCCCATCCTTCGTCACAAGCGCACCTCGGTCCTATCCCTGTCCCCAGATGCACCCACAATCCAACCACCCCTCTCTCTTCTCACAGCTGAGAAGCACCTCTGTTCTGGCAGACATTGTCTCCTCCTCAGATCACCATGGTGGCCCCCCATCCCAGCACCGCCCCCGCCCCGCTTCCAGTCTTTCCCACCCTACCCCAGTCCCCTCTTCCACCCAGCATGAGCTGGGCCACATCACTGCCCCTCTTTCCACTGAGACCAGAGTCGAACCCCAGCCACGGCCAACGGGGGCTCCTGTGCCCTCTCAGACCACCCCGGCTTTCTCCCTGTCCCTGGACCATGGCAGCTCTCCTCCATAGGTCTTGTCACAAACGCCATTTCCTCAGAGGGGCTTTCCCCATCCACCCCCCACCCGCGTCACCCCTGCCACGTGATCCCCCCTTCATCTCTGGGCTAACCACTTTGTCTCGGAGCTGATGTGGTGCAACCGAAGCCCAAACGACTTCTCCCCGAGCTCCCTCCCCTGGCAGGAGCTGGGGAAAAAGATACCTCTCACGTGAGATTTGGAAGCCAGGAGTGAAGCAGCAGCTTCTTTGTGTGTATCACGCTCTGAAGGCCAGGGGCAGGGTGCACCCTGGTCCCCCATCTCCTGCCCACCCTGTTAGCAAGGGGTAGCACCCGGACCCTGCAGCCACTCCAGCTCTCCCAGATCTCCCCTCAGCCTCTCTGAGTCCCGGGTGGGTATGTGCTCCGCCCTGTGGTGAAAGGGGCCGGCTTGTCCGGGAGCTCACCCCAGCATAGGTTGGAGGTGGGAGGAGTCCCATGAGGGTCCTAGTTCATCCCTCCCCAAGCCCGCATGCAGCTCTCCTTCCCACCTGCCAGCCTGACCAGCCTAGAGCGATTCACACCTAAGCCCAGATGGGGGGGCTGCAGCCTGCCCACCAGGCCCCACACTTGCACGAGGTCTAACCCCTATAGTAAAGCCTTCTTCTGTACCATTCGTAATGATGCTGCTTGATGAAATGATGAAAGCCCGAAGGACATTATCTCCATTTTAGCCCTTGTCAGTGCTGAAGTTTAGTTTAGTTATAATATGTTCCTTTCTTTCTCACCACACTACCCGGAAAGATTCTGGAAGGCTGGGATCCTGTTCATCTTTTCACGGCAGCTGCATCCACAGTGCCTGGAACAGAATCTGGCACATAGCAGATGCTCAGTGGTTACTGAGGGGTGGACTAGCTACCATTAGCTGGCAGGACTTGGGGAGTAAGAAGGTGCTATAGACATAAAAGGATGAGGGGCCAGTAAACACCTAGTGTATGCCCAGCACCAAAGGGACCCTTCCCTTCCTCCTCAAACTGCATCCCACCCAAAGCTCTCTCCCACCCCAACAGCACCCCTCCCCCTCACCGCCCACCTTCTCCAAAGAATGGCCAAGGCCCGCCACCTCTTTACTTTTTTAAAAAGTATTTATTTATTTACCAGAGAGAGCAAGCACAAGAGAGAGAATACAAGCAGAGGGAGAAGTAGGCTCCCCACTGAGCAGGAGCCCGATGCGGGACTCGATCTCAGGACCCTGGAATCATGACCTGAGCTGAAGGCAGAGGCTTAAACAACTGAGCCACCCAGGTGTCCCTCCACCTTGTGCTCACAGACGTAGCCATACCCGAGGCCACCCGTGCCAGGGGACCACCAAGCCTTGGATCTCCTCTGATGCTACTGACCACCGTCCTTTCCTGGTCTGGTCCCTGCCGGTTCTGCTCCCACCTCTCAGAGCATGCCCGGTCTTCCCATGGGCTGCTGCCTGGATTCTGTCCTCTCTCTTCTCTTCCTCACCCCACGTGTCTGTGGCCCCAGCCCCTCGCCCCAGCCCAGGCAAGAACATCATCTGACCCATCACCACCAAAGTCATAACCTCAAACCCACAAGTCCCAGTTCAGGAAGTGCCCTGATGCCCCCATGTCCAATGGCCTGGGAGAGTTGTGACATACTGACACGGCACTTGGACCCAGAAACACCAAAGTGGGAGTAGCCAATTGTTAAGTGTATGCTTTTTATTATCAAGTACCAGTCCCAGCCCGCCTTGCTGACTCAGAGCCCGCGTGACCGAGCCACGCGAACAGACCCTCGGGGGGAGGTGGGGAATGCCTAAAACCACGCACCAGACGTGTCCACTGAGCACAAGTCACCCACAGCACCCTGCTTCAAGCACAGGCCTCAGCACATGGGTAGGACTTAATAAACACGTGCTGAATTAGTGCATGGGTGGATTGGGGTGGGGGGAGGGTAAGCGCTGATTCAAAACCCAAGCAAGGGGGTTGGAGTCCTTGATGGGAGGCCAAAGCACCCCTTCAGGAGAGGAACACAGGGATGCAGGGGTGGATGACACAAATCTGCGAGGAGGGGCAACCAGGGATGGTAGCTGAGACTCTGGAGGACGCTGGTGTGGGCAAAATCTTCACCCTCACCTTATAAGATTCTCTGCAAGGCCCTGTGTAATTAGGCCCCGGGAAGGACGAACCAGTCTCAGGCCCCTCTGACACCGAGTCACGGCCAGCCCACTCTGAATGCTCCCTGGATCTCCAGCCACCTGCACCTCTGCCTCTGCAGGGGGAACGTCTGCCGAGCTGTAGAGCCCCTGGCGTAACTCTCACACCTACATGGCGTCTGACAGTTTGCAATGACCTAGTGTACATCATCCAGGTAGGTACTCCTATCTCCATTTCACAGATAAGGAAACTGAGTCTCAGAGAGGTTAAGTGACTTGCCCAAGAGCTAACAAGAGGTTTGGTGTGATCTGAACCCAGGCCCATCTGGCTAGAACCTCACCCTCCCCACTCCAGCCTGCTATCTTTTGAAGACAGCTGGCCCCAGACTTGGCCCCAGTTGCAGTGCACCCCAGAAGTGCACAGGAGAGACTGGAAAATGCAGTCGATGCACACATCCGGTGTCCCGCACCCGGGACATCTGGGCAGGATTGGTGTTGAATCATGCAGTCAATAGGGCACCGTGAATGCGCTTATCAGATGCATGATGGTGATGATAAATGTTGCCAGGTTGGTGGGGGTTGTCACAGGAACATGTTAACACCCCTCAGCCCATTTACACAAGCTGGATTTTCAACCCAATTAGTTGCCATCCAGCAAGAATCAGGGCTCTGGAAACAGATGGATTTGACAGGTAGGGAGTAGGGCTAGAGGAATCAGGGAAGAGCAGGGAGCAGAGCCAGGAAAGGCAGCAGAGTAGAAACAGGGGCTGGGGCTGGGGGAGGGCCAGTGTGCCGGGAAGGAGGAGGCATGCCAGGAACCAGCCAAAGTTTACGAGCCAGTGATTCCCATTTGACTGAGGCCCCACCACTGGTCAAAGGAATCTCAGGGGTGATGATAATGGCCATAGTGGTACCCAGTGTGCAGCCCCTCACCCCCAAGGCTCCAGTTCGGTGCCAGACCCCTCCTCTCTGTAGCCACAGAGGTCTGAACTCACCTGCCACCTCAGTGTTTGGTTACCTGTCTGCCTCCCAGACCACAAAGTGATTTAAAACCAGGCAGTCTGACCCCAAAGGTCTAATTACTTACCCACTATTATACTGCTTGACAGTGGATGGTTGGATGAACGGATGCTTAGACGGCTGGATGGATGGATGGATGGATAGATCATGGATGGATAGATGGATGGAGGGAGGGATGGAAGGATGGATGGATAGATAGACCATGGATGGATGGATGGATGGATGGATGGATGGATCATGGATGGATAGATGGATGGAGGGAGGGATGGAAGGATGGATGGATAGATAGACCATGGATGGATGGATGGATGGATGGATGGATCATGGATGAATGGATAGAGGGATGGAGGGAAGGATAGATCGTGGATGGATAGATGGATGGAGGGATGGATGGATGGATAGATGATAGAGGGATAGATGGACAGATGGAGGGATGGTGGATGGATGGATTTAAAAAATAGGAGGTGAGAGGTGGTAAGATGTTGCAATGATGGCAGTTATGGTCATTTAAAGTCATATCCCAAGAGGGATTAGGAGAAAACTGAATCAAGGTCTAGCATAGACCCTTGGGTCTATGACCAAAAGCCCAGAACTCATGCCATCCTCAGTAGAAGGGCCTGAAGGGATCTATGGGTCTTTGCTCTCTAAAGGCGAAGACATCCTTTAGCACCCCTGGTCTACACCAGGACACAGGACAGTGCCCAGATAGAGCCGTGCACATCAGCCAGACCTCACAAAACTCCAACCAAATTTGACAAGGAGTAATATTTGAACACCTACTGTGTGCTCGGCACAGTCTTCTGCTGACCAGCTGGCCAGGTGGTTGGCTCCCTCCTTCTGGCTAGCTGGCAGCCTGGGCTTGGCCAGGCAGCTCACAGAGCCCATATCAGCTTACACAGCAGTTGGTGTTTCCTTCACTGTAAATGCCCTTGTCTCCCTGGATGGAGGGAGAGTGTGATGATGACTGGGGTGGTCAGAATGATTTAGTTTCAGCTCTGATGAGCCCTGCCTGGGGAATTCTCATTGTCATCAGGTGGTGACAGTTTATGGTTGTGGGTATTTGAATAGCTCAGCTCCTTGTTTCGCTAGGCATCATAAAAAATTATTAACCAAGCAGATGAGAGACAAAAGGGACAGCCTGATCTGTTTGGGGAAAGCTTACCTGGGAACTGCTGACCCAGGCAGAGGAAAAATATTGACATGAGTGTGTTCTCAGGGCATCCCAGTTTTGTTAACTATGGAGGTGACGCCCTATGGTCACCCCTCTTGAATCCAAAAAGAAAGCGTTCCTGAGTCTGTCCCCCAACTATTGTGGTTTTGGGGGAAAGAGCTTATCCTCTAGTGATAATAAAAGTAGTGCACCCTCATTGTAAAATATTTAGAGAATTCGGGGAAGTAGACAAAAGGGAAGTAAAAGTCCTCCATCAAGCCTCATCCCAAAGAAAACAGCATTTATCTTTTCTTCCATCTTTTTATTTATCTTCTGCATATTTGCAATAGCTGAGATGCTCATAATATAATAACCATAGTTATATCTTAATATATGACAGGTGTTGTTCTAAGCGCTTTATGTGTATTAATTCATCTAATCCTCTCAACGGTTCTCCGAGGTAGGACTATTAGTAAAGACCTGATTTACAGACGAGGCACCTGAGGCACCAAGAGGCTAGCTCGCCTGAGCTCACAGCCACTAAGGGGCAGAGCTGGTTTCAAACAGTTCCACAACACTGTTCTATTGTGGGTCCAATCTATATTCTCCTTTTTGCCTTGAGCATTATGACCAACGTGCTTTCCCATGTCAGCACACAAACTGCAGAAACATCGTTTTTAATGGTTGCTAAATATTCCAAGTGGATGGACTACAGTTTACTTAGTCACCCTCCTATTTTGGATCTCTCTTTCCTGAATGGTGGAGGTCCCTACGGCATCAGCAGCACCGTGAAGAACGCCACTGCATCCGCTTCGAGAATGGACTCACACACCCACCCCATGGCCATCACACAAAGCTGGCCCTGACTCCGCACTGAGGACTTAACAGCAGGCACTCCTAGCCCCCGGCTCCCCGTCCCACTCCACCCCCCGACGGAAAGTCTGGAATCGGAACTCTGAGGTGGCTCCCACCCTGGACCAAATATATCACAAATATATCCACGCCTGCCAGACGGAGTGGGCAGCGCACCTGTCCCGCCGGCCACCTGGGCTATACACCTCATCTCTTCCAGCCTGCTTTCTGCCTTATAAAACAGAAACACCAATGTCAACCCTGCCTACCTCGAATGACAAATTCTCTGCAAGAATCAGATGACATAATTGCCATAAAAAGGCTTTGGAAACTGAAAAAGAGCTTTACATATTCAAGAGATTGTTATTATTATAACATTAATTCAACGACATTCCCTGGGGAGCTGCTACATGCCAGGCATTTGTGTGATGCCCTGGGGAAACAGGAGAGCCCCCAGTGCCACCCAAGAGGGAAACACGATCTGACGGAGGAGGACAGACCAGCAATAACACACAGAAGGACAAGTGATTGAACAGAGGGAAGCATGGGCACTGCAGGAGCCTAAGTGAGGGAGCTAATTCAGGGGGAGGAGTCTCAGGGAAGGCTTCCTGGAGGAGGTGCCATCTCAGCTGAAACCTGGAGGATGAGCAGGATTTGGCTGGACAGAAAGGGGTGGCAGACTGAGAGAACAGCGTATGCAAAAGTGCGGAGGCATAAAAAGCATGACATTCTGGAAGGAAAGCATGACCAGGGCATAGCAGGTTTATAGAGAAGTGGAAAGAAGGGCAGCTTACGGTGTAGACACACCCCCATCTGCTCTTTTAACTGCCAGTGATTCCCTAGCTATTTAGGGAATGAGGAGGGGGCACACACCCCCTCCCCAGGAAGGCAACCTCGGCAGGCACGCTCAAGGCTGACAGAGCAGCTTCGCCCACTTTACAGCCTAAGGGCAGCACGGCATTATGGGAAGGAACCCGGGAAATGGGTGGGTGGGGTTGTGCTTCATAGACCCAGGGCAGTCTTTAAAGGCTAGCCCCTAAGCCTCTGCCCACCCTTGGCCCTGCTTCCTTCCTCCTGCTGAGGGAGGAGGGAACTGAAGCACGAGAAGTCAAGTGACTTGCCCACCGTCTCCTTCTGGTTAGTGGAAAAGGCTCTTAAACAGACTCCAATTCAGGATTCCTCCACCCCAGCACATTTGGGGCTGGATAATTCTGTGTTGCAGGGGCTGACCTGGGCCCTGTTCAGCAGCGTCCCAGGCCTCCACCCACCAGATGCCAGGAGGAGGAAGGCTCCCTTGCACCCCACCAGGGCTACCCCAAAGCTCAGACTCGATGGATCCCCAGGAAGCTCAGGGAAAGAACCTACTAGGTTCTCGATATTCTACCTTTGTCATCACCTTTAAATCTTCCCAGCGATCCTCTGAAGCCTGGATTCATGGTCCCATTTCACAGATGACGGTCAGAGAAGTGAAGGGATAGGCCCAAGCCACTTGTGGAAAGTGTGCTTGGGGCTCAGGTTAATGTCAGCATCGGAGAGGCTAGGTTGGAATAACTGGTCTGCAACCTCCCCACTGGTTCCCTGGGACGGATTTCTACTTCTTTAAATCTCCATTTTACACCTGTCCGTACAGTAAGAACTGTTCCACTAGCTTTGAGGGTTGCCATGAGGCCTGGCTGAGATGCATTCTGAAAGCATGTAGTGTGTAGACAGAACAGCCGCTACGGTAGTTCCCAAACACTGTGTCTGACGCTCCCACATGTCCTGCAGGCACCCATGTCCCTGAGGCCAGGACTAGGGTCGAGTTAAATTTGAAATCTCTCCGCATTCATCAGAGGAGTAGATAAGCCCTATCCCAGGCACTAGACACACTGCTGAGCTGACAGACTGGCAGGTTTGGTCACAGTCCAAGATGCCAGTCCTTTCCAGCTCAGATGGCACTCCGGGGAGACCCGTGACCCTCAGAGCATCTCAGAAAAACCTCAGGGTCCCTTTCTGCCAGTGGTAGGAACCTAGTGAGGTTCCAGTTGCCCAAAGAAACCACCCAGGGGCTTTCCTGGGGCCTCAGCCAGAAAGCAAAGAGGTGAAGGTCCTGCTGTGTGTTTCCAAACAAGACCCTCAACCTTTCTGTGCCCCAATGTCTTCTCAGTTGCAGGAGGCTTAAGGGAGCCCACCAAAGTCCATGGAGTGTCTATGTATTTCCTTCTCCACAAACATTTATTTTGACATTGCTCTAGACGTTGGGGAGACAGCTGAAAGCAAGACATTGCCCTCGGGAAGCTTCCGCCCTCTCTTTCATCCTATTTCTCTGTTAAATGGAGATCATAATAGTGCCCACCTCATGGAGTTGTGAGGATTCAATAAATTCATATATGTAAAGAGCTTAGTACAGGGCCTGGCACTTAGGAAGTGCCCCCACAAGGGGCGCCTGGGTGGCTCAGTCGGTTAAGCATCCGACTTCGGCTCAGGTCATGATCCCAGGATCCTGAGATCCAGCACGGTGTGCACAGGACACCCCCCACCACCACCACCACCACACGACTCCCTGCTCAGTGTGGAGCCTGCTTCCCTCTCTCCTCCTCTGCCCCTCCCTGCCCCTCTCATGCTCTCTCTTGCTCTCTTTCAAATAAATAAATAAAATCTTAAAAAAAAGAAGTGCCCCACAAACCCTGTTATTAGCAGCAGTTATCTGTGCCTGGGTTTTAACGATTGGACGAGCTACTGTAAGTACAGCATTTATGGTGACATGGGCAGGCAGCAAGTATGAAAATAACAACAGCTATTTCCTCAAATGTGAGCCGGTATCATCAGCCCATTTTAGGGAGGAGGGAACTGAAGCACGAGAAGTCAGGTGACTTGCCCACCGTCTCCTTCTGGTTAGTGGAAAGGGCTCTTAAACAGACTCCAATTCAGGATTCCTCGACCCCAGCACATTTGGGGCTGGATAATTCTGTGTTGCGGGGGCTGACCTGGGCCCTGTTCAGCAGCATCCCAGGCCTCCACCCACCAGATGCTAGGAGCTCTACCCTCCTCCCGGCGTCTGGACAACCAGAAGTGTCTCCAGACAGAGCCAAATGTAGCCTGGAAGGCAAAGTTAGCCCCTGTGGGGAAGCTACTCTAAAGCAACCATTGAGCTCAGATGCAAGGACTTTCAGGATCGGACCCGAAGCCCCCTCTGCAACCCTGCCGGCACCACCAGAAATGCCTTGTTCAGCCACTACCCAGAGGCCAGACCCTCTCTCAAGCAAACCCCCAGCTTGCTACCCTCTGTCCTTCTGCTCCGTCCTCCCTACACCCAGACTGCCTTTCCCATCCCCACCTCCACCTCCAAGGCCCTGCCCAAGCCCACCGGCTCCCTGAATGGCCCCCCAGCCTAGAACTCGCTGTTTCCCCGCCTAGCTCTCCACCTGGTATCTTAACCAGTCACGAGCCGGTCTGTCTGACCTTGCCTGCTTCCGGTCCCCGCGCCCCACCCTCAGCTCCAGACAGAAGAAACCTGAGGGCAGGGGCTGTGCCTGACTCACCCCTGTGTCCCCAGCACCCCGAACGGGGGTGGGGGGCGGCACACCAGGCTGGCTCCCTGCCCTGTGCCCCAGCCGACTCCGCGTGCTGGGAAAACGCCCTCGGCCTGGGGAGGCAACTTGGCATCCCACTCCGGACGGGTTAAGGATTAAGAGTGTGAGCCACACTGGGGCTGTTTCCACCTCCGCTCCTTCTGAGGACGGACTGAGGACAGGTCCCGCAAACCCTGCAGCCGTCGGTGTCTCCATAGGTAAAATGGGCGATGATTTCCAGTGACCCCGATCGATAGGATTGCTGGGAGCACTCCTCATCCAGTGCTCTCCCTGGTTCCAGGACAAAGATTTCCCGGGGGAAGGTGGGAGAAGGTGGGAAGCTCCTGCCCCGAGCCCCTGGGAGGCCTGACATTTGAACTTCTCGGGATCGGGAGGGCAGGGGCTCCTCCCAACCGGGATATGGAGAGGTCGCGGGGCCCCGGAGGGCGGAGGCGGGCGGGAGGCCGCCGGGGAGGCCTCCAGACGCAGTAAATAATTCATACAGATGAACTGGAGATAAGTGCGGCTTCGCCGGGGATCGAGTTCAGGTCGGAGGAAGCGCAGACGGCGGCGGGGGGTCTGTGGTCCCCCCAGTCCGCGAGGGGAGCGCGAACGCGGCCCCAGGTGCCGGCTCCGGCGGCTGCCCGCGGCGGGCGGGAACTCCCCGGAACGGCCCGGCTGGGCACCCAGCCCCGCCCGCCGCCTCCGCCCCGCCGTCCCCATGGCAACCGCTGGCCACGTCCAGGGTTCACGGCCCCGCGGGATCCTCAGCCTCCCCACCCCCCTCCCCACTGCGCGCCGGGCGCGGGCCTAGCCCGACCCCCTCCTTATCCAGGAGCGGTTGAAAGCTGGGACTCTTGGGGTCGGCGCCCCTAGGGCTCAGTCCCAGCTCCATGACTTTCTGGCTGTGCCACTGCAGGCAGAAGACGCCAGGGCTCTGTGCCTCGGTTTCCCTTATCTGTAAAATGGGGATAATAATCATAGTAACTATCTCCTTGGGTTGTGAACATTAAATGAATTAAATGCGAAGAGTGTGGAACGGTTACTGGTGCACAGTGAGCACCTCATAAATACTGTTTTCCACATGGGGAAAGGGAGCCCCAGAGGGGCAAAAGACCTGCTCACGGTGAGGGTCTCATGTGGCACATTTGGGATTGGAACGCAGTCATCAGTCCTTTCTCAGACACCCACCACGTGTGCTGGGCGCCTGCTTTGGGGGTTCCCCAAGGGTTTCCTAAGCTTCCTGTGACACCACCGCCCCCCTTCCCAACTTCTTGAAGCTGCGCTGTCCTCAAAGGGTCATTGACCAGACAGTGAGGTCCCTGAAGGCCAGAGGACGCCTTGCGCTGGCCAGCCCTGCCTCCCCAGTGCCAGCCAAGCCCAATACCCACCCCACCCCACCCCCATCCCTGGCTGATGAGTCCTTAAAGGAACAGGGATTTAGTTCATTAATTAGGTCATTTCCTCTGCCCCAACACCCTCCCAGACTGAGCCCCTTAAGGCCTTGGCCACCAGCTCTCTGCTTTCCAGGACACCCCTTTCCCTGACAACTTCCTGCCAACCCCGCCTGACCCCCATCTGCCCAGCCCCCATTGCCATTCTGTTAGGATTTCCCATGGCACATTTCCCAGATCCTTCTCCTCCCTTTGGCCGTCCTCCCTGACCTCCCTTTCCCTCTCGTGACCCTTTGTCCTCAAACAGCTGTTTCTGGGTCAAGGACCTTCCTCCAGGCCCGTGGGCGTGCAGAGCCCCGGGTTAAGGACAAACCCTCCAATGTGAGAGGTGACAAGATAAATCAAGTCTTCCTCCCAGAGTGAGGGGGTGGTGGGGCCCGAGGTGGGGCTGTCTGTCCAGGACTTTGGCTTGCGCTGGAGAAGGGTTTGGGGCCCATAGGCATGGGCTCTCGGTCCCTAGAGGCCACCCCACCAGGTCCAGCACAGCTGCCAGGTTTCCCCGGATACAGCCCGGTCCTCGGATTTATTTTTGCATATGGTTTGGGAGAATCTCTGTTGCTGGAATAACGACAACCGTTTTTTTTTTTTTCCTTCTGCTTCCCTCCAATAGGCAGATTTTATAAACCAGAGCAGCTGCCTGAGGTTTCCAAGAGAAAATTCTGCACAGTTTCTAACCAGGGTGACAGTTCCCCTCCACAGGAAGTTGCTTTTATTAAGGTTGTTGGGTTTTTGTGTGCGTTTTTTTAATCTATTTTTTTTGTAAGGCTCCATCTATCGGTCATCAGGCAGCACCTTGGGCCTTGTGGGCATTTTTGGTTTTTTCCCATTTGCCTGGAATTCATGATTACATCTAAACCACAGTGAGCTTGCCCAACACAGGGCAAAGTTGAACAGCAAAAAGTGGGTCATTCACATGACCTGAGCAGAAAAATCCCAAGTAATTTATGGAGATACTCCCCCACCAAAATAACTCCCCACACCTTAAGTGGGCTACACATGATGGTTTCCTTCCAAAGAGGACAGTATGAAAGAAGGTGGGGGAGTAACCTCTCAGTGGAGTCTCCTGACCAATGCCACCTCTGTCGAGTGCTCAAGGTCAGCAGCAACAGTGATAAGTCATGTTGATAGCATGTATTCTTGATATGATGTAATGAGAAGGGCAGTTTACCCCCACAGTCTTCCTCCCAAAACCCATAATCCCAGATGAACCATGAGAAAAACATGAGATAAACCCCAGCTGAGGGACCATCTACCAAATACCTGACCAGTACTCCATCAAAAACAAGGGAAGTCTGAGAAATTATCACGGCCCAGAGGAGCTTAAGGAGATTCGATGACTAATTGGAATGTGGTGTCCTGGATGGGATCCTGCAACAGAAAAGAGACATTAGGCAAACAAGGAATGAAATCCAAATGAGCTGTGGAGTTTCATTAATAGTGGTGTACCAGTGTTGGTTCCTTAATTGTGAAAAATGTACCATAGTGGGGTGCCTGGGTGGCTCAGTCAGTTAAGTGTCTGACTCTTGGTTTTGGCTCGGGTCATGATCTCAGGGCCCTGGGATCAAGCCCGGAGTTGGGCTCTGCACTCAGTGATCCTCTCTTCCTCTCCCTCCCCCTCTACCCCTCTCCTTGCTCTTGCAGGTGCTCTCTCTCTCTCTCTCTCTCTCTTAAATAAATAGATAAAATTTTAAAAAAGAAAAATGTACCATCATAGTAATATCAGATGTTAACAATAGGAGAAACTGAGTCAGAGGTACTGACAACTCCATGCTATTCGCACAACTTTTCTGTGAACCTAAAACTATTCTAAAGTAAAAATTTATTTTTTGAAAAGTGGGATTCAGGCAACCCCCAAAACCCAGTTCTCTTTGGTTCCCTCTTTTTGCCTGAACCACGGGTCCAAGCTGCTGACTTTGATGGTACCCCAGCCCAACCTCATTTCCACAGAACTGTCATCCTTTTCAAGCCCAAGGAAATCTCCCACTTCCTCATGGCTGTATACTCAGTGTCTGGCCCATAGCGGGTGCTAAGTTGGTATTTGTCAAATGAATGAAACTGGAGGACTAGTCAAAGGAGAAGATCCCAGCAGAGAGCCACGCTCTTCCCTTTCCAGGGCAAGAAGTCAGTACCTGCGAGTCCCCATCCGGAGAGGGAAGACTTCTGGCAATGTGGTTAGAAGTGGGTAGGAGACTTCTCTTAACAGGGCCTTTGGAATAAAAAAAAAAAAAAATTAAAAAAAAAAAAAAACAGGGCCTTTGGAGAACAAGCATTCAGATTTATCAGGGGTTTTGAGGAGCTGATGATGAAAATAGGCAAGAGGACTCCTCCAAGCCGCTCCCCATCCCCCCAACTCCCCAACCCCGCAGTGGTGCCTCCGTTGCCCCTCGGTACCCCCAGTGGGTACTTCTACAAAGACACTTCATGCAACAAGATCTGTTTGCTGAAAGTCCATTGCCAGGCACATAGTAGGCATTTCATACATGGTTCACTGATGGCTACCATTTATTATGCACCAGGCTCTAAGCAGGAGAGAGGAAGGAGTTCCTATTTAATCCTTTAATCCAGTGATGTTCAAGTCTCTTTCTTTTAAAACTCAATTTGCCAATTTCCCCCTTAGAGGTGCTTTTTGATATTACTCCAGGCTGTCAACCTGGACAGGCCACGGAAGCAGAATCCAGGGAGATGGATGCTTATTACAAGCATTCAATTAGTGAAGTTTGAACAATGCAGCCCTGGCTGCTGGATCGATGCATGGAGCCTTACAGACAGCCTCCCCACGCCCCAGACTTGCAATGGCCTTTTCCATATTTATTGCCACCTAACCAGATACTTCAAACATATTCTGCACTTGGTATAATTTGATATCTGCCCAGTCCCCAAAGTGCCTTCTCAACAAATATTTACCCCGATGTTGGCGTATATTTAAAAGATTGATATTCCCTTTTGCTGAATGGAGTCCTCGGGAAAGGCCGACTCTGTCTTCCCAGGCAGAGGATCCTGCCTTGGCTGACGGGGTGGCCTCTAACAAGAACATTTGAATACATCACTTATTAAAATGGACCCACAGCCTTGGCAGAGCGCCCCCGTGCTCCCCCCTTCCCAGCAGAGGGCAGCTCCCGGCCTTCGCTGACACATCCAAGCCCTGCCTCCTGACCGCTTCTGTTGTGTAGAGTGGCAGAGAGCATAACCTCCAAACAATGAACCAACTGAAGTGTCCTTAAGGCTGAAGGACAATGGCTGCAGCTGGGACTGAGCCTGGGTCTGGGGTCTGATGATTCTGCACCCCTCCACCCCCAACCCCCCCAGCCAGAGCACAGGCTCTGGGTTCTACTCCTGCCAACTTACTAGCCCAGCGACCTTATGCAAGTTACTTCACATCCCTGGGCCCTGGTTTCTCCTGCACAGTCAGGATAAGAATAATACCCACTTCCTGGGGCTATTGTGAGCCTGGTGTACAGTAAAAGCTCAATTAATGTGGTTGTTTTGTGGTCCTTTTAGCCCTTCTGGGGCATCAATTTCTTCACCTACCGGAGAGTTGATCGTTGTAGGTTGCCAGGTCGATGATGCGGGAGAAGAGAAGGGCGGCACGGCATTGAGCAGGTAAGCGGTAGTTACTCCTGGTACGGACTGAGATGTGCCTTCGGAAAGAATCTTTTCATTCGGCTCCCACCCCTCCTGGCAGACTGAGGCCGAGCAGAAGGTGGGCCCTGCCCCTAACTCCCAGGGCGGCACACCTCCACGGTCTCATGGGAAAAGAACAGGGGGAAAGAGAGTTGGGAATCTGTGGTGCCTAAAGGCCCATCAGCTCCAAAACACTGGGATTCTCTGGGCTTGGCAGGACAGCGTCATGCGCCTAGGAAAATCAAGCTGCCATCCCATCCCCTATCATCCTGCTGGCACCACCAGCTCCCACTTGCCCACCATTCCTACTAATGGCTGATAGCATGTCCAGCCTCTCTGCTGGGCCCTCCTGAGGCTCAAGACCCCCACTGCCTGGGAAGGGGGATGAGACATGACCTCTTCCCCCACAGGCCTCTGGAGCCCCTCTTCCCTTCCCCCCCCCCACACCGCCACCACCCTGGGGCCTGTCTTACCTGATGTCTGAGTCACAATCAGGCTCCTGTCACTGTGAGTTGTGTTGTGACTCCCTGGCTGACAGTTTTACAACAAACACATTAAAAGCTCCCGGCACTGAGGCTCCTGGATGCAGAACAGCCACCAAGAAAACTTCTCCAGGCCCTTCTCCAGCCAAAACCCTTCTCCTGCCCCTCCCCCCACAGGGACCTGCTCCACCACCATTAACTGCCCCACGGGGGGTGGGGGGGAGGGGCGCCTGATATTTTTTTTTTATAATGAGCCTTTTCAAGTGGTGATTTCGGGAAGCCTGAGACCTACCAGGCTGCGGGCCCCAGAAGACAGGGCCCAACCCTCCTTATACAGTGACCTGTGAACTCTGCAATGGCCTGTGAATGCTGGAAGTTGAAGGTGCAGGGGAAAGGGTGTCGCTGCCCCTCAGCCTTGCCTTTGAGGACAGATGGCCCTTGGTGAAGCATTCTGTGGGCCTATGGAGGCCTAAGACCGAGTGGTACCTCCTGCTGGGTGTGGTGTTAAACCTCCCACAACTCCAGGAGGCAGGTGCAGCATGATCCCCACCTTACAGATTTGGAAACTGAGGCTTCAAGTAGCAAGGCGACTTGCTCAAGTCCATACGGTTCGGAAGTGAAGGAGCTGGGATTTTAATCCAAGTCTGCCAGCCTCTAAACACTGCTCTTAACAAGACTGCCTGCCTCCCAACCCCCCGGGACCCCCTTCTCTCCACACCCCACAAGGGATGGCGGAAACCACAGGGAAGCAGGGAGAGCCCTAAGCAAGTCCAAATGGAATGAACTCTCCCTCGGGCAATGGCTCTGCCAGTCTACCGTCTTTCCTGCCACCTGAGCCCAACCCACAGGGCCCTCCACACCGCCTGGCTGCCTCGCAGACCAAAGCTATGGGTCCCTCTTTCCTATCTGCAGCCAGCAGACAAAAAGCAAGTCCCCTGAACCGAAGCAGAGACAAGAGAGGAGTGAGACACAGGGACAGTTCTTTTATTGTACATTTGGAGAAAGAGCCCTGTGTGCTGGTTACAGGTGCAACATCCAGAATATCGAATTAAGAAAAGAGGGAACAGGGAAGGGAAGAAACCTCTTGAGGTCCAAAGTTGCAAACAAAAAATGGTAAAAGATTTCCTCACGCAAGAGGCGGTTTTTTTTTTTTTTTTTTTGCAAATACCATGCAAAACAGGCAGCTGGTGTGCCTTAAGAGAACCCCTATAAATAACAGAAAAGACACTCCAAGCATTCCTTTACGTGGACTCAGAGCACAGGGAAAAAGAAAAGAAACCAAAATGCCTTTTGGCATTTCAAGATATTTGGCACTCTTGTGATTACATTTTTTTACAGCCCATTAAAGAGAATAAACTGACACAATATTAGAGAAAAAAAACAGGCTCCTCACACAACAGACTGCAGAAAGGTTAGAAAAAGCTCAAGCATTTTTTTTCTTTGTTTTTGTGGGGTTTTTTTCCTGACATATAAAATGTGTCCGTTTGCATTAACTTGGGCAAATAGCTTGCAGCAACAAAGAAACACAAGCTTTACAAGTCATTTTTAAATAAAACAAGGATTCTTCCTATGTATCATTCCTTAGAAAAGTTCTCTTCTTGTTTTAAATACATTCCTGATAACTTCAAATGATGACCAAACTAAAACAGAGTATCTATAGAGATCA
The DNA here is from genome assembly GCF_037043125.1 of Eumetopias jubatus. Taxonomy (NCBI): domain Eukaryota; kingdom Metazoa; phylum Chordata; class Mammalia; order Carnivora; family Otariidae; genus Eumetopias; species Eumetopias jubatus. The sequence continues at coordinate 92,264,117 of NW_028274810.1, read as the reverse complement.
TTTGCTGATTTTCCGTACATCCAAGGATAACAACATAAAAAAATAAAACCGGACAGCTTTCACATCCAAGTGCACAGAATCATTTTTGCAAGATTAAATAATGTAAACATTGGGAACAGCCAAATCAGCGAAGAATGCCAACACCTCAAAACACCCGGTGTTGCCGCTTCATTATTTAAGTGGTTCAAAATCCAGATCTATAATTGCGCAATATTCACTGTGTATAAAAAGAAATGGATATTAATTTTGACAAATAGCTGCAACTGAGACTTCTTTATTTCTTTATATGTGTATATAGTGATTTTTAAATTTTTAAAATTTTTTTTTTAATTTTTATTTTTGCTGAGGAGCCCAGAGCCTTCTCCTCCTCCTTCTCACGCCTCGTCTGTCTCCCGGCCCGACACGAGATACAGGTTGGTGATTTCATCGTGGGTAGCAAGCTAGTAATACATTTCAAAGTGCTTTCTCTTTTCATGCTCTTTTTGCCAATAACTGTTACCGCGCCGTTCTTACTCTCCCTTAACTCATTGTCTTTGGGGGAGTTAGACACCAGGAGGTGCCTTGTCTGTCATATTTTTCAGCACGTCATCAATCCTATCATCTTCAATAACAACTGCAAAAAAAAAAAAGGGGGGGAGAAAAGGAGACGTGAGCGCGCCTGGGCCTCGCCGGGGGTCTCCGACGTCGCCCGTTCCGCCCGGGGACTGGGAAATGCGGGAGGCCGAGGGAGAGGTTGGGGGGGGTTCCCCGCGCGCGCTGACACAGCCCCCAACCTCTTCTGTCTCTGCGGGGGGACGCTGTGCTGCTTCCCTCTGAACCGCTCCCCCCCACCCCAGGCTGCGTCCGGGTTCGGTTCTGAGAAAAGGCAACGGAAAGGGCGCAAATCCCGCAGGCCCGGCCGCAGCCGAGACACGCACTGGCCGCGTCCTCACCCCACGGCACCTCCCCGAGCGCATTTATTTAGAAAGAAGGCTCCCCGGCAGAAGAGGGCGGGGAGGAGGTGCCAAGCTCTCCGGGTCGGGGACCCTCGGGGGTGCCCAGAGAGCGGCGCGGGTGGCCCAGGCTCTGGGTACGGAGGTGCGCGGAGCAAGGGGGCACGCGGGGGCCCGGGGGCCGGGGGCCACGGCGCGCGGCGGGTCCGGGATCTGACCTCGCCAGGGCGGGCGGCCCCTCCTGCGCGCCCCCTCCGCGCAGCCCGCCGCCGCAGAGGTCAGAGCCTCCCCGCGCTGCCGGCCTCCCGCCGGCCCCTCCGCCTCTCTCACCACCTCTACCTAGCTAGCCTCGTCTTCCTCAGTCCCGCCATCAGTCTCTCGGCGTGGCCGTCGCCTGTCGAGGTCTCTGGGTCTCCCCCCGTCTGGGGTGTCGGACTCCCTCATTGTTTCAGCTGCTTCTCTGTCCTCCGACTGGGTGCCCGGCTTGCTGTCTCTCCCGCTCTGGCTCCCTCTCCCGAGCTTTGTCTCGGCCTCTGCCCCTCTCGGTCTCCCCCGATCCACCACCCGCCTCCCCCCACCAGCCCCCCATCTCTGCGTCTCAGTATCTCCGGGCGGCTCTCGGTCCCCCTCATTGTCCCCGCGCCTCTGGAGCTCCTCTCCTAGCCTCTCTGCGTCCCAGTCTCCCGCCGCTCCCCCCCCCCCGACCCGGCTTTTCCAGCTCCCGCGCCGCGCGCTCGGACTTGGCCAACCCCTCCCCCTGCTAAGTAACAATGAGAAGCCCGTGCGCCCCGAAAGCCCCTCGTCTTCCCCGCGGGAGTGGGGTCCCCCCAGCAGTTCTCCACGCCGTCTCTTGGGGAGCCCTGGGGACCCCCTCCCCACCGGGTTATAGAGCGAGTGCAGCCGCGACTACACTGCGCAAAAGGGGAGGGGGGTAGAAATCGAAAAGCAAACTTTGGCGCGGGTGGGGACCCGGGAATAACCTTCCAGCCCCCGCGGCAGCTCGAGGCCGCCACGCCCCCTGGGTGACCCCAACCGGAATCAGGCTGAGGGGGAGGGGTTTCCGCGGCCGGCCGGTGCCCGACCCGCAGTGCTGGATCCCCCCCCAGTTCCGCGCGATGGGATTCCATTCGGTCGGAACCGGCTCCCGGGTGCGGAAGAGCCCCACACACCTCGGCCAGGCCTCGGCGCCCAAGAAAAGGGGCGTCCGGGGAGGGGACCGCGAACTCACCCCGCTTGCTCCGGCCGATCTGGCCCAGCTTGGGCGGCCGCTTGTTCTGCCCGGCGCCGAAGAAGTTGTTGGTGTCCTGCAGGCGGCAGGAGAAGATCTGGCCCACGTCGCCGCCGTCGCCGTAGGGGCTCAGCTTCTCGTCGCCGTAGGGCAGCACCTCCGACATGGTCGCGTCCGGGGGCTCCGCGGCGGCGCCTCCTCCGCCCGCGTCCCCGCCCGCGGCGGACAGGGTCAGCGGCGCTGGGGCCGGGGGCGGCCGGCCGGGGACGGCCCGCGGGCTGCTGCGGCGGTGGCGCCGGCGAGGGACCGGGGGTCACCGCTGGGGCGAGAGCGCGCCGCCCGCCCGAGCGACCCGGCGAGCGCCCGGCGCTGCGCTGCGCTGCGCTCCCGCTCGGCGCGCGAGTGGCTGCTGCTCCCGCACCGGCGAGCAGGACTCACATCCTCGGCGCGCCCGGGCGCTGGGCGGGGGCCGGGCCGGGCGGGGCCGCGAGCCGGAGCGGGAGGGGGGGGTGTCCCGGCGAGCCCGCGGGGCGCGGGGCCGAGGAGGGCGCACCCCGGGGAGCCCGGCTGGCCGGTCCTGCGGCGAGTGCGGGCGGCGGCGGCGCGGCTTCGGGGAGGCTGACTGGGGAGCGGCGAGCGGCGGGGCGCGGAGGGGCGGAGGGGGAGGGGAGCGAGGGAGGAGGGAGGGCACGGGGGTGGAGGGGAGAGGATGCCCGGAGGGAGGGAGGGGAGAGAGAAACCGGGAGGGAGACGGCGAGAAAAACAGAGGAGAAAGGGAGAGGGAGGCAGGGGGACCGGCAGGGAGAGACGGAGGGGAGGGAGAGAAGAAAGGGGAGGCAGCGACGCGTCCGGCTCGCCGCGGCCGAGGGAGGAGCGGAGAGGAGCGGGGCCGGGGCCGGCGGGGAGAGAAAGAGGGTCGGGGAAGGAAGGCGGAGAGTGGGAGCGAGCGGAGGAGGAGTCCGGGACGGAGGAGCCAGCCCGCGAGCGAGCTGCGAGCGAGAAATGCCGGCCGCGGCGCGGAGGCGAGGCGCGGGGAGGAGGGCGGGAGGAGGGCGGGGACGAGGGGACCCGGGGCCGCGGGGAGAGATCCCTGGAAGCCGCGCGACGTCACGGGGCCGCGCGGGCCGGCCCGGGCCGCGGCTCGCTTCCTGCCCCCGCCCCCGGCCCCCGCCGGCCCGCCGGCGCCCAGGGGCCCCCCGCGAGCCCCGCCCCGGCCCGGCGGCCTCCCGGCGCCTCCTTCCCCCGCACCCCTCCCGCGGGGTGTTTACCCGGCCCTGAGCCGGTGCACGCCGGACCCGCCGCCCGCTCGGCCTCCCGCGGGGCGGGGCGGGGCGGGCGGGGAGCCGGGAGCGGGGGGAGGGGGGGCGAGGCGGGGGGGGAGCGGACCAAAGACCACACGCCGGGAAGGACAGATGGACGCCGGTCTCCCCGGAGGCCAAAGGTCGGAGGAGGCGAGGGCGACCTGAGGACACAGCCTCCCCCTCCGGCCTCAAACCAGGGAGCCCCCTCCCCCACCACACTGGCGCCCCACTTCACACACCCGGGGCTCGGCCCCTTGGGCCTCACCCCCTCCTTCCCCCGCTGCGATCGCCCTGGAAGGCCCTGCTGCCCAGCCGAGGCTCAGAGGCTCAGGACTCGGGCTCCCGAGGGGCCTCCGGGTGGAGGCGGAAGGGGGGAGGGGGGCAGCCCCGCCTCCCGGAGGAGAGGGGAGCACCTCATTACGCCGGGCTCGCCCGGGATGCCCGGCTCTGGGCGTCCGCTGCCTCCTCCCCCGGGGACGCCCCGGGCCTGCAGCCCTCTGCCCTGGGGGACCTCCCTGCCAGCAACAGCCTCGAGCCCCTGGGGAGAGAATGTGGCTTCTGTGGCGAGGAGTGGGCTCCCGGTCCCAGGAGGGAGACCGGGGCAGCCCCCAGAGGCCTGGGAGGCGCATCTGCCAAGCAGATCCTAACTCCGAGGGGGCAAGTTGCGTGAGGAGGGCTCATTATCTTCGCCCAGAGCCAACAGCACCTGCTCTCCCCCTGGAGACCGCCTTCACTCGGCAGAGCCAGCCTGACCAGAGAGAGGCAACCGTCCCAAGGTCGTGGAACCTGCTGAAGGCAGGTCTAGGGTGAAGTCTCAGCTGGCTCAGTTGCTGCCCCTGCATCTGGTCCCATCCTTAGTGACTCTCTCCTTCATTCTAGAACTCTGGGTCGGGGCAGGCTGGAGGGAAAGGGGTGTGGTTTTTTAGTGACATAACATCTGGTAGAGGGGGCTACCTGAGAGGAACCAGCCCAGCCCTCTCCCCCAACTACGCAAAAGGGTACCCTGCCCAGAGGCCAGGCACCTGGGGGAGAGGGGAGGAAGGGGGCCGAGAAAGGGGAGGCAGAGACGGTGGGACAGGTGGAATGGGTGTGGAGTGGGAGTCAGGCCTGGGTTTGAGTCCCTATCCTGTCATGGGCTAGCTGTGTGACTTGGGACAAGTCATGTCCCCTCGCTGAACTTCCATAATCTCAGCTTTAAAATGGGGCATGTGGCTGGCTAGCTGCCTGGGTGCCTCACAGGACTCTTAGCAAAACAAAATGAAATCAAGCTCCTGGTGCTTAATGAGAAAGAACACTAGCACTTCATTCATTCCCACTTCAGAGCTCTCTGAGCCGGGAGGATCCGTGAGGGATGATCCAGCCCAGCCTCCTCATTGACAAAGGGGGCGACTGAGACCCTGAGAGAGAGGCTCAGGGGCTCGCCCCACATCCCCCCGCGTGTCAGCTTGTCGGTGCAGGTCTGCAGTTTCCCTTTGCTTCCCTCCACAAGCCGCCCCATTCATGAAGGCTCCACAGAGCGTCTGCTTTTGCTTTGAGGTTAGCACCAGGCCAAATGCTGGAAGAGAAAAGCCGTAACAAGCAGGATGATCAAGTTACAACAAGAAGCTCTTACATTTGTATTCTGCTTTTCTGTTTTTCCCCCAACGCATTTCACCTCCATTATTGACCTTGCTTCTCAAAATAAATACCTTCTGAGGTAAAAAGAGGAGACCTTGCATCCTCTAACTGATATTCGCAGAAAGGGGATAAGGGACTTGCCAAGGTCGCAGGCCAGTGATGGAGCCAGGAGAAGCCACTCTTCCCAGTTGTGGTTCCAGATCCTTATAGGGGACACTCCATGCAGGGCTGGGACCACTGTGATCACCTGGTTCCCTCCGTGCTGCTGAGTTATGAAGCAATTTACACAATGAGCATCTAGCACAGTCCCCACTGTACAGAGGTGAGCACCGCAGCACCGGGAGGGCCGAGGAGCCCTGCACACACAGCAACCGAGAGGAAGGAGATAAGCCGACTTCTACACCCCATCTGTTTTTTGGTTTTCCTTGCCCTGTTGCAAATAAGGTTAAAGGTGGAAGCATTGCACCTTCCCAACTCAGTACCCACCCCCTTCCTGAAGCACACCCCCCCCCCACATGCACCCCAGACAGGGGCCACTGGACAGTCAGAAAAGCATTTCCATGACTATTACCTCCTTGGAGCCTTCCCTTAGCCTTTAGAAGCTGCAGGACTGAGACAGTCAGGCCCATTTTACAGATAAGGTACCTGAAGCTTGGCTGGTGTCTCCAAGTTCAGGCGGCAGTTCTGCAGGAGCAAGCGCGAATCAGTGTGACGTTCCTGTACCTCTACCCCGCCCAGCTGTCTCTGTTACAAAGGCCGCGCTCAATCCTCCCTTCTGTCCAGACTTCAGTGGGGGCATCTCTTTATCTCCGGGGCGCTAGACCAGGATGCAGACACATCCTGGGGATCCCTGCGTTCTCTTCTAAAGCTGAGGGGCTGGCTCTGAGCCAGATGCCCAGGGCTGTGTTGAGGATGCCAGGGCCAGGTGGAGGCGTGGACCAAGTAAGACAGGAGTGGAAGCTGCCTTACCTACTACCCAGCAAGGAAGACTGGTGGTACACGGTCTAGTGCAGTAGCCCCGGGGGGGGAGGGGGAGGGGGCAGCCTTCACTGGGGCTGCCACATTCAAATCCCTAACGTGGCATTTCCTAACTCTGTGATTATTTCACCTCATGGTGCCTCAGTTCTCTCATCTGTCGAATGGGGCTAATAATATTCTTATTTGGTCAGGTTTGTTCCAGGAAAAGATATCATACAAGCATCATATGCCTGATACATAGTAAGTCCTGGATGAACATAGTTTGCATCCTCAGCTATCGACTCTCTTTGTGGCCTTGAATAAGCTAGTTCTTGCCCCTCGGCCTCTGACTCCACATCACAAAATAGGAAACTTGAAGAAAATCACATCTTTTTTTTCAGCTGCAAAATCAGCCAGTTCTCCCAAATCTAAAGTAGACAAAACCTCCTTGAGGCAAAAGTGGGGGGCTTCCCCCCAAACTTCATCCGAAAGCTCCTTCACGGGACCCTAGGACTCCGCAGAACTGAGGACCACAGGACTGGGCCACGCCCACAGCCCCTTGGGCACAGACATTCCCCCCGGTTGAAGTGCTAGGTCTTGGCAAGTCCCTGCTGTGCACTGAGCCCTACACCAGGGTTGGGGGGACAAAGGGAAAGCCAGCCCCAGCAGTACCCAGCACAAAATCTGGCACACAGTGGTTCCCTTTGTGTCCTTCGCCTATCTCCTACCCAGACGGGAAACTGAGGCAAGAGCGGCTGCAGCAGAGAGCAATGGCAAGACTCAGAGAAGAGTGCAGCTGTGGGACACCTCAGCCCCAGGTACCCTGCCACAGAGGGGAGGACAGGGAATGCCGAGCCTCAGCAGGGCTGGCTCCGACCCTAGCCTTCCGTCAGCAGGGAAGGCCAGGACGCTGTCCGAGGTCAGTGGCCAGCTGGTCACCTCCAGAGAGGCTAAGTGGCCTCCCAGCAGGGCACCACCACTCTGAGCCAAGCCTGGATGCCATCCCGCGTCACCCCCACCCCTCTCGGCTCCTGGACGGAACCTGGGCGCGGCCAGGCAGGGCCTCGGCCCCCCAGCTCCCCACTCACGCACATACGCACGGACACACGCGGTGAGAGAGAGGCGTGTTAACTCACGCACGTGGTTTAGGCCTCGAATCAAAGAACAATAAGAGAAGAATTCATGCATCTCTCACTCCTTCAGCGAATGTGTGTTGAGGACTTTTGTGGCCGCACCGTACTTCCCCCAGGACAGCTCAAGGACTCTTCTTCCCTTCATCTGTCTAATCACCAAGACCCTTTCTTCCAGAAAATATCTTACAAGAAACCTCAGTAAATAAAAAATAGATAAAGGGCCAGCTGCTGGGGAGCTAGGGGCTCAAGACCCACACTTTGGGGGGTCCCCCCATATTCCCTGAAGGATCTCCAAAGAATGCCCAGAGCTTTAGACAGCTCAGTGGGAAACCACCCGTAGAGTTTATCTGGTCCAGTCTCCTCCCATTACAGACGGGAAACTGGGGCCCCCCCATGGGGCTTGCTGGAACCAAGGGCTCCCCCCTGCTCTTAGTGCTGCATCACTCAGCCCACCCAGAACTGTATGGGGGCGGGCAGCTGCAGCAACCCAGGATTAGTCAGAAAATAAAAGGGCTTTTCTCAACAAGGAAGTTTGCTGTATTTCAGATAAAATACATAAAAGGATCAGAGGGTAATTTTTTAAGTTTCTATTGTACCCACAGCCCACAAGGTAGGAGTCCCACAGGCTCTTCAGCAAAACCTAAGGAAGGGTGAGGACAGCAGGGAGGAGTTTAGGAGCCAGATGTCACCAGAAAATGAAAAGGGGATATTCGGTAGTGTCCTGAATGTGCTCTCCCCCACCCTCCTCATTCCACATCCTCACAGGGAGGAGGGAGGGAGGGAGGGGTCCCGGAGCTCTACATCCCAGAGCCGCTCTGCCTACAGCCCCCAAACCAGATCGAGCGGCTGGGGTGCTGGGGCTCTGTGCCACCCTGGAAAACGATAGAGCCTCTAGGAGTGGGAAAAAAGAGGGCCTCAGACAGGCCTAGTGCCATAGTGCTCTTGTGCATCCTCAGGACCCTAGGGGCAGACAAAGGCAGGTACACATTTAACCCTGCGGACACACGGGGGAGGCTCAGGAGCCTGGGAACTGTGGTCTGGCTCTGAAGCCTGGGCCCTGAATACTTTACCCACATGTCGGCCTTCGTCTGTCTAGAGCTCCCAAGAGGCCCAAAGTCCGCTGATGAAAGAGCCCCTGACCCCACCAGAACAATGAGCTGAGCTAAAGGGGACGAAGAAGGAGCTGACCCCAGCAAGTTCAGAAAAGGCCACCACCACCTTCTGATCCCAAACTCCCACTGCCCAGTACTACTAAGAGCTTACCAGACCCCAGATCATGCTAATGGCTACTCATGATTACCTTGGGAGTGACCGTGCTCTGTCTTATACCATCTGTAAGGGTCTGCGGCCAGGGAAGTTGAGAGGTAAGCCAGAGCTGCAAGGAATGGCCCAGGAGAGGCAGCTGGTCTGACTCAAGGCTGAGCTCCCAACTGTTGGGCGACAGTGCCTCCCTGAGGACACCTGGGAGTCACCAAACCAGAGACAAGCCTCTTCCGGTCTCTACACCTCGGCCTACCCACAGATATGGAGGGGTTGTAGATTAAAGAGTCCAGACCTCTTGCAGGCCAGGGACTCTTTGGAAATCTCATAAAAGAGATGGATTCTCTTTCCCAGAAGCAGGAAATTGTGTACCCGGTTCCCAGGGGACCTCTGAACCCCCGTGGCCCCTTAGAAAAGAGGGTAGGACTAGATCCTACAAATGCCATTCCCCACCAGTCTCCTGTGACAACAGAAGGGCTTTTTACATCTGAAGCCCAGAGGCCCTCACTCCTGCCTCTCCCCCAAACCTGGGGTCAGACCTATGGTGGCTCAAGCCTGAGCAGAGGAATGTGGCCACTGACTTCTGAGCCCGCTGAGGGGCTGTGCGCAGCTCTGGACCCTTCCACCTCCACTGGCTGTTAGTCAAGAACTTGCCCATCCCCTGGATGCGATGTCATTTCAGGTCCCTGAGGACGAGTAAGGGTGGCAAGGCAGAGAAGAGGTACTTTCCCACTCCCCAGAGGGGGAAAGCCGGTTCCAAACAGGTAAGATGAGCTGCCCTGCCAGAGACAATGCTGGAACCAAGACCCCAAGTCTCCCAGCACAGATCTGTTTACCGGACCTGCTGAAGAGCAAGTAAAAGAGGGTAAATCAGAAGACCCGTGCCAATCCCAGCTACACCCCTTCCTACACCCCTTCCTACACCATATCCACGGATGTGGATGCCGTCACTTCCCCCTCTGAGCCAGAATTCCTCTTAGCTCTGAAAGGGGGGTAACCAGATCAGCCTCAAAGGGAGATTTACGGATCAGATGAGGTGCTGTGGGGTCACTGCTGGGGACAGCCCCACGCCGTGAGTCCCGCCACCTAAAGCCCTCCGGGGGTAGACAGAAGGGCCCTTGCTCCCTAGGAAAGGAACTCCCTATGTGACAGGAAGGGGAGAAGAGGGAGGAGCAGCCACTGCACGGTCACAGAGCCCTCCCCATCCTGCCTGGCCTGGGCAGGGGCTGGGGAAGGAGGAAATCCGATCTGCAAGCGCAGGGGCCAAGTACAGGTGAGAAAGATGGGAGGTGAGCCAGCCCCACGGAAGCAGCAGGAGACAGAAGCAGAGGACCTAAGAAAGCCTGGGGGTGGGGGGGGGGGCGGGGGCTGGGAGGACAGATCCACACGCGGAGGAAGAAACTCTTACACACCCTGGGAGGCAAGAGGCAAACAGGGCAGATTAAGAGGCAGGACTGCCGAGGAAAGTAGTTGACAAGAGGGAACAGGGCAGGGGACAGAGGGGCTGGGCACTTTGACGAGGGGGACAGGAGAGACAAGAGCAAGGACAGCAGGCCCGGCTGAGAGAAGCTTCTTTCTTTCTCCTGCTGAGAAAACGCTTCTTGTGCGGAGAATCAGAATCTATGCCATACAATTTTTTTTAAGCATCCTTTACCAGTATGAAGTCATTTGAGTATTTTAAGAACATGTGATGCATTATGCATATCTCGTTTTTGTTGAAAGAAATCATGGTTAGTATATTTAAAGACGTGAATGCCTGGGAAATTATTGGGGGAGAAATAGGAGATTTTTTTTCCCCCCAGAATTTTCTGGGCTTCTCAAAACTTTCACATCTGCACCCAGCTTCCTGGTGAGTTGGGCAGAGAAAGGAAGGAACCAGAGAGAAAAATCCCTGCTTCTCCCCTTTCCAGGCTGTGCCCCGCGGGACCTGGGATCTGCAGTTCGAGATCCTCCCAGGTCTGTTCCCGCCCTTCAGAGGAGAGAATATTTGCATAGACCTTTGGAAGAACAGTCTTGGTTGCTCCTGAGGCCTCCAGCCGGCCTCAACCATGGGGGCACAGCGCCACCTGGAGGTCATGGCAGAGCCTGCAGCAGTAGGAGGGATCCCAGGCAGAGTTCTGCGGGGGTGGGGGGGCGGGGGGAAGCGTAGGAAGAAATAGACTATGGACCAACTTATTGCAAGCGTGTATGAAGCTCCACCCTACGAAGCACCTTCAAGGTGCTAGGAAAGATGATGAGGGGCTGGGAGGCCTGCAGCTGGGGCAATTTGGACATTAATATTAATACGACCTGATTTGGCCCTCCCTCCCCCCCCCCCCCCCGAGCCTAGAAAACATTCAGGTTACAGATCCAAGGTGCCTGGCACACTCGGTGCCTAATTAATGCTTGTTGAGTTCAGCTGTGGCCCTCCAGAGTCGTGGCCCAATCCCGGAGGGAGCTGAATTTGAGGAACGTCACGAAAGGGAATCGCTCTGTCAAGGACAGAGGGTAAAGGGCAGGACGGGGAGGGGGGGGGGCCGCCCACGCGCGGTCAGCCCCTCTAACCAAGGCCGGTGTCACTGCTGGGCCTCGTGCGCCCCACTCTTGGGGAAGGGAAATGCCAGGTCCCTTGGCTGGCATCTGGAAAACAATAAGGCAGCTGCAGGGGAAGTGACTAATGAGCACTCCAGGGAGCAATTCAGGACATCTTACATCGAAACTTATCTCATTCAAAATTGATAAGTTAACACTATCTAATTAGAAATGTACTGATCTCCTTGGCTTTAGGGGAATGTGGTCCCGAAGCTGTGGCAGGCAGCTAGCCTGAAGAGGGCCCGGCTTTCATCTATCAGACTTGCAGCCCCAAAGAGGACCTCCACACTGCCCTCCTGGCTCCCTCATCCACGCTTAGACATGCAAAATGTCACAGCTGGATGGAGGTTTGGAGGGCTTCGAATCCAACTTGCTCCATTTACAGACAGAGCTGAGGCCCAGAGAGGTCAAATCACTCCATTTAGATCACGCAGCAACAGAGCCAGGTCCTGAGAGCAGGCCAGCCTTTGGGCTGCCAGTCCAGACTATTTCCCACCACACAATGACATCGTCCCAACTTTCCTGTGCGGAGTCCTCAACATTAGGGTCAGCTCGCTGGTCAGTTCCTCTCATACAGTTTATCTACATTGGCTTGAGGCCCTAAGAGAGGCCCTTCCCTCACTCCTTACAACCAGGTCATGGCCCGCCTCTCTGGTCCAGTAACCGACTCCCACAAGCAGCCTCTCAGGACTGCTTACCCCACGTCTAGTTCACTCGCTAGTCAACTTGCCCATTCCTCGGACATTCACTGCTTAAGCTCTTGGGTTTGGAGTCAGACTGCGTGGGCTTAAATCTTGACTCTCTTGTGAGCTTGGCAAGACACCTGACCACTCTGGGCCTTGGTTTGCTTGCTTGCATTCATTCATTCATTCACTTATTTATTTATTTATTTATTTATTATTTTTATTTATTTATATTTTATCCATTTGAGAGAGAGAAAGCACAAGCGGGGTGGAGGGGGAGAGAAAGAAGCAGGCTCCCCGCTGAGCAGGGAGCCCAACGTGAGGCTCCAACCCAGGATCCTGGGATCGGGACCTGAGCCGAAGGCAGACACTTAACCTACTGAGCCCGCCCGGGTGCCCCGGTTTCCTTCTCTTTAAAGGAAGAATAATACAAACACGTAACTCAGGGTGCAGATTAAATGACATGGATCATGGAGAGCACTTAGTGAGTACCCAGCAAAGAACAAGCCCTAACGTTAGCTCTAACTAGTGTATAGTGATGACCCGAGAAAAAATAAGATGCAGGCAGGTCCTGCCCAAGACAGGGGCAATTCGGTTAAGGGCAGGAGTGAGAAGACTGTATTATGGATTCTCAGGGGAGGAGCACCTAACCCCTCCAAGGCACCTAGGAATGGAGGGGACACCACCTAAAGCTGAGTTGGAAAGGTAAGTAGACGTTAGCAAGGTGAAGAGCCAGGATGCCAGGGGCAGGACTCAGCATGGCATGTCTCAGGAACCTCACTGACTGTGCGACAGGAGCCACAGGCATGGGACGGAGGGATGCAGAAAGGCTTGGACAGCTGGGCTGGGTTACACAGGCCCTCAGATGCCAGGGAAGAGTCAGGGCCTAGGCCTGGAGATGACAGGGGGCCTGGGGAAGTGCTTCAAGCAGAGGGACACGGTCAGGATTAGGTCATTGTGGGGTAAGTCTTCTCTGCTTGGCTCCCCTTCTGCAACGCTGGACTGCCCTTGGTCGGTTTATTTTGAATGGGAATCTGCTCTAACCAGGTCAATTTCAAAGGCTCATCCCAGCTACACTCTTCTGTGAACAGCAAATATGCCCAACAACTGAGGGTCATCACACCTGGCCGATACGGTTTACTGCCTTTAGAATAATGAGGGTATACTAAGACAACTCTGAGCCCTGCGAGGGCAGAGATTGCGTCTTACTCATTTTGCAACTCCAGGCACAGAGATTGCTAAATATACATTTAGCAAATGTTTGTTAGATGAATAAATGCCCATCAGTGAACATGACCGGCTCTTCCTCTGAGCATTCCAGAGGCCCTGCGGGATCATCAGCCTCAGACCCACCGTCCAGTTGGGATTTTCATGGTCTGGGACCAGGGTCATAAAGGGTGCCAGATTGGCCAAGTTTGTCGTGTTGTTGTTTGCTTTTTAAATGTTCCACATATTGTTGCTTCTTAAATTTTCTATCATAATTCTGAATGAGTTAGGATTCCAAAGACCTGCCTCCCGGCTTCTGTTCCATCAAGGTAAGCTAGGGAAACCTCAAAGCCTCTCCCTGTGATACGTAAAACCAGGGTGTGACTGGTGATTGTTGAGGTGCTGACTGGCCAGGAAAACACTGGGTCTGCAACACTCAGTGGTCTGTTGGACAACTTCCCTTCCCCTTTCAGGCTTAAAGTGATAAAAGACAGAAGATGGAGGCTTTCTAGTCAGGCCTTGGTAGCCTTGAGCACATCACATAACCTGCAAATTAGGGTAATACGGTCTCCCCCGCTCGTTTGCCCTAAGTCTTAGGAACGCTGCCTGTAAGGAACCTAACACGGGCTGGCTCACAATGATGTGTGGCTGGAGGCGAACACAGAGCCCTTCTGAGCCTCACTTGTAAGGTGGGGATAACAATGTCCACTCTGTAGGACCCCCCGTGCCCCCTGCATTAATGCACATAAAGTGCCTAGCAGACATTCAAGACACCAGGAGCAGACATTCAAGAGGACTCCTCCTGAAGGTGTCTGTCTAGGATTAAAGTGACTGAGCATAGGGGTTGAGTTAGCAAAAAACTGAAAACACAACTATCCCAAGGTCGGTTCAGCACTAACGTCCTATGGTCCTCCCCTCCCTGTCACTCCCCACTCCCTGGCCTGGGCCCTGTCTGCCCAGGTAGGTCCCGTTCAGTCCTCCTGGAGATGGGGCTCCCAAAATGGAAGGTGGGAACTGCCACAGGGGCAGGAAGCTGAGACAGTGTCAGCCCCACCTGGGCTAGGACTGAGCAGGGACCTCAAATCCAGAACCTGGGTACATGAGTGTTCCTGTTCCCGATGAGCTGTCACTTCCTAAGGCGGGGACTGTGTGCTGCGGTGTGTCTCCCAGGCTCGGCTTGGAGAACAGTTGAGGCAGATTTGGTCCGCCCAGATCGGAGTGGGGCTGGGGTAGAGCGGGTAGCCTTCCCTTTTCGGACTTACTCACGAAATCTGTGCCGAGGGCTGAACTCTCGATAGATGGTCACATACACCGGCCACAGGCGTCTCATTCATGCTCTACTGGAAGCTGGACCGGAGCGCCTGGGTGGCTCGGTCAGTTAAGCGTCTGACTTCGGCTCAGGTCGTGATCTTCTCCGGGTCCCGGGATGGAGCCCCGCATCGGGCTCGTTGCTTGGCATGGAGTCTGCTTGTCCCTCTCCCTCTGCCTCCCCCCACCCATTCATGCTAAGAAATAAAAATCTTAAAAAAAATAACAAAAATAAAAATAAACGAAAGCCGGACCTTCTGACAAAGTCAGGGCTGACGGACAAGGAAAAAGGGGCAGGAGCTTTCAAGGTGATCGGGCGCCCCCTCCCCCTGCCCAGCCCCCAAGCCCTTTCCGCCTCACCAGACCGGACTCAGTACTGGCACGTGGCTTCTCACCTCCGCCTGTTCCACAGCGGGCCCCCTCCATGAACTCGGGAGCGAGGATCCTGTGGGGTAGTCCTGTACACACTGAGGAAATTAGCCACTGCCCGTGAGCAGGAGGGTCAGGGGCTTTGGAACAGCCTGGAGTTTTAATTCAGACCCACCACTTAGTAGCCAGAGGCTGCCAGGCCAGCGAACTTCCCCTCGTGGGTTATTTCCTTCTCTGAGATGCAGAGACCAGGAGAGCCTGCAGGTTTTGTGAGGATCAGCTCACCTTGAAATGAAAGCTCGGGGAAGCGTATAGTACAATACTCTAAATGTTCATCTCCTCCCTGCTGTCCCCCAGCATCCCACCCCGGCCCCATCGTGTCACTGCCTGTCTGCTCAGGACTTCTCAGTGAGGCCAGGGCCACCTAGGGGCTGCTCTCCAGGACACCCGCCCCCAGACCTCCGCCTCACCAAACTGCCGAACACCCCCTGTGGGAGCCCCACAGCATCTCTTTGCCCAGGAGGTGGGCACACAGAGAGGCTTCAAGGTCTCTAGATCATTCCACCACGGTGAGAGTCAGTCCCATTTCATGCAAGCCTCAGCCAAACCACCAAACTTTCGTTGACAAAGCAACAGGCTAACACTTGGTTGTAATGTGTTTAATTTGTGCTGTCCACACAGGACCCTGCATAGAACGGGTGTCAGCCCCCTGAGAGCCCCCACCTCCCCCACACAAAGGGGATAGTGGATGAATATTCAAAGTCATGGAAGGGAGAGAAGAGCTGTGTACGAGACCTCTGACTAGTCAGAGGAGGTGAGAGGGGTGCCCCCACTTCTTTCCACAAATTCAAGGAGGGGGCACGTGAGGGAGTGAACAGCAACCCAGGAAGGGGCAATGTGACTCCACCCACGGCACGCTAACTTCTCAATGTGAGGAGGCGGGACCCTGGAAGAGGCTCTGCTCAGGGTGCTGGCTGGCGACTTTGCCTCCGTGACAGCCCAGGAGGGAGGCTGACAGGGCCAGGAGGCCGGGGCAGCAGCAGCCTTATTGCTTCGTTCAGGCGGTGAGGCCTTTCGGGCTGACCCCAGGCAGAGAATGCCAGAGCCAGCCCTCGGGCCTCGGGCCTCGGGCCTCGCGCACTCCCAGCCAGGGCTGGCGGTGCGCTCTGGTCCCGGAGACACCAGGAGGGCTGCAGCCAAGCTGCCACCTTCACCACTGGGGACGACAGGACAGCCTGACTGTCCCACATGGCAGCCCCTCAGCCTGCTGACCAGGGTTCCCAGCTTTTAGGCAGAAAGCAGATGGCGGGCGTTGCTCCCTTTTGTCCTGACACACATGTGCACACATTAAGAGGTAAGGAGGTGAGGGGAAAGGGACACAGTTCTCATGTCCAGTCTGGCCTTTTTCCTGGGGTGTAAGCAAAAGGAAGACAGACTGTGACAGTCTTGTCAGAGGCGACTCTTCAGACAGCTCCGTGGGGCATACACCACACCCAGAGCCTGACTTCGCCTCCCTGCTGGCTGAGTCACTCAAGGTGCAAGACCACAGGCACCAGTAATTCCCCAGAAAGGACCAGAAGAGCTGGAGATCACTGGCTTGGGAGTGACCTCAAGCGATGAGGTGCCATCTCACACACACACACACACACACACGCTAGGAGTGACCTCAAGCGATGAGGTGCACACACACACACACGCTGGGAGTGACCTCAAGCGATGAGGTGCACACACACACGCGCGCGCACACTCCACCGGGAGTGACCTCAAGCGATGAGGTGCAGACACACACACAACACACACACACATACACGCACACTCTGCCAGGAGTGACCTCAAGCGATGAGGTGCAGACACACAGGCGCACGCACAAACACACACACACACACACACACACGTGCACTCCGCCGGGAGTGACCTCGAGCGATGAGGTGTAGACACGCACACACACACACACGCACACACACATGCACTCCGCCGGGAGTGACCTCGAGCAATGAGGTGCAGACACGCAGACACACACACACACACACACACACACACACGCACATGCTCCGCCGGTTCCAGGAAGGCAGGCAAGGCCACCACCCCCACTCCAGGGTGGGGCCGTGAGTCTCAGCCGGTGGCAAAAGGGTCCCCTCTCTCCGTGGCAAGGCAACATCCTAGTGTTGGGGCTGTGAGGCTGGGATGGCTCCCCCAGTCTGCTCCCTCAGTCGCAGCTGGGATGACAGCTAGGCCTCAAGACAAAAACTCCTGAGAAAGGGGGTGGGCCCCCCCCCACCGCCCCCCCCCCGGGGGCCACCCTGCACCGGTTAGCTATTGTACAAGGGAACCACCCGGACGATCGCCTGTCTGCAGACGGGGCACCGCTTGGGCTCGGGCAAGGCGCGGTAGCACTCGGCGCAGGAACACACGTGCCCACACTCCAGGAAGACGCAGGACTTGAAGCTGCTCAGACACACGACACAGGCGCTCTTCAGACTCTCCCTGTCCTCGGGCTTGGCGCGGCTCAGCAGCTGGGCCTCACGCTCCTGGAACTCCTTCTCCATCTGCCTGAGGCGCTGCCTTTCCTGGCGCTGCAGGTAGTGCTTGCGGAGGATGAAGAAGAGAACGGCGCAGGTGGTGAAGCCGAAGACCAGCGTCAGGACCTTCCAGAGTCGGACGCTGGACTCCTGCCTCTGCAGCAGGCTGTCGAAGTCCTGGCTGCTGAGGTAGTACTGCATGCCCTGCTTGGGGGGCTGCAGGCGCACGGAGCTGCTGTCCAGAACCAGCTCGCCGACGCCCGTGAGCGTGGCACCCACCTTCAGCATCTCCTCCGTCTCCTGGATGCCTTTGGGCCGCTCGCCGCTGATGTAGTGGCCGATGACATCGGTGAAGGACTGGATGGAGGGGTGGAACTTCTCGTACACAGTCTCCAGGCCCAGATCCTGGGCGTCCAGCGGCTTCAGCACTCGCACGGCCACGGCCACGCCGTCCTCGTGGGGGACCAGGTCGAAGGGCACTGTGTTGGTCCTCTGGTGAATGATCTTTGAGTAGTCGTTCCTAAAACGAGAGAACCCAAAATAAAATACAGGACAGCAAACACCTCACGCCCAGGCAGAGAGAGGATGGCCTAAATGCCAGGCCAGGATAAAGTCCGAACTAGGTGGAAGAATATGCACAAATCACTGTTATCCTAGTGCCTCATGATAGGGAGGCTCCGTTTTTGAGGTTCTCGGGCCGTATCAGCGGGCAATAAGCACTGTCCTAGATCAGCTCCACCGTTTACCTCTCTTTGCCACTCTCAAATAAATATCCAGTTCCTTAAGAAATGAAAAACGGAACTACCGTATGATCTGGCAATCCCACTTCTCGGGGTGTACGTCCCAAAGAAGTGAGATCTGGGTCTCAAAGAGATATCTGCACTCCTGTGTTCACCGCAGCCCTGTTCACAAGAACCAAGACATGGAAACAACCTAGATGCCCATCAGCAGACGAGTAGAGAAAGAAAATGCGATACACACACAGACAATATTCAGCCACAAAAAGGAGGGAAACTCTGCCATATGTGACAGTGACAACAGGGATGAGCCTGGGGTACATTATGCTAAGAGAACCAAGCCACTGCACAGAAAAACAAATACTTACATGAGGGACCTAAAACAGTCACACTCAGGGGCGCATGGGTGGCTCAGTCAGTTGAGCGTTGGACTCTGGATTTTGGCTCAGGTCATGATCTCAGGGTCGTGAGATCAAACCCCACGTCGTGCTCCGTGCTGAGCGTGGAGCCTGCTTAAGATTCTTTCTCCCCCTTCCCCTCTGCCCCTCCCCCTGCTCACATGCGCATGCACACGTGTTCTCTCTTTCTCTCTCAAAAAAAAATAAAACAAAATAGAAGTCATGCTCATGGAGACAGAGAGCAGAATGGTGGTTGCCATGGCCCGGGAGAGAAGAAAACGGGAGCTGCTGTTCAGTGGGTATCAAGTGTCAGTTATACAAGATGAATACATTCTAGAGATGTGCTGTACGACTTAGTGCCTGTAGCTAACAGTACCATATGCTCTAGTACTGTTAAAAGGGCAGATCTCATGGGGCGCCTGGGTGGCTCAGTCGGTTAAGCGTCTGCCTTCGGCCCAGGTCATGATCCTGCGGTCCTGGGATCGAGTCCAGCGTCGGGCTCCCTGCTCAGCAGGAAGCCTGCTTCTCCCTTTCCCTCTGCCCTTCCTCACCACCCTCTCCCCTCCACCCCCGCTCATGCTCAGTCTCTCTCAAATAAATAAATAAAATCTTAAAAAAAAAAAGGGGGAGTGATCTCATGTGAAGCATTCTTACAATAAAAAATACAAAATACAAAACAAAAACCCACTAGGATTGGCTGGAAAAACCGTTCTCCCACAAGAGTACCGTCAGCGTGAAGAAACTGGTCTAGGCCTTGTCTCAGGTGAACCAGAGGACACGGAAACAGTACCCAGGGTGCCAGCATGCGAGCCTACCAACCGGGAGGCTTGGCTAGAGGAGAAAGGACAGGTACCAAAGGTGGGTTGTCCGATTCCACACCATCCTGTGCTCCTGCAGTGTCAGCCGCTGAATCACGCCCTTGCAATTTTCCACAAACTGGCTGTTAAGCGTTTCTTTAACAGATCGAACAGCCCCTAAACGGAAACAAATTATTTTAGTTCTGAAGAACTCTTCTGCCCTTTCCTTTCAAGGTGATTTAAATACTGTTTTTAGGTTGAGTTGAATTCATCAAAATGATGCAAATGACACCATGGTAAGTTGTTTTGTCAGGGGCGCCTGGGTGGCTCAGCCGTTAGGCGTCTGCCTTCGGCTCAGGTCATGATCCTGGGGTCTCGGGATCGAGCCCCGCATTGGGCTCCCTGCTCCGCGGGAAGCCTGCTTCTCCCTCTCCCACTCCCCCTGCTTGTGTTCCCTCTCTCGCTGTGCCTCTCTCTGTCAAGTGGATGAATAAAATCTTTGGGGGAAAAAAAAAAGTTGTTTCGTCAGCACTCTGTTAAGCACTTTACACGGATCCATCATTTCAGCTTTCCAACCACCTTGAAAGGTTGGAATTCTTGTTCAGATGGGGTAAGGGAGGTTCAGAAAGGTTGGGTAATTGCGCCAAGATCACACAGCAATAACCCAGGTCTTTCTGACCCCGAGGTCCAAGTTCTGGAACACTGCCCCATACAAAAGGCCCTTAAAATCAGCCAAGAAGATTTTTATTAAACTTCGAGAAGAGGAAATTTTTAATTTTGCCAATAAATAAACATACCTTCAATAACAGCATAAGGCACACATTTTCCTGGGGCTTCTGAGAGAATGTTCTTTAAGTCTTCACCCAAGTGGATTCTTTTAGCTCCCTAAATGGAAACAACACATTCAACTGGCTGCTGAATACTGCATGTTCTACCACACTTACAGGCCCAACGAGAAAAGGACTATTTACTTTTTTTATGTAATGAAAAGAGAATGAGGAAATCAGGCAGGAAGGAGGTTATGGAGAATCACATTCCCAAGCTGTGCCCCAGAAGTTTCACCACATAACCAGGCATCTGCCACCCTACGGATGGGGGTGCCAGCGACATTCTTTCCCCAGTTAACAGAAACATACCCTCCTCTTCATTTTAACTTTTTTTAGTGAAAATATGAAAGGTCCTTATCTGTTTTCATGCCACAGACTGAACATAATTTAATCTCTTCTTGATGACACAGAACCACGCATTAGAGGGCTTCTGTGGAAAGTACCTAAGCCGGTGCCTAGGACATGGCAGGGGCTCGGGCAAGGGTAGGCGTTGCTCTCAGCGTGCCTGGGGCAATCCACGCTCTGCATTACACGGGACAGTACAGGGCTGCCTTCGCCGTGGGGGGCAAGGCTCTGTTCGCTGGCACTATTCTCCTACTTTCCAGTTCGTCCTTCTACCCTCTGACGAGCAGGAGACCACGGTGACTGCTGCTGCCACCCCCCTCCTTCTGCCACCCCCTCCGATTCAGTTTCCCCCCCTGCATGGGGACCAAGCCAGCCTGGCACTGCTGCATCAAAAATAAAGAGAAGATTAATAAAACCAATGACCAGTTCCTGAGCATCCATGTGCCAGGCACTGGGCTGCGCACTGGGGATTCAGGGATGAATCAAGGACACTTCCCACTTGCAGGGAATTGCCATCAACAAATCTGAAGGATGCCAGGTACGTAAGCCCTCGAGGGGTGAAGAGGGATGGGTACTCTAGGTCACTGAGGTCACTCGAAGTTGAAGCTAGTGCTGCACAGTAAATGACAGGAGCCAGGTCAACCCAAACTTATGAACCACCTACACTGTGAGGACAGTACCAATAACAGCCCAGCAACTAACAGAGTCTGTTGACTCCTTTGTTCTGTGCCCCTCCCCTGGACTATTAAACTCGAGGACAGCTCGGACCTGGCTTGTCTTGTTCACTGCTGTCTCCCTGGTGCCAAGAACAGTGCCTGACCCATAGCAGGCACTCAATACGTATTTGATGAGTAAGTGAACGAATAATCACTTAGACTACAACTGGCCCTTGAACAATGCAGAGGTGAGGGGCGCGCCCCCCCCTGCGCCCCGACGCCCCAACTCGGGCTCCCCCAAACTCCTCCAAACTCGGGCCCCCCCTCCAAGTGACTCCAAAGCCCCCAAGTGCCCTCTTAGCATCTGCTCAGATGGCCACGTAGTCAAAAATCTGCATATAACTCTGACTCCCCCAAAACTTCACTACTCATAGCCTACTGTTGACCAGAAGCCTTACTGATAACATAAGCAGTCAATCGACACATACTTTGTAGGTTATATGTATTATATGCTGTGTTCCAATAATAAAGCAAGCTAGAGAAAAGAAAATACTTTTTTTAAAAAATCATGAGAGAAGGGGGTGCCTGGGTGGCTCAGTCGTTAAGCGTCTGCCTTCGGCTCAGGCCATGATCCCAGGGTCCTGGGATCAAGCCCCACATCGGGCTCCCTGCTCAGCGGGAAGCCTGCTTCTCCCTCTCCCACTCCCCCTGCTTGTGTTACCTCTCTCGCTGTGTCTCTCTCTGTCAAAAAATAAATAAAATCTTAAAAAAATAAAAAAATCATGACAGAAAATACATTCATAGTACTGTATTTATTGAAAAAAAAATCTGCGTGTAAGTAGACCCAAAGAGTTCAAACCCGTTGTTCAAAGGTCAAGTGTATATATCAGGTACTATGCTAAACACTTTAAAAGCATAAATTCATGTAACGCTCCTACCATCCCTATACAGAAGGTATTATTATCCCCAATTACAGATCAGGAAACTGAGGCTCAGAGAGGTGAAGTGCTTTGCTCCAAGTCACACAGCTGGTAGAGTATCCACCAAAGGATAGCCAGTTAGAATTTTTTTAAAGGGCGGAGGGAATATGGTCAGAAAGACCTGAGGTTGAATCAAGCTTCAGTGCATCTATTATGACTTTGAGCAACTTAATTTACCTGAGTCTGTTTCCAAAGCTGTAGAAAATGGGAGAGAAAACTGCCACTGGATTTTTATGTTTATTAAATGATGGGAGGGCACCTGGGTGGTTCAGTCAGTTAAGCGTCTGCCTTCAGTTCAGGTCATGATCCCAGGGTCCTGGGATGGAGTCCCACATCGGGCTCCCTGCTCCGCGGGAAGCCTGCTTCTCCCTCTCCCTGCTGCTCGTGGTCTCTCTCGCTCTCTCTCTCTCTCAAATAAATAAAATCTTAAAAAATAAAAATAAAAAATAAATGATGCATAAGGTTGGAAGGAATCTAGCCCAGGGGCTGGCACATGTAGGCAAGCAATAAATATGCATTCCCATCACTAGGAGAACTACACAAGGATAAGACTCAAACCTACTCTGGAAGTTTTGTAATCTGATCAAGAAAACTGAATCTAAAATATTAGGTATCCCAACTTTCCAGAAAGGGGCCATTTCATCCTCATTTGGGAACTGACTTGGCAAAAGGTCCCACATTCGGTCAGCCTGATGCCAACCTGATTTCAGACTTTCAGAGTCAGAAAGTGAAATATCAGTTACACTTCTAGCCAATGACTTCAGCATAACTCGCTTATTTATAATCAGACAAACAACTGGGCAGCTGGAATCTCACTAGGACGTCACTTGCACCACAAATACAACTGCCTGGTAAGCTGGTTCATTCCGGATGGATTCCCAAACTCCCCTCCACGGCAGGGACTTCACACACTGGTTTCTAAGCCCTTACTGAAAACAATATGATGATAACGAACTAAGCCAGGTTTAGGAAGCCTTCTTCAAATACATGTCAAGTGAAGCCCTAACTGTGGTATTGTGACATTTCAGCCAAAAGGAATCCGCATTTACTGAGCATCTACCACTTGTCAAGCACTGAATTAGAACCTAGAAGGGGGAAGAGGGGAAAAAGGGATAAATAAGACCCTGTCTCTGACCTAAAGAGGTCCATCTCTCACGGGCCAGTCAGACATTCACAATAAAGCAATGTGGTCAATCAGGTGGGAAAAAAAAAAAATCCTACACTTGGAATCAAAAGACTTAAGTTCCAACCCAAGTAGCTGAAAGACCTTTGCTCTGAGTCTCAACTTCCTGATTTGCAATCTGGAGATGATTGCCATTTTCCCCACCTCAAAAAAATCATTGTGAAGGGGGCGCCTGGGTGGCTCAGTCGTTAAGCGTCTGCCTTCGGCTCAGGTCATGATCCCAGGGTCCTGGGATCGGGCCCCCGCATCGGGCTCCCTGCCCTGCGGGAGGCCTGCTTCTCCCTCCCCCGCTCCCCCTGCTTGTGTTCCCTCTCTCGCTGTGTCTCTCTCTGTCGAATAAATAAAATCTTAAAACGCTTTCTTAGGCTGCCCTTTACAGCTTAGCACATTCTCTCATCTTGTTATTTTTTTCTTCACAATAATTTTTTAAAGATTTTATTTATTTATTTGACAGAGAGAGACACAGCGAGAGAGGGAACACAAGCAGGGGGAGTAGGGGAGGGAGAAGCAGGCTTCCCGCGGAGCAGGGAGCCCGATGCGGGGCCCGAAGCCAGGACCCCGGGATCATGACCTGAGCCGAAGGCAAGACGCTTAACGACTGAGCTACCCAGGCGCCCCAAGCGTTATTTTTAAAATAAACTAAAATATTAAAAAGGAAGAGTCTGTAGAAGCAAGAAGTGAGTGGTTACATAAACGGGCAAAGTCTAGGATTCCTGCACTGGCTGTTCCCTCCATCTGAACTGTTCTTCCCCTAGACACCTGCGTGGTCTCCCTCACCTCCTCCTGGACTCTGTTAAATGTCACCTTATTTAAAATAGCACACCACTGCATTCCCTCTTCCCCGCACGATTCCGTAGTATTTTTCTCCCCATCTGTCACACCATCTGAGGTACTTGTTTATGGCTGTACCAGAACGGAATCTCCATGAGGGCAGGGACTTTTGTCTCTTCTACCCAGGCGACAGCCCCAGTGCCTGGAGCAGAGCAGGCGGCCCTTAGTATTTGTCGAATAAAGAAATCAGGTCGAGATTCTGAGCAATGAGAGCGGCTGAGAAAAGGGGAAGTGCAGCGGTTATCACGAGACCCGAATTCTGATCCTAGTTCCTCCCGTGACTCGGCGGCGACACCCCTCAAGGGCCGGTTTCCTCTCTGGGGCCGTTTCCGACGCTGGAGCAGCCCGAGGCGAACCGCGGGCTCACCATCACCGGGGGCAGGGGTGAGCCGGCGGAGGCCAGGCTGGCTCCAGCACTGACCTTGAGTTCTTGGGCGACCTGGGCCTTCTGCCGGTACACGGAATACAGGACGGCGGTGACGACAGAGCTGGTGCCCAGGAGGATGAACTGGCCCAGCGAGGGCCGCCCTCCGCTGTCCATGGCTGCGCAGAGCCCTGGCTGCCGGCCGCGACGCCGAGATCAGGCCGCGCGTCCCCCGCGCTCCGCGGCCCTCCGCCCTCCGCCCGGGACCGCGCCCCCACGCCGCCCTTCCGGAGGCCTGCTTCTGATCGCCCTGCGTTAGCGCGCCGCGCCGCGCCGGGGCCGGAAGTGGGCGGGCCGAGCAGACCGGAAGACGGCGTTGCCGGGGTGATCGCCCGGGGGCGACCGCCTCCACAGGGGCGGGGTCTTCCTCGCCGAGGGGAGGGGAGGGGAGGGGCGAGGTGGTTGCGGGGAAGTCAGAGATCGCGCGTCGCTCGTGACCCTTTGCCTTCGGACGCGCGGCCCACCGGCGGCGATGAACAAGCTCGTGTCGCCCTGGTCTCGATCCCTCTGGTTTCCTGGGGTTATCGGGTTTTTCGATGGGTTCTTGATGGCTCCAGTCAGTAGATTGGGAGGAAAGAAGAGAACTAGTGTGTAGCAAGCAGTTGGGAGTATTGCACGTTTAAGATCAGGGCAAACCTTGAGCCTTGGATTTTATTCTTCCACTTTCCAGATGTGAAAACTGAGGCCGGGGAGGTTAGGGGATGTGCTCAAAGTCGCACTGCTCATGAGTGCTAGAGAGGAATTTATCGGGCGCCAGAACCCTTACTGCCGAAAGGGCAGATTTTATCACCTAAATAGCCCCTTAATCTGTCATCAACGCATATAACAGCCTATTGTTTGTTAGCCTATTGTTTGTTAATAACTACCGCTACTTTATTGAGTGCCTGTTATGTATCGGGTATTGTGACAAAAGTTTTGCAGACATCCTATTTAATCCTCGTAACACGACCGTGGAGCAGATTTCAGACTATCTTCTGACCTCTTTAGTCATCCCCTTACTAAAATAATCAGAAGATACAAAATCTTACCCAAAACATCAAAGTGTTCATCAAGTTGGCTCCTCCCGGTTACGCTTTAAATTCTTGAAAGTGTAAAAATGCACCCACTGGTCGAAATCAATGCATGTAAAATGCATCTAAAATCTGTAAATTGCTTCACAAAAGTAAAATCTCTTTATTAAAGAAATTGGTTATCCATGACATTTTTCTATCATATTCCTTAATTATCCTTGGAGTCAAACAATTACTTTTCCGCGAACCTGGGGTCAGAATCTCCAGACTGTTAACACCCCCAGATACTTTTGATGATTTTCAACCCAAGAGGTGATCATGAATTTGTTACACCCCCACACACACACACTGAAAATTAAATCTAATTTTATTTTTTTTAAATGGAACTTGTCCAAAAGTTAATAACACATCGTGTTGGCAACGGTGCAGGGACAGAGACTCCCATATATTGCTGATGGGTGTGAAACTGGACATTCTTTACAGAGAAAAATTAGGCAGTGATGATCAAGATTAAAAGTACCCATACCTATTGGCCTAGCAATTCCACCTCCAGAAATTCTTCCTATGTAAATTACATCTGAACATGGCGAATAAGATTATTCATTGCAGCATTGTTTTTAATAACAAAAGAATGAAAACCACTGAAACATTATCAATAGTTAATTGGTTAAATAAGTTTTAAAAATATGTGTATATGAGCATAGTAAAGTGAAAAGGCAAAGTGCCAAACTGTTTAAGTATGATTCCATTTATTTTAAAAAGGAGGAAGAAAAATATGTTTATATATGTCTAGAAGGATTCATAAGAAGCTGATAATATTGGTTATTCACATAGAACGGAATCTGGTGGCTAGAGAACGGAGTGACTTTTCACTCTTATACTTTTTAGTGAGAATGTATGGCATACTTTGAATTAATAAAACTTGATTTTAAAAGAACAAGAAGAGGGACGCCTTGGTGGCTCAGTCAGGTAAATGTCTGCCTTCAGCTCAGGTCATGATCCCAGGGTCCTCCCTCTGCCTGCCGCTCCCCCTGCTTGTACTCTCTGTCTGTCTCTGACAAATAAAGTCTTTTAAAATAATTTTAAAAATAAAAAGAAGAAGAAGAAGAGGCATGCCTGGGTGGCTCAGTCGGTTAAGTGTCTGCCTTCGGCTCAGGTCATGATCCCAGGGTCCTAGGATGGAGTCCTGTATCGAGCTCCCTGCTTCTCCCTCTGCCCCTGCCCCCCTGCTCCTGCTCTGGCTCTCGATCTCTCTCCCTCTTTCATGCTCTCTTCTCTCTTTCAAATAAATAAATAAAATCTTTAAAAAAAAAAATAAAAGAACAAGAACACGCCACTCCACAACCCATGATTATGAGAGTCTCCTGCATCCGGGGCTCTGGCTAGGCACTAGAAGATACAACCATATACCGCCAGGCTCTGCCCTCTGGCTGCTTAGGATCTTGGGGAGAAGCAGAAATGGACGGTTTTCTATTATCCAGACCCAGTGAAATTAGGGCAAGCAAAGTACCCCTGGCGTAGGGAGGTGTGGTTTATTTTCCTCACTAGGGAAGGAATTTGAGTTCTGTAAACAGAACGGAGGGTGGAGTGGATAGATGGAAATAGGAAAGACTTTTCATGCAGAGGGTACAGGATGAGCGCAAGTGCAAAGCTGCCAAGAGCTGGCTGGCATAGTCCAAGCCCAGGACATGTGATGACAGAGAACAGGGAGCAAGTAATTAAAAAGGAAGGTTGCAAGCAGATCCTGTAGGCTCCTAAAAACCAAACCAAAAATTTAAACTCCTCACTTTGGGGATGTAATCTAGTAAAGCTGTTTGAGAACCAGCAGAACATGATCCAATCTGTTTTCTTACCATCAAAATTCCTCTATCCTTAGCACACAGCAAGGGAAAGAACAAAGAAGGGGCCATAAAAATGAAAACAGGGGTTGTGTCTCCACTACTAGGGGTCCTTGTTTATGGCTTCTGATTCTTGGGAGCCCTCTTGCTTTATTCTGCAGACCCTTCCATGGGTTCCTTGGGAGCTCGTTAAAAGACCATCACTCCTCAACGAAACAGTTCAGTTTTAAGTAACCCTGCCATTTCTTTGCCAAATGCTGAAATCCTTCATTAGCCATGCTGAGCGCGGTCCTATTGGAACATTTTGAAATGTAAATCATGTGGCCCTTGTTAGGAAGGATGAGAGATGGGCAGTTTCGGCTGCAGCCAGATGTCCCTAGGTAGCCATTCCCGGCTCTGAATGGCTGTCCTCACTGAGTCACAAGGTAAAGATGAGCCTCCGATTTCAAGAAAATGAGGTAAGTTCCTAAGGCACCAGGCAGAGACTCTGGGGGTGCCAAACCTGGGAGAGATGTGCTACGAAGGACAATGCCACTACTGGAAACACAGAGTACCAGACTTAGGACACTGATTTCCTCTCGGAGGAGCAACAACTCCCCGTGAGTCACTGGGTAGGTGCCCTCTGCGGCTGTCCATCCAGCGAGACACTTAGCGGCTCCAGGCACCAAAAAGATACAAAAGCAGGCACCTTAGCACCTGCACTGACGTTACCAGACAGGTGCCACGGGAGATAGAAAATAAAAAAGATGCACATCCGTTGTCACTCAGTGTCCCTACAGAACTTCCCCTCGGGAGAGCCTCTGACACAATAAGTATTAGGAATTATATAATGTATTCAACATACTTTTAATGAGCATTTTCCCATGCAATGTACTCTCCCAGATATGGTGGGACTCAAGGACAATGTACAGGACATGCCCTCGACCTCTCGCATTTCTTTTTACAACGGTTGAAGCCCCATCTATTTGTGAAAAGAAACTGAGGTGACTTCCTAAGATGGAACATACCATAGAACAGATATATTACAAATAAATATAGAAATCAATCAATAGGGACACCTGGGTGGCTCAGTCGGTTAAGCATCTGCCTTCGGCTCAGGTCATAATCTCAGAGTCCTAGGATCGAGCCCCGCATCGGGGTCCCTGCTCAGCTGGGAGCCCGCTCCTCCCTCTCCCTCTGCCCCCGACCTTGTGCTCTCTAGCTTGCTCTGTCATGCTCTCTGTCTCAAATAAATAAAATCTGTTGTAAAAAAAAAGAGAGAGAGAGAGAGAGAGAGAGATCAATAACAAAAACCAGCTGAAAGGAGCAAGAAATTAACTGGTACTAGGCACCTAGAATGAGTTAACCATTACAGTCAGACACCATCCTTGACTGTGAGCTTCCCAACAGCCATGGCAAAAAGGAAATGTGTTAGGGTACAATCTTGTAGAAAAGATGGGGCAAGCATCTGAAAAATCAATTCAAGGCAGCTGGCAAAAAGTCCGATGAAGAGGGAGGGACCAAGTTGTCTACAGGTCGGTGAGTTGATTCACAGTCCATCCCTGAGGATGCTGCTGTCAGAAGCTCATGGAAGGATGTAGGCTTTGAGGATTTCCCAAAAGGGGGTGCAGCCAGGGTGGGGGCGGAGGGGGGAGTCTACGCCCAGTGGGTTCACTTTCTCTCTCAGTCTTATTTGGGCCCATGGCACCTACTTACCATTGACTGACCGAAGGTTCCAACACACAGATGGGAAGTCTTGTGGAAGGCAAAATGGCCTGGGAGGACGGGGTGGTGGACCTTGGCCTCACCAGCACTGCAAACCACCGGAGAAGTACCATCCCCTAGATGGGGACTGACCTGTCACTACTTCACTTTGAAACTCCTCAACACAGTATGTCATCAACCAAGCACGATAATTTTCTTTTTTTTTAACAGCTTTATTGACATACAATAAGCAGCACATATTTAAAGTGTACAATTTGATAAGTTTTGACATGTGTATAGATCCATGAAACCATTAGCACAATTAAGATAGTGAACATATCCATCACCCCCCAAATTTTCCTGGTATCCCTTGGCGATCCCTCTCTTCTGCCCTTCATCCCCAGGAAGCCTCTGATCCGCTTTCTGTCATATAAATTAGTTTGCATGTTCTGAAATCTTCTATAAATGGAATCACACAACATGTACTCTCCTTCTCTGGCTTCTTACGCTCAGAATCAGCATTTTGAGATTCACTCACCTCGTTGCGTGTATCAATGATAGTGTATCCCTTTCTTATTGCCAAATCACATTCCATTGTGTAAACACACCACAATCTGTTTATCCATTGACCCGTTGATGGACATTTGGGCTGTTTCTAGTTTTCAACTACTACAAATAAAGCTGCTTTGAACATTCATGTTCAAGTATTTTTATGGACATAAGCTTTCATTGCTCTGGGGTAAATTCCAGCACCGGAATGCTGGGTCGTACAATAGATGTACGTTCAACGTCTTAAGAAATTTCTAAACAGTTCCCCAAAATGGTTGTACCATTTTACATTCCCACCAGTGGTGTATGCGAGTTCCAGATCTTCCAAACCCTCACCAACATTTGGAACAATCAGCCTTTTAATTTTAAACATTCTAATAGGTGCACAGTGGCATTTCATCATGGCTAAAATTTGTATTTCTCTAATGACTAATGATGCTGAAGATTTTGATATGCTTATTTGCCACTCATCTATGTTCATGGGTGAAGTGTCTGCTCTAATCTTTCTCGCATTTTTTTGTTGGATTGTACTGTTGTCTAATTATTGAGAGTCCTTTATATATTTTGGATACAAGTCCTTCATCAAATATGTGATTTGTAGGGGACGCCTGGGTGGCTCAGTCATTAAGCGTCTGCCTTTGGCTCGGGTCGTGATCCTGGGGTCCTGGGATCGAGTCCCACATCGGGCTCCTTGCTCAGTGAGGAGCCTGCTTCTCCCTCTCCCTCTACTGCTCCCCCTGCTTGTGCTCTCTCTCTCTCTCTCTGACAAATAAATAAATAAAAATCTTAAAAAAAATATGTGATTTGTAAATATTTTCTTCGATATCATGTCTTAACTTCTTCTCTTAAATTGTCTTTGGAGAGCATAAGTAGTTGATTTTTATGAAGTCCAATTTATCGATTTTTTTCTTCTCTGGACCATACTCTCCGGGTTGCATCTAAGAGATCTTTAGCTAACCTAAGATCACAAATATTTTCTTCTGTTTTCTCCCCCAGAGTTTTATAGTTTTCGGTTTTACATTTAGGTCTACAATCTGTTCTGCATATGTGGTGTGCCAGGCACTGGGATTTCTGTGCACCATCTCATGCCATCCTCACGTTTCCCTACAAAGTGGTTAGGTACTATTTTCCTCCACATTTTCAGAGGCTGGAACTGAGGCTCGGTGAGGTGAAGTTGTAGGGTTTACCACACTTCATCTACCTCTGGATCTATATGCCTCAGCACTAACCTATACCGATTCTTATTTCTTTCATGTTGTTGACCCTAAAAACAACTCAGTGACTGATCGGTCATTTTCTACCCTGAACCCCACAAGCTACTCCTGTTCAAAGATTGAGTAAATGACAGCCCATTTGGGGAAATGGTCTGGAAACCAGGACTCCCGAGCTCTAATCCTGACTCAGGTTGGTTTTACCACTGTGGGGAAAAATGGAAATTATTTGTAAAACGATCTCCAAAGGTCCTTCAATTTCTACATTCCATGATTTCTCGGGGATTTTCCCAGGAACAGGTGCAGCGGATACTTTTAGCCACAAGGGGGCGCAAGGCGCACAAGAAGCCGTGAGCAAACGCAGGAGGCTAAAAGGGACTGGGGCCTAGGCAGGGAAGATGACAGAAAGGGGAGGGAGCGCTCAGGCTAACTGTGGCCCCAGCCTGGGCTGTCTCCAGGGGTCCCACTACGCCTCAGGCTCGCTATTTGCCGGCAGGTCCTGTGACCCTCGCCTGTTGCTACTTTTGCCACCAGCCTCACCTGGGAAATACAGGAACCCCCTTAGTTATGAACAGCACCCCTTGGCCAGTTGGAAGGACCAGCACCTTGGGTATTGGAAAAGGAGGAATTAGGCAGGCCTGGAGTCCTAGGCTCTGCCATTTACTAGCAATGTGGTCTTTGGCAAGTCCTGGGTGTGCTTCTCATCTGTAAAATGGGTAAATAGAAGTAGATGGTCCCCAGATTATCCTCCAGCTGGGATTCTGCTACTTAAAAATTAGAGAAAGAAACATTCTCCTCCCCAGGTAGTGGACAAACCATTTCCCCGTTCTGAGCCTTTGTTTTCTTAGCCGGAAAGGTGGGTAATGTCCCCTGTCTTCCATACAGGACTGCTGTCAGCCCACATAAGCTGATGTGTGGGAAACTGCTATGGACATGTTAGGAATTGTTCTCCCTTTGGGGCACCTGGGTGGCTCAGTCGTTAAGCATCTGCCTTCGGCTCAGGGTCCTGGGATCGGGCTCCCTGCTCAGCGGGAGGCCTGCTTCTCCCTCCCCCACTCCCCCCTGCTTGTGTTGCCTCTCTCGCTGTGCCTCTCTCTGTCAAACAAATAAATAAAATCTTAAAAAAAAAAAAAAAAGGAATTGTTCTCCTTTTCATTATTGTTTGTGTTCTTGGCTTGCAAAACATAGGCAAGGAGGTTGATAAATTTGAACAATTCTAGTTTTTTAACTAGGTGAATCTCTTCGGCATCATTTGGTAGGTTAATATTGTAGTTTCTGGGGAAAAAAATGTACTGTAGTCACAAGATAAATTAAAACTTTAATAATAAAATCAAAATGTGGCCAAATGGCAAATGGGTAACACAGAGACACAGATGACACAGAGGTTCAGAGGAGGAAGACACTGCCAGAGGGCTTCTATGGTTGGGGAAGAGCAATAGGAGTAACATTTACTGAACACCTACCATGTGCCAGGCCCTCAGCTAAGGAGCGTACATACAGAATCATCAATCTGGCATTCAAAAGGGACTCTGGAGCTCACCTATCATCTGCAACTGTATATTTACATGTATAATGATTCATTTATGGTCCACCTCCCTGCTAAATTCTAAGCTGAATGAGCCCAGGAGCTGTAACTCTCTTGTTACCTGCTGCATTCGCAGTATCTAGCCCAGGAGCTGGTATACAGTAGGTGCTCAATAAACACTTTTTGCATAAATAAATGAAAGAGCAAACCAGTCCAAATTCACTCCCAGTAGAAGCCCTTCTACGCTGACTCAGAAAGTCATCCAGCTGTTACCTGAATAATTCCCTTGGTGGAGAACTCACTACCTCACAGGAGTCTATTGGCAGCCATCCGTATCTCTGGCACTTCACCTCCTTGGCCCTGGTCCTGCCATCCCGAGGCTTTGACCATCCCGAGGAAGAGGCTGAATATTGAGCCCCTCTGCACACCTCAGAAACTTCCTTTGAGTTCTGCCAACCGGGCGCCCACCTAACTCTAATGGAAGGAGGCAGAGAAACATGATGGCTGCTAGAAAGAGCACAAGATGGTGGGGCGCCTGGGTGGCTCAGTCAGTGAGGGGTCTGCCTTCAGCTGAGGTCATGATCCCAGAGTTCTCTGATTCGAGCCCCAGGTCAGGCTCCGTACTCAGAGGGGAGTCTGCTTCTCCCTCTGCCCCTCCCCTTGCTTGTGCTCTCTCTCCCTCCCTCTCTCTCCCTCAAATAAATCAATAAAATCTTTACAAAAAAAAAGAAAGAAAGAGTACAAGATGGGAGGAAGTTATCTATGCGTGAAGCAGATGGGATGGACCCTGAAGAGGAAACACACTGTAAACACTGGAGAGGAAGGGATAAACGTAGGACCCTCTGTGGGACCATATGTTGCAGGAGGAGGGCCTTGGCCTCAGCCTCAGCCAATCATAGCAGCCCCGGCCCCCTTGCCAGGGATTGGCTTAGGAATGAGCACGTGGCCCAGTTCTAGCCAATAAGCTGGAGGGAAGGTCTGGTGAGGGCCTTCGGGAAAGCCTTCTCTTAAGAAGCCGGGACTGAAAGAGATGGTCCCTTTTCTACCTCTGACCAATGGATCTGGCTGTGATGCAACTGCTGAAGCCCTCTTGCTGCCACCAAGACCAATACATGGAGAAGGGAAAATGCAAGCGAATCATAGAGAAGTGGAGCCAGAACCTTGATCAAACTGTGTCTGATGGTGCTCCATCCCTGAACTTCTTGTCAATGGAGTAATAAACCCTATGGTGTAATCCCAGTGAACTGGCCATTGATAAGCACTACCACCAAGAGCATCCTAACAGGTACACAGATAAAGAGACAGCTGCATTAATGAGGGTTTTTTCAGGGACAAGTGCAGAAGCTCAACTTTAACATGCTTAGGCAAAAAATAGAATGTCCTAGTTCAGAAACTAAAACATTCAGGGTTGGTTGGATCCAGGACTCAAGGCATGTTATCAGGACTCATTTTCTCTCTCTCTCTCCTCTGTTCCATTCTCAGGCAGGCAGTCCCCAGGTCATAAAATGGTCACGGGGAGCCCTAGGCCCATATCCTCACAGCTTTGCAGCCCCAGTGGAAGGGGACTTCCCTTTCTCGACAGTTTCAACAAAGTTCCTGGAATTTGAGTCCCATGAACTGCCTTGGGTTACATATCCATCCCCGGGCTAATCACTGAGGTCAGGGAAGGAAAACACTGACTAGCCAGGAAGGAATGGCATAGCCACTATTCGATGCATTATGACATGAGGATTGGCCAGAGATCAGAGTGCTGTTTAGTCCAATCCAATAAATATTTATTGAATGTCTTCTATACAACAAACACTGTCCTAGGCGCTGTAAGCCAAAGAAAGGGAGACGAATTCGTGTCCATTCTGCCAGCCATAGGACATGCCAGAGCAACAAGAACTCAGAAATGTACAATGACAACTGACCACATTATAACCAACACAGCTATGTTCTTGATGTAATAGCTTGTGCTATAGCCTAGCCAGTCATTGGCAGTTGTGAAATGGGCTACAGTTCACTTCCTTAGCCTAGATACCCACTAGCTTTGATCCAGTCGTCTATGTTCTACAGGATGCACTCATTAATATTTAGATGTATTTGGCCAATTTGATCAACCAATATGTTTTTAACTTGTGATTACAAAATATAAATAGAATTTTTATTGGCCAAAAATTCATTGAGTTACAAGTTAGTGAAACTCAAGGGAGGGCCAAGACGAAGGTGAGCCAGTGAGCGCTCTAGGATGCAAATTTAAGGAGGCACTCACTCTCAGGTTTGTACAAACAAGCTTGCCTTGCTCCAGTCCCAGCCCTGGCCCAGCTCAAACCAGCTGAAGCCAAAGAGGAAAAATTATTTACAAAACAATATTCTAACTAGGAAAGGTACAGTGGTGAAGCTGGCCTATAGGGCACATGGATCCAGGACTCAAAGGCACCCCTATTTATTCATTCTCTTCTCTTCTCCCCTTCCCCTCCCCCCCTCCTCCTTTCTCCTTTGCCTTTTTGCTTCCATCTCTCCTACCACTATTCATCTTTCTCCTTACAATTACATCATCATTGCAAGCAGCACTGGGTTAAGCTCTTTGTCTTGCAAGCAAAATGCAAGGGGGGACTGGGAGAGTTTCCCAGTAGTTGCATTCAGGAAAAGTCTTAGGGAAGACCTCACATTGGTTATCTTAGGTCACATGCCCATCCCTGGACCAATCACTGTGACCAAGGGGTGGGATAATATGGTGGTGTCATCTGGGACATGTATTTGTTCCCGTGGTCCAGGGGCTGCAGGTTGAGACCAGGTAAGGGTCTGATGAGCAAAGACAACTCCTAGTGTTCTAAGTCTGAAATAGCCTCGCCCTTGTTTGTTTGTTTTTTCCATTGAAACAATTATTTTTATTTTTATTTTTATTTTAAAGATTTTATTTATTTATTCATGGGAGACAGAGAGAGAGAGGCAGAGGGAGAAGCAGGCTCCCAAGGAGCAGGGAGCCCGATGCAGGACTCCATCCCAGGATCCTGGGATCATGACCTGAGCCGAAGGCAGACGCTGAACCATCTGAGCCACCCAGGCGCCC
This sequence comes from Eumetopias jubatus, assembly GCF_037043125.1. Lineage (NCBI taxonomy): Eukaryota > Metazoa > Chordata > Mammalia > Carnivora > Otariidae > Eumetopias > Eumetopias jubatus. The sequence goes on along the minus strand of NW_028274810.1, from coordinate 92,228,984 downwards.
AGAAACAATTATTTTTAAATAACGGTTTGATAACCTGAGGTTCCTAAAAAAATGCAACAATTGAGTTACAAAAGAAGAGATTCCACCTGAGCCAGGGAGTGGGGAGGTCCTGGAGAAAGAGGCTGAAAAAAATAGAGTCGAGTCAGATCAATGAGGTCCTTTGATTACTTTAATAAACTTGTATCAAAGCCTACTGAATGGTGAAGTCCACACTGTATTCAGGAAGCAAGGAGCTTTTGAGCAGAGCTGAGGCATGTCAGAGTGAGAGAAACCACTCTGAAAAGCCACCAACCTGTGTGGCCAACACTTCTCAGGCCGGAAGGAGAGGTAACAAGGCCCATGTGCTGGAGAGGACTGCAGTCTGCAGAAGCTGGTAGCCCGCACGCACTGAGCACGTTCTCCAGGCCCCACCTCCTATGGCATTGTGTGGGGCACGGTCCCCTCGAACCCAGAGGACTTCCGCAGAGTCATCCCTGTCACATCCTCACCCCCATATGACTCCCTGTTCTTTCCCAGGCAGACCCACTCAGTGTCCACCAGACAGGATCCACCACCATTCTGTTCTGCAGCCATGGGGCAGTCACTTTTAAGACCCTTGAGTTCCCGTCTACGCAATGTTTACCACGCACAAATAGCTCCCAAGCACATATGCATTGAGAAAACTGTGCACTGAAATCTAGCTAATATTTACCAAGTGCTTATTCTATGCCAAATCCTTTGTACGCATTATCTAATCAAATCTATGTAATGTGTAGCAGAGACAGCTAATTGCACCCCAATATTCATCCCATCCATTCTTGCCTTGTCATAAAAGCTCTCGGTTTCAGCTGGACACATAAAAACTGCATTTCCCAGCCTTCCTTCCAACAGTATAACCTTCTCAGCAACAAAGTTCTGGACAAAGGAGAGTAAAGGGAAGGGTCACATTCTACAGAATGTTCTTAACAACACATCAATTAAGAGTAGGGAAAGAAACACTTCTCAATAAATATATACATTGATCATAAGACACAACCTGGTTTTATAAAGAGGCACAACCTCTTGCACTCCCACCTTTCCTCCTGCTGGCCGGAATATAGTCAAGATAGCTGGAGCTCCAGCAGCCGTCCTGGATCATGAGGGAGAAGCCAGGTGTTGAGGATGGCAGAGCAATAAGATAAATGGGTCCTGGATCCTTAGTGGCTATAAAGTCACCCTGGACTTCCTATATCTATCAAAGAGAAGTGAACTTTTGTCTTTTTTTTTAAGCCACCATCGTTTTGGCTTTTTTGTTACTCCCAATTGAACCTAATCACAACTGCTAACCCTAACTGTTCTGCACTAGCTGTCCCCACCCACTTCCCTGCTTCATTTTTCTGCAGAGCACTTACTACCATCTAATGTACTATATTTTCATAATCTGTGTGCTTATCATGGGTCTGTCCCAATAGAATGTAAGCTTACAAAGGCAGAGAGTTTATATTCTGTCCACTTCTGGCATTGTGTGGGGCATGGTCCCCTCGAACTCAGAGGAGTTCTTCAGTAGTGCCTGACACATAGTAGATGTTCAATCAAAATGTGCTGAATGGACAAACGGAAAGATAAAGTTACACAATATAATGATCTTACAGATGAGGGTCAGAGAGGGTCTCACAGCTAGGAGTCTGGACATGAAGTGAACCCAGGCCATCTGGCTCTTAAACACTAACTAAGCTGCCACCCAATGCAGGGGAGTCCCTCGAAATCCTTCTAAATGGAACCATACCTTGTTTCTTTCTTTTTTTTATTTTTTTTTATTTTATTTGTCTATTTATTTGAGAGAGAGAGAGAGAGAGCCACGCACAAGCTGGGGGAGGAACAGACGGGGAGGGAGAAGGGGACTTCCTGCTGAGCGTGGAGCCCCGACTCAGGGCTTGACTTGGGATTCGATCCCAGGACCCTGAGATCATAACCTGAGCTGAAGGGAGACACTTAACCAACTGAGCCACCCAGGCGCCCCTCACACCTTATTTCTAATGGGAAAGGCAACACCTCTTCAGGGAGAAAATATGAGCAAGAATCTGAGGCCCAGAAGATTCTCTGAGGTTTCAGGCTTAGTTACTAGTGAATATTGGGAACACTGTTTTCTTGATTCTAATCAAGAATAAGACACACTATCAATTTTATTGGGAGTAGGGAGAGAAACTCTTCATTAAGCAGATGCATTGATCATAAGACCTCTTGATTTCAGAAACATTATAATGGGGAAAACGTGCATCTTCACTGGAGGCAGCGGAGAGGCCAAAATGCCTTTGAGAAAGCTGTTAGAGGTATTTTCTTAAGTCTTCCAAGAATGAGTAGAGCTTGGCCAATTTTTTCCACAAAAGAAGCTAAAACAAGGCTGGGTTCTTTGATTTCCACCCCCTACCTACATCTACGCCCGAGTTAAGTGCCCCCCTTCCTCCCCATGCCTTATGTACGCCGCTTTCTTTCAAGCCACTGTGTAATTGGTGTTTCCTTATCTCCTCTGTAAGGTTCGGGGCCGGGGAATGAGGGTCACCGAATCCTGTCCTCCTCGGCAGCGGCAGCGCCAGCCCAGGGTCTGGCCCATAGGAAGGTCTTAGTGAATGTTTACTGAGGAAATGCATGAATGAAGCGCGAGCAAATAAACAGAACAATGGGTGAAGGCTTATGCCTCCACCTGTCAGATCCTCAGCCCGTGGGGGGTGGGGGCACGGGGGCTCCCATGTACGCGCCCAGCAGAAGCCAAGCAAGGCCCCAGGGATTTGAACAGCATCCAAGAAGGGAGGGGCAGGAGCCAGATCTCCTTCCCCTGGGGCGGGCGGAGATCCTGCTTACGTGACCTTGTGGAAAAGAGCTGCTTTTACACTGGGGGAGGGGGTCCCCTAACCCAAACCCTCAGGGTCTCATCAATCCTGGAAGGAAACCTGGTGCTGCTGAGCTCACCTTCCCCCTCAACTCACAGGCAGGAAGAAGGCAAGACACATTTTCTCCCCGAAATATGCAGAACGGTGGTTGCCATGAGCACTGGGATCCGCATGTTGCTTGACATCCGTTTTTTTAGAAGTTCGGTTGCCATGGTAACAAAATACCATTTGTGAGACTGAAGATGAATCTCTGGCTGGAAGCTGAGGGAGACGGAGGCTCTTTCTAGACATCTCCTGGCGTGGCGGGGCGGGACTGAACCTTCCACCTCGAGACTCAAAAAACATCAAAGAATTAAATTGAATTGCATCGAAGCAGCTTAGGAAAAAATGGAAGGGGACTGAGGCTCGCATCAGCCTGGCTGGGTTGGGGGGCTGCCCAATGCCCTCCTGGAAACCACCCTAGGCACTATCAACACTGCCTGCCGCATAGGTGACAGGTGCTTTCAAACAGGAGTCATTGTTGCTGGTGGCACATACGCCAAGAACAGGCAAACACAGCCACAGCCAAAATCACAGGGGTTTATGCCACAAAAGTACTTATTGAGCATCTACTATTAACCGTGGATACTCCTAGGCACTGGGGATACAGACAAAAAAAAAAAAAAACCCTCAAAGGGTCTAAGTCCTGCCCTCAAGAAGACGGATGAGAAACAAATGCAGAAGGAAAATATAGTTTTTCAGAAGGTGGAGTAGGTTGACTAATGCCCCCCTTCCCAAAGATGTCCTAATCCCTGTGAATCTGTGAATATTTCACCCTAAGTGGCAAAAGGGATTTTGCAGATGTGATTAAGTTAAGGATCTGGAGGGGAGGGTCTTATCCTGGATTATCCAAGTGGGCCCAAGAATAAACAAGATGCTATGCTACTGGCTTTGAAGATGGAGGAAGGGGCCACAAGCCTAGGAGTTTAGGCAGCTTCTAGAAGGTGGAAAAGGGAAGGAAACACATTATCCCCCAAGCCTCCAAAAGTAATATAGCCTGATGGAGTTCTGATCTCCAGAATTGTATGATAATAAATTTGTGTTGTTTTAAGCTACTGTTTGTAGTCATTCGTCACAGTGACAACAGGAAACTGAGACAGATGGAAACGGGAGAAAAATACAGCAGAGAATGAGGGCAGAGAGTAGGGTAGGGGCAGTGGGTGTGGTGGGAAGCGGTCAGACCTCAGATGTTCTTGAAGGAAGAGCCGAGGTAAAGGGGAAGGACTGGCTGAGGGTGTGAAGGAAAGAGAGGAGTCGAGATTGATGCTAAATTCTTGCCCAGTAACTGGTTTGGGTCATTGTCGTTTTGAGAAGTTTATTTGACCTGCAAGTCTAGGATAGGAAAGAGTTTGGAGTTCAGAGGAGAGGTCCAGGCTACAGATAGAATTTGGAGGTTGTTGGCTTATAAAATGGTATTTCAGGCTGAGAGCCCAGATGAGATCACCAAGGGAGTGGGGGCACTCCAGCACCCGAAGGTCAAGGAGACGAAGAGAGCCCGGCAGAGGAGCTTGAGAGAGTGGCCATGGAGAGACAAGGACACCACGGAGGATGTAAAGACGCGTGTTCTAGAGGGAGGGCTGGCCAGATGTATCAAATGCTGCCGCAAGCTCAGTAAGGTGAGCACTGAAAATCGACACTGATTTAGCAGCTTGGCAGTTGGCGGTGACCTTGAGAAGCACAGTGGAAGCCAAGGCCGGATATGAATGGATCCGAGCGAGTGGGAGGGAAGGAACTGGACCCAAGAAGCAGAGAGAACTTTTTCAGGTTTCGCTGCAAAGAACAGTAGGGAAGTGAAGTAGGCACTGGCTGGAGACAGGATGTCAGATCAAGAGAGGGTTTTATTTTGTTTTTGTTTTGTATGGGATTGAAAAATGATAGCATGTTTGTATGCTGATGGAAAAATTATCCAAAAGGGGGGGGGCATTGAGAACACAGAAGAAAGCATAGGGGCTCTCTGGAGTGAAGACCCTGAGGAAGTGAGTGGGGTGGGCTGTGGGCTCAGTCCCTGCAGTGGAGGACCAGCTCTAGGCAGCCCCTCCACAGCAGCGAGAAGGAAGCAGTGTGTGAGCACAGATGCAGGTGGGCGGGTAGATGCGCTGCTGAGTCTGAGGAAGTTCTCTTCCTATTGCCCCAATTTTCTTTGTGAAGTAGGAAGCAAGAGCTGCAGCCGAGAGTGAGGACAAGGAAGGAGGCGTGGGGGTCTGGAGTGAGAGGAGGTGTGAAGTCATCACGGGGAGAGGGAGAGTGAATGGACTGGGGACATATAGTAGAACTGGCTGGCTGGCTGAGGTCTATTTGAGATGAGTGGTCGTGAATGGAGCCCGAGCTGCGGTTTCTGTGTTGGTCCAGCCAGGCGGAGATGCCCGGGTGCAGACACAGAGTAGGTGGACAGTTGGATGAAGCGAGACTTGGGATTCTGCTCGGGTTAGTCACTAACATAAGCTGGGGGAAGAGCAAAGCACTTGAGGGGCCCCAAAGATATGCACATCCTCATCTCTGGAATCTCTGCATATGTTAGATTACATGGCAAAAAGGAATCCGAGTTAAGCCTGCAGATAGAATTAAGACTGGCATGGGCGCCTGGGTGGCTCAGTTGGTTAAGCGGCTGCCTTCGGCTCAGGTTATGATCCTGGAGTCCTGGGATCGAGTCCCGCATCAGGCTCCTGGCTCAGCGGGGAGCTTGCTTCTCCCTCTGACCCTCTCCCCTCTCATGCTGTTTCTCTCTCTCTCGCTCTCTGTGAAATAAAAAAAAAAAAAAAAAAAAAGAATTAAGACTGGCAATCAGTTGACCATGAAATGGAGAGATTATCCTGTATTATCCAGACAGGCCAAATGTGATCCCAAGGGGTCTTTATAAGTGGAAGAGGAAGACAGAAAAGAGGCAACCAGAAAAATGGTCAGATGAGACTCAGCCCAACATTGCTGATGGTGGAAGGGGCAAGAATGTGGGTGGGCCCTAAAAGCTAGAAAAGGCAGGGAAACGGAGTCCTCCCTAGAGCCTCCCAATGGCTTAGTGTTAGCCCAGTGAGACCCATTTCAGATTTCAGACCTCTAGAACTGTGAGAGAATAAATTTGTGTTGTTTTCAGCCCCATGGTAATCTGTAAGAGCAGCAGTGAGAAACGAAATTGGGGATATGCCAGGAAGTCACGGCATCTGAGCTGAGTGAGGAGCAAAATGAGCTATGAGCAGGGTATAAAGGTAGTAAGATCAATGAATGAGAGGACCAGGTAGGGTCCAAGAATTGCTGGAGATGATGCACTAGAAGGTAAAATCTTGCACTATGGGACGCTTTGAATTGACATTATGATGGGATTGCAGCTTTTGATAATGGCAAGGTCAAGCGTATGATAATGTGAATGAGTGCTAAGACGGGGCAGAATACAGGATCCTCAGAGGAGGACATGGGGGCTGAAATGGTGAGGGATCATGTTTGTGGATAGAGCAGAGTAGAACGAGCCAGGACTTCACATCTTTAGGGAAGAAGGCCCCTGGGGTTGGTAAATGGCCACAGCATGGGGGTGGTGTGGTCCAGTGACTTGGGAGATTTTAGGGGGGGAGAAAGGGATTTTGATTTGTGAGCAGCAACGGGAAGCAGCAAGGACATGTACCCCGCTGCAGGTCCAGTGGTTTGAGTGATGTGGGGCGGGACTCACCCAACCATTGCAAGGGCTCCAGGAAAACACTGTATGGGAGTGCCATTGCTTAACCCCTGTTGACCTATCATTTGTAACTAGCCTCTAAAATGCCTCCCAAGGGTCCAAGTTCCCAGCACACACAACCTGATATAGTCCCTCTCAGCCTGGAAAAGGACTGGTTCTGTGTGACTAATAGAACATGGCAGAGAAACACTCTGTGACTTTAGAGACTAATCATAAAGGGCTTTGCAGCTTCCGTGTTGTACTCTTGGCTCATTCTCTCTGGGGAAAAGTCAGCCACCATGCCACCAGAACACACAAGCAGTCCCATGAAGAGAAACTAAGCCCTCGGCCAACAGCAGTGCCATCTTGCCAGGTACAAGGGTGAGCCATGTTGAAGTGGACCCTCCAGCCCCAGTTGACCCTTCAGATGATGGCAGCCCTAGCCAGTGTCTGACTGAGATCTCAAGAGAGATCTGGAGGACTGGCCAGTGGAGCTGCTCCCAAATTCCTGGCCCACAGAAACCTGAGAGGTAATCAAATGATTATTGTTGTTGTAAGCCACTAAGTTTTAGGGGGATTTGTTACATACATAATTAATAAACCTGTGTGCTTTTTTTTTTAAGATTTTATTTATTTATTTGAGAGAGAGAGAGAGTGCACATGAGCAGGGGGAGGGGCAGAGGGAGAGGGAAAAGCAGGCTCCCTGCTGAGCAGGAAGCCCGATGAGGGACTCGATCCCAGGACCATGAACACATGATCTGAGCCGAAGACAGATGCTTAACCGATGGAGCTACCCAGGCACCCCAAACCTAGTGCTTTTTTAATAGTCTCTCCTCTGGCAACACCTCTAAGTTTCAAATGAAATGACTTCCTCAGGCAGGTGGCCCCTGACCCCCTTTCAGAGCACTCCGTCCTTCTCACCACAGAATTAAATAATGATTTGTGTGTAATAGTTCATTTAATGGACCTTCCTATGACACATACCCTCTCCCAAACAAGACCATGAGCTCCAGAGACGGACCACGCATGCCTTGTGGGCCTCCACACCTGGTACCTGCCACATAACAAGTGTTCAGAAATCATTTGTTGAATGGCTGGTGGAGCGAATGAAGACTGGCCATATTTGATTAGGTTAGGGGGTCCAGTGGACAGAGTCCCGTTGAGATCAGTTTCGGGACAAAATGGAGCCACATCCCTTCCTCTGGCCTTGTCTGTGATCCCACCTGCTCTCGATCAAGGCCTAGTGGGCCGCAGGTGTCTCCTCTTGTCTGCATTCCTGAGACCCAGCTGTATGCAAACACTGGCCTTTGTTTAGACTGTTCTGTTTGGTGTGCAAACATGATTTTGCTTTGAACGGGACTATAATTTGATGGGTGCGCCAGGAGCTTATCTTGTGAATGCAGGTGGCTGAAAATCGCATTTCATCCATCACCCTTGCTCATCTCCTACATTCACACCACTCGGTACTCGGGCATCAGATTGTAGACCAACACTATTCCAAAGGCTCCTTGACACTTAAAATCCTCCAGAATTAATAGGAATTTTTGTCATATTCCTCTTTGTCTTTGTTTCATTTTTTAAAAATCATTTATTTATTTATTTAGACAGCACAAACGGGGGGAGGGGAAGAGGGAGAGAGAATCTCCGGCAGACTCCACACTGAGCTCAGAGCCTGACTCAGGGCTCAATCTCTTGACCCTGAGATAATGACCTGAGACAAAATCAAGAGTCAGAGACCTAACTGACTGAGCCACCCAGGTGCCCCTTTTTTTCCCTTTATTTCTGAATCACAAATCCACGTGTGCAGTTTTTCCAAAGGTTAAGAGCATGCCAAACAGATTTTGGCTATTGTTCCACCAGCTGCATAGCCTTAGGGACGTTATCTATTCTCTTCGAGCTTCAGTCCCCTCATCTGTAAAATGGGGATTATAACAGTTCCTGCCTTGCAAAAGTGATTGTGAGGATCGGCTTGGTGAAGGAAAAGGTTTTGCATAATGCCTGGCACAGAGTTAGCTTTCAGTAAATATGGGTTTATTATTATTACAAAAGAATAGAGCCAAATGACTTAGAAATGAATATAGCTTCAAACAGGGGCACCTGGGTTGCGCAGTCAGTTAAGCATCTGCCTCTTAGTTTCAGCTCAGGTCCTGATCTCGGGGTTGTGAGATCAAGCCCCATGTCGGGCTCTGCAGTCATTGTGGAGTCTGCTTGAGATTCTCTCTCTCCCTCTGCCCCTCCCACTCATGGTCTTTCTCGCTCTCAAATAAATAAATAAATCTTTATAAAAACTACAGCTTCAAACAAATCTGTAGAATTTTGGAAGTTCATGAGCATTCTAGAACAAACATAGATTCTTCTTTAAAACAAATGGACACACAAAGGTATACCAGTTTAAGACCAAAAGACACACACACACACACACACACACACACACACACACACACACACACACACCTAGAACTGAGATGCCTCCACATGAGAAAGCATAGTTCATTTCTATTCATCATGTACGTAATCACTTACAACCACCTGGATATTAAGAAAACTGTACTTTAAGAGCTTTGAAAACCTTGCCAAAATCTTTCCACATGAAATGGTTCCCAGCCTTCAAGAGAAACATTGCACCAATTACTATCTACCTTTTTCAGAGAGGGAAGGCAAGCCGCCCAAGGTCACAAAATGAGTCATTGTCGGAAGTGAGTTTTGTGTGTGTGTGTGTTTTTAATTAAAGTGCTGTCCTTTAAGAATAGCGTACTGACCTGCCGTCAGTTAGGGATTTGCTGAAAGCTGCTTCTCTCGTAGTTGAGGACAACCACTGAGTCAGCTCGCAGGAGCACATCTCATTCTCATCTCATGTCCAACAAATGTCTTTTCAGAACCTCCTAGGTTCCAGATGCTGTCGGGGGCAATGTGGAGTTCAGCAGCACGAAGATGGAAGCATTCCCTGGGCTCGGAGTGCTCGGCGTCCAGGGGTGGAGGGAGTCAGGCATTATATAAATGATCACATGAATAATGACACGATGACAATTCTGATAAATGCTTTAAGGGAGCTGTGAGGGGCAGAACCAAGGGAAGGCAGGGGAGCTTAGGGGACTGTTTCCCTAGCGGTGACACTTAGACATTGGCTTGAAAGATGAATAGGCTAGAAGAGGACGCGATGAAGAGGAGGGATGGGGATGAGCAGGAACAACCTGTGGAGAGGACGTGACAGTGCTGGGGAGGTGGAGGGACTGGAAGGAGCTCCGCATAGCTGAGGCCAAGAGAGGGTCTCCTGGGGAAGCTGGGGTGGGGGGGAGCAATCACACAGAGCTTTGGGGGCAACACTGACAGATTAGGAATTGTCCTTGTTATTTCCGCTAAAAACAAATCCTCCCAAAGCTTGGCGACTTATGACCCCAGTAAGCATTTATTATGTCCCGGTTTGTGTGGGTTGGCAATTTGGGAGCGGGCGAGCCGCGTGGTCTGGCACAGGGTCTCTCATGAGGTTGCAGCCCAGATGTCAGCTGGGGCCAGAGTCATCTGAAGGTCTGACTGGGGCGGCAGGGTCATTTCCAAAATGGCTCCCTCACATGCGTGGTGAACTGATGCCAGCCGTTGGCCTCAGTTCCTCCCCATGTGGACTTCTCCAGAGGGCTGCCCGAGTGTCCTCATCACCCAGCAGCTGGTTTCCACCACAGAGGGTGACCCACAGTGTCTTTGCCTCAGAGACCACACCATGGGGTGCCTGGGTGGCTCAGTCGTTAAGTGTCTGCCTTCAGCTCAGGTCATGATCCCAGGGTCCTGGGATCGAGCCCCACATTGGGCTCCCTGCTCAGCGGGAAGGCTGCTTCTCCCTCTCCCACTCCCCCTGCTTGTGTTCCCTCTCTCACTGTGTCTCTCTGTCAAATAAATAAATAAATAAATCTTTTAAAAAAACAATAAAATAATGGTCCATCTGAAACTACTGAGGAGAAACTTCTGGTAGACCTGGAAAACTGAGGTAAACTCCCTCTTCCTTCCCCAAGCCTCACCAACATGACAATGAAAGAACAAAAGTGGCATCAACTGACAAGGAAAAAGAGAGAAGTGATGACAGCAGCTGCGAGGTGTTAACATTCTGGAAGACGGACAGCACACCGGCAAGGGGTAGCAAGCTCAGTAGGGTGGGAACAACAGAAACCTCACAAGACTCATGCTGGGGAGCCTGGAACCAGGGTATTCCAAGCACCAGACATCGCTGGTGATGAGGGTGCAGGGGGAAAGTAAAAACCAAGGGCTGGGTGAAAGCCTGCAGTGAGAGCCCCAGATGCCATCCCCTTTCCTGAGAAGCGCACGCATTCCCACCCCACGCCCTTGGCCAGGCGACTGGAGCTTTCCTCTCTGGAGGGACTGCCCCCAGGGCCTCTGGACTGAGGACCCCGGGACACAGCCGGGGTAAGGGATTCACTGGCAGCCTGCCTGCTGATCAGGAGGCAGGAGGCCCTGTCTCCACTCCTCCCCCAGAATGCTGGCAGCCGGGTTTATACACCCCCTCTCCCATGTGCAGGCGGCTCTAGAAGTTCTCTCTGGGGCCAGTGGCCAGCCCAAAAGAAAAGACCCACAGCCCTTGATATTGTGAAGGTTGTTCAAGAAAAACCAGGGCTGGACTGTTAAAGGGGTAAAAACAGATTTTATTCAGAAATGATTGCAATAGGGGAAAAGAGACCTCAGTACAGAACTGGGCTCCATTCCCAATATGGCAAGAACAAGTGGGGGTTTATAGCCAAGGAGGAGGGTGGAATCGGTGGGTGGAAAATTATTAAGAGGATACATCAGGGGTGAGGGGTTATTCTCGCTAAACCGACTCCGCAGGATTCTTGCTGAAGGTGATCAGATCTCACCCGGAGGGTGGTGGGGGATGAGGAGTTGGATCAGATATTGAGGGTTACCAGATACGGAGGGCAGGGCCCCACTTTATCAGCAAAATGACTTATCAAGGTTCTTGCTAAAACCAAGCGATGCAGGACTGGGGCCACAGCAAAAAGGGTGCAGAAGAGTCTGACTCGGGTTCTGTCAAGGACAGCCTTTGTTGGGCTTGCCTTATGGGATCGATGGCTGAGTTTGTCCTCAGACAGCGCGGCCCATGCACGACAAGTCCTATTCATCCCTCTCCACTCCCCAGACATAAGGAGTTTCCAATCCACTCCCGCAGACACAGGAAACAAGGATTCCCAGACATTAGAGGAAAGCTGTCCACATGAGATTCAGAGATTTATAGCTCTAAAAACTAATTATAAAAAAATGAAAAACAGGAAAAAGGGACCGAGGATGCAGAGCAATGCCTGAAATGAAAGGTTTTGTTTTTGTTTTTTTTTTAAGATTTTATTTATTTTTGACAGAGAAAGAGAGTGTACAAGCAGGGGAAGCAGCAGGCAGAGGGAGAGGGAGAAGCAGGCTCCCCGCGGAGCAGGGAGCCCGATGTGGGGCTCGATCCCAGGACCCCGGGATCATGACCTGAGCCGAAGGCAGACGCCTAACCGACTGAGCCACCCAGGTGCCCCTAAAGAAGGCTTTTTAAAACAATGATAATTATAATTCCAAGGTTATTTTTTCTCTATATACAATCAATGTAAAGCCATATTGAAATGATATAGTAATAATGCAATGTTTATAAAACATAATTCTTATTGCCCTTATTTTAATCAGGATACCAAATTGAATAAAAATCACAACAGTCTCCAGAAATAATAATAACAATAATAATAATAAATAAAATTTAAAAATAAAAACAACTATAATTAGAAAACTCTAAAGATTCCACAAAAAAACGGGGCGCCTGGGTGGCTCAGTTGTTAAGCGTCTGCCTTCGGCTCAGGTCATGATCCCAGGGTCCTGGGATCGAGCCCCACATTGGGCTCCCTGCTCGGCGGGAAGCCTGCTTCTCCCTCTCCCACTCCCCCTGCTTGTGTTCCCTCTCTCGCTGTGTCTCTCTCTGTCAAATAAATAAAATCTTTAAAAAAAAAAAAAGGTTCCACAAAAAACTTTTAGAACAAGTTCAGCAAAGTTACAAGATACAAAACCAACACACAAAAATCTGTTGCATTTCTATACATTAACAATGAACAATCTGAAAAGGAAATTAAGAAAACAATTTCATTTACAACAGCATCAAAAAGAATAAAATACTTAGTAATAAACTTCACCAAGAAGGGGAAAGATTTGTACACTAAAACCTATAAAATGTTGCTGAAAGAAATTAAAGAAGGCACAAATAAATGGCAATGTTCATGGACTGGAAGACTTCATATTGTTACAATGTGTCCATCCTACCCAAAGAAATTTACAGATTCATTGCAATCCCTATCAAAATCCCAATGGCACTTTTTGCAGAAATAAAAATATCCATCCTGAAATTCACATAGAATCTCAAGGGATCCCGGATAACTATAACCATCTTGAAAAAAGAGGAACAAAGTTGGAGGTCTCACACTTTCTGTTTTCAAAAATTATCACAAAACCATAGTAATCAAAACAGTACAGTACCCACACAAATACTGACATAAACCAATGGAATAGAATGGAAAGCCCAGAAATAAATGCTTCCATATATGGTCAAATGATTTTTGACAAGGGTGCCAAGATCACTCATTGAGGAAAGGGCGGTCTTTTCAACAAATGGTGCTGGAAAAACTCCATATCCCTATACAAAAAAAATTATGTTGGATCCTTACCTCACACCATATGCCAAAATTAACTCAAAATGGATCAAAGACCTAAAAGTAAGGCTTAAACTATAAATAAAACTCTTAGAAGAAAACATAGGGAGAAAACTTCATGACGTTGAATTTGGCTATGAGTTCTTGGATAGGACACCAAAATCACAGGCAACAAGGGTAAAAACAGATAAAACGAACTACAGCAAAATTTAAAACTTCTGTGCATTAAAGGACACAATCAACAGAATAAAAAGACAACCTAAGGAACAGAGAAAATATGTGCCAGTCATAAGGGGTTAATATCCAGAATATATAAAGAGCTCCTACAATTAAACAATTTTAAAATGGGCAAAGTACTTGAATAGATATTTCCCCAAAGAAGATATACAAATAGCCAACAGGCATATGAAAAAAATGCTCAACAGCACTAATTAGGGATATGCAAATCAAAATAATAATGTGATACCACCTCACAGCCATCAGGATGGTTACTATATATTTTTAAAGTAATAATAATAAGAAAAATAGCAGGTGGTGAGGAGATGAAGAAACCAAAACCCTAGTGTGGTATAAAATGGTGCAGCAGCTATGGGAAGACAGTATGGTAGTTCTTCAAAATATTAAAAAATATAATTACTATATGATCTAGCAATTCCACTTCTGGTTATAGATCCAAATGAATTGAAAGCAGGGCCTTGAAGATATCTGTTACACCCATGTTCACAGCAGCATTATTCACAATAGCCAAAAGGTGGAAGCAACCCAAATGTCCATCAACAGATGACCAGGTAAACAGAATATGGTATATCTATACAATGGAATATTATTCAGCCTTTAAAAGGAGGAAAATTTTGGCACCTGCTACAACACAGATGAACCTTGAGGACATTATGCAAAGTAAATAAGCCAGTCACAAAGAGACAAATACTGCATGATTCACTTATATGGAATCATAGAGACAGAAAGCAGAATGGTGTTTGCCAGGGCCTAGGACACGGAGAAATGGGGAGTTGTTGTTTAATGGGTTCTAGCATTTCGGTTTTACAAGATGAAAAAGTTCCGGAGATTGGTTGCACAACAATGTGAATATGATTCACAATGCTGAACTTACACTTAAGAATGGTTAAGATGGGGGGGCGCCTGGGTGGCTTAATCGGTTAAGTGTTGGACTCTTGATTTTAGCTTAGGTCATGATCTCAGGGTCGTGAGGTCGAGCCCCACATCCGGCCCCACGTTCAGCGTGGCATCTGCTTGGAGATTCCCTCTGCCCCTTCCCCCACACACTCTCTCTTAAATAAATAAAAATCTTTAAAAAAACTAAAAAGAATGGTTAAGATGGTACCTTTTACGTTATGTGTATATTACAATCAAAAATTAAAAAAAAATTTTAAAAGCAACTATAATTACCATTCTTTGAGACATGAACAAGAATAGGATGCTCTAAAAAAGAAAGAAAAATTGCTCTTTTAGAAATGAAAAGTTATGAGAAAAGATATGAAAAAAAAATCTAATGGAAAGGTTGGAAGATAAAGTTGAGGTAATTTCCCAGAAAACAAAACAAACATTTTTAAAAATGGAAAACTGGAAAGAACATTTTGAAAAATGAGAAGACCAGTCCAAGAGGTCCGACATCCGACTAAAAAAGGTCTGCAAAGAAAACAACAACAACAACAACAACAAAAAAAACAGAAAACAGAATGGAGGGTATTAACACAAAGAAATGTCCCTCAAATTGATTTCCAGATTAAAAGGCTCATCGAGTGCCCAGAGTCAATGCACATCACTATGAAACTTTAGACCTCTGCAAGACCCTTTAAACTTTCAGAGAGAAAAATCAGGTCACAAGCACAGGATCAGGTATCAGAATGTCATTTGACGTTTCAACAGCAAGTGGATCGTGTCCTCAAAATTCCTAGGGAAATTTATTTCCAATCTAAAATTCTATACCCAGCCAAACTCTCTATCAAAGCCACTGGAAAAGAGAAATGCCAAAACAAGGAAAGAGACCAAGGTGGGGGGGAGAGCAGAAGCAAGGGATCCATTAAACAGGATCCAACCCAGGAAACAAGCAAAAGAAACTCCCCAGGATGGTAGCAGAGCTAAGTAGAGCTAAGTCTACAGAGTCACCGGAGAGGATGCCTCCAGGAGGGATGTCTCTGAGAAACACCTAGAACTGAAAGACCACCTGGTGCATTCAACCAGGTTGGACAGTCGGGGGCTGAATTAGTTAATAGGTACAGTACATAAGGAAGTTTGTTTTTTTAATAATGCAATTACCAATTTCTGGAAAAGCGAAACAGTTGTCCAATTAAGTAAATGGAATCATAACACACTTCAAGGCTCAGCTTTGAATGTTTGCAAGATCATAATAATTAAGCACTGAACACTGAACACTGACAACAAAACGTTTGGACTAATACTGGGAGGAAGGAGGGAAGAAACACGTGTGTGATGGGGTAGATCAAAAGGCATCAAATCTTCATCTTCCGCAGGAGGTGGGCAATAGATAAAGTTTTAAAAACTAGAGAGTGAATTAGATGTGTTATTGAAAAACATGGAGGCATACAACAATAGTGCCGTCTCAAATGTGTAAAAGAGTGGTTGTGTTTAGAAGTAAGAATTGAGACTGGGGAAGGGTAGAGCAGGAGATTGATCCACTATTCGGCAGTTATTGGACTTTTAAAAATAATACAAGTATCAAAAAATTAAAATAAAAATAATACAAATATCAATATGATAGAAATAAAAATGAGTGGAAAAAGGACAAAAAAAAAAAAAATCCAACTGCACACCAGTCCATAAAGCAATGACAGCTGATGCAAAGTTGGGAACTCTTACCAAGGACCTGAGTGAGGGGAATGTGAATAGAAAGGACAGTGAAGCTCGGGTGCAATTGCGCCCTCTAAAGGACCAAACTTGGCAGAAGTGCAGAAGGTCTGAGACCAAGCCTGGGGGTGTAAGGAGGAGCCCCCCAAGTGAGGCGTGGTTCCGGGGCGGTGGGGGGGGGGGAAGGTGGGACTCCCTGCCCCAGTGAGGCTAAGTGAGTTGTGAACAAGATAACAAAAGGGCTCACAATGTCAAATGCTGCTTTGAGGTCCAGGGGATTTAACATAAAAGCAGACTATTGCACACTGATCTCACACAGCCCTGGGTGATCCTCCAGAGACGACTTCCCAAAGGCAATGGGAACAGAAGCCATGCTACCAGGACTAGGTGAGCAAGCTTAGGGAGGCAGTGAAGGCTCTCGAAGCTGCACACCTCCCTGCAGCTCCTTGATCTCTCCTTCTCTGGAAAGCAGGAGGCTCAGTGACCAGATTTTAAAAGGCATGCAATCCTGGGGACCTACTTATACGAAAAAATTGTTGTTTATCTGAAATTCAAATTTAACTCTGTGAGTCCTGCATCCGTATGTGTGAACCGAGCAACCTCAAGAGGCTTGGAGGTATCTCGGTTTTGCACACTGATACTTCGCTGCTGGCCACTCCCACCAGCACCCTCCCAAGAGGGAAATACAAGGCACCCTCATCCAAGGTGGCGAGGTCCAGAGGGTGGACCCCAAGGCAGGAAATAGCAGCATTTCTCAGTGAGCTACCTTTCAGTCAAAACCATCTCAAGTCTTTTCTATAAAGGGAGTTGGTTGAGTTAACGTCTCCGTTGGCCCAAGAGGCAAATCTAGCCCCAAGAAAAGCACTCAGATGAAGTCTCATTGTGCTTTCAGAGCCTGTTCTCTTGTGGGGAAATGAGGCCACATCTACAGGGTGGGAACAGTGCGAGGCTTCCATGTCCTTTCTGGGTGATTGTTGATCACGAGCACGTATTACTTTTATAATCACTAAAAAGCAATAGACATTTCCATATTGAAAATAAAATGAGGCCACAGTAGACCAGATCATCTGTGAGACCCCCTCCAAAGCTAAGATTCTGCAATTCTAAGTAATTGCTTGTTCTTTATTTGCTTGTCATTTTAGGAGCATTCAGTGATGCAGCCTAGTTGCAGTGGGGTTTGTTTTGTTTTGTTTTGTTTTGTTTGCGGGGGGGGGGGTGTTTGGGAGGTTTTTTTGTTTGGTTGGTTGGGGTTTTTTTTACTTTTATTCCCCCAAGGACTCTGAACCCAGCCACTCACTACTGGTACCTGCTAACCCCGAATGTTGAACACACAGTCTCCCCACTGCCCCCACTCCCAGAGGTCACTTGGCTTGCCTGGCCGGGCCCAAGCCTCTGAGCTCATTCCTGACCTGGAAGACTCCCCAGATGACCTGTTCTGAAGCCAAGGAAAGAGCCTGGTTGTTGGCTGTGTGAGAGCCCAAGGTCGTGAGACTCCTGGGCCCCATCAGAGCCGACCTGGGATTCTACAGAGCCTGTGGCTTAACAAATCCTGAAAGGGGGAGATGCATCCCCCACCCCCAGGGACAACTGTCTCTTTCCGAGTACTCCAGTCCCCCTCCCCAGTTAAAGCCCCCACTGATGGGTCACAGGAGAAGACGGAAAATGCCTCCAGATGCAGCATTCATGGACTCCTAGAAGGGTGAGGGCCTGCTTCTGGGTCAGCCAAACCTGAGCAGAGCACTAAGTCCCACCTCCTACTAGCCCTTTGACCTTGGGCAAGTCACTTAACTGAGCCTGGACTGTTCTGAGGATTAAAGGAGATAATAAATGCAAAACCCCAGGGCTTTCGGGAGCAGGACTGGTGTTCACAAACAGGAGTCTTATCTATTTGATCCTCAGAGAGCCCAGAGGCAGCCCTTTGGCCACAAGGAGCTTTTCAGCGGCAATTCCCACAGACCCAGGGCTGCTCAGGAACGTTCCCCAACCCTGAAAAAGTACCCTCCTGCTTCGGGCCGGGCGAGGGGCTCTACCAGGCGCCGGAGCAGTGACTGCTCTCCTAGCTCAGGCGCAGAGGCCTGGCCCATGACCTTGGAAGAACCGAGGAGAAAGCTTCACCAAGCGACAGTACTTTTCCACTGCACAGCTCGGCCACCTCAGCTGGCTTTCTGCTGTGCAGACAGGAGGCAAAGTGCGCCAGGCCAGCCCCATCAGGAACCCACCCAAAAGCTCTCTCAGAGATGGGGGTAGGGACATGCAGTGACTGACGGGCAGCAGGAATCCTGGAGAGAGGAGGGGGATCCCGAATGCGCTAGGGGGAGCGTGGAGACCACCAGGGGGGTCAGAGAAATGTGCATTTAGCAAAGCCCTCCGGTACATTTCAAAAGATTCCTACTCCTTAACTTCCCCTCCATCCCCACCCCTCCAATAAGAATGATTAAACCCGTTCCACCGCGCCTGTGCCGGGTCCCGGGCGAAGAGCAGCGCTAGCCGGCGCGGGGGAGGAGAGAGAGGAGGGCGAGGGGAGGGAACAAGAGAGCTAGCGGTCCCGCCCGGTGATGTAGGCAGCCCGGGGAGGTGGAGCCGCGACGCCTGAAGGAGTCCCCACCGCAATCGCGCTCTCGGTCTACCCCTCCGAGCGGCCAGCCGCCAGCCCCAGCTCCGGCGACCTCCCTGCCGCCGCAGTTTGGGCGGCGGGGACTGCGGGATCCCCCCCAACCAGTTCGGGCCCGGGGGGCCCCTCCACCACGCCCATCCCCCCTCCCCTCCTCGTTTCCCGGACGGCTGGAGCTACTCCCGGGGGAAGCTGTTCCCGGACGCTCGGCCGCCGCCCCGGCATCTCGGCTGCCAGCCCGGCCGGGCACCGGGCATCTCCGGGCACCGACTGGCTCCGGCGCCGCCCAGCTGCTCGCGACCCCGGGGCCGCGGGCTTCTGCTCGCCCTCCCCTCCCCCCGGCCGCCGGGCAGGACGCCCGTAAGCACCCGGTGCCCCCAGCCCCTTTGGCCGCCGCCGCCGCCGCCGCGATGCTGCCCTGGAGACGCAACAAATTCGTGCTGGTGGAGGACGAGGCCAAGTGCAAGGCGAAGAGCCTGAGTCCGGGACTCGCCTACACGTCCCTACTCTCTAGCTTCCTGCGCTCCTGCCCGGACCTGCTGCCCGACTGGCCGCTGGAGCGCCTGGGCCGCGTGTTCCGCAGCCGGCGCCAGAAAGTGGAGCTCAACAAGGAGGACCCGACCTACACCGTGTGGTACCTGGGCAACGCCGTCACCCTGCACGCCAAGGGCGACGGCTGCACCGACGACGCCGTGGGCAAGATCTGGGCGCGCTGCGGGCCGGGCGGGGGCACCAAGATGAAGCTGACGCTGGGGCCTCACGGCATCCGCATGCAGCCGTGCGAGCGCAGCGCCTCGGGGGGCTCGGGGGGCTCGGGGGGCCGCAGGCCGGCGCACGCCTACCTGCTGCCGCGCATCACCTACTGCACCGCGGACGGGCGCCACCCGCGCGTCTTCGCCTGGGTCTACCGCCACCAGGCGCGCCACAAGGCCGTGGTGCTGCGCTGCCACGCCGTGCTGCTGGCGCGGGCGCACAAGGCGCGCGCCCTGGCCCGCCTGCTCCGCCAGACCGCGCTGGCGGCCTTCAGCGACTTCAAGCGCCTGCAGCGCCAGAGCGACGCTCGCCACGTGCGCCAGCAGCACCTCCGCGCCGGGGGCGCCGCCGCCTCGGTGCCCCGCGCCCCGCTGCGCCGGCTGCTCAACGCCAAGTGCGCCTACCGGCCGCCGGCCGCCGAGCGCGGCCGTGGGGCGCCGCGCCTCAGCAGCATCCAGGAGGAGGACGAGGAGGAGGACGGAGACGCAGAGGAGCGCGAGCGGCCCGAGGTGCTCAGCCTGGCCCGGGAGCTGAGGACGTGCAGCCTGCGTGGCGCCCCGGCACAGCCGGCGCCCGCGCAGCCCCGCCGCTGGAAGGCCGGCCCCAGGGAGCGGGCGGGCCAGGCACGCTGAGAGCGCAGGGGAGGAGGGGGCGGGGAGGGGGCGGGGGGGGGGCGCAGGACTGGCGGCCCCAGCCCCGCGCGGGCCTGACTTCCAGCCTCCAACCCTGGCCCTGCCCGCTTCGGCTCCCCTCTCGTCCCCCGGCCCTTGCCTCCCTTGTGGTCTCTGTTGTTGTCTGCCCCGCGTCTCATCCTGGCTCAGGGTGACGCCTGATATGTCCTTGATTATTGGGGGACAAAGGGGAGGAGAGCAGCAGAAGTATTCGACGTTCACCTCTCCCCCACATCCAGAGTTGCTGAGCGCCCTCCATCGTGGAATTGCCCGTAAGCTTTACAACAGGTCTTTGCCCATAGACCACCCTCTCCCTCCCAAAACAACCTCTCCAAAGAAGGGGGAAGAAGTTTCCAGAAATCCAGGAGGATGGCCTTGGACGTTGGCCAGGTGGAAGCCGTGGTCCTGCCGTTGGCCAGTCAAGACTTCCTCCCTGGGATGGGACCAGTTCTGGGCAGGCATTCTTGCAGAGGAAGAATAGTGGCCCCAGAGACCTGAGGCCAGGTCCAAGGTGGGAAGTGAGTAGGCTGCCATACACACAAGGAAGGATTCTCAGGCCCTATGCCTGGCCTCTCTACCCCTTGGAGGATTTCTGGACTTCACTGCTCTGTCTCTGGAGAAGACTGGGCTGGTCCTACCAACCCAAACAACAGGTTAGAGCAAGTAACAGCCCTCTGCTCCAGGCAGCTGCCCAAGACTATGCCCTGGCACCCGGCACCCCCACAAGACTCCACCCACCCCACATTTCTGCAGACAGATGTGAGGGGTTCCCCACTAGGTCTCCAAAGGAGGTAAAGAGAACCTTTGGCAGGTGCTTGAGGACACTGACCACCCAGAAAATGGACACAGGAGGAATACCACCCCCCCACCCCCCACCCTCCCATCCCCGTCCCCTGAGTCAGGGCTTGTCAGAGCAGGAGGGTCCTGACAGCAATTGGGTTCTCGTAGCTGGCTGAGAAAGGGGAGTGTGTTCACCCAGCAGAGGGAGTGGGCCCCTGCCCAGGTGTCTCTCAAGAAGGCCACAAAAAGCCCAAAGATCTATGTGTCACCAACTGATCGTTGTAAATAAAGTGGACCTGCTTTTTCATCCTTGTCTCCACGTGTTTTGTTTGATGCCAGGCCTGCTGGGGACAAAAACATTATCAGAACCCTAAAGGACAGGAGAAGACCCTAGGAAGGGGCCCCCTGTAGCGGCCAGAGCCAACCGGCAGGATTGGTGGGGAGGGGCTACTGCCAGGAAGCTGTTCCCTTAAAGTCAGGGAGGGAGACAGTAGCAGGTGTGACATCACATGTGCCAAGCCTTGGAGGAGTGTCAGCTGTCTGTCTTGGCCTCCCAAAATGTCTGTCTGCCTGGGCACTCAGAGGCAAGTGTCTCTGGGACATTTGGCAGGGAGGGGGCCCGGGCCTGGGGACTTCTCATCAGCCTTGCCTCTTTGGGAAGATGCCCGTGTATGTCAGAGCCTGTGGTATGCATCCGGTGTCTCCCCAGTGATGAGGAGGGGGGCAGGTTGTAAAGGAGATGGGGTGGGCAGCCCATTTTTCTTTCAGAGGAGCTAGAGAAATCTGCCCAGACCTTTGTGACAGGGTGAGTCTCGAGCTTGGATATCTTCTTTATTCCTGTGCTGAGCTGGGCACTGATCCCAGACTTCTCCGGAGCCCAGACGAGTGGCCCCTGCAGTGGCCGGCAGTCAGAACTGTTCTGTTTCCTGGAGCTGCTGGAACAGAGGGTACTGCTGCCGCTTCACCTGCAGAGCCCAGGCAGGGTCGGGGTGCCTCGAAGGGGCAGGGACGGGGGAAGAGGGATGACAAGGACCCACCAGCCAGGATGCCCCGCATGTTCATGGCTCCCCTCTTACACATTGCCAGCGTCTTTGTGAGCGTTTCTCCCCATTTGCAAAAGGAGAAGAAGACGCAGGAAGATGTCAGACCTGGGAGAGCAGGATGTGCTGCCAGCGAGGCAGCTGCTGGTGTTTGAGGCAACCTCAGCCGGAAACAAGGTTGCAAGCACACCCTCTTTAATCAGACTCACGGGGCAGACGCTGCCCCGGTGCCTGTCTTGGGACAGGCACTGAGCTAGACACTGGGGGTCCAGGAGTCCCTCCCCTGGGGCTCTTACAGTCTTAGGTGAGATGCATATGATTAAAGGAGTAGGTGCTGCATAATAATTCACAGGCACGTTCTCAGCCTCAGCTCCTACTCCACTTTTCTCTGGCAGCCTCCCAAAACAGACACACACACACACACACACACACAACCACCTCCTCCCTCCTTCCCTCCTTTACACTCTACTCTCTATACCTGGGGTTAGAAGACCGGGGTGAGGGGACTCTGCCTTCTTAGCAGCTGTGGGACGTGGGGCAACTCACTCAGCCTCTCTGAGCCTCACCTTTATTAACAGTAAAAATAGGGATAATATCAACCTCACAGGCTAACTGTAAGAATGAAATAGAATCCTACCCGAAAACACTTTGGTACATAATAAAACACTCAGCACATATGCAGAACAGCCATTTTACCCAGAGGGCCCTTCTCTTTAGATTAGGGCTTCAGGGTGCTTCTCCACCACCCCATCCCGCCCCAGCCCCGCAGCAGTGGTCACAAGTTGTCTCCCTGGCCACATCTCCACCTTCTATGTGCAGGGTGGGAGGGAGGAGCCAGGGCAACTTCTGTCCATCTGTAGGTTGTGGATGACATAAACCACAGCATAGCACCAGCTGCCACCAGGCTACAGACGGGGATCTCTGGGGGCATCACTGCCACCAAGTGAGGGGGACCACTCCCACCTCCATCTCTGCACTGACCTTGGCTTTCTCCCTGATCTTAGACACAAGATGGAGAAGAACCTTGAGCCATTGGTCAAGCTGTCTGGTGCCCCTACATTCTCTCTCCCGCCCGCCACAGGCTCCCCACCTGTAAAATGAAAATTGGGTGGGGTGGACCAGTGGTTTTCAAATCGTGTTCCTCTGATTCCCCAGGGATCCCCTTTGAATAAGGGGATCTTCCTGATTTTTCTTTTTTAAGTTGAAATCATTGGGTGACCTGCTACACGCATCCAAGTTCTGTTGGGCTGACGAGGCCTAAGAAGTAACACTGGCGTGTGTCTTCCTGGGACTCCTTGGGCCTTATTTCCCGCTCTCCTGATGCCCCTCCACAGCCACTGGTCTGTGACAAATGTGGCTTGTGCCATAGCCCACAGCTCCCAGGGTCAAGTGGCTGGCCCACCCATTAATGCCATCCTGACTCCCCTTGTTCCTCTTCCATACAGGGATCCTGTTCCCAGTTCCCCAGACATGGCCATGTGCTCCCACCTCTAGGCTTGGGCCTGTTCTCACTACCGGGGATGTCCTCTTTGGCTACACTTTTTCAAATCCTACCCTCTCTTCGAGGCCCAGCTCAAATCCCACCTCCTCCAAGCTCTCCCTAATGCATACCCCTCCTCCACTCCTGCCAGATCTGGGGGTGATCTCGCCTCTCAAGCTCGCACAGGACGTGGTCCTCATCACGTTACTCCTGGGATTGCTCTTTTTATGTGTGTCTCTCTTAGAAATCCATTTCACTTCCCACCCCCTTCGGTACCTTGACCACAGTGGGGCAAGAGTCGGTGCTCGATACTCATGTGCTGAATGAGTGCATGAATGAGCCAGATGGAAGAGCCATCACGGGATAGGAAACCAAGTGGGTGGGGAAGCGTTCTTTCTGCCAAGCTTCTGCCTGGAGATGCTGAAGAACTATATCCTCAGACGCCCTGTTGAGACGGATGGCTATTCTTGGGGAGAACATCAGCGGCCTGACATGAGGCCACTGGGGGAAACCAAAGCCGCCATCCCCGGGGTCTGCTCCATGCTCCAAAGCCTCAGGACTGGGCCTTCTCGCTCTGTGGGCTAGACCAGTGCCCAGCACAGGGCTGACACTGACGGTACAGAGCAGCTCCTCGTGGGGACCAGCCACCCTCCAGGCATGCTGGCTGGGTAGCAGGAGGATCATGTAGACAGCTGCAGTCTCTAATTTAACACACAGACAGTCGAACCTGGGTTTGGGCGTCAGACACACCCGAATGCCAGCCCCAGAGCTGCCCTTGGACAGCTGTATAACTTTGGGCAGGTTTCTGAAGGTTTCCGGAGCCTTGGTCTTCCATCTGTAAAAACAGCGATAGATGAGTCCAGGGCTTATGTGGTTGTTGGGAGGATGAAACAAGGCGCTGCCTTTGGGTAATTTATTTTGTACAGTGCCCAGCGAACTCAGTAAGCAGTAGCTGCAGCTTTCTGTTTATTATTACCAGGCTAGCTGACGCTGCTAACTGACAGTGCTGGGATGAGATCAGGTGCCTGGCCTCTGAGACACTGAACATGTTGCTTGCTCACACCCCAGGGAGGCTCTCCGCCTGAAGTCCCATCATCTCTAAATCATGGGAGGAGATTCAAGTACAGCTTGTCTCATTTTTGTCTCTGGCTGTGCAACTGACATAAGCCCGATCACCTTAACTCTAGATTAGACCTAATAGCTTATGCTTTTTTTGTATATCCTTTTCTTTTTGCCTTAGCACCTGGCACGATGCCAGGCACACAGCAAAGCACGACGAGGTGAATGAATGAATGGGCGAATAAGTGAATGATTAGCTGCTGCAGGCCTTGGTGCTGACACATAGCCTTCCCAGCCAAGGTCTTCAGAAAGCTGGGAGGTCACTCCTTTGTGAGTGATGGCTCAGCTTCTCCCCCCCACCCCCACCGCCGCCAGAACCCTGTTTGTCCTTGGCCACAGGCTATGGACACGAGGAAGATGCTGCTGGCTTAGGGACCAGGCGGTCCCCAGGAGAGCACAGCTGGAAAGGATGGAAGGGCTGACATGCAGATGTCGTGAGTCTCTGAGCCAGAATGGTCCGCTCTCTCCCTCTGCTCCATCTTGCCTGTCCAGGAGCACATACGGGTTTGTTGACTGATCCAGAATAACTGAGTTTCATCATCCCCAACTTACGAGTGGACAGGAAGCTGGGCAGGCAAGAGATTGAAGGGGAAGCTGGCAGTCAAACCACCATAAGGGAGACTCCAGCTCAGGAGAGCAGGCTAGTACTGCTGCGTGCTGGGACACCTTGGCAAGGAGGCAAAGGAGCTGGGTGGTACTGGAAAACAAGCAGATCTTGGTTTTGCCTGCCCAGCATTCCCCCTTTATGGTGGAGTGTGCTTCCTCTTCCTCCTGGGAACACAAATAAATTCTCCCATTCTCCCCCTGTGCTGAGGTGTGGTCATGTGACTGAGTTCTAGGCAATACAATTCATGAATGTCACCTTGGGGGGTGGTGCTGGACCACAAAACATAACCTTTGCTTTATTCTCCTGCCTGCCTGCTGGATGTCATCACCCAGGGTGTCCTTGGAAGCCATGTGTTGAAGATGACAGAGCCTCCACCAGCCTGGGTCCCTGAATGACTGCATAAAGTGGAGCCCCACCCCTGCCACCAAAGGGAGCAAGAAATAACATTTTCTTGTTAGCCACAAACATGTCAGGGCTATTGCAGCATATAGCTTACCTTCTTGTGACCCACTGCCCTGGTGCTCCTGGTGAAACCACCATCCCCCACTCTAAGTTCCTGGCTTTCTTTCAGTGGAGCTGGCTTCACACACGTGGGCTCCAGGGGAGGACATGCGATCCAGGCCTGACCAATCAGAATAGCCCATCTCTTCAGCTCCAAAGTTTGGCTCAGGGATGGGCATTAGCAATCAGAGCCAGGGGAACTTAGTTCTGGGGCTATTGTTGAAACTTGGGGAAAGAGAGACGCACTTTCTGCCAGAGTTGCTGACACGTGGGGGATATATCTCGTGTTGCCGGCAGCCATCTTGCCGCCATGAGGAAAGACAGCCTGAGAGTCCAGCACCGTGAAAAGCAGAGGGGGACAAAAAGAGAGCAAGACCAAGTCCCATGACATTGCTTGAGCCCCTGGATCCACCACACCTGTCCAGCTCTGTTTTTGGTGTTTTCAATTCCTCGAGCCAATAAGTTGTACTTTTTGCTTAGGCCAGTGTGAGTTGGGCTCTGTGTCCCTTGAGTCAGAGAGAACCCTGGCCCTGCCATCACTGTTCTCATTGGGTCCCATGCTCTGGAAAAGGGGGATCGTTGAAAGGCTTCAGGGCCTGTCACAGGTCAGATCTGATTATGGGACATCCAGCTGGCTCACGGGATCCCAAAGTCCCCAGGCCCTTTCCCTCTCTGGGGGCCCCCGGTCTTCCATCCTTGCTGCCCCTCACACACCTTCCCAGTCCCCTCTCTGTGGCACGGCTTCCTTCCCTGTTCATGGCACCTGTGCCTCCATGCCTTTGACTGGGACGTGGCTCTGACCCTGAATCCATATGCCTCTTCAGTATAACCAAAGCCTCTGGCCTCATTCAAGTGCTAGAGCATGAGGCAGATGGGTGGAACTCAGCCTCTGGATGGTCCCCCCCAGATCACGAATCCACCCTCCTCCACTCAGCTGCAGCTGGGGAGTGGGCTCGTCAGATGTAAACGTGGCCTATTAAGCCAATCTCTGAGGGGACCTTTCATGGGGAGGGTCGCTTCTGACAGTGGTGCCATGGCTGAGCAGGCTGATCTGGAAGGCAAAAGCCTGGAACTGTCTTTTATTCATTCTGGGATGTGGGCAAGTCATTTAACTGCTCCGAATGTCCATTTTCTCTGTCACATGGAGGCGATATTCTCAGCGGCTCCTGCCCCAGAGGGTATTCTGAAGGGCCATCCCAATGGGATGCAAGGCCAGAGAGCTGTGAAAAGCATCAGGTTCCATAAAAGAGCCCGGGATATAGTGTTTCCTTATTGGCTCCAAGCCAAGAAAGCTGGAGTGAGGCAGCTCCGTAACACCCAGGCTGAAGGGCCCTGGAGGAAGGGCCCATTTGGAGGAAGGAGCCCACAGCAAAGGAAATGAGCATAGAGCCCAGAGAGGGAGGTTTTAAAATAGACATCTGCAGGGATTTCCTGAAGGGGAGAGCCACATGGCCAGGAAACAGCTTGTGGAGCTCCAAAGATAAGCTCCCCACCTCCATGTGTGCGCACACACCACCCACCAAAGTGGACTTGGGGGATGGGTGGTGCACTCCTGTCTGCAGTCAGAGAGGACCCCCGAAGGCCCTTGCAGCCGGAGCTACCTCTGAAGCTCTAAAGCAGGAATGCGGAAGAGCATAACCCCACCTGCGATCTCCTACCCACAGGCCCTGGACAGTTCCAGTGCATCTCTTGTTACCAAAGCCAGCCTCAGATCTGATCCATCGGAGCCTGGATGCAGGGAGGGGAGAGGCACATTCCAATAAGATCAAAGTGGACATTTACCACTCACTCAGTCTCCAAGGGACAGGAGACTTGCATCATATCAACCCCTCTGCCAAATGCCACTGATACACAGGTGCAGATGGCAGGATGGACTTCGGGAAGTCTCCCGCTATCCTTAGGGGAAGTGCCCAGGGGGATGACTTCCGAGGGCTAAGCATTGCCCACGTAGCAGTGCATGTTCTCAGTGGTAGTAGATGTCTGCAAAGATGTGTCCCTTAGTGGTCTGACTCCTTAGAGATGAATTAAATTATTTTTCTAAGATTATAAAAGTAACACGTTTTTATTTGAAACTAGTAAAATGACAAAGATGTAAGAAAAAATTAATACTCTCTCCCAACCCCGCTCTGTTCCTTGACCCCCATGCCCTCCACATGCACACACTGCTAGATAACTAATGGTACAGACTGGGGGTTCCTCTCTCCCACTGTTTTCCTTACTTGTGAACATAAATAAACCCACATATACACATATAGAGATTTTGCCATTTGGTTGCACAAAAATGGAGTCATTGTCAAACACAATCTGCAACGAGCTTTATTCTCACTTACATCATGTGCTGCACCCTCCCGCCCCCCGCCCGTTCCCTGGATCTGAGTCTCCTTCTCTTTCAATAGCAACACAGTGTAGTCCACCATCTTCTGTTAGTGGTGTTCAGGTTGTCTCGTGTTTTTAAGAGCACCTAATAAATGCCTGCTACATGCAGATCTCCAGACAACGCCTCCAGGAACTGGACCACAAGTTCTAGGAGCTCTTTCAGCTGAGACACCCCAGCACCACAGAGCTGGAGGAGCCCCTTCCCAGGGCTGAGGTCTACCAAGAAGGAGCAGAGGTGTGCTGAGCATATCCACATGTGGGCTGAAAATAAATAGGAACAAGAAGAGTTGACACGAATTCCTGGTGCCAGGATATCTAGGCTGGAAGGGCCCCTAGAACTTGTGGTCCAAGCCCCTGATTTACAGAGGAGAAGGGGGATTTGTCCAAGGTCACTCCTTGACCCCCAGTTGGAATCCTGGCCTCCCTGTGGGTTTCCCAGCAGATAGAGGAGACACTGACCACCTATCTAGGGCTTCCTATGCTCCAGGGATTGGGCTGCAGACCAGGGATCCATACCTTGCATCCATTCAACTTTCTTTTGTTAAATGCTGAGTGCCTACTGCCTGGCAGGCACTGTCCTAGGTGCTGAGGGAGACAGTGAACAAAATACACAAAGATCTTCATGCCCACATTCTAGGGAGGAGAGGCCAACAATCAACAAGAATCATAATAAATGAATAAGTTCTGTTAAAAGGTGACGCATATATGGGGAAAAAAAAGGAAAAGTAGAGTGGCGTAAGGAAATGGGTACCTCCTCCTTCCCCTGGTGCCTTGAGATGGAAGATTCCAAGGTTATCAAATTTCTGGGCTAGCAATGGCCATGGTGGCAGAGACTGGTTAGATGGTCACCAAGCCCACCACCTCTTCTTCCAGGACTAGAAGCTACACATTTCCCACGCTGGCATGCTGCCAGATGTGGCCATGTGACCGAGTTCTAGCCAATGGCCCGTGAGCTCTTTCAGGCCTGGCCCACAAAAGCTTGCCCTGAACACAGCCTTGTTTTTCCTCTCCCCATCAGCCAGGTGCATGGACAGGACACCAGGGGGCTAGGAGGGAGCACGGCCTCAGGTGGAAGGGGTCCGGCTCCCTGAAAAAGCAGGGAGGGCAGACAGACTTAACCCCCCTGCCCCCTGATCAGACTTCGCCTGAAGGATAAGAGGGTTCACCAAGCCCCCGGGGGCTTGAAGCCCAGGGAGGTGGTTTGCAAACCACTTCAGGCAGAGAAGAGAAGGCAGGGGCTTTTAGATTTTTTTTTTTGAAAGACTTCTCAAAGCCACGGCTTTTCTTCTTTTCTTACTGTCTCCCGCCCATCTCACTCCACATCCCCCACTCATCCATCCATTTGCTTATTCATTCAACTAATATTTATGGAGTACCTACTATATTCCAGGCACTGTCTTAGGCACTGGGGATACAGCAGAGAACAAAGTGGATGAAAATGCCAGCCCCCAAGGGGTTTCCATTCTCTCCAATCTACCAATCATCAGACAATAAACCAAATAATAAGAAAGGAGAACACTATTACTAGACCCATTTGCAGACGAGCAGCCTGAGGAGCAGAGGTTAAGTGAGGTAAGCGGCTATAATTTTGACTGGACTGTAATAAAAGCGCACTTGGGAGCCTGGGAAAGACAAACCTGCCATCTTGTCATTTCTCAAGGTGGGGACTTAACTGCTTTACAAGGCAGTGGGGCTCCTGAGGCTCGTGAGCCAAGAGCTTAGGTTCATTCTGCCTCTCAGCAGCCGGGCGGCCTAGAGCATGTTTCTTACCCTTTCTGATCCTCAGTTTCCCCACCTGTAAAGCACAGGTAACAACATACTAACCTCTGTGGCGGACTGCTCCATAACGGTCTCTCATGAATTCTCTCTCCCCATACCCACTCCCCCGTGTGGCCCCTTCTCACGCTGACTCTGAACTTGGCCACGTGACTTCCTTTGGTAATGGGACTTCAGCCGACATGACTCAAGCAAAGGCGTGAAAACTGCACAATGGGGCTTTGCTGTCTTGGAACTCTGCCGTCCCGTGGAAGAAGCCCAGGCTGCCCTGCAGGAGGCACGTGGCCCTGTCCACAGTCACTGCCCAGCCCCAGACATGCGCGTGAGCCCATCTTTGACCATTTAGCCCCGATTGTGCCCCGACATGATTGCACATGAGGGACCCCAGGCAAGACCATCAGAAGAACTGCCAGTTGAGACCAGTCCACATTTGCTGGCCTACAAAGTGGTGAGCAAGTAAAATGGTTATTCTTTTAAATCAGTGAGGGCTGAGGTGGGTTGTTTCGCGAGGCAGGTTTCTGAGGATTCAATGAGAAAATGCATGGAAAGCATTTAAAATCTTGTTTGGCACAAAATAATAACTCAATAGGATGTAGTTATTATTAATATCGTGTCATTTGGAGCCAAGTTTCTTAGTTTCAGGAACCCTCCATGTTGGCCTCTTTAGTTACTCAAGTGTAAAGTGAACTGATTCTGGAGAATTCTGTGAGATCACTTGAATCCACCTGCGGTGGCTACAGACTGGGAGGTTAAGGTTTACTTGGGTGGACTTTAGCTTGACTACTCTTGAAAGAGGAAAGCAAAAAGGAATTTCAGGCAGAGGCCGCATGGCCCCAACAGAGTTATTTAAGGTTAAGTGACCAAGATTGGCAACTCTGTTATGGATTCTTGGGTGTTTTCTGGGGCCCAGAGTTTGCTCTGAACTGTACTTTGGGGGCTTCTTTCGTCCCTTCCGTGTCTGTGTTTTGAACGTCTACTGTGTGCCAGGCACTGGTCTAGGTGCCCAGGACACAGCAGGGGACAAGATAGACAGCCATCTGTCTATAGACAGAAGGACAGTACACCCATAGCTAACGCTACCAGACAGCACTTAGCGTCTGAAGGAACGTGGGTAGGGTAACAGTAGAGAGTGATGGGGAAATGCGGTCAGGAGAAGGCTTGTGGACTGGGGCCCATGCGAGGACCCCAGGGAAGGGACGTCCAGGAAGAGAGAAGAGCCTGTGCCAAGATCCTCTGATGAGAATCTTGGTGTGTTTGATGAGGCTGGCAGCGGACGGCAGACTGGCGGAGACTGAGGCCAGAGCCACTTAGGCCATGGTGAAGACTCTGGGTTCTCTTCTGAGCAGTGGAAACTGCTGGAAGCCTTGCATCCTTGAAAGCTCACTCAGGCCACTTTTTACAGGATGGGATTGGGAGACGGAGACGCAGAAGAAGCAGGAGAACCAGGTAGAGATGCAGGTGGAGACCAGTGGTACCTTGGACGAGGATTGGAGCAGTGAAGATGGGGAGACGCGGCGGGACTCAAACCTAGTTTGAAGGAAGAGCCTGGGCGTGGTGCTGCATGAGTGTGGGGGTGAGAGGAAGCGAGGCATTGGGAGTCACTGCCAGGTTCGTGGCCTGAGTAACCGGGTGACTGGCCATGCCTTTAATGGAGGCACAGATGGGGTGGGACTGGGCAAGTCGGGGGGCTGGGAGAGGGGAGAAGCAGTCCTGGTTCAGACCACCTTGGATTCAGATGCTAACAGACCTCTCAGTCAAGAGGCCAAGAGGCCAAGGAGGCAACTAGGTAGGCAGGACCGGCTCCAGGATGGAGGCGTGGGACGTCGGGAGGCCACGATTCTAAGTGACATCCCAAGCCATACTTCTGGATGGAGTCCCCCCCGGGGAGGAGAGGAGTGGCAGTAGACAGAGGCAAAGAGGGGCCCTCCCGTGCTTGGTGGCTGAGCGGAGAAGGAAGGAAGGAGCCCCCTCTGCGGACACAGAGGGGCAGGAGGAAACCGAGAGATCAGGGCGTCCTGGAAGGCGAGTAAAGAAAGTGAACGAGAAAGAGGGCCTCCACGCATCGAACAACACTGCAGGGTCAAGGACGATGACCTCAGAAAGCGGACTAATGTCTTTGGCAAGATAGAGGTGATCTCAGCCAGGGTGACTCCAGCATTAAGGAGAGAAGTGAGAACCGGATGGGGAAAGAGTTTTGTTGAGAGCACCTAAAACTGGGGGTGACTGGTGGGGACGGGGGCGGCAGAGCCTTCTCTCTGTCAGCCTCTCACTCCCCCAGCACATGGCTTATGAAGCACCAGAAAGGGCAGGCCCTGAGCCCTGGAGGACAGTGGGGAACAAGACAGTCCCCTCCTTCCACCTCAGCTCATAAGCCACCTCGTGAAGAGGTCTTCTCAACCCCTCTACCCAAAGTGGGGCGCTGGGCTAATCTCTGTGCCAGATCCAGCTTATATTTACAAAATTCAAGGTCCCTTTGGGGAGACTGACCCTGATGACTTGTTACCCCCTTCCTTGCTAACTAGAGCAGCGATTTGGCCTTAGAGGAGAAATACTTGGGTGCCTGGAGAAGCAGCTCATGAGGGGCCCTGATCTGGCCTCCTTGATCATAGGCCTCCTGAGGAGCTGACTTTTGAGTCAAGCCCCAAAGGACAGTGCGTCTCGGAGAAGAGCCACTCAGACTCCGAGAACAGCAGGTGCAAAGGCCCTGAGGCAGCAAGGAGCTCAGCACCTGAATGATAGAAGGTAGGCTCTGGAGAATCATGACCAGGACAGTGATGGTTTGGGAGCAACAGCCTGTGAGGGACATTAAAGAAGCCGGATGTAGAGCCGGGAGGAAAGGAGACTGGAAGGGGGACGGGGTCAGGAGGTAGGATCCCTGTCCCTGCCAGTCTGCCCAGCCCTCAAAGCTAACACCTGGGAAAAGGAGCAGCAACCTCCTCCCTCCCTGTGCAGTTCCAGGGTCCGGGGCGCAGCACTCTAGAGATGGAATGTGGTTTAAAAAGACCAACGGGGAGAGAAGTGACAAGGGACAGCTGGGGGGTGTGGGAGTGGGTAGAAGAAAGACAAGGTCGCTTTAGACAAGGTCAGGAGGGGGCAGGGCAGGTCCTACTGTGTATGGGTCTTGGTCCTTTAATCAGCAGTCACTGAACCCCCTTCTTCTCCCGCTTCAAACCCCACTCCAGGGGAGATTTTCATCTGTGGTTGGGCCTCACTGTGGGTGAACCTTGGACCATGTAAACTCCCCCATTTGAATCTTTGCTGGCAGGATGGGGCCATCCCAGCCCCCAGCCCTGCCCCACTATGGGCCGCCACTCAGGGATCCTCTCATCATCCCTCCCCCATTTACTGGCTTCCCTGGGGTCCCCTCAGCATCAAGACTGGAGGGAGGTGGGCACAAGGTGTCCTGAGCCCTACAAGGGCCTGGCCTGCACGCCCGACCCCATAGCTGGCGTACTGAAAGGGCCTTCCCCCACCCAACACGCCCACCAGAGCCCCACCCCAGGGAAAGCAGGAGGCTCCTCTCTTTAATGAACCAGGGCTTGCCACTGGAGTGGTAGAGCCTCAACTGAGCTGCTCATGCGCAGGAGGAAAATGCAGCTGCCTATTTTTGTCACGTGTTCCCCTCCTTAATAGCATCTAGGGTCATAAAAATCATGGGTCCCTCTCTCGCTTGCTGAGGGGTTCGGTGCAAGGGATTTCACCTCTGAGCCTCGATCTCCTCATCCGTGCAATGGGCAGCACATCTCCCTTGCAGGGTGGCTGTGAGAATAGCAGGTGTGTCACAGTGCCCAGCTCAAGGCCTGGCATGTGGTGGGCATTCATCAAACTCTGATGACCCCCTTTCACAGCTGCCCCATCCAGTCAATCACTTGGGTCGTCTTTTCCCCGGGACTAGCCATGGCCTAGAATGTTCTCCCCAGCATCCTCCTTTGCAGGCTCCAGAACAAGCCCACATATCCTTGACACTTCGAAGATTTTACCATTAATCTCTATAGGGAAATGGAAGTAACAGAACAGTGGACAGCACCTCTGAGCCATTGCACATGCTGTTACCTCTTCTTGGAATGCTCTTCCTTGCTTAACTCACTGGTGAGTTACTCATCCTTCAAAATCCAGCTGTAATAGCACTTCCTCTGGTGGGGGAGTTTCTTGCTGCCCCCTCCCCAGGCAGACAGAATCCTCCTACCCCTCCTTGCAGCCTTGACCCATGAGAGGGGGGAGCACTGCAGAGACACATTCTGGCTCACCTTGGTCAGAGGTGCGTGGAGGGTAAGCACAGGGGGAGCATCTTTGCAAGTTCCCCTGCACGTCCCCCCGGGCCAGCCTCCACCCTTCCCAGGGACCCTGGAAGGGAAAAGGATTCGTGGTCTCAGAGTTGGGAACTCAGCCCTTTGGACCCTGGGCCATGTTAAAAATTAATCTACAAGTACTTCATGCTACCCTGAGTAGGCCACCCTGCAGAGAGTTCCAGAAGAAGTTGTCCCTCCCCCACCAGTTCTGCCCTACTCCTCTATCCCTGGAGGTCAGAGAAAGGGAAGGACTGGTCCTGGAGCTCCCCTGGGATGTTTGGAGCATGGAGGCTATTGTCCGTGGGCCCTGGGCTAGTTACTCAGGGAAGGAGTGGCTCAGCCAGTGAGTTAAGCAGGGAAGGCCATTCCAAGAAGAGGGGGAAGCTTGTGCAATGACTCAAAGGTACTGTCCACTGTCCTGCTAGACTTCTGTTTCCCTTTCCTAGGCTCAGCCCAGAAGGTCCCCCAAGTCCCAAGGTTTATAATACCTAGAGCATTAGCATCAATAACAACAATAGCTTGCAGTTAGTGAATATTCACTATGGGTCAGGCCTCGTGTTAGGGGCCCCGCATGCATTCTCTCATGTGATCCTCAGAACAAACACACCAGAGAGGTGCCGTTGTTACCCCCACTTTATAGATAAGGAAAATGAGCCTCAGAGAGAAGCTAAGTGGTGATCAAGATCATACAGCTAGTCCACTGGGGACCATGACTTAGCAGGGACCCCTTTTTTCAAATAAATTTATAAGTTTATTTAAACAGAAAAGATCGGTACTTTATTAGTGTGTGTGTCTTTTTGGTTCAAATGTAAACATTTACCTAATCTTAAGTCAATCACTGAGAACCATGAGCCATTGTAGTATTTTGAAAATCTCGAGTTAGAGCTCTTGGCTGATCGGTCAATCTTACAGCAGCTTTAGTATCCATTACTCTGATGTTTTGTATGAATGTATCTCGAAAATCTGCACTCTCATGGATAATAGCTACAAGGGTAATTATTCGTGAAGAGTTGACCTGCAGTATTTGAATACTCTCTAACTGTTTTGATTCAGAAATTTAAAAGAGGCATGAGGGCGCCTGGGTGGCTCAGTTGGTTGGGCGACTGCCTTCGGCTCAGGCCACGATCCTGGAGTCCTGGGATCGAGTCCCACATCGGGCTCCCTGCTCGGCGGGGAGTCTGCTTCTCCCTCTGACCCTCTTCCCTCTCGTGCTCTCTATCTCTCATTCTCTCTCTCTAATGAATAAATAAAATCTTTAAAAAAAATTTAAAAGAGGCATGATAAGCACATTCTGTTTTAAAAACAAATTCATTATCTAAAAGTTACTGACACTCCTAGCAGAGCAGAGGGTCAGCAGTATTCAATACGTACCACTGGCAGCAAAATGACATCAGACAAAAGGTTACCAGCTGTTGTCAAACCGTCTCACTCAGGGGTTAGTGAATAGAAATCTATCTAGGTACTTCAAGCAGAAAGGAATTTAATCCAGGGAACTGATGCTTACAAAATCATTGGGGGACTGGAGTAGTGGAAGTCAGGGGGTTCAAGGTCATACTACAATAGCTGCCAAGGTCACTACTACCCTCCGCTGCCGCTGCCACCCAGCTGTCCTGCACCTATGACGCTGGTGCCTAGACTCTGGAACGTACAGTCTGGTCAGAACTTGCCCACCAGCTATTGGTATCGCAGGGAGATAGCTCAGTCCCACGTGCGGCTTTCATATCACACGTGCACGAGTCTCAGTGGCAGAAACTACATCTCAACCAGACCTTAGCTCCAAGAGGGTCCTGAAAAGGCAGTGTTCAGTCATTTCACCCCTACAGTAGAGGGCAGACCAGAGGAGGAGTCAGAATGGATATCAAGTGCCAATGGACGATATCCAGCCCACTGTGGTGCTGGGGACGTGCTTTAACATGTGATAATGGCCAAGACTTGCCTGGTGTTTAATGAAGCATGGTAAGCGGGGGTGCTCTAGTATACTATAGTACGTATGGTGGTGGTGGATAGTATAATTGCACATAGGCAGAAATTTGAGAAATTCAAAGGGAAAAAAGGGTGCTTACCAATGACATATTTAAAAGAAGTGAAAATGGGGTGCCTGGGTGGCTCAGTTGGTTAAGCGACTGCCTTCGGCTCAGGTCATGATCCTGGAGTCCCTGGATCGAGTCCCGCGTCGGGCTCCCTGCTCAGCGGGGAGTCTGCTTCTCCCTCTGGCCCTCCCCCCTCTCATGTGCTCTCTCTCTCTCACTCTCTCTCTCAAATAAATAAATAAAATCTTTAAAAAAAAAAAAAGAAGTGAAAATACAGCAGACTCGCTCCAGGCTCTAGGGCCCCTTCTGCAGCCGTCTCTCTGCTGGGAAAGCCCTTCCCCCATAACATCGGTGAGATATGTGTTCACTCCCTCACCTGCTGCAAGTCTTTGCTTCTCCATGAGGCTGACCCTGATCACCAGATTCCATGCCATGATCTGCCTCTCCCTCAGCCTCCCCGTGACCCTGTTTGACTTGTTCATTTTTTCCATAAGACTTATCGCCTTCTCGCCTTCTCACATACTATGTAATATACACATTTATTACGATCATTTTTGTTACCTTTCTCCCCTGTTAGAAGGTAAGCTCCACAAGACCAAAGGTCTTTGTCTGCTTTGTTCACTGATGCATCCCAAGAACATGGGAGTGCTCGGCACATAGTATTTACTCAATAAATATGTGTTGAATTATCGAATGTATACACAGAGAAGGCAGTAGAAATTTGATTCCCAGGTCTACAGAAAAACAAGTTAACTCTGCCCCATTAAAAAAAAAAAAAAATCACTGGAGTGGGGCCCCTGGGTGGCTCAGTCATTGAGGGTCTGCCTTCGGTTCGGGTCGCGATCCCGGGGTCCTGGGATCAAGCCCCGCATCGGGCTCCCTGCTCCGCAGAAAGCCTGCTTCTCCCTCTCCCACTCCCCCTGCTTGTGTTCCCTCTCTCACTGTCTCCTCTCTGTCAAATAAACAAATAAAATCTTAAAAAGAAAAAAGAAAATCACTGGAGCACCCGGATGGCTCAGTTGGTTGAGCATCCAACTCTTGATTTCGGCTCAGATCATGATCTCAGGGTTGTGAGATCAAGCCCTATGTTGGGCTCCACACTGGGCGTGAAGCCTGCTTAAAATTCTTCCCCTCTCTTTCTCTGCCCTTCCCCACTCGCCTGCTCACACACTCTCTCTCTGGAAAAAAAAAAAAAAAATCACTGGCCCTCTCCTGTGTATTAACATTCCTATATGAAAATTTGGGGGATGTATTGTTCTTCAGTATGATTTTTTTAAAGAGTTAAAAGTACATATTAGGAATGATAGACTTCTGGTTCCTGATTATAATCACAAACTAACAAAGTCTGCTGTCTCCCTCCCTCAAACCCTGCCCTGGGAGTGCCCTAGAAAACCAACTTGGCCGTGGAGTGGTGATGGACAGAAAGAAGTGAGAACATGCTAAGGTGTTATCTTGTTCAGAAGGAAAATATAAATATTGATTGATAAGCTTTAGAAATTGATTGGAAATTAGCATAAGCATCAGTCATACTAATTATGGATAACCACTAAAAAGAAAAAGAAAATGAATAATTTTCAAGCCGGT
The DNA here is from genome assembly GCF_037043125.1 of Eumetopias jubatus. Classification (NCBI taxonomy): domain Eukaryota; kingdom Metazoa; phylum Chordata; class Mammalia; order Carnivora; family Otariidae; genus Eumetopias; species Eumetopias jubatus. Next base: position 92,191,342 of record NW_028274810.1, on the reverse strand, counting down.
AGAAAAAAAATATGGATTTAGCAAAAGTCAGAAAAGGTGGGGAGGGGAGAAAACAAAAACACTAAATCCAAAAGATATCTGCAACCCATGTTCATTGCAGCATTATTTATAACAGTCAAGATATGGAGCAACTTAAGTGTCCATCGACGGATGAAAGGATAAAGAAAATGAGGTATAAACATGCCATAAAAAAGAAGGATCTTGCCATCTGCAACAGTGCAGAGGTATCTTGAGGGCATTATGTTAAGTGAAATAAGTCAGACAAAGAAAGACAATACTGTGTGATCTCACTTATGTGTGGAATCTAAAAATAAGGGGGGAAAATGAGCTCATAGATGGCGAACAGATTGGTGGTTGCCAGAGGCGAGGGGTGGGGGTGGGTGAAATGGGTGAGAGGGATCAAACGTACAAACTTCCAGTTATAAAATAAGTAAGTCCTGGGGATGTAATATAGAGCATGGTGACTATAGTTAATACTATATTGCACATTTGAAAGTTGCTAACACAGTAGCTTTAAAAGTTCTCACAAGAAAAAAAAAGTGTGTCACTGTATGGTGATGGATGTTAAGTAGATTTGTGGTGATCATTTCACAATATATGCAAATATCAAGTCATTATGCTGTGCACCTGAAACTAGTATCAGTTGTATGTCAATTACATCTCAATTAAAAGAAAGAGGGGATTGACTATGGGGATTAGGTTGGCTTCAGACTCGTTTAAAGGACTGAGACACAGACTCTATTTCAGGAATAACCCCCCGAATCTCACTGCAGAACTAGCCTGGCAGGGGGGCTCCTGCCACCGCTGTTGATTTAAGGACTTCGTGGCTGGTTAGTCAGGAAAACCGCCATGCAGGAAGCGGCCGGCCCGCCGGCTCTGCGCCAAGAAGGCAAGGACCGTCCTGGCATAAGGCTTCCACCACAGCTGCCGCAAAGGAACGGAAACACCTCCAACAGTGCATCCAGAAAAGCCACATGGCCACCTCCTCCCAGGGCTCTACCTTCCATTTCTGGCTGGTTGGCATCTCCCTGGCAGAAGTCAAGCGATCTTTGGAAATCCTAGCTGCAAGAGAGTCTGGAAATGTCCTCTCTAGCATTCCAGCCTCCATAGCAGAAGCTGTGATTGAAGGAGCTTTGGAGGGATGCTGAGCAGGGTCGGTCTTCAGTATTGGCCACAGTCCACTCCTTAGTTCCTCAACATCCACATCCACCCTACTTTCCATTTTTAATCTTCTACAAAACAGCCACAACATGTTGCCACCCAACCTAATGCGAATGTGTCTCAGTCAAATGAGAACATCTTTATCCTTTCCTCAGAAAAACAAATCCTAAGGCTGTCAGTAACCACATCCAGCTCCCACCCCAGGGAGCCTGGGTCATGTTCTCCTTTTCTCTAGCCACAATCCCATCTTGATATCCTATAATCCATGCGCTTAGTGGTAAAGTTTGCCACCAACAAACCACACTATCCAAAACGGCAGAGGAAGGAGGGACAATTGGCACCATCAATAAATGTATATGTGACTCAGTAAGGAAAGAACACATAAATAAGTGCCATAATTCTCATCTCTGTCACAGGTCATGAGGCATTTACAACATCCTTCCTCTGCTGTCTATTCCATGTTCCCTTTGCCTTCAGCAAGCACCTCATGTGGTCAGAGATTTTGACCTAGTGGGATGATCCGAGCTTCATTCAGAGGGAAACTGAGCTCACAGTTGTCCTGCTCATTCTGGGTCACTGTCCTCTTCCATTAACTTTTACCACCAACCATGGAATTAGAAAGCACCCCAGAGGATTTCGTGGGATCCAGAGACACACATCTCCCTACTCCCACTGTGCAGCAGCAACTATATTTCCCCCTTAAAAACCAGAATCAATTACTCCAGCCAACACAGAACCATTCCCCACCCCAAACCTGTTCATCCAGGGCATGTGGACTCTGAAATGGTCAGCTGTTGGTCTCAGTTTCCAAATAAGTGGGACCTCTGTGGTTTGCCCTGGTGGAAACATTCTTCCTAGAATACTAAGACCTCTAAACTAGCAGAGTGCAAAGTCTTGGGGAGCAAAAATTTTAGAAGTTATCCAGCCCAAGATTCCCCAATCCATGAATTCTGGAAGAGGGAGAAACATCATTTTGCACTGGTTGCCCATTCAGAACAAATGCCAACAATAGGCGAGCACTTCAGAGTCATACAAGGTTGTCTTGTTGGCTGATACTAATCAAGTCACCAACCCATAAAGCAAAGTGATTCTGGTGATAAGAGCATGTGGCAGGACTGGTGAATCTCATACTCACCTATAAGTTCTTTACTGCTTTTGCTGAAAAATGAGGCCTCTGGTCAGAAGCAATGCTGTTTGGACTACCATGATTGTGAATAAAGACATTCAATTCAGTAAATCCACTAATGATGTTGCAGGCAGAAGGATGGCAGGCAGAGCATGCAAACCCATAGCCAGAATAAATGCCTGTTCCAGGGAGGGCTGATCAATCCAGCCTCCACAATGAAAGGAATCCAATGTAACCAACATGCCACCAGATGGCAGGCTGGTCCTCTCCAGATCAGGTACCATAGAGAAGGCTCAAAGGCACTGCTGGCGGTTGGCCCTCAGCTGTGATGAAGAGACTTAAGCAGAGACCGCTAACAGTCACCCAAGATCCACTGTCCTCTTCTTCCTTAGTAAAATAACCCTGATTTTGTTCAGGCCATCACGTACCCATTCCAAAAGAAAGCATTTCCCAGCTTCCCTTGCTACTAGGTGAGACTATATAACTAAGCTCTGGCTAATGAATTGTAAGTAGAGGTGCGCCCTTATTACTCTTCTACCATTCTTCCTGCTGCTTGGCGTGAGTATGTGAAGGCTAAAGCTCCAGTAGCCATCTTGGGCCATAAGAGGAACTTGAAGATGGAAACTACAAGCTAAGCTGGGTCCCTGATGGCTATGGGATCCTAGACTAAGAGAGATAAAATTGTATGTTATTGAAACCACTATCATATGGTGTTTTCTCTAATATAAGTCAAACCTAATTTTAACTGATATATGAATAAGATGTCAGAGGAAAATCTAAAACATAGCAATAATTACAGTAAGTGTAAATGGACTGAAGTATCTGATCAAAAGACAGAGACTTTCAGAAGAGTTTTTTAAATCACCAGTTATATGTCATTTATAACTGAATCATTTACAATGAAGAACCAAAAGATTAAGAATAAGGCAGGGGATGGAGCACCTGGGTGGCTCAGTTGGTTGGGCATCTGACCCGATTTCCGCTCAAGTCACTGTGAGGGTTGTGATATCAAGCCTGGCTTTGGGCTCTGCACTGAGCATGGAGCCTGCTTAAGATTCTCTCTCTCTCTCCCTCTCCCTCTGTCCCTCCCTGCACTCTAGAAAGAAAGGATGAAAGAAGGAAAGAAAAAGAAAGAAAGAAAGAAAGAAAGAAAGAAAGAAAGAAAGAAAGAAAGAAAGAAAGAAAGAAAGAAAGAAGGAAGGAAGGAAGGAAGGAAGGAAGGAAGGAAGGAAGGAAGGAAGGGAAAGAAAGAAAGAGAAAGAAAAGAAAGAAAGAAAGAAAGAAAGAAAGAAAGAAAGAAAGAAAGAAAGAAAGAAAGAAAGAAAGAAGAAAGAAGGAAGGAAGGAAGGAAGAAAAAGAAAGAAAGAAAGAAAGAAAAAGAAAGAAGAAAAAGAAAGAAAGAAAAAAGAAAAGAAAAGAAAGAAAGAAAGAGAGAGAGAGAAAGGAAGGGCAGGGGTTCTTGTCTTAGGGCCCACGGACTCCCAGTGAGTCAGTGGATAAAATTCAAGGAGTCTGTGAACTTGGAAGGAAAAAATAGGCCTTTATTTTCACTAAACTCTAACTAAAACTTGGCATCCCTGTTATTTACAAATATAGACAACAAATCACAGAAATATTAGCACATCTGTGACTTTGTCACCAATGTAAATCATAAATATTTTCATATCACTTTATTATAGTATACTAAAAATCTTTTACTCCTATCACTACTTCAAAATCACAGTAGTTGTTAGGCCTACTGTTCGATCTTGTTTTTCACTACATCAATAAAAAGCTACATATAATATGACAAATATTTTAACTATTCTGATAACTGTTTCAATATAATTGGTTTGCTTTCTAATTCTATGCATTTATTTTTTTAAGATTTATTTATTTTTTTATTTAAGAGAGAGAGGGCAAACAAGGGGAAGGGCAGAGGGAGAGGGAGACAAGCAGACTTCCTGTTGAGCAGGGATCCCCAAGAGGGGCTCAATCCCTGGACCCTGAGATCATGACCTGAGCCGAAATCAAGAGTCAGATGCTTAACTGACTGAGCCACCCAGATACCCCAATTCCATGCATTTAAAAACATTATCTGTGGGGGGCCTGGGTGGCTCAGTTGGCTAAGCATCCAACTCTTGTTCTCAGCTCAGGCCTTGATCTCAGGGTGGTGAGTTCAAGCCCCACATTAAAAAAATAATAATAATAATAAATAAAAACATTATTTTGAAAGGGGTTCCATAGGTCTCACTAGGCTGCCAAAGGGATCTATGGCACAACAAAAGTTAAGAACTCCTAAAATAAAGGGACTCCCAGGTTATTGACATTAATTTCAGGAAAAAGATATATTTTTTAATTGTGAGAAACAAAAAGAGACATTCTATATAAAAAATAATTGATAAATCAAAATGATATCATGATCACAAACATACATGCACCTAACAATATAGCTTCAAAAAATATAAAACAACTAGTTTCTTCAGCAAATGGTGTTGGGCAAACTGAACAGCTACATGCAAAAGCCATACACAAAATTTCTTTCACCATACACAAAAATAAACTCAAAATGTGATAAAGAGGGGCCACCTGGCTGGCTCAGTCAGTGGAGTGTACAACTCTCAGTCTCAAGGTTGTGAGTTTGAGCCTCACGTTGGGTGTAGAGAGTACTTAAAAAAATAAAATCTTTAAAATAAAAGTGCATCAAAGACCTAAATGTGAGACCTGAAAACATAAAAATCCTAGAAGAGAGCACAGGCAGTAATTTCTTTGACATCAGCCATAGTAACATTTTTCCAGATACGTCTCCTGAGGCAAGGGAAATAAGACCAAAAACAAACTATGGGGACTATACCAAAATAAAAAGCTTCTGCACAGCAAAAGAAACAATCAACAAAACTAAAAGGCAACCTACTGAATGGGAGAAGATATTTGCAAATAACATATCTGATAAAGGTTTAGTATCCAAAATATATAACAAACTGATACAACTCAACACCAAAAGCACAAGTAACCCAATTAAAAAATGGGCAGAAGACGCAAACAGTTTTTCCAAAAGAGACATACAAATGGCCAACAAACACATAAAAAGATGCTCAACATCACTCATCATCAGGGAAATGCAAATCAAAACTACAATGAGATATCACCTGCCACCTATCAGAATGGTTAAAGCAAAAACACAAGAAACAATGAGTGTTGGTGAGAATGTGGAGAAAAAGGAACTCTTGTGTACTGTTGCTGGGAATGCAAACTGGTGCAGCCATTGTGGATGACAGTATTCAGGTTCCTCAGAAAGTTAAAAATATAACTACCTGGGTCACCTGGGTGGCTCAGCTGGTTAAACATCTGCCTTCAGGTCAGGTCATGATCTCAGAGTCCTGGGATTGAGCCCCTCATCAGGATCCCTGCTCAGCAGGGAGTCTGCTTCTCTTCTCCCTCTCCCTCTGCCCCTCTCTCCACTCATGCTCGATTGCTCTCTCTCTCTCTCTCTCTCTCTTGTCTCTCTCAAATAAATAATTTTTAAAAATCCTTTTATGGATCCATATGAGAGTATCTCTGTCTACCTAGAGCTGGAAGCACTGCATCTCAAGGTAAACACACATCTGATTTCACTAAGTCCTGCTACGTCACACTCCGGAAGGCTGTTCCAATTTGCAACCCCAGCAGCCGCACATGAGGGTTCCAGTCTCCCCTCATCTTTACTAATGCTTATCACCATCCTGCTTTTTTTTCTTTCTGCCATTTTAATGGGTGTAAAGTGACATCTCCTTGTCTTAATTTCTTTTCTCTGACGGTAAAGAGGTTGAGCAAACACTTCCTTGACCATTTGCACATCCCCTTCTGCAAATTGCCTATTCAATATCCTTTGTCCATCTCTCTAGAGAAGTCTCCAGTCTTTTTCTTGTTGATTTGCCATGAGCTCCTTACATAGTCGCTATACTATTTGTTTGCTATTGTTCTAGCCTTTGAAGACGTTTTCCCCCCAAGTTTTCAACCTTCTGCCAGCTTTGTCTATCAAGTCTTTAACTGAACAAAACTCTTTAATTTGCATGTGGCTAACTTTGAAGATTGAATAGTTGTACAGAAGTTCTTTCCATCCCCATTTCTTCTGTAAAATACCTGTTCACGTCTTTTGCCTACTATCCTATGGGCATACATATGGGTGTGTGCACCCAACTCCGACATTGGGGATGGGGTGTTCCCCGTACATCCAACAAGCAATTCCCAAACTCCAGTTGGAGTTGGAACTCCTACAATTCAACTCAATTCTGGCACTATCCACCTGGAAATAGCATCAGATTCCACAGGTTAAGGGTTCAGTCCTACAAGAGGGCACCCCCCACCACTTCAGCTGCCAGTCGCGAGCCCAGATTGTCACCTGGGCTTCTGACCAACCAACTACAGAAGGTTTCCAACGATCTTTCCTTAGGTTCGATTAATTTGCTAGGGCGGCTCACAGGACTCAGAGAAACAGTTGACTCACTAGATCACCGGTTTATTATGAAAGGCTATAACTCAGGAACAGCCAGATGGAAGAGACACACAGGGCAAGTTGTGAGGAAAGAGATGTGGAGCTTCCATGCCCCCTCCAGGGGAGTCACTCTCCCTGCACCTCCATGTGTCCACCACCGCAGAAGCTCTCCAAACTCCTTCCTTTTGGGTGTTTATGGACACTTCATTATAGAGATGGATTAAATAATTGGTCATTAGTGACTGATTCAGCCTCTAGCCCTTCCCTACCTCCATGGAAGTCAGGGGGTAGGATTGAAAGTTCCAACCCTCTAATCACGAGATTAGTTCCCCGGCAAGCAGCCCTCATCCTTAGGTAGGGTCCACAGGTCACCTCATTAACATAACCAAAGACACCTCTTATCACTTAGGAAATTCCAAGAGTTTTTGGAGCTCTGTGCAAAGAACAGAGTGGAAGACCAACTACATATTTCCTTTTTTTTTTAAAGATTTTATTTGTTTATTTGAGATAGAGCGAGAGTGAGAGAGAGAGAGAGCACAAGCAGAGGCAGCAGCAGGCTTCCCGCCGAGCAAGGAGCCCCCCGTGGGGCTTGATCCCAGGACCCTGGGATCATGACCTGAGCCGAAGGCAGACGCTTAACCCACTGAGCCACCCAGGTGCCCTGATTTTAGGAATTCTTGATGTATTCTGGATCCTAATCCCTCTAGGAGGTGTTAGCTCCCCAATATTTCTGGCCTGCCCGAAGCACTCCATGCCCAGGGTATGCTTAGGTAGGGAGCCAGAAGTACGTCCCAGAACTGCCCACCAAAGCCGGAGGAGACACCTGAGACACCTGAGGGGGTGAAGGGGGTGGGGGGGCATAGGTGAGGCACTGACAATACTCGCTCTGCTCACTGGAGTAGTTCCCTAGGGCCGCCATAACGAAGTACCACAAACTGGGCTGCTAAACAACAGAAATGTATTCTTTCACAGTTCTAAAGGCTAAGACTACCAAATCAAGGGGTCAGTAGGTTGGGTTCCTTTGCAGGGCTGCGAGGGAGAGTCTGTGCCATGACCCTCCCCTGCCTTCTGGTGACGTGACAGCCAGCCGTCTTCGGCTGTCCTTGGCTGGTCAATGCACCATCCAACTCCACCTCCATCTATACAGGGTATTCTCTCCTGTGTCTCTGTGTCTTCACTCGACTGTCTTCTTAGAAGGAAGCTGGACCTATCAGTTTAGGGGCCGACCCTACTCCACTCTGACCTTATCTCAACTAACTGCATCTCCAGTGACTCCATTTCCAAGCACAGTCACATTCTGAGGTACTGGAGCTTAGGACTTCTACGAATCCACGGGGGGCGGGTGAGGGGGAATCAATTCAACCCATCACATCTGCTTTGTCCACTGTGGACACCCATCATTTAATACTCTTGTCATTTGGGAAGCTTTCTCCAACCCACCTGCTCACCACTCCCTCCAGACAATTAGTATTGTCATGGGCCCCAGGAGCTACTATTGGATTAGGGTGTTTTGCACCCATCCACTGACGTGTCTGTCTCCTTCACTAGAGCGGGAGGTCCTTCAGGACTGTGTCCAGGTCTCAGTCACCTCTGATTCCCTGGCGCCACGCACTGGTCACACAGTACTCCTCATAATAGGAATGAACACTTGCTGAGCACTTACCCTGTGCCACGAAGAGCTTTACATATATTACCTTGCTTGATTTTTTACAATCCCAGGAAGTAGTACGTTAGTCTAGATGCCACGAGGTTGCCAGAAACAAGACTCAAACAAGTTTAAGCAAGAAGTGAGAGCGCCTGGGTGGCTCAGTCAGTTAAGCGTCAGCCTTCGGCTCAGGTCATGATCCCAGGGATCTGGGATCGAGTCCTGCATCGGGCTCCTTGCTCGGTGGGGAGCCTGCTTCTCCCTCACCCTCTGCTGCTTCCCCTGCTTGTGCTCTCTCTCTGACAAATAAAATCTTTTTTTTTTTTAAGGTGAATTTTTGTTGGTTCAATTAAAAGAAAGTGTAGAAGTGTGTCTTCATGGCCGACTTCAGATGCTCAGAAAAAAATCATCGCCCCCCACCCCCCATCTCTCAGCTCTGCTTTTTCCACCTGGCTTCACTTTACAAGTAGGCTTTCTCTACCCAGAGGGCAAGCTAGCTGTCAGCAATAATCAGATCCTCCGAGCTTAGCAACCACGATGGGAGAAATCAACGCTCCCACTGACTCAGCTGGTAAGCAAGGTCTCTGGCTGGCCATCCTGTGTCAACTGCCTCTACCTACCAGGGAGTGGAAGCACCGTGAGTGGGAACCCACCAGGAGGTCTCCCCTAAAGGAACCACAATGAAAGAAATGGGAAACCTTCCTGTGCAGAATATGACTCCGGTCACCATGACCCACCACGGTGGATACTAGGGCTGCCCTTGAATAAATGAGGAAAGAGGGACACCGAGTGATGAGCTAACCCCCCTAGGTGCCCAGCTAGTAATAAGAGGCAGAAGGAGGCTTCAAACTGACTGGTCTGATGCCAAGGCCTGAGCTCCTAGTTGGTCCATTATGCCAGTTCTCTGCGAGTTTTGGGACAGATGATAGCCCGTGATTCATTCAAATGGAGGCAAACAGACTTGGGTTTGAGGTCCCCTTCTTACCTCCGTGAGCTCAAGTGTCCTTGAAGCAGGAGAGCGAGGTTCTTGTCTCATGGGGTCGAAGAATGAATCTCACAGACAAAGGAGAGTGAGCAGAACCATAGAATTTTATTTCATTATTTTTTTTAATTTTATTTATTTATTTGACAGAGAGAGAGAGAGAGAGCAAGAGAGCACAATAGGGGGAATGGCAGAGGGAGAGGGAACTGGGAACCCAACGCGGCACTTGATCCCAGGACCCTGGGATCATGACCTGAGCTGAAGGCAGATGCTGAACCAACTGAGCCACCCAGGTGCTCCGCCATAGCATTTTCTGAAGCAAGGGTACAGAAAAAGTTCTCAGGAGAGGGGTCCTGACCCTGTTGCCAACCTGGGCCTCCACCAACGGTCTTTTCTTTAGAACTGACCGGGGAGCTTGTGGTCTTAACAGTCCTGTGATCTCTTGGTTCCCATCAGGACTGGTGATAACATCTTTAATGGCTCACTTCTTCTTTGGGGTCTGGTCATTCTTTGTGGTCAATGTGACTGCCAGAAAAAGCCCCCACCTCTGATGCATGCCTAGGGCAGGTGGTCTGGTTTGTTCCCCTCATCTCTGGTTTCTTTGGCCTCAGCACTTCTGGGATTTTTGGTGAGCCCGATCATTTAGCCCCCTTACCCATCCCTCCCTACCTAACCCCGCCTGTCCCTTACGCATTCCTCCCCCTGGAATAGTAACACTAACTGCCGTCAGGGAATGGGACAATGACCACTCTGGCTGCTTCCTGCTGAAACAGGCTGGCAGGCTATGCAGCAGTTAGAGTCTATCCAAGGGTCAGTCCAGGGGCCCACAATATGGCTCCAGGGAGGTCATGATGAACAGCAAATGGTACATGCATCATGCAAAAGGAGAAGCATAATATAAGTATTAGGTCCAAAATTATGATCACATCCCTTAGGTAAGATCCCCAATTACCAATTCCATCAAATAGACCAATGGATATCTTGATCTTATTTAATTGATCATGAATGTCCCCTATCAATCGGGACACCGTGTGGGAGTTATCGGTAATGTTAAAATAACACATGCGAAGAAACTTCTCACTTCCCCAAATGGTGTAGCAATAGCAGATAGTCAAGAGTGGCCCAGTTTTCGACTCTCTGACTTCACTTAATTCTTGGTTGAGAACATCTAATGCTTGTGCGGTGCCATTTAGAGTCCAGCTGAGCAAGCATACCATTTTGCCTATTTCATGTTGCAGTCCTAATGTAAGTCCTGAGAGTCCCATAGGGAGCTTTGAGGCTCCCTTTACCAGGAAGGCTGTTGTATGTTTGGTTAGAGCCTTTGTTTACAATTGTACATCAATGGAGGTGACTTCTAGGTTATTGATGACTGTGAGGGATGAAACCATCAAGAAGCCCTTTTTGTTTGAGGTCCAGCCTTAACAATATCCTAATTACAAGGAATCATTGGCAAGTGGGAGGAGACTTGTCTCAAGAGATAAGGGCATCCCCAAGTGCATCATCCAATCCAATCATAAAGAAAGTGGGGTTGTCCATGATCTCTATAAGTTCATAGTTAACCCTATGTAGTGGGGTGTGCTCTTGCTTTTAAGGAGCCATTTTGTCATCCCAGCCACACAGAATTGGTCAAGGTGCTAGTTGAGTTATACAATTGTTGGGGAATCAACCCCATTTTTCAGCTGTTCAAATGGTTATATGCCCATGGGGTCCTGTTATTATCCCCACAGAATAACAAGCAAGAAGATTGTCTATACATGAGCTATTGTGGAAAATTCTCTGAAGTTTACCTAAAGTTGTCTAGATTAGGCAAAAAACAAACATGTAAAGACGATCAGAACTAGAATTTAACATCCGTGAAAGTGTGTTATTGAAACATAATTTTTCTCTCTAAAATCACCCTTATTTCCAGAGATAGCCAAATCAAGACTAATTTGTTTGCAGAACAAGTCCAATTTTTACAAACTTGGCCTGATTATTTACATAAATTCAGTGAGAATAGCAATTGGCCATTTGGATCTTTTAAAATCTGCTTTGCTGGAACTTTTGTAAGGAATCTGGATTGAACCTTTAGTAGCCTCTCCAGGCCAGAAGCCAAGCCAAGTACCTGCCATCAGACACGCCCACAAACCTGTAGATTTCGGCAGATTCCTCTTCACGAGGTCCCCAATATATCCTGAGGTTCCTGCACCTGCCAGGAAGTGACATTCTTTACTCACCTGGTAAAGCCGCTGGGAACTCTGTAAGCAAGGTATCAGGCCAACAGTTCCAAGGGGTTTTATTGTCTCCATGTTTCATAAAGTCAACCTCACTTCCTGAAAGCTGTTTGGTCATATCTGAGACTATGCATGTCTCTCTCAAATATGATATTCCAGTCAAGGCCTTCGTAAAATAACCAAAGTTTCCAATGGTTTCCTGTTACGAGAACAGATTCTTATTGAACTTATGCAAATGACTATGACTGCCATGGGAGAAAGAAGACTTACTGAGACCTTTGGAATTTCAGAGGGTTCAGGTAGAGAGAAAAGTTAAATGTTACAATTTGTTTACAAATGAATACTTTATCATGTTTCTATAAGTCATAGATTTTATTTATTTGAGAGAGAGAGAATGAGAGAGAGAGAAAGCACATGGCGGGGGAGGGTCAGAGGGAGAAGCAGACTCCCTGCCGAGCAGGGAGCCCGATGCAGGACTCGATCCAGGGACTCCAGGATTAAAATCCATTTACTTCAATCTTAGTCCATCCTGACACCTAAAATTCCCTTCCAAAGATTTCCCTTCACAAACTGTCTACAACTTAAACAAACAAACAAACAAACAAACAAACTTTCTACAACTTTCCTTTGCATTCGGATTTTGTCCCAAGCCACTTCTTTCCAAGCAACCAGTCTTGGGGTTCCTGGGGGGCTCAGATGGTTAAGCGTCTGCCTTCGGCTCAGGTCATTGTCCCAGGGTCCTGGGGTCGAGTCCCCCATCAGGCTCCCTCCTAGGCAGGGAGCCTGATTCTCCTTCTGCCTCTGCCTCTCTCTCTCTCTCTCTCTCTCTCTCTCTCTCTCTCTGACTCTCATGAATAAATAAATAAAACATTTAAAAATAAACAAACAACCAGTCTTATTTAGGACCAAATTACCTTCATTGGGCGCCTGGGAAGCTCAGATGGTTAAGCATCTGCCTTCGGCTCAGGTCATGACCCCAGGGTCCTGGGATCGAGTCCTGCATCGGGCTCCCTGCTCCTTGGGAGCCTGCTTCTCCCTCTGCTTCTCTCTCTCTCTCTCCCTCTCTCTCTCCCTCTGCCTCTCATGAATAAATAAATAAAATCTTTAAAAAAAATTACCTTCATTTACCTTCAACAAAAATGCCTTTCCATTCCTTGTATCTTTTCTTATGCATACAGAGTTGCTTCCTTTATTTCCATCAACCTTAATTCCATTTAGCAGAATTTTAACTCTTAGAAACCTTAGTCGAACTACTTAGTGAAGATGAAGTAGTTACCAATTGCAAACTGTCACACCAGAATTCTTTGGATGGCTAACTGACGAATCTATTAAGCACAGAGCATGGCTTTTTCCAACAGACTTAAATATCCTTAGTTTCTTTGCAATAAGAAGTCAAAAGTGCAAACCTGTATTCAGCAATCAATGCTTTAGCACTCCATTCTCTTTGGAAAAGACCTAGCTGTCCAATGAATTCGGTCCCACTTATCATCTAAGCAAAACTTTAAAGTTTCAGCTTACCAAAGACTTTGAAGGCTATAATAATTACCTGTGAAAACTTTGAGACAGACAAGATTAACCATCATTTTAAGTCATCACATCGCAACAGAGATAACATGAGCTTATTTGACCTTCAGTAGATCTTACTAGAATAAAAGTTTCAATTAGTTTAAATGCCGAATTATGTTCCACCTGGGTCCACTTAAAAGTCAATCAATTTGTTCCCCATTGTTAATTTTTACCTGGGGCACTGGTGGGGAAAATCTGAAGTGGGCAGTGTATGAGGCCGCACCCAAGGTGGTGCAGGAACAGGTCGGGGGTGGGGGAGGGGGAGACAGAAGAGACCAAGTGCAGCCAGAAGGCAGAGAAAAAAGGTTCCTGATTCTAAAGCTCATCCACTTGGACAGATGAGCAAATGCCGTTTTTTCCACCAACAAGTGGAATTAGGCAGTCTATGTCGGGCTGGAGAAGACAGGGAATTTCCCCGAAACAAAGGGAGTTTCAGCAGCTGCTTGGGAATATTCCTTAAAGTCCTCGTCCCAAGGGAGACCAACCACAGTTGGCTCCAAGTATAGCCATTAACCAGAGCATGAATGAGGGAGAAGCTCCCCATCTATTAGGAGGATCAGAGAGAGAGAGAATCAGCATCCCCTTCGTCTGGGATGGCCTGTTTCTTCCAGCAACCCGGGTTCTATTAGGAGGAGGCCTATTTAGATAATTATCACCCAATAGATCAGGAGGGATCCTTTAAGCAATGACAACAGGGGAGGTGGTCTTAGCATGCCCTATTTTCCTTCAGAGGCCTATACCTCTCTTAGAGGTTCAACATCATCCTCTGTAAGAGGGAGCCTTAAAGGCTGTACAGGGACCAACGATACAGTGGTCATCATCTGAGCCAAAATCTCTCTTCCCAGTGAGGGTGTCAGACTTTTGGGCATGATTAGAAATGAAAGAGTGAATATTATCTCTTCTCTTCCCAGACACAGCAGAGGGCTTCCGAAAAGTATTTAGTCGGGGCTTCTCCCAAGACACCCCTTACTGTAACCTCATGAGTGGTGAGGCCACCGGGATTGGAGAGGAGGGCAGAGTAGTGGCCCCTGTATCTCCTTCAATCTCCAATGTGACCCGAGGCTCTTGCGTGGTGATGATCTTCTGTGTGACAGGGGCAGAGAGTTGGAGCCCCGGGCCCCCATCTATCTTGTTGGATCCCTTGAGAAAAGGACGGGACCCCAGACCTTCGTCCATGAGGGCAATCACTCTTCTAGTGGTCTCCTTTGCATATAGGACAGGGCTGTGGCAGCTTTGGGGGGCATTCTCGTTTTGAAGTGCCCGATTTGCCTGCATTTATAACAGGCGCCCGGAGTTCCTCGAGTTGACTAGAGGTCTTGTCCTGTAGGGCCACCACTAGAAAAATCGCTTTCTTTGGGTCTCTCCTTTCCTTCACCCAGGCCCCTGTGGATCTCTATTGAAGAAGATGGAATTAGTCATCTTCAGGAGCGTATCTAGGGAGTTGTCTGGACCTGTGGCCATCTTTGGCAATTTTCTCTGAATATCAGGAGCCGACTGAGTTACAAACTTATCTTTTAATATTATTTCTCCCTCTGGAGTATCCGGGACTAAAGAGGTATGTCGTATTAAAGCCTCTGTCAGTCTCTCAAAGAAGGTAGAAGGGGGCTTGAAGGGCCCCTGAACTACATGGGCCAGCTTGGAATAGTTTAAAGACTTAGCCCTAGTTCTTAATCCTTCCGAAACACATGCCTGAGAGTTTTTTGTCTCCAGATTCCCCAGGAACTATCATAGTCCCATCTGGGGTCTTCTAGAGGAACCTCCTGTTTACCAGTTGGGCAAGTCTCTTCACCTACTTGTGTTACAGGATTTTTTTCTCCGCCAGTGCTCACCAGTGCTCCGGGGTTCTTGGTCACGTCGCTTTGAAGAACGAAGAAGTAGACCAGACAGAATGGTGGGCAGCAAAGTAAGATTTATTGAGCGATAGCAAAGTGGTTAAGTGATCACTCAAAGCTCCCGAAGAGGGAGGAGAACCGAGAAGGTTGCCACCAGAATTTCTAAGTCTGGGGGTTTTTATGGCCTTGTTGGCGGGCTGTTTTAATCTGATCAACCCTCCCTGCGCCTGTCATCCAATCAGGTTTTTGTCACATGGGAAAGGGTGGAGGGCTCCTTCCAGGGTGGAGTAAAATCCTTTTAAGGGGGGGGGTGCCTGGGTGGCTCAGTTGGTTGGGCGACTGCCTTCGGCTCAGGCCATGATCCTGGAGTCCTGGGATCGAGCCCCACATCGGGCTCCCTGCTAGGCGGGGAGTCTGCCTCTCCCTCTGACCCTCTTCCTTCTCATGCTCTCTATCTCTCATTCTCTCTCTCTCTCTCTCTCTCTCAAATAAATAAATAAATAAAATCTTTAAAAAAAAATCCTTTTAAGGGTGGTTTCCTCCTAGGGGCGGGGCCCTTGTCCTTGCCTGCCTGCCTGCCTGTCTTCCAACTGTCCTTCACTCTATTCCCTCCCCATAGGCCATCCTGTGTTCATCCCCAAAGGTTCCAGCAGCCTATAGGGCACCTGCTTTTCTGTAAGAATCAACATTACGGCTTCCCAGTCTAATTCAAACATCTGAGTTAAATTTTGAAAGACTTAAATGTATTGGTCAGGGTTATCAGTGAATTTGCCCAAATCCCTCTTAATCTGTTTAAAATCTTAGAGAGCGAAAGGTCCATGTACCTTAAATGGGCTGCGTTCACTAGGCATCTCAGTTCGTGGACATAACGAGCGCACCTTTTTGTCATCGGGAAGACTTGGTCTAGTGCCCCCAGATAAGAAGGGCAAGAAGGCCAGAGGGCAGTACCACCACCGGGGAAGGAACCTCAGGGAGTGAGTTATGAGGTATTTGCTTTTCTTAATAATTTACGGAGGCCAGGAGAGTGGGGCCCTGACCCCCCTGGTTTCCTCCGGATTTCTCAGAAAGTCTGGCCTAATCATGAGGGGCTTAGCGAGGTCAACAGCTTAAACTTTGATATTCTTTTAGAAGGCTAAGAACACAAGCAAAACAGCTTGGGTCTCTCCAGTGGGAGGTGTGCGTTGCTTAAGGATGAGGCCTCCCCGGGGCGTGACCCCAGGGCCATTTCCATCCTTTTACGTGCCTCAGAGACCCCAGGGTCACCAGTGGTGACCAAAGGGCAGGTTCAGAGTGCTGGATTGCCAATCCTTATGTGTGCTCCCCGTATGAACCTTGGACAGAGTAGGGGAAATCCTTTTCAACGACCTCATTCTTCGGAGCTCTCTTGATTGAACCCTCATTGTTTGGTCATATAAATTCGCTTGTAACCCTAGCCCCATGTGCCTCGTCAGTTAGGCTAACTATAAGCCAAATTAAATTATGTTTCCTTGCCTTACCCCTTGGGCGCTTTTTCCATTCATATACCTGATGTCCCATTTGCAAGTATGGCCCTGTTGAGGGGTGCAGGCCCTGAGATTTAACATCATTATAATTCCATCTTCTTTGCTGTTGGAGCAAGAAAGCCTCAACTATATGACCCCTTAAAGCCCCAGCCACTAATGCAACCAATCGAGGAGTTGGCTGGGGGTCTGCAATTCCCTCCTTAATGCCCAAAGGATTCCAAGGGGAGGAAAGGCCCAGGAAACATGGGACTGCCTCCAACTTGTCATATAAGGAGATAGCTCTAATCCTGCTTGCCGATAATTTGGGTTTTAATTCCTGACTGTGATTAAACCTAAATATACCTAATAGAAAAACCTATGTCTTACCAGGCAGCAAAAGATGAGGAAAAGCTGGTTCCTCCTAAACTAAATTCTCATGAAAGACACTTTTAAAAGAAGTCTTATATCTACATAGGCAACACCCTTCCCCCAGATAACAAAGTCGGTGGGACTACTTTCGGAACTGCTGAACCCATAACATTCCCAGTTGCTTAGAGAAGAAACTGCGGAGGATAAAAAGCGATTGAAATCCTGAAATGAATCCCTGATGAGAAGGGGGTACTGATCATCGGGGGTCAGAAAGGTCCTACTATGGGCAAAGTGGAAGGTGGAAGAAAGCCATTTAAGAAAAGTGGGTGGCAGAAGTGGGTAGGGTTAGGCCAACATTCCCTTCTTTTAAGGACTTTGTCCAGAAGCCTGTCACCTGAGACTTAAGACCGATGGCGACACTATTCACTTTTAACTGGCCGACAGGTGCCTGGTTTTGTTGTTTATTAAAAGAAGAGGTTATCCAAAGGAAAGACACCTCCCAGGAAAGAAAAGAGTCTGCTTTTACTCACCCTTTGGTGGGAGTGTTCCCGGGTTTCAGCACCAAAACGAAGCAAGAAAGCGAGGTTTTTGTCTCATGGAGTCGAAGAATGAATCTTGCGGACGAAGGGGAGTGAGAAGAACCATAGAATTTTATGAAGCAAGGGTACAGAAAAAGTTCTCAGGAGGGAGAGGGGTCCTGACCCCATCGCCAGCCTGGGCCTCCACCAACGGTCTTTTCTTTAGAACTGACCAGGGAGGGAGCTTGTGGTCTTAACTGTCCTGTGATCTCTTGGTGCCCGTCAGGACTGGTGATAACATCTTTAATGGCTCACTTCTTCTTTGGGGTCTGGTCATTCTTTGTGGTCACAATGTGACTGCCAGAAAAAGCCCCCACCTCTGATGCACGCCCAGGGCAGGGTGGTCTGGTTTGTTCCCCTCATCTCTGGTTTCTTTGGCCTCAGCATTTCTGGGATTTTTGGTGAGCCCGATCATTTAGCCCCCTTACCCATCCCTCCCTACCTAACCTCCCCGTCCCTTACTCATCCTCATCAGTAAAACATGGGCAGTAATCTTGCCTGCATCTACCTCGTGGTGAGGATAACATGAAATAATTCAAATCATGTGTTTAGCACGGGGCTCGGCGCATGGGAAGAGCTTAATAAGAGTTAGGTGTGATTATGAGTAAACTACTCATTGAATGAGGAAGTGAGACAATGATACCTGAGCTTTAACACGGGGGACTCTGGGTGGTCCTCCTTCACAGAGGAAAGGCCTGGGGGTGGGGGGAAGGGCTTTGGGCCCTGACAACCTCCACCACCACTCAAAACACCTTTCTTAGATATTCCTATTCTTTGAGCTGGGCGATTAACCTTTCTTAATTTTATGTAGAGTGGAGATTAAAGCATGTTTAGGTAATGTTGTTAATATTATTGCTCTAAACTTAGCTCTGTACATGTTTCCACGCCCACTCCAAGCCCCTTCCGTCAGAAATTCTAGAACTACAGCATTCAGCTGGCTGTGCAAGGGGCACTGTCCCCACTTGTGGCCAAGCTCAGGTAAAGAGGTTTGAAGGGGCCAAGGTCATCCAAGTTCTCCTGATGCTATGGAGCCAAGGAGTCCAGCCCCAGTCCCAGGTAGGGCTGGGCTTAGCTGATGTGAGTCGACAGGGCAGAGGACAGAAACAGCACTGCCGTCTCCGACGGGCCTGCTAGGCCAGCCCCACCGATATCCCTTTTCCCTTTGCAATTATACTTGGCTCCCAAAAGCTTTGGAATTATTTCCATGTGGAATGGCTGCACGTGGTCCCCAGACATCCTCTGTTTTCTTTCCTGGAACCTCAGGAGAGGGGTCTTCGGAGTCGTTGGGTAGTGCAGGGATAGAGAAGCCAAGGGAATATTAGGGCTGGTTCTCTCTGCCAATCCTGCTTCAGATCCAGGAAACTGCTTTCGATGCCAAGTGTGTAGAACCAGAAGACAATTGCACCAGCAGGCAGGAAGGAACCAGCTGCTTCTCTGAGGGCTGGATGTGTAGAAAGGGGGTGGGGAGAATCTGAAGGGAAGAAGGCAGAGGAGGGGAGAGGTAAATGAGGCAGACTTTGCCCAGCTGGGTGTTTGCCTGTATCTCTACGTGGTGAGAGCTCCAGGCTACAGGACACAAAGATGCTGGGCTGCATGGGTTTTGCCCGAGATGTCAGCATGGAGGATACGGATTTGCTGCCTCATTGTCTCCCCCTCCTCCACCTTCCCCACTTCCCTGTCCCACCCTCCATCTAAGCCCTCGGAGAAGCTGCTGATTCATCCTGCTTGCTGGGGGTCTGCGGACATTTGGACACCTCTGGACACTCTATCTGGTGTTCTGCCTTTCTTATGCGATCTCGGCCAAGTCGCTTTATGACAATAACCCAGTCTGCATGAAGTCACAAGGAGTGCTCCAGTCGTGATGTCACCGGACCCTCTAACCATGCTCACTGTACACACATTATCTCATTCGATCCTCATGTCAACTCTGCAAGATACTCTTAGTGCACCCACCTTACAGATGAGGAACCTGAGGCTGCAGAGACAGGGGGTTATTAATTTCCTAAGGTCACATGGCTAATAAATGGAAGAACTGGAATTCCAACTAGGGTCTACTAAACTTCAAAGTTCAAGCTCTTCTATAATCCAAAGAAGTAGAACAGAGATGGTCACTATCGTCACTGTGGCGATGAGGAAACTAGCTCACAAAGGTCAAAGAACTGGCCAGTGGTTGTACATGTGGAAAGTGGTGCTGCCAATATGCAAACCCATTTCTTTGGCCACCAGACCAATGTTTATTTTGCCAACAAAAAAAATGAGGAAGACTGAGTAGACCACCTCAGAGTTTCCCTCCAACTGAGATACATTTAAATTCTGGGCTAAGGTGCGCCTGGGTGGCTCAGTCGTTAAGTGTCTGCCTTCAGCTCAGGTCATGATCCCAGGGTCCTGGGATCGAGCCCCGCATTGGGCTCCCTGCTCAGCGGGAAGCCTGTTTCTCCCTCACCCACTCCCCCTGCTTGTGTTCCCTCTCTCACTGTGTCTCTCTCTGTCAAATAAATAAATAAAATCTTAAATTAATTAATTAATTAATTATGGGTTAAGACAGGAGTCAGAAGGAGAATGGGTGAAAATAAAGAAGCAACTTGGTCTTACCGCTTTGTCTCACACTCTCTGCCTGAGGAAGCCAGAGTGGCTGCCCCAGCTCTGCCCTTTCAGCCTCATCACAACCCCCAGTGAAGGAGAGAGACATTCAACAAACTGGGGGGCATTTCAACCCTTGGAGCTTGGACTCCCCAGACCTCACCCTGACCCCCGCCCCCAGCAGCCTCTTCCCTGAGGAGCGTGTGTCCACAGTCGCCCCTTACACAGGCGCATCCATGCCCTGACCACTCAGCCCTCAGTGTGTCAGCAGCGAGAGTGGTCCCCGGGGGAGAGGGTGAGCACACGTGGGCACATTGGCATCCTTCCACACTGGGCCCCACACCACCCTCTAATCGCAGCCTGCGGGGCGGGGCGGGGGATGGGGGGCGGGAGACGCATCTCCCGGTCCCGCCCAGCGCCCCGCAGGGACACACCCCGGAGGAGACGCTACGGGGTCGGGCTGGGCTGGGCTGGGGCCGGCAGGGAGCTGGATTCTGCGCGTCCGCAGCCCCGGGGAACCGACATGGCCCACGAGCGTCCCGCCAGCGCCCTGGAGCCCGAGCTCGTCCAGCGGTTGTTGCTCTCCTGCCGGGAGGCCAAGAAGTCCGCCTACTGCCCCTACAGTCACTTCCCCGTGGGGGCCGCGATCCTCACTCGGGACGGGAGGATCTTCTCCGGTAAGGGCCCCCCCCCCCCCGTCCCCCTCGATCGCAGCCCCCCGGCGGGGGGTCGCAGGAGGACGGGCGGGAGGCGGCAGAGCAGAGGGCAGCTCTGGCCGCTCGTGGCTGGGCCACCCCGGTAACGCTGGCACACACACCCCGCCCCCGCCCTGCCTGCTGTCCCGGACCGTGGGGATGCAGGTGCTGCTCAGGTGCGGCGACTTTTTAATTCTTAGAGGACTGGGAAGCCAGAGGTGGGTAGGCCATAACTCAAAGCTGGGAGGGACACGGCTGATACTTTGTGAGCCCCCCTCCGCGTGGCCCCCTGCGAAGGCTTCCACAGGTTTCATTAGCAAGTCCTTACCTCTCACTCACTCACCTCCGTGTTAGGCCCATTTTTCAATAAAGAAACTGAGGCCCAGAGAGGTGACACGGGTTGCTCAAGGTCACACGGGGCGCTGGTGGTGGAACCCAGGGCTGGGGTCCCCCAAACCCTGCATTCTTCCGATCACCTACCGGGGCGAGGAAAGAAATTGAGGAACCCACGGCCATCGGCCGGTGACTTGTCCGCGGATTCCGACCTTGCAGAGGATCCTGGAGGAGAGAAGCTGAGAGAAGTTTGGGTGATCAGCAGTGAGTGCTGGCATGGGGAGGGTGGGAACGGGCCGGTGGGAACTGGAGTCAGCACTAATCTGTTCCTAAGCTCCTTTTCTTTGGCTTGTTGGTTTTCTAGAAAAGCTCACTTGAACAAAAGTTCAGACTTGTTTTTGCTAAGCTAAGAAGCATTCTCATTCAAAACAGTGGGGAACTTGGTGAGGAAGTGGCAGGGAAGCCACTTGCCCCCTCCCACCACTGGGAGGGCAGATGAGAATTGGCACAGGGGGACAGATGGGGACACCCAGCCCTGCCGCCCAGAATCCGCCTCTACTTGGCAGTGGCAGCTATTTAAAGAGACAGAGGTTCGCACTGGACATCTAATCGGTGACCTCCAGTAGCCTGAGGCCAGTTGTGAGCCACTCGCCCCCACCTCTGCTCCTCCGTGAGTCCGGCTGGGGATCCTCCCCTTGTATGGTGCCCCTGGGCTGTCCTTGCTGATCATGTTACCTCTTGTCTTGGAGGTTCAGTCCCGTTTCACGAGTCCCCTGGGTCTTAAACCCCTTTCAGCAGGAGAAGGAACCTTGAGTGAGTGCTAGTATGTGGAAGGATAGTGAAGGATGTTATCCATTAACCCTTATAACCCCTCAAGGCAGTTTGATATCACAGGGAAGAAAACTGAGGCTCACAGAAGCTAAGTGCCCAAGATCACAGAGCTGAGATGCGGACCCAGAGTTCCCCTGACTCCAGGTCAGCTACTCCGTAGCTAATCCAAGACTGTGTGTCTTGTGGGAATTCAGGCCTGGCCTGGTGGCTCAGATGACCCTTAAACATTAACCACCCCCACAAACAACATTGCAGCCCACACTCTTCTGGGGTTCCAGGGGCTTGAGTGTTGAATCAGCCGTTGGCTCTTTCCAATTCCTCCTTGCATGGATTCATTCATTCAACAAATATTTGCTGAGCACCATGACGTCCTAGGTAACGTGCCAAGTACCAGGGATATCACAGTGAGAGCATGAATGACGCAGTCTCTGCCCCCAGCAGAGGTCCCTCCTCTTACACAGGTCATGGTTTGAAAGGGAAGCCTCAACCGATGACTGTAGATGTGAATGAATGAGGTGAGCAGGAGTGTGGCCTATTTAAATTGCAAGGAAGAATCTGGTTGTGCAGTGGGGATTTAGGGAGGCCCTCTGGGATGGGGTGAAGGCTCTGGACTTAAGAGTCTCCTGGGTTTGAATCCTGGTGCTGCTGTTTTATCAGCTGTGTGACCCTGGCCATGACCCTTCATCCTAATGTGTCTTACACATCTGTAAACTGAGGATCATGCACCCACCTTTCTGAATGGCTGTGAATAGAATCGGTTTGCCTAAGCCCGACATGGCACCAGGGTCCTTCCTGATGGTTGTTGCCTGTGCTGATCGGCAGTGGAATGTGAGCTCATGCCTATAAAATGAGTAGCACAGTTTCTGCCCACAGGAAGGATGCCATAAATGGTGGGAGCTTCTCTTTCTACTATTAATGGTTTTATTATATTATTACTATGTGGAGGCAGATTGTGGAGGACTTGTGAAGGCCAAGCATTGACATTGAGATTTGATGAGGTAGAAAGGCAGGGAACCAGGAACGTTATTAAAAAGAAGAGTAACATGAAAATCGAATTCAAGGGCAATTGGTCTGACAGGTACTCAGGGAGTTCCAAGACAGAGGAAAGAGTCTCGGGGGGAGGATGTCTGTCTTGTTTGCCGACCCATCCGCAGGGCCGGCACGTTGCCCAGCCTGTAATACGTCCTCAATTAGAGTTTGTTGAACACATGAACGAGTGACTTGGACTAGAACAGTGGCAGGTGGAACAGTGAGGAAAGAAAGACCTGAGAGAAACCGTATGGGACAGGTGGACTGGGCTTGGGGTGAGCAGTACTGGAATGAAGGAAAGGAATGTGGTTCTAGATCTTCAGCCAGGGGAATGAGGAGGCACTCGTCAAGGTGGGGAGCTGAAGGCAGAGCTGGATGGTGCTGAGGACATCGTGGTCAGGGACCAATAGCCACAGTGGATTGATCATCCACTTAGTGATTGATCATTCGCTAAGCACTTGGTATGGAAGATCTCTTGTAATCTCACAGCCCCCACATGAAGGGAGACAATGAGTGTCCCCTGCATTGGTCAGAGCACTTTCAGTTGTAAATGACAGAAACCAATCAGAACCGTAATGGGCAAGGGTAGATCTTAACTCAGGGACAGCGGGATCCAGGAACTCAGATGTCACCATGCCCTTCTTTATCCTTCTGGGTGTGTGTTTCTTTCTCTCATCCTACAGATGGGCTTTCTCCGGGTATCAGGGAACATGAGTGCAGGCAGCCTCTGGTTCACATTCTTACAGCCTCAAAAGCAGAGAGACAAGAACTCCTCTACTAGCTAAAGATGGAAAAATTCTGGAGAAGGACCCTGATTGGTCCATCTCCAATCACATGCACATCCCTGAGCCAATCACTGTTGTCACGATAGAGTAGTATGATTGGTCCAGCTGAGTCACACACACATTGTTCCCAGGGTGGGGTGGGGAGGGGTCTGTTACCCCAGGAAGGAGTATGGGCAAAAGCCAAACACACACTCTACAAATGAGTTAACTGAGGCCATGCTTTTTCTACTGCCCCTTGCCACAGGGTGCACGTGCAGAGGGGGGCAGGGAGAGTGTGCTGGGAGAGGGGGACGAATGGAAGGCATCTACCAGAATCCCTGCATCTCCTGTAGATGGGAAGGGAGGACAGAGGGTAGTAAGGCAGGGCTGGGGGAGGAGGGGACCTAGAACAGTCAGAGGAAAGCTGACAGGGCATCATGGGGTGAATTAGAGACGATAAGGAGGCAGAGAGGGCGCAGCTGAATTCAGACACTGTGAGTTTGTAGTTTGGTGCGAGACAGGTCTGCCCAGTTCTGTGACTTTCTCCAGCTGCACCAAAGACCAGCCTCTGTGGAGTTTCCCTCCTCGGGGGCAGCTGGTGCCCCATTCAGTTCAAAAGCAAGTCTGACAGCCTCGCTGTCACGGTCTTGTAATAATGATCATATCCCCTTGACCCTGGCCAGGGTCTTGCGTCCCTCGAGGATGGGCCACCAGATGGTGATTCATCCCGACCGTTACCTTCTGTGATTGCTGCTGGAGAGCTGTCGGGGAGAGGAGGAGTCCACCGGGGAAGAAAGAGCTGCAGAGGGAGAGGGAGGTGGGGACACAGAAAAGATAGGGCAGCGGGGGGGTTGGCAGGGGAAGTGGGGTAGCCCAGGGCAGCCAGGGTTTGTGCAATGCCAGATGGGAGGTGGTGGAGGAGAGTCATGGAGACCACTCTTTGCTGGCACCACCTGGATGGTCAAATTTGTCCTTGGGTCGGTGGTCTATCTGCCTCACCCCCTCTCCGTAGAGGGACTTCAGCGTTCTGTATGCTCCCTCACCATTTAGGGGAAAAGCCACTTTACTGGATCAGCTGTAATGAATTCTGGGAGGAACAAACCGCATTTCTAAAAAGACACTTAAAGATGTCCTGGTTAATTGCTGAATCCAGCTTGTCTTGCTTTGACCTTTAAATCTGATCCTTCATTGTCTTCCCCCAGACCAGCCCCTGGCCTCGCGATTCCCTCCCTGGGCTCCCCTTCTCCTCCAGGACCACTCTTCAAGCCACCAACCCCCCTCCCCAAAGCACCTGCAGGTGAGTCCAAGCAGGCAGCTCTAACTGGCTTCCTGTCCTTACAGCCTTCCTTACACCCACCACACCCTGTCCTCCCACCCCCAGGCTCATCCACCAGTCCCCTCCACTGTCACTCAAAAGCAGCTCCTTATAAAGATGAGCTTCACTAAAACCCCTGGACGCTGTAGTTGAGTTCAAATATGATTCATATGTGTCACAGTGTGTTGCGTGTGCAGTGGGTAGGGAGGTAGGAACGCGGAAAGAGTGTAGTTATTTCTTCAAGCACATGACCATGACATTTCTTTGGTTCAGGGATTCTCTTTTTTTTTTTTTTTTTTTAAGATTTTATTTATTTATTTGACAGAGAGAGACACAGCGAGAGAGGGAACACAGGCAGGGGGAGTGGGAGAGGGAGAAGCAGGCTTCCCGCGGAGCAGGGAGCCCGATGCGGGGCTCGATCCCAGGACCCTGGGATCATGACCTGAGCCAAAGGCAGATGCTTAACCATCTGAGCCACCCAGGCGCCCCCAGGTTCAGGGATTCTCAAATATGGTCCCAGACCTGTGGCCTCGGCACCTCCTGAGAACTTGCAAGAAATGCGAATTCGTGGGGTCTGACCCAGGCCTACTGAAGTAGAAATTCCAGGGGTAGGGCTCAGAAATCCCTTTAAAGAAGCCGTCCAGAAGATGTTGACGCCCACAGGGTGCGTGAGAAGGACCGCTCTAACTGTACTACGATCCCCCAGGACAGAGTAGGCCCGGTGCTTTCGAGCATCGCTCTTTTCTCTGGGCGGTCAGGCCCCCATCACCTCCTTGTGAACTTCCTTCCTTGCTGACAGCTTGATAACCTCTGACCCTCGCCGTGCCGTAAGCACCAAACCACCTCTAAAACATGTCCTCACTGAAATGCCATAGAGAAAAAGGACAATCCTTTGCACGTGACAGGTCAGGATGTGAGTCCAGGCTCCCTGCCAGCAGCCTCAGCTTTTATGGTCTCTAAAATGGGGTCATAGTAGTCTCTGCCCTACAGAGTTGTTAAAGGGGTCAACGACACAATACAGATGGAGTGGCAGGCAGGTAAAAGAAAAACAATGAAAGAAAAGGATAAAAGAAAGCCGTTAGTAATACCTTACGGTTCTGGATCCCTAACTTGATACCATGCCAGCCCGTGCATGTGTGGGGGGGGCGGGGGGCGGGGGGCGGTTTCAGAGCAAGCGAAGGCAACATGGGGAATGGCGTTGGTTTGCCTGGATGGATGACGGCCTGTTTTCTGAGCTGAAGGAAGCAAAACAAAATTTTCTGGACTTTGAGGATCACAGTACATGGCTAAGGGCTTTCTTCCTCTTTTTTTCTCTTTTTTAATAAGACTAGGAAATTCCACTTGAACTTGCTAGAGACCTCCAGTGAAGTTATTCCTTTGTATCTCAGAAATCTAGCACCGAAATGGGAAATTCCACTCATTGGATAAAAAGTAACTGAGAGCCTGGCTGGCCTCATTGTTCCAGGCCCCAGGGCGTCCTGCAGCAGAGTCCCTGCCCTCAGGAAGTTACCCTGTGATGGGGGAATGAGACAATAAAGACATTTCTTCAGGAAAGTGTTAAGCGTGGTGATGAAAATTAAAGCAGGATAAATGGGGAGGCAAAAGTTGAGCTAGGGTGACCACGGCAGGCTTCTCTGAGGAGGGAGCATCTGAGCAGAGACAGGAGTAGGGTGAACCATATGCACACAGGGGAAAAGAGTTGCAGGTGGTGGGAACAGCCAGTGCAAAGGCCATATAGCAGGAGCGTGCTTGGCGTCCTGGGAGAACAGCTAGAAAGCCAGTGGGCCTGGAGAGCCAAAGGAGATGAAGTCCAAGAGGTAGGCAGGTTGGGACCACTTCAAAGTGTCTGAAGGACAAAATCGGGGCCACTGTCACACCTTGTCTAGAAGGAGTAGGTGCTCAGTCACACAGGCCTACCACCACCAAAACCTTGTTTTCCTTATTTTTTAAAAATTTTATTTAAACTTAATTAACATACAGTGTATTTTTAGTTTCAGCGGTAGAGTTCAGTGATTCATCGGTTGCATAGAACACCCAGAGCTCATTGCATCACGTGCCCTCCTTCATGCCCATCCCCCAGTTACACCATCCCCCACCCGGCACCCCTCCAGCCACCTTCCGTGTGTGCCCTAGATTTAAGAGTCTCTTACGGTTTGTCTCTCTCGGATTTCATCTTATTTTATTCCCACCACCCAAACCTTGACTTTTGTGCACTTGATAACAGCGGCTGGCCACTGCTGAGCACTGGCTCCGTGCAGGGCTGTGTGCTAATCACTCCACGTGCGTGATCTCCACTCACCCTCACCAGAGTCCTCTGAGGGACGTGCTACGGCTTTCACTTTATAAAGGATGAGACTGAGCCTCGAGGAGGTTCTAGTCTCTTTCCCAAATTCTTAGAGCCAGTAGGGCAAAGGGTCCCAGGGCAGAACAGAAACTTGGGGCTCTTTCTGCAAAGCCCCATTTGAGCAGTGGGCTCTGAGAGTGGGCTCTCTTCTAAAACAATCTCTCTTCCTTAACTGGCCCTTTGAAATTTTTAGACACGGTTAAGGAAGATTTCTCTATATGAGGCCATTCTGAACTTGAAATGCAGACACAGGCAGTTGTCCTGAGGGGGGAGCCTTCTGCAAAACCCAAGATTTATGTGAATCACCTTTAACAGGGAGAGTGCCCCTGAGTCAGGGACGAGGCAGGGCTGGGATGGTTGCCAGACAGGGAACGAAGTGGGGGGAATAAGGCAAGCAAGGATCTTACTCTGGGAGAGGCAGAAGTCAAATGAAGCCAGGCCAGAGTCAGCAAAGGTGGGCAGGGCAGGCAAGGACATGTTTAGAAGAAGTCATTTCAGGCGGGCACCAGGAACTTGGCTGGGGAGACTGGTGGAGAGCAAGAGAGCCGGATTCATTTATTTAACTTTCACTGACCCCGAGAGAGGCCCAGTTACCTGGTTCTAGTGACTCACATGTGAATGCAAACAAATGCTTGGCCAAAGTCAAAAACACTTGGTGTTCAATAAATGTCAACCATTACTTTCAGGGCTGCAACTCCCTGGTCGCTCCTTGTCCCATATCCCAACTGTACTGACTTCTGTGTGGTTGTAAATGATAGGTAGGCATGCAAACTATTTTAGACAAAGGGAGGGCGTATTGGCTCTTAAAATTGTGGGAAGAGATGGTGTGTACCTGGGCCTCAGGGGCAGTGCATGAGGCCAGACTCTTTTTTTTTCTGGCCATCTCTCACCTCATCTCCCATCCATTCTTCTGAGCGTCCATTTCCCCTAATGGTCTCCTCTATAACGAATGGAAACCAGGCCAGCAGCCAGGCCCAGCCCCACACTCTCAGTCTCCTAGAGGAACTGAAGTTCCTGCATAGAGAACTCTGACTGGCTCAGTGTAGGTAAGGTGCCTGGCTCTGATTGGCCCAGTGAGTTAGGTGCTCAACTCTGATCAGCCCAGTGTGGGTCAGGCACTTATCCTTAGACCAATAAAAAGGTCATGTGAGACAAAATGGCAGCTCCCATTTGAACTGCGTGGGGGGGGGGGGCTGCGGGTGTTGCCGGCCGTCTGTGACATCCATTTCTCTCCATCTGTTGGACATGAATGCCTATGATCTTGAGAACCATGATGATAATTAACGGATCAAATGATTAACTGAAGCCCTCCTAATGTGTCCATGTAAATAATGCACTGACAGAAAATTCTGTGGGGAAAATACATGAGGAAATAATGACCAAACAATTTCCAAATTTGACTACAGTAGGAACCAAATCCTGCATAATTACATTAAAAAAAAAAAAGCAGTGCCATAGATAAGGAACAGTCTCAGGTGATGAGACAAATAGAAACACAGTGACCCGAACAAGATGGCTGCTTGCTTCTCTCCTCTAACAGACCAGGGATGGGCTGGAGTCCTGGGCGTATGGACTGTCCTGCTCTGCTGTGTTCTACAAGGCTGTTCAGGAGATCAGATTCCTTCTGTCTTGATGTCCTGCCATCTCTAGAGTGGTGTACACATCCACGTGTTCAAAACCAGCACACGTCGGGGGTATAGCTCAGGGGTAGAGCATTTGACTGCAAAACCAGCACGCGTCATCACATCCATGTTCCAGCCCCTGGGAAAGGGAAAGATGAAGTGGGGAGCAAGCAATGGCCCCATAAAAATGTCATCTGGAACTTGCACCCATCACTTCCACTTGTATCTTATTGGTTAAAACTACAAGACTACAGGAAGCTTCCAGGGAGGCTGGGAAATGTCTCTTGCTTGGGTAGTCACATGCCCCACTCAATTCCAGTGGCTTCTGTTCGGACAGTGAACCCTGGGAGCAGTTGGTCTTTGCCACAGGACCGCCTGTGGCCTGTAAGTATCTGTGTACATCCTTCTTTCCACACACAGGACCCACTTTCCACCTTCTTAAGAGAGGCAACCCAAAGTCCCACCCAATCACTGCATCCCGCTCTGAGAGTGGGATATCGGGGCTGTTCAGTCTCCTTCCTGAGGTGCAGATGTGGTCCTGCTGGACTGGTGGGCCGGAGTCTAAAAAGTAATCACCCATTCCCCAGTTCCCACTCACTCCCACAATATTCAGTGTGGAATAGGAGCAGGAAAGAGTAGGAAAGAATAACCATCATCAAATCTCCTGGTAGGAAAAGGGAAGAACAGGGAACACACAGCGGCTGCCAGTCCGTGCAGTTATCCATCCTGCCGGGCAAGAACTGTGAGGACTCCCTGGTACACACTCTGTCTTCCCTTTCTGCTCTGCGGGTAACCCCCTGTCCACTCTCTACAGGCGCCCCAGGCTTTGCCCTCTGGGAGCTTCTTCCTTGACTATCCTAACCTCGGCCACACATCTGAAGTGGCTTTTGGGGAGAATGCCCCTCCTTGGGGGCACATAGCTCTCTCAGCTCATTTCTGACGGTGGGGTTTTGGGGACCCAGGAGTTTCTTTCGGGATTAAACAATCACAGGATTTTACAGACCAGACTTTTGGCTTCTCTGGCTAGCCAATTCTGTGAAAAACTTAGAAACCTTCTGGTTTATTTGCTTTATGTGCTTTGTCATAGTTCTTAAGCCTGACAACTCCCCTCCTTTAGCAACCAGGCTTCCCTGCCTGGCCCATCCCTGCTGCATCATTTCAGTGGTGGCCACCTTGAGGCCCCAGAACAGTAGCCTGAGTGAGAAGGTAATCACCCTTCATCAGATCTTCCCCTGGGGGCTGATTCCCATTGCCAGTTCGAAAATCCTAATGGTAGGTAGCGCAATCTGCTTCCCAGGTTGTTTTGTTTTTGTTTTTGTTTTTTTAAGATTTTATTTATTTATTTGACACACAGAGAGAGAAGGAGAGAGCAAGCCCAAGCAGGGGGAGTGGCAGGCAGGGGAGAAGCAGGCTCCCTGCTGAGCAAGGAGCCCCATGTGGGGCTTGATCCCAGGACCTTGGGATCGTGACCTGAGCTGAAAGCAGACGCTTAACCGACTGAGCCACCCAGGGGCCCCTCTGCTTCCCAGGTTATTGCAGGATGGAGCTTTACCAAATAATCTGCCACAGAGTAACAAGGGCCATCAGCTTTCCACAGGGCCATGTCTGTGTTTTCCCACTGACGTTGCCCAACTGCTAAGCCAAGGCCATGTATTTTATTTTATTACTATTTTTTAAGATTTTATTTATTTATTTGTCAGATAGCAAGAGAGAGAAAGCACAAGCAGGGGGAGCGGCAGGTAAAGGGAGAAGTAGGCAGAGGGAGAAGCAGGCTCCTGCTGAGCAAGGAGCCCGACGCGGGACTCGATCCCATGATCCCAGGACCCTGGGATCATGACCTGAGCTGAAGGCAGACACTTAACTGACTGAGCCACCCAGGCGTCCCAAGGCCATGTATTTTCGATGTTTTTTTGTCAAAGCTGCATTTCACTCTCGGTACCAGTTTCTCTATTAGTTAGGTCTAGGTTAAGCTGCTGTAACAAAAATCCCAAAATACAATGACTCCAACATGACAGAATTCTCTTTTATTCTCACATAACAACTCAGAGTAGGCAGTTGTGCCAGGGCGAATAGGCCACTCGACTCTGCTGCATGAGTTCGACCAGGGTCCCAGGTGCTTTCTATCTTGTTGCTTCTCCATCCCCATGACCATAAACTACGCAGCCAGAGCTGCCCCACCTCATCCCAGCCTGCAGAGTGTAAAAGAAAAGGAGCAAAGGGCAATCCATCTCTTTACCAAAAATGTGATCCAGAAGTTTCTCACCTCACTTTGGGCCACATCCCGCTGACCAAAACTTCTGTGCTACAGGGGAATCTAGGAAATAGGGTCTCTAGCTGAGCAGCCATGTAAGCAGTCATATTGGAATAGGGGTCACTTGTATTAAAGGAAGAAGGAGGGTGCCTGGGTGGCTCAGTCGTTAAGCGTCTGCCTTCGGCTCAGGTCATGATCCCAGGGTCCTGGGATCGAGTCCCACATCGGGCTGCCCACTCGGCGGGAAGCCTGCTTCTCCCTCTCCCACTCCTCCTGCTTGTGTTCCTGCTCTCGCTCTCGCTCTCTCTCTCTCTGTCAAATAAATAAATAAAATCTTTAAAAAAAATAAAAAAATAAAGGAAGAAGGAGAGGGGCACCTGGGTGGCTCAGTCGGTTAAGGGTCTGCCTTCAGGTCATGATCTCCAGGTCCTGAGATTGAGCCCCACGTCGGGCCCCCTGCTCAGCGGGGAGTCTGCTTCTCTTTCGCCCTCTGCCCCTCCCCCCCAATTGCGTGCGCTCTCTCTAACAAAAAAAATTTTTTTTAAGGAAGCTCTCTCTAATAAATAAATAAAATCTTTAAAAAGAGAGAGAGAGAGAGAGAGAGAAAATAAATCCTGGAGAACAATTGATATCTCTGCCTCAAGGAGAAAGGCAAGCTATGAAGAGTGACGCAGACCATATCCCAACAGGAAGGGGGAATCGCACCTTCTGTGGCGATTACCCCCCTGAAGATGGAGTTGCTTAGCCAATCTGGCTATGCCAGTGTTTTGTGTCCTGGGCACAGACTTTGCCCATTGTCCCCCAGGGACGTTCCTGGGAGGGACACTGAGGAGGACTCCCTGACTGTGGGCTATGCCACCATAGCAGCCCACCTCCCATTGGAGGGCTGGGATTGCCTGAAGGCTTGCACAATCACAGACACCTTTTGCAAAGCTTGGGAGTTCTTGTTTGTTAGTTTGTTGGTTTTGACAGTTGTTTTGCAACACGACTCAGATAGAATTCAGTTGAACTCTGATAGCTGGTAAACACCACCGAAAATTTTGCCCAGGCCCAGTTGTTGAACCTTCTGTCTCTTAGATCCAGGCTGGGGGGCTCTGCCCATCCTCTTAAGCCTCGGCATCTCCCTTGGCCCTTGGCCTTTGCTGGGGAGAGGGGGCTGAGTTCATCTGGTCTGCTCTGCTGCCCCTGCTCCCAGGCTGTGCTTCAAGACAGAGGCATTGGGTGAGTGACAACGGTGGGAGTTTTGGGAAGGGCCACAGCAGCAGTGGGTCATGGAGTCTCCCAGTGCTTCCTGGCAAATTGCCCTCTCTGAGTGACAGGGTCCTCCCTGTGCTGGAATGGGGCAAGCCTCTTCCTCAACACCTGCCACGGGATGTGATTGTGCTGGAAATACCACTGGATTCTCCTCTCTTCTCAGGGTGCAACGTAGAGAACATCTGCTACCCTCTGGGCGTCTGTGCGGAGCGGACCGCGATCCAGAAGGCCATCTCAGAAGGACACAGAGAGTTCAGGGCAATTGCTATCTCCAGGTAAGGGGTGGGGAAGGCAGCTTGCAGCTGTATTCAGCCATCTGTTCAGCCAACACTCACCACATGTGTTATTCATCTGTTCAT
The DNA here is from genome assembly GCF_037043125.1 of Eumetopias jubatus. Classification (NCBI taxonomy): domain Eukaryota; kingdom Metazoa; phylum Chordata; class Mammalia; order Carnivora; family Otariidae; genus Eumetopias; species Eumetopias jubatus. Next base: position 92,158,559 of record NW_028274810.1, on the reverse strand, counting down.
TCACCTAACACATTTATTCTGTACTTCCTGTGTGCCAGGCACTGTCGGGCTTGGCTGAGTGCTGAGGAAAAGAGACAAATCAGAAATGGACTTGGCCCTCACTGAGCCCACAGAGCAGGTCAACAACCAAGGCACCTCTAACTCAAGGGCAGGTGTGATTTTGGTTCTAACAACAGCACAAACTATGACAGGATGCCCATAAGATACAACGGAAAGGCAGCATAGGCACCTAAAGCTGGGGGCACCTAAAAATCACCTGGCATAGACTCCCTGGGCACTACCCCATTTTACAGATGAAGAAACTGAGGCCCAGGAAGGTTGAACAACTTCCCTGGGAATTCATGGCAAAGCTTACCAACCTAGATCTCTGGAGTCTCACTCTGGGCTCATTCTACGACACCATGCTGTGCCAGGAAATCAAACACCCTTCCCCACTCTCATTGAGCTGCCTCGGGATTCCTCACTGTGAGAGGTGACTACTACACTTGGCATCGCCCACCTCTTAAGTGCCAAGAAGCCGGCTATAAAGACAAGCTGGTGGGGTGACAACCAGGTAAACCTGGGTTACGGTTCACACTAATCAGATTCCAGGCTGGGTCCTGGCTGAACAAAAGCATCAACTCTCTCTGCCTGCCCCAACATAAATATCCAAGTTCCCACATGTGGAACCTCACAGGACGCTCACTGAGTTCCTGTTGGCCCTGGACCCAGGCTCAGTGGCGTCGGGATTTGAGCATGTGAACGGGCTCTTTTACTAATTTGGACCCTGTTACGCGTCCGATTTAATGGTGAATTGCTCTTGTGTGTACCTTTGCATTGTCTGAGAGAGAGTTCTCTTTTATTATTTTTAAAGATTTTATTATTTATTTATTTATTTATTTGAGAGATAGAGAGAGTGTGAGTTGGGGGAGGGACAGAGGAAGAGGGAGAGAGAATCTCAAGCAGACTTCCTGCTGAGCATGAAGCCCCATGCAGGGCTCGATCTCACGACCCTGAGATCATGACCTGAGCCGAAATCAAGTTTCCAGGATGCTTAACCCACGAAGACCCTCAGGCACCCCTGAGAGAGAGTTTTCTTAGCAGATTAATGGTGCAGGGAGAATGCCACGGGAAATGTTTTCATCTACCCAGCGAGCCACTGCATGGCTGACAAAGCATTGCTCTTTCAGGACCTCCAGGTGCCTGGGTTACGGATGGGGAGCGCACTGCCTCTCCCTCGTGGTGGTGCTGCAGGGCCTTGCGGGCAGAAATACAGGTAGCAGTAATTCAGGGACCTGACCTAGCACAACGCCCTGCGGGGGCTGGGTGATAGAAGCATTTCTTTAAAGATCCTAAACTTTGCCTCAGTCTGGTCCCGAAGTGGACCAGGTTATTGAGGGCTATTTTCCTGAGCGACTGGAGCCAAGGGGCGCTGACGGAGAAGGGCCCAGCTTCCCAGAGCCCTCCCTTGTCACCAGGGTCTGTCCTGGCTCCCCTTCGGCTTCGGGAGGAATAAATGAGGCCATGCTGAGAACATTTTGTGCAGATGAGCAGAGCCCAGGATGTGGATTACACTTAATTTAAAAGTGGGGCAGGGGGAAATAATTCAAATACAAAGCTGATCCAAGAAAATAATATTCTGGGTGAAAAAGAGGCCAAAGTCAACAAAAAGATAATGGCATGGTAGCTTTGCTCTGTTTAGAATGTTCTAAATGAAAGGCTTTTTCTCCTGGTCATTATCTGCTTTTAAGAAGAACTGGGTATTGCTAGCGATGATTAGCAAATGTCCTTATTTACATAAAACCTGCATTTTTCTAGCAGCCGACTGCTCTGCTCCAGGGGTCCAGCCTGCACCAGAGTCCCTGGCTAGCAAGACAGCCATTACTGCACTAATGACTTGTTAAATTAGGAGGTGGGTTTACAGGAGGAGTGAAAAGTGCCAGCTCCCTTGTTAACACTGATGGGTGGGAACAGTTTCAGAGAGCCCCTTCGAGATCTCCAGGATGCAGAGTGTGGAGCCCAGGATGGGGTTTTGCTAATGGGGAGCTAAGCTTGTCCTGGGTGGCGGGGGCAGTGTAGGCATCAAAGGCGATCGGTTTCCAGCCCATTGTTCCGATGAGGATGGTCCCAGCATGTGAGCAGAATCAGCACAGAGCACAGAGCACAGAAACTATCGGTCCCAGCACAAGGCAGGAGAGGTAGATGTCCTGCTGCACCCAGCGTGTTCTGGGATGCGTCTTCTCCGAAGCTTTTGATTCTTACTCTCGGTGGGAAGGTTGAGTAATGGTTAAAAACCCTGGCTCCAGGGTTAGTGAGGCCTGGTTTCAAATCCTGCGCCGCCATTGCCCGAGGATCTGAGCTCGGATTTTCGTCCATAGCTCGGAGGAGAGTAACACCTACCCTCTGGGCTGTTGTGAGGATGCAGGAAGTGATTTCTATACAGGTCATGGCTCAGAGTATGTGACAAATTAAAACTATTGTTTTCACCTTATCCCTATTACTTTTGCAAATTGCAAAACTACCAAAGGCAGAGTCCACAGATCCTGGGTTCAGATCCTGGTCCTGTCACTTAGTAGCTCTGTGACCTTGGGCAGGTCATGTCATCTTTCACAACCTATGACATGAGGATGATAAGAGCCCCTACCTTATGGGGTTGTTAGGGGATTAAATGAGTTCATGCCCCTAAGGTCCTTAGCGCGGTGCCTGGCACAGAGAAGTGCAATGTACGGGTAAACCAGCACTGTCATCAGGCTATGCGGCCTGGAAGGGATTTCTTGTGACTTTTGAAGCCTGAGCCAAATCCAGCTTCCCGGTGGAATGCATGTTCACCCCACCCCCTTGAAGACCCTAATGCAGGTCACCTTGTCCAGGGAACTGTCCTTTGGACAGTTGGCCATGCATATCACAAGATTGAGAAAGGAAGTGGCGAGCTTGGCAGGGGCCAGATATACAGGGCCTTATAGGTCATGGAAGGGAGGTTGAATTTCACTCAGAGCACCTCTACCATGGTCTTTTTTTTTTTTTTTTGTAAAGATTGATTTATTTATTTGGGGGGGGTGAGGCGGAGGGAGAGGGAGAAGGAGAGGGGGAGAATCTGAAGCAGACTACCCAGTGAGTGTGGAATCCGACATGGGGCTCGATCCCTGAGCCCAAATCAGGAGTCAGACACTTAACCGACTGAACCACTTAGGTGCCCCCAACCCTCTCCCATGGTCTTAACCACAGCCTGCCTGTATTGGAGCGTTAACATGCAGACTTCATCTCCCCTTCCAGACAGTAGATCCCTGAAGGCAGAGATTCTCTGATTGGTCTTTGTTGCTCCTTTCCCATGCCTGCCTGGCATGGGTCAACATGTGTAGAAAAAGGTAAAAAATAACACAGAATCCAGCCTCCAAAGAGCTTATGGAAGGCTCTGGCTACAACACCTGTCACCTGGTAATCATACGGGTTAATTTGGCTCAGTGTGCATCCTAGGGCACAGGTCCCCACCCTCTCACGTCCCTGTGGGCTTTTGTTCTGAAGCTGGGAGCATGCTCAGAAAGGACCCACCTTTCCATGGAGCAGAACCTTTCTTTGGAACCCCACATATAAAAGGGAGTTATGAGGATTCAATAAAATAACACACCATCACTGTCTCTCCCCTCAGCAGCTTTATGCAATTCATACCATCTGAGTCTATCTCCACTTGATGCATCGTTGGTTGGTTGGTTGGTCGGTTGGTTGGTTGGTTGGTTGGTTGATTATCTGGCTCCTCTCACTAGTCAAAAACTCCTGAGTGCAATGAGTTTTGTCTGTTTTGCTCATTGCTGTATCCCCAGCACCAACAGTGCCTGGCATAATGCACCAATAAATATTTGTCAATTAAAATGAGATAATTCATTTAAGTGCTTTGCAGGATGCCTGGAACCTTCCAGGCACATATTGAATAATATGATAATCATTGCCAACATATATATGATAAGTTAATTTTAAATTATTATGTATAAGTTATATGCAATAAATCTATATATGATGAGGTATTAAAATCAAGACCGGGCTGGTTTGTGTGAAGGAACAAGTGCCCAGTAGTATACAGGCGGTAGTGATATGTGTCTAACACTCTAAAGTTTACAAAGCCCTTTGCACACTTTACCTCATTTTATCGTCTAACATTCCTGCAAAGTCGGTGACATGATTCCCTACATTTTACAGGCAAAGAAGTACGCATTGGATGGGTTAAAGTGACTTGGTTAAAGTCACACATGCTTAGCAAAACGAGGAGCTGACCAAAAACCAGAGTTGAAGTCCTGTGTTCTTGCAGAGATCTCCCAGAGCTGTGGGTCTAGAAGAGCAAGGACGACGGTGGCAGTGGGCATAACTGCTGGTGCTCCAGCAGGCTTGGTGGTTCCTACTGTTGGTTTTTTTTAAAGATTTTATTTATTTATTTGACAGAGAGAGACACAGCGAGAGAGGGAACACAAGCAGGGGGAGCGGGAGAGGGAGAAGCAGGTTTCCCACGGAGCAGGGAGCTGGATGCGGGGCTCGATCCCAGGACCCTGGGATCATGACCTGAGCCGAAGGCAGACGCTTAATGACTGAGCCACCCAGGCGCCCCCTGGTGGTTCCTACTGTTAAATTCACCTTCTTTGAGCACCATCCCCTCATCCTGCTCAAAGCTGGAGGACTGCCTGTGGGTGCCTCCATTCTGAGAGGCAAACCCTTGGCTGTAAGCATCTCTTCTCTAGACTTCTCAGATGCAAGGAGCCCGTTTTTCTCTTTGACTCACAGGTCTTATTTTTTCATGCCACAGGGCCTTTGCACATACTATTTCCCTTGCCTGCAGCACAGAAAAAACATGGGGCTTCAGTCTGGCACCTCTGTTAGTGACTTCATTTCACTGAAGCTGTTTTCTTGCAGATAAAATGGTCATTCTGACACTCAGGTTGCACCGAGAATTCAAAGAAATAATGGATATCGTGTGCCTGGTACAGATCTTGGCACACAGTAGCTGCTCACTAATGGTGACTTAGGAACTCTACGCGTCCTCCAAGGACAGGACCAAATGCCATCTCCTCCACAAAATACTCTCTTTTGTTCCTCAGTCAGGGATTGTCTCCTCATACTGTACTTTCTAATCGCATTTTGTTTAAAATGATAACTCATCTAGTTGTCTACTTGTCCACTGGGCTGAGCAAACTCCTGAAGACCAGAGACATATTGCTCTTAACGTATGTATCCCCGGAATGTGGGTGACAGTAAGTGCTCCCTAAGCATTTCCCGAACACACTGATGAAAACGACACGCCTCCCCGTGGCCTTGCCCCTTGGAAGTGTGGAGAGCCACCTTGGGTTTCTTCTGAGCCTCTGTGACACCATGTGTCTGTGAATCGGAAACTGCCTGGTGGGGTTTGACTTCATTTGGAACTGGGCAGGGACTCAGGGCCTGAATCTCAGCAACTGTCCTCATGCCCCAGGAGAGACTGATCATGTCCGATGTTCTGTCTCCACAGTGACCTGCAAGATGACTTTATCTCACCCTGCGGAGCCTGCAGGCAAGTCATGAGAGAGGTAAGTACCTTGCCTTTCTGGAAAAGGTAAACCAGGTGCCTCCCTGCCATCCCAGGCCGTGGGAGCAAACCCAGGCTGCCAGCCAGGACACATAGCTACTGTCCTGCATGCCCCATTGGCTGACATCTAAGCCTGCCCAAGCTTGCATGAATCACTAGAAATTATTCTTTCATACGACAGCTACTGGAGTGAGTGTCTACTGTGTGCTGAGCACTGAGCTAGCTCTGGGGAGACAGCAGTGAACAGACAAGCCAGGCCTTGTTCTCATAGTTCACAGTCTAGTACAAGAGACAGACAACAAACAAGGAGCAAAATAGAGTTTTGGGGAGTGCTGAGGGCTATGGAGAAAAGAGTGCAGAAAAAGGAGTCAGAGGTCAGCAAACTTTGGTCTAGGGCAAATCCAGCTGCACCCCCTTACTTTTGTAAATAAAGCTTTATTGGCACACAGCCATGCCCATTCTTTCACATTTTGTCTATAGCCGCTTTGGCCCTAGGACAGCAGCACTGAACAGTTATAACGAAGCCCTGTGGCCTGAAGAGCCGAAAATAGTTCCTACCTGGCCCTTTACAGAAAAACAGTTTACCAACCACTGCTTTAGGTGGTCAGGAAGGGCCTGGCTTTGAGGATGACATTGGAGCAGAGATATAAATAATAAAAAATGAGGCAGACAAAGGTCTAGAGGAGATTTCCAGGCAAAGGGACCGGCATGTTTAATGCCCATACCCTTGGTGAGTTTGATTAAGTCGTAAGAGGGCCAAAGAGGCTAGAACACAGTGACTAAGGGGGAGAAATGACAGGACAGGGCCTTATAGGCCGTGGGACAGAGGGTACATTGTGTTCCAAGAACAAAGCGAGCTGAATTGTACCCTTAAAAATGGTGAAAAGCGGCTTCAATGAGTTCTTAATCTGGACTCGGTGGTAAGTGTTTTGTGCATGTATGTACATTTTGGGGAGGGGAGTGTCAGCTTTCACAGACTAAGAGGTCTGTGTCCTCCAGAGTCCCCAAAAGGTTAAAGCCACCAGCCTGGAGAGTCCCACAGGCCCTTGAGCTTCAATATGACATCATCAGCTCTTCTAAATACGGTATCTCATTTCATCTCCACCCCAGCCTACCAGGGAAGTGGGGGGTCGTTACCCCCACTTCCCAGAGAAGTAAAATGAACTGCCGAAGGACAAGCAGCCAGATAGTGGCGAGCTGGGGTTCATGGTCAGTTCAGGCTGACTGCTCCTCATGGCCGCTTCCCTGCCTTTATGGGTCTAGAAATGAGACCGAGTCTCTTCAGCCCTAGAGGAGATATAATGGTGCTTTGCAGAATAGGAGCGGCTGGTTTCCTGGAGGCTTCTGCTTTTGGCATTGTTTACATCCGGGGGAGCGGGGGAGTCCTTTCCTTTGCTTTTGTGCCCTGGGGTTTCAAAGCATCTGCGGAACATGCAGACAGCTCCATTGTTTTTCTGCTTCTTGCCAGGCCTGCAAACGAGACACAGTTATAGCAGAACGCGGTTCCCCAGTTAGATGCACATGCCACCATAAAGGCACTGAATTCACAGTATGGGCTCATCTCGAGTTAGAGGGGCAGAAATGGCTGCCCAGCACCTTGTCATGTCCAAGGCCAAGTGAGGAAACCACATCAGGGTGCCAACTCCCTGGCTCCGGAGGCCTCAGCTTGGGCCAATTGCTCATTGCTGTTTTCCCCAAAGAGATCAGATATTGGCAAACGAGAGAAGGTGAATGAAAAAGCTGAAGGAGGGAGAGGCAAAACTGGAACCAAAAGGCAAATAACGAGACATGAAGCTTGGGGGCTGGGGACGTGGCACTCAGACTCACCACCACTCAGATTTCATCCATATCCTCAGGCAGAGTCTGCCAAGCAGAAAAATCTCCTTCCTTAAAGCATTAATTTAAAAAAAACAAAAAACAAAAAAAAATCCAGAGACTGATCGTGCCCGGTAATAATGTGGTGATTCAGACAGAAGCGTGGAAGGCCAGCAGCTGCAAACCTGAGCGGTCAGCACCAGTCAGTCAGAACGGCTTCCATTAACTGAGCACCTGCTATGTGCCAGGCACTGCGTATAGGTGCCTTCTGTCCATCACAACACATGGCGGGGCAGAACCCGGGTTTGCTGACTCCAGCTCTGGGGCTCTGCATCACGCACAGCTGTCTTGCTGCCTGGTACACTCTTCTAAAGTCATTTCACACTTCAAGACACTGAGCCCCAGAGAGTCGAATCATTTGCCCAAGATCAAACACCAAGCAAGTTTTAGCTCCTGAGAGTGGAAGAGAAAAACAGGGAGACAGATTTGGGCTAAAATTTCTTTTTTGCTGGCTTTGCCCTCTTAAGCCTAAAATGGGGGTAATGATAGCATGTATCTCAAAGGGCAGGGAATAAAATCATGCATGGGCAATACGTGGTGTGTAGTGAGGCGGGCGTGCACTTGCTCGTGCTTGGGAAGAGTGGAGGAGGTACTGGAAGGAAGCAGCGTTTTAGTTGTTTTTGTCACAGTAGGAGGAGGTCTGGCCCTGGGGGTTAGACACTGTTCCTATAAAGCCCCGGGTGAGTCTCATCACAGAAGAGAGCGCTTACTGCCCTTTCACAAAGTGCTGAGCACTGTGCTAATTGCTCGACGGGCGTTCTTGTATTGGCTCTGTCCTCAAGCTCGCTGGGCCAGGTATGGTTATTGCCATCCCCACTTCACAGATGAGCAAACTGAGGCACGGAGAGGACCATTAGACAGAGCCAGACTCAAATCCAGGTCATTCCTAACTCCTCTGTCACACTGCCTCCCTCACACTGGCTTTGCTTCTCTTCTAGTTTGGCACCAACTGGTCTGTCTACATGACCAAGCCGGATGGCACGTATGTTGTCAGGACAGTCCTGGAGCTGCTTCCTGCCCCCTTCGGATCCTTAGGCTGGCATAAGATCCAGTGAAGGTCGGAAAAGGCCCACTGCATGGAAGAGCCTGAGTTTCCACGTGTGCTTAAGGGGACAGCTGCCCGGAGAACTTCACGAAGATGTTCTCACAGACCTGGGGACATCTGCCAAACGGGCAGGGCTGGCAGAGATGGCTTTTCCAAATTACACTCGAGCACGGCGATCTTCACTGAAGTGATAAAGGGTTTCATTCCGTCCTGGGCCATCATCCCTCCTGGCAGCCCACCTTGTCCTTCCCGGGACAGGAGCACCCATCCCTTCCTTTCCTTCCTGCAGGCCCTCCATAAAATTCCAGCCAAGTCTGGACCGCTTCCCCATCAGCCTTCCCAAGGTTCTATCCTGTTCTGAGCAACTTTTCTAATTATAGACATCACAGAACACCCGGATTTGGGAGTGTTCATTTTGCTCTGTCTCTATTATTGTTCACAACTCTAAGAATGACAGGGTGATTTGTCTTTATAGAAAGACCTGGACACTTTCTGCTAGGAGAAAGTGGAACTGCGTACCCTTTGGTATGGAGAACTGAGTTTTTAGGTGTCTTGCTCCTGCGGATGGGAGGCCCCTCTGGGTGGGGCCAAACTGCCAATGGCCATTTCTGGAGTTTGTTTTGGGCTCAGGGTAGACCTGAGCACCGGATGCTGTCCACCTCTCCACAGTTGTATCTGAGAGATTCCCAAGTATAAAGAAAGGGGAAAGGCAGGAGTTTGTCTAGACAGGGTAAAAATGTATCTCTGAAGACCGACCGTGTGCTGAGTACTTTCGCGTGGATTCTTTTTATTTAAAGTGCCCAGCAGCTCAGTGAAGTGGGTATCTCCCCCTTCTTACAGATGAGGGCACTGGACTTCAGAGAGGTTGAGTGACTTGCTCTAGGACTGTGGCAAAGCTCAGACCCGAACCCAGGTCTCAGAACTCCCACTGTGGTCTAGAAACTGCATGATTTTTGCCATGAGCTGTGCTAAGGTGTGTAACACATATGAAGCCTTACATGAATCCTCACTCATCAAGCTCGAAGTACATTGTCCTCATTTTACCAATGAGCAAATCGAAGCTCAGAGAGGTAAAGTCACTTGCCCAAGGTCACACAGCTAAGATGCAGCAGAGCTGGAATTGGAATCAGGTCTGCTTGATTCCAAATGGTTTTTTGTTTTTGTTTTTTTTTTCCCATTCTCCTGTAGCTGATGTTTGGCTGCCTTTATATCTTTTACATGGCAAATACTGCAAAGTGAAAGATGTATAAGAAATAGTCTCTGCCCTTGAGGAACTAACTCACAGTCTGACAAGAAGAGAGGTGTAAACAAGTCAAGTGCACAGAAATACACACTGTGATCCAGGCAAGTACGAAGTGCAAGGTGGGCACAGTGGAGGTGCCATGCTGCCTTCTAGGGTGTGAGGAGAGTCAGGAAGGGGACTGTCTCATTGATGCATTGGTTATCAAACATGGTCCATCTGTCTGTCTGTCTTTCTGCCTCTCTCTCTCTCACACACACACACACACACACACACAATTAGGAAGGTGAGGACTGAATAAGGGAAGGAGCCAGGCTGGCCCTCTAAAAGGAGCCGATGGCTTTGGGTGTCCTCCTTGGAAGTTGGCCTTGGGACCAGCCTCACTGGTTGGGGTAAAAAGAGAGCATAGATTTCCTCTTTCCTAGGCAAGCAAGTTGCTGGGGACACAGGAAGTGGACAGGTAAGTCACCCCTTCCCTGTGAGTCCTTTCTACTCAGATCCAGAGCACACGTAGGTGTTGCTGTCTGGCTTTTCCACAATACACCCAGACCTCCCTGCCGCCATCTTGGGAGGCAGGAAGGAAGGTGGTCCCAAGCATTGCTGCACAGCACAAAAGTCGACTCTGCCTTTCTTTAGAAATGGTCAATGGGGTTCTCAATGAAGTGGGATGGGGAAAGAAAAAGCTTGAAAGAAAATGCACCAAGATGTTAATTAACATCACTTAAAATTCTGGTCGATGGGAATCTCAATTCGTATTTGTTTTCTTTGTACGTATCTGAATTTTCTAAATTTCCAAAACGTTTTTAAAAACTTAACAAGAAAAAAAATGAGAGAGCACAATGGGTTTCAACTTTCAGACAGCCTCCTAACTGTGTGGCTTTGGGCAAGTTGTTTGATTACTCTGAGACTCAATTTCCTCATCTACAAGACAAGGAGATGATAGTGTCCACCCCATAGAATTGTTGTGCAGATTGAATGAAATCATGAGCCCAGTGGTGGACCCTCAGTAAGCTCTTTTGATAAAATCAGTCATTACTTTTATTAAAGGTGACAAATGTTGGGCCTTGGAGGATGTGATTTGATTTTTACCAACAAGCCCATCTATCCATTCCTTTAACAGTTATTGATCTGATGCCTACTGTGTTCTAGGCTGGGGCCAGACCCTGAGAACACAGCGGTGAATAAGACAGGTAAAATTCCTGCCCACACAGAGCCCTCAGTCTACCTGTGGGAAAATGAGATCTGAAGATTATAGTACTTCATGACAAGTGTCACCGAGGGGAAGACAGCGCTCTGGGAGGAAAGTGGCAGGAGTGGAGCTTGCCTGAATGGGAAGGCTACGCTGAGGAGGGGTGTTGCAGCTAGACCCCGAGAAGGGTCATCGCACTAGGGAACAGAGCTCGGGGAGGGGCAAAGAATGAGGACTACCTGAGGCACCAAGCCCAGTGTCCTTATGCTTTGTGGAAACAGACTGGGGAAGGCAATCCTCAAAGATCCCAGAATTATTTGAACAATGTCCGCTTGCAAGAACAGTACTCATTTGGCTAGAGAGAGGAAGGCATGTTTGTTTAAAATAAAACAAAAAATGTTTTAATTCTGTGTCCCCTGTTCTGAGGGCCTATAATTTCAGAGTAGCACGTGCTGTGTTGTTCAGAGCTGTCTGTTTTTTAGGGCTCTAAAGCAGAGTCCCAGATTCCCAAGGAAAAAAATAGAAGCATGTATGTTTCTGCTGCTCTTGCCAGCCACTGCTAATTTCTTAGGTAAAATAGAAGATTTCAGGATTTCCTTTTAGCAGGGAGGAAAGCACAACTATAATTGGCAGGCACTAGGGGTACTTTGGGTGCCTATGTTAGAAATGAGGCTAGAAAGTGCTGTTGAAGAATAAATAATGGAATGGCCCAGTCTCTTGAACATGCTTAATATTTTGTCTATGATCACGGGCACAGAAACAAGCATGGAAGGAACATCCAATCTGCTAACATTGTTTTTGAGGGGTAGGGCAAGGGAAAATTAAGGGGAGGGGGGATTAAAACCTCGATGACTGAGCAGGAAAAAATAGGGCATAATAATTGCATTACCTACCTATCGCCATGTAACAAATTATGCCAAAATTTAGCAGCTTAGGACAACCAAAATTTATTATGTCACAGTTTCTGTAGGTCAGGACTCTGGGCAGAGCGGGGTCACCTGGCTCAAGGTCTCGTACAAGGCTGTAGTTAAGATGTCAGCTGGGGCTGTGGTCCCACTTGAAGGCTTGACTGGGGAATGGTCCACTTCAAAGCACACTCATGCCGTGTGGCAGGACCCAGTTCCTATGGACAGCTGCTGTTACTACTCGTTGCTACATGGGCCTCTCTGCAGGGCAGCTTACAACACAGCAGCTGCCTTCCCACAGAAAAAGTGGGCAAGACAGCAGGAGAGAGGGAACAAGACTCTTTGTAACCCAACCACAAAGGTGACATCCCATCACTTTGGCCGAATTCTATTCCTCAAGGGCAAGCCACTAAGGTCTAGCCCACAGTCAAGGGGAGGGGACCACACAAAGGCACGTCACTCTAAAGTTGTAAAAATAGAAGTGGCTTGAGGAGAAGGAAAAGAAAAAAAAAAACATAGGCAAGAATGGCGGGAGGGTCAGGAAGCAGGCCTGGCCCTGGTGAGGGGTTGACCTTATTGTGAAGGGCAGCCACCCGTTTCAGGCACGGGGTGTGACATGGTCATCTTTGCGCTTTAAATAGCTCACCCTTCCAAATCAGGAGATACTAGAGAGCTGAAGGAAACTATAGGAGAAATACTAAAATAGTGAAGTATCATTGACTCTGGGCTTCCAGGGAGTTGGAACAGAAGATTGCTGTTTTTCATGATGAGCCTATCCATATATACCATTAGTGTTTTCTAAACTAGATACTCATATTACTTTTATTTAAAATAATTTTTAACTAAAAAAAGAATGGAAAGGGTATATAAACAAAGAAGCCATAGAAAAGAAATTCAGTTAGCCATCCTGTAATGCAAATGCTATAGAGCAAATGCAGTAGTTTGTCCTGCTGGGGGAGGTGGGGGCGGGGGTGGAGGTGGGCAGTGAGCTATTTGACATTCTTTTTTTTTTTTTTAAGATTTTATTTATTTATTTGACAGAGATAGCGAGAGCAGGAGCACAAGCAGCGGGAGTGGGAGAGGGAGAACAGGCTTCCCGCTGAGCAGGTAGCCTGATGTGGGACTCGATCCCAGGACCCTGGGATCATGACCTGAGCTGAAGGCAGACACTTAACAACTGAGCCACTCAGGCGCCCCTCAGGATTCTTTTTTTTTTCCTTAAGATTTTATTTATTTGACAGAGAGAGCACAAGCAGAGGGAGAGGGAGAAGCAGGCTCCCCACTGAGCAGGGAGATGCGGAACTCAATCCCAGGACCCTGAGATCATGACCTGAGCCGAAGGCAGCCGCTTAACCGACTGAGCCACCCAGGCGTCCCGCTATTTGACATTCTGAACTGCTTCCTTCTGGCTCCTCTCCACCCCTTCCCTCCTTCTCAGGAAGAGTGAGTCCTGTGATTGGAAATTTAAAAGGATAGCTCAGCCCCTTCCCCTCTCAACCCCCTTGGGAGCAAGGCAGCCCACAGAGGGCTTGCTTTCCCAGATGGCTGTCTGGCAAAGGGCTAGAGATCCAGCAGGCCCCATGCTGGGTGCTGAGGACCTAAGGTTTCAAAAATCACAATCCCTGTCCTAACAGAACTAACAGTTTAGAGGAAGAGACAGAAAGGAAGCATCCAACCCAGTCCAGGAAAGGTCAAGGAAGTCTTCCTGGACTAGGTGATCTTACCTATGAATGGGGATTCTTTCAAAGAGGTAAATCAAGACAGAGGCACCAGCATGATGCTTGGGACGTCTGCAAGTAACTCAGTATTGCTGGACCATAAAGGGCAAGGAAGGGGGACAGCAAGAAAGATGCCAGGGACAAATAGGGACTTGCTGTGCCAGGCTAAGGAGGTTGGGCAAAGAGCAAGGACAAAGAGCCTGCAAAGGACTGTACCAGCAGGCGACATGGCCATGCTTCTACTTTGAGTTATCACTGCAGGGCAGTGAATTTATGAGATGGCTTGAGCCACAGATTGTCTGAATTTCTCAGCAACACACCATCTCCCTAATCCACCACCACATTTTCCTCCATCGTGGCCAGGAGAAACAGGTACCCTTCCTCCCAATGAAATCTCTCTCTCTCTGCCCACCACTGTCTGCCTCTAACCTCCAAAAACTGCAGCCCAGGAATTCCGAGTAGCCAGACTTTGATCTCGTAGCCGCTTTGCTCTGTCAACAGTTTTAGCAAAAACTCCTCCACCTCTGCTGGCAATTTAGAGATAACATTTCTGAAATGGTCTGTGGATAAAGGATGTTGCTGCTCTGGGAAAATTTGTGTCCTGCCAGGAGGAGACAAAGAGCATGAAAGCCTGCCAAAGGACGTTGTCCACAAGGGAAGGTCAAACATCCCTCAACACTTCTTTTTTTTTTTTTTTTTAAGTCCTGTCTTTTTCCATTTTTACACCAGCATCAGCTTTTCTCCCCTGTGTCCTTTGGGGGAAGGTTAAATGATGCTTCTTAGGGATATTACCAAAACTACACAGTCTTGTCGCCTGGAAGGAACAGGGTACAATGAAGAAGAGGGATGCCCACAGAGCAGTGTGTGCCAGAGAAGAGTCCTGGGGCCTAAGGACTCCCTCTGCTCTCGAATTTCCATGGCTGAGCATAGTAAAACCTGCCTGGTACATAGTTGGTATGTAATAAATGTTCTAGGGATGAATGAAATTCTTGTGTAGAACGTTGTCTGCAGTATACACAGACATTCTCGGCAGAAAACCACATACCACACCCCCAACTTCACCTTCCTAGGATAGCACTAAAGAGACAGAAGATGTTTCAGGAGGATGCCCTGAGACCTGAGACTTGGTGCCACTATAGGAAGCCTTTTCCTTCTCAGGAGGACCGACGGGACGAGTGGAATCAGGGCCGTGATCGCTAAGAAAGGCAGCGGCTGTGCCCCACCACGTGAGGCTTTATCTCTGCCCTGAGAACGGAGAACATGGAACCCCTACGATTTCTTCTAGAAGCCTCTCGTTTAGAAATCCACTTGCTTGCCCTTTCCATACAGAGGTCTGCTGAAGAATTGAGCTTTGTGCTGTGCTTGATTCAGACCTGTCAGAAGAAACATCGATTTTTTATTTTTTATTTTTTTGCAGGAGAGCTCTCTGTTAAAGAAGAAACCGCCACAGCCTCAATGGAGGGCTAATTAACATCACTCTGGAGAGTTCCGTTCTGCAGGTGGGTGGGTTAAGCATCAAGGGTTGGCGAGGTTATTTGCAGCTTAGGGGAACAAAACCAAAGGCCAATAACAAATGCCCTCTTTATTCAAAAACACCAATACAATGCCCCTTTAGTGAATACCTCTTACAAGCTGTGTAAATCATCACAAGCCTTATGGTAAAATGTTCCATTTCTAGGAGAGTAAAGAAAACCCTTGTAGTTAAAACATTAAATCTCTCAGAGAACCTCCTGTTCCTTCTCAGTAAACATTAAAGAGAAGGGCTGTAATGACAATAACACACAGCAGATGAATAGATGTAAACTTTAAATGAGACCTTTGCCCCGACTAGGTTTCCATGGATGAGCCTGAGATTACAGGAGTGTGAGCTTTCTCCCGCCTTCTCTTCCTTAGCTTTCTCCAAAGGACAGTTTCAATGGAGCATTTAAAATTGTAATTTAAAATTCTCTGAGATCCATCAAAAAGAAAATGACAATATCTGATTTCTACGTGCCCCTAGAAATAGGAAAGAAACTCATTTATTTATCTATGTATATCTCTCCTAAATTAATATGATGGGATATCACCAGGGCCCTGCAATTTCTCCTGATAAAAGAGATCAGAACACACACACACACACACACACACACACACACGCACACGCACACGCACACGCACACGCACACACACACACACACACACACACACACTGCTGAAACAGTTGACTACCTGTGTCTAGCCAGGGGCCCACCCCACGGCCAAGCAAGCCTGCGGGCCAGAACTCTTTAGATGACTAAAGACTCCCTCCAGCATTTACACGTCCCTTGACTTCATATTTAAGGTGGAAGAAAGGGATTGAAACCTTTTGCTCTCTCTTGGTGTCCTGCCTCTCCTGCCACACCATCATCAGGAGAATTGAAGTGAAGATGCTCCCGAATGTTGGCTGGCCCTAAACAATGGTAAGTCCCATCCTCTGCTTCAGAAATAGACTGACTCGGATGTGTGCTACTGCAGAGAGAGGTTCAACTCCAGGTTTATGATACAGCAAAGCTCATTATTAACATGTATTTGTTGGAAACCACTAAGTTCAAAGACAGTTGAGTAAACTTTGTGAACTTTAACACACTATTCAAAATAAAAGTTCAGGGGCGCCTGGGTGGCTCAGTCATTGGGCGTCTGCCTTCGGCTCAGGTCAGGATCCCAGGGCCCTGGGATCGAGCCCCGCATCGGGCTCCCTGCTCCGCGGGAAGCCTGCTTCTCCCTCTCCCACTCCCCCTGCTTGTGTTCCCTCTCTCGCTGTGTCTCTCTCTGTCAAATAAATAAATACAATCTTAAAAAAAAAAAAAAGAATAACTCACTGACCCAAATAAATTATGTAGACCTTGTTTGGATCCCAATCTGAATAACTGTAAAACAAAATAAAACAATGGGGAAATCTGAATATCATCTGGAGAGTAAATGATATTATTGAGTTCATGTTAATCTTTTTAGAGATGATAATAGTATGGTTAATGGGTTGGGGTTTTTTTTTTTAAGAATTGTTATCTCTTAGAGATAGATACTAAAGTATTTATAAATGAAATGCAATGCCTGGGATTTGCTTTAAAGTAATGGGAGGGAGGGTTAGTAGGAAGGTATAAATAAATAAAATAACGGCTGTCAGTAGTTGTTGAAGCCGGATAACAGGTACATAGGGTTCACTAAATTCTATTTTTTGTGTATGTTTGAAATTTCCCATTAAAAACAAAGTCAAGAAAAGGAAAGAAAAAAGAAATCACTCAGTACAAATCCCTTATCAGCCATTCCTAGCAGCGGCTTTGGGTAACACGGCTCTCTCACTAACAGGCAGTGTGACTTTGGACAGATTGCTCCTTGTCTTGGGACCTTAGCTTACTCATCAGAAAAACATGGACTTCGGGTGAGATTTCTCTTGGGGGTTCCTAAGAAGGGAAGAGGACTGTGGGCTTGTAGAGAGGAGCCTAAGGGCATGAGGAGTGCGGTGGGTGTTTTGAAAAAGGAATTCACGAGGGGCCCTGGGTGGCTCAGTCATTAAGCGTCTGCCTTCGGCTCAGGTCATGATCTCAGGGTCCTGGGATCGAGCCCCACATCGGGCTCCCTGCTCCTTGGGAGGCCTGCTTCTCCCTCTCCCACTCCCCCTGCTTGTATTCCCTCTCTAGCTGTGTCTCTGTCAAATAAATAAAATCTTTAAAAAGAAAGAAAAAGGAATTCACGATAGCTGTACTTGCAGTTTTGAGAAAGGAAAACTTTATTGCTATTATAAAAACTGAATAGAAACAAGTGGAAAGGGAAAAACAAAGGAATCTACACATCAACAAGGGTACTAGTAAGCAGTAAAGGAGAATAAGGCAAAGTTACATCAGATCGGGTACTTAAAACAGCCAACCTCATCAGCTGGGGAAGCCCCGTGGAGACAGCCAGGCTGGAGTCCCCATTGAAAGGCCTGGGTGGAGCATCCTCCCCTCAAGTGAGACTTTCAACTGACCATCCTCATAAAGGCCAGATTTATATGGCAAAATAATGGAGTGTGAAGTTAAACATTTGTTTGCCTACATGCACTTTGGAGCAAGATGCATTCCTCTCTTATCATGTCTTTACATCTTCAAGGAGCCTGGGCTAGATGTGTTTGCCTCCCCGCCCAGATTCCATTCTGGGGGGGGCCAGTCCAGCCTAGACCCAAAGCGGATATAAGGCAAGATTTATAGCTCTTTGATGTCTGGACCAGAAAGCTAGGTTTGTTTTTTTTTTTTTTTTTTTTTTATTTGAGAGAGAGAAAGCACAAGCCGGAGCGTGGTGGGAGGGAACAAAGGGCAGAGGGAGAGGAAGAAGCAGACTCTCCGCTGAGCAGGGAGACCAAGTTGGGACTCGATCCCAGGACCCTGAGCTCATGACCTGAGCCGAAGGCAGAGACGCTCAACCGACTGAGCCACCCAGTCACCCCCACAAGGGCCAGTTCTGACCTGGAGGCGAGCTAATGTCAACTAACCAGGCTCCCAAGGTCACTCATGCAGGACAAGTCTCACAAACTACATTCTTTAGCCTGCCTGTGTGGGTGTGGGTCTGGGTGGTCGGTTATGCAAGAGAACTCACAGAAACCTCCATCCATGTAGTACAGTGGGCAAGGATTCAACAATCAGGGCAACGTGAACTTTAATCTCAGCTCTGACACCGCATGTGACCACAGATTGTCACCACTCTTTCCATACCTCAGTTTCCTTATCTATAAAAATGACATTCCTGGGCGAAAATGAAATGAATTAGCAGATGTAAAGAGTCTGGCGCGGCGGGTGATGGTCAATAAATATTAGTTTCCTTTCTCAGTTTCTCGATTTTGCCCAGGACCAGCGATGTTCACACTCAGAACTCTTAACCCCTCCACGCTGGATTCAAAGTGCACATGGGCGAGAAGCTACCCGCCGCGCAGGTGCGCGCACGGCGCCCCCTCGCGCCCAGCCGGGGAACCGCCGGAGCGTTGGTCCCGCCCCCTCCCCCCCCCCGCCACCAGCGCCCGCGCCTGCGCAGAGGCACCGCCCCGAAGTTTGTTGTGGTGCCGAGCGTCCCGGACGCTTGGGGCACCGGGTCGCGGTGCCACCATGGCGGTACGACAGGCGCTGGGCCGCGGCCTGCAGCTGGGTCGGGCCCTGCTGCTGCGCTTCACCGCCAAGCCTGGCTCGGCCTACGTCTGGGGGCGGCCCGAGCGGCCGGGCCCCGCGGCGGGCTGGGGCCGCGGAGAACGCCCCGGCCAGGCCGCGGGACCCGGGGCGCAGCGTCGCCGGCTCGGGCTCGGGCTCCCCGACCGCTACCGCTTCTTCCGCCAGTCGGTGGCCGGGCTGGCGGCGCGACTCCAGCGGCAGTTCGCGGTGCGGGCCCGGGGCGGCGCGGGCCCTTGCGGCCGGGCCGTCTTTCTGGCCTTCGGACTGGGCCTGGGCGTCATCGAGGAGAAGCAAGCGGAGGGTCGGCGGGCGGCGTCGGCCTGTCAGGAGATCCAGGTGAGCGCAGGCCCGGGGGCGGGGCTGGGAGTCACCTGCTGCCTGGGGCCATGCGGTCAAGCTCTACCTCTGTCCCAGCTGGAAATGCGTTGGACATCACCAGTTGAGGTTCATTTGCAGTGATACTGCACTCCTGATTTGGGGCCAGCACCTCACATGTTCCCTGCCTCAAATGGCATGTTCTGGAAGACATGCTGCTAGTTTTAGTGCCGGCTGCCCCATGGCTGATGGCTTTGTCTAAGTTTTCTAAAATGTACTGACAATTAAATCATGACACTTCTTTTCCTGAGATAGTTGTCATCCCCAGTTTATGGATGAGGAAAAGTACTCAGGTGAAGTAATTTGCTCGAAGTCACACAGCTATTAGCAGACAGTGCCCAAAGACTGACGCTCCAAAGCCTGTGCTTTTAACCTAAGCCTCCACAGTTTAGCCAGTCAGTGACATAGCTGAAGCCAAAGTAAAAACAATGAACAGCAGTAGAAAAAAGACCTAACAGTTTTCAGTTAACCTGTGTAAAGTTATCAGGAGTCACTGGATATGGGGGAGGGGAGGCTTTGTAAATGCTTAAAATAGCACAGAGACCTCTGTTTCTACTCAACCAAAATCTGTATTAGGCATTTCCAGACAAACAGAACCAATAGCATATGTTTATTAAAAAAAAAAAGCGAGAGAGAGATTTATTTTAAGGAATTGGCTCTATAGTTGTGGAGGCTGGCAAATCCAAAATCTGCAGAGTAGTCAGGCAGGCAGGAGACCCAGGAAGAGCCACTATTGTGGCTCAGGTCTGAAGGCCATCTGCTGGCCCAATTCCCATTTCTTCCAGGTCGGTCAGTCTTCTGGGGTCTGAAACCACTCACGGAGTTAGCACAGTGCCCGTGTGGTACAGCGTAAGGCTGAGGTCGGGGAAGATGGAGTGACTTGCCCAAGGACACAGCTGTTTAAGGACTGGGCAGTGTCTCCCATGTTTCCTGGTTTCCAGCCCTTGTTCTAGTTCTTCTTACTCATCACCAGAGTGTCTCATGTTTGAGCTCTGGCCAATTTGGGTGACAGGTGACACGTGGTCCAGTCCCCAGCTGCTGTCCTTGTCAGCAGTAGATGTGGAAAACAGTATGGCAGTTCCCCCAAAATTAAAAATAGAATTATCATTTGACCCAGGAGTTCCACTTCTGGGGATATGCCCCAAAGAACTGAAAGCAGGGACTTGAGCAGATGTTTGTACACCCATGTACATAGTGGCATTATTCACAATAGTCAGAAGCAACCCAGATGTCCATGGATGGATGAATGGGTAAACAGAGTATGGTATCTACATACAATGGAGTATTATTCAGCCTTGAAAAGAAGTTCTGACACATCCTACAACATGGATGAAATTTGAGGACATTATGCTAAGTGAAATAAGCCAGTCACGAGCAGAGATACTGTATGATTCCATTTACATGAGGTCCTTAGAGTAGTCAGATTCACAGAACAGAAAGTGGAATGCTACCAGGCACTGGAGGGAGGAGGGAGTGGGCAGTTAGTGTTTAATGTGTTTGGAGTTTCAGTTTTGCCGGACGAAGAGAGTTCTGGAGGTAGATGGTGGTGATGGTTGCACAACCGTGTGAATGTGCTTAGTGCCATTGACTATACATTTAAAAATGATTTAAGTAGTCCATTTTATGTTACATATATTTTAACATAATTTGTAAAAATAATTTTAAACCCCTGTACGTGAATGTTCATAGCAGTGTTATTCATAATAGCAAAATATTAAAACAACCCAAACATCCTTCAGCAGATGAACTGTTTAACTCTGGTACATCTGTACATAAATATTAAGTAATAACTAGGAATCAACTACTGATACAGTTAACAACCTAAATAAACCTCAAGGATATTATGCCTAGTGAAAAAAGTCAGTCCTCAAAGGGTACATGCTGTGTGATTTCATTTCTGTAATGTTCTGAAAATGATAAAACTATAGAGATGGGGAACAGATCAGTGGTTGCGAGAAGACAGGGGCGGGGTGGGGGCAGTGCAGATACAGAGGTGGCACGAAGGAGTTCTTCTGCAGTGATAGCACAGTTCTGAATCTTGATTGTGGTGGTGATTACACAAATCTGTACATGGGATCAGTTTGCATGGAGTTGGCAGTCTAGCAAGATGGCGGCGCCCAGGGCAGGGTTGGAGCCGGCTAAGAGAAGACTGGAAGGAGGTTGAAGGAAGAGTTTGGGGGCTTTAAGAGTCCCTGCACCTGGTGGCCCTGGTCTGGAACGGGGGGTACCGGTGGTATCCATGGCCCGGGCAAGGCGGTGGCCCCAGAAGGCAGTCAGAGGAAGGGGAGGTCGCTGCTCCAGTTCCTGGCTGACCACTCCTATGACGTGGAGGCCCTGAGAGAGTACCTGCTCCAAAAGCAGGTGTCAAAGGTGCACCAGAAAAATCGACCTTTCACCTACATCACGGGGCGATATGGCCCATACTTCGGGGGTGCCTATTACATCCTGAAGCAGGGAGGCACAGTCAAGTTTCAGGGCAAGGAGTGGATATGGTCAAATGAACATGGCCACTTCTCTCTTGAGTTCTTGAAGTTCCAGGCAGTGCCTCTGGAGGCTGCCGATGTCAGCGGCTGGGCTGCCAGCTACCACGGCCCGGACAGCCTCTGAACCTCCGCAGGCTGGACGTCTCGGACCTCCCTGCCGTGTCCAACCTGGCCCTCAGTCGGATCTTGTTGGAGGAGATGCTGTCCAACTGCGAGATTCTGGGGGCTGACTGGGCTCAGGGCCTCAAGTTAGGGCCAGAGGAGCAGTCTCCAGACACAGCCAGCCTCATCCCTGCCTAGCCCTCGGCCCCCTCCCCATCAAGCTGGATCTCAGTGGACTCTGGGGAGTGTCTGACAGTTCTCCATACTTCTGTCTTCCATCTGGGTTCACTCAGCGTGGGGGTCGGGGTGGGATGAGGGATGTGGCATGGCAGATCTGCAGGTCGGAGGGGAGAGCATGAGGTTGGGGTATTTATTCCCCACCTCAGGGGCTGTGGCTGGCTGCACCCCATGCTGAAAGGTCACTGCTCCTATCATCCAGTGGGGCAGCTCTTCCCACACGCTTCTCTCCTGGGTTCCACCAGCCACCTCCTGCTGCTTCAGGCCGGGGGAGGTAAGCAGCCCCAGGGAGCTGCACCCCCCTGTGGTTTCCCAGCCCTGCCCACTACCATGTCCAAAGATTCTTCTCAAAGTATCCTTATTTGAGTATGCTGCCGTTTCCTGCCAGGACCCTGACTGATACGGAGGTGCTCCCGGCATACTTCAGGCCTGCTGCTTCCCCGTGTGAGCCAGCTCAGCCCACCACTCGCCGCAGCACCCCAGGCCTACGCTCACTAAATGCTGGCAGTGCCCTAAGTCCCACAGTGTTCCCGCTCACCAGTGTATTGACTCAGCTCCAAATTCAGCTTTCTTGTTGGCTCTGTGAAAATTGACCTGGGCCTTTGAAATAGTTTTCCTTTGCTAAGTGACAGGATAAGGTTTGTCA
The DNA here is from genome assembly GCF_037043125.1 of Eumetopias jubatus. Lineage (NCBI taxonomy): Eukaryota > Metazoa > Chordata > Mammalia > Carnivora > Otariidae > Eumetopias > Eumetopias jubatus. The sequence continues at coordinate 92,136,070 of NW_028274810.1, read as the reverse complement.
GTAGAGGGTCCAGGAGAGATTACAGGAGGAAAGGCTTTTGCTTCCCGGTTCCCCGCCCATGTGCTTGCTCTGCAGGCTCCTGGGCACCTGCATTGCATGCAGCCTCCCCAGCATGTGGCTCCTGAAGGGCCAGGTGGTCAGCAGCTTCCCCTGGAAACCGACCCCGTGGTTCCAAAGAGCAGTGCCTCCCTGCAAATGACTCTCCACCGGGATTTCCAGTACATGCCAAGGCACTTTACCAGTGAATCTCTTGTTATTTCAGTTTGCTGTTAAAATCAATTAATTCTTTATTTTTAAAAAATATTTTATTTATTTGCGGGGGAGGGGAGGGGAGGGCGTGCACAAGCCCGGGGAGCAGACTCCCTGCTGAGCAAGGAGCCTGATACGGGACTTGATCCCAGCACCCTGGGATCATAATCATGACCTGAGCCAAAGGCAGACCCTTAACCAGCTGAGCCGCCCAGGCGTCCCTCAGTTAATTCTTTATATTAAACTTCACCTATTAAAAAAAAGTTGCATAAAGCTGCACACACACACACACGAATGAATGCAGGTTTAAAAAGATGGTGAAAACTGAGTAAGGTCTGTAGTTGACAGCAGTGTACCAGTTCACTGTCCTGGTTTTGATACTGAATTGCTGCTTTATAAAATGTCACCACGGGAGGAAACGGAAGGGACACAGGACGCTTTGTGCTATTTTTTTTTTTGCAACTTCTTGTGAGTCTAAATTATTTCAAAATTAAATCTTAAAAAAATATGTTTCATTCTCAAAGCCACGGTTGATAAAGAATTACTCTACAGAACATTGCTTCTGCTCCGTGGAGTTTAGAAACTAGTTGGCAAGGCAAGATAGACTTCTTTCTTTTTTTTTTTATTTAAGTTAAAAGTTCTCACCCAAGGTGTATTAGCTTATAGATGCCAGTGCTGTAGGAATCCTCCAGGACAGGTTGCTGTGGGCTGGATTGTGCAGGCTGGTTCTAGAGGAGGGAGGAGCTTCAGTTGGGACTTGAGGGATGAGTAGGGATGAGCCAGGCAGAGCAACTCCACAGAAACAGGTTCGGGGAGAGGGTTAGGGTTAGAGAGTTGTATGAAAGATAAGTATGGGTACTGCACAGTAGAGCCTGGTGAAAGCTTTCATAAATAGGAAGCGCCAGGCCAAGTTGCTGAATAAAAGTTAGGTGTTTGAGCAGAAGAGTGACATGTGAACGTGAAACCGGTAACCAAGGGGTTAATAGGACTACTAAGCACACCTGCAACTTTTTACCCAGACTTTCTCCACTTGGCTTTGAAATATCCCTGCCTCTCCTCCGCCAGGGAGGCAGATTTGAGGCTTCTTCCCCCATCTCCTGATTTGGTGGCCTCTCAAAAAAACCCCAAAAAACAAAAACCCTACCTTGCTGCACTGGCTGTCTCAGTGATTTTGCTGCAGGTCAGAGGGAGCGCTTAGCCTGTGGCTAGTCAGACCCCAGCCAGTACGGGGAATGCAGTGACCAGTCCGAGAGACTGCCTGGGCTCTTTCTCCTAGGGACCGTCCCAAGTCCCACCCCCCACTGGGCACTGCCAACCTTGGGCACCTAATTTAACTCTTGCAGCAAGGAAGCAGTTTTTGGCTTTGGTTTGGACATGGGTCTCTGGATGAGTCTTTCATGTGCAAGGCCACATGAGCTTATTTCCTCTTCCTGGTGGGTTGCCTCCAAATAGGGGGATTGGTGTGGATCTCTGAGCCTTGGCCTCCTCATCTGAGAGTTGACTAGGGAGCTGTTCCGTTCAGTAGGTGAAGCCCTGGCTTTGGGGGAGGAACCCGTGCTCAGAGGTACTCAGGGCTCCATTTGGTTTGTCTGTTGCTTCAGCTTTTGGTATTTTTGGACAAAACCAGCCATGTTCTAATTGGAAAATGGAAAGTGAATTTGATTCCCCAGTGCAGCCCAAACTTGGGCAGTCTTTGTTTTGTAACACTGCTTAATCATAATATTCATTAGACTGGAGAAAAATGCCCAATTAATGGAGCCATAAATTATGATATATTTGGAAATTGGGCCTTTAAGATTTTGTTTGCATCTTGTTTGTGTATTTGTGTGTCCATGTATGTATGTTGTAAATGTGAGATTTTTTTCCCTCTACCTCTGGATGGTGTTGCTAAAATTAATTTGTAGAAGAGCTCAGTTTAGTTGGTGTAAAGGCAAGTAGTTGTAAGAATTGGGCATTCCAGGGGCGCCTAGAATAAAAGTTAGGTGTTTGAGCAGAAGAGTTAAGCCTCTGCCTTTGGCTCAGGTTGTGATCTTGGGGTCCTGGGATCGAGCCCCGCAGGGAGTCTGCTTCTCCCTCTGTGCTCTCTCCTCTCTCTCTCTCTCTCTCTCTAATAAATAAAATCTTAAAAAAAAAAAAAGAATTGGGCATTCCAATACCAAGAAAAATACTTTCAAGTTCATATGATCTGGGAAACCATTCAATATTAAAGCTAATTTAAGGTTGTTGGTTTAATTACAATGGACATGTTTTTAAAGTTGCCAGTAGTAGAGGTAGAACTTTTGTTCTGCCTGTATTTACTGAAAGTCAGGTTCATGTTATAAAGTGTTAATGGATAATCTAAACATAATTGTTGAGAACAAACAGGTTTGTTTTTGGCTTCTATTAAGGGAAACAACTCTATGTAAGGAAAGTGTGACTGATTATTTAAAGAAGGAAAACTTAGGATAAAACCTGAATATAAGAAGAAAAGTTGTAGAAGATCTATGAGAAGGGAGTCTTTGGGAAGGAATTTTGTGGATGGTCAGGACCAAGATTATGGAGATTAGTCAAGCAGTTTATTAGGGAGTGATCCACAGCAGAGGAAGAGACCGATGGTTAAGAGAACAGGATCAGGCAGGGGTCAGGCAGTGATACAACATCAACAGAAGCCTCAGCCCATTCTCTGAGGAGTTCCAAAGACCGGATTACCCTTCAGAACCATCCGAAATTGGGGCAAACGGCTCAATTTTATATACTCCTATGAACAGTCATTGGATGGGACCACCTAGGAAGAGCATGACCTCAGCAAGGCAGCTGTCTTCAGTCAGGGCCCTCCCTGATGACCACCGAGAGCTGAGGACTGTTGGCAATTCCCACAGCTGAAGGTCCTTCATTCCTGATGGAGATTCTGGCCAGCACATCCCAGCACCCACCACAAAGGCTCAGATCCATGCAGCGCCCTGGTTGGCCCTGTCTCAATGAGTATACGTCAACATGGGCCGTGACAGGGAGGGACAACATACTTTTTTTTAAAATTTCTTCTTGTTGGAATGAATGAGTTTTTACTCTCAGAAGTACATCAATGTGGGACGCCTGGGTGGCTCAGTCGGTTGAGCATCTGCCTTCGGCTGGGGTCATGGTCCCAGGGTCCTGGGATCAAGTCCTGCATCAGGCTCATTGCTTAGCGGGGAGCCTGCTTTTCCCTTTACCTGCTGCTCCCCCTGCTTGCGCTCTCTCCCTCTCTAACAAATAAATAAATAAAATCTTAAAAAATGGGGAAAAAAGTACATCAATACAAGATTGGAATTTGGTTTTCCTATTAAAATGACCATTTTCTTAGTTACTGGTCTATTTTTTTTTTTAAGATTTTATTTATTTGTTGGAGAGAGGGGGAGCACAACAAGCAGGGGGAGTGGCAGGCAGAGGGAGAAGCAGGCTCCCCACTGAGCAAGGAGCCCGGTGCGGGACTCGACCCCAGGACCCTGGGATCATGACCTGAGCCAAAGGCAGATGCCCACTGTCTGAGCCACCCAGGCGTCCCATATTGGTCTACTCTTAATAAGAAATTACAAACAAAGCCTTTTTCTCTTTATCTTTAATCTTCCTAGAGGAAGTTTCCATGTTTTGTCTTTATTAGGTCTTTGATTACTTCAGACAGTTGAATCTTAATATTGAAAGAGCTAAGTTTTGCTCTTCAGAGAGCTCTTTTTGCCTTTGGACTCTTAATGCCACCTTGGTTAAATAGATAATTATTAAGTTTTGTAATGATCTGTCATCCTCTTTAGGCATGTGTTTTAAAACCTTATGATATTTTTGGGGCGCCTGGGTGGTTCAGTTGGTTGGGCAACTGCCTTCGGCTCAGGTCATGATCCCAGGGTCCTGGGATCGAGCCCCGCATCGGGCTCCCTGCTCGGCGGGAAGCCTGCTTCTCCCTCTCCCACTCCCCCTGCTTGTGTTCCCTCTCTCTCTGTCTCTCTCTCTCTGTCTCTCTCTCTCTCTCTCTCTCTCTGTCAATTAAATAAATAAAATCTTTAAAAAAAAAAAAACCTTATGATATTTTTGACCAAATTCCCAAGATTCAACTTCTAAATGAAATCTTTTTATTAACGAGACTAGTTCATTTGGTATGTCATATTACATGGGAAACATCGTCAAATGAGTGGTGATAAACCTTAGATTATGTTATATAGGTGAATGCGATAGCCGTGATATGTCCTGGTATAATGTCGTCACTTATTCTAGTTATTGAAGCATTGTGTGTCACAGAAAAACCAGGGCCATTTTTGTGTCTTTTGTCATTTACAGTCATTGTTTTACTCTGATGCTGTTACAGATATGTTTCAGCTTCAAGGAGATTCGTGGAAAGGACTTTTGACAAGTACAGGTCTCTGATACCTTTAAAATTGTAAAACCAAATTGAGTTAAGAATTTCTGGAACTAACAGGAAAATTGCATTCAAGCAGAACAAGAATTAGTAACATGGGACTGAATGAATTGAGGAAAATGATTACTCTTGTTTGAAATGTTCCTGGTTCTTTAATGTTTGCTTTTCCAGATTTAAGGAAACTTTTTTTCTCTTAAGCTGTTATGACTTGCAGAAATTTGGTAAAATATTCCTTTGTAAACAGATATGAAACATTCATCTTTTTCTTCCCACCTGATCCCTCCAGATTGATTCAGAAACTCTCAGTATTATATATTCATGGCAATGTATATATTTGCATAAGTTCAGTAAGAATCTGCTTTTATGATAGGACACAGTTGGAAACACTGGTTATATTATCAAGGCTTTGGCTGGAATATCCTCTTTGAGGGTGACGTGCATAGACTCAGATATGACCAGTTTTAAGGAACTAAGGTTGACTTTATGGAGTTAGTGAAGCCCCTTGGAAAAATTAGCCTCGTACCTTGCTTATAGGGTTCCCAGCACCCTTACCAGGTGAATAAAGAAGGTCACTTCCTGGCAGGTGCAGGAACCTCTGGTTATTTTGGGAACCTCAAGAAGAGAGGAATTTACCCAAATCTATAGGTATTGCAGGCAAAGTCTGATGACAAGTATTACATGGCTTGGCTTCTTAGCCTTGAGAGACTATTAAAAGTTCGGTCTGAACTTCCTTATGAAAAGTTCCAGCAAAGCAGATTTTCTGTTTAAAAATAAAGCAAACCATATATGGCCAATCACTTTATTCTTGCAGCACTTATGTAAATAAATGGGCCAAGATTGTTAAAACTGGAGTCTTAATTTGGCTATCTTGGGTGGAAATGAGGGTGATTTTAGAAAGAGAAATCACACATTCGTGGAAGTTAGAGTAACTGTCTTTGGCTGTTTGTTGTTTGCCTCTAAAACTGGGCTGGATCCTGAATTCTGGTTTCCTCCAGTATCTGGTTATGATTTTCCAAACTAAAGTTTCCAATTTTCTCCCATTCCCTAAAGCTGCCCTTTCTCCTGAAGCCCTGCAAACTGAAGCTAGACAACTTGAAGTAGACTTCAGATATTTTAGAATTATTAGAGCTGTTTGGAACCCAAGAAGGCAGCTATTGTCTGCTGCCAAGGACACCAAAAATGGGACTGCTTGATTGCCCAAGGGAACAATCGGGCAGATCAAGGTGCCAGGCTGGCGGCCCACACACAGACTCCAAAACCCTTACTAGTGGCTCTAGTAGCAAAGACTTAACCAAACATCAACCCTAGTATTCCTCTGAAGGTCTAAGGAGAGCTGCCCCTCCGTAGCTCCTGAGAACCATCCAGAAGCTACCTGCCAAGCCCTTGCACAGAGAGCTCTCTCTGTAATCAAGCCTCCAACACTGTGCAGGGAGCTTGACAGGCAAGGTGGGCCAGCTGCAGAGGTGAGAAGTTTTGCAGTGTTCTCTGACTGCAGTGAAGGTACAGAGTTTGAGAAAAAATTATTCTGAATAATGGGAGAGAGAGGTAGCTTGGCCTAAGCCCAGGATGAGCAGTAAAACCCAATTTGGTTGTTTTTACTAGCTCTTGATCTTGTCAGTGAAGACCTTGCCTGGCTCTACCTCTCTCCTCCCCCACTGCCGTTGAGCCTTACTAGGCATCCTAGCTCATTGTGCGTGTTTTGTTCCTCACAGGCAATTTTTGCCCAGAAAAACAAGCTGCTGCCTGACCCTTTGGACACCAGACGCCAGCAGGGCTTCCAGCTGGAGGAGTATCTGATAGGGCAGTTCATTGGCAAGGGCTGCAGTGCTGCTGTGTATGAAGCCACCATGCCTGTGTTGCCCCAGAGCCTGGATGTGGTGAAGAGCATCAGGCCTCTTCCAGGCAGAGGCCCGGGTGTCGTTCCACAAGAAGAGGAGCCAGCTTCCCAGGCCCCTGCCTTTCCCTTAGCCATCAAAATGATGTGGAATATCTCGGTGAGGAGGGGGCCTTTCATCTTTGAATTGGACATTTCTCAAAACACCAGGGGCGCCTGGGTGGCTCAGATGGCTAAGCGTCTGCTTTTGGCTCAGGTCGTGATCCCAGGTTCTGGGGTCCCGTGGGCTCCCTGCTTGGCGGGGTAATCTGCCTCTCCCTCTGCTCCTCCCCCTGCTTGTGATCTCTCTCTCTCTCTCTCTCTCTCAAATAAATAAATAAAATCTTAAAAAAAAAAAAAAGGCAAGCCCCGGTCTTGGTGGACCTGCTAGTGCTTTTTCCCAGGAGGTAGACAGGCGGGCTCTCCATACCATGGGCGCCTGTGTAGTTAGGCTTCCTTGCCCTCTCATGCAAGAGTCCGAAGCAGTTTCAGACTGTAATGTCTGCCAATCACCTGAGGATCCGGTTAAAAGGCAGATTCTGGTCAGCTGGCCTGGGATGGGGGCTGGGATTCTGCCTTTCTAACCAGCTCCCAGGTGATGCCCATGCTTCTGGTGTGGTCCGCACACAGCAGCAGGTGCCTGAGCCCCTGGTTCCTTATGATCCAGTTAGCTGATCCAGTTAGCTCAGTTCGGGTCTGCGGTTCCCACCATCCTCCCTCATTCGTTCCCCTGACCTGCCTCCCTGGAGAGGAGAGGCCACACACCTGTCCTTCAGACTCCCCTTTCAGCCTCCCCTCTAGATCAAAGGGTTGTTTGTCACCTCCCTGCTCTCAACTCTGGGAGGACTCAGGCTTAGGGAAATTGAGTGTTCATGGCAGCTCATGCTGGACACTGAAGAATGCAGTTTCTGGTTTTGACCTGGGGGATGAAGGCTATTAGACTCTTGCCCTTCCGAGCTAGGTGCTTAGCTAACAAGTAGCCAAGGCCTTTGCCTGTGAAACAGCCAGGGTTGGCATCAAAACTTCCAGACGGGCATGCTGACTATCGCACATGCAAAAGCTAAATGACTCCTAGAGGGTTCCTAATGGATTCCACAGGATTGAAGAGACCTTTGTAATGAAATAAGGAAAATGGGTGCTTTTGCTCATCTTTGGTTCTTTGCTGTTGTTCCTTTTTACCGAGGGGCTGGGGAGGGTTGTCCTGTGATTCAGCACAACCTTATCCAGCGCAGATTTGTCCGGCTCTGCCTGTCCGCTGAAGGCAGCCTGCAAGGGGGAGTCTTAGTGACCCAGTGGCCAGTTTGAGCCTGATGGTGACCAGAGGCATTGATGGTAGGAAGAAAGGTCCCTCACCCTATCTTGCCATCTCTTCCTGCCCTGGGCACCCGAGCTGCCAATGAGATGTGATGTTGAAGCCCCCTGGGAGTTGGCCCAGATGGCATCTCTGCCTTCTCTCTCCCAGGAGAGAGTAGCTTGGCTTGCTATTTCAGAGAGTTTATCTTTTTTTTTTTTAAGATTTTATTTATTTGAGAGAACGTGAGCAGGGGCAGGAGCAGAGAGGGACAAGCAGACTCAGCACTGAGCAGGGATCCCAACGTGGGGCTCGATCCCAGGACCCTAAGATCATGACCTGAGCCACCCAAGCACCCCCAGAGAGTTTATCTTATTTCGAATTTCAAAACCAATTCTAGGAGTACCTGGCTGGTTCAGTCGGTGGAGCATGCAACTCTTGATTTTGGGGTGTGAGTTCAAGCCCCACCATTGCGTGTAGAGATTACTTAAAAATAAAATCTTCAGACAAACAGTTCTAGGCAGTAGCTGTCTGGTCCAGATTACAAGGACTTGGACCTGCTCTGGTCTATATAGCCCTGAATTCATGATTGTATTCCAGGCAGGCTCCTCCAGTGAAGCCATCTGTAGGACGATGAGCCAGGAGCTAGTCCCAGCTAGTCGAGTGGCCTTGGGCGGGGAGTACGGAGCAGTCACTTACAGGTAAGCACTCATCTGCCCACCAGACTGGCTGTGAGTTCTCTGAGAGCAAAATCCTCACCTGTGTCCTCAGAGCGGTGTCTGACAGACATGTAATAGATAGTAAGTACTCACTGAGTGATGTAGTTAACGGTGGCTTTGTTGTTGTTGGATAATTCAGCTTGGGGAAGATTGCAGATCATCTGAAGATGCAGGTGGCCGATTCACACTTGGAGCAGAGAGAGGCTGTCCCAAAATGCCCAATTCAGAATGTTGGAAAATTGATCTGACTTCTGGTTGTTAAGTAATGCCCAGGGGGAACGCCACCCATCCATACCAGCTGAACTCCATCCCCGGCACAGGCAACACTCATTCCAGTCTTGGCAGTGCCAAGAGCTTTAAAAAAAATGTGGCCCATTCTCAAGAGTTCTGTGTGCGGCAGAGGAACGAGACAGGTTGGGAGCAGAGGACAGGGTGGGAAGTGCTTAGAATCCTGGATGCTCGGTGCTGAGGGGAGCCCATTTGGAAAGGCCTCTCGAAGGGACCATCAGGGCTGCCTTTTGAAGATGAATAGGCACCACCTGGGCAGAGAGGTGGGCAGAGAGGCCACTCCACAGAGGGAAGAGGGGGCGGATGGCAGCCTGCGCTCCTAGCTCTTTGTAGGCACCGTGTCAGGCGGCGAAGATGAATGCCGCGCACGTGACACCGTGCGGTGCCGTGCATGCGACAGTGTGCTCCCTCTCGTATTTGCAGACCACCGGGAAGAGCTGCGTCTTGGCAGCTTACTAGTGGGTGGTTTCTAGACCTAGTGCTGTCAGAAGGGGGAGGGCAGACACAGGGACTCGAGAAAGCACATGGAAAGCCGCTTCCGTGGTTTGGAAGGCTCTCGTGTGCCTGAGGGGCCGTGCAGGCGGACAGAGGCAGCTGCTCGGTGGGCTTGGTGTCCTCCTCTGCTCCTCAGCCCTTGGTAGGGAATGGCTGTTGCTCCGGGGGGGCTGTTTCCCTCCGGCGGCTCCGTGTGGGGCCTGCTGATGCCTCTGCTGCAGAGGTTGTACAGACCTCCCATCTGGAGTGCTCCCTGCCGGCCTCCAGCCCCTTCCCCTGCTTGCAGTTTTTTCATAGCGTTTATCACCATCTGACCTTAAATCATAGATGGCTTTGTCTATCCTGCCTCTCCCGTTGTACTGTGAGCACTCTGAGGGCAGGGCTCTCCTGTTTTGTTTGCTGTGTACCCCTACAGCTCAGTAAATGCCCGTCGAATGATCCCATGAATTTGACAGAAGGTCTGTTACCTAAAGTACGGATGCCATCAGTGACTCAGTCCCTGAGAGCACTCTGGGCATGTTTCCATCTAGTCTCTGCTCATCTGGGGCCTCAGGCTCGGCCCTTGTGATCTGCTCCTCCTACCTCTCCCACCCCATCTCTGACCTTGTCCCATTTACCCCCTTGTGCTCTACCGTGCTGAATTCATGCCGCCCTCCCCCAAATGCACCACGCTCCGCCATGCCTGTCTTCTGTACACGCAGTTAGCTCTCCTTGGGCTGCCCTCCCCACAGCCTCCTGCCCTGCTCGTCTCCGTTCAAACACACCCCCCCACACACATGCCTCGCACGGCCATACTCCCCCCGTGGGCTCCCACGACAAGCGGGCAGAGCTTTCCCCACCGTGACATGGACAGCCTCGAGCTATGATCCTGATTCTCCCACTGGCCCCACGGCCCAAGGCCAGGAACAACGCTTCAACTCCCTTGATTGCTTACAGGGGTGCACTCAGATGGACTCAAGAGAAAGAGCAGTAGGCCACACATGGACTGACTCCACAGAGCTCGGGAACTGAGGCCCATCTTAAGATGGGGGCGGGCATCTTGCTCCCTCGGTGTTGTCTTCATGTCTCTGGGCTTCTGCTCCATTCTCTGCTCTCTGCCACCCCAGTGTCCTTATTTCTTACCCCATAGCTCTTCCATGTCTGTGTGCCTTTGGTTTCTACATCTCTGGCTTCCCATGGCCCCAGTCAAGTCTCATGGCATCCTGCACCTTCAGCTGCATTGCTGACTGCTAAGTTACTACCATGTTTTTTTCACTGGTGCTCCTCAAAAAGAGAATTGAACTGACCCCCATCCCTTTTCCCACCAACCATTTGTATCTCAGATGTGACTGCAGGCTCCTTGCCCTGAGGCCAGGTGCCCGCCCAGTGAGAGTAGGGGCTGAGGGGTGGGGCTGAGACATAGGCTGACTCACACCATCCAGAACACAGCCACTGTGCCTCACCCAGGCTGTGGGTGTGGGGCTCCCCAAGGAGGAGGGATGGACAGGCAGGTGACTAATGTACTACAGACTGCATCTGTGTCCGTTGTTCATTCATTCAGCAAAGGTTTTGTGGGGTTTTTTTTTTTTTAAGATCTTATTTATTTGAGAGAGCGTGAGAGAGAGAGCACAAGAGCAGGGGGAGGGGCAGAGGGAGAGGGAGAAGCAGACACCCTTCTGAGCAGGGAGCCAGATGCAGGGCTCCATCCCAGGATCTGGGGATCATGACCTGAGCCGAAGGCAGATGCTTAACCGACTGAGCCACCCAGGTGCCCCTCAATAAAGGTTTGAGCTCATACTACACTTTAAGGATTATGCTAGAACTTGCCATCAGAGATTCTAGGTCCTTTATGTAAGTATTAACCTTAAAACTTAATGTTACTACCTTATTCCCTTTGGCAATTGAGACTGAACCCAGAGAAGTAACCTGGCCTGGGGCTTACAGTAGCAGACCTGGAATTCAAACCATATAGTCTGATTCCAGTCTCTTAACCCCTGTGTTCTGCTGCATGGGATTGATGGATGGACAGATGGACGGACCAGCAGAGTCATCAAATGTGACACGTCATTTTTATGGGTTTGTTTTTTCACTCTAACACCAGGTTCTGCACCTGACACATAGCAGATCTACAGTACATATTTGATAAATTTAAAAAAATGGGTGAATGTCAGTATTTATCATGGCATAATTATCTTTCCAACTGTTGTATCTGATACTGGACTCTCCCATTTGGCTGAAATAGAAGATCCAAGGGAGGTCCCAAGCAACTGGCCCCTCACCCCAACATCATCCGGGTCTTTCGTGCCTTCACCTCTCCTGTACCACTGCTGCCAGGGGCCCTGGTCAACTACCCTGATGTGCTGCCCCCACATCTTCACCCCGAAGGCCTGGGCCATGGGCGGACGCTCTTCCTCGTTATGAAGAAGTAAGTAGGAGCTGGTGGTGCCTCCGTGCACCTGGGGGCACGGGGTGGCAGGGAGAAGGACCCTCACCCATGCCGAGGGCATACTGTCCCAGAAAGTGGGGTCCCTTTGGAGTGACTTTTCATGAAACCAGAATCTCCTCTTCATTCAGAACCTGGTCCTCACTGGTGTTTTTAGTCCATTTGACTCTTGCCCCCTCTCTATGGCTTGCCTTACCAGTTGTGTAAAACCAGTTCTCCTCCCTAACCCTCTACACCTCCTGGCATTGCTGTCACTGGCATGAGGAAGGAGTATCTGTACCATTACTTCCATCATGTGGGGCCCCAGCTCTCCTTTCCTAACTTCAGGATGGTGGGTGGTAACAGAAAGAATCCTTGGGGAAAAAGATCAAAAAACTTCAGGAAGAGGAAGGGCCATCATCCTAATAGTAAATAAGATGCTGGGGGACCACTGATGTGCGACAGCCAGAGGCCCTGTCACCCTCTCCACCAGCTACCCCTGTACACTGCGCCAGTACCTTCGTGAGAACACCCCAAGCCCCCGCCTCGCCACCGTGATGATCTTGCAGCTGCTGGAGGCAGTGGATCATCTGGTTCAACAGGGCGTCGCGCACAGAGACTTAAAATCTGACAACATTCTCGTGGAGTTGGATGCAGGTGGGTCCTGGCTGCACCTTCCCAGCCCCTCCAGGGGCACCAGACTTCGGGTCTGCAGACACTTAGGACCCTTCCGGTCCTTTTGGGTTTTATGTCCTATTAGAAGTTGTATCTTAATTTAGCTCTGTACCCAAGAGATGAGCAATCTCTCCTTCAAAATGGAGGCTTTCGTTCTCTTTGTGGGGCTTGTGGAATGATGGTTAATGGTCCCTGAGTTACTTTCTGTTGCTCACTTACAGAAAAAAAACCTCGGTGGTGGGAGTTTTCTCAAAGAAAAGAGAGGTAGACTTAGCTCAGTAGAAAAAAGAATTTTCAAACAGAGCTGTCCAAATGTAAGCCCAGCTGCCCCTGGAAATAATGAGTTCCCCAGTTCCCCACACAGGAAACACTGAAGTAGAGGCTGGATGGCCACTTAACCTGCGATATTGTAAAGGAGAGTCATAGATTGGGTAAATTTTGAGCTATAAGATTTAAAGTAATGTGCCATTAAATTGCTAGAGGAACTAGCTCTTTAAAGGAAGTCTGTGTGAATCCTTTTACAAATAACTAAATCCTAACGTACCTGTTTCTTAGGTTCGGACTTGGGGTTTCAAGTTCAGATCAAAGATCTTTGGGGCATAAGAGCTCTTAGAGCTAAGCGCCATCTACTGAGTAAACCAGGAGCAGCTCCTTCAGTCTTGGGATAGCTCCGATTACTGATCAGTTACATTGAGCCAAAATTCTATCCAGTTCTTTGCTTGAGGGCTGTGGTTTCCCCGGAAGCATCTTTGTGCTCCTCTAGCTGGCCTCCCATTGAGCGCTCTGGTGAGTGGCCAGCCACTGCGTTCCTGGGCTGATACTGCGTCCCTGTTAGCCCCTCAGCCACACCTGTAGGGCTCCTGCGAAGGCCTCTCAGAGGAGAGAATCATCACTTACCTCTGCCCGTTCCTTCCCCAGATGGCTGCCCCTGGCTGGTGATCACAGACTTCGGTTGCTGCCTGGCTGACGAGCGCACCGGCCTGCAGCTGCCTTTCACCAGCTGGTACGTGGATCGGGGCGGAAACGGCTGCCTGATGGCTCCAGAGGTGAGTCCCGCCGGGCATGGCCTGTGCCGTCAGCACACTTCTCCATCTGGTTCCCGCTGACTGAGAGGATGAGACTCGCTACCTCATTACCTACTCAACACCTCTGTCTTTTCTGACCCTTAATTTGGCACAAGTCCCTTGCCCTGTCAATCTGGCCCTCCCTAATGTTTACAGGAGATGTGCGTTTTGTCAGCACAGAGTAGGCAGCCTAAGCAGATTCTTCTGGGTCTGAGCCACAGCTCACTCAAATCCTGGGTTCCTTGGGACGGGGTTCAGATTAGCCTGTGAGTCAGGTGCTGTGTAGGTACATGAATACGTTAGGAATGCCAGCAGCTTGAAGCTCACCTGTTGCTTTCCCAAGCAGGTGTCCACCGCCTGCCCTGGCCCCAAGGTGGTGATCGACTACAGCAAGGCGGATGCCTGGGCCGTCGGTGCGCTCGCCTACGAAATCTTCGGGCTCCCCAATCCCTTCTATGGCCAGGGCGGGGCCCACCTCGAAAGCCGCAGTTACCAGGAGGCTCAGCTGCCTGCACTGCCTGAGTCAGTGCCTCTAGATGCAAGACAGCTGGTGAGGTCACTGCTCCAGCGAGAGGCCAGCAAGGTAAGGCTGTCCCCAGGTTTGCAGGGATCGTGGAAGTTTATGTTCCATTGTAAAGATCAGGTTTGGGCAAGACTAGAGTGACAGATGGCTCCTCTTACAAAGATAAAGGCCAAGTACAGGAGAACAAACTCCAGTATAAACAGGAGTAGGGGAGCTGGCCAGCAAATTAGAATTCCAGCAGTGCAACTCTTCTTGGCTTTAGTGGCTTAAGTTACTTAGAAGAAGATGTTTTTTTTTTTTTTTAAGATTTTATTTATTCATTTGAGATACAGAGATACTGAGAGAGAGAAAGCATGAGCAGGGAGAGAGGCAGAGGGAGAGGGAGAAGCAGCCTCCTCGCTGAGCCAGGAGCCCGACGTGGGGCTCAATCCCAGACCCTGGGATCATGACCTGAGCCGAAGGCAGACGCTTAACCGTCTAAGCCACCCAGGCGCCCCGAAGAAGATCTATTTTTAAGAAATGTTTAATGGAGTTGTAGTTTATAGGAACAGTTGACACCTAATGAGACGGATGTGAAGACCTCTCCCAAGAGCAGATCTGAGCATTTCGAAATTAAAAAGGGAAAATAAAGGCTAGCCAGTTTGAAGCCGTGATTGGGCATGGCCGGTCCACAAAGGCAGACGGGGTTCAAGCTACTGTTCTACCGCTTCCTCCCACTGGGTGGCATGCTGGCAGGAGCCACAGCCCGTGCTCACTGCTACCAGTTTACGAAGTGATGAGAGGACCCCGCACTCCAGAGAGTGCCAGGACCCAGGCAGTTTGTGGGCCTTCCTTGATGGGGAGGCGATTTCAACAATGCAGGCTGCCCGGGGCACATGTGTACACCTGGAAAAGCCTGGAACGGGGTAGAGAGCATCCAGCAGATGTCAGGTGAGTGAATGGTATTATAGGAAGGAGAGACAAAGGGATGGACAAGAATTTGGTTGGGGCCAGAGAAGGGGAGACCCTAAAATAAGAATTCATTAACAAATCAGGTTTTGGGTTGAATGCTTCGCCAAGGATGTTCTAAGCTCCTGCTTCCCTGCCTGTTGCAGAGACCATCTGCCCGGGTAGCTGCTAACGTACTTCATTTAAGCCTCTGGGGTGAACATACTCTAGCCCTGAAGAATCTAAAACTAGACAAGATGATTGGCTGGCTCCTTCAGCAGTCAGCGGCCACTCTGCTGGCTGATAGGCTTACAGAGAAGAGCTGTGTGGAAACCAAGATGAAGATGTTATTTCTGGCCAACCTGGAGTACGAAGTGCTGTGCGAGGCAGCCCTGCTCCTCTTCTCCTGGAGAGCAGCCCCGTGAGGGCTCTGCTGTCGCTGGCATATCACTAAAAGAACTTCACAACGTGTGTGGTGCTGGTCTGCGAGGGCTGCGGGCAGGCTCCCAGGCCGAGGGCAGGCGGCGCTAGAAAAGGCCTCAGGCTTGGCAGCTAGAAGGAACAGCTGGTGGCAAAGGTCATGGTCTGTAGCTACTAACTCACGCGAGCTGTGCGATTCTTAGGTGCGTCGTGTAACCTGCGTGAGGCTCTCACCTGTGCTGTGAGAACTGGACCAGAGCCGAGCCAGAGGGGCTGGCAGACTCTCTGCACAGGGCTTGTGGTCAGTAGTCCAGCTGTCACGGCTACTCCACTGTTGTTAGAGCACAAAAGCAGTCCGAAATGCGTAAATATACTGAAATTTGAATTTCATGTGTCACTAAATATTTGTCTAAATTTTTTTTCAACTATTTAAAACCTGAAAACCACTTTTGGCCTGCAGGCCAGACTGACCAGGCCATGGTTTGCCAACCCCTGGTCTAGATGAATCCAAAGGGCCTAACTCTAAAAAGAAATGATAATTAATCACTAGGCCCCCTGTGTGTAAGTGCTAACAATGTGTAAGATCGGAGTACAAATCAAGAGTGAGTTCAGCAGGTGAAAAGAGGGTCTGGAACTGGTTAACTGTGGGCCAAAAAGCCCTACCCGCCTCCCAGACCTCTGCAAAAAGTCCATGGCTGAGCAGATCTGTTAGAGGAGGGTCCAGGCAGCACAGGACTCCAGGAATGAACTCTGGCTTGTTTGAAAGTGGCAGCCAGGACCTCGGTCTGCATGTTTTCGGAACTGGATGCTGTATTTGATCAGTATATTCAGGTATCAGAATGAAGACACAGCCAGCAAGGCCTGGAAAGCTCGGGGGTGTCTCTAAGGAAGCACTTCTGCACAGCTTCCTCCAGCTACTGAATCAAGTCTAACAGCTAGAAGCAATGATGAAATGGAAATTAACAGTCTGTTGTTTTACTTGCTGATTGGCCTTTTGACTAGCATTTCTTACGGGAATTGTGAAGAATTAAATGCACATTTACAACTGAAGAACACATATTTGCTTTGAATTGAGTATGTGGCTTTAAGAGTGATTCTTACACCCTAATAAAGACAAGAAAATTCTGTGAGTAGAGATCAACAGTGGGGAAGGGATTTCACATTAATTTTACACATGCTTTTTAGAAATCAACTACTGCTTAAAGCAAGGTGAACATACATGTCAACTCTATAATCCTATTGGAAAGTCAAACACCTTGGTGTATTACTAACCATGTCCTCTCCCTCAAAGTTCTAGGATTTCGTGTTTAAGGGAAATGCAGTCCAGGGTCAGCAACACTGTTTTGTGTCTCACCATTACTGCACAGCATCCCCACCACAGCAAAGCACACAGGGGCCAGACAAAATTGGAGGGCAATGTTTATTTTAGAAATGAGTGTGACCACATATGAAAAATACCACTTAGCGTTAGGTGGAAAAACACACATAAAAATCAGTCCCCAACCCCCAACCCTTGGTACTCAATGCTGCATCTCCCCCTGAGGTAAGGCTGTGTCACGGTCACACAGCTTTATAGAAAAAGAAAAAACACCATAAAGGAAGACCCACTCCTACATAACCCCCATCTGCGTGTCTTAAGGAGGCCCAGGGCCCTGCGCCCTCAGTCTGACTTCTCCTTCTCCTTCATGTGTAAGAAGACCGTGCTGAAGACGAAGAGCCCCAGCATCATGGAGAAGGCACTGGCGTAGTAGGGATAGGCCGAGGGGATGAAGCGCTCGTACTGCGTGTGCTGGAGCGGCCTCACGGACACCTACGACAGGACGGAGGTGACAGGTCCGGGCCACCCAGCAGCCCAGGCGGGGCCGCTGTGGCCAAAAAGGGGACTGTGACTTACGCTCACCTGAGTGGAAGAATGTAAGTGCGTGTAGCCTAGCCGGTTGTAATCCACTTTAAACTGGAACACTCCATACACATCAGGCAACTTGAACTGGACACTGTATTTGCCACCTGGGGAAGAACCGAGACAATCACCAGGAGGGGTTTCTTGCCTCACAAGAACAGGCCACGGTGGGCCTGTCGTCCTGCAGCTTTCCCGTGCACCACCGCTACTTGCCTTTCTTCTTCAAGAACGTCCTCACAAAAGGATCGATGCGGACAAATTCCAGCTGAATGTCGTCACCATCAAAGGGGACCCACCTGCCATTTGAGAGCTGCTCGATCACAATGCTGTACTCCTGAGACAACAGGCTGGTTAGCCGGGGGGCGGGGACAAGGAACCACCCTCAGAGCTGCCCGGAACCACTCGTGAGCCTGGCAGGAACTGGAGGGCGAGCCCCCACCACCCACCCCGGGCCAGGGACTCCCAGCCACAGCTCGGCACAGGACCATCCACGTCTGCACCCAGACCACTCCGCTCGCAAGTGGGCCGGGTACTCCTCGGGCCTCCCTGCTGCCGCCTTCCCTACCCACTTTTCATCCTCCAGACCCGACTCCAGTGTTTCGCTAGTGACCCCAGCTCCCAGCAGCGTGCGCTGGCGAAGCCCTCCCGCTCCTGCACTTCCACAGCAAAGCCACAGCCCTTCAAAAGAAGGTCTCCTTAGATGTTAGCTTATGTGCCAGGTGCTCTGCACCTACACTGATGTTCTTAGGCATAGAGATGCATTTCTTCTTCCTTATTTAGGCCACTAAGCCCATCAGAGAAATGTTCAAAAACGGCTTTCAAGCTGAAGCAACTTGGCCAAAACCCCAAGTGCCGTCCTGCTCTAAGATGCTCTTACCACGAGGTCAGTGACGGTGTAGGCGTTGGGTGGGGCTGTCTCACCCACCCGATGGTGGGACACGGGCCCCACACGGAGGACCCCTTCCTCCTTGAACACCCAGCGGGAGAGGGCCAGAGCTAGCTCGTAGTTGCCTGTCTGGGAATACCTGCACAAGGGGAAAACGAGAGGCTAGAGCACCAGAACCAGCTTCTTTCCAGCGGTGCCTGATAGGCAAAACAAGTCCCTATTCATCGAGAGAAACTGCACAGAACCAGTTTCTGCCTGGGGGCCGTACGATATCGAGGTATCCTGCTTAACGGGAACACGGAAAAGCTGTCAGGTGGTGCTGCTTTGGGGGTCGCCTGTACAATAAATACACGTCGAAACGTCTCTAGATGAGCCATTACTACCCTGAAAAGTCTGCAGTGCCAACACCAGTAACAGAGCAACAAAGTCAAGTCTTCAAATAAAGTATCTGAGGATAGCTAGCCTCTGGCACCCTTCCAGCTAAAAGGCTCCTTCTTCCCCAGCGCCCCAGACCACACGCCCTGGAGCCCCCCAGCACCGACCTCTGGGAGCCGGGCGCAGCCTTCTGCACTGCCGAGTTGAAGAAGGCATCGCTGAAGAAGTCCAGGGAGCCACTGAAGATGACCCGGGCGTTGTTCCTGGCCTGGAGCCCAGCAATGAGCAGGGTGTTCTTCCCCACTGCATGGGGGTACTGGCAACAACAGGGGGCTGTCATCCAGGAGAGCCCGGGCAAAGGACAAGCAGCTGGACCACAACCACCTAGGTCCTACCTGATGGCAGCACCTGAGGCCCCGCGGCCTCTGCCCCTTCCCCCTTCCACCAACCTCTCATTCCCCAGCCCCCCGCCAAGTGAGCTCTCCTGCTCGCTGCCTTTTTTCTTTTTGAGAGAGAGAGAGAGAGAGAGAGAGAAGGGGGCACAGGGAGAGAGAATCTCAAGCAGGCTCCACGTGTAGCATGGAGCCCAACAAAGGGCTCAATCTCACAACCTGAGCTGAAATCAAGAGTCGGACACTTAACCGACTGAGCCACCCAGGCGCCCCACTTCTCATTTTCAAATAAAGTGCTCTACCACCAGGTCCAAGACCTAGAGGACTCAAGGCTGCCAAGGCCCCTCACCTGGGTGATGGGTTTATCCGGGAAGAAGGAGTAAGAGGTGGAAGAGCCCGTCAGGATGTCCAATACCAAAGGATTGTCAGGATCTGCTACCATCCTGTGGAAGGAGAGGAGAACACCCGACAGGGACTCTGAAGACTGGGCCCGAGGACCTGGGGACCCTACGGGCCACTTCCTCACACGGAGGAGGCCTGCCTTCTCAACAGCTGAAGCCCTGGCGGCAACAGCGGCCCTCCTCCCACTGCAACAATGAAGTCTGAGTTTCCTCAATCAATTTCACCCACATACTCCAGGGAAAGGAATGCCCCGAATCATCAAGTGTGGGTTACTTTCCCAACAAAAGAAAGCGATCCTATCCTTCCCAGGTTCCTAGCACCCTGTGCCTGCTCACTCACCCAACACCTCGAAAGAGGATGGGGTTCAGAGATGATCTCCCGACAATGGTTGGGGCCTTCAACAGGTTCTCGGGGTCAGCCACAATGAGTGTATGCTGTGGCAGCAGAAGGAAAGACGGGGGTCAGGAAAAGGTGCCCCCAAGTCAAGGACTCCCTCCGGACCTCCTCTCGGTTTCCAGGCTGACCTCTTGCTGTAAGGGCTTGATTACCTGGCCAAGGTCTGAGATGTCATAGTTGTGATGGTCAATGACAGCTGTCTTCTCCTCATCAAATTCAATCCCACACTCACTGCCCAGCTCTCGAAGAGGGTCACCTGCACAGACCCAAGAAATGCCTGGCTCAGCCCCTTCCAGGTGCGCCCTGGGCCAAGCAGTGTCACTTGCCCTGGCATCCTGGTGACTTGCTCTCTCCCCCAGAGCCCTGCAGCTTCACCTGGCTGAGGTGAGGCCCCACTGGACCACAGGACCACAGCATGGTATTCTGACTGCAGGGGTCAGAATCTGAATGGGTAACACCGACACCTGGCCACCTCCACCCACAATACACAAAAACCCCTGTTGGGGCAAAGCAATTACCTCAGACAGCCTTGACCTGGATGAGCCTGGCCTCACAGGACTTCTCTCCTCCTCGTCACCCCCAACAAGAAGCCCACCCAGTATGGTTTTAAACATCTGGCAATGCTGGGGCGCCTGGGTGGCTCAGTCAGTTAAGCATCTGCCTTTGGCTCAGGTCATGGTCTCAAGCCCTAAGTCAGGCTCCCTGCTCAGTGGGGAGTCTGCTTCTCCCTCTCCCGCCCCCCCACTCTCCTGCTCACTCAAATAAAATCTTTAAAAAAAATAAACATCTGTCAATGCTGAGAAAAATGAAACAAGACTGGCCAGGTGCCGATGCCTGCTGAAGCTGGGGAAGCTGGGTGATAACGCGTGCAGGCTTCAGGATACTGCTCTCTCCCTACTTCGAGGCATCTTTGAAAATTTCCAAAATAGGAAACAAAAAAATAATCCATCAAAATGCTCTGGGGTCTGCCCAAGTAGCCCCTACTTGTCTTTTTGTAAGGGAAGCCCCACCAACCTGAACAAAAACAAAACAAAGGGAAAAAACAAAATCGGGAAAAAACAGGGTCCCCAGCCCTTAACAGGCCCCACATCTCCCTGGTTCTGGTCACAGGAAAACACAGGAGGGACTGAATGGCTCTGTAGTTCCCACACTCACTGCCCAGGCCCGCCCAGTGAGCGCCAATCTAGCACCTTCCATTTGTAAAACTCGCCAAGTTTCCCGGAGAAACGATGGAAAGCACTAAACCTTTCCAAGTCAGACTTACCAATGTCTGAGCTGGCAGCCACCAGGACACTGCCTCCCCCGTCGATAAAGGTACTGATGGTCTCCACGTTGATGTTGCCTCCGAAATCTGAAAGAAGCACCAGACTCAGCGAGCCCGACTGCTCCTCTGACATGTGGGCGGGGAGGGTGGACCACGGACCAACCACAATCCATCCCAGAAGCGCCCTCTGCGGCCCGAAACAAGACGGTCGTTTACCATATATGCCCGTTTCCCCAAACTGAAGATCCTAAAGTAATGACCTGAATTCATAAACTTTTAACTCTCAGAAGTATAAATGACATAGTCAAACACCTACCAATTATAGTTGTCATGTTAGTTTTACACATTTCAAGTCACATATATATGTTCAGAAATGCTGCATTTCCCCACTCACACTTCATGATACACCACCTGCACCTTTCACATCAGCATCTCTGCAGCACCGGAAGCACTTTGGGCTGACGGTTTTCCAGAGCCCATCAATTTCACTTCCATCTAAACTGTCTGCGAATGAACAGTTCTGAATCTGAGGATGATGCGGTCACTTGACACTGGTACTCATTTGCCCACACGCGTAACTTTTTCCCCTATTAATCCTATGATTTAGATCCACGAGAGCCGTAACAGAACCACTTTGTAGACTGCTTTTATCCCCAAAAAGGCTCATTAACTTCCACCCTGTGTACTTATGAGACCGTATCTTTCTTTGGTCAGTCAGTCCGGTCAGGGGACTGCCATGAGCATCCAGAACCAGATCAAGAGTCTTCCCCAAAGTGCACCCCGATGTTCAACATAAAAGTAATGGAGGGAGTGCTCAGGAATTCACTTAAGTCATTACATGAACATTACTTTTTGTGTGCAGAAAAAAAAAGGACAGCGGGAGGGAGGGGAGCTACATATAAAGCCTGGTCAGGGAAGACCTGAGGCACGTAGCATCTGAGGTGTGAGCGTGACCCAGGTAGCACAGGGGGGCATCAAGAACGACAGGTGCAAGGTCCCCAAGGCAGGTGAGCCCGTCCCAGCAAGGAGCCCAGTGTGGCTCAGCTGGAGTATGAAGGGGCGAGCAAAAGCAAATGAGGCCGTGCTGAAGCGAGGAGAGCAGCTCACGAGGCTTTACAGGCCCCTGTGAGCTTGGCCATAAGGAGGAGCCACTGGAGGCTTTTGAACAGGACACCGACATGACCTGCTTTATATTTTTAAAGGACAATTCTGGCAGCTAGGTGGAGAATCGGGTAGGGGACTAGAATGGAAGCAGAGCAGTGGGTTAGGAGGCCACTGTGATAATCCAGGCAGTGAAGAGTGGAGGGAAGAGAGGAGGAAGACAGGAGGTGGGCCTGCACTCCTATTCTGAAGGTAAAGTCAGCAGGGCCTGTGACAGACCGGATACGGGGGGGGGGGGGGGCCGCTAAGGACAACCCCAAGATTTCCAGCTCAAGCAACGGGAAGGGTGGAAGTGCCATGTACTGAGACTAGATAGAGAAGTCTGTCCATTACACATCCATTATGAGTCCATAATATGACTGTATAAAGATACGACTATGAGATTGGCCCTCTTTTCTTAGGGATAATTTTCAGGAAAAAACAAAAAAGCAGCTTACCTTACCTTTAAGCACAGACAGAACATCTTGTACCTGGGGACTTTACCTCTTCTACTACATTCAGAAAGCCATCTATCCACCCTCCTACATACAGACAGGCCAGGCAGAGTCAGACAATTCAAAAGCAGCTCC
Source organism: Eumetopias jubatus (assembly GCF_037043125.1). Classification (NCBI taxonomy): domain Eukaryota; kingdom Metazoa; phylum Chordata; class Mammalia; order Carnivora; family Otariidae; genus Eumetopias; species Eumetopias jubatus. The sequence continues at coordinate 92,113,437 of NW_028274810.1, read as the reverse complement.
TGGTACTACACTACAGGGGACAGTGTGGTTCCCAGCCAGGGGCAATTTTGCCTTAAGAGCAATGTCTGGACGTGGCTACTGCCATCTAGTGTGTACAGGCTCAGAATGCTAAACATCTTACAGTGCACCAGACCGCCCCCTTCGACAAAGAATTATCCAGTCCCAGGTGTCCAGAAGTGCCACTGTTGTGAAATCCTTGTACAGTGGCAAGAACCCAGGCTGTGAGACAGAGCTACCTGGGCTTGAATCTAGGAAACCCCTCCACCCTTCTGAGCCCATGCGCCCATCTATAAAACAGGACCTAGTTTTTTCCGGGTACAAAGGATGTGCTAAGGATCCTTCTTCTATGGCCATCATTGCATGTGACTTGCGAGCTTCCTAATCCCAGAGTCAGCGAGGAACCCACTGATGCATGGGGAAGGAAGCCAGGCCGGGTTCTCATACCTGAGAGGGCTCACGGTAAGTCAGAGTAGCACGGAAGGGCCCTCAGAGCCAGGGCCAAACTCTTACCATGAACCCCCCCAGCACAGACAAGCCTTCTCCCCAGGAGCACCCGTGAAGCTTTCCTGCAGCATGTGGGACTTATGTGCTAGGCGCAGAAAAGGTGCAACAGTGATGTGGGGCAGAGCTTTAAACAATACTGAATCTCAGAGAGACTTCTTCCCTTTCCAATTATTTTTGAAGCCTGCTCCATCAAAGAGAATGTCTTAAAAAAAAATGATCTTTTTTTTTTTAAGATTTTATTTATTTATTTGATAGAGGCAGATAGTGACAGAGAAAGAGCACAAGCAGGGGGAGAGCCAAAGGGAGAGGGAGAAGCAGGCTCCCCGTGGAGCAGGGAACTGGACATGGGGCTCGATCCCAGGACCCCGAGATCATGACCTGAGCCGAAGGCAGACGCTTAACGACTGAGCCACCCAGGTGCCCCAGTTTGATACTGATCTTAACACTTCTCTAATGTTTGCTAGTCTCCTTTAAGTGGAAGCCCTGGACTCAGCCTTTAGCAACAGAAGCTGGCTAGAACTTACAGCGTTTACTCTATTTATAGTTACCTTCTACTGAAAAGAAGTGATGATACTGGCTTTCTATTTTTAGTGGTGATACTGGGTTCATTACTGGTTTCCTTTTAAAATATTGTTACGGTTTTTTTTTAAGGGATCAATTTAAAGAAAACATTAATTATTAATGGATGATATGGAATACAGTAAAAATCAGGAAGGAGGTATGGAAATTACTAAGATTTGAGAAACTGTTCAGGTTCTCTGACATTCCCAAAGAGCCTAGCTCAGACTTCCCCCAACCCATCTCACCCACAGCTCGCTTCCTTCTCAGGAAGCTCCCATCCACCTGAGCACAACTTGTAAGCTCTCTGTCACAGGAATACTTAAGTATCAATTGGATAAGCCAGTGAAGACATTCATTCTGTTCCACAACCAGCTCTCTACTAGGCCCTGGACATACCTGTCCAATCTCCAATACGGGGCTGGGCTAGATTATGACTGACGTTTTAGCCATGAGAAACTGTGAATCCATCTCAATTCTTACCATCAACTATCACAATGCCTCTGTAGGCAAACTATTTAATAGCATGCCATTTTCTCTACCCACACAGGCTAACCCAAGCAGGGCCGTTCTCCATCTTTCCCATCAGGCCCTTTATAAGAGAAAAGCGCCTTCTCCGGGTAGCAGGGCCTGCGCTTCCATGGTCTGTGCAACACTTGACCCCACAACCCTCAGCTGTGTCTTTTAGAAAGGAGACATTCCTTCCTGGGCCCAGGTCAGAATTGAACACTTTCCTCTTCCTTGGCAGCAGTGCCCAGGGCTGGTGACCCATGCCATGACCCAGAAAATGCACAAGATCCAGAAGAAAGCAATCAATTGTGGGCCTTGAATTCCAGTTCTGGGAGCGACCTGTAGCCCTTACCTTCTACCGAGGGGGAGAAGATGATGAGGTTGTCGTAGAGGAACTCTCCGTACTTAATGAGGGACAGGCTGGGGTCATCTGCGGTCTTGAATGTGAGTTCAAAGGCCCTGTCTGGACGAGAAAGAAAGAGGGAGCTGAGGCAGACGGGACGCCAAGGGACAGCACCGCTGCAGAGACCACGACCGCCCCCCCTCGCCCCGAGCGAGAGGCGAGAGCGGGCAGCCCCTTCGTGGAAAATCAGTGGGAGGGAGGAAGGGTGGGTGGTCGCTGCCCTGGATTCGGGGGGCTTTCCAACCCGACTCTCCCCCCGCCGCCCCCTCGGGCCCCGGTCTCACCCTTCAGGCTTCGGAAAAAAAGCGAGTGCGTCTCCCGCAGGTTGAGGTTGTCCAGCAGCACTAAGGTACGAGGACCGCTAGCGCAGGCCGGGCCAAGCAAGAGCAGCAGCAGCCATAGGAAAGACCAAGCGCGGACCGCGGCGCCGGGATCCATCTTCCTTCTCCTGCCAAGAACCCAAGCACCTGGGCACCGGAAGTGCCCCGTCTAGGCCGCCCAATCGCCGCTCGTGGTCTTGGAGTCACACCCGGAAGCGATCTTGATACGCCGCGGCCAGGCGGCCGGAGCCGCAGCCGGGACGAAGAGCGGGGAGCACCACCGGAAGTGCCCCGGTTGGGGGCGGAGTCTCTGAACCCTTTTGGCGGAAGGGGAAAGAGGTTCCGCTTCCTCAAAGGAAAAGGCTCAATCCTAGAAAGACAGCTCCGCAGCCGCAGCCAATCAACAAGGCCGAGCTCCCGTAAGCTCCGCCCAGGCCGGACTCCCGCCCCGATCTGGATCCCGCCTCTTTATCAGTCCGGCAAGGCCCTCACGGGAGTTGCTCCCGTGGTGGCCTCCACGGACTGCCTCCTCGGTGCTGCCTGGCGGGGTCCTCCCAGGCCCAGGATAGACTCGGGACTAGGAACCAGGCCCCACCTCCACCATCTCCAGGGCGGAAAGGTTGGAAAACTAAGATGAGGGACACTTTGAATCTCCTGCCGCCCAGGGGCCTTGGGACGGGCCTGTCCTGCCCGGCCTGGTGGCGCACGTGGGAGCCAGCGTGGATGGGCGGCGAACCGGCCTACCGACTGAAACTCTCACGCCGGGTTCATTTCTCAGCCCCCTCCCTCGCACTAACCTTGCTGCTGGGGCATTTCACGTCTCTCCGGGCCCACTCCTAGGCTGGAAATAGAAACGATAGCGAGGCCCAGCTCTCCCACTTACCTGCGTGCCTTTGGGAAAGCCTGGGCGCGTGGGAGCTCTAGGGCAGGTTCTGAAGCAGTTGGTGCAGAGTGAGGCTGAGCATCCCCTCAGTAATCCTGGCTCCCACCCCTTCTAAATTGACGGGGCTCATCTCAGCTCCACCGTGGGTCTGAGTAAAAGCTACCACAAGCAGCATCAAGATTTTGGTTACTCCCTGGGTCCCAATCACAATCTTGGGGCAAATGGTGAAGGTAATTGTGGGGAGAGTAGGTAGCCGTTCTTTCTGACCTTTCACGCTTGTCCACGAAGCCAGGAATGTGGGGGCAAAAGTCAAAATCTCCCCCCGTCCATCTCCTTAACTGATTCTACCTCCTCTCCACCTCCACTGGCTCCACGGCGAGTTCAGCCTCACCCCTACCTTGTTCCCCAGTCCAGGGCTCCTGCCCTTCTGCATATGATTCCCCCACCAGTACACCTGGAACTCAGACCCAATGGTGCCATTTGGTGGCTTAGGAGTCTGCCACAGCTCAGGGACACCCAGGACTCCTCACTCAGGTTTCCACTGAAACTGATCTCGGCAGCCACATCCTCCTCTCAGCCCTGCTCAGGGCTTCCCTGTGGCAAGTTTCCAAACTTTTAACACACTCCCCACCTCCTGCCTTTGCTCACGCCCCCCGCCATTCCCATCTTAAGCCCCCCAGGATCTTCTCCATCCTTTATGATAGCCCTACCCTTCACAAGGGCACTCTGTTCCCCATAAAGACCTGCTCTTCCTCTCAACATGGGTACTGCAGCCTGCCTGCAGTTACCTTGATCTCTAGGACGTGAGCTTGGTCCAGGCATGTGGCCTATGGGATCCACCACAGTAAATTAATGCAAAATACAGAGGAGAAGGAACAAGGGGGACTAACGCAAGGCACCTGCTATGTACCGGGAGCATCACTTACTCTCATAGAAGCTTCACAATAGCTCTAGGGAACAGCTGTTCCCCTTTCACAGATGGGGCCCAGAGTGAAATGAGTCTCCTCTTCAACCAAAGGCTGAAACTCTTCCCTCAGATGGTGGGGCCCTCCCGCAGGGCAGGCGTGGGATAACGAAGGGCACGGGGAGGGGTATATCCTCAGTAGCCCGGACAGCCTTCGTTCATTTCTGGCCACGTCAGGGCATCCAGTTCCAGCACAGCCCCTGAGGACTGTCCAAACCTGGCCTTTTTCTGGGTCTCAGCAAGACACAATCTCTATTTTCCAAAACAAGGGCTCTGCTTTTCTGACTCACAGATCTTTTGAGAAGCTAATGAGATGTTCCCGGTACATGCATTTTCTGGCTCCCCAGAAAAATGCACTTGTACTCACGAGTGTGGGGAGTTGGAGAAACCCTGCAGCCTGTTTTCAAGGCATCGGGTAGTTAAGAAACGCTGTTCCAAAAGCGCTTCCCTGTGAAGGCCAGGCAGCAGGGGCAGGAGGGGCCCCAGTGACACGGTCAGAGGACTGGGGAAGGGAGCTCATCGGTAAAAGGCAGTTTATTGGGTGGGGCAGCTTCATGTGGGGCAGCCTCCTCGAGGCTACAGACCACCTGGGAGTGGGCAGCGTGGAACAGTTGCCCCAGGACTCCCGCGCCTACACCGTCCAGCTTCCCCCAGGAAGGGGGGCCTGGTGGACAGAGACATGATTGTCCATCACCAAGATGCTGTCCTTGATCCACATGGAAGTTGCCGCCCACTCTGTTGGGGCTGCTGGTGAATGCCTTGAGGTTTCTGGGCCCATCGAGGCACAGAATAACCCGGGTGGGCACGGCGGGCTGTGGCAGGGGAGCAGACGTAATACTGGTGTGGCGTGGCGTGGAGAGCAGGAGCGCACCTCTGCAAGGTTGGGTAACAGGGAAGGGAAAGGCTCTTTCCAGGGCAAGGACCCCCTCGGGCATCCGGACACCATGGGGACAGGGGTGAGGAGGACTGGCTGGGGCTGCCCTGGGGGGCGGGGGGACTGGCAGTCTCACGGAAGCCCCGGGGCAGGACAGCCGCAGGAGGCTGCGTTCACAGAGGCTCACTGCCAAAGCTGCTTTTGCTTTTCTTTCGCTTGGCCTTGGTGAAGGGGATGTCAAGGGACTCGAGGCGGAAGGGCCGGGGCTGGGGCATTTCGGGGGCCTGGGTAGGCGAGATGGCAGAGGTGTTGCTGAGTGGGGAGCTGAGGCCGGGGGGTGAGCTGTGATGCGCTGTGAAGAAGGGGGCAGAGGAGCCCGTGAGCCAGGGGGGTGCAGGGATGGGGAGCCCGCCCCACCCCACCCAGCTGGAGGGCTGGTCCCACGGCTGGGCCCCCAGAGGGTCTGGGCCAGGAGCTTGGAGTTCTAGAGGCTCTAGTAGGGTCCACAGAGTGGGCCGGGAGGCTCAGGGCGGCCCCACCCCACCAGGCTTGCAGAGGTGAGAGTTGTACAAGCAAGGAGTCTTGACCCACGAGTGAGCCAGACAGGCCTGCACTCAGGGCCCAGCTTCGTGCAAGTGTGACCTTAGCGGGGGGGGGGCAGGGGCTCAGTTTCCTCATCTGCAGCGTGGGCACAGTGCCAGGTCCTCAGCTGATGTTCATTTGTTTCCTGTGCTCTTTTCCCCTGCTGATCCTCAACTCTACTGAACTCTGTCTCCTCAACAGTCTTAATGTAGAACTGAGATTTGCTTTTCGTGGATATTTTATTAGAAGCTCTGTGGCCTTTGGTTTTGCTTTTAGAAATGGAAGAATGAGGGGCGCCTGGGTGGCTCAGTCAGTTAAGCGTCCGACACTTAACTTGGTTTTGGCTCAGGTCATGATCTCAGGGTTGTGAGATCGAGCCCCGGGTCAGGCTCCACACTCAATGGGGAGTCTGCCTAAGACTCTCCCTCTCCCTCTGCCCCTCCCCCGTGCTCTCATGCTCTCTCTCTCTCAAATAAATAAATAAAATCTTAAAAAGTAAAAAAAGAAATGGAAGAACAAAGTGATTTTCAATTCTTGCTTTTAAAAGTGTCCCACTTTGGGGCGCCTGGGTGGCTCAGTCGTTAAGTGTCGGCCTTCGGCTCAGGTCATGATCCCAGGGTCCTGGGATTGAGCCCCGCATCGGGCTCCCTGCTCAGCGGAGAGCCTGCTTCTCCCTCTCCCTCTGTCTTCCTCTCTGCCTACCTGTGCTCTCTATCTCTCTGTCAAATAAATAAATAAAATCTTAAAAAAAAAAAAAAAAGTGTCCCGCTTCTACGGCCCTGTCTGCCCCCTTTGGCTCCGTGGAAGAAAGCCACCCCACTGGCATCTGCGGAAGCTGGGGAGCAACTGAGCCGGACCCGGGCAGCACATGGCAGGACACCCAGCTGTGTGGCGCAGGCCTACTGTGTGTCGGGGGAGGCAGAGGAACCAAACACTGCAGCTCTGTGCCAGAGGAGGAAGGGGGACAGGAAGAGGGAGTCTGGGCACGGAGCGTGTACCATGTGCCCGGCGCTGGGCTGGGCTGCTCCCCCACCTCACCTCACCTAATCCTGGAGGTAGGCATGTGTACAGCAGAGGGAACAGAGGCTCAGGGATGGGCAGGGGTTTCTAACCCGGGCCTGACTCCAATCCACCCCTCACGCCTCTCCCACGGTTGGCCAAGGGCGGGGGAGGGCTCTCCCGGCGAGGGGCTGGAGGACAGGAGGTGGGCAGGGCACTCACTGAGGCTCTTCATGGGATCCGTGCTGAGGATCTGGCTGGCTCGCTTGGACCGGAAGTAGTTACTGGCAATGTTTTCACTGTCGCTCCGACTGAGCATCAGCTTGTAGCGGTCTTCTTCCTGCTGAGATTCAGATCCCCGTGGGTCAAGACGCCTTGTTTGTACAAGACCCCTCTGCAAGCCTGGTGGGGTGGGGGCCACCCTGAGCCTCCTAGCCCACCCTGTGGACCCTACTAGAGACCCCAGACTCCTGGGGTGGGATCCAGGCAACTCAGGGCAGGAGAGTCCCCGCTCCGGCCAAGGCTACGCCACCTGCCGTCCCTGTCGTGGGAAGTGCCTTGTCGTCCAGTACCACATAGCCCAAATCCATCACGACGTATTCATAGAATAGATAATACAGGACTCAGCCCATGGGCACAATCAGTCATTAGAACTGGAGCCCCCATCTCTTATCACCAAAGACTGTGATTTTTTCACCACTCTAATGGACTTGTTTGCCTAAGCCTGAATCTCCCTTCAGGGACCACCCTTCTCCCCCTTGACGAGGTCCTGGTGAGGCGATCATTCAGTGCCCTACCACCACCACTCCCTCTCGCCCACCCCCTGGCTGCACAACTGGGCATGTGACCCAGCCCGAACCAGCCACAGAAATACATCTTCCGGACATAGTCACTGGTCCAAGAGCGGGCCCCTGGCCCAGGCAGAGCTGATAGGAATCTTTCCACAAGTGTTGGTTTAAGATGTGCTAAGAGAACTGGTCTCTTCCTCTTGGATCACCAGCTGCCGGCGGCATCTTTCCTGCTGCGCCAAGAAAGCCTGCCTGAGCCTGAAGCTAGCATTGCAAGGGAAGCAGAACTGAGAGGTGAAGAAGACACGGAAAGGTGTGGTGTTTTACAGGAAGGTTTCCAGACCTCCGCTTGGAGGAGGTCTGTTTCTATTGTAATACAAAACATGGGAGATAGGAGAACAAAGTGACTTCAGAAGCCCAATTACTATTTTGTGGATCCTTGCGGGCAACTTTGGTCCGAGGATACCAGCAACGGCCCAGGGAACCAGAACATACGGCCTGCCTCTGAGATTGAAGACAAAGCTCTTGTCCTTCACCAGCAGGACGGGCTACCCTGTACCACCTACTTTCCCTCTGGTCTCTAGGACCGTAAGTGCCTTTGAATGAAGGTCAGAGCAGGGCGAGGGTCCAACAGAGTGACGCAGAAAAGATCCAGGCTCAGCCTCCTGCTTTGACCCTCAGGTGGGATGAAAGTAGAAGCCCAGTGCCCTATAGTGAGGCTGACCCGCAAGCCACCCCCCCACCCCGCCAGCTCCCCGTGCCTCACCCCCTCTCCCCCAGGCCTTACCGTGCCTGGTTCACCGTTGTCTGCTGCAGAGGTTTTGCGGACTACTTTGTTCTGTGGCCCTGTTGGAACTGCTATGAGAAACACAAGCTGGAGTCACTGCTGCCTGGTCCCTAGTCCGCGGGCCAGAGGGTCAGGGTGGGCGGCAGCACTCCCCCGAGCTCACAGACCTGGAGCCAGGGAGCACACTGCCCAGCCCAGGCCACGGATGACTTTGGGAAACAGAGACCAGGAGGGCTCAGATGCCAAAGCAGCCATTCCCCTGCTTCCTCAACAGAGCAGGTCAGTGGGGGCAGGAGAAACTGATGGATGCCTGCATCTGGGAAATGGAGCTGGCTGGCCTCCCCGCAGGGGGGTGTCAATGGCCATCTGTAAACTCAGAGATGCAGGACCTGCACGAACATTCTCTGACGGGGGGCGCTCCCAGCTGTGAGGCCAGAGACAGACCTTACTGAGACCAGTGGAGGTGGAGGGGCCTTCAAGGCCACCTTCCCTAACCCCTTCTTTGTGAAGATCCCAGACCAAGGCCCAGAGAGGAACAGTGACCTTCATAGGGTCACACAGAAATCAGCGGCAAAAGCAGAAGGTGACCCAGTTTCTATCCCTGGTCCTAGGACTCACTGCTCCGACTGGGACTCTGGTTCAGTCACTTCTCTCTCTGAGGTTCCATCTCCTCAGATGTAAAATGGGTGTAATCATCTTTGCCCTACCCAGGCTTGTTGGGGGAGGTAATGAGTGGCGGTCATGACAGTGATCAAACGTAGCACTCACTTGCCATGTGCCAGGCAGGGTGCTAAGGGTTTCACATGCATGAACACAGGCTAAGCCACCCAGCGATCTTTACGGAAGGTGCGGTTACTAATCCCCATTTCACAGATGAGGACACTGAGTCCCAAAAGAGGCCACACACGGAGCAGTGGAGCCAGAATTCCAACCCACATCTGTGTGACTCCAGAACACACCACTTCTCTCTCAGCTCCCCACCATCTCGGAGCCCCCAGGCCCCCTGACTCCTGCACCCACAGCCAGCAAGGCCGGGGCCCCGGCTCCGGGTCAGCCCACAGGAGGGCAAGTGGCGTGGATGAGGGCTGAGGGGACAGCCAAGCGCCTGACCTACTGGGAGGCTGGTTTTTATGACGATGGGCTCGGGGATCTTCCAGAAGCCATTGTCCTCGTCCCAGCAGGCCTCGCGCCTTATCTTCTCCAGGTTGCTGTAGTTACAGTCCCGGCGGATGAGGGGCTGCACCTGCTCCAGGAGCTGCTGGAAGAGCATGGAGTCCCGCTCCTGCCGGCGGATGGTGGCCAAGTAATCGATCTTCTCCAGCTGGAACTCCGACTGCAGGTCTTTGATCTCCACCTCTGCTGCCCGCAGCTGAAAGCAAGGGGTCAGGGGGCGACGAGCAGTGAGCAGGGAAGACACCGAGCCATGTGGCCATCCGTCCGCCCTCCGCACCCACTGTCTGCACCTCCAGCCGCCCACTCGCCATCTGGGTGCTGACCCACCCATCCACCCACACCGGCCTCCCGTCTGTCCGCCGGCACTAAATGAGCACCTATTGTGTCCACAGCCCTGCAGAAAACAGGGAAAGGCTCCACACATAACACTGGGGTCACCACGTCCTAAAAGATGTCAGGAAATTGTATAAATCCTATTCCTGAGGGGAGCAGAGGCATAAACTCTCAGCCTCAGCAGCCCTTGCTCTCCCATAGCCACGGTCAAGTCACAATGTGACAGACACCGGACTTAAGAGGCAGACCTACCCTGATTTGACCTTGGATTCCACACTTTTGTGATCTCCTGCCCGGGTCTGCCTGAATGGAGATTCCCCACAAGCACAGGTGACTCCCAGCTGCAACCGTAACCATGCCCTCCCTGAGCCCCAAGACTCCTGGGTGCGTAGTCTGTTTTCTCAAAGAGCAGGTACAGTTTGATTAGTAAAGAAGGACGTTTTAAGTTCATGGGAATGGTCATCACCTATAACCAGGTGAGAACAGACGCTACCTGGTAGGACACAGGTGGGCAATTAATGATGCTCCATTCCTTAAGCTGGATGGTAGATACATGGCGTTAATGGTAAAAAGCTTTATATGTTTTTGTACATCTGGAAGGATCTGGAATCTTTCACAGTGACTTTTGTAACAAATTTATTGAGATATAATTCCCATGTCATACAGTTCACCCATTTAACATGTACAATTCAATGGTTTTTAGTATATTCCGAGTAGTGCAGTTATCAGCACAGTTTTAGAACATCTCACGATCCAGAAATAAACCCCACCCCCACAAGTACTCATCCTCCGCTTCCCCCCAACCCCCAGCCCCAGGCAACCGCCATTCTACTTTCTGTCTCTCTAGATTTGCTTATTCCAGAGATTTCGTATCAATGTAATCATATGATATATGATCTTTTGTGTGTGGCTTCTTGCGCTTAACACAGTGTTTTCAAGATTCATCCATGTCGGAGCATGTATCAGGACTTCTTTTTTTTTTTTTAAGATTATTTATTTGAAAGAGACAGAATGGGAGGGGCAGAGGGAGAGGGAGAGAATCTCAAGCAGACTCCGCACTGAGCATGGAGCCCAACACAGGGCTCGATCTCATGACCCTGAGATCACGACCTGAGCCGAAGCCAAGAGTTGGATGCTTAAATGATGGAGCCACCCAGGAGCCCCAGGATTCCATTCCTTTTTATTGCCAAATAATATTCCACCATGTGGATATACTACATTTTATTTTCCATTCATGATTGTTTCCACTTTGGGGCTATAATGAATGCTGCTGCTATGAACATTAGTGTACAAGTTTTTATGTGGCCCTATTTTCATTTCTCTTGCTTGTAACTTCTGGTCATGGGGTAACACTACGTTTAACCAACTAAGGAACTGCCAGATTATTTTCCAAAGCAGCTGCACCATTTTACATTCCCACCAGCAATGTATGAGGGCACTCATTTCTCCACATCCTCGCCAACATTTGTTATTATCTGTTTTATTACAGCCACCCCCGTGGGTGTGAGATGGTATCTCTATACCATAGATGGTAATTTTGCATTGTAGATTTGCATTTCCCTGGTGGCTGATGATGTTCAGCACCGTTTCTTGTGCTTATTGGCCATCTGTTTATCTTCTTTGGAGAAATGTCTGTTCAGATCCTTTGCCCATTTTTAAATTGGATTATTTGTCTTTTTATTCTTGAGTTGTAAGTGTTCTTTATATATTCTGGATATAAGCACCTCATTGTGATATATGATTTGCAAACATTTTCTCTCAATCTATGGGCTGTATTTTCTCTTTCCTGATAGCATCCTTTGAAGCACAAAAGTTTTAATTTTGATTAAGTCCAATGTATCTATTTTTTTCCTTTGTGCTTTTGCTAAGAAAGCAATGTCTAATTTTTTTTAAGATTTTATTTATTTACTTGAGAGAGAGGGAGAGAGAGCGAGAGCGAGAGCACAGAGGGAGAGGGAAAAGCAGACTCCCCACTGAGCAGGGAGTCTGACTTCGGGCTTGATCCCAGGACCCTGGGATCATGACCTGAGCCAAAGGCAGCTGCTTCACTGACTGAGCTACCCAGGTGCCCCGGCAGTGTCTAATTTAAGGTAACAAAGATTTACACCTTTGAGTTTTATAGTTTTAGCTCTTACATTTAGTTTTTTGATCCATTTTGAATTAATTTGTGTATATGGTGTGAGGTTGGGGTTCAACATTGTTCTTTGCCATGTGGGCATCTAGTTGTCCCAACACCATTTGTTGAAAAGACTGTCCTTTCTCCACTGAATAATCCTGGCACCCTTGTTGAAAATCAACTGACCATAAACACGAAGGTTTATTTATGGGACTCTCAATCCCATTCCACTGATCTATATGCCTGTCTTTATACCAGTACCACACAGTCTAGATTACTGTAATTTTGTAGTAAGTTCTGAAATCAGGAAGCGTGAGTCCTCCAACTTTGTCCTTTTCAAGATTGTTTTGGCCACTCTGTCCCTTGAATTTCCATATGAACTTTAGGGTCAATTGCTGCAAAGAAGTCAGCTGAGACTTTGATAGTGATTGCCTTGAATCTATAGATCAGTTTGAAGAGTATCATCTTATCAATATTAAGTCTTCCAATCCATGACCATGGGGTGTCTTTCCATTTATTTAGGTATTTTTAATTTCTTTCAACAATGTTTTATAGTTTTGGGGATATAAGCTTTACACTTCTTTTGTTAAATTTATTCCTAAGTATTTTATTCTTTTTTGATGGAATGCAAATGGAACTGTTTTCTTTTTTTTTAATGTTTATGGATATTATACATTTTTATTTAAGGAGCCTCCGTGCCTAATGTGGAGCTTGAACTCTGAGATCAAGAGTCACACGCTCTACAGATTAAGCCAGCCAGGTGCCCCATGGAATTGTTTTCTTAATTTTATTTGTGGATTGTTCATTGTAAGTATGTAGAAATACAATTGCTTTTTGCTTATTGATCTTGTATCCTGCAACCTTGCTGAAGTTGTTAATTGATTCTAGTAGTTAGGGGGTTTTTTAGTGGGTTCCTTAGGACTTTCTACATAAAAGATCATGTCATCTGTAAACAGAAATAGTTTTATCTATTCCTTTCCAATCTCAGTGCCTTTTGTTTCACTTTCCGGCCTAACTGCCCTGGCTAGAACCTCCAGCCCAGTGTTGAATAGAAGTGGTGAGAGCAGACATCCTTGTCTTGTTCCTAATCTTAGGGGGAAAGCATTCACTTTTTCACCATTAAGTATGATGTTACCTGTGGACATTTCATAGATGCCTTTTATCAGAACGAAGAAGTTCCCTTCTATTCCTAGTTTCCTGAGTGCTTTTATGATAATAGGTGTTAAATGTTTTTCAAATACCTTTTCTGCATCATTAAGATGATCATGTGGGGTTTGTCCTTTATTCTATTGATATGGTATATTGCATTAATTGATTTGGGGATACTAAACCAACCTTGCATTCCTAGGATAAATCCCACTTTGGCATGATGTATAATTTGGTTTTCTAGTGTCTTGTGGAGCATTTTGTGTCTGTATTCATAAGAAATAGTAGTCTATAGTTTTCTTCTTATGTCTTTCTATGGTTTTGCTATCAGGTGACATTGGCCCCATACAATAAATTAATAAGTGTTCCCTTCTATTTCACAATTATTTTTAAAAAATATTTCTTAAAGCCAGTAGTCCTCATTTTACAAATAAAATCCAGGGCGCCTGGGTGGCTCAGTTGGTTGAGCAACTGCCTTCGGCTCAGGTCATGATCCTGGAGTCCCGGGATCGAGTCCCGCATCGGGCTCCCTGCTCAGCGGGGAGTCTGCTTCTCCCTCTGACCCTCTTCCCTCTCGTGCTCTCTATCTCTCATTCTCTCTCTCTCAAATAAATAAATAAAATCTTTAAAGAAAAAACAAATAAAATCCAGTGAGAAGACATAATGGAACAGGATATCCCACAGAGGAAAGCAAATAAAATGAAATACCTAGGTGTGAAATTAACAAGATATGTTCAAAACCTATGTGAGGAAATTTATAAAATACTCTTGAGTGACACAAAAATTGATCTGAACTAACAGAAGATATACCATGTTCCTGGACAGAGAAATACAACCTCATGAGGGTATCAATACCCTCAAGCTAATGTATAGATATAACATGATTCCCCCAAAAATTCCACCAATTTTTTCTTTACTTCTCTCCCCTTTTTTACTTTTGCACTAGCCCAGTTGTTTATATAGCTCATTTTGGAAGAAAAAAAAAAAAAAACAAGAAGGAATATCCAGGAAAAACCTGGAATAGAAAACCATTGACACAGGATTAACCCTATGAAATTATAAAACATATTATAAAGTCCCTGGATTTCAAATAAAGTGGGTGGCACTGGTATATGAATAGATACAGCAAGAGAGATGAATAGAAAAATCAGAAATACATCTAAGTGTTTATAGGGCTTTAGCAAACCATAAAGGCAGCAGCTGAAGTTAGTGGAGAATAAGTGGACTTTTCGAAAACCGGTGCTAGGAAACACGGAGAGCCATGTGGAACGAATAAAATGGAATCAGCTCTTCACACAGGCACCAGGATAAATTCCAAGTGGATCTGATTTAAATATAAAAAAGAAAGAAAGATGGGTCGCCTGGGTGGCTCAACTCTTGATTTCAGTTCAGGGCGTGATCTCACGGTCATGAGATTGAGTTCTGCATCGGGCTCCTCGCTCAGCAGGGCGTCTGCTCGAGATTCTCTCTCTCTCCCTCTACCCCTCCCCCTGCTCACTTGCTGTCTAAAAAAAAATACTAATAAAAAATAATAAAAATATAAAGAAAGAAAGAGAGAAAGAAACTATACAAGTTCTAGAAGGAAACATAAATGAACTTTGCCAACTGTGACTCAGAATCTACACGCAATAATAGAAAGTTGATAATTTGACAAAATAAAACTTTAAAAAAATTCTTTTGTATGGCAAAAATACAGAGACTGGGTCTCTGCAAGTCTCTGGAGAGACTGAGGGGTTAGTCTCTGCAAGGCATCGCTTCTGGAGGGTGTTTAGAAGTGGGAGACTCCTTGAGGTGCAAAATGAAAGTCCTGCAGAAACAAAAGAAAATCACAAAAGGCACATTGACCCCTCCTACCGAGAGAGAGAGAGAGAGAGAGATTGGGGGGGGACCCAAAAGTGAGAGCAAAATTTGGAAGGCAACCCCTATGATCAATCCCTATGATTGCCACCCCTTGGTACGTGCCAGTGACTATGTTTCTCTTACACAGCAAAAAAGACTTTGCAAATGGAATTAAAGTTATTAATCTGTTGAAAGGGAGATTATCCCGATCATCCGGTGAGCCCAGTGTAACCAGGCAGGCCTTATGGAAGGGGCGCAGAGAGCCAGGCAGTGGACAGGCGTTAAAAGAGATGCTTCAGATGAAGGAGACAGGAGTAGAGTCAGAGAGCTGAAGCCTAGGAGGAGCTGGCCCCGGTGGTCTCTGAGGGGGGGCCAGGAGGCAGGAAAGGCAGGCTGCCTCTAGAAACAGAATGACTCCCAGCAGACAGCCAGCAAGGACATGAGCACCTCAGGCCTATAACCACATAGGACTGAATCCTGTCAACAACCTGAGAAATGGATTCTTCCCTAGAACCTCTGAAGGAAACGCAACCCTGCCAACACCTTGGTTTCAGCCTTATAGAATTCTAAGCAGAGGAACCAGTCATGCTGGAGCTGGACCCTGCCCCACAGAACTGTGAGATGATAAATTTGTGTTATTTTAGCCAACTCTATTTGCGGCGAGAGGCTAACTACCACAGCAATAGGGAACCGTCTAACATTGCACTTCACTATAGGAACAGAAGAGCATGCTGTCGACTGAGCAAACCCAGCCAGCCGCCCAAAACCTCACCTCTGCTTTCAGCTGGTCTTGAAAGTGCAGAAAAACAAGACACTGCAAAATACACAGAAAAGAGCAGAAGTAGCTAATCAAAGCTGCTCTAAGAAACAGAAAATGAAAATCAAAGCATTTCAGCAGAAGAAAATTCCCCCACAAAGCACGAGCACACAGAACCAAAATGTAACCCAACATCCTGATGTGAATAAAATTTCCTGCAATTCACATATATGAACATTTCAAACCAGTAATCCAAAATCTTAAAGTGGAAATGGACAGAAACGAAGAAGGTGTAAAATGGGACATTAAGCTGAACTCCAGAAAGAATTTTTCAAAACTTAGGTGCGTAGACCAAATTATGAGATATCCCCGGAAGAACAAATTTGGCCGAAAACATAAAAAAGCTATTAAGAAAAAGCATGAAAATAGCCAAGAAAATGTGAACACCACAGAGGTTCAAAGAGGGAAAAGCATCAGCTTCTGCTTTGGCGAGATCCTTGGGTTGGTGGTGCTGGATGGGGATGAGGGGTGCCCTGCGGTCGGCTGATGGGGACGTGTCAGGGCCCAGAGCCCCCGAGGGTGCACGGAGGGAAGCAGACAGCAGCTCCTCCTGCCTTGTCGTCACTCCCTGCATTCAGTCACATCCGCCTCCCTTCTGCTCCTAGAGCCACTAACCTCATACTCAGCACTGGCCCCTCCCTCAGCCTGGAAGGCTCTTCCTTTGGTCACGACCAGGCCCCACCTCTCCTAAGGTTCAGGCCCCACCTCGGAAGTCACCACCTCCAGGAGAACTTCCCTGCCCCCCCCACCCAAGGTGGCCCCGAGAACTCCTAGGGTTCCGCTGATGCTCAGTTCCCCAGTGTGGGTGCTGGTTTCATGGGTGCGTTCACTTTGTGGAAAAGAGTTAAGTTGTGCACTTGTCATTTGCACGTGTGTACTGCAATCCAAATGAAAAAATAAAACTAAAGCCACCTGATGTGGGAAACAAAGGCAGGAGGAAAAATTCTTAAATTTCCTTACTGCCTACAGCCCATTGACAAGTCCTTGAAACAGGCAGAGTGACACTCCTCTAGGGACTCGACTGCCTTGATGTTGACACTTTGCTAAGTAAGGGCAAAAGGCAATCCTAGCCCGACCCCCCACCCTCACCCCATCCTGTAAGTCTACTTTAACATATACAACTTCCTTTGGAAACTTCCTTTTTCTCTACCCCCCAAGATACGTGTTGGCAATCACCCCCTAAGCATATGGCCCACCGATATACACCTGAAGGGTCTCATGACTCAGGTTTTATTAGTCGGTAATAAATGACCTTTCCCCAACAACAGCTAGCCCCTTCAAGGTCCTGGAAACCTTGCTTCCAGAATTCCTTAGAGACTTAAACTATCCCTGACCCCCTCCCAACTTGAAAGTACATAACGGACCACTCCTCGTGACCCTGGTGCAGCTCCTTCTGCCCACAGGTCCTGTCTCCATGCTTTAATAAAACCACTTTTTGCACCAAAGACGTCTCAAGACTTCTTTCTTGGCCGTGGGCTTTGAACTCTAACGTCTTTCCTACATCACCACCCTCCCCTAGAATCCCCTTCACAGCACTGTCACTGTCCGGCGCTGTCCCGCTTGGTCCTCTGTTGTCCCATCTGTCACACACCCTCCCCCAGCCCAGCAGCCATGTGTCACTGGGACTGCCTCCAGGGCGGGCGAGGCACACAGCAGGCACCGAATAAATGCGGACTTACGAAAACGCGGAGGGCCACCCGGGCGTGGGGGGCCTCACCTTCCTCTGCATCTTCTCCAGCAGCTTGCTCTTGGCCCGCACCTCCTCCTGGATGGAGTCGTAGACGGTGAGCAGCACCCGGTCGCCGCCGTCCTCGTCGGAGTTCTGCAGGGCTGCCACCAGCTGCTTCTTGCGCTCGTCCGCGTACCGCTTCCGCCGCTTGTGCTTCTCCTTCAGGTCCTTGTTCTTGGCCTGCTCCCCCCCCACCACCTGCTGCTCCAACAGCTGCAAACTGCCGGCAGGGAGAGGAAGGTGCGCGTGATGGTGCGGGGCCATCACCGCGAGCTTGCTGTCCAGCAGGACGTCGTGGAGGCCTCACAACCACCCCTCCCAGACACGGCACGGGCTCAGAGAGGCGAGGCCTCTGGCCGGGGTCAGAGCAGATCCACCCAGGCCTGTGCACACAGCCGCACGACAGGATGGGCAAGCATCTCCCCACGGACCAGAGCTGACCCACCCGCCACCCGCCCCGGGCCTCCGGGAGCCCACGGTCCCCACAGCGCAGCAGGCTGGCGGCCGTGCTCCCCGGCACCCCGCATGAGCAGAGCATCCTGGGCTGTGAGCAATATTCGGTGCACTGGGGCCTGGTGCTTCATCATCTCCCTCTGCAGCCCCCACCGAGCTCGCTCCAGCTCTCCTAGCTGCGTGCTCTCCAAACAGCCAGGCTGTTCCCCTGCACTGCACTTCTGTGCCACCCTGTATCTGGATGCCACCCTGAGGCATCTGGCCTGCAAACCTCATGCAGGTGGAGCTAAGCAAAGCTACTCTCAGAAACGGAAAATGAAGGCTTCTGTGAAGCCTTCCCTGACCATACTCCGGACCACACCCTGAACACGGCCACGTGCGCAGAGTTCTCTCGGGGCCTGATGCTCGGCAGGTGTGGTCTCATTTGACCCTCACAATGAGCTTCTCAAACTGGAGCTCTTATTATCACCCATTTTGTAGATGAGAAGCTGAGGCGCAGGGAGGTTTAAAAGTTGGCCCAGGTCATAGAGGTAGGTAGTGGTGGAGGCGAATGGGAGCCCAGACAGTCGACTGCACAACCGACTGGCTTCTCACACTGCAGAAGCAGGCCCTCTGTGGGCCTGGCTAGCTGCCTCCCCCTGGACCATGGGCCCCCTGAAGGCCAAGGTGGCAGCTCATTCACCCTTGCTTCCTGGTTCCCAGCACGCAGCCCCTGCTCAGTTCACGTTTGCACCGTGGACGGTGGGACTGAGTTTGCCACCGCTAGGAGGAAGCTGACCCACTGGCCGTGGGGCTGATTGTCACGGGGGTGAGCCTGACGTTATTCTCATTTCCAGAAGTGAGAACCAACACTCAGAAATGTTAAGTGGCTGGCACAGAGTGCCCCGGGCGGGCAGCCTCTGAGGCTGATCAGGGTGGCTTGCCCCTAGGGTGAGCAGGTCTCACAACAGGAGGGCACCGGAGGCTCGCTGGGAGCCGAGGAAAACCTGCATCATGCCACCGTGGGATTCCTGCAAATGCCAGGCAGGCAACAGTCCCTCCCCTTTCTCCTGGAGCAGCTGCTCCCCAGCAGGTGCCTGAGGGAGTCTGGTGGCCCCTGTACAGTTCCCCAAGCAGAGCACTGCCTGCCCGGCTGATAGCACCATCCCCGCCCCTTGCTCCTAGAGAGAGGATCAGGCCTTCTCAGCCTCATCAGGTGAGGGGGCAGGGGGCAGAATGGAGGCTCAGTGACTCTCATCCCCATGCCTGGGGCATAGCCCCTTCCTGCCCTGCCACGGGGTCCCACCAGCCCCACACCCCAGCACTTACCGGGCAAGCACCTGCTGCTGGTCCACGACAGGCAGCAGGTCGTCAGTCAGCACCACCAGCTCCACGCCCACACTGTCTCTTCTCACGCTGGTCGTGGCCAGCAAGGGCTGAGGCTGAGCCTCCAAGGACACCTGGGCCTCAGCCTTGGCCCCTATGCCAGGTTCTGCTGCCAACACCGCCTCCTCGGCCACTTCTAGGTCCTGGTCAACCTCCTGAGCACAAATAGAAACCAAGGTGGAGGCAGAGAGGCCGGCCCCTGGACACAAGCTGCCGGCGGCCTCAATCCCAGATGGTGGAGGCTGGGTCCCTCGTGGCCAGGGACGGATCACTTCTGGCTTGGAGGCACCCAGTTATACAAACATGTATCTGACCCGGTTCCTACTTCCACCATTTCCTCCAACACCCCGAAACAGTTTCCATCCTGCTCTCCTGCCCCTCGGGGCCCAGGCTCCCCATGGCAGCTAGGGCAGTTTTCTCCAAATACAAATCCATCACAGCCCTTTCCAAATGAGAACCCTGCACAGATTCCCAGTGCATTTGCAGGAAAATCCAGCTGCTTCCATGGTCTTCGGGCCCTCCGTGCCTCTCCCTGCCTCCCCCCTCCCCCCACCCCATCCACCCTGCTGCTTCTCTGGCCTCGTTTTTCCACTGCTGAGAAAGTCAAGACCTTTGCAGCCACAGGACTTTGGCACATGCCATCCCCCAGCCTGATGCTCTGCCTAGGCCCCTTCTTCCCGCTTGGGTCCTCTCTCAATGTCACCTTACAGCCAGGTTGCCCCTGGCCACCCCATCTCCCATCTACTGAGAACCTCGAGTGTGTCAGCTCCTACCCAGGGATCCCGTCCAGAGGCTGGGAGGCAGTTTTCTCTCTCCGCACATGTGGGTAGATTTAAAGCCTTCCTCTCATTCCCCGTGGCCTCTTGCACTTTCTTAAGCAGAAGGGAGAAGGGGGAGCTCTGAGAGGAGTATTCAACATGAGGCCCAGGAGCTTCCCTGCCAGCGCCTCGGGGACCCCCACCCCTGCCCTGCAGCCCTCGCCCTCAGCACATGCCAGGCCTCCTTGCTTTAGACCGGCTACGAAGGCCAAGCAAAATGTGAAAATTGCTGAGCAGTGGCCTCTTAATCACATCAATAATAAGAGGTAGGACTCCTCTGTGACAGGCCAGCTCTGATAAGCTGGGGGTGGGCTGGGGTCATAGTCCCTGTCTCGGGGGTGAGGACGCTGAGGCCCAGAGTGTCACAGGAAGACCCAGGCTCCTGGGAATCCTCTCCCAACCTGAGGGTCTGGCGAGGGGGGCAGGGGGAGACTCACAGCCCTGGGCAGGAGGCAGTCAGCTGTCTCAGCTTCAGCCCTAACGACACCAGGTCCCAGCAGATCCGTCAGGGAGGGGCGCTTGCAGGAGGACGGGGGGAGGGGGGAGGGAGGGGGGAGAGGGACAGCGGGCCAGAATCATCCTCTGCTCCCTGACCTCCCCTTCGGCGCCCATGCCCCTGCCCGGTGCCTCACCAAGCCACCACCTCCTCCTGCCTGTCACCGCTGAGGGGACCGGTGGGGAGCAGGGGCGAGGAGAGAAGAGAACAGGGAAGAGAGAACCAGGGAGGGAGCGTGCTCCAGGAGCATCGCATTACCTCAGGTGAAGCACGCAGTGTCGGCACCCCCATTTTAGAGAAGAGGAGACCGAGGCCCAGAAAGGTGACTGCCCAAGGTCCCACAACTATGTGAGTGGTAGAGCTGGGATTTAACCCAGGTGTGTCCGGCTCAAAGGCTCTTCACACACAAGGAAAGGAAAGGAAAAGGAAGGAAACAAGCGGAAGAGAGGGGGAAGAGAATTTAAACCACACAAGAGAGTGGAAAGGAGAGAAGGCATCCAGGAAAGCGGCAGGATCCCGGGGTCGGGGCCGGGGGGGGGGAGCCCCTGAAAGGGAGCAGCCTTCCCGCAGCCCCCAGCCTCCTCCGGCTCCTTCTTTCGGGCCTGGAAGCTTGGTGTAACCATGGCAACTCAGCCAACCCCCCAAATGGGTGTCCCTCCATTAGCAGAACAGGTGCCCACCTGGCAAAGCCTCCTATCTCCATCCCCCCTTCCCTCCCGACCTACGGAGCACGAGACAGGGCTTCTCCGGCTACCAAGCCGGAGCCCCCCGCACAGACGGTGAGAACTGGGTGCGCGCCCAGTGGCCTGAGTGCCCCCAGCCGAGTTCTGCCTGCTGACTCTTGGCATGGCACCGGCTACCTGTGTGCAGAGCCTGGGTGCGCCAGCCTGGAGGGCCTCGGCCCCGGCCACTGTGGAGGAGAGCCTGGCCAGCTTGGCTTCCACCTCGGCAAACGGGTCATGCAGGCTGGGCAACAGACCCAGGGCTGCCAGCTCGACGGGTCCAGCCTGCGGCAGGGCTTCCGTGGCCTCCGGGCTGAGGTGCGGCTCTGGGAGGTAGCTGCTCTGGGCCTCCGCCTCGGGCACGGAGAACTCCACGTCGGAAGGCTCCTGGGGCCCTGGGCAGGCCTCGGACATGGAGGTTTCCTCGAGCGTGGAAGACTCATCAGACCCCAGAGACACCTCAGACTTGGAAGTCTCCGCCACAGGCAGCATCTCGAATCCAGGAGAAAGCTCGGTCTTGGAGACATCCCCGCCGGGCAGGGTGTGCAGCATGGAGTGGATCCCGGGTGTCACGGCCATCTCGGAGTGGAACGTGGGGGAGCACTCAGACCTGTTGGCAAACTCGGGCCTGGATGTGCCCTGCGCCTTGAGGACCTCTGCCTTGAGGACAGCCTCTGCAAATGGAGACTCCCTTTAGCTCCTAACAGTGGAGGACGAGTGAGCCCCTGGGGGTCAGCCCCAAACACACCATCTCTAAGGGACGGGCTTAAGAGCCAGAGCCTCCCAGGCCCCCAAATACTGGCCTCCCACCTCTGCCCTCTCCTCTATCAGAACTCAGACCCCGTCTCCTTCCTCCTCTTCCAGGAAGTCTTCCCTGACCAGCACCAGGAGCTCTCCATCCTCCGACCTCTCCAGCCATTAGTTGCCTTGGGGCTGCTCTCCGCACAGAAGGTGACTGCCCTGTGAGTCTCATGGCCTTCAAGGCCGAGAGCTCCCGATGAGCAAGCAAACTTCACACCCGAGACCCCGAGGGGCCCCCACAGGGTGTCCTGCTCAGGGCTCTCACCCACAAAAAATGCTAGATCCATGGGAGTTAAATGAACACTGCGGATGATTGTTAGATCAAATAAAACCACTTGGAGGCCTAATATTCAAACTGGACTGGGGGAACACTCTGAAGGACAGAACATGCTAGAACCTGCCCTTCCCTCTCCTCTGGGTCTGCCAGTGTGGACGAGACCGCAATCCCACAGGCCTCCTTAGGGCTCCCAGCTCATGGGCTTTACCTCCACCCACTTCTTTGTCACTGTGTCCTGGGCTCCCCTGAGAGAGTCCTGACGTTCCCTTTGCTAGGGACATCCACTCCCCAGCTCAGCGGCCGGAAGCTCTCCAAGCCTCAGTTGGCATGCTGGCAATGTGAGGATTCAGTACGTCCTCACTCACTGACGGAGTACCTAGCACCTAGCACCTGCCACACAGCAATGCCCAATAAATGGCACCCACGATGTGACCAATATCGTCCTCATTACAAGGTGGATTTCATAGTATTTTGGTGAGCGCTAGGAAGTCTGAGCTGCCTGGCAGCACAGGTGTTTGGATGATAGTGGTAGGGTGGAACGTTCTAGAATGTCAAAAAGACAACAAAAATCTTTAGCAAGGTGAAAGTCCTTGCTAATAATTGAATCCTTATTTTGGGATGTGGTTGCTTTGGTAACAGAGGGGCTCAAAAATGGGAGGAGACTAGAAAATGCAGAAACGGGGGGAAGGAACTTACCCATGACATATGGGTGATACGTTGTAATGCTAAGTCCGCCTTGGATTAGGGCCCAGCCGGGGCCACCGGCTTCACAGATACAATGCTGGGTGGGTGAGAACACTGCCTGGGTTCCAATCCTGACTCACTTCACCAGCTGTATGACCACGGACAAATTACTCACCCTCTCTGTGCCTCAGTTTCCTTACCTATAAAATGAGGCTCATGGTGGTACCTACCTTGCTGGGCTGTACTGAGGAGTACCTAGAACTGAGCCTGGTGCACAGGAAGATGCTCTATAAATGTCAGTTAGTAAAATGGGGAGGGGAGCCAGCTGGCCACCCTCCCGACAGCCCGGGCCAGGCGCCCACCTGTCTCCTTTCGCAGGTTCTCCTCCAGCGTGGACAGCTTCACGTCGTAGGAGTTGCGCATGGCAGTGATGTCCTCCTCCAGCCGGGCCCTGGACTCCTGCTCCGCCTCATAGTCGGCCCTCAGCCGGGCCAGGCGCTCCTCGTACTCCTGGGAGTGGGGGGGACACGGGATGGGGGGGCAGCGTCAGACCACCACTCCCCAAGGCGGCTTTCAGTTCGCCTTCTCTGTCATTCAAACAACGTGGGGAATACCAATAAGCCAAAAGAACAAAGTTAAAATTACCTACACAACACGGGGACAAAATTGGCTGGTGAAGGCCCTTCTGAATTTTATCTACATTTTTTAAAAGATTTTATTTATTCATCTGAGAGAGAGAGAGAGAGAGAGAGAGGAGGAAGAGGAGAGGGGGCAGGGAGAGGGAGATAATCTCCTTGCAGGCTCCCCACTGAGTACAGAGCCTAGATGTGAGGCTCGATCCCAGGACCCTGAGAGCATGACCTGAGCCGAAATCAAGAGTCGGACGTCCAACCGACTGAGCCACCCAGGTGCCCCTAGACCATGTTTCAATGGCTTCCTATGTTTCAGGACAAAATCTACGCCTCTTGACTTGACTGAGTCTCCAGAAATCTGGACGGCCCACCCTGTGGATATACCTCATTTTTGCCACATTGGACACACAGGCTACTTTCCACTCCTTGACAGCCTATGTCCCCCTGCCTCAGGGGCTTTACCCTCGCCCCCCATCAAGCTCTTCCTTCAGGCCTCAGCTCAGTAACACCCCCTCCGAGCGGCCCTCCCTGACCACCCTCTCAGATAGCACCGTCCCCTCCTGCAGCTCGGCGCCCAGCACAGAGGAGGGAGGGGCTCAGGGGAAACTCCTGAGTCCACAAGTGCCTGGAGCTGACCACTGGCCGAAAGGACAACCGGACCACTCAGGCTTCTGACGCACGGCTCCCACAGGCGGGGCCAGGGCTACGTGCTAAGGACAGTACAAGACCTTCTGTGTCGTGGAGCCGCCCTGAGAGAGCCAGCCAGACCGGACAGGGGGAGGGGAGGGAGAGCCCCTGTGCACACGCCCACCTCATTAGGACCCTTCCAGAAGCACAGAACAAGCCCAGAGTTCTACAACGGCACAGACACTATGACCTGGGCTCTCGGGGAGGGACAGAAGGGGATAGAGAATCATTAATATGTGACTGTACATTCTGTGACACATTTGAGACGCATTTGAGCCTCAGGGCAATACGTAGGGTTACTGGGGCCCAGGGAGGTGACTTGCCCAGAACCATGCAGCTCTCCAGTGGACACAGGAGACCTCCTACACCCCATCTGCTTTCTCACTGTCCCCCACCCCCCTGCCCTGGCTTCCTCTCCTCCCCAGTGGGGACTCGGGCCCTACCCTATACTCAGCAAGCACCCCTGACTCCCACCCTGCCCCCTCCACAATTCCCTGCCAGCGCTGCCCTGGCCCCAGTGGCACCCAGGCCTCAGTCTCGTCACACCTGCACACCAGCGAGACCTGGCTGGAGACACATGCATACGTGCACACACACGCATACGTGCACACACATGCGTACAAGCACACGCGCACGCACACACGCATACATGCACACGCGTGCGCACACACGCATACGAGCGCACGTGCATACGAGCACACGCGTGCACGCGTGCATACGAGCACACACGTGTGCGCACGTGTGCACACACATGCACACATACAGCAGTACCAACTTCCAGACCCAGTTGTACATGTGTGACCCTGAACCACAGAGGACCTCTTAAGCTGCCCAGCGCCCCTCCTGGGTCCTTCTGCTCTACCTCCCTCTGCAACCCTCCACCTCTCCCATTTCCCATCTCCTGCTTCCCAGAGAACACTGAAGTATGCCCTCACCATCCCAGCCCACACCTTCCCGTCCACCTGCAGGTCTGCCCGAAAGCTCTTCATCCTCCTGTGACAGGGGACAGACCCTGTGAAGCCAAGCCACCCGCTCCATGACTTTGCTCTTTCCATCCCCATCTCCCTCCTGTAGCATGGGCTTCTCTCCGTGCTAGATCATCCCCAGCAGTTACAAAATGTGCCCAATACTCGAAACAGAACAACTCTCCCATGGCCCCCTGTGCACCCCCAGCTACAGGGCCCGGAGCCAGCAGAGGCTCAGGAAATGCTTGCAAACCCAGCCCCCCGAGTCCTGCTTGAGGCCAGTTCCACAGCCCAATGGTGAGAAGGCACCCCTCAGCTCCCCTTCCCACGGTCAAGGGAAAGCTTCCTGGAGATGAGAAAACAGGCTCCACGAGCTTAAACAGCCCATCCCAGGGCACAGAGCCCACCAAGAACTGGACTTGCAGAATGGAAAAGCTGGATGGACCCTAGGAATCTTCTGGTCCAAATCCCCCCCTTCCCTGGTGCAGCCAGGAGACTGAAGCCCACAGAGTCACATCTCCCACTCGTGGCGGAGCCCATCCCTGGCCCAGTGCCCTCGCCGCCCCACACAGGGACCACCCCCTCATCCTGAGTGTCCTGACTGGTTCTGGATGGGAAAGGAAAGCACGGTTCGAGGCACATAGTAGGTGCTCAATAAATATGAGTGGGTCATAAGTGAAATGGGAAAGAAGGCGAGAGGGAAGACAGACACCTTCGACTCTTCTTCCAAGTGTGGCTCACAGAAGCAGCACCAGGGCCTGAGCGGACACTCGGTGGTGGACAGGTGGTAGTGCTCGGAGGCAGTGGCCACAGGGCCTATCTCGTGACGACAAGGCCAGCAACCACCATCCCCGGGGCAGAAGGACCTGCCAATCACTGGCTCCTTGGGGCAGCCACCCCGGAGCAGAGTCTCCTCTCTGGTGACCCAGAGGGGATGGCGGCATCCTGCCCCTGGGCGAGGGTGCCTGCCCCACCCCACCAGGCTCCCTTGGGGGGAAGCTTCCATCCCAGCCCCCCGCCAACCCTCCCAGCCCTACTGTTTTGTGACTGATGTCACTTGTTGCTACATGATTCCAAAACCCACTCTGAACCCATGTGATTCCTCTCATTCTGTGGCTCAGCCATCCCCAATAGGCCCCCACCCCATGCCTCCCCAGGAGCCGGGTCCAGGGCTCCAGAGATGGACCTGACGTCAGCCCCGCCCCAGGAGCCTCCAAGGCGGCAAGGAGCAGAGCCCCTTGACAAAGTCCATCTGGGGGCCACAGCTGAGCCTCCCCCCAAACAGTAAAAGCCTCTGCCTGTCATGGGCAGCCCTTGGGGACTCTGGCTGATTTCTCCCAGCCCTCCAGCCCACATGACTCAGACTCCCAGGCCTTACCCAGTCTGTCCCCCGCAGAGGCTGGGCCCCAAACCCCCACAACCTCACCAGGGCTCCCAAGGGCCCCAGGGCTTATAGCTGAGTTTATAGTTGAGGGGTAGAGGCCCAGCTGCGGACACATCCAGGGACCCAGTCCCTGCAGAGCTGTCTCAGCCTGGCGTTCCTTCTCCACCAGGAAAAAGCCAGTGTCCCACCCCATGCTCAGGTATCTGAATGGGGCCCTCAAATGGCAGGAATCTCCAGAAACAGTAGGGCCTGGAGTCGGGATGGAGCCTAAGCTGGGAGTTAGGGGCTCTGCCGAGTCTGGCTGTGTAAGCCCCCCTCTAGGGATCAGCTCCGTATCTGTAAGTCAGGGTATTATTACCTGCCCTGCTGGTTCCCAGAGATGCTGGAAGGCACACATGGGGGAGGAGGAGGGGTCCCCAGGTGACAGCTTTCTCTGGGAGGCCAACACCCACTTATCCACTGGTCAAATGGATGCCTGGGGGCTCCCCACTGCCCACCAGGCCGCCTGGCTCTCAGTCTCTGGCTTGTTGGCACCTGCACTGGGGACCAACTCCTTCCACTCTCCCCACACCCCCACCCCAGCCCAGCACAGGCCGTTCCCACCACCAGGAAGGCCTCCATTTCCATCAACCCACAGTCATCCCGTCCTACAGTACAGAAGAGAGACAGCACCCCTGCAGACGTCCCACACCCCTCCTTGTGCTCCCCATGCAGGCCCTGACGGGGGATGGGCCGCATCCTGGAGTCAGGACCTGAGTTCAAACCCCAGCTCAGACTCTCCTTAGCCATGTGACCTTGGGCGAGTCATGGCCCCTCCCCGAGCCTCAGCTTTCTGAGCTCCAAAAAGGAGACTGTTGTACCAACCCCACGATGCTGGTGGGAGTAAAATGATATCGTTCAGCAGATGCTCTCCTCCTGGGCACCCCCTGCTTGCCTTTCTCCCACCTCCCCCGGTCTCACCTCCCGGATCAGCTGCTTCTCCACCTCTGTGTCAGACTGGATCACAGGTGGGGGCACCAGCTTCTCCTCAATCTGGACAGGGTTTAGGGGGGCCTGACTGGACAGCAGGGCTGGGAGAAAGACAGAAAGGAGGGCTGTGACCAAGGTGCACAGAATTTGCAGGAACTAAGCAGAAATCCGTAAAGAGACAACCACACACTCAGGCAAAACACACTTCACAGTATTGGATTTATTTCAAGCACATCTCTATGTACAATACTAATTTACTCAGTCATTCAACAAATATTTCTTGAGCACCTGCATGTTCTAGGCACTGGAGACCCAGCACAGAACAAAACAGACAAAATACACCCACATTGAGTTTTCAATCAGAGGAAGAAGGCACACACAATAAATAAGCAAAATGCTAACATGTTACAAGTGGACATGCTCTAGCAAGAGAAAGAAAGCAGGGAGGATGCTCAGGAACAATAACCAAGGGGAGGGGGTGCAATTTAAACAGTGTGTTCACGGAGGACCTCTTAGATGGGGTAAGGCAAAGGCAGTGACCTGAAGGAAGTGGGAAATTGAAGCAGGCAGAGATCTTGGGGAAGAGCTTTCCAGACAGAAAAGAGCAGTGAGTGCAAAGGTCCTGTGGCAGGAGTGGGCCTGGACTATTCCAGGAACAGCCAGGAAGCCAGTGCGGCTGGAGTGGAGCAAGGAAGGAGAGAATGGGTGCAGAGGAGCTCAGAGGGAGTGAGGGGCGGGGGATCCCAGGGACCCTGAAAGCTATGCTGACAACTTTAGCTTTGACTCGGTTAAATAGGCTTGGGGGGTTTGTGCAGGGCAGGAAAAGGACTTGTACTTGAACACGACCTTCCTGGCTGCTGTGTGGGCAGTGTACTGAGGGGGATAAGGGCAGACACCCAGATACCTGTTGGAGGGTGGGGGTGCTCCGCAGTAATTCAGGTAGGAGACGCTAGTGACTCAGGGGACAGTGGTGGACAGATTCTGGACATGTCTTAAAGGTAGAGACAAGATCTACTGCTGGAGTGGATACAGGTTTGAGCGAAAACGAGAAACCAAGGGCCACCCCAGGGTTTCAGGCTTGAACACTCAGGAGGAAAGGGTTGCCATCACCTGCGTGGGGACCAGCAGGCTCGGGGAGATCAAGAGCTCAGTGGCAGACATGCTAAGTTCGAAAGGATCGCTAAACAGCTGGATATTCAAGTCTGGAATTCAGAGGATACTGTGTAGCAATTGTTTTTAAAATTGTCTATATTTTGTGATGCTTGATATCACGGGGGACTTGCCGGCCAGGGAGAGACGGCCCCTCGCAGGGCCAGCTAAGTCCTAGAGAAAGCAAACAAGCTATCGGCCCACCTTTCACCTGCCAACCAAGCAATGCCGAGTCCATACCCTTCCCACCCTCTGTCTAACTCACGTTCTCAGCCAGGATCTCCCCTGCCCTAAGTCCCCGGGGGCCAGGGCCGGACAAGCAGGGACTGCCCCTGTGCCCCCACTCAGGAATCCTTCACGCCAGCCAGTCCTAGGCTGTTGCTCCTGCCTCAGCTTTCCCACAGAACCCCCAGTAATAGTTCCAAATCCAGCTCTGGCTCCAGATCCGCCTTGCTCCTCCCTGCCTCCCGACCAACACTGGTGCTTTCCCTCGTGGCCCCGTGTGGGGTTCCAGCCTCTTGTTTCTAGTGTAACGCTGACTCTCCGAGGGCCCACTCAGTCCCCTTTATGAACTAAGACCCGGACACAAATCACACGGCCAGGCTGGGGGGCCACACGGGAGCCAGGAGCACAGAGACGGTGTTTCAAGCCACAAGGTGAAGCCACCTCCGGAGTGGGTGCGGACAGAGGAGAGGCCCTGGTGGTGAGGAGGGGCAGAGGCTGGGAAGCGGGGAAGGAGGAGGAAGGCAGATGTGAAATCCCTCATCGTGGCGCCAAAGGCCCACTCCAACCCAGCACATCCAGGCCTTCCCTGGCCATCTCCCACCGCCCTGCTCGGCAGCCAACCAGCACAACTTGTGGTCCCCAAATGCCCCTTACAGTTTTGTGCATCTTTGCACACACTGGCCACTCTCATCCTGGCTGACAGGGAGACCTCTCAGCCCCCAACACTCTGCTCAATCTCCCCTTCCTCTGTGAAGCCTTCCCTGACTGACCACACCTTACCCCCAGACAGACTTGGTCACGTATCCCCTATCTGCCCTGCAGTGGCCAGTTCAGCTCTGACCTACATGTACTTGATGGTCTGCTAGAGTGTCCTCCCGCAGGAGACTAGATGCCCATGGGGCAGAGCCTGGAGCAGATTCATCTCTGTGTTACCAGTGCCCGGAGCAGGTCCACACACAGGGGGCTGCTTGGTAAGCTTTGGATGGATGGATGGGTGGATGAGTGGAAGCACACATAAAAGGATGGATGACAACGTGCAGTGGATGGATGGATGGATGGATGGATGGTAGGATGAATGGGACGGGTAGAGAGAATGCATGAATGGCTGGGTGGATTAAATGGATGGGTGGTGAGTATATGGGTAAGTTGGTAGATGGATAAATAATAGAGTGGGTGGGAGGGTGGGTAGGTAGATGGAAGGGTAGGTAGATGAATGGGTAAATGGGTAGGTGGGTAGATGGATGGATGAATGAGTGGATGGGAGCATGGGCGGGTAGATGGATGGATGGGTAGGTGGATGGGTAAGTGGATGGGTGGATGGATGGGTGGGTGGGTAGGTGGGTGAGTGGCTGGGTGGCTGGGTGGGTAGATGGGTGAAGGGGTGAGTGGATGGATGAATGGGTGGATGAATGGATGGGTGGATGGGCAGGCAGGTGAGTGGATGGGTGGGTGGATGGGTGGGAGGGTAGGTGGCTGAGTGGATGGATGGATGGATGGATGGATGGATGGATGGATGAGTGGATGGATGGGTGAGTGGGTGGGTGGATGGATGAGTGGGTGGGTGGATGGATGGATGGATGGATGGATGGATGGATGGATGGGCAGGCAGGTGAGTGGATGGGTGGGTGGATGGATGGGTCGGTAGATAGGTGGGTGGGTGGGTGGGAATGTGGATGGCTGGGTAGGTGGGTAAGTGGATGGGTGGGTAAGTAGATGGGTGGGTGTGTGGATGGGTGTGTGGATGGGTGCGTGGGTGGGTGGGTGGGTGGGTAGATGGATGGATGGATGGGTAGATGGATGAGTGGATGGGTGAGTAAATGAATGAGTATGTAGAATGGATGGACAGAGACGAAGGTGGGTAGGGAGGTGGATGAGTGAATAGACTCAGGCTCTTTTGTGCTCCCTTCCCCAAAGGATTCTCAGGTAAAGAAAACCTTGGTGTTTGCAAGGATCCCGCAAAGCCTGTGCTGCACATATAGATTTCTACTTGCCAGATGACAGCCAGACACCTGGGTGTGAAAGCTGCGATCACAAGGTGCCTGAGTGGGAGAGGGGGCGGGACGTGGGGGGGGGGGGTGAGTCACCCCCCGCTCAGCAGCACAGCATCACGATGCTGCCATAGAGACAGCAGGCAGACAGACAGGTGGGATGGCGGATGCGCAGCCTGGAGGCGGGGCGCAGGCAACGGAGCCCGCAGCTGATGAAGCAGACCAAACAGACCTCTTCCTGGGTCTCTCAGGGAGCAGATACCAGCCGGCCACCACCAAGCAGGCTCTCTCTGACTGTTCAAAAGCCATGCTCATAGGAAGCGGAGAGGAGATGGGGCTTTGCTTCTGTGTCTCTCGGATGGGCAGCCGGAGGCAGAAAACTAAGGGGGAGAGCCTTTGTCCCCAGCCCTGGGCCCCTCCTGCCACCTCCTTCCCCAGCTACCCACCTGACAGGTTGCTGGGGCTCATCTGCTGGGCCAGGATCGCCTTCAGCTTCTTGATTTCCTCCTGGTACTCACGCAGGAGGGCATCCTTGGGGTCCTCATTGATGCGTGGCTTGTTCTTGATGTTCTTGGCCCGGTTGGCATAGCGCAGTGTGCTGAGCGTCTCGTCATAGTTGTTGTCTGCGGGTGACAGGCAGGCCACCATCAGTGTCTTCGTGTTGCCACCTAGCGAGTCCTGCAGCAGCCGCGTCAGCTTCGAGTCCCGGTAGGGGATGTGTTTACAGCGCCCGTCCACCAGGGCCGAGATGACGTTGCCCAGGGCCGACAGCGACAGGTTGATCTTGGTGGCCTCCTTGAGCCGCTCCCCTGTGGCACCCGTCTTGGACTGCCGCTCGCTGCCCGCCAGGTCCACCAGGTTCAGCTTGCCAGCACGGAGATGGTCCCTGCCCCGCTCGTCTGTGGACAGACCAGGCAGAGGGTAAGGGGCTTTCGGTGAGCCCCACGTGGGGCACTTAGCCACCAGGCACCGAGCGCTCCCACTATCAGCCACATAGGAGCCCATGAGAGAGGCACTATCACCATCCCCGTCTTACAGA
This sequence comes from Eumetopias jubatus, assembly GCF_037043125.1. Classification (NCBI taxonomy): domain Eukaryota; kingdom Metazoa; phylum Chordata; class Mammalia; order Carnivora; family Otariidae; genus Eumetopias; species Eumetopias jubatus. Next base: position 92,081,458 of record NW_028274810.1, on the reverse strand, counting down.
AGAGGAAACAGGCTCAGAAAGGCATCTAACCGGCCCAAAGTCACACTGTTGCTAAGTGGTGGACCCAAGGTCAGAACACAGGGCTGGGGTGCCTGGGTGGCTCAGATGGTTAAGCATCTGCCTTCAGCTCAGGTCATGATCCCAGGGTCCTGGGATCGAGCCCTGCATTGGGCTCCCTGCTCAGCGGGGAGTCTGCTTCTCTCCCTCCCTCTGCTTCTCCCCATGCTCATGCTCTCTATCTCTGTGTCTCGAATGAATAAATAAAAATATCTTAAAAAAAAAAAAAAGAACGCACGGCTACTTGACTCTGGGAGCAGAGGCTGGAAGGTCCAGACTATTCCCTGAGTGCAGTGGGATTTCTTACAGTGATCACAATCGCTCTCCCAGATGTCCTGTGAGGCCAAGAGTAGGGGGATGTGATTGGGTCACCCAGAGCCTTGTATCCTTCACTGCAAAAGACATTGGCTTTGGAGGCTCTTGGACCTGGTTCCCAACCCAGCCCTGCCTCCTCCTTGCTGTGTGACCTTAGCAGAGCCATGCACCTCCCTGGTCCTCAATTCTTACAGCCACAAAATGAGACTTACAGTAGCTCCCCACTCGGGCTGGTTGTTGGGAGGAGCAAAGTAAAAGGAGAGCACATTTTTACAGAGTTGACCCAGGTCCCAGCACACAGCAGGGGTTCATCCCCCCTGAGAACAAGCCCAATCCTGCGGTGACCAAGGCTGTGCAGACAAGGCCGACCCCTGTGTTGAGGGTGACAGGAGTCAGGCACTAGCTGGTAACAGGGGCTCAGAGCACAGGTTTTGAAGGCACAGATCTTGGGGGTCCAATCTTGATTCTATGTCTTAGTAGCTATGAAACTTGGGGAAAACCACTAGACTCGGTTCCCAATGAGATGGGAGGGAGGAGGCAGGCAGAGGGGCAGGGGGCTTCCTCCTCGGTCTCCTGCGGGTTGAAACCAGAACTGGCCTCATGTTGCCCATGCACACAGCAACCCGGAGTCTGGCTGGTACGCAGGAGAGGCTTGGACACATGAGGGGCTTGAGGTTGGGGGCTATTTTTTTTTTTTTTTTTAAGCAGCAGCAGGACGGAGGGACTGGGAACCGTGCTCTTGGCAGAATGTACCAGGAGCCTTAAACAGGTTTGTATCCTTCGCCCCAGGAGGTCCACTCCTGGAAATGTTATCCGAAGAAATGACTCTAAAAGCAGAAAAGGCTTGGTGCACCAAGATGTTCATCGTGGCATTATTTACAACACCCCAAGACAGGAAATAACCTTACCGCCCTCTAGGGATTGGTTAGAAAAGCGCACGAGAGATGCGCTGTCCTTTAGCCGGCACCGGCACCCATCGTCACAAAGACACGGCAGGAAAGATGCTCAGGGATGGTGCGGGGAATGGAACGCAGGGGAGAAACTAAATACAACAGAAGAGTTTGACTGTGTTTATAAATTTCATAGGATAAAAAGGACCAAAAAACCCCAATACGCTTAAATGCTAATAGTTGTGTTTATGAGTAATTTTACCTACCTTTCTCTAATTCCTAAATAGCTTTACTGAACTTATTTTATAATGAAAATGAAAAACATCTTTTTTTTTAAAGATTTTATTTATTTATTTGACAGAGAGAGACACAGCGAGAGAGGGAACACAAGCAGGGGGAGTGGGAGAGGGAGAAGCAGGCCTCCCGCAGAGCAGGGATCCAGCTTGATCCCAGGACCCTGGGATCATGACCTGAGCCGAAGGCAGATGCTTAACAACTGAGCCACCCAGGTGCCCCGAAAAACATCTTTTAAATTTGTTTGCAGGGCGCCTGGCTGGCTCCATTGGTTAAGTGTCTGACTCTTGATTTTGGCTCAGGTCATGAGATGGAGCCCTACAGCAGGTTCCATGCCTAGTGTGGAGCCTGCTTAAAATTCTCCCTCTCCCTCTGCCCCTCCCCCCACTCATGCACTCGCTAAAAAAAATAAAAAAATAAAAAAATAAATTTGTTTAAAAGCCTGTTTCCAGGCAGACTGCTGCATCCTTCAAACCCTTCTGCAAAGACCAAGAGGCACCCCCAAAGGCACTCTGTCCTCCCCCCTCCAGACCTGTCCTCACCTGCCCTAGACCCTGCCCCCCGCCCCCACAGCCTTACCGCATGACGTTGTGACCTCACTGACCCTGCCCAACCCAGATCAGCACCCTGGGGAGACTCAGACCCAGCAAGCACCAGGCGGTTGGCCTGGGGCCAGGTCACCACACATGCTGGGCGATGTCGTAGGAGGTACCCCGGCTTTGACCTTGGGTCAGGGATCTCTCCAGAATTATGTTTCTGGTTGGGCCAAGGCTGTTTCCTGCTGCAGTGCTCTTGAGAGTTCTATTCACGATGGACCCGGAGGCAGCTGTCGTGTTACTCGGAAAAACCCAGATATCAGAGACTGGGGTTCGAATCCCAGCTCCCCCGCTTATCGGTGGGACCCTGCACAAGCAAGCCTCGGCCCTCTCAGAGCCTCAGTTTTCCCATCTGTAAAATGGCCATTAGAATGCCTGCCTCTAGGACTTCCGTGGGCTGTAAACGGAAGGAAGCCTGTGAAGTGCTTAGCACAGCCGCTATCGGTGGCCAGAAATAAATATGAGGTTCTTCCCTTCCTCTTCCCTTCTCAGGGACTCTTTTAGAAAGGGGGATGGGGGAGATGACTGAAGGGTGGGGAGCACTGCAGAGAAAGAGGAGACTCCAAAAGGTCCAGGGATCGAGGGCCAGCTCTGACGCTTTCTAGTTGCGGGACCTGGGTTTCCTCATCTGTAACATGGGGGGTGATGCTAGTAGCCACCTCTTGGGCTTGTGGCAAGGAGTACACGAGCTAATACACAGAAACCGCGTGGCACGTAGTAGGTGCTCAATATGATCTGCCAGTGGTAGTATTATTGTTGATGATGCCGCTTATCCTGGAAACGTGGGCCCTCATACGGGAGGGTCCTCTTGGGTGGCCTCCAGGCAGTTCGAGCATCTTCTCCCAGTTTCAGATGGGTCCCCCGAGGCCCCAGGAGGTAAAGGGTCTTGGCACCCAGCTCTGGCTCCCCCGCCCCCACCAGCCCCACGTACCCACAGCGTAGATCTCGATGCTGATGGTGAAGATGGAGTGGGAGCGGGAGGAGTCCTTGTTCATCAGTGTGTAGCCTACTGAGCGGTTCTTCCAGCCCGTCTCCATGATGTGCTCACACTGGGTCACATTGTGCACCGTGTGCATGGAGAGCCCCTTCACATACACCCCCTTCTCCGGGTGCTCCTTCAGCTGTGGGCAGGAGGGATGGGTCAGAGCCGGGTGGGGGCAGGGATCCCCAAGGAACCCAGTGAAGGGCCCAGTTCAGGCCCCCTCTGCCCTCCTGCAGTGCAGGGTGGCACCTCAAGGTCCCTGCAACAGGCAGGGGCTTTGTTCCAGGTGGAACCGGCCTCAAACCCACCCCACCTCTTCCTTGTTGTGGGACCTTGAGCCAGTAACTTAACCTCTCTGGGCCTCAGTTTCCACATCTGTAAAATGGGTATGACATACGCATCTCTTAGGGATGTGGTGGGGATTCCGTCAAAGGCCCTGTGCCATCCAAGGCTTGGCACAGGGCCTGGCACCGGTAAGTGCTCCATAACGCCAGGCGCTGTCCGCACTGTTGGTGGTGGTGCGATTATTATGAAGGGCCTTTCTAGACTGGGAGCTTCAGCTTCCAGGGGCTGACCCTGTAGCCACCCGAGGGTTCTGAAAGCTGCTCTTTTGCCCGGTCGGCATGGCCCCTGATCGCCTCTCTGCTCTGGCTCCAGAGAGACAGGAACGTTCCCAGGCCCTTGGATCGTGGCCGGCAAAGGGCCATTTGCTGCCCAGAACTCCCACTGGCCCGCAGCTCAAACCGGCCTCCAGCCATCAGCGTGATGGCAGCGAGTAAATTAATTTATCTGACTGCTCCCTGCTTGTTCTCCAGGCAGCCAAGTTGTTTTGTTGCTGACACAGAGCTGTGAAATGCAATATTTTTCAAGTGTGAGAAAATAAAACCACTCTTGCGAGAGCAGAATGAATTGGGACAAGTCCCCTCCCTGCTGGTCCGAGCCACAGAAGGCTCTGGTGCTGCAGGCAGCTTCGGGGTCCCATGTGGGGCTGGGCCGCTGCTGCGTGGGGTGGGGGGTGGGCACACAGGCTCGCCCTATCTGCTCGAGTGCAGAGAAACCCCCAGGCCCAGACTGAAGGACTGGGCTTCCCAGAATGGAAAAGCAAATGAGGCACAGACTGGGAAGGCATTTGCTGAAGGTCACAGAGCTATTACTATCAGGGAAGCTGTGGGGTCCCAGGCGATGGAAGACTCCAGAAGCAGAGAATGGAGAGGCTGGAGCATCCCGCAGAAACTGAACTTTGAAATGACAAAGGGCTGACCTTGACCTAGGACGTGGGGGTGAGGATGGAGCACCAAGGCCAGAAGCAGGAGACCTTGTAAAGGGTGGTTGAAGCCAGCCTGAAATGCTCTGGTAGTGCCCTCTGGCTCCCATCGCACAGGTCCCAGGCCCCTGGGGCCTGGGCTGCCTCCTGCTGTGACCTCGGCCTGGGCCCTGGGGAGTGAGCGGTTGATCCGGCCTCTTGGGGAGCAGTAGGCTCCTAATCTCCTAGTCGGGCAGCCCCCCAAGGTTCGAGAACTGGCTCTGCCCCTTGCTGGTTGGAGAAGTCAATTTGCCTCTCTTCACCCCGGTTCCCTCTGTCAGACGACGATAAATTCTATTTCTGCAAAACCACTATGAGGGCTGAGAAGAGGGTGGAGCTAAAACCCAGTCCGGTGGGTACTCGGAGGGGTGCCACCAGCACAGGGGTGGGGTGTGAGCCCTCAAGTAGGGATGCCACTGCCCTATTTTTAGGCCCTGGAAGGCTTGCTCCCCAACCTCCTGATCCCCAAAATCTTGGCCCTCCTCGGCCTCAGCCCTGCTCTCCCAGGGAGGCTCTGAGTGCCCAAGTAACTATTCCTCCCTGGGACCCAGCCCAGAGCCTGGGCACCATGGCAACGGCTGGGGTGCTGGGATGCGGCCAGCGAGGGGCAGACGCCCCCAGGCAGGAGGGGCTCCTGACACTGCCCCCCAGTACACTGAGAGGTGCTGAGGGCCTCACCTCCACCACCCAGTGTGGGGTGCCTCCATGAGGGTGGTTGGTGGTGGTGGTTGAGGGAGGGAGTGAAACTCTGCCTCCCCAAATCCCTCGTCCGGGCTGATCTACTCACCACTAATCACCAAAACCTTCAGGCCCTGTGTTAAGCACGGGTTCAGAGCCCGTGTGGTGGGGCCTGGGCACCTGGATTCAAATCCAGCCTCACCCTTTCCTGACTGTGTGCCCCGCGGCTGGTCTTACCCAGGCGTATTGAGCCTCAGTTTTCCTCCTCTGTAATAAAGGATCAGAGCAGCACCTCCTCCTAAGGCTGTTCTGAGGTTCCCAGGAACAACCATCTGCACCTTCGCCAGGGGACAGCGGGTCACCCCCCCCCGCCCCACCCCACCCCCCGTGCACCTGTCACTGGCAGCCCCCGCCCCCGCCCCCAGGGCAGCCTGACTCACCAAGCCTGAGGCTTGGGGCCCACGGGGCACAGTTGCCAGCGCTCAGGGCCTGGGTAATGGAGGCCATTGTAGAGTCCTGGGTGTGGAAGGAGGGGAGGAGGGCCCCCTGCTGCCCCAGTGCAGGTTGGCGGGAGGGGGGCCCAGATCCCCCAGGCTGGCCCTTCGGGACTAACACGTGGGAGCAACGTCCTGTGCCTTCCTACCCACCCCCATTTCCCTGTCTGGGGGCTGAGCTATGACTCAGCTGCTCCAGCTCCAGGATAGAGAAGACAGTAGAAAGACTCCAGGTGGGCGGCTGGAGGTTCCTGCATAGAAAGAGCAAAGCGCTGCTGTGTTTGTCAGGAGCTGAGGAGGAGGTACCAGGCCGGGATGGGGCCTGGGAGGAAGGGAGGTCACACACCCATGGGGAACCGCTGTAGCACGTGGCCTGGTGCCTGGGACCCGCAGGTCATCCCAGTCTTTGCTGCATGAATGGGTCACCTGATGGATGCACCTCCCTTGGCCGGAACCCCACTACTGGCCTCTGAGTGCCCTAGGCAGTCTCTATATTGCTGACCCCAAAAAATTCTGGTAGGAAAGCACCTGACCACTCAGATCCCACAAGTTCTGGTACCAATACCGTTACCAGTAATTAGCTGTGTGGCCTTGGCCACCTCCCTTCCCTTCCTTGGGACTCAGTTTCCTCATCTGTACTAGGAAAGGGCCGACTAGAAGCTCTCAAGCATTTTTCCAGCTCAAATTCTTAGGGATTTTTCCACAGTATGGCCAGAACAAACACATTTTTAAAGACAGCTGCTCCCTGGGGTCTGATCTGCTCACTTGGATCAAAGAGTGGTCGCAGGTCAGAGAGGAACTCACAGACACCACAGGTGAACCCAGGGCCAGTGCGGGGGGGGGGGGGTGGTCAGGCGACAAGTGGAGGCTCAGGCTGAGTAGGGAAATAGCCCTGCCCCCTCCACATGGGCAGGGATTGGGGGGAACCAGGTGATTCCAACATCCTGTCCAATCTAGAGGTCACCAGGAGCCAGGAGGGCCGGGAAGCATTGGCAGCAGCCCCTTCACCTGGTTCTGCCCCCTTTCCCCTTGGCTGTCAAGGCACGTGCCCTGGGGAGACTCAAGCAGTTTGTCACAGAAAATGTCCAACCCTGGGGATGCCCGGGTGGCTCAGTTCATTGATGGTTGAGCGTCCAACTCTTGATTTTGGCTCAGGTCATGATCTCAGGATCTCAGGGTCATGAGATCGAGCCCCATGCTGGGCTCCGAGCTCAGCGCGGAGTCTGCTTGGGATTCTTTCCCTCTTCTTCCCCTCCGTCTCTGCCCCTCCCTGCACTAGCACACTCTCTATTTCATTCATTCATCCATTCGTTCATTTAAAAAAGCTTTTTTAAAAAAGAAAGAAAATGTCCAACGCTGTCTCTGTGGCTTCCTAGCCTCAGGCAAGTCACATTCTCTCAGACAATTTCACCCATAAAATGGGAATCTCCATGGCAACCTCCTGGGGGTGATGCTCCAACTCGGGCATTCTGACTCTGAAGGAGGTGGGCCTCTTGGTTGCTTGGTCAGATAAGAAGCATGGGAGTCAGGGGCAGCCACCCGCATTCTGGCCACAGGATTGCCTCAGCCTCCCCCCTCCCCTACCCTGTGCTGGCCCCTCCCCCTTGGCCCTGACCCGGCCCACCCAGCATTTAAAGAGTCCCAGAGAGGACACATAATCCAGGCCTCACACTCAGGCCTAGACTTGGGTCCAACCTTGCCACCAACTGGCTGTCTGGTCCTGGCAGGTCACTTGACCTCGCTGGGCTCCCCAAAGGGTCAGCCAAGTTCTGCCTGTCTTGTGTGACCCCCTCACAGCAGCACGCTGAATGCCTTCTGTGCGTCGGGCTCTGCAAGCAGCTCATTCTCACCGCCCTCTTCAGTCCTCACTTTATAAGGGTCAGGTCACCGGTCCTTGGGTGCCCCGCACCAGACCCCTTGCGGTCCTTGGGTGCCCCGCACCAGACCCCTTGCAAAGGGGAACAGAGTCCCAGAATCTGAGGCCACGAACAGCCATGAAATGGGATGGTTGAGATTCAGGACCTTGAAGTCAGACAGACCTGGGTTCAAGTCCAGTTTTGGCCACACACATAGGCAAGTGAATTAACCTAAGCGTCCCTTCCCACACTGGGAAACTGGGGACAGCGGCTACCCAACAGGATCACTGCGACTAGTAATAAGATCATGTGCCTAAAGCAGTCAGTAAATAGTGCTCAATAAATGATAATCATTATCACCGTCTTTCTAGCTTTTGGGGCCCTTAGGGGTTTTCAAAGTAATTTTTTTAGAAGTGAAACCCATTTTTCAAATGAAATCTATTACAAGACTCCATCTACTTCACCAGATATAGGTGGCATGACCCCAGGTAAGGTCCAGTCCCCCACTGTGTGGTCGGGGGTAGGCCGGTGAGCCCCTCCCCTGCAACAAGCACTCTGAGACGCCTCCAGAATTCAAGTTCAAAAGTCCCCACTCTAGTCTGAACCGGTGCACGTGCCCCCAGGATACCTTCCCCGTGCTTCTGAGAGAGCTCGGCCTGATGCCAACCTCCACCCTTCCTCTGCCCCTCCCTGCCCCGGCCACATCTGTACCCACCTCCAGCTTCTGCTTGGTGTCAGCCCCCAGAAGGTCACGGACATCTTCATTGTAGATCTCCAGGTAGGAGGCCCGGACCAGGAACTTGGTATTCTCTGCACACTGCAGGGTGTGGACAGGGACAGCAAAGAAGCCTGCCAACGCTGGCCCTGTCGCCTTCCGCCTCTGCAGCCAGGACATCACGGAAGGACATCGCGGCAGGAGAGGCGATGACATCAAGGGGAGGGGAGTCCCCAACCCTCCTGGCCCTGTCCACCTGCCTGGTCAGCCGCCCACCCCTCCTCTCCAGCTCGGTGGGCCCCCTGGGCTCCTCTGATTGCATAATTCTCATATTGCTACTGTCACATGCTCTCTCCACAGCCTCAGGGGAAACGAAATGGGAGAGGCCTCCCCATTACTCAGGTAGAGAAACTGAGGCCACAGGTAAGGACCAAGCACTGGCTATGGTCTGATCTCTCCTTGTTGCAAATGTTCCTGGTGGGGGGGCACCAACATGAGTCCTGGGAGCAGGTACAGTAGGCTCTGCGGCTGACCGAGGTCACAGTCCCCACCCTGCCATTTCCCCGATGCAGGAATCTCTGCTCATGGCCAAGAGTGACCACCGGAGCAATTCTCACCCGTAGTCTGGCACTGGGACAACCGGTCTTGCCCAGCACAGAAGGGCGATAAGTCTGGGCTTCCCTATCTCGAAAATGGGAACAATGGTGATCTCCTGGGGCCAGGGTGGGGGTTCCGTGAGATAATGATGCAAAGGGGTTTGCACTAGGCTTGGTCTGTAGCAACTGCTTAATAAAAAAGGGAGGCTCTGATTGTTACAACCCCTTCTCAGGCCGGTGCTCTGGATCATCGGGTCCACGTGGGACAGCAAGTGCAATGTTCAAGTCCAAAAATGGCAGGAGAAAAACATGGAACTGGGAGGCAGAATTTTTCTCAATGTGAAGTTCTCCCATCCCCTTTTGGAAACCAGAGCCTGCCTCTGCTCATCCGTGTCGGGTCACAGCAGGCTCCGACAGGCTCAGAGGCCTTGCCGTAAGGCACCGGTGCTCCGGGACCCAGCGCCCGACCGTCCAGGGGGGCCCCCAGGCCCTGAGCGCCGGCGCCGCCCCTTCCCACCGCGAGGCCCCTACCTGGACACTCTCGAAAACGTGCTCGAAGGCCCTGGGGATGATGCCTCTCTGGGAAGATGGGTCCGGCAAGCCCTGCATGGTGAAGGACTTCCCGCTGCCCGTCTGGCCGTAAGCGAAGATGGTGCCATTGTAGCCCTCAGTGACACCCTGCATGGGGGGACCACAACCCCGGTTCTCAGGCTGGCCAGCCCGGCGATACTCAGGGCCCCTCCCCAGCTCACCCACTGTGATGGCACCCGGCCGGCAGGCGGTGCAGAGATGAGTAAGTCCCAGCTCTGTCCCCAAGGAGCTCCCTCCTGGTGGGGAGACTGACACACAAGTGATCCTCATACGAGGCAAGTGCAGGTGTCCAGGGAGCGGGCAAGGAGAGGGGGTGCAAGGGGAGCATCACAGAGCCTCCTGGGTAGGGCGGGCAGAGTGGGGGCGCTAAAAGGTGGCTCAGGGTTCCGACAGGGGTCAAGAAGAGGACGGCCTCCCAGGCTGATGGGGCACAGAGGGGTCAGAGGCTGAGGGCAGGCAGGGCAGGGAGGAGGGGAGAGAAGAAAGGAAGGAAACCAGGGGCAGCCCTAAAGTCAGTCTTCATTCACGGACACATTGATTCTTTTTTTTTTTTTATTATTAAAGATTTTTGAGAGAGCGAGAATGAGAGAGAGAGAGAGCACATGAAAGGGGGGAGGGTCGGAGGGAGAAGCACACTCCCCGCCGAGCGGGGAGCCCGATGCGGGACTCGATCCCAGGACTCCAGGATCATGACCCGAACCGAAGGCAGTTGCTTAACCGACTGAGCCACCCAGGCGCCCCACACTGATTCTTTCCATAGGCGTGGGCACCACGCTCCAGGCGGGACACAGGGATGAACAAGGCGCGACCCCACTCCCTGCCCTTGCAGAGCTCATGAGCTCATTGATTCTAGAACTCAGCATGGGGGAGGGGGAAGCCTGTGTCAGCACAGGAGAGCTGCTCCCAGGCCCCGAGGGCCCACCTGGCATCTACGCCCAGCTACACTGCAAAGATCCATCCTGTGGACCACCGTGGGGCTCGGGATCCCCAGGGACCGCTGCTGAAGGAGGCTCGAAGTCACAATTCACAGCTTCTCTGAGGACTAGGCCTCATTTTTATGAGAACTGGACGAACACCTCTCCTTTGTCCAAGGAAGTCCTGACCACTGTGTGGGTTCCTGCACCTTATCAGAGGGTGGGGGGCTGCACACAGGGACAGCCCCCTGCGGGTGTTGTGGGGAGGCAAGGGCAGCCCGATCCCCTGCTGGGCTCCTCAGAGCCGGGGACACCTGCAGCCCTGGTGATCAACATGATGCAGGGCCCAGAGTATCAGTGTCACCCAAACCCGGAGAAGGTATTCTACACAAAACTAGAGACTGCTTCACTGTCGGGTAGGGTAACCACCAGCCATACTAGACATGGGCCCGGTGAGACTGAGAAACTGAATTTATTTGATCTGATTTTAGTGCATTTACACTTAAGTGAAGCAGTATAAAATGTTCTTTCATTAAACAACACTTTATTTTTTGTTTCATTTCATTTCAACTGTTGATACTTTAGCATCTGCATGGAGACATGCTACAATGTAAAACACATAGCTGATTTCAAAGACTTTGCATGAAGAATGGAAAATATCTCACTGTTACTATACAATGACATTTATTAGTATGTTTTCTTGAAATACTATTTTGGATATACTGGGTTAAATAGAATCTATTATTAAAGCTAATTTCCCTTTATTTCCTTTCCCTTTCTAAAATGCTCAGTAGGTTGAGCGTCTGACTCTTGGTTTAGGCTCAGGTCAGGATCTCAGGGTTGTGAGATCGAGCCCCGTGTGGGGGCTCCATGCTGGGCGTGGAGGCTGCTTAAGATTCTCTCTCTCCCTCTCCCACTGCCCTTCACCCCTGCTTACGCTCTCTCTAAAAAATAAAAAATTTTTTAAAATTAAGTTAAAAATTAAAGTCACACCTATCACAAATCATGTTATATAAGACAACAAATATCTTAATAAAATAAAATGTGGTTACTAGCACATTTAAATTAAGTATGTGGCTCACATTACATTTGTATTGGAAATCATTGCTCCAGAGCTGTGCTGTTCAGTGTGGCGGCCACTAGCCACATGTAGTTATTCAAATTTAACTTGATTTTATTTTATTTGTTTTTAAAGATTTATTTATTTGACAGAGACACAGTGAGAGAGGGAACACAAGCAGGGGGAGTGGGAGAGGGAGAAGGAGGCTTCCCGTGGAGCAGGGAGCCGGACGTGGGGCTCAATCCCAGGACCCCAGGATCATGACCTGAGCTGAAGGCAGACGCCCAACCAAGCCACCCAGGCGCCCCATTTTAACTTGATTTTAAACAAAATTAAAATTCAGTCCTTCAGTAGCACTAGCCTCAGTTCAAGTGCTCACCTGCCACCGATGGCCAGTGGCAGCCTAGATACAGAACATTTCCACCACTGCAGAAAGTTCTACAGAACAGCATTGTTCTGGAGTGAAGCAGAAAACAATTTTATGTGCATTTTTAAGGCAAAACATAAGATTTCAAAAAGGTCTCACCCATCAAGGGATGCCTCCAGATGTTCAAGGGACGAGCTTGCCCGTGGAATGGGTCCTAAATGTGGGCCACTCTGTACCTCCACCCCAGGTTCTGCACGTCTCCCTGCTCTAGTACTAACCAGCAGACTTTCAGGAAATGAACTGCTAACGGACTCTTTAACTTGCTGTCATCCTCAGCTGTAATTCCCATGAAACTGCATTACAGATTGGATGTGCTAAGTATTTCTCCTACTTTACATTAAACACATAACTACTGCAACTGAAATAAAAAGCATCTGTCCCGGGGTGTCTGGGTGGCTCCGTTGGTCAAGTGTCCAATTCCTGATTTCAGCTCAGGTCCTCATCTCTGGGTCTTAGGATTGAGCCCCACATCGGGTTCTGTGCTCAGTAGGGAGTCTGCTTCTCTCCCTCTGCCCCTCCCCCTGCTTGCGCTCTCTCTCTCTCTCTCTCTGAAATTAATAAACCTTAAAAAAATTTTTTTAAGAGCATCTGTCTTAAATTGCCTCATGTCCCCCTTCTGCCCCTTCCCAAGCAAACCGCTGAATGTCCCACCCAGGGACCGAAACCTATGGCTTCTACTGCATTGACGTCTGGGTATGGTAGAAGCCATGGTACCTGGCCCGTGCGTGGGCTGGGGGCGGCTCATCAGGGGCAAATCTAAGGCCATGGGTGTGAAGCCGGGAGAAGGGGCAGATGGCAAAGTTGCCGGCTGGGAAAGAGCCCGTGGACCAGGCGGCGGGCCAGGTGTGGAGGTGAGGAGCTCCTGTGAGAATGTGCTGAGTGGGCAGAAGGGTGGGTCTCGGGTGGGCAGCACTCAGGAAAGCCAGAGAGATCAGCCAGGGTCGGGGAAGATCAGGAATAGGGACTGGATTTAAGGGCTGGAGAAGCAGGAAAGAAAAGGGCAAGAAGGGGCGGTCAGAAGTGCTGCGGGCTTTGTGCAATAGGGACCCAAAGGCAAGGGCCTGGATGGGAGGCCCTGTGGAGGTGGCAGAAGCCCTGGGAGAGCCTGGAAGCGGGCTCAGAGCCCCGCAGGGCAGACACACGGCCCTCCGGCTCTAACGGTGCGGCTGCTCCTGGCTCAGAGCCACCCTGGCTGTGCTTTGCGTGCTACTCATTTAATGGGAGGCAGCAGGATGGAGCAGGGGAGCAGGCACTGTGCTGGGTATCAAAACCACCCCACCTCATTCTGTGATACTCGTGACCTCAGTTTCCCCACCAGGGGAAGGACTCCAGCTCTATACACGACCACAGAGTAAAATGCAGGCCTCCACCTGGAAGGCCCGTTCCTCCACCTTCTTACCTGGCCTACCCCTCTCATTCTTGAGGTCTCAACTTAAACCTCACCACTTTCAGGAAGCCCTCCCAGCCTTCCCCTCCCTTCCCATGCCCTCCAAGCCCAGGTTCTCTGGCTGCCAACGTGCCCCAGGCTTTTCCTCCTCTTCATCACCTTAGATTGTAGCTATTAGCTTAGCTGCTCCTCCCCCTGACCATGAGCTCCCGGAGGGCAGAGCCTATGATTCCTTCAGGGCTGTGGTCCCCAAGCCGAGGACGGGCTTGGTGTGGAGCTGCTACTTGCTAGCTGAATGGATGAATGGATGAAAATGAGCTGCTGTCATGTTGAGTGCGAGGCTCTGGGGGATGTCCAGAGGGAGGCAGGTGTCTGGCAGAGAATCCCAAGTAGTGGGGGACCTCAGGGCAGGAGGGAGAGCCAGAGGGGAGATGTGACAGAGCCTCTGTGTCCTTAATGTCTCCCACCCTGGGCTGGGGTTTCCTGAGGACCCTGATGAGGGAAACATGCTCAGGGGATTGCTTCCAGGATGAGGCAGGGACCCATGAGCAAGGCCAAGGAGGACTCAATCTTGGAATCTTTAAATCTCTAAGGGGCCAATCCTGGACAAAGGAGCAGAGGAGGTCTGTAGGGCCTCAGGGACAGAGCCAGGGCAGGTAGCTGAAAGCTTCAGGGACGCTGACTCTGGCTCACCATGCAGAACGGTCTTCTAGGAGCCAAGAAGCAAAGGGGAAAGGGGCTGCTTTGGGAAGAGTGAACTCCTGCCACTGGGTGGACATTCGAGGACCCAATGCGGCGGCGGCGGGGCGGGGGGGAACCAGACACAACCCTTCAGGTCCCTTCCAGCCTGGGAGTGCCGGACAGCAGAAGGACGGCCTGGCCATCCCCAGCGTCTGGGACCACAACCTGGGGGAGAGCTGTCCTCGTCTCCCGGGCATCACTTCCATCGGGCCCTGACCGCTGGGGAGTTCTGGGCTTCAGAACACTTCAACGCTCTCAAGGGCTTTGACTGAGCCTTGGTAGGAGAGATGGGGCAGCCACAGGAGGTGCTCTGAAGGGTGTTAATTGGCCTGCCAGCGAAAACAACAAAGGTTCTAAAGTGCATTTTCGAAACACTGGGTTCAGGAAGTCAAATCAGTTCCTTTGCTGCAGGACTCCCCAGAGCCTCAGGTATCTCAATGTGCCCTGTGAAGCTTCATGGGAGGGAGGGTGTATGCAGCATTTCCCAAACTTTTCCTTTTTTCCTGGGATAACCTGGGACATCTCACTTAACTAGTGACTCATTGAACAGCTGGGGAGATGCTGGTAGAAAGGAAGAGCCCTTGGCCAGAAGACAGGAGGTGTAGCTCCCCGCCACTCCTCTGCTAGAAACCTACCATGGGAGTTTGGGCAAGTTTCCCTCTTCTGGGCCTCAGTCTCCCCAACTGTGAAATGTACAAGTGACCTGGTGTGAGTGCTCCAGAAAGCAAAAGCCCTATAAAGGGTGACAAACTGGTGTTGCCTCTTTGTTCCCGAACCGCTGAGACGAAGATGATGATGTGCTAGACCAAAGCTAAACGGTTTCCGTTCCTCCCAGACAAAGGCAGAAGGAGGGAAGCAGAGATCTTTGTATGAGGAAGGAGGAGAGAGGATTCTGAACGCTGAGGGGAGAAAGCAGAGGCCACAGCCTGGGAAGAGGAGGCGGTGGCGGCTGGGGCAAGTGGCTAGAGCGTTTAGAGAAGTCCTCAAGTTCTCAGATGATGGTGGAGGGCAAGTAGTCTTGGAGGCTGGAGTCCTTGTGGGCAGGGGGCTGGAAGGGGTGGGGCGAGGGCCAGCTTTGGCCTTGCGGACAGTGCACACCGGAACGTGGACGTTGGAGGTGGGTTCCAGCTGTCTCCTGCCTAGACAAAAGACTTCAGCCCAACCTGTTGGTGTCCACCTACCACCTCCAGAAGGCCGTTCCCGCCCAGCTCGGGGACAATACTGTCCCTTCAGGCCCCCTAGGCGGCGGCCTCCCGGGCGCCCTCACCTCCACCAGCGGGTAGGCGATCTCGTTGTAGATCTGCTCGGTGAAGTGGTCCATGTAGTAGGCGCCGTCGAAGGTGAACTGCTTGGGCGGCTCGTCGGCGGCGCCCGGGTTCTGGATGAAGCACTGGCCGCGCGCGGAGTCCACCGTCACCACAGGCTGGCAGTTCAGCTCCCGCTCCCGCTGGTTCATGGGGCGGCAGCGCACCACCACCTTCACCGACTCCGAGGCCATGGCGCCGCGGCGGGGGTCCCCAGGGGGCGGCCCGACGTGGGCGGCGCGGCCGGGACACGGGACCTCCGGGGTTAGGGGGCGGCGCCAGCGCCGGGGCGGGGGGCGGGGCCTCGCGGCGGGGGCGGGGCCGGGGCCGCGGCAGGGGGCCGGGACTCCTCGGGGGGCGCCCAGAGAGGAGGGGCGCGGCGGGGTGGGGGGTCGCAGGACCGGAGCCGGGGCCGCCGCCTCCTCCCGCGCCCGGGCTCGCCCGTCCCTGAGGCCCGGCCCGGGGAGGAGGCAGTGGGGGGGATCCGCGCTGCAGGCGCCGCCGCAGGACCGGAGCCCCGGAGCCGCCCCAGCCGCCCGCGGGCACGCGCGCCGCCGCGGCGTTCGCGGTTGCCGGGCAACGCCCGTGGCGTCACAGCCGGCGGCTCCCGGCGTGGGCGGGGGGGGTAGGGGGTCCGCGCGTTCTCGGCACCCCGCCGCTGGGAGAGTCGCGCAGGAGCGTCCCCTAGCTGTTGGCTGGCCGGGGCGGCCTGCTTCGCGGGAGCGTCAGCTCTCTCCTCTAATCCCCACTGCCCAGTTCAGAGAGGTTAAGCAATTTGCCCGAGGTTGCCCAGCTAGGACGGGGAGAGATACAGGAGTCAGGGCCTCACCCGGTAGTTAGAGACCTACCGAGGCGACAGGGACCTTGCTGCCTTTTATCCACATCCCTCTACTGACTCAGGGGAGGGCTGCCTCCGACAGAGCAAAGCGTCCTTCTAATGCCGCCCTCATTTTCTCTAAGACGCAGGTTAAAAAACAAAACCAAACTATTTGTGAGAGCCAAAAAGTCTTTTGGCCGGAGAGGTTGCCAGGCCAATATCCACCGGCGCAGCCCAAATCCCTCCAGCCAGAATAGCGGCTGTCATTTTCCTGCAGGAAATACCCACTCAGGGTTTTACCAGAGAGAGATGATTTGAATAAATCTACCTACCCGGTTCCTTCAGGTCATCCTGAGCCCAAGGAGAGGATCCCTCTGGCTCACCATTCAGCACCAGCTGAAGGCATGGTTGGCAAACCAAGAGAGGCAAACTGGACAAAGACCTTGCCTTTCAAAGGAAAAGTCTGTACTAGACAATCCGAAGAAATGCATTTTATTTGTTTCAAGTCCCCACAGTAAGGAGAGCTGGTTACCCAGGTGGTGCCGGTTGGAACAAAGAGAAAACTGATCTATGATTAAGACATTGAAGCATCTGCACACATGGATCAAAAATCTTGCCCTATGCATACCACATGATGAATACTGTGTGATGGAATGTTAAAGTGCTTTGAGAACATTCCTGATACCTTGTCCACATGGAGGATGTGCTCAGCAAAACCCATCTCTCACAGAAGTAGGCTCTGGCCTCAGCCCGGGCCAATCACCAGGTCTTAAACACGCGTCTCGGGTGCTGTAATTCTGGACACAGGATTGGCAAACCCCTCTCCTGGCCAGGGAAATGCGAGACCAGGCCTCCCACGAGGGACCATGCGTCCTGGTGGAAATGGCTGTGAATCAAGTCCCAGTCCCCCCTCCCATTCAGTGTAAACTCAGCGCTGTGGTTCTGGTGAGAACCCCCAAAGGACAGCCGCCTCCCACCCCTGCTATCCCGTGATGAGAGTGACATGGTCCCCAGCCCAGACCACTTCCGGGGCAGGCAGTTGTAAGCTGGGAAGCCCAGGCCTGACCTCCTGAGGAGCCTCCCTTCTTTCTCTTCCATCAGGCCTGCCCTCTGCCTCCCAGGAGTCAGAAATCCGTCATGTTCAAGGCACAGAACAGTCACATCCCACTCCCAGATGCGGGAGAGTGCAGCCCCCGTATTCGTGACTCGCCCTCTGCCTCAGGAATAGAAGTTCCTCCAAAGTGAACTTGTGCCCTAAATAATTCGGGATTCATGTCAGTCTTTCGAGCTTAGTTATTATAAGGGGGTGGGGTACCTGGACCTGTCAGTCACTGCAGGGCGAGTGCCTTAGACCAGAGTCATTTCCCTGTACCCACCCTGCCTGCTGAGGCCAAGGCCCCTCTGGCAGGGCCCACATCAGATCCACCTTTGGATGGTTCTGCTCTGACCCCATCCCCAGTGGGGCAGGCCTGGTGAGGCAGCCCCTGACAACCATGGCCAGCACCACGTTATGGGAAGTGGACCAGAATCAGGTGGCTTTCCAGGTAGCCCCTAAACCCAGACTGGCCTGCAGGATGAGTTGAATAGGACCCTGGTCACCCCTGTATACCTGCGGCTCACTGCTGGCCCCTCCCAGTCAAATGGACAAAGGAAATGAACCCGTGTGTGTGTGTGTGTGTGTGTGTGTTTGTGCGCGCGCGCGCGCGCACACACACCTTGGTGGTCCTTGGGGGCGTGGGGGCAGGAATCACAACCCTGTGGATTTGACTGGAGACAAACCAGCCTTTCTAAGCGGCACAGATTCTTTGCCCTGTGGGATCACGTCCCTTCTATACACAGATGTCCACCTGGGTGCGGGCTTGGTGGGGGGCACGGCTCTTTGTCCATCCTGCCCTTCTGTGCCCTCCTAAGCCTCATTCCTATGAACAGAATTCATAGAATTCAATGGAAGACTCCCTTAACGTCAGATGCTTTGAGACACAGGCTGTGCTGTAAGCCTGGGTGCAGCTCAGCCCAGCCACTGTGCCCATCAGCTCCTCCAAGTTCTCTCTCTTTCTCTTCTGGACAGAGTGGCGCTCGCCCCCAGGTCCTTGCCCACGATGAGAACTCACTCCTGCCTTTCCAGACACCTCGCCCTCATGTGCCTGGCTACCTCTGGGTACTCTCGGGAGACTCCTGGTCAGGGCCCCAAGGCCTGGCCTCCTTAGGAGAGGGCCACATCCCTCATGAACAAACCTTCCTGCCCCCCCTTAGAAAGCTCCCCGCCTAGGAGTAAAGTGAAGCCCACAGACAAGCTTCCAAAGTCACCCAGCAAGTGAATGGAAGCCTGGAGCTCCGCCTGCCCCTCCTCCAATCTCGGCAGGCCCCATGTCTCATGAGAAGCCCCCAGCGGTCCCCAATGTCAGGGCTCCCCCCTACCACAGTCAGTGAAGTGATGGAAGACTGGTCCAAGGGGCAGAGTGACTGGATGGAACTGGTGACTAGCAGGGTGGCAGAAGGGCAGGGCAGCCTGTTGAGGCCCAGGACCCAGGGTGAGGTAGGTCCAGGGGGTTAGCCTCCTAGCCCAGGCCCTGCAGCTCTGCCTCTGACTTGGCATGGCCAAGGGGCCGCAGTGTCCGGGTGGGTCTGCCCTCGGACCCGCAGTCCTGATCTTCATAGCTGGGGTTCAGACGGCCCATGTCCAGGGAGCAGAAGAGGCTGCGCTCGGTCCCAGCGTGGTGCTCCACCAGGGCCTCCAGGCTGGCAAACTCAGCAGGCAGGTGCTAGGGCAGAAAGGGCTGAAGCTCCAGCTTCCCCTCCCCCATGGCTCCGCTCTGGGCATCCACCACCCCCTCACAAGGGATCTTGCCCCACTTCAGAAGGGAGAAAATTCGAGCTCAGAGAGGTCACTGTCCTGCTCACGGCAGAGCCAGACACTGTCTCCTCTCTTTCTCTCTTGCCAGCCTGGACGGGACTGAGCCATTCAGCCTGTAATAAGGGCGCACATCCAGTCCCTGGAAACCTGTGGTCAGGCCAAGACTCCAGACCTGGAAGCCCAGAGGCTGGGTGAGCTTAGGCCTGCGCCTGCCGTCTCTCAGTCAGTTTCCAGCTCTGCTAGAAGATGGGCTAGGGTGTGGGAATGCCACTTTTAAAAGCTAGGATTCCTATAGAAATGGAAGGCATGACCTGGGCCCAAGACTCTGGGGGCACCTGGGTGGCTCCCATGGCTAAGCGGCTGCCTTCGGCTCGGGTCATGATCTCAGGGTCCTGGGATCGAGTCCCCGCCGGCTCCCTGTTCAGTGGGGAGTCTGCTTCTCCCTCTCCCTCTGCTGCTCCTCCCACTTGTGCTCGCTCGCTATCAAATAATTAAATAAAATCTTAAAAAAAAAAAGCCCCCCCTGGAGGCCCGAGGGCAGGGCCAGCAGGTCCAGTGACAAACTAGATGGAGAGTTAGTTAAATAAGGGGTGTGGCCAGAGAGAGCCAGTGGGGTACCGTGATGAGGCGAGTGGGCTCCGGGCCGCCGGCCAGAAAGGGCGGGGCTTGCGGGCCAGGGGCGGGGCCGGGGCGGGGCCGGCTGCCCGCACGCTCACCTCCACGCAGTAGCGGCCCAGGTGGTTCCGGAAGACCTGGTGGGGCACCACACCGCACTGTGTCCGCACCGACAGGCACCACTGGCCACTGGCGCCGGGCTCGGGCCACAGCAGGAAGGCCCCAAGCACGTCTCTCCGCAGCAGGGCGAGGGCGCTGGGCCTGGGAGGGCAGCGGGGAGAGGCTGAGGAAGGTACCCCGGCCTCACGTCGCTCCCCTGGGCGATGGCATAACCAGAAACGGTGCCTGACCCAGAGTAGGCCCTCCGCCAAGGGAAGCTTTTAGACTTCCTTCCTAAGGGGCGTCTAAGGGGTCCTTGATGGCTGACTGCTTCAAGACCCAACCCGGAGAGTTTTGAAGAGCTGGCGGTTAGCAAGCGGCTGCCCTGTGACAGGCGAGGTGCTGAGAGCTTTGCCTGAATGACCCTATTTGATCCTCTCCACAGGCCTGTGATTATCCCCATTTCACATTTGAGAAAAGAGGCCCAGTGGGGGAAGCCCCTGGCCCGGCGCCACCAAGGTCAGGAAGGCTCTGCCCTTGCACAGGAAGGTGCACACGTCAGGACCCTGGGGGAGGCCAGAGTCCATTCCTCTGCCCCCCCCCCCCGAGGGGCTGCGCACCAGCCAGGCCAGGCCCCTCCTACCTGGAGATGCCAGCAAAGGCCCAGATGTTCTCTGTCAGGCTGCCCTCGCTCTCCACCAGGCACGAGGGGCCACTAGGCCCCCAGGGCCACGCCTCCCACGCGGCAGGAACTGCGGAGACCACCCAGGGGTCAGAGGGAGAGAGGCCAGGCTGCCCCACCGCTACAGACCCCATCCCGGCCATGCTTGTCACCTCACCAAGTCTCCCCCCATAGAGATACATCCGCGCACGGGCACAGCCCACTCACACCTGCTCACCAGCTGGAGCACATCCCATCCAATCTCCTAGGCAAGCCCCCGGGCGTGCAGACCTTGGATGCACACTCACGTGGACACGGGCATATCCACACACAGGTCCAGCCCTCTGACTCACAAGGGCCCACCCAGGCCTGCACCCCTGCAACCACGCGCAGGCGAGCCCCTGCAACTCACAGGCCTCCCGAGCGGACAGCTGCAGCTGGGTCTCGTAGGTGCAGCCTCGGTAAGCCCCAGAGCGGATCACCTTGCTGCGAATGGCCTTCTTGCGCACCAGCGTGGGGGAGCAGTAAGGATTCCCCAGGCGGGCATGGCGGGTGCCCCCTCGGCCTTCTGACTCTGGCAGCTCCTTCTAGGGCACCAAGAGGGGCCCACAGGGGCAGGCAGATTCAGGCCCATGTCAGGTCAGGCAAAGCCCCTTCCTGCTGATGTGCCACATTCCCCTCCCACGACCCCCAATCCCTCGCCCAGTTCCCTTGTCCACTGCCCACTCCCTGGCTGGGGTGCAGCGTACCCCACCGGCTGCAGGCCCCTCTGCTGGCAGCCGCCGGAAGGAGACCAGTGCGTGCACATTCTGTGAGAGCTGATCACGGCTGAAGGGTTCCCGTACTAGGCCAGGGGGGCCCCCAGGGCTGGACAGTGGCTTCACGGGCATGTCCCCTGCAGACCCCAGGCAGGGCTCAGGCTGTGCCCGCTGCTCAGGGTGCTGCAAGAGGTAAGCGAGCTGGAAGGATCGGCAGAGCAGCAGGTGCAGGGTCTGGACCTAGGGAGGAGGAAGGGGCTGGCTCATGTGGGACAGGTTTCCTGGGGGACTCCTTAGACACCCACCCACTCACCATTAGGGCATGCCCCCCTTGGCTTGGGATCCTCTTCCCCATTCTTCCTGGAAAAACTCCCTCTCACCCCTCAGAACACCATCACGCAGTCCCCCCTACCAGCTTCCTTTGTTCATTTGACAAATCCAGAGCATCTGCTTTGTTCCAGACAGCATGCTTGGGGTTGGGAATACATAGACTAAATGCACTCCTGCCCCTGGGTTGACTACCCCACCCTATGTCTGTGCCCTTTTAGAGCAGTGGCTATGAGTCCAGACCCTCCAGTCCTGCAACCTGGGATCCAGTTCCAGCTCTGTCACTTAGGGGCTGCTGTGTGACTCTGGGCAGATCATGGCACCTCCGGGCCTCAGTTTCCCCATCCCCACTTCCCTGTGCTCTTTAGTGAAGTGGAGCACAGAGAGCCCCCAGCAAAAGCCGACTGCTCCGGGGCCAGTATGTTCTACCCCAAACACACACTATCCAGCCCCAACATGTTGGAACCGTGAGCTTTGGAAGATCAAGGGCAATGTCTCAGCCACCTGTCCTTCCAGGAGCCTGCACAGAGCTTGAGATACAGGGTAATGGCAAATGTTGCTAGATGGCACCGAGCCCAGCCTCTGCCGGCCACACAGTTGGCTGCCAAGGCTCTGCTGTTCATGGTGGTCGTACTGGCTTTGACTTCGGGGATCTACCCACTCACCCGCTAGCCCCACGGGGCCACGCACTAGAGCAGTTCAAGACCTGGCCCCAGTTTCTGCTCTTAAAGAATTCCATTGTCTGTGATTAGGGACAGACTGATGATAGAGTGTGGTTCATGTCCCGGGACCTCAGAAGGAAGAGTGGTCCAGAGGACTCCAGGTAGGCTTTCATAGACACATGGGCTGGCCTTGAAGGGCAAACTGGAACTTGCCAGAAGGGGAAGGGAATTCCAGGCCAAGAGACAGCATGAGCAAAGGCCTGGCAGTGTGACCACCCAATTTCTAAGCACATGGCCTGATCCCCACTTCCAGGCCCCGGAGAATGCTGAGGCCACTAACCTGCTTTTGTGGAGTCCTCAGTGGGCAGAGCCACAGAAGGAGCCGGTGGGGCAAGGAGTGCCTGTCTGAAGGGGACTCCGGCCAGCTTAGCTGAGCCCTCCAAGGTCTTGGTCCCCAGAGCCCATGCTGACGCATGGCACCCCCCCAAGCCCGGCCCTGTGCCCCAGATACCTCTCCAGGCTGGCTACCCACAAAGAGGTGGCAGAAGAGCTTGCTGGCCGGGCTCTGGGGGTTTCGGGCCATGAAGGCAAACTGGCAGTCAGCTGGGCACCAGGTAGAGTAGAGGATGCGCCTCAGAGCATGAGCCATCAGGAGCACCTGGGTAGGAGTGGGCAGGACGGCCTCCATCAGACCTGCCGCGTGGCCTGCAGCTGCTGGCCCAGGGGGTGCAAGCCCTGTGGGCCCCACACACCTGCTGGCTGGTCTCTGGGGCCTGCCCTCCAGCCTGGGTGCCCAGCTTAGCCTCCCCCCGCCGCCCCATGGCTCCTGGGGGAAGGACTCTTCCCTCCTTCCATGCCTGCCTAAGCCCTCCTTCAAATGGGAACCCACATCCTTCACATGGCCTCCCAGCTCAGTCCCTTGCTCCCCGCTGCTAACCTGCTGGCTGGGATTGCCCCTCCCCCCCACCATGCTATGGAACTGAGCGGCAAAGTGCTCACGGCCTGCAGGGTCACAGGGAAAGGCAGTGGCAGCGGGCCCTGGGGTGCATGCCTGGTCTCTGGAGGCAGATGACCAGGGTTTGAATCTGGCTCTCTGGGTGACTTGGGCAGGTAAGCACAGTCCTCTGAGCCCTTGTGACACTTATTGAGTGGGGACAGTGACCCCTCTGATGAGGTTGTGGGTGGGGGTCAGTGAGACCTCGTGCAAGTGGCCCAGGACCTGACCCAGGGCCCCTGCAATGCACACCTCTGGGACACGATTCGCATCAGTCTTAGGAGACTGGCCCTGGGGTTGTGGGGTGCACAGTCTGGCACAAGGTTAGTGTTCAGCCCACAGCCCCCCAGCCAACCCTGGGCAGGCCTACCCAGAGGCCCGGGGCCTGCAGAAACCCAGGGCGGATGGTCCTGACACTCAGGCCAGGAGGTAGCGCCTGGAGATTTTGGAGGACCGGGGCTGGGGGTGAGAAACCGTTGCCAAGCTGAGGGTCGGGCCCTTGGAGAGAGGACGTCCAAAGGCCCAGAGCAGGCTGGAGAGGCAGGGATGCTCGAGGGGTGGTGCAGGGTCGGGTGCATTCTGAGGGAGGAGGACACCGGGCCTGTCCAGTCCTCACCTGCACCCACACAGGCTCCTACCTCGCCTTCCCCGCTGTAGATCTTGAGGCCCTGAAGGCTGAATTTCAGGATGACGGCCCGGCGTCGGGGACAATCCTATAGGTGGGAGAGAGTTGGTCGGGGGCAGGCATTACCTTCCAGGCCCGGCCCGGCCTTAGGACCGGTCACCACAGGCTGGGCAGCCAACTCCACCCTGGCTGCCAAGGGACTGGGCCCTGGAGAGTGGACTCCCCAGGAGCTGGGGAGGTGTGGATGGGGCCTGGCAGACCACCCCCCAGCCAGGGCCTTGGCTGGCCATGTTATGACCATCCCCTACATCTCCCATCTGTGGCTTCCACCCATGGGGCAGGTCATGACTGCCCAAGGGAAAGCAAGGGAAAGGGTCCCAGGGCATAAGGGACATGGCTTCAGGTGCCTGGGTGTGGCCCTCACTGGGCCCACTTCTCAGAATGGCTTTGGTTCCGCCCCTCCCTGGCCCTCACCCGCTCCATCTCTATGATGGCCGCAGGGGCCATTTCAGCCTGACCTTCCCAGGCTGTGATCCCTGCCGGGGACAGGCATGTGCCACCACCACCACCCCCTCCAGCTCCCTACCTTCAGTGCCCACAGCTGTTGTTGCACGAGCCACACGCTCTCCTGGGTGTCCAGGTCGTCCACCGGGAAGGAGCCCACATACTGCTTGGGGGTGTGGTGACGGCGGGAGGGAGGCAGGGCAGTCGGGACCATGGCTCCTGATCCAGTCCTCCAGATTGCCCCCCCTGCTCTCCCCCCCCACACACACACTCTGCTCTGTCGGGTAAGCTGTGGACAGTGACAGAGCACTGGACTCGGGGTCTAGCGGGCTCTGCTGCCTTCCCAGCAGGTGGCCTTGGTCAAGCCCCTTTGCCCCTCTGAGGCCCCATCTCCTCATCTGTGCACACACACACACATTCTCGAGTCTGGGGCGGGGAGGGAAGATGGGAATAGCTCCTCCCCACCCCCCAGGACCTGCACTCAGTCCCCGCCCACCAGAGCACACCCCATGGCGGTGGCCCCACCCACCTGGGCGAACTTGGTGATGCACCTGGGCCGGTGAGGGGCAGGGCCGCAGTCAGAGGCCCTCCGGCCCCCTGCCCCAGCCCTCTGCATGGCCCCCAGGGTGCCCAGTTTCGAGCTCCGCAGAAGAGGAGGCTGCAAAGGGGAGGGGAGAAAGGATGGCTCCCGGGTGCTCGAGCCGCACTGCTCCCCCTCAGAGGCCAGTGAGCTCCTTCATCCCATAAATCCTTCCTGAGGCCTTGCTGTGTGCCAGGCAATGTCCAGGGCACTGCGGACACAGAGAATACACAGCCCAGAGCAAAACGATAGACTCCCTCCTGCCCTCAGGGAGCCAACAGGCTTGTGTGGATGGACACTGAACAAATCAATCAGTAAGACAGGGAATACGCTAGACGGTGATAAAGGAGAGAGAAGGCGGGGAAATGCAGGCTGGGGGTTGCTGCAAGGAGGAGTGAGCTTTGGGGAAAGAGCTGAAGGGAGGGGTGTGGCAGGCTACCTCTGTGCTCTGGCCTGGGCCTGCCCCGGGGGTGGAAGTAGGGGTGAGAGCCATGTAACCAGCCTGCACAAAGTGCCAGGGGAAGGGGGGCAGCCTGGGAAGGTACCACCTGGGAGGAGGGGTATGACACTGCCAGAACAGTATGCAGAGGCACAGGGAGGAAAGCAGCAGAGCCCCTGGGTAGACCTTACCAGAAGAGCGGCCAGAGCCAGGTTGGGATCAGCCTTAAATGTCACCCCAAGGGAATTTAGGCTGTGTGCCGTGGGCAGTGGGGAGCCATAGCAGGTTCCAGGGCAGGAGCTCTGTGCTCTATGGGAGTGGCCCATGAGCTGGATGCTCTGAGCTGCTGAGGCTAGGGACATGCTTCACAGGCCCTGGCTCATTCGGCCAGCCTGACTGAAGCCCCCAGGTGGCTGGGGAGCCCTGCCCCCCCAACCCAGCCCAGGTTTTGGTATTTTGTGGGGCCCCTTTCCCAGATCCACTAGTAGAAGAGAGAAGGAAACCTCTCTTACTAGACTGTCCTCAAGGACAAGGATAGTGCTCACTCCCCATTAGAGCTCAGGACCACAGCTGGTGCACAGCGAATGCGGAAGTAAGGCATCTTGAGAAAGAATGGCTGATTACCTCTGCCTGGGTCCCCCATGACTCAGCTCCCTCAGTCCCTCCTGGGGCCAACTTAGACCCCACCTCCATCTGGCATCCTGCCTGGCTACTCACCAGACTACTAACAATCACTGCACTTTGGATCAGAGAGACCTGGGTCCAAATGCTGTGTGACTTTGGGCAAACGGCCCCACCTCTCTGAGCCTCCATGTCCTCATCCCCAAATGTGGGATCATGTGAGGGCTCCAAAACAGAATGGAGGAGCAGGAGGGACGCTTCACAGGCACACACAGAGGATGGGGGACCCCAAAAGCCTGCTGTTCAGGAGGGAGCTGGGGAGGACAGCGAGGTCAGACCACTTTCAGGGCCCTCCTTACACTGAAAGACAGGAAGACCTCCCAGTCAAGGAGAGCAAGGCAGAAGGAGAGCCTGCCTGGGAGCCAGGATTCCTCCAGGAGAAAGCAGATATCAGGGCGCTGGGCAGGAAATGGGTGTGTCCTGGGGGTGCTCAGGAACTGACACTCCCAGCCCCAAGAGCCCAGGAACGGCCCCTACCTCTGCCCGCCCAGACCTTCAGCCCCAGGTTCAGCCAGGGTGGGGCGGCAGCCACCCACTACATTCTGAGAGCAACCCCCTACGTTCAGTGAGTGGCCAGAGCCAGAAGAGCCAGAAATAGGGGCTGCATGGTCCCCTGGACGCCCACCTGCTTCCCCTCTCCTGTACCCTCTCCCCTCCTGCTTTTCTGGCCTCGCACCCTCCACTTTTTGATCGTGATCATTTTTCACATCATGTCCACTGCCTATTAAAAACCATGGTTTTTTGGGGTCCATTTTATGTTCAAATACAACAAAGTTAGATGTGTAACTGGCACAAAAGCTACGTGGCCGCTGTTCCAGGCATGGAAGCGGGGCTTCCAGGGAACTCACCTCTTGACTTCATTATCACATTATGGGCTGGGATGCCCTGGACGGCAGAGAAAAAAAGACCAAACCATAAATGGGGCAAAAGGGAGAGAGGGAAAGAGGAGAGGCTGAAAGGCAGCCAGCAGATGTGGGAACAGAGAAGTGAAGACAAAATAATAGATAAAGGAGGGGTGGGAGGAGGGGGAGATGAGGAGCACATTTCCCATCCTGCCTGTGCTGACACAGCCCCTCAGACCCTCCGGGTGTGACGGCAAAGAGCCGCGCGGGTCCTCAGGCACACTCACGCTCTCTCTCACACATGCCGAGACAGCTGTGTCTCGGGCTGCGAACCGCCTCCTCCCTCCAGATCCAGAGCGGCAGCTTTCTTGGGGACACTCCACTGTCCGGAGAGTGGGGGTGGGGAGCACCCCCCCCCATCACCTGATCCTTCCCCAATCCCCCAAGAAACTGGAAGTTTCTCTCTTCCTCTCCCTCCCTCCCAGGGCATGTCAGCCCCAGGCCGGGATCTGAGGGCTGCCCAAGGGATGAGTGAAGGTACCAGGCTCACCCTAACCCCAGAAACAGACCTGGGAACTCACTCTGGGCACAAACACCCATTTATCTCTTTGGAGCACACTTGTTTTTCCAAGGTTTTACACGGGAACCTGGCTGGGCCAGCACCTTTCTAGGGGGACACCTTTGGAATGAGGCTGGGGCTCTTCTTTTGCTCCTCTGAGAATTTCCAGGTGGTCCTGCTTAGAGACAGGGTACTGGATGGGTTGACTTGCCTTGAGAGTCAAGGGTAGAAGCCCTCTACTGCACTGCACCATAGCTGAATTGAGTCATGCGGGAGGGTGGGGGGGGCACCTTTATAGCATCCTGGGAGACCACTCAGCCTGGACTCTGGGCTTAGCAAAGTGTAGCTCAGAGGGGTGAAGCCACTTGCCCAAAGTCACACAGCATAAGGGAGAGTTGGGAAGCAAACCTGGGTCTCTGGGGGCTCTTCCCCTAGGCCATGGCAGTGTCCTCCTGCCCAGACTCCTTTCCCAAGTAAGCAGGGTGTCCACCATGGGAGCCTGGCGAGTGCCAGTCTATCCAGCTGCCGGGAACACCTCAGGTGCTGGGGGCTGATCTTACCAGTGAAACAGCTGCTTTCTCAGTCTGATGGCCTCCCTGCCCAGATGGTCTGGGGCTGCCAGAGCCACTCTGGTCACTTGCCCCACCTCCACTACTCCACTACCTTTGGCTCAGCCACACAGAAGAGCCTGCTTCCCTGTCGGGACACACTCCTTCTGCCCTAGGCCACCAGGTGGGAGGGCACTGGACCAAGCAGCCAGAGGTCAAGATCAACATCATGGATTGTGAGGCCCACAAGACCTCTCGGCCTCTACTTCCTCACCTGTAAAGCGGGGATAGTAATAGCAGCTGCCTCCTGGGGCTGCTCATTTATCCGCTCCTCTGACAATATTCCACGCGCCAACCATGTGCGCGGTGAACAAAACCAAGTCCCAGCCCTCGGGGAGCGCCCAAGCAGGGCTGGGGGGACGGTACAGGAAATCGACATTTCAGGGGAGCTTTAAGTGATTTGGAGAAAGATACAGTAGGGTGAGGAGGATCGTGATGTGTGTGTGTGTGTGGGGGGGTGCTATTTAATACAGGCTGGTCGAGGATGGCCTCTCCGAGCAGACGACAGGGAGCGGAAAGTGCTGTTTTCAGAAGGCACGGCCGGGGCCAGCGCCCGGGCGACACGGAGCGCTCCCCCGCGTGGGTCACTAGTCCTGCTATTATTGTCACTCCTGTGCAGCGCGGCCAGGGCTATGGGCTGGCGGTCCCCGGCTCGGCGCAGAGAAACTCCCCGGACCAACCGAGGGGCGAGCGAGGCAGGACGCTGGCGGAGGGGACGGTGGAGGTGACGGCGGAGGTGATGGACGGCCACGGTGGCGGTGATGGAGGGAAGCGGCCGAGATGCTCCTCCCCAAGCGAGACCTCCTCCCACCTCCGCGCCCGGGGACCGAGCCCCACTCCCGGCGATCCGCCAGCCCCGGCCCCTTTCCCGGCTCCCCCGCGCGCACTCACCGCGGCCGCAGCGTCTCGAGTCCCGTCGCCGCAGCTTCGCGTTGCACCCCCGGCGCGCCCTGCGCGTCTCCGCCGTTCGCCCCCCGCCCCCCGGCGCCCCCCACGTGGCCGCGGGAACCAGCACCCTGTATCACCTGGCGGCGGCGCCCGGCCCTTGCCAGCCAATCGTCGCCCGCGGAGCCGCTCCGATCGGGAGCGTCGCCCAATCAGCGGCCGCGAGAGGCCCTGGCACCGCCCCCGCCTGCTCAAGCCGCGGCGCTCCGCCTTAAAGGGCCTGAGTGGTCGTTCCTGTCCACCGCGGGCCTCTCTTCTCGGGCTCAGTGCCCAGGGCCTCGCTGACGGTTCCCTCTTTGAGGAGACCTTCCCCTCCTGCCCCCTAGCTAGCTCCTCCTCCTCCAAGCGGCGGCTCCAGCAGCTCCTCCTCCGGGAAGCCTTCCTAGACCACCAGTGACTCCACCCCCTGCAGAGCCCTCGCGACTCTCGCTGGTCACCCCACTCTTCTTACTAGAGTGCGAGCGGCACTGATCAGGAGGGGCCTCCAGCCCCAGTGCGCAGGACAGAGCCTAGTTCGTTCAGTCATTGTCGTCTCGACGAGAGAACGAATGCGCTCAGGGCAACCGGACCAGTCTCACCTTTCCTTCCCTCAGCCTCGGATGGTAGTGGGGGTCGCGCATCCTCTCCCTCATCCTCTTCCCGCCGGGCCGGTTTCCTAGGAGGATCCGAGTCTGCCCAGCTCGGCGTGAACGTTGGTCCCTGCACGGGGGCCGTGACCATATCCTTCGGGTTTGCAGGGAAATCCATTTAGATGGGGGAACACTGGTGTGCAGATCCAGCCTGAGTGTCAGCCACAGCTGTGTGGAAAGCATTTTTGTTCCCATCAGGCCAGGCACCTTGTAGGTGCCAAAAAATACATTGCAAATCCAATTCAGCTCAGCCTTTGGTATGTATGGGAAGCGTGAGTTGCGCAGAGAGGAAACACCAGAAACTGCACACGCGCCATTCCTCAGAGAAAAAGACATGGGGGCTCAGGTCCGGTGCGGGGGGTGGGGCACGCTGACAGAGGTGGGCAAGGCAGAGAAACAAGGTCTGGGGCTGAGGGCCTCAGGTGAGTTCCAGGAGGAGGCTGGTTTGAGCCACACCTGTCCGTGTCTCCCAGAGCATCTGCATGCCCTTCCAGAAGCAACATTGGGGTGTAATGGTTAGAGAGGCTTGGTCCCAAATTTGGGCACGTTGTCTTACTAGATGTGGGACCTTTGGGCAAACACCTTAATCACTCTGATCCTGAGTGCCTCATCTGTAAGTGTTACTAACACCTGACTCATGGCAACGTCAGGATTCCAATGAGTTATGTGGGCAAAGTGCTTGGCACAGTGCCTGACCCACAGTAAGTGAGACACTCAATTATTACTAGTTGGTGTTAGACTTTGCTTCTATCCTTGAGTCTCTTTTATATGTGACTGAATGGCAGGTGTTATAATGAGTTCCACATATCAAGTGCTATAGGAAGCCCTTCACTGAAGCCATGGGATGGCCTTGAGTCCAGCGATGAGAAAGATCTAGATGGTTTCCAAGTTGCTCCTGTTTTTGGAAAATCCCAATTTATGAAACTCAGGGTACACAAAAGATAAAGGGTTCTCACTAGCTTTAAAAAAAAAAGCATGTGAATTTTGTTCTGTTTTTTAAAGATTATTTATTTGAGGGGTACCTGGGTGGCTCAGTTGGTTAAGCACCTGCCTTCAGCTCAGGTAATGATCCCAGGGTCCTGAGATCGAGTCCCACATTGAGCTCCCTGCTCAGCAGGGAGCCTGCTTCTCCCTCTAAATGCAGCTCCCCCCTGCTTGTGTTCCCTCTCTGACAAATAAATAAATAAAATCTTTAAAAAATAAATAAATAAAATAGGGACCAGAATTTGTTTCAGGTCCAGATGAAAAAAGACCAAGGAATTAAAATCAGATGGTGAAATAGGCAAATCAGAAAGAGAATTCTGCTTTCTAAACCTTTCTCAGGATAAGGTCTCAGTGGCAGGCACTGGGCTAGGTCCCAGAGATACTGAGATTTACAACAAAACACCACAGATCTGGAAAGATAACGTGCAAAATATATATTACATGGGCTCCTGACCACTGAAGATCTCCTTTTAATTGGTCTTCATCCCTACCCAGGGATACAATGTTTCAAAACCAAATGCATTTATACATTTGAAGTTCATGCCTTCATTTTTATTTATGTATCAGAGTGATGTAACTGCTCATCTGAGCAATTCCCCCAGGTTACCAAATTCAGTTGATCTAATTCCACTAAAAGCACAGAAACTCCAAGCTTCTACTGTGCACGCAGCCTTACTAAAGTTATGTTAGATATAAAAGCTGATGTTTGCATCAAAGGAAACAAGACGTCGGTGGGTGTCAGCCACCTCTGGGGCAAGCCAACCTAGTTCCGCGCAGGATGGCAGCATAAGTTGGTCATTGCTGCATCCTTATCCGCCCCGTGTCTTTGATCCTACATTCATGACAACACAGCTCCCCGGAGCCATCAGGGTGGAACTTCAACCATTGGATTTATGACTCACTTTTGCAGGAAGCCCAAAGGAATGATCTATATTCAGCAGAGGAAGACATGACGATAAAGGCAAGCTAGGGTGCTGGGTTCATGAGCCCCAAACATGTTGGGGCATATGGCCGGGTAGTGGTTATTTCCTGATGAGTCAATGACATTGACTGAACTACAGGTGTGAGCTTGCTCTCGCAAACTCCTCTCTTCTCTAAAGCCCCAGAATCTCATACTGGAGCTGCCAGCTGATGAATGTGAGTGGGGAGCAAGGTCACCTCATTTCGAATCTGATGGCCGAGGTGGTGAGCCTGCCACAGGCTTGGGCCCAGCAGCTCCTCCACGTCTGGGTTTCACAGCCCAAGCTTCTGTTTGCTCAGTAACACCTCCCCACGCTGACTGTTACTTTCAACCTTGAGCACCATTATTCTGTTCTCCAAGGTGGGTCCTAATGGCTGTCCCTGCAACTTACCCCCAATATTGCACCCTCCCAAAGTAAGTGACCTACAACACAAATTAAACAACAGAAAACAAAAACAAACAAAAACCTAGAGACGTGTTATGTGTTGAACTATATCCCCTCCCTTAACCCCTTATCATTCAAGTCCTAACCCCTAATGCCTCAGAATGTGACTGTGACTCAATGAAGGGGTCCGTAAAGAGGTAAATTAAGATGAGGTCATTAGGGTGGGCACTCATCCAGTATCACAGAGGCGGGTCCCTGTAAGAAGAGGAAATTCAGACACAGACACATACAGAGGGAAGACCAGGGGAGGACACAGGAAGACAGCCATCCACAGGCCGAGGAGAGAGGATGGGAACAATCTTCCCGTGGCTCTCAGAAGGAACTAGCCCTGTGGACACCTTCATCTTGGACTTCTAGACGACAGAGCTATGGGACAAGCTGCCGTGGTTTAAGCAACCTGGACTGTGCTACTTTGTGATAGCCGTCCAAGTCGACTTAATACCTTGATTAAAATATGATTCCTTTTCACCCGTTCAAAACGGGGGGCGAGGGGGGCAGGGACCACAACATGACGCGGCTGGATTCCTCTTCCCACATATTCTGGTTTGGCAAAGTGTGGAGGTTACGGGATCAGGGAAATGTGATCACTTTTCCAGTTGGGAACCAGAAGGCTAAGTGCCTTTCGTGAGGCTGCACCGTTAGTTCCAAAAGGGACCCAGACTGTAGGCACCCATCAGGGGGTGCTTCTGCTTCTGCAGGAGAGGGAATGGGCACTCCCCCTGAGGGCCACCTGCTGAGAGCCCCAAGTGCTGCTGCCTAATTTTTCAGAATCTTCTTTTCTCTTACTGTTGTGGATTTTGCACTTCCTTCTCTTTGTTTCGCTATTACCATTAACACAATGGCAACCCTCCCAGTACTGTGGAATAAAACGGGTACCCTAGAAATACGATCTTGCTACCAGTACCCCATTTAAGCAGGGGGACAAGGAATGGTTCCTAGTACTTTCCCGACTGAGAAGTATGGTCTGAAGAGGACCTTTCTCCAGAAATACTTGTTAGAGGCTTTGTTGCCAGCCAGAGACAGATAAAATAGAGGAGTCCAGGATACGTTTTGGAAAGTAAAGAAAGGCAGGTAACATCAAACACTACCTAAAGTAATGACTATATTGAAAAACGTAAGCTGGTAATAGTATTCAATGGAGCTTAAAAAAAATTGGGGTCCCTGGAAGGCTCAGTTGGAGGAGCATGTGACTCTTGACTTCTGGTCATCAGTTCGAGCCCCGTGTTGGGTATAGAGATTACTTAAATAAAACAAAAAAATTGCACATGTAGCAAGCCGGTTTTCTTTGAGCCTCTCTTCACCCACAGCCAGCTAAGGTCCCAGGTTTGACCCAGATGACAACTGATGGCTGCCTAGGCCTCTGGTGACCCCAGCTTAGAGGGGACTCCTAAGCTCTCGACCACCTGGCCGCTCTTCTCTCTTGCTCCCTGGCATTTGAAACTCAAAGTTATAACCGTTTCCTCTTTTCTTACTCATCTTTTAACAAGCTCCTAGCAGTTTAAAAACCTAATTTCAAAATCTGCTAACCACTGCCCATTAATCTTATGGCATGATCCTGTTGTGACTTGTGGCCAGAGGTTTTGCTCCCTGATCTTTCAGGGTCTAAAACCGCTAGAGAGGGTGTGGGGAAGTAATTGGGCATCAGGTCTACCAAGCCTGGGTTCAGGTCTAACTCCATCACTTACTACACGTTTAATCTGGGGAAAATTAAATTTGTTCGCTTCTGCAAATTGGGGTTCATTTCACACATCCTTGAGAATATATTTGTGAGGACTTGAGATAGTGTGATTACAGTGCCTAGCAATAGGAAACTACAGTGAATGGTAATTTAAACAAGGCTGAACTCTTGTGAAATTACATATTCTAGCTCATTTATTAATAAAAAAAAAGTCGGGGCGCCTGGGTGGCTCAGTTGTTAAGCATCTGCCTTCGGCTCGGGTCATAATCCCAGGGTCCTGGGATCGAGCCCCTCATTGGACTCCCTGCTCCACAGGAAGCCTGCTTCTCCCTCCCCGACTCCCCCTGCTTGTGTTCCCTTTCCCACTGTGTCTCTGTCAAATAAATAAAATCTTAAAAAAAAAAAGCCTTTCCTAAAATTCTAAAATGCCTTAGTAACCTTAGTGTAGTGAACATGGTTCAGTTCTTTGACATGTGATTATCTCACATTGCTTTTGGGTGGTTATTCTAAAATAAATCAGAACTGTGGATTCGAACACCTTTCTTTTTTTTATTTTTTTATTGAGAGAGTGCATGCACAGAGGGAGAGTGAGAGGGAGAAGCAGACTCTCTGCTGATCAGAGTCTGACCCGAGCCAAAGGTAGACACTTAACCAACTGAGCCACCTAGGTGCCCCAAACACCTTTCACACACGAGGAAACGAAAGCTCAGGGAGATGAGGCATCTTGGCCAAGGCCACACAGCTGGTAAGTGACACAGCCTCCAAGGACCGCAGCTACGGATGTTAGGGTACTGGCCTGAGTGATGCACTCTAGTCAGGGGTCTATTTCAGTTGGGAATTGATAAAAAATTTATTTTATATATTGCACCAGCAAAGTTCAGTTACACAAACAAGCAGCGTAAGGGATTTAGGTCTGACATGAGAAGAGTTTCATCAGAGCAAAAGTTCTTAAACAGTAAAATGGATGAGCAAGGGTGCTGTGTAACTCTGGGGTTTAGGAAAGAGTATCTGTTGTTACTGGGGGCAAACAAAGCAGAGAGAGCAGGGGAAAGAAACCAGGTGACTAAGGTTTCTCTCAGAATCATGAGTATTAAAAGCAAGGATTACTAATATCCCAGCTCATGATTACTAAGCAGGTACCCTGTCCACAAGATTCAGATGTTAGTCTCCCTTTGGCATTGCTCTTGGTAGGCCTCCTGAAGTACAAGTTTACAGTTTATAAAGAGGGGAAGAGCTGCTTACTCAGCAAAGTCAAAGTTCTGATAGAAGCTGCGGTTCTTGGAGGAAAAGCTCTCACAAGCATCAGGATCTTGTGAACTGAAAGAACTTGCCTGTAGTAAGTCAACTGGGAAACCAGAACATGTCCCAAGGCTAGGATTTGAGAATGTCCAAGCACTTGTACAGTGTCCAAAACACAACTTAGGGAGGCCTAGACAACATTCCCGAGGAGTCCGAAACCTAATTGTAATAGTTATCAGACTTCTTAAGCGAACTTCTAGAAGCAAACTTAATAGGTTTCATCTCATTTCCAAATCCTCTCTACTCTTAAGTCCTTGTTTGCCACGAACAGAACACAGAGTCCCCTGGGCTGCAGGATAGGAGAATTCAGAAGCCCGAAGAACTGCTGACGGGAGACACCAGAGCAGAGCAGCTAGACATGGCTCTGCAGAGAGCCTGGGTTTAATTCTGGCTTTGCCATTTGCTATGACCTGGGGCAAGTTTCTGAACCACACTCTGTGCCTTAGTTTCCCCTTCTGTAAAGTGGGGTTAATATACAATCACCATCTCATAGGGTTGCAAGAATTAAATGAGATAATGTATGTACAGAGCCTGACTTGTAGAAGAAATTCAGTTAGTGTTCACTATTACTGTCACTATTCTTGTGGTCGTAACTACACTTCATCATTCAAGGCACCATAAGCAAAGATTTAATAGCAAATAGTGTTAATTACACACTTATGTACAGTATCAAGAGAAAGAGAATTGCAATTTTTGAGGAAAATGACTTGGGAAAGTACCTTTCGAAGCTTCGACATACCAGTCATTGCCAAAACTGATTAGG
This sequence comes from Eumetopias jubatus, assembly GCF_037043125.1. Classification (NCBI taxonomy): domain Eukaryota; kingdom Metazoa; phylum Chordata; class Mammalia; order Carnivora; family Otariidae; genus Eumetopias; species Eumetopias jubatus. The sequence continues at coordinate 92,045,929 of NW_028274810.1, read as the reverse complement.
AACAGTTCAGACTAAGCGAATAAATTTAAATAATCAAAGGTAGAAAATTTCTCCAGCAGAAAAACCAGTGAAGAATCTCTTGGAAAATGATAGAAGGAAATAATATAGAAAAAAGAATGTTAGCGATTAGTTTCGTAAGGAAGGCAAATTCAGTGCAGCGGAGGGATACCGGCTAGTGATCTCTCATGGCTTCTAGGCATATTTTTGTTAAGCATTTCCTAAGCCAAGAGCTTCAACAGTTCTTGTTCTTTAGCTTCAGCTCTGCAGAACCGAGTGGCCATCTGTTCTACAAAAATGCAAAACAAACTCTGCATGCTGGGAAGCCATGTCAATCAGAACCTCTGGGGGAATAGCTTAATAATGATCTTTTTTCCAATTAAGAACAGAATTTCTTGTCATGGAAAAATTAAAATTTTTGCTTAACCTAAAGACAAATAAATTAATATAATTTTGTAGGTTTCAAAGATGAGAAATCTCAACAATCCTAAAATTTTAAAGTTTTTCTTAGTTGACTAAATACAGCAGTTTATGAATATGGCTGGCTTCACCTCTTTCTCCTGATCCATCAGGATGGCAAGAGTTATCACAGCCTGAGCAAGAAGAATTTCATAGGTTCTTTACAGTAGGTACAAAGATCGGTTAGCAAACCTAGACTAGGGCTGACAAACTTTTGTAAGATAGGAATGATGGAAAAAATGTTAAAGGTATTGGCATATTACCTACCTCTTGTTTTCATGTAATTTTCTGGTTAATTACACCCAAAAGATGTGATTAAAACATACATCTGTCTACTAATATTTATATTGGACCAGGCTTCCTTTAATTAAGTCCGTGTGGATGTAGAACCTGTACTATTACTAAGAAAAGGTCTCCACATTTTTTTTTGCAATGGTAGCTCTTCCTTCTCACTCTGTAGCTTAAGAAGCTGACAATCTCTCTCCCAGTATGTTCTGAGATTTACCAAAGCTAGTCTGTAGGTGGTTTAATACATGAAACACTGTAAATGAACTCAGTAAGTCATTAACAGAACTGAAGCCACTGGTCCATGCCAGAAGCTGCTGGGATTACCTCTTGAGTTTGCTGTTTTCCTTTCTGTAACATGGAAGTGAAATTTAGGTGTTCTGCTCCTTCAGAATGCCTGGGAGAAAAACCCAAATATTCCTTTATCTCAACATAAGTAAGGTACATGTCTTTGATGATGGGGATTTTCACTGAAGAGCGCAGTGACCCTTTTGTCTTTTCCCTTTACATGATTCTGAAGCAAGGACAGTTTTGTCCTTACCTGAACTTTGTTAACACAGTGTCAGAGTTGGAAAGGATTTCAGATGATTTGGTCGAAAGTTCTTACCTGATGCTGGAGCACCTGATGTACACTATAGCCACCAGGTGACTATTTGGGTTATCTTTTTTTTTTTTTTAATTTTATTTATTTATTTCAGAGAGAGAGAGAATGAGAGATAGAAAGCACGAGAGGGAAGAGGGTCAGAGGGAAAGGCAGACTCCCCGCCGAGCAGGGAGCCTGATGTGGGACTCAATCCCGGGACTCCAGGATCATGACCTGAGCCGAAGGCAGTCGCTTAACCAACTGAGCCACCCAGGCACCCTGTTTGGGTTATCTTTTTAAAAGTGGTATCATAAAACGAAGAAACCAACCGAAATCCTCCAACTTTTGACCCCAGAAGAGTAGAGAATTCTTAGCCCAGGTACCCAACACCCATACTAAGAAATTATTACCTGCCAAATAGCTTAATAGAAAATAGAATTAGGTCTAGGGCGCCTGGGTGGCTCAGTTGGTTAAGCGTCTGCCTTCAGCTCAGGTCATGACCTCAGGGTCCTGCTCAGCAGGGAGCCTGCTTCTCCCTCTCTCTGCCTGCCACTCCCCCTGCTTGTACTATCTTGCTGTCAAATAAATAAATAAAATCTTTAAAAAAAAAAAAGAAAGAAAATAGAATTAGGTCTGTGGGGTTTATCAATCCTTTGGCAGTGTATTTTTTTTCCTAACCTAAGGATATATGTGGACATTAAACATAAGAAACTGGAATCCATGATCTTGAAAACAAGGACCTTGGTAAAATGCATAATGATTTTTTTTAAACCTCTTACTCATTAAATAACCAGGTTCAATATATCTAGAAACATCACTTGCCATCCATATAAAGAATTCAAAAGCAAATAAACTGGAGCTTGTGTTTAAAAGGAAGATGGGGGCGTGCTCCTGGCTCAGTGAGCAGAGCATGCAACTCTTGATCTTGGGATTGTGAGATCAAGCCCCACACTGGGTGTAGAGATTACTCAAAATCTTTAAAAAAATTTTTTTTAATTAAAAAAATAAAATAAAAAGGAAAATGGATGGCAGCTATTGGAAGGAGTAGAAAAGACTCAAGTGAATGCAACTTCGTTACTTCTAAGGATATACTAGAAATTTTTAAATAGAAGCTACAGTTCAGCAGCTTTAAAATTTCATGTTTATTCATATTTTTCAAAATATATGTACATAAAAAAAGGAAGATTTACAACAGGAAAGATTGCCTTACATGCAACACAGATTCCAATGAGCTCATGATGGGATCACACATGATTATGGATCTACTTCAAGCCAATCTTCTCCAGTCCAGTTCGCAGCCACGCACCGTGAGGCTGCAGATAAGATCCCAGGAGACAATCCAATTGGAATGAATCAAACAAATGTCTTTTGCCTCTGGCAGCACTCAAAGGGGCCAGAAGATATACACCAAAAAGTTTAAGACAATTAAAATGTCAAGTGCCACAGGGAGGGTAAATGATAACCGGAAATCAGTATTTCCCAAGTAGAAAGCTAGTACTATTGAACACAACTGCACGATACTAAAACAAATACAAATGAGGAAGGGTTAGGTAGTCGGGCTTCATTTGTTTTTTTTTTTTTTTTTTTTTTTAAATATCCCAAAAAGGAAGCCACTTTTTTGATATCAAAAGTGCTGTGGAAAGAAAGGAGGGGGAAAAAACCCACAGATGAATCTGGAATTTAGTTTATTTTAGCAAATTGTATGTTTTCCACCTTAACATTTCTACATTAGCAATGATGTAACTCTCCAACATTTCCTTATAAAAAAGGCAAACTGGAAATGACAACTCAATGCTCCAAATATTAAAAAATATATTTAAACATTTGATCAAGAAGATTTTATATGTTTTGGTTTTTGGTACACAGGTGACACCAGAAATCACAAATTCAATATATTCCTGTATTTCCCCTTCAGTCAAAAATCAAGTATGTGGAGGGAATTTGTGCTTGTGGTTGAGGGAACACAATGCCCTGGGCCAGTGAAAAATACCTGGAAATTGACCAATGTGAAAGTAGCCCAAAGGAGTCACAGGTCTTCAGAACTTCATGAAATCATAACGTTTTTTGGCTTATTCCCAAAGCTAAGATGCCTCTGTATTTATATAATTGGAGAGAGAGGGTTAGTGGAGTGGTTTCATAAATAAGATTAATTATTATAGCTATAACTGGAGTCTCCAGGCAGAAAGCTTTACAATTCAGTCAGTGCTATATACTGCCTCTTTTTTATTTCCAGCACCTGACCAGCATCCTATTCTTGATGCTTTCTACAAATATAAAAATCTTTGCAGCTGTTTAGATAAAGCTGGAAGGGAAAAAAAAAAAAAAGCCAAAGCTGACCATAAAAGAGGGTTGGGGTGGAGGGAGAAAAAATGACAAGTGTAGATTATACAGTTCAGGAAAATCCGGAGTTATAGCAGAAATTAAAATGACTGAGGGAAGGGGCAGGCACCAAGAACAGCACCTAAAGCTAACAAATGCCTAAACTGGTTTATTTATATTCCCTCCCCACAATGTTCATAGGGGAGGGAAAAAAATGTAATTTTAAAAGCATCAAAACTAAAACAAATGCACACTGACCTTAGAAAATAAGATTCTGAATTTTATGATACCCTTTTTTTTCCCTATAAAATTTACTTTTTTGCTTTGAAAGATCTCTTCATGTTGGATTTGCCCTTGCTGGGCAATTTCACTTCCTTTCTCACACTGGCTGCAGGCTTCTTTGAAGAGCCACCACTAGGTTTCTTGATGACTGAGGATGAGGGTCTGGCTTTCTTGGCAGGAGTTTTGGCCTTGGGAGGGGCTTTCTTGGGCAGGGGCTTCGCTTTCCCCCGCTGGGCAGCTGGGACTTTAGGTGCAGGCTTGGACCCTCTCTGCTTCACGGATGCAGCCTTTACAGATGACTTCGCTGGGGTTTTCTTCTGCAACCTGTGAGAACCAAAGAACAAAGGCCATCACTTAGTACTTGAGAGATTCACTTTGCCAGGATGACCAGATATTTTGCCACAAAAGATCTAGCTCAGATAAAAAGTCACCTACGTAAAGAACAGGAATGTGATTATTTTTAACTAGAACCTTTATTAAAATTGTATAAAAATTCAACCGATTCATTGAAGTCTATATATAATTCATAATGTTTTTACTAACGAAATATGGGATTATTTTTCTTCGAATAACCAACAAACTATGGATATACATACAGTATTTACCAAACGGTAAATTACATATTCACAGGGCTTCCTAAGTTCAAAGTCCCTGAATTTTCAAGAAGACAAGTTAAATGTTACACCAAGAACTTTCTGAGAGGCATCTTGAATTAAGTCGCTATTACTATTACTGCCACTTTTAGCTCTAAGGTAGAAAGGCCTCCCACAAATCCATACCTCCTCTTAGGTGGAGGCTCTTCATCGTCAGAGTCTTCTTCTGAGGAGTCATCCTCCTCTTCATCCTCATCTCTTGAATCATCTAGCTCTTTCTTTGGAAACAGAACTCCTGGGCTATGAAAGAAAGAAGGAAAGAAAAATTAGGTAAAATCAGGTCAAAGAGAAGTCCCACACAGGACAAGGGAGAAATGTGAACCTAGGTGCTCTTCCCTGGACATTCCACTTCTTCCTGCCCTTCCAAATGCTATGTTACAAGTATCAGGTTACAGTTTAACTTATTCTGAACACACAAAGTTATAACAAATCTATAAAAGTCCCAGGCCATACCTCATTCCCTTCCTGCTGCCATTTAATAAAATTAATTCTTAATCATTGACTTACTAAACAATTATTTAAGCTCCTGATGTGTGGCCAGCACTGTATTAGCCACTGAATATATATATAGCACTGAACTGTCTAAGGCAGCAAACAGATTGCACAGCAGTACATTTTTTGCCCTAATAATAGCGGCAAAAGACCTCGAAATAATATAAAGGCTGAATCTCTTCAAAGTTTTAGAGAAATTCAGCAAGGATTTTCTAATTTTCTTTGTCCTTACTGATAGAAATCTTTTCTTTTTTTTAAAGATTTTATTTATTTAATTGACAGAGAGAGAGAGCATGAGAGGGAACACAAGCAGGGGGTTGTGGGAGAGGGAGAAGCAGGCTTCCAGCTGAGCAGGGAGCCTGATGCAGGGCTCGATCCCAGGACCCCGGGATCATGACCTGAGCCGAAGGCAGTTGCTTAACCAACTGAGCCACCCAGGTGCCCGTTACTGATAGAAATCTTGATCCCATTGATTAATAATTCCTTAAATTATAACATTTTACTTTTATTTTTTTTAAAGATTTTATTTATTTGACAGAGAGAGAGACACAGCAAGAAAGGGAACACAAGCAGGGGGAGTGGGAGAGGGAGAAGCAGACTTCTTGCTGAGCAGAGAGCCTGATGTGGGGCTCGATCCCAGGACCCCGGGGTCATGACCTGAGCCGAAGGCAGACGCTTAACGACTGAGCCACCCAGATGCCCCAAATTATAACATTTTATATGCTTGACTTTAAGAATTTAATGTTTGAAAAATTCAAATAATATGCAACCAACCAAGTACCACCTACCTAGGCTTGTGCACAAGGTACAATATAAGAAACTACACTATACTCTTGCTAAAATAGGGTTTTAGTGGTACATGTCATGGCACTTTACTAGAAATGAAAGTATAAGAAGGCCATTGCATGGGTACACAGGACAATGCTTGGCCCATAGGAGGTGCTCGATGTATTTTTTAGTGCAATAATAAAGTACAGATAAAAAAAAGTTTTCAAGGAAATGGCCCTGTGTCTATAGTAGGGAGAAGGCAAATTAGGATTCTTGGAAGCAGCCAATGCAATGCTCTCCTTCCTTGAATGATGGGCAATTTTTTTTTAAAGATTATTTATTTATTTGAGAGACAGAGAGTGAGAGTAAGAGAGAGCAGGAGCAGGGGGAGAGGCAGATGGAGAGGGAGAAGCAGACTCCCCGCTGAGCAGGGAGCCTGACACATGACTCGATCCCAGGACCCTGAGATCATGACATGAGCCAAAGGCAGATGCTCAACCAAATGAGCCACCCAGGTGCCCCGAATGATGGACAATTAAAACATACCTAACCCTCTAATAATCTTCTTGTCATTATCATTTACTTAATAAAGAAGGAATGAACATAAAAATGGCCAAAGATCTCAAAGAATTTAATGCTTGATTTTAAGAATGGATGGCTAACAGTAAGCTCTGGCAGGATAGCCAAAATCCCCCCATTCTTACATGAAAAGCTTTTACTCTAACACAATACTGCCTTAGGTAGGGGCACCTGGGTGGCTCAGTCAGTTAAGTATCCAACTCTTGGCTTTGGCTCAGGTCATGATCTCGGGGGTCATGAGACTGAGCCCTAAGTCGGGGTCCATGCTCAGTGTGAGAGTCTGCTTGAGATTCTCTCTCCCTTTCCCCCTCCTGCTCATGCTCTCTCTCTAAAATAAATAAATAAACCTTAAAAAAAAAACCCACCCCAGAAAACCAATATTGCCTTAAGTAGTCTTTATTTTCAAGTAGAGCAGTAATAAGTTAATAAATTAAGCCCAAGCCTGTAACCTAGAATCAGATTTTAAATTACAATGACCAACATTTCACATTATGGGCTAGCTACTTACCTGGGGTAATAGGGAAAACAGAGCTGGAAGGTGCCACTAAATCCTTTGCCAGAGATCTGTTCCATCCACCCATTCTTTTCACATTTCTGCAGAGTTTTCTTCAGCAAATGCACTGAACAAAAAATTCAGATATGAAGAAAGTTGTTTATTCAATTTGATAATTCCCTCAACTACAATCAGTTATACATCAATTTACTGTCCTGTCAAAATACTAGTTGACATGTGCTAAGGGAATTCTTTGTGGTCAAAAGGATTAATAATTCACTTAACAATTAAGTGCCCATAAATTTGAAAATGTTAAATTGTCACAGCAAGAGATTTTAGAGACCACTAAGTCAAGTTCCTCATTTCACAGAAAGGAAAACAGGAGCCCAGAGTGACTTGCCTTACAGTGGCACAAAAATGATTAACAGCCAACTTAAAACTAAATCTTTCATCTCCATTCAAACATCCACTGAATACCCATTTGTACTAGGAAAATCATCTAGGAGAGTATCGATAAAGATCAACAAATAACAGAACAATACCATGGATTCTAAAGGCCTCACTGATTCTCATCTTTCATACAAAGACACATCAAAACTACATTTTATGGTAGTGTCCAAAAAATAGCTGCAATATCAGTGAAACAGAAAAGGTTAATAACCAACTTCATCTTCTCTTCTAATACTCAACCAAAAGGGAAAATAATGAAATGGTCTACAAGGGTCAGTATACACAGTAAACACAATACATATCTTAAAGAAGGAAGGAAAGATAAAGTCACACACAGCAGTTTTCAAAGTAACGTATGAAAAAAATGACCAGAAAGCATTCTTCCATAACATTAAAAAATTCATACTGCATATATGTTAAAGGCCACTATTAAGATGTCAAAATTACTTTTAATTAAAATGATAAGGTCTAGTTTGCATTCTGTTACTTACTTATTTTCCACATTCCTTGCCCTACACCCCTATGCCTACGCTAGTCGCTCACTGAGAAAATACCCAGCCTCACTAAGCCCTATGTGATGGTGCTGCTACGGTGAGGCTTTTAATCTCAAATCACCACCTGACAGGGTAAATATACTTTACTGAAAAAGAGTATTTTCTGTTTTAGGGCTTAAGGCAATGAGAAATAACATAAGTCGTATTTAAAAACACCAGCTTGGTTTCAAGGTGAGATTAGATGTTTTAGTAAACATTCAGAAAGGCAAAAAGATACTATATTTGAGAGGTGTTCTGAATCAAAGATTTATCTAAATTACAACAAAAACAAATATGAAAAAAACCTTTACAGCAAAGTAAAATCAAATCCTGATCTTCAATAGACATTGTAAATTAAGGATAAGCCTTGATCATTTGTTTTTCTTTTTGTAAATAATAAATTTGTAAAGTTGTTGTTCCCTCTTGGTTTTCACAGTCGATACTTAATGCTTTGTCATTAACAGCATGAGCTCTAAAATTTTTCACAAGATAATTCCCCTGATCCTCGTTAATGCACACAACTCTGAGTCTTACTTTGATAGTTAGAATTGGTCCCTGGGTGGTTCTCGAGGACATACTTCTTCAGAGCAGTGGTGGAGCAGGTCTTCGGCTCATTCATGGCAGCAATGGCAGACAAGATTGCATATTCCATCAGGCTTCCACCAAGCAGGGGTTTCTCCCCTGATTTCTTCAGCTGTTTTCCAAGGAGGAAGAGAAAAGCATCAAGACAACACTCTCCCAAAGCAGGTCAAGACAAGACTCCTCTGCACCAGGTGGGTCGGAGTTCCTGCATTAGCACAGATATGTTTTACAATAAATTGTCAGGTTAGGGACTTTCTCTTCCCACTCATCAGGTATTCAATCTGACTGAGGAGTCCCAACCCTCCTCTGGATATTTCCTCTTTCCATTTACCCCTCCATCCAACCTAAAACAGCAACAGCTACCCTAACTCAAACAGAGTAACAGCTCTACACCAATAAGCAAGTTAACTTGTTATGCCCCAATAAATAAGATACTTTAGAGAATACTTCCTTTCTCTCAATCTGAAAAATGCAGTAGTTAAAAAAATAATAACCTTTTTAATCCTGTAAGGAAAGTAGCAAAGGAAAAGTTTAATAAATACTTAGGGTATCATACAACAGAAAATTACATAGCATATTCCAAGGTCAAAAGGATGGGGAACAAAGAACAGCACCAATAAGCAAAAAGGGTAAAAGAACAAACTTAGGTATGGTCTACAACAGAGATTCTCAAAGAGTGGTCTACAAACCCTATGGGGTTCCTGAGACTCTTTCAGAGGATCTGCAAGCTCAAAAGTATTTTCATAATACTACTAAGATGTGATGTGCCTTTTTCACTGTGGTGACATTTGCACTGATGGCAGAAAAGCAATGGTGGGTAAAACTGTTGCCACCTTACCATAAATCAAGGAGGAGACACAAAAATGTACCAACAATTACTGTATTCTTTATTGCTATGCACTTGTGGTTTAAAAAAAAGTCAATTTCACTTAGGAATGCCCTTGATGAAGTAGCAAAAATTATTTTATTATATCTCAACCCCAGTGCATGTCTTTTTGATATTTTATGGTATGAGATGGGAAGAACACATAAAGCATGTCAGCTGCATATGGAAGTATGATGGTGGTCTCAAGGAAAACCAGTGATTGAGTTGTGAGCTGAACTAGCTGCATTTTTCATGGAACACCCGTTTTTATCTGATGGAACAACTAACAGATAAACTATAGTTATTTAGGACTTGGGCATCTGGTAGACATTTTCTTGAAAATGTATTAAATAATCTTCTCCCTTCAAGGAAAACTAACAGTACTTGTTACCAAGCATAAAAAGCAATTTTTTAAGAAAAATTTTAAATCACAGAACACTTGTATTTATACCATGGTGAGCCTGGCAATTTCCTAGTACTTAAATATTGTTCTGATGAGGTCAGCCGGTAATATAATGTTACTTTTGTTATTGTTTGATGAAATGTGATAATATTTTAATAACCTGCATAATTCAGTGAACCACTGTTTTCCAAATGATCATGTTATGAAATTATGCATGGTTAGAAGATCCACTCAAAGTTCAAGACCAAAAGATTTTAAGGCAAGAATACAAAAAGTTCACTGATACGGTCTCAGATTCTAACATGGCAACTAACCTTTAAAGAATTACCACACAATCAGTTAATGTAATACACAATTATTAACAGAATAAAGGACAAAAACCACATGATCATCTCAAGAGACAGAAAAATCATCTGACAAACCCAACAGCTGTTCATAATAAGAACTCCCAAGAAACAAAGAGGAAAATATTTTCTCAATCTGATTAAGAGGCATCTACGAAAAACCAACAGCTAACTTAAGACTTGATGTTTTTCCCTTTAAGATGGGGAACAAGATAAGGATGTCTGCTCTCATCACTGTACTGGAGGTTCTAACCAGTGCAATTAGGCAAGAAAAAAGCAAAACAAACATCTAGATTGGAAAGGTAAAATAGTCTTTTTCTTTTTTTTTAAAGATTTTATCCATTTATTTGAGAGAGAGAGAGAATGAGATAGAGAGCATGAGAGGCAAGAGGTTCACAGGGAGAAGCAGACTCCCTGCTCAGCAGGGAGCCCGATGTGGGACTCGATCCCGGGACTCCAGGATCATGACCTGAGCCGAAGGCAGTCGATTAACCAACTGAGCCACCCAGGCGCCCCGGAAAGGTAAAATAGTCTTTATCTGTAAACAATATGACTCTTTATGTAGAAAATCCTAGGGAATCCACAAAAAAATCCTAAGGAGCCTACAAGAAAACTACCAGAACTAGTAAATGAGTTCAAAACTGAATCCATATAAAATCAATAGACAAAAAAATTACCAATAGACAAATCAATTATTTTTCTATATGCTAGCAATATCTAAAAATGAAAGTATTTCCATTCATAACATGGAAAAAGAATAAAATACTTAGGAATCAACTTAACAAAAGAAATGTAAGACATTTATACTGAAAACTACAAAATGCTGCTGAGAAAAGTTACTAAATAAACAAGATAGTCAGTGTTCATGAACTGGAAAAGTCAATATTATAAAGATAATGATTCTTCCCAAATTGATAGAGAGGTTCAGTGCAATCTCTACCAAAATCCTAGCTGGCTTTTTTGTGAAAATTGACAAATGGATCCTAAAATTCATACAGAAATGCACAAGACCTAGAATAATCAAAACACTTTTTAAAGAAACTATATTTTAATATTTCCCAGTTTCAAAACTTACTGCAAAGTTTTCAAAGTTGTAGTCATCAAGACAGTGTGATCCTGGCATAAGAATTCACATATAGGGGCGCCTGGGTGGCTCAGTCGGTTAAGCGACTGCCTTCAGCTCAGGTCATGATCCCAGGGTCCTGGGATCACCTCCCTGCACAGCAGGGGAGTCTGGTTCTCATCTCCCCCTGCTCTCTCTCGCTCACTCTCTTTCAAATAAATAAATAAATAAAATCTTAAAAAAAAAAAAAGAATTCATATACAGATCAATGGAACAAAATTGAGAGTCCAGAAATAAACCCTTAACATTTATAGTCAATTGTTTTTTAATAATGATGCCAAGGCAATTCAGTGGACAAAGGACAGTCTTTTCAATATACAGTGTTAGGACAACTGGATATCCACATGTAAGAACATGAATATTTATATCCTTACCTCATATCACAAACAAAACTCAAAATGGATAGACCTAAACGTAAGAGCTAAAACTATTTAAAAAACTCTTAAAAAAAAAACCATAGGAGTAAATCTTGTGATCTTAAGTTAGGTGATGATTTATTAGCTACAACACCAACAGCAGAAGCAATTTTAAAAAATGATAAACTGGCTTTCATCAAAATTAAATACTTTTGCACTTCAAAAGATACCATTAAGAGGACTGGAAGCGCAGCCCCCAGCCTCGCACTGGTGTCGGATGCGAGAGCCTGCGCTTAAGAAATCAGTCATTAGAAACATTCAAGCAAAGGCTGGACAACTAATTTTCTGGAACAAAAGGAAACTCATGCATCAGAAAAGGTGACTAATAAACATACCAATAGAATATGGCTGCACAAATACCAGAATCTGATCAGATAAAACAGTTTAAGGAATTTCTTGGAACCTACAATAAACTTACAGAAACCTGCTTTTTGGATTGTGTTAAAGACTTCACAACAAGAGAAGTAAAACCTGAAGAGACCACCTGTTCTGAACATTGCTTACAGAAATATTTAAAAATGACACAAAGAATATCCATGAGATTTCAGGAATATCATATTCAGCAGAATGAAGCCCTGGCAGCCAAAACAGGACTTCTTGGCCAACCACGATAGAGAAGTCCTAATGGATGGACTTTTGATGAAAGATTGCCAGCAGCTATTGTGATGGAAATGAGGATTCATCTGATAGCATCCCCTGAAAGCAGTAGCCACCATATTAAACTGTCTGTCCTAACTTTGGCAAATGGAAACAACTGGAGAAACAAAATTGCTATTTACCAAGAATAATCAAAAGAGGAGGTCTTATTGTTGAATGAATATAATAAGATGCAACATTTGTTGAGGCCTTAAGATTCAGCAGCTTGGTAATTTCATCAGAAAAATAAACCATTGTTTCTTCAATTGTGACTGTTAATTTTAAAGCAAAATATGTGTTCAATCATGTATGAGAATTTTTTATTACTAAAAGTAAAATAAATGGAAATATCACTGAGCAGTTGTTTATACTATATATATAGTACCATAGTATTCTGACTGGACTGTGGATACGTTGAAATGTTTTTCAATCACGATCATCCTCCAAGTATTCCTGTTCATTCATGTCTGCCTCAAATTGCTGGTAAATACATAAAATAGTTACCTGCTAATCATTTCAACGCATGATCATTTCTTGCCTCCCTTCTTGTGTCAGGGTGGCCATTATATATTCGTATCCTAGCCATATTTTTCATATGTCTACAGGAAACATCCCATCTGAGACTACCTTGTGAATGTGTAAGAGTTGACTAGTATGCTCTAGTGGAGACTGTGTTTTGTGTTTTGTTCAAAAGCTGAGTCCAACATGAATGATTCTCAGTCCAACATTATACAGTGTATTCTCATCCATGACGTGTGATCAGTGCAATGAAAAGTGAACTGAAGTTAAAAAAAAAAAAAGATACCATTAAGAAAGTGAAAGCACTGACCACAAATTAAGAGAAAATATTTGCAAATCATGTAACTAGTGAGGAATTTGTATCTAGTTACATAACTTGTATATCTCAATAGCAAGACAAATAACCCAACTTTAAAAAACAAGAAAAGGAATTAAAGAGACATTTTACTAGAAAAGATAAATGTCCATTAAGCATATGAAAAGATGGAAGATGGTCAAGATCAGCAATCATTAGGGAAATGCCAACCCAAACCACAATGAAATAGCACTCTATATCCACCAGTATGGCTAGAATTTTAAAAAGACAGTAACAAGTGTTTGCAAAGATATGGAGAAACTAGAACCCTCACAACTTTGTTGGTAGGAATGTAAAATGATGCAGCCACTCTGGTAGTTTCTTACAACATAAATTTACCATATAGTCTAGCAAGTCCACACTCCTAGTTATATATCCATGTGAAATAAAAACATGTGTCTGCACAAAGATTTGGATGTAAATGTTCATAGGCAACACTACTCATAAGAATAAAAAAGTGGAAATAACCCCAATTTTCATCAACTTGTGAATAAACAGAAAGTGTTAGATTCATACAGTGTGATACCATGTGGCAATACAAAGGAATGAAAGCACTGATTCACGCTGCAACATGGACAAGGCTCAAACAAGAGTATGCTAAGTGCAAGAAGACAGACACAAAAGACCACATATTATATGACCCTTTCTATATGAAATGTGTAGAAAAGGCAAATCTACATAAAGAGAAAGTCAATTAGTAGGTTGGCTGAGGATGGGAATGGGGAGAGACCAAAAGCGGGCACAAGAGATCTTTTTGGGTGATGAAAATGTTCCAAAACTGGATTGTGGTGATGGCTGTACAACTCTGCAAATTTACTAAAAATCATTGAATTATAAATTGTAACAAAAAATGAATGAATTTTATGATATATAAACCATACTTCAATAAAGCTATTTAAAAAATTATCATTTGTTCCAACGCTTGGTTTCAGCTCAGGTCATGATCTCAGGGTGGTGGTTGGGCTCCGCACTCAGTGCGAGGTCTGCTTGTCCCTCTCCCCTCCCTGACAGTCCCTCCCACCCCCTACATGCTCAACAGCTCTTTCTAATAAATAAATAAAATCTTATTTTTTAAAAAAAATTATCATCTGTTGAGTTCTGGTATAGTAACAAAGAATAATATCCACAACTATTTGAAAATTATCTTAAAATATTCCACACTTTTCTAACTGTATTACTATGTGTGGTGAAAAAAAAATTTTTTTTTTAAGATTTTATTTATTTGACAGAGAGACAGCCAGAGAGGGAACACAAGCAGGGGGAGCAGGAAAGGGAGAAGCAGGCTTCCCGCAGAGCAGGGAGCCCGACGCGGAGCTCAGTCCCAGGACCCTGGGATCATGACCTGAGCTGGAAGGCAGACGCTTAATGACTGAGCCAACCCAGGTGCCCTGTGTGGTGAATTTTCTTCATAGATATAACCCAAAATGTGTTGAACAGATACCAGCTGTCTTCTCTTAAGCAAAATATTAAAGACATTTGCAAATTTTTAATAAACAGTACCTGTCTTCTCAATTTTTTTGTTTTGGCAAATATAATTATTTTTCACACAAAAATTATTTATGCTAATGTGAAATTTTTTTTAAAATTAATATTTAAAATTTCGCTCAGTTTTAATTTCTAATACAGTAAATATTGATAGGTATAACCTACATAAAAAAAAAAAACCTCTTGGGGTCCTCAAAAAATTATTAGAGTATAAGGAGGTCCTGAAATCAAAACTTTTAAGAACCACTTCTCTAGAATCCTTTTTGTCCTCTAACCTGGAATGTCCCAGAAGCACCTTTGCCAGTTATTTGTTCTAACTGGCCTCTCTCTACTGCTCTCTGCAGAGCATTCTTCAACAGCTGAGGCCTGCAGAGAAAACAGAAGAATAGTGATCAATATATCAATGAAGGAGAGATTTGAAGAAACAAATCTAGGGTGATTTCCTGAACTATGTTCTGATTCTTATTACATGTGGTACTTTGTTAAAATGGACAATAAAATAAAGTACTGGCACCCTTAACACAAGTGGCATTCTTTTTTCTTCGAGCAAAGAAGTTAAGTCATTATCCAGATACAAAGAACCATATACCACACACAACCAATTTCCGAACTTCAGGGCACTCCAAACACCCTCCGTTTATTCCATCAACCACAATGGCAACCAAACTATGTAATCAAACAAAGCATGGGTATGTTTAAAGTCCCATTCAACACTGGAATTCTCTGAGGCAAAATTCCTAGATTTTTTAAAAAGTATGTAACACATTAACAAAAAACAGAGGCATTTTTTACACACCAGTATGAGGGTAGCTTAATAAGATATAATTCCCTGGGAAAGAAAATTGGTTGTTCTTAACATAGTGTCTCTGTCTTAAGAGGGTTATAGTTTAAAATAAACAAACACCACTAGGTCATCAAAACCAAATGTCAGGAAAGAAGAAACTGAATGTCATTAAAAACATAAAACGCGTGCCTGGCTGGCTCAGTCCAAAGAGCATGAAACTCTTAATCTCGGGGTTGTGAGTCCGAGCCCCAAGTTGAGTGGAGATTACTTAAAGGGTGAATCGTATTCTGAAAGTCTGGAGCTGTGTTATGTCATAACTCTCAAAAATTACTAGAATGCACCCAATGAGCAGAATGTCATGAGAGTCATTTGAAACTGGTCAGTTGCTACACAGATAGAAAAAGATCAGTGGGGCAGCCCACTGAGGGGCAGAATAATGAGGGCCAAATTATCATAGGAGGTGTTTCCCTGAGGTCTGAGATCTTTCTCTGGAGAAGAAATTTTCAATTTGTATCTAACCACTGAGCATTACAGGCTGAGGTGACACTAGAGTTTTTAATGACATCATCTGTATGCTTAGGGAAGAAGAATAGAGAGGATCCCATGTTCTAACAAGATGCTAAAGAGTGGGAACTATCCTATCTAATCTTGTACATCCCTGACACTCCAGATGAAGAAACTCCCAATTAAAAAAAAAAATCACAGTGAAAATATTTCTAAGCCAGTGCTATTCCCTTCAGGATGAATATGATTTATGCCATGACCCAAAACACATACACACCCACACAGAGACACAAAGTCCTTCATCCCACAAACATTTACTGAGTATTTATTATAGTCATACAGGAATAAACAGAGAGACCTGGTCACTAAACTCCAGGAATTTAACAGATGATGAATATACAATAATCATGGTAAGGATCAAGGTTGCAGTATGTGCACAGAGCTTTGGGAATACAGCTGAGGGAGTGATTTAACTGCCACACACTTTTTCTATTAGTTGCTCTATAAGGCAGACTGCTTAAAGACTGGTTTCCAATGGGGGATCACACCGCTTCAGTAAAATACTGACACCCCCGTGGGGAAGAATCTTCTTTACCGAGGTTCAGGTGCTCCCAGAATGAGATCAGTTAAATCAGTTCCCTTCTTAACATTTTTGTTTTCTCAGCAATCTTTATGCCAGCATAAACTTTTGTCCTGGGCTTTTAGGAATCAGAGTTCTATCACTCACTCTATCTTCCAATAAAACCATATTTTTACCAACTGCTTCAAAACTTCTCAGAATGGACCATTCTTTCACCACTGCCATAACCTTAGTATCAGCTACCATGCCCTCCCTTCTGGGCATTGTGCTGCTTTGTTTTCAGAATGCATACCACTATTAAGTCACTATACCTACAAAGGCCATCTTTATGACGTTACTCAACTGATCAGGTGGCAGATCCTAATGCCTCAACCCAGCTTCAAAGCCTTCCATGACGTAATCTCACTCCTTGTTAGTCTAGATGCAGTCAGACCCAAGCTCCTTTTAGCTCTCAAAAAGGAATGCCAACTCCTGCCTCTGAAATTTTCTCATGAGGCTCCTTTAGGAATGCCTACCCCACTCTACCATCCATCTAAATTCTATATTCTTGGGACGCCTGGGTGGCTCTGTCGATTAAGCGTCTGCCTTTGGCTCATGTCATGATCCTAGGGTGCTGGGATCAAGTCCCACATCGGCCTCCTTGCTCAGCGGGGAGCCTGCTTCTCCCTCTGAATGCAGCTCCCCCTGCTTGTGCGCGCTCTCTCCCTCCCCCGACAAAAAAATCTTAAATAAAAAAAAAAATTCTACATTTTTCTAGACCTAAACAAGCCCCATCTCTTTAACTTACTGCTAATTCCCAGGCACAGTTCCCTGTTCTGAAAAATTCTATAGTCTGTATCACACCATTTTGCACTTACTAAGGTGCCAAGTGCTGTTTGAAATGCTTTACACGTGTGGAATAAACCAAAAAATACAACAAATCCAAAAAATAGGTACTATTATTGCCCATACTTTACTGATGGAGAAAAGCTGAGTGACACAGAAAAGTCACTTCTCCAAGGTCACACAGCTAGGCAGTGTAAGAACCAGTTACAAACTTAGGCAGTTTGATTCCAGGTTCTACATTCTTTTTTTTTTTTTTTTTAAGATTATTTATTTATTTGACAGAGAGAGAGAGAGACAGTGAGAGAGGGAACACAAGCAGGGGGAGTGGGAGAGGGAGAAGCAGGCTTCCCGCCAAGCAGGGAGCCCGATGTGGGGCTCGATCCCAGGACCCTGGGATCATAACCTGAGCCGAAGGCAGACGCTTAATGACTGAGCCACCCAGGCGCCCCCAGGTTCTACATTCTTACTCACTATGCTATGCTTGCACTTTCCAATATAAGACACCCAGAACAGTGGAAAAAGCAAGAAGTGTGAAATTGAAAGACAAAATAAAGTTCTGGCTTTACCAGTGAAGAGTCAGGTAATCCTGGGTAAGCAAAATGTTTATTTTTAAGTCTTTTTTAAGAATCATAGAAAACAGTATAAACAAAGTGTTTTATAAAGCCCTATACATAAGTTTCAAGGGACTTTTTATTATAACAATTTTTATTATTTTATTTTTTTAAAGATTTTATTTAATTTGACAGAGAGAGACACAGTGAGAGGGAACACAAGCAGAGGGAGTGGGAGAGGGAGAAGCAGGCTTCCCGCTGAGCAGGGAGCCCGATGTGGGGCTCGATCCCAGGACCCTGGGATCATGATCTGAGCCAAAGGCAGACGCTTAATGACTGAGCCACACAGGCGCTCCATAACAATTTTTGTTTTTAATTAGATAATTATACCAGTTTAATTAGAAGCAGGGAATAATGGGTGATTGCTGAGCGCTGTGTTTCTCAACTGTGAGAAAATCAGTTTGCATTGGGGGATATAAAAATGAAAGCCATGCACAGAGAGAATCAAAGGTAAGTGATGGAAGACAAAAATGCAGCTGATAGTAGCAAGGATTCTGAATTGCAAGTATCTAAATAAGAAAGTTACATCAGTCTGTTAGAAATGCATAAATGGGGCGCCTGGGTGCTCAGACCCTGTTCAACAGGAAGTCTGTTTTTCCCTCTCCCTCTGCCCTTCCTCCCTGCTCGTGCTCACTCTATCATGCTCGCTCTATCTCTCTCAAATAAATAAAATCTTAAAAAAATAAATGCATAAATGGAATTAAGAAGATCAAAAGACTCTTGAAATTACTTAGTGTTGAAAATGTTAAGAATCTAAGGGTCACCAAGGAGATTAAAAAGTTTAGAGAAAAGGGTGCCTGGGTGGCTCAGTTGGTTGAGCGACTGCCTTCGGCTCAGGTCGTGGTCCCGGAGTCCTGGGATGGGGTCCCGCATCGGGCTCCCGGCTCGGCGGGGAGCCTGCTTCTCCCTCTTACCTTCTCCCCTCATGCTGTTTCTCTCTCTCTCTCTCAAATAAATGAATAAAATCTTTAAAAAAAAAAAAAGTTTAGAGAAAGGTATAGGGCATACAACGGAATCTTGGGCTATGTTCTTATTTTGGTGGAGGCAGAAAGAACAAATCAAAGAGAGTATGAAGTTATACCAGACACAATGATTCCTAATTCATGTAGTAGAATGGCCCTTGAAAGTTTATTTTTAAAAAAGATTTATTTGACACAGATTGAGAGAGAGAGAGAGAGCATGCGAGTGCTCGCACATACAAGCAGCGGGAGCAGCAGAAAGGAGAGGGAGAAGCAGGCTCTCCACTGAGCAGGGAGCCCAATGTGGGGCTCAATCTCAGGACCCTGGGATCATGACCTGAGCTGAAGAGACCATGATGCTTAACCAACTGAGCCACTCAGGTGCCTCTACCCTTGAAAGTTTCTAAAGGTACCTTCTTAGAATGAACCCAAAGTCTCTATGTAAATCCAACATGCCCAGTTTTTTTTAAAATTTTTATTATGTTACTCACCATACATTACATTAGTTCTTGATGTAGTGTTCCATGATTCATTGTTTGTGCATAACACCCAGTGCTCCACACAGAATGTGCCCTCTTTAATACCCATCACCAGGCTAACCCATCCCCCCACCCTCCTCCCCTCTAGAACCCTCAGTTTGTTTTTCAGAGTCCATCGTCTCTCATGGTTCGTCTCCCCCTCCGACTTACTCCCCTTCATCATTCTTCCCCTCCTGCTATCTTCTTCTTTTTCTTTTTTCTTAACATATGTTGCATTATTTGTTTCAGAAGTACAGATCTGTGATTCAACAGTCTTGCACAATTCACAGCGCTCACCATAGCACATACCCTCCCCAATGTCTATCACCCAGCCACCCCATCCCTCCCACCCCCCACCACTCCAGCATCCCTCAGTTTGTTTCCTGAGATTAAGAATTCCTCATATCAGTGAGGTCATATGATACATGTTTTTCTCTGATTGACTCATTTCACTCAGCATAACACCCTCCAGTTCCATCCACGTTGTTGCAAATGGCAAGATCTCATTCCTTTTGATCAACATGCCCGGTTTTTAATTTAGGATTGCAAAAAATCATTGCTACCAAATTAAGGAGGTGACTTGCATATTATATAAAAAAATATTACCTTTTTAAAATTTAATTTTTTTTTAGAGAGAGAGAGAGCGGGGAATGGAAGAGAGGCAAAGAGAGAGGAGAGAGAGAATCTTAAGCAGGCTTCACACCCAGCACGGAGCTCCACATAGGGCTCAATCTCACAACCCTGAGATCACGACTTGAGCCGCAATTAAGAGTGGGATGCTTAACTGACTGAGCCACCCAGGCACCCCTAAAAAATACTCTTTAAATATAAGAATCATATTTAGCACAGTGTAATGCTCATACAATGAGAATGACGTTGGAACTGAGACTGATAATATTAACATGAGCACTTACTACATGCCAGGCACTGTTCTAAGTGCTTAACGTGTACTAAGAGATCTGAGGCTCCTAACACCTTATTTTGATACACTGCTTATCAATGAGAAAACTGAGACACAAAGGATAACTTATTTAGTGATACCAAGCTAGAAAATGACAGAATCAGGATTTAAACCTAAGGGTTCCAAAGTCTGTGCTCTTAACCACAATGCTCTACAGCCTCTAGTATATGGGAGCAGGAATTCACGTCTCATTTCACATGCTCCAGGAAATAGGCTCTTTATAGAATGGCCAGGTGAAATGCCCACATTCATTCGTTCACTCATTCAACTAATATTTATTGAGCATCTACCATGTGTTAGTCTTGGAGGAAACAGAAGTGAACAATTTAAATAAAAATCCTGGCCTTCAGGATTCTGACATTTTAATGGGGTAGACAGGTAATTTTAAAAAGGCCAGGCAGATGTAGTATATGTTAGAATGTGATGAGTGGTATAGAGAAAAATAAGGCAGAGAAGTAGAATTCTGAATGCTGGGAGAGGAGGGAAAGGTTGCAGGTGTATTTTGGGTGGTTCCATCAATCAAATCCAGTGTATGGGCCATGTCTGGACATCGACTGGAACAAACCAACTATAAAAAGTCATTTTGGAGACAACTGGGGACAATGAATATGGCCTGCATATTGGTTATTAAGAACTTAAATAGTATGATGGTTATGTTCTCTCTACATTTGTATGTTTTAAAGTTTCCAAAATTAAATGATCAAAAAAAAAAAAAAAAAAAAGGAAGGCCATCAAGGAAGAGTCAAAGCATTCTAATGATGACATTAGAGTAAAAACCTGAGGGTAGTGAAGGAGTGAGCAAGGGGGTCACGGGGAAAACCATCCAGGCAAAGGGAACAGCAAGCATGCAGACTCTGAGGCCAGTTAAGTGACGGAAGGGTAACAGGGGTTTGGTCAGAGACGCAATGAAGTGTAGTGTCTTGTATACTGTTTTAGAGACTCTGGCTCTAACTCTGTGGGGGCTGGGAAGCCACTGGAAGATTTGAGTGGCAAGGTGATATGATCTAACTTACATTTTTGAAAGTCCCACTCTCACTGCTATGTTAAGAACACACTGAAGGGGAGGGAGCATGAGAGGTACAGTTAGGAAGTTCTTACTCTAATACAACAGAAATGATGATGGCCTGGAAGAGACTAACAGTGGAGATAATGAGGTCTGTTTATCGTAATATCTTAATGCCAAAGCCAAAGTAATTGCTTACAAATTAGATGGAGGTGTGGGATAAATAGAAGAGACCAGCACAAGACCAATGTTTCTGGCTTCAGCAGCTAGAAAGATGATGTTGTCATTCACCGAAGTGGAGAAGATATGGAAGACACAGAGTTTTTTGGGGAGGGAGCCAAGAGTTCAGTTTTGAACATGTGAAGTTAGAAACACAAGTAGTGATAGCAAATAAGCATCTATCCATGTGAATATGCAACCAGGAGGGAGGTATGGGCTAGATTTATGTAAAATTAGGAGTGTATAGATTTGACAGTGAAAAGAATTACCAAGAGAATGTGGACAGAAAAGACAAGAAGGGAGCCTGGCTGGCTCAGTCAGAAGAGCATGAGACTCTTGATCTCAGCATCATGAGTCTGAGCTCCACACTGGGTGCAGAGATTACTAAAAAACAAAAACAAAACAAAACAAACAACTTAAAAAAAAAAAAAAAAAGACAAGAGGCCTAAGGTCTAATCCTTAGGAGACTGAGAAAGAATGGCTAGTGAAGTTGGAAGAAAATCAGAAAGATAGGCTGTCCTAGAAGGCAAGTGAAGAAAGTAAAGAAAGGAAGTAGAGGAGTCCTCGACTGTGTTAAATGCCCATGAAAGACCAGCAAGTAAGTTAAGGACTATGAACGGACTACTAAAATTTACAACATGGAGGTCATCGGTGACACTGACAGGAAAAAGTAATTCAGGTAAGGTGGTTGAGAGTAAAGTGTGACAAAGTGGGTTTAAAGAAGTAGGAGGGGAGAGGAGTGCCTGGCAGGCTCAGTTAGTAGAGCATACAGCTCTCAGGAGCATGATCTCAGGGTTGTTGAGTTCAAGCCCCACACTGGGTGTAGAGCTTATTCAAGAAGAATAAATTAAAAAAAAAAAAAAGGGCAGGAGACAGAAAATTGTAGACAGCAAGTACAAATAACTCATACTTTAATACTGCATTTTTCTTGTTCTTTTGTTTGACCAAGTTTAAGTATGGCTAAATTGTCGTGTTAACTCTATGTATGACAAGACTCCACTACAGTCAGAGGTAAAGAAAATTATGGTTTCACAGAAGTAAAAGGAGAAAGGGTTTCAAAAGAAAAAGTTACCATTATTAAGGTCACAGGAAAAGGTCTTCAGGTTTGTTACCATTTATGGGTTGGTAACCCGTCTATTATCAGACACATTTTGTTTCAACATAAGATGATGACAGGAAATGTTCCCAAAGATGAGAAGTGGAGTGAAGTTATGCTGCTAGCAATCACCTGTCTCCTGTGAGTAGAGTAGTATGGTAAGGAAAAAAAAAAAGCTGGGAGAAGATAAGGTCTCCAGTCACCAGAGAGTAAAGCGATAAACCTGAAATGTGTTACCATCTTTAAATGCATCATACATACGCATTTCTAGCTCACAGCTCTGTCTGCGGTCATACTCAGGGTAGAAAAAGCACGAAAAAATCAGGATATTAATTTCAAACTTTGTGCTTCTATGATTCCTTTCGTACCATTTCACTGACACTTTAATTGGGCACTCTGGAGATCATTAAGTGCTTTTCTGAAAATGTGGTGTCTGGGCTGAAACTTCAGCAATTCTAATTGCAATACCTCAGTAATGCAAGTAAATACTGGTACTAAACAATATCAGGACAATGTGCCTGCAAATAAAAATCACAGAAATGACCCCCAATTGAAGACAATTCTCCAAAACTCATCATAACAAAGATCTCACATAAACACACTCAAAACACTAACTCTGTGAATTACAAATTTAAACAAATTAATATATCTGCACGAATCCACAAATTAGCACGTGACAGTCTAAATGATCAGTCTAGATATTTTTAAGTAGCAACATTTTTGGAAATGAATTACTACCAAAATTCTCCCACAATTCTACCTTAAATGTTTAAATGAAGAAGATACTATGCTATGTCTCTGTAGAGGTTATAGAAACCCGAATCCTCTTACGTTTCAAACTCTAAATAAAAAATAATGCAGGGGTGCCTGGGTGGCTCAGTCGTTAAGTGTCTGCCTTCAGCTCAGGTCATGATCCCAGGGTTCCTGGGATTGAGCCCCGCATTGGGCTCCCTGCTCTGCGGGAGGCCTGCTTCTCCCTCTCCCACCCCCCCTGCTTGTGTTCCCTCTCTCGCTGTCTGTCAAATAAATAAATAAAATCTTAAAAAAAAAATAATAATGCATACCAATCACCTCATACCAACTGAGAATAACTAATATCAAAAAATCAGAAAAACAGGGGCGCCTGGGTGGCTCAGTTGGTTAAGCATCTGCCTTTAGCTCAAGTCATGATCCCAGGATCCTGGGATCAAGCCCCACATTGGGCTCCCTGCTCAGCGGAGAGCCTGCTTCTCCCTCTCCCTCTGCCTGCCGCTCTGCCTACTTGTGCTATCTCTCTGTCAAACAAATAAATAAAATCTTTAAAAAAAAAAAAATCAGAAAAACAGGGGTTGGCAAGGATATGGAAAAATTAGAACCCTTGTGCACTGTTGGTTGGAATGTAAAATGATATAGCTGCTGTGGAAAACAGTATGGCAATTCCTCAAAAAAATAACCAGAATTATCGTATCATCTAACAATTCCACTTCTGGGTATATATCCCAAAGAACTGAAAGCAGGCTTTTAAAGAGATGTTAGTGTATCACTATTCATAAGCAATGGCCAAAATGTGTAAGTCAACCCAAGTGTTCATTTTTTTAGAAAGACTGATTATGAGAGAGAGAGAGAGAGAAAGAGAGCGAGCCTGCACGCACACTAACAAGCAGGGGGAGCGGTAGGCAGAGAGAGAAGCAGGCTCCCTGCCAAGCAAGGAGCCTGATGTGGATTTTGATCCCAGGACCCTGAGATCATGACCTGAGCTGAAGGCAGATGCTTAACCGACTGAGCCACCCACGGAGCCCCCAAATGTTCTCCTTCTTGAATATTTACTCTTTATCCTTTCTCATGAGAAAAGGGCTAAGGCAGTAACACAGACATCTGTACTTTAAAGTCTATTTCAATGGCTCATACCTGATGTCCACTCTAAGTTTAGGGTAATACTGAGACACGTATTTCCTGATGAGACTGTAAGACGCTTCTTTAGGTTCACAAAGGCGAGTAAAGGCCAATGGGAGGATATCCTCCAACTTTACTTGTGGCTCTGGATCCACTGCAGAGCTTCTGTTCTGAAATATAATATCAAAAATTATCATCAGTACAGAATATAGAGTTCTCTGTTCAAATGCTTCTCTATTCAACTCAAGGGCTTTCCTAAATTGACTGCCAAATCAACTAACTTGTAGAAGACTATCACTTTTTTCCACATTCAAATAAATATACCACAGGAGTATAATGGCATTTGTGTGGCAACTTATTTGAGATAAGAACTTCAGATTGAAAGTTAAAATATGTATAAAAATGACAAGAGGGGCACCTGGGTGCCTCAGTCAGTTAAGTGTCCGACTCTTCCTTTCAGCTCAGATCATGATCTCAGGGTTGTGAGATCAAGCCCCAGATTGGGCTCTGCATTGGGTGTGGAGCTTGCTTAAGATTTCTCTCTCTCTCCCTCTGCCTCTGCCCCTCCCACTCAAAAAAGAAAAAAAAAAAGAAATGGTAGACTTTAATTAAAGGTCCTAGTCTTTTCTTAGCCTTTAATACCAAAGAATGAAAAGGATCATGCAGCACCAAAAAGCACCATAAAAAAGTTCATTTCATTCAAAGTTTTAGGAAAAAAGTACAAAAATCTTTGGAGCTGCAAAAACACAGATGTATAGTCATGATTTTACTTACTGACATAGAGGAAATACTACATATTTCACTTTATTATTGTACAAATACTTTCCACAAATGAAATTATGTATCTCAAGGTGGAAAAGTATTAGTATGTACAAAAAAGAAAAGAAAAAAGAAAAGAAGAGGAAAAAAAGAAAAGAAAAAGGCTCTGGGTATAGTTTTGAGGTTAATAATGGGTAAAGAGGTACTCACATGCCCCTTTTAGTTTAACAGACATTTCATTAAAAGCAGTACAATTCATACAGCTGCCCATAATTCAACTTATGGCAGTTAAGTGCATGGGCTCTGGGGTTGGAGTGCTTGGATTTACACACTGCCTGTTTTCTACTCATTAGCTGGCCGAGAGTGAGTGAAGGCCTTAGGAGAAAGGCTGCACTCTGCACGGTGCCGGCACACACTGAACACTCAATGCTGCTATTTTTAGTGGAAGAAATAGTTTTACAGTGCTCAAACTGTGGTACAGACTTCTTACCTTTCTGTTTCTGGATTTCTGAGGTGTTTTTCTTGATTTTTGGACCACAATAAAACTCCCAGAAGCACCTTTTCCTTTTACCTAAGGTAAATTAATTAGTTACAATAACCAATATTTTAAAATTATTCTGGAATTAACATTTTAACTTTATACTAGTCCAAGCAAAGTACAGGGCATGGTGATACAAGAACTAATGTAAAGTGCTGTTCAACCCTTCAGAGAAAAAAGAACAATGGATAGACTGAAAGACTTGGGACTGCATCCTATTTATGGTATCATCCAGCCATTCAATATTGGACAACCCCGTAAAGTCTCTGAGCTTTTGTTTCCTCATCTATGGAACTGGGACGGATGCTATTGTGATACCAGGTTAAATAATCTACAAGCTTTCCACCCCCCCCCCAAAAAAGTACCATGAAAGAAGGGACAATCTCTTGGGGAAAATGAGAAAACCTCTATCTTGAAAGGAAGATCATTCCTTGGCAAAGTATACAGCCTGCTGATCTCAAACTACAGTGCTTCCCAGATTGCCCATTAGTGATTATTAGTGCACATGGGAAGAGTTATCTAATTAATTCTTAGCCACCCCATATGGTATGTGTAAGTCTTACCACATATTTCCACAGTTTACAAAGCACTTTCATAGAACTTTAAAGCTGATTGGCACTAACCTGATTCCTCCACACCTTAGCTTTATTTGTGCTACTATGAATGTAGCAATCAAGCTGAAATGCTTTCAGCCTATAAACTGTTGTTTAAGCATCAAACTGAGGTCAGCCTACGAGGCAAGAATAGGTCATAAACTATATTTCACAAAAAAAAAAAAAAAAACAACCAAAAAAAAAAAAAAACATGAAGCCAGCTCATAAACTGTGCTGACATACACTATGATAGAGGACAAGTCTTTGGTTCTCAATACATTGGTTAGATAATACCTTTCAATCAGTGACTATTTTAAAGGCCATATGAATATCAGTTATACACCATTTTGAGAAAGCTGTACCGTTAGCTCCACAGCAGGAATCTGCTTTACTCACTGATTGGGCCCCCAAGCACCTGGCACACAGGAACAATATATATTTGTGGAATGAAGTACTTGTTGAAAGTTCCTAATCAGAATTTAAATGCCTTAGTGGCACAGAATTCTGTATTAATCAAACTGTGCAGGAAGATATGAAAGAAAAGGCAACAGGACTCTTGGAACAGAGTTAACTAGGTTTTGAACCATTTTTGCCAGTACCATGGGAACGTGGTAATCACTGGACCTCTGAAGAGGATTTAAGATAAAGTCCATTCCAACTTTAAATTTTTATGATTCTAAGCAGTATTTTGATGTACTATGCAAAATAACATGTGTTTATGCCTGAAATCATTACTGGTTTTAGTACTAGTCTCAATTTACTCAGGCTTCTCTGATGCTCCCAACAAGCTTTAATATTGTTAAGTTAAAGTGAACCTATTTACAAATACATAACAGTAACAAGTCCAGTCACATAACAGCCTTTAAAACTAACACAAGACAAGAATAATTCTTTTTTCCTGCTGCAATAAATTGATTCCTTAACCCCACATTTTATATCTTTATTTTCAGAACTACATATCTCAAGCATTAAGTGGCTCCCAAAGAAAATCCAATTATGGGGCACCTGGGTAGCTCAGTTGGTTAAGCATCTGACTCTTGATTTCAGCTCAGGTCATGATCTCAAGCCTTGTGTAGGGCTCAGCGTTCAGCGTGGAGTCTGCTTAAGATTTTCTCCCCCGCCCCTCTCTGCCCCTCCTGCCTCCCACCCCCAGTTCATGCACTCGTGCTCTCTAAAAAAATAGGTAAAGAAATAAAATTTATAAAAGTACAAGGAGCACCAGAAACAAATTACACTATCAGAATGCTTCTGCTCTCCGAACAGTTAACTTATCAAAGATAACTGGCACACCTGTGATTCTGAAACCTAGTCTCAAATAATAAAACTAGGTTAAGCTTAAACATTTCATCATCATGTTAATTTACAAAAGAAGACACAAAAAGCCTAAATGTTATTGTGGACTTACAGTTAATACATGTTGAAATGATCTTATCCCCAATAATTGTTTAATACCTGTTTGATGACACCTCTATTTAATTCTCTTTTCAGTGCTTGTTTAAGGAGGTAGCCCCTTCTCTCCAGCTCCAGAGAAGGGTACTTATGAATAATATATTTTCGAATAGCAACCACTGATGCACCACTCTTCTGGAAGCATGCCTAGAAAACAGATTTACCAAACCATACACATTAGTTTATACCGGCTGCTTTTCATTAGACAGAGAATCTGATGACATATGTTTTCAAAATAAATTATTTTGGAGGTGAACTTGACAAAAGACGATAAAAATGGCAGAAAGAATGAATAGTCTTTCAGGTAACTTCAGTTCATCATGGTTGTTGAGAAATACAGAAACAATCTTTTTGCAACAATTTTAACTTAGTTGAAGACAAGCAAAGAGAAGATAAAACGTGAACAACATTCTGTGTGTCAAGGAAGAACTTTCCATTTTAATTCTATTCTATATTTAAAAGACAGATCTCCAGCATTAAAATGAAGAAAACAGAACATTTCTATTACTATAGGATTGTAGATCTGGTTCATTTTCTGGAATGAGCTTTAAGCATACCAGGACCAATGTTCTCTGTAGGCTTTATGTGAATGTCAGCAGAGAACATTAGCGAAGATAATCTGAATCAATGGCATAAAACTGGTTTACAGATGGCAAAATCTTAAGCAAAGTTTTGGGCAACAATGAGGGCATTCGATTGTGACTTAAAATGCCCTCTTCTGTTTCCATCCAATTTATCTATATTCCATTTGATTAATGACCATGGAAGACTTAAGTAGGTCATTAAGTAATGAAGGTGGCAAATTTTTTTTTCAAATGCTTTATATTTTGAAGCACACCTAAGGAGCATCTGTTATTTACCTAATGGGCTAGTCCACCAATTTTGTGTTGCCATTGTCTATACACTGAACGTGGCACTTATTCATTCTCATCGGATAAAGACTTGATTGAATGTTATTTTACATACTTTGACAATAAAGAAAAATTGTACAACATAAAACAAAATTGTGTTAATATGGTTGACTGACTTCAAGTATCTCTGATCTATTACAACCTATTAAAGTTTACTCCTGATCTTTTAAGAAAATTCAAAGAAAATCGAGCAGAAAAGAACTCTCTAATGCTAAAACAATTTTATGCTCCACCAAACTGACACTGAGATGGAAGTAGACATAAGGACTTGTTTATTCACAAAATGGTATCAATGGTCTATAATCATGATTTGATACATTGCATGGAACACACACACACACACCCTCCTTTGAACAAATATGCACAATCAGATTCAAACTATTCTTTAGGCCTAATTATACTGTTCTAATTTTTTGTTTCACTATTTTAAAATTTTAGTCCCTCTCCAACCTCACTGTAAGCCTGCTCCTTGAAATCTAGGCTGAGAGGTCATTAAGTGAAATCCTGGAATAAAGGCTATACAAAAAAAAGAGATCTCACTAGATCTAGACCAGGAAAGTTTTAAGGAGTTGAGAGCACTCCTGAAAGGAGTGCAGGGAGAGGGCTGAAGGCAAACCCTTTTCCAGTTTATGTGTCATTCTCAAATTCTGAAAATGACCACTAGGCTGCCCTCTCCTCTGTACACCACCCTTGATTACATTGGTCTTTATTCCTCTTTCCCCAATTCTGACTGAGATCCTAGCAACAAGATCCCTAAAATGAGGGTGTCTTGTTAATTTGCATGATGAGATAAGAGAAGCGAGTGAGATTATCATATTATGTGAATTAGCAAGGTAAAAGTAACCAGGAAAACTTAAAAAAAGCAAGGTCAGATGATAACCTTAAAAATTAAAATAAAAAAGCTACATGAAGACCCGTAAGCTAATGGGAGTCAGTGGATTACAGCAAAGTCAGAAAGCTGTGCAAGAATTTTTCGTGATGCAGCAAAGTAGTAAGGTTTCTAAGAGGGCTTCTTAGAGCTCAGGTGAGAAAGCTAGCTATTACCAGTATTAGACACTCAGCTTTGAAAATGGATCTAAAGACAGCGTTTCTTTTTTAAAATAAAAATCCTCTATGCTATTCAGTTACTCTCAGTCAAAATCAGACTTCATAAGGGCAGAGACGACCCTGTTTTATTCTCTGCTATATCCTTAGCAGGGTTACAGATACAGAGAAGTTAGTCCTTAAATGTTTGTTGAATGAATTAACAGGTTCAGCCTTCAAATAAATACTATATTTAACCAATAAACTGAGCAAAACAAAAAAAAAATCTGAAGTTAAAAATACTTGCTATAATAAATGTGAATTAAAAAATTAACAGTGCTCACCAAATGTGATTTTCTTAAAACAAAAACAAAAAACATGAACTTCACAATGGCTTTCTTCTATTTAAGTATCTTTTAGGAAACAGAGCAAGATTTCTCATGTCTGGACAGGAATATGCCATTTTCAAATAACCCAAAGACGAACAAAATAGATCTAAGATGAACTGCTTGTAATAAAAACTTGCCTTAATGGCCTCAGTTAGGATTGCATCCATCTTGGGACGTGGGGAGGAAGCCATCGGTGTTTGTTTCTGGGCTCTGGCTAGCTGGCTGGCAGAAAGGGTAGCCCAGGAAGGTATTGTTTTTTTCACTTTCTTCTCCTTTTCTTTAGACTGATCTTTCTCACTTTAAAACAAAGAATTGTTATTATGCAAAGTAAACTCTGCAGAAAGAGGTATAAAGTCAGAAAGAAGAACAGACAAGAAAAGGATAAAAATTAATGTTTTATTGCCACACTAAAGTGATACATAAAATGAGCAAATTTTCAAAAAATAAAACCTTTTTAAAAAATTGGATACTATAAATGAACCAGAAAGGTGTCTTCTCTTAGGTGCAGGAGAGAGGAATCAGATAAATTACCACTGGTATGAAGGGCCAGCACACTAAAGAAATGAGAATTTTAAAACGTATTCTAACAACTACAACCGCTGTCATTTAGCACAGTGAAAAGAACTCAAGCTCTGAAGTTGGACGACCTGGGTTTGGGTTTTTGCTCTAACATTTACTAGCTACATGACCTTGGCGGGTAACCTGAGTCTCAGTCTCCTCAGCTGTAAAATAGTAATCTAAGGCCAAATATTTTACAAGTTTGTTGCAAAAATTATGAGATTGTTTGTAAAAACAATTTTGTGAGCCATAAAGCATTATACAAATTGTATTCTAAATAATAAAAGAACTCCATGCACCTAAAATACAGGGTAGCTGCTAAAAATTCCAGAGAACTTAAACCTATAAAGGATTCCCTGAGGACTATACCCAGAAAGTATAGTTATTACTAAGTTATTCTTTCATTTAAAAAATAATTCCTAACAATTTTGACCAACTATGAAAAGAACAGACTGCGACCAGCTGTCCTGCAAAAAAACCAAAATTTTAATTAAGAATTGCTGGGGCGCCTGGGAGCCAAAGTGTCTGCCTTTGGCTCAGGTCATGATCCCAGGGTCCTCGGATGAAGCGGGGAGCCTGCTTGTTCTTCTCCCTCTGCCCCTTCCCCACCCCTTGTGTACTCTCTCTCTCCAATAATAAAATCTTTAAAAAAAATAAAATAAAAAAGAACTGCCACCACATTGTACAGATTACCAGTAGCAAATTTCACTTTCAGATTCATAAAGTCACCCTCCAAGTGATGAACACTTCATCAAACATACACAGAGTTTTAGGTGATGCCGGCAATAGCTGTTACAGATTAATGTTTTCTAACATAAGCATATAAAAACAACTCGCATAGGCAGGAATAAAATGGTGAAGTATTTCCCGGGTCAGATTTTTAGAGTCATGTTTCATTTTTTTTTTTTAAGATTTTATTTATTCATGAGACAGAGAGATAGAGAGAGAGAGAGAAAGAGAGAGAGGCAGAGGGAGAGGGAGAAGCAGACTCCCTGCTGGCAGGGAGCCCCATGTGGGACTTGATCCCAGGACCCCAGGATCATGACCTGAGCCAAAGGCAGACGCTTAGCTGACTGAGCCACCCAGGTGCCCCATGTTTCATTTCTTATTGAAATTATGTCAATGATTAAAATATCAGACACTCCCACAATGAATTCTAGCACAAAAAAAATTCCAAAGACAAGCGCGATGAATTTTGAGTTATTCAAACCACTATTATAATAACTACTACAAACTCTAATAGGCCATACAACTACATAACAAACCTATTTCAAACAATAATTCTAAAAAGTAAATCCAAGTACACAGCAAATATCTAGCATAAACCAATGTTAAAAAGCCTTAAAACAATCTGATCTACAGTCCTTTTACATAGTCTTCAATTATAAATAGCAAGAAGGCATAACTCCTTACTCCTTTTTGGTTTCCTCTGAGGACTTGTTCTCTTCCTTCTCTTCATTCTCAGCTTCTCCCTTTGGCTGCTCTGTCTCACTAGATGTAGCAGGTGGAGTTTCATTCTCTTGTTCTTCTACAGTAGAGACAGATTCCTCTGAACTTATGTCTGGTTCTAAAAAATCAGGTGGGCAGAATTGCATTAAGTAGATATATTAGAGACTGAGTCAATAAAAGGGTAAAAGTCTAATTTATTAAACAGAAAAGCCAAATGCTCCAACTGACAGATGTATTTTAAAATGAACAAATGACTATCAGTTGCCATTTTCTTTCCTTTTTTAGTCCACTCAAATTGCCTATTCAATGGGTTGCTTATCCAGACCATTAGGTGATAAAAGGAGATGGACCAGACAATTACACAGAAAGAGAAACTCATTTTACCTCAAATCAAATCTCTTGCCCACTCTCTGCAATATTAATGATAAAATTCATAATTAAGAAATTAGCTATTTCAGGGGCTCCTGGGTGGTTTAGTCGTTAAGCATACGCCTTCGGCTCAGGTCATGATCCTGGGATCGAGCCCCACATCGGGCTCCCTGCTCAGTGGGGAGCCTGCTTCTCCCTCTCCCACTCCCCCTGCTGTGTCCCCTCTCTCGCTGTGTCTCTGTCAAATAAATAAAATCTTAAAGAAAAAAAAAAGAAACTAGCTATTTCATAATTTAACAGACAAATCTTAGGAAAGGAATGAATAACAGAAAATGAACACCTATTTTCCACATTAAAGGACTGGGGCAAGAGCAGAAATCTGAGAGGGGGAATAGTGAGGTCTGCAGTTGCTAATCTGTGTCTTTTCTCAGCATGTCTCTTTGAGCGGTTACTACAAAACACAGTACCCCAGATTTGGTTAAGTAGGGACTTTAAAGAAAAAGACTCTCCAGTGGCAAAACTTCGGCAAAAAAATAAAAGTACAGGCTTGAAGAGTTTGGTCATTTAAATTATGTGAACAGGGTGCCTGGGTGGCTCAGTTATCAAGCGTCTGCCTTCGGCTTGGGTCAGGATCCCAGGGTCCTGGGATCGAGCCCCACATCGGGCTCCCTGCTCGGCGGGAAGCCTGCTTCTCCCTCTCCCACTCCCCCTGCTTATGTTCCCTCTCCCGCTGTCTCTCTGTCAAATAAACAAAATCTTTAAAAAAAAATAAATGTGAACAAATTACTATCACGATGAAAACTTCTAAGAGAACAAAAAAATGCCACTTCCTTCTTATAACCAAGACACATATATACGGTTCTAAAGGAATTTCTAATTTTCAACAAATTAAAATTCTAAACCATGAATTTCAGGACAGTCAACTATCATTTGTTGATCTCATCCTAGATTATGCTCTTCAACCAGACTTGCATTTAAGTTGAAAATCCTCAGATATAGGTTTAGCCAAAATTGAGGCTTTAGAGAGTCAGACACACCTGGATTCAAGTTCAGTCATTATAACTTTCTAGCTTGCTATCTTAGGGCAAGTTCTTGGATATCTCCAAGTTTCAGTAATCTTACCTCACAGATTTATCATGGGTATTGTATAAAATGCTTTATAGGTACACTTGCACTATGTGGATGATTCCCATCTCCCTTGGCCTCTCCTGCTGCTTCTCAAACTATTTCACAAAGTATTAAAGCTAGAACTTCATTATAACAATGATATCTGGCGACTCAGATAATTACTGTAAGCTGTATTTTTTTAATCACATATGTATCTTTTACTGCCCCTCGCCCCACCAATTTGATTTAACTCCTGTGTGGGTAAGAACTTACTAACAGTCATTATGTTTACTTCTACATTGCCTTATTCTAAAAAGGATGAAAAAAAAACCGTTTACTGGGTTTTACTTTAAGAGTAGAGCTATAAATTCAATTTCATATTATTTTCTCAAGAATAACTGCTTAGGGGCGTCTGGGTGGCTCAGTCGTTAAGCGTCTGCCTTTGGCTCAGGTCATCCCAGGGTCCTGGGATCGAGCCCCCATCGGGCTCCCTGATTGGCAGGAAGCCTGCTTCTCCCTCTCCCACTCCCCCTGCTTGTGTTCCCTCTCTTGCTGGGTCTCTGTCAAATAAATAAATAAAATCTTTAAAAAAAAATAACTGCTTAATAGTTGATGGATTAATAAAGGTGCAGTAATTCAACAGACATTGAGTATGCAGTATGTATAAGACACTGTTTCCAACTCATTAAACTCTCATGTCTGTCCTGGGAAATGCAGGATTTATAAAATCTAAAGTATGAGTGAAGTCAAATTATTTTTATATACAAAATACTATAATGGGAGATTACACACAGAACTTGTGAAGTGACTTACTGACCCTTTCTAAATTCCTGGCTGACTTTTCCAATACCTGAACTCTCCGCATGTATTCTGAAAACTGATGTGATTAGTGATTTAGTGGCTTTAGCTGACTGTAAAGCAAATGGCGGCTAATATGGGCCATAAAGTGGCTTATCTCAGTGCTGGACAAAATAACCAACGTCACCTCACCAGCACCTCTCATTTTTTCATATGCTGATTCCCATGTCTCCTAAGTACCTCAGGCTAGTGTACCTAAGTTGTTTGTGCTATTCATCTGAGTATTTTGAAACAAAACCCAGGTTCAGCTGGAAAAAGAGTATATTCCTGCTGCACCAAGGGATAAAGGCAACAGGGTGCACATATTTTTTATTCCCAATCTATGCTGGTCAGCAAATACTTAGTTCTAATAGCCACAACAGGGACAGCACCATGTGCTCATCCCTGGCAAACTGAAGATGAAAAGCAAGGGAGAAAGGGAAAAAGGATAAGGAAAGAAAGAAAAAGGTCACAAGAAGAAAAAGAAAAACAAGGAAAAGGAGATGCCATAAAGGAGCACTATTATTCAGGTTGATGGGTCTACATTTCTCTTGATTCATTACGTTCCCAACTCTGTATGGCCAATCTTCTCTCCACCAACACCAAATGCAAACCAATACTTTGATTGCCCATTTGTTCCCTGAAGGCCTCATGATGATTTCTGGGTGACCCTGCACTGTCTGTCTTGAAGGCTCAAGACCCCCATTCCTCCACGGTCTTCATCCCCACGACACAGTATGCCCAGAAGTTACTCTTTGACAGTTCCTGTTCTCGCCAACTATTTTCTTTTTAATTCCAAGAACATGAAATTTTCACCTTCTAAAAATCTTTAGAGACAAGATGAAATTCTTACTTTGCTCACTTTGATCTGGAAATGACATATCCATAGGTACCACTTCTCTCTTTCAATGTCCCCCCAAGACAGCCATGAAAAAAGAACAATTAAGTTCAAAGGAATTAATGGGATA
The DNA here is from genome assembly GCF_037043125.1 of Eumetopias jubatus. Classification (NCBI taxonomy): domain Eukaryota; kingdom Metazoa; phylum Chordata; class Mammalia; order Carnivora; family Otariidae; genus Eumetopias; species Eumetopias jubatus. Next base: position 92,010,426 of record NW_028274810.1, on the reverse strand, counting down.
CTCCAAACTGGAATAGAAACTTTTGCCATTTTAAGTTGTCTATTGCTTTACTTTACCTGGCTTTTCTTCCTCCCCTTCAGCAAGCTTGCTTTTGGGAGGAGCTTCCCGCGTAGAATTCACAGTTCGACGAATCGGCATGGTGCTATCTTCTACCTTCTAAGAAAAAAGACAGCCATAATCACACATGCATAAGAAAAATTCTCTTTTTTCTCTTTCTCAAGGGGCCTAACTGGGTGTTAGAAGATGTAGGAGAATTCTTCAAGTCGACTCCAGGATCTGATGCAAATTACTTTTAACAAGTTTTGTTGAAGTAATAAATACGATTTTTAGAAATACTTTCCAAAATATTTTATTTTAGCTAGAATTTCAAATGGAAACAGGTAATTACACTTGATTTGGGATAAATTTAGAAGGTTGGAAGTTTTCTCAGGAATTTGAGGGGAAAGGGAAGATGAAAAGAATTTTGTATGTTTGATTTTTTCAGATTCACAACCCAGAACTCCCCAAAGCAAAGAAAGGAACATGTACCAAGAAGGACCCAGCAGGGCCTGAAGTCAGGGACTGATCCAAGAGTGAGCTTCAAGAATGTGTCAGCCCCTACCTCACCTAACTTGTCCGCGTGGATCAGCTGAGCTCCTACTATAAGTGGGAGTGCCTTAGGATGGACGAGTTCACCTTGAGACGTATCAGTCGCCATTTAAAATAATTTCTAGGCCCGAGTACAGGTTACACTCTGAAGCCTCTGCTGTTAACCACAAGGATTTTTCCTAATGGTTTCAGTGTGGTGAAGAGTCAACCTAAAGCACAGAAAAGACCTGGTGTGAAGATTAACAGAAACAAAACTAAACTAAATGTCTAAATTTAATACACATCCAAAGGGGAAAAAATTAACTATAAAACTTATAGTTAAGTGACAGATGACTTGATCAGTTATCATTCAGAAAGATAAAATCAACTATCAAAATACAGACTACGTAAAGCAGCCACTAAGACAAACGCACAAGCCACAGCAGCTGTTGCACCTGCCACGTGAACAAAGGCAACAAGGACAAGAAAGCTCCTAAGGAACCTAACCCCATTCCCCTCCAGCTACCATCAGGAACTTAGAAAGGACAGAAAAAGGAGACTAAGGAACAGTTTAGTCAAATGTTTACTCAATTACTGAAGAGAGAAGGTTTTTGTTGTTATTGTTCTCAAACGGATCAGGAAAATTATCGGCAACCTTGACTTCATCTCCATTAGATAAGTAATCCAAGGGCAAAAATCCTGCTGAAGAACGTGATACTCTAAGAGCCTCCAGACCTAGAGAAGCAAATTTAGACCGTCACCTAGGAGAACAGAAGTATGCTTCCAAGACCTTATTTGTTATTTTTAAAGTGGGCAAAACTAGCACAGAAGAAAGAACATAATTAAATATTCAAAGATAAAACCCATGTAGTCACTCAAATTTACCTGATCATTAAGAGTCTCTGCCCTCAAAAAAAAAAAAAAATCTCATCTGGGACTCAATGACATTTTATAATAAAATCTCTCCAAAATATAAGAAAATGATCATTTGAGTGTTTAGATCTTTGTGCCAATGAACATTAAAAAAGAGTTGGGGAATAGCGGACTAGTCATTCAACCTCTACTTTAAGCTCTGACCCTGTCTAGGAATTCAGGAGCTTTCAATTTGTCAGGTAAAATAGTTCCAAGCTACAACAACTAGATAAATCCAAAAAACCCAAACATAGAGAATGCTTTCACATTTACAGGGAAAATCTTTTTATGGGAACCCCAAGAGCAATGCCAGACTTGTGAATTGTCAATCAGCTGCAAGCAAAGGCAGTTGAAAGAATTCAAGATGCACTAAAACTTATTATCAAGAGTAAATTAGTAATATTCATGAATATTTTAAAAATTATGTTACAAAAACTACTTAAAATGTTCATATAGCAATTCACTTCAAAGAATTACAAAATACAGAAGTAAAAATAATTGTTTTTTGATCTGTGAAAAGACCACGATGGGCTTAAGAACACTATTTAGGCTTGTGAAACCTAAAAGTCTATCTTGGAATAATTTGAATACAAAAACCTGTTCATTCATGCAACCAACACTTACACAGTAATATATTTTCTTGAACAATTAAAAAAAAAAAACTAAGCAAATCTTCTGCTCTTTTCACATGTGAACCCTACAGAGGAGTAAACCACCACAATCAGGTTATTCTTGGTAAAGTGATATGGCTAATGAATTCATCTTTCTTAACCCGCAGTAACACTAGCTATATTGAAAATGCTACTGTGAAGTCAACAAAAACCTTCAGTAGTCTGTGTTCATAGGATATCTTGAAAAAATATTTTCCCTGTAAACACAATACTGAAAAAAAAGTATCAAAACCTTTCCAGTCTACTATATTAATTACTCAAAACTAAAACAAATGAGTTAAAAGGGGAGGGAGCACGCAAAGGAAGCTACTACTAATGCCGATGTGATGAAACTAAAATCAGGGCAACAAGTACATGGTCCATAAAGACATTAGACATCATTAACCCAAGGACAAGAATGACAGTTTAAATTAGGCCGGAGAAGAAGCATGCCCAGTTGGAATTAAAAAAAAAAAAAAAAAAAGTTGGTTTGCCAATCTTCCTGGCTGCATTCACCAAAAATATAAATCCTGACACTCTCCTGCTTAAAACCTCCCAATTACCATCCCCCTATTTTACTAATCTCACCTCCTACTACTTTACCCATCACTCTACTCTCTTGACTCCAAACACAAAGACCTTTTGGCCCTGGCACTGTGCTCTGCTCATCCCTGCCTCAGGGTGTTTGTACTTGCTGTTCTCTGAACCGAAAACACTCTTTTCCTAGACACTTCAATCAGGCTTCTGCTCAATGTCACGCCCCTCAGAAAGGCCTCTCTTCGGGTTTCTTTAGCATTTAATACCAACTGAAATTCAAAATATGTGTTTACTTGTTTATTATGTATCTCTCAAATGCACTGAGAGCACTAAAAGGGCCAGGACCTTTAAGTCACACTGTACTCACAGCACCTAGAACAGTGTCCAACACATAATGTGTTGGACAAATTTGGGGGAAAACGTTAAATGAACAATGCCATCTAATTACTTATTACTATATTTAGTGTATGTGAAGAACACTTAAAAAAATGAACCCAAAGTTATTTGGGATAAACATTAAAAAATGTTTGCCTCAGAGGCACCAGGCTGGCTTAGTTCGTAGAGTGCAACTCTTGATCTCGGGGTCATGGATCTGAGCCCCACACTGGGCATAGTTTACTTTAAAATAAAAATGTCCAGGGCGCCTGCGTGGCTCAGTTGGTTAAGCGACTGTCTTCGGCTCAGGTCATGATCCTGGAGTCCCGGGATCGAGCCCCACATCGGGCTCCCTGCTCGGCGGGGAGTGTGCTTCTCCCTCTGACCCTCTTCCCTCTCGTGCTCTCATTCTCTCTCTAATAAATAAATAAAATCTTTAAGAAAAAAAATTTTAAATAAAAATGTCTGCCTCAGCTCTGAATTTCCTTGGTTAAGGGTCATGGAACTTAAAGCTTCAGTCTGGGGGTGCCTGGGTGGCTCAGTCATTAAGTGTCTGCCTTCGGCTCCAGTCATGATCCCAGGGTCCTGGGTTCGAGCCCTGCATCGGACTCCCTGCTCCGCGGGAAGCCTGCTTCTCCCTCTTCCACTCCCCCTGCTTGTGTTCCCTCTCTTGCTGTGTCTCTCTCTGTCAAATATATAAATAAAATCTTAATAAAAAAGCTTCAATCTATAATACTTTCTTTTTAACAGGTTGGCTAATGAGTTACTTACTATGTTCAATGTTCATTACAGAACTAGCAAAACTGTATGGATGGTTAACTCACACTGCCTTATCATCACCATGTACCTATTAACTTTTTGCGGCCGCACTTTTGAATCAGACTTTTAGGCTACCATGCTTATTCCCCAGCAGAGATATTATCTAGCTGGTTCACTGATGCATACTTGGTGCCTAAGAACACCCAAGGCATAGAACAGGTGCTCAACAAATATTTGTTAAATAAAAGGATGACGAATAGATGGAAAAAGTTTCCCAGCTAGGTTCTTTTATGTGCCAAAACCAATCTGAGTTTACCTGCGGTTTATGTGGTCCTCCTGTGGTCTCCAATCTGGGTTGGTTGGTTGGTTTTTTTAATGTTAGATTAACTATACAAAGAGTTGCCTTTGTAAAAGGAAATTTTAAATTGTTTTTAATTTAATGCAAGCAATAAAAAAAGGTGATAAAGTCTAGAATTTCAGAGTTTTTATTTTTCTCTACATTATGAGAAAGCAATAGAAAAATTAGTAGGAGGTTAACAATGTTAGCAGTAGTAGTAGTTTATTGATATCCTTGAAGATACGCATTTTAGGGAAAGTACTATTATTTCATATTTTACCATAAAATGTGTGCAGTTATAAATCACAAAATCATCAGCTACATGCACAGAATATATCAAAATGTTCACAACCTCAAGTCTTTCGCTATATTCAGATTTAATAGTAATGTCACAAAAAGCATGCCGGTAATTTGCTGGCAACTTTCCCCCACCCACTTTTACACTTCAATAAATCAGTATGTACCGAATTACCTTGGGCATCGATGATATGTATGGACACTACATGGACCCCCCTGAAAAACACAATCACAATCTAACTGCCTAAACTGTTATGATTTTCATCTATCTATAACAGTTCAGGATACTTCCTCCAACTTTCTGCCCTCAGTCGTCCAAGTCAGTTTAAAAACGCAGCCAAACCAAAAACAAAACAAAACAAATCTTTAAAATTTTACTTCTACTTTGAAACATAGTAAACTGAACTTTTCAGAAGAGCAATAAAAACTTAAATGGGCTCAGAGTAGCTTTATGCCCATGCCAGATAAAACAAAATCAAAGTATCTTCCAAAATAAAACCAGTCCCGTCTAATTTCACTCTAAGACACGAGAGCTGCCTAACAAGTCCCAGGCGAATTCCTAGACGTATTTCCAACTGGATTCTCACTTTGCGGTGTAATGAAAAGTCAGGAAGCATAATAAACAACAGAGAGAATTCAGAATTTGTAAGCTGAAGGGGCAATCCTTGTCCAGTCCTCCGTGCAGGAGAGAATACTCCCCCCAAAAGGTTAAGTGACCCGTCCTCGGACACAGACAGTGGCTAATTCGGTATCAAAACTCAGATCTGAGGCTCTCACTTCAGCACTCCTGCCTCCACCTCTTGACAAACGCTCATATTCACGAGTTAGACTTTTTTAATTAAAACCACACCTTCTAAGGTGCGGTGAGTAACAAGCTCTGGGCATGCCAGACGGTTAAACGAAAGCTCAGGCCCGCATCGCAGGAGCAGCAGGAGCAGCAGCAGCTCGGAAACGCCCGCCCAGACCGCTGAGAGGCACACGGGGAACAGCGCAGCCGAGACAAAGAGGCAGGGAGCGGCCGGTACGGGGCGCGAGCAGAGGCGGGGGAGCGCGGGGCCAAGAGGAAGGCAGCGCGGCAGATGACAGGAGGGCTCAGCGGCGGCGGACACCGAAGAGCTGAGGCACGGGCTCCGCGCGGCCGGCAGCTCGGGACGCGGGGCTCGCGCTCGGGAATGCACGCGGCCGAGGCCGACGCCACGACCCCGGGAGCGGTCGCCCGCGCGACACAAGGGCAGACCGCGAGCACTACCGCTCGGCGCACTCACCACTGGGAGCTCCGTAATGGCGGCGGCGGGGGCGGAGAAGCCGGGGGGCGGGCCCGCCGCAGCCAGTCACCGCCGCCGGCATCTTTCGAACCCGCTCCAAAAACCGCTGAGGGAGTGGTGTGGCGGGGGGAGGGGAGGGCGGGGGCGGCGGCGGGGTCCGCCTCGGGCCTCGGGAGCATGCGCAAGGCCTCAGCCAATCGGAGCGCAGCTGGAGGACGCTGGCGCAGGCGCGCTGGGACGCAGGGCCCTGGACCAGGGAAGAGCTACCCCCTCCTCCCACCTCAGTCCAAACAAAACAAGGGCGGGAGCGCGCGCGCCAGAGGGCCCCGGAGGAGGCGTCAACAAGAGGGGCAGGGGGCTAGGTCGCAGGGGAGAGGGGAGAGGGGAGGGAGGGCGGAGCGGCCGGGAGAGGCAGACAAAAGGCACCACCTCCGGGGACCCGAGCGCCCCGCCCCCTCCACTCTGGGAGCGGCGTCGGCGCCCCGGGCGAGCGGCCTCGGCCACTCGCCTTCGGGGTCCAGCGAGCCCGCGCCCACTCCCCGCCCGCCCGTTCCGTCCTGCGTTACCTCTGTGCTCCCCCCTTCCTGGCGCCCGCGTTCCGCACGGCCTCTCGGCGCCGTTCCCGCTGCCGGTCGTCGTCTCCGCCGCCGCTGTCCTCCAGGCCCAGCCGCCCAGCTCTGCCGCCCCGCCCCCCTGCCCGCGGCCCCGCGCGCGCGCGCGCGCGCGCACTCCCGTGCCGGCCCCGCCCCCGCGCGCGACCGCGATCGCGCCCCCAGCCCGCGGGAGCCGAGGGAACGCGCGCGACTTGTCTCCCCGGCCGGGTGCGCGACAACGTGAGCGGGCGCTCGGGGGCGGGAGGACGCCCGGGAGGGGGCCGTGCGTCCGCCCACGCTTCCCCCGGGTACTGCCCGGTGGTGCCCGTTAGCTTGGGTGCGGTTTCGTTTTCCTTGGAGGAGCACTCTTCGCTCCCTTCCCTTTCGCTACTCTCTAGTTCGGTCCCCGGTCTTAAGCGGGTCTCCGCTTTGGAGATGCGTCTGCCTTTTAGAGGGGCTGGCGTCTCCCGCTTCTCAATTTAGCCACAGCACAAGAGCAAACTGCCTTTCTTCGATGACCGTGGAAGAATTGAACAACCAGATAGCGGTAAATTCGGTACCTCACATTCGTTCCTCTTAGGTATCCAGACAGTACAGAGCAGAGTAGTGACTCAGGATAAGAACCGGAAAAGTTGCTTTTCTAATCTATGAAAGGGTCTTCCGTGGCCTCCTATCTGCATACGCAAGAAGGATTCTCAAAAAGTAAACCTTGGCATCAGGAAAGAGGGAATTCCCTTTGAATTGTCAGATTACTTTGGTATCAGCGGACTTGGGCAATGTACGTACTGTTGAAAAATGTAACTTTTCAAAGCCAATGTATTTAGGTGTTTTGTGGGGTAGAGGTAGTGCGGGGAATGAATATAGGGAAATAACACTAGAATTACCCCGAGGCTCACAGGAATGTGGCCGATACTCAAATGCGTGTACTAATAATTCTAAAGATTTATTATGAAACCATTTAAGTATTTGCTAGCCCAGTCCTCGGGCTGTATAATTAGCATTTTAACTATCTCACCAGCTTTCCCAGTCATAGCCATCCACTCACTCCATCAGTTGCAAAATGAGCTGTATAAAATTTAACAACCACCACCAAAAACTGCTTACTAATGGCATTACCAATGCTTTGGCACTCTGTTGTCATATTCAACCTGTTCATAAGGGGTTTCAGTCATTTTGCGCCATTTCTTTGTCCTGCTCAATTCCTTTATCAACCTTTCTATCCTTTGTATTCCTTTTTACTGACTCAGTTCCATTTTTATGTATTCGTATCCTTAAAACATCTTACCTTTGTTCTTTTTCTCTAAAATGTCTTTAGCTCCATCTTATTCAAGGAACTGACCCAGTTAAGAGCAAACTAGATTTCTCCTCCAGACTTTTGCTTCACACACACACACACACACACACACACACACACACACCCCCTTTATTCTGTTGTTTACATGTATAGCCAAGAAGGGAAAACCTTAAAATTCTTCCTCAAGGGTGTGACACACAAACCATGTGCTAAGGCTACACTTGCTGAAGTCTAAAGTTTTTTTTTCTACTTACAAAGGGATTTTAAATTTTTTACTGTACGTATATATTGGTTGAGGCATTGTACCTCTGCTAAATGTAACATCTGGCTAGTTTTGATTTTTACACTTAGCTCCTCTGAGTTAAGACTCCATGGGGGTATGGTTTTATAGCTTATCTCACTTGGCTTTGAGCTATACTGTAAAAATATTATTCAGTTGTGTTTGTTAAACAGAGTTACACGATGAATTTTGTACTATTTACTTAAGCTTTTAAGGCTGTTTGGCTTGAACTGGAAGGAACACACACCTTGGCAAGTTTAGGAGGTGAGCTCTTACGGAGTGTATGGAGATTACCGTCAGAGCCTCCGAAGACCCCTGTGCTCACAGAGATCTTACACTGATTAGAGGACTTGAAGTTCCAACATTCAGAGATTCATTCCTTTGGTTTAAGCTTCATTCTCTTCCATAGCACTTTTAAAGTGCTAATGCCAAGGAGAGCTAACATACAAGTCTCACTGATCATTGAGAATTCCTTGTTTTTCCACCTCTAAACTTGAGAATCTAAAGCCTTCCCTTCCACAGTCAGGAATCAGAAGAGTAAGAATTCTGGGTGTCTGATTAGAAGAGGAACTTTTAGCAGACAGAAGTAGTAAACATGCTGTTGTCTGTGATTACTTAATTCTGCCCAGGAACACCTGGGATACAGGAATGACTTGACAGTCCCAGGAAGACGAGGAAATGTAGGGTTTTGTGAACTAGAAAAGCAAGTGTTAAGAATTCCCCACAATGAAACTGTATCATCTCTAGTTTTCAACACCCACTCTTTCAGAAGCCAGTTCCGTTGAAACTTTTAGCATACAGCAAGATTTGCAGATGGCCTGTTGTTAGTGCAATGGTTTTTCACTGTCCCTCAAGTTTATTTTTAGTTATTTTTAAGATGTTATTTATTTGACAGAGACAAGGAACACAAGCAGAGGGAGTGGGAGAGGGAGAAGCAGGCTCCCCACCAAGCAGGGAGCCCAATGTGGGGCTCGATCCCAGGACTCTGGGATCATGACCTGAGCCAAAAGCAGACACTTAACGACTGAGCCACCCAGGCCACCCCCATCCCTCAAATTTAAAGCTAAGTGATACTTAAAGTCTGTTAGGCTAAAATGTTTTGTTTTGTATAGAAAAGCAAAAAATGTGTGGCTTTGGAGATTTGGGCATGCGCATAATGTAAGTTGAAACCACTGCAGATTTCCAGGAGTGTTCCAGAGCACAGCTATGATACTGCAGTCAAGGGGCTGAACATTGAAAGTTACATCTACCTATTTTACTCATTTTCCACTCGTTAATAAGGAGAGATTTGAGGAATAATTCTTTATTGACTGGTGGGGAGAGGTTTCTGTTCCTAGCAAGGCTGATCTTTATTATCCCCACAAATCAAGGCCAAGGGACTCCAATTTCATGCAGAAGTAACCAAAAGCTAGGCCAGGGCTTGGATCCCTTAAGAATGTATGGTCCTGGCAGGGTTGGGAGTCACTTGACATTTCTGGTTTCCAGCCAAAAGACTGGAAATGACTCTCAATTTAGTGCAGCTTGGAAAGAGATGGCAAGAGAATTAACAATTTGCGCTATTGGGCAAAAAAAAGAAGATGAAAAGGTATTATTCCTCCAACTCCCCCGCCATGGTGTTATTATTTCTGGTTATCCGAGGCCACTACCCTGGTGTAGAGACAATCACCCTGGGTCCTCCTCTGCCAATGTTGCACTTTCTTCTACTCACTAGTGGCAATAATTTTATTCAGCCCAGCAGTCCTCGAACTGTAAAACTTTTTACTAAACTATAAAAAAATTCTGAATCTGAAAGATATCTGGTCCCAATGGTTTTGGATAAAAGATCGTGAACCAGTTATATAAAAACCGAATAGGTTTACAAAATAACACCCTCACATGTTCTATTCTAGCTATTATTTTTTTAAAATGCTGGTTGTCAATGATTAACTTAGTCATTCAGTTTGAGAACCTCTGTCCTAGATGTCATTTGCCTTTTGGTGTTTAACTGGAGTCAACATTTCTAGGTACTTCAGGGGGTCTGAAAAATGTTAGTGTCAAGAGTTTACTATTATTTTGAGGAAAAGGGTTTTAAATAACAGTTGTCCTTTAGTTTGAAGTATCTGACATATTGGATGGACTTACAGTTCAGTCCTCAAGGCAACAAAAACATTTGGGTATGTTATTACAGGTATCCTTCAGTGGGGAATAGAATCTAGAACTAGGGTAAGTAAGGTACTTAGTCCTACCATCTTTAATGACAACAGGATTTACTTTCAAGCTTGTTTTCATGTCAGGTTGTGGAAACTCTATGTGTTGAACTGTCTTTCCCCCTTTCAAACACCATAGGCAAGACAACTGCACTTTAACAGACTAAAGACGCTGTTTGCTAGGTTTACTAAAAAGCAAAACAGACCCAGTTTTGTTTTGACTGTATAATCTGAAGTCAACAGTACTACTCTTCTCCCTCCACTCCTACTTTGTTGCTTTAACTTATTTGGAGTAAGAGGCCTGCAAGCGCAACCAGGCCTGTTATAGTGGCCAGAGATAGCTATGGGTCAGATCAAATCAGTGACACCCAGGGTGACCAACTATTCTGGTTCACTTAATAGGGGGAGGTTGACCGTTAGTGGAAGGTAGGACTTATTTTTAAACCAAGGAAGTCCCAGTAAAATGGTTATTGTAAGACATCCTTTCTTTGTGGTTATGGGGTAGTTTGAGAAACTTTCTTTAAATGGGAAGATTTTTTATGCAGTAAAACCCAGTAATTGATGTTTTTTAAGATTTATTTTGGGGGGGAGGGGCAGAGGGCGAGACAAACCCAAGGAGGCTCTGCACTGAGCGCAAGCCCAACACAGAATTCTGTCTCACGACCCTAAGATCAAGACTTGAGCTGAAACAAAGACTCAGACGCCCAACCAACTGTGCCACCCGGGCACCCCTGAAACCCAGTAATTTAAAGGAAAACATGAGTCAAAACAGAAATTAAAAAATTTCAGAATTATGAAATTGGATCCATTTATTTAAAAAAAAGTTCTAAAAAGATGGTGATGGAAAGGATCCTTTCCTTTTATAAAGAAGTGAAACACATGGTGATAAGGGAATGGAATCTTCTCAAAAAAGGAAAACCAAAAAATACTGGCTTTGAGTATTATTTATTTTTTAAATATTTTATTTGAGAAAGAGAAAGGCAGAAGGGAAGGGAGAGAGACAAGCAGATTCCGTGCTGGGCATGGAGCCTGAAAAGGGGCTTGATGCCATGACCCTGAGACCATGACTTGAGCCAAAACCAAGAGTCAGATGCTTAACCAACTGAGCCACCCAAGCACCCCTGGCTTTGAGTATTCTTAAAATACTTGCAGCAAGGCTGTAAAAGTTTCAACCCAAAGTTGAGAAAGAGTGGCATTAATTCTTGAGAACCACACATATCAAGACTCAAGATTGTTATTTCAAGTTTTAAAACTCATATTTTGATTTATCAGTGATGCTCCTGGCTCTTTCCAACAGATAAAACATTTTGATGAAAAAGACCCTACATGATGATGTTCAAATTTAACATAACTTTTTTGTTTCTGCTTTATAGTCTACTTCGTTGAGTCTATGATACTTAAAAAAAACAAAAAACAAAATTAGAATACATGTCTAATGAACTGGCAAGCTTATTTGGTATAGTTGTCTCTGTATCCAAAGTAGGTAGCATCTCCTACAGTAGGAACAAGGCCAGAGTAGGATGTTGCAGGATAAGCATTTTTAAGAGTTCATTATGGTTTTGTAGGAAAAACTAGTCAAATTTTTCTTTCATTCTAGGTAGGGGAATGTGTAACTTGCAAAGGACACTAACCATTAGTTCTTGTTGCAATGCCTTATGAAATCCTAGGAAAAGAGGAAGCTAAAAGCTTCTACTCCTCAGGTTTTTAGCAAAGGCTAAGCCCGAGACTTCATAAGTGTATGCTAAGGAAAACGAAACAATGAAAAAAATTTGAACTGTACAGGGAGTATTAAAGAAATGTGGATAGGCAAACCATGATCTCCTATGGTTCTGAAGATAGTATAGTTTAATTGTATGTGACTGAATACAACTAAGGTTGTAGAATGTGGTAGAAAAGGAATATTGGACACAGGTAGGGTGTGCCCTAGGTATTCCATGCAGAATGCTAAGTGCCTGATCTGATCTCTCCTTGTTAATATACTCAACAACGCTATGAGGTAGACAGTGTTATCCTTATTTTACAGATGAATAAACCGAAGGTTTAAACAACTCAAGTTATAGTAAAGCCCCTATTCTTCCAATTAGAATTCTTCAAAGTATATCCACACTTTTCCCCCAGTGTGGATTAAGACTTCTGGTGGAGAGCAACATATTTTTGGAAATAAGTGCCTCCTAGAAAACCTAGAGCAAATCTCAGCTCTGACGCTTGCTAGGTACCTGACTTCTGTTGACAGTTCAGTTCCCTACCTATGGAAAGGAAGCAGTACCACCTCATAGAGGTCATAGGGCTGGTGAGATGAATTAGAAGAAACCCTGGAATGCGTAACTACAGCTTACAAAGTGTTTTAACATATATTGGCTCATTGATAGTGTAAGAAGGGCTTATTGTTTTTGTAATATAGATGAGCAAACAAAAGCCTAAATGAGTGCTTGTTTTTAGTTAGCTTTTGGTGAAGAGCTTTATGAACTGTGGCAGGGATGTGCAGTACTCCTAGGCAGTGGTTCTCAAACTTCAGTGTTCCTAAGAATCAGCTGAAGAGTTTTAAGTTTCTTGGGCTCTTTTCACTCATTCAGTTTTGGTTTAGTAGGATGGGATCCATGAATCTGCATTTCTTTTTTTAAATTTATTTATTTAAGCAATCTCAACACCTGAGGTAGAGCTTTAACTCCTAACCCTGAGATCAAGAATCACATGTTCTGACTGAGCCAGCCAAAGTGCCCCTAAATCTGCATTTCTAATGAGCTCCCAAGTGATATTGATGCTGCTGGTCTATGGCCCATAATTTGCATGACTCTCATCTTAGATATAAATTTAACTGCTCACTCCAAAGAGCCTGAAGTTATTCCAATCCACTGTGTGGCTCAATTTGGGGATTGGAAATGATTAAAAGTACTGCCATCCCTTTTGCTGAGAACTTTTTTTTAAATACCAACTAAGGTGGGTCTCTAGGGAATTCTACTAAATTGAGAGTATAAGGCAAGTTTCAGAAAGTTCTTTCACCCATTTGTCCAGAAGGGATGTCTGGATTAATTTGTGATGGGCATGTTTAAATTCCACTTTTGCATGTGAAAGTGAATTCTCATCACAAATCTGCCCTCTTTCTTCGTTTCTCAAATATACCACACATCCTCCTACCGCAGAGCCTTTGCACTCGAGATCCCTTCTACTTGACCACCCCAACTATTTCTTTTCTCAGTTTAAAATTCTCTTCCTTCAGGAAGCATTCTTGAATCTGTTTACAGAGGGTCCTCATTATATGCACTCATAGCACTGTTTTCAAAACATGTGCCATTTATTTGTGTGCCCCAACACCCTGCAGTTAAAAAAATCTTTTTTTTAAGATTTATCTTTTTTTTTTTTAAGATTTATTTGACAGAGAGACACAGCGAGAGAGGGAACACAAGCAGGGGGAGCGGCAGACAGAGGGAGAAGCAGGCTCCCCGCTGAGCAGGGAGCCCGATGTGGGGCTCGATCCCAGGACCCTGGGATCATGACCTGAGCTGAAGGCAGACGCTTAACGACTGAGCCATCTTTTAAATATTTGAAAATATATATTGATCTCTAAGTTGCTAGGTAAACCAGGTAAATCATTCTATAGTGGTCTCAATCCTGCCTCATATTAGGATCACCTGGGGGAACTTAAAACCTGATGCCCAGGTCTTATCCTTGGAGATTCTGAAATAACTGGTGTGGGGTGAGGGGGGTCCCAGGATTTGTATTTTTAAAAACTTTTTTTTAAAGATTTTTATTTTTTAATTTTTGTTTGACAGAGAGAGAGACAGCGAGAGAGGGAACACAAGCAGGAGTGGGAGAGGGAGAAGCAGGCTTCCCGCTGAGCAGGGAGCCCGGTGCGGGGCTCGAACCCAGGACCCTGGGATCATGACCTGAGCCGAAAGCAGACACTTAACAACTGAGCCACCCAAGCGCCCCTAAAAACTTTTTAAAAAATGGTTTCATTTCAGAGAGACAGCATGCACAAGTGGGAGGAGAGGGAGAAGCAGGCTCCCCACAAGCAGGGAGCCCGATGTGGGGCTCTATCCCAGGAACCTGGGATCATGACCTGAGCTGAAGGCAGATGCTTAATGGATTGAGCCACCCAGGCACCCGTGTATTTTTAAAAACTCTTCAGATAACTCTAACATGCAATGCTGAGTACCATTATTCTATATTTTAGGAAGCAGTAAGGCAGGAGAGCTATTTGAGCTTGGGCAGTTTCCTAGGACTTCAGGCCAGAAGACCTCTATTTATCAACGAGAGGTAAATAAGTCAGAAGAGTCAGAAAGGAAATCACTGGTATACAAATTCAACTGCTAGATGGTAATTTGTTTAGAGAACCTTGATATTCTTAACTTCTTTGAAAAGTTTAATATCCTGTTATCAAGACTTCCTTTTTTGTTAAGCTTGGTCAACAGTGATTCTGGCTGTCCTCATATGGTTGGTGTGAGTGAACCCTTTCTAGGGAGGACAGGGAAGCCCACATGAGTGAGTGGTCAAGTGACTTGGGAAAGAGCACCAGCATTAGAGCACAGGACCTCTTCTCCACTACAGCATACAACTTCTTCCCATTGAGATGCCTGACACCCACCTGGTAACATTTCTTTTCCCCAGGTGGTTCTTCTGATGGCCCAATTTAACTCTTTCATTTCTCCTAATAAATGCATTTAAAATTTATTTACTTCAAAATACTACTTTAGGGGCACCTGGCAGGCTCAATTAAGCATCTGAGTCTTGATTTCAGCTCAGGTCATGATCTCAAGGTCGTGAGATCCAACTCCCCGCCAAGTGTGGAGTCAGCTTGAGATTCTCAGTCTCTCCCCACCCCCGGCCCCTGCGACGCTCTCTCTCCCTCAAATAAGATCTTTTTTTTTTAGGGTTTTATTTTTTTAAAAGATTTTATTTATTTGAGAGAGAGAATGAGAGAGCATGAGAGGGGAGAGGGTCAGAGGGAGAAGCAGACCCCCGCTGAGCAGGGAGCCTGATGTAGGACTCGATCCCGGGACTCCAGGATCATGACCTGAGCCGAAGGCAGTTAGTTACCTAACCAACTGAGCCACCCAGGCGCTCCTCAAATAAAATCTTTTTTTTTAAAAAATATTTTATTTATCTGACAGAGAGAGAGACACAGCGAGAGAGGGAACACAAGTAGGGGGAGTGGGAGAGGGAGAAGCAGGCTTCCTACTAAGCAGGGAGCCCAATGCAGGGCTCGATCCCAGGACCCTGGGATCATGACCTGAGCCAAAGGCAGTCGCTTAATGACTGAGCCACTGAGGCACCCCAAATAAATAAAATCTTAAAAAAAACCCCAAAACCCAAAACTTTTAGCTGCAGCATCACACAAGTTTTGATATGCAGTACTTACATTGTTAGTTAATTTCTGGTTATCTAACAATTTCCATTATTAACTAGTCACCCAGGTGACATTTTAATATTACATTGTATGGTCCCTTGGTAAACTGAATATTGCTAGCTAGCTAATGGGGAAAGAAAATAAAGGGATCCAATAAAGGTTCCAAAATAAAGGTTCCAATCTTTTTTCTTGTTATGTAGAATGAGGAAAAGAAAGATTGGAATGTCTATACAGTTGAGTCTTTCAGCAACCAGAGTTACATAAAAAATGAAGCAATATTTTCTACAAGTCATAGTGTTCCTTTGAAAGTGGCTTACTCACCTGGCAAGATCTTCAATAAAAAATGGAATTTAAAATGCTGGCAGACCTAGATGCAGACACACCCCAGGAGTAATGAGCTCCCCCAGTGGTCAGATTTTGGTGTCTAAGTAACATTTTTCTAAAGGAAAGCAAGGCTCTGTGAAGAAATGGCTGATCCTAACGCTAGGGCAGGGAAAATACAAGATATGCCTGTAGCATCTTATAATGTCACAAAGTAAGTGCTCTAAAAAGCAGAAGTTTGAGGGAATGTCAAAGGGAAACATGAACAAACTTGAAAGAGCTCCCAAGGCCAAAGCTGGACATCTGGGCAACAAAATCATGTTCTATTGGGTTACAACTCAAAGTATAAATTAAACATATATGAGTCTGTAGTGGCATATTTATTTACACACATACATAACCAAATAAATGATAGAGGAGACAAATATTCCTTGCAGGAGGATTCCAAATTTTAGATACTCCTCACTCAAGGAAAGAAGTAGAGCTTAATTCTCTCCTCCCTCCTTCAATGTAGGTTAGACTCAGTGACTATCTTCCAAATAGACTAGAAAAAGAAAGGGAGAAAAGGAAAGTAACTTTAGAGTGGAGACCCTAACCACCATCTCAAGCATGTAGTCAAGGTTAAACATCACCAATGATGTCATGGGTATCACGTACCCACCGATATGGTAAGGGCACTTCACTTATACGGTATATTGACCCCAAACCCATAATTACAGTTTAGTCATGAGAAAAACACTAGACAAAACCCAAATTGAAGGACATTCTACAAAATGCCTCACTAGTACTTCTCAGAACTGTCAAGGTCATGACAAAAAGGAAAGATTGAAAAACTGTCAAAGGCCAGAGGACACTAAGGGTACATGATGACTAAATGTAATGTGGTATCCTGAATTGCACCATGGACTAGGAAAAGGGCATTAGGAAAACTCAAAGACTGGAGTTTGGGACACCTGGCTGGCTCAGTTGGTAGAACATGTGACTCTTGATCTCAGGGTCACGAATTCACGTCCCATGCTGGGCGTAAAGTTTACTTAAAAAAAAAAAAAATCTGGTGTTTAGTTAACTAGCAATATATACGAATGCTGGTTTCTTAGTTTTGACAAATGTTGTATGGTAATGATAATAGTGGTAACTGAATGAGGGGTATATGGAACTCTGTATAAATTTGGAACTTTTCTGTAAGTAAAATTATTTCAAAATATAACATTTATTTTAAAAATTTGGCATATGATTCTCTGTAGCTTATTACTTTGATATGTAAATCATTTTGTGATTTTTTTAATACAAAACAATGTCTTTCTTCTTTTTTTCTTTTTGGTAGTTCCAACACTAATAGATTACATGTACCCCTCTTAGGGATACATGTTAATATTTGAAGCTGGTGAGGACATGGTGTCTCTCTCCCTAAACTACTGGAGGATATGTAGACCTATAGCTCAAGCTTAAAGGTGACTGAAGGAGATCTATAAGACTAATGAACTGGGACTAACTGGTGGTAGAGGTTCTGTCTCAAGGCATTTTTATTCCTTACTGAGCAATTTTACTCTCATACAAGTAAGCAGCCTTAAACTGCTCAATAAATAGTCACACAGTATTTGAGGCAAATGTGCCTAAATGAAGAGGACACATAAAACCTCAGACTCCAAGTCAAGCTACACCTTAACTTTTATAGAGTACACTGTAGTAGCCTTTAATTCACACAGGAATTTCAATCCTAAAGAAAACTACTCAAGTAGCAATAAATGAGAAGTTAAAAAGACCAGACCCCAGTTGCCAGTGAAAGGATGTCAACCATCAGAGGTCATATACATCAGGTCCACAGCGTGACAAAACTTACTCAGAGTTAGCTGATGGTTGTACATATACCGCCAATTATATGAAAATAAGTGACAGAGAACAAAAAGTTAAATCAAAAGGCAGGGGAAAATCTGGGTCTAACCCCTGCAGTCAGGTCCCTGACATTGCAAACACCTGTGAGATTTGAACATTTGCTAAATGTTGGATTGTAGGTCAAAACAAAAAGCAATGGAATGCAGGACTTCAGTTATATGGAATGTCCAGAATAAGCAAATCCATCGAAACAAAAAGTAGATTAGTGGTTCCCCGAGACTGAGAGTAGAGAATGAAGAGAGACTGCTAAAGGGCATGGGGTTTCTTTCTCGCATGATAAAAATGTTCTGAAATTATACAGTGGTGCTGGTTGCACAACTGTGAATATTCTAAAACCACTGAACTGTATACTCCAAGAGGGTGAATTTTACAGTACATGAATTGTCTCGGTAAGAAAAAAGCAATGCAAATAAAGCAATGCAAAATGTTCCTCTCCACAAAATGGAGTTTTATAGGAGTTTATAAGTGCTAATGGCATGGTCAAAATGGAACATCTGAATCCCTACATTTTTTTTTTTTGTAAAGAACAAAACTTGAGTAATGAAAACACAGAATTAGATCCAATAGCCTATTTTTTCTACCTTACAATCCATTTGACTTGAATGGAGTCATTTGAAACAAAAAGTTATGTCAAAACCCCCAGAATTGTAACTTGTTTGGAGAGTGGTTCTAGAAAAGAGAAAATGGTCTTTGGATATAATTCTTGTAACTCATCTAGAATGCATTCTGAAATATGAAAATAAGACAAAAACCAACCAAAGATCTGTCTGGGTAAATGAGGAGCAGACATTTCCTAGTGGGATAGGATGTTGATGAAGCATGTGTAAACCTCTAGCTCTTTTTTTTTTCTTCCACGCAGATTATAAGCTCCATGAGAGGAGAGATTGTTTTATTCAGTTATATTCCCTGCACTTAGTACACAGTAGATGCTCAGTAAATATTTGTTGAACGAATCAAGTTTATGATGCAGCTGTGAACTGGCTTATTCATCTATGCAATAATCTAAAATGAGTCTTTTGAAAACTGGCATCATGTTCTTTTGATAGAAAAAGAAAAATTCTCATTTAACTTAGTGAATAACTATAAGTTAACTGGTTTGAATACAGGCATAAAACACCTGAATTAATGAACTAAACTTAATTTAATGAACCTGTTCCCAAAGTTAAAATGGGTCAAAGAGCTTTTGCGAAAGCTTGAAGGAGTGGAGGCATGTCATTGCTGGCCATGTCACCTATTACTTTAAACCAAAAACCACCAAACCCTGCTTTCCAGTAAGAACACTGTAAAGAGGGAAGGAATCATGATGATGCTTTGCAGTACAGTTGATATTAGCAGGGATCAATTATCCCACTTTGCTCATATTTTGCCATTAGCTAACAACCCTTCTTCTCCCTATAAGTAAAATTCTGCGTGTAAAGCAATAAGATACCCAAATATTACTCAGTAGTCTCTCAGTCTTCCATCACACTTGTTTTAGGTGAGATTTCAAACATAAGTTGTTATTGTACAGAAGCATTTTCAACTCTTGAATCTTTTTTCAAAAATAATGTATCTCTTCCCTCCATTCCTGACGTTTACCCACATCTAAAATACTGATGAACAGGCCCGCACTATTACTTGAAGGCCAGAGCCCTGCAAACAACATCCACTGATTTCCAAGAGGCAACCACCACCCTGCTTTCCCCAAACTACCCCCTGCATCCCGTGAGTGCTGCCAACACCTAAAAACCTACATCACTCAGGAGATTCCTGGATCAGAATCCTCTGTACTTAGCTTCTGGCAGCTATTAAAATTCAGTATATCATAGAATCATGTTACTTCTTCCAAGTGAGAGATTCCAGGCAGCCCACAGCCAGACTCTGAAACAGCTTTTCAGGCCCCATTTTTTATGAGAGATGCTGTCACATGTCACAAGACTTCCAGGACTTGGTTCTTCGAGAACAGCTTTCCACCACTGTGGAATGGGCTCTGTGGGTTCACGTAGCGGGATCCTGTATTGTGTTCAACTACACTCTGAAGAAAAACATTTTATTGCTATGGAAAATTTTGTTCTTGTGCTTCACAAGTCTTGCCAAGTCTCTTAATGTGGATATTTCTTCAGAGATGGAAGCCATAAGAACTCTTTGGTTATCCGGACACAAAATACAAAGACTGTTTATTTGGGAGCAGCCCTGGCTTTCTTCATAAATACATTTTGTAAGGAGATGGCCTACAAACAACTGAAATGGAAAACCATCTGTAGAGCCTGCCATTTCATAGAAGACTTAAAAACTAAAAAAACACAGTGTCCCAGTATCAGTAGGAGAAACAGGCTTAAAACACAGTTTGCTTTATACTCACCAGACTGGCTAGAGTGAACCTGAAGTTGGGAACAATGTGATTTTCACACATGGTATTGGTTTGGTTTTAAATCCCATACCCACTTTTAAAAAGCATAATTTAGCTTTGGTTTCTTTCATTCTTTAGAAGACATCTTTGGGTTTCTTAAGCATCAGAGGTAATTGGTGATTTAAAATTAGTGGTAGTAGTAGTTTCAAAGTGAATTAGTTTCCCTAGTCCTACTACACACAATGGAACACTGCTCCCATCCTGAATGCATTTCTAGCTGAAGTTGGAAAGAAGCTTCCTCTGGACTTCCCGAGGGGCTCTCCCACCCAAACAACAAGTTTCCTCCCTACCCACAAAGTAGCTTGCATTTTCCAACTGTAGACACACACACACACACACACACACACACACACACACACCCACACACACCCACCCACCCACCCTCAGGAGTGATTTGGATTAGACACACCCACACACACACACACCCACACACACACACACACACACCCACACCCACACACACACACACACACACCCCCACCCACCCTCAGGAGTGATTTGGATTAGACAACGAATAGCCAGACAGCACCTCCCAGAGATGGGCGCACATGCAGCAGCTGTCAAAAGGAGAAGTCATTTTACTTTCTTTTAAACTTGCAATGTTTGTCTTTATTTTGTTCTTTATATTTTGAAAGTGAAAAGAAATAGTATTGAGTCAATTTCTTTTTGTTTTTTTTTTTAAATATTTGTTCTATGTATTTACAAGCCTTAAAGTTGCTCTAAAGATTTCAAAAGTATTAAGAGTACTTTTCGCAGGGTAGCACTTGTTTTTTAAATTTTTTAAACAATTCTTGGAGTTCTCTGGTCCACAGCATTTCCTTCTGTTCCAAGGTTATGTATGTGTTGATTACTATTGTGATTTTTTTTTTAAATTTTCTGAAGCAAGCTGAGAGGCAGGCAGAAAGATTTGATGCCAAAAAAAAAAAAAAAAAAATCTTTCTTACCTTATTCACCCCAAACCTTTTTAAATCTGGACTAACTACTATGCTTTAAAACAAACGTGAGGTGCATCTGAAGGGGAGGGAAATTTATTTCTCTGCTTTTCTATTATACAAGTTGTTTACAGAAACTGCAAATTAAAAAATTACACTGGCATTTGCAGTCCTTAAAATAAATTAAAAAGTTCTCAACTTTTTTTTTTTGCTAAACAGATGTGTTTTTTTAAAGTATGAGTCCTTGTTTAAAAAGAAAAGATTAAAACAGAAAATATTTTCTATAAATAATACATGTATTTTGGTTTTAGTGCTCCCGCCCTCAGGTTTGAAGTTTACTTTTTTCCAGTACCTTTTTCCTCCATGATCACCTTTTTTTCTCTTTCCCCTCTCCCACTCGTGCACACGTGGGGATTTCTGCGAGAATTGGCCTTGCTGCACTGTGATTGGCGAAGACGTGAAACTTTTTAAAAAAATACTTAAATTGTTTCTTTTGTTTCGTTTTGTGTATTTGAAGCTTTAGTTATCCTCAGACTCCTCTTCAGCTTCCCGCAGCCATGTGAAGAACGCAGTGACAGATTTCAGAGCCACACCCTTCCCATTCTGCTCTGCAGGGTCCTTGCTGCTTTCCCATTTGTAGAAGGCATCCTCGGAGATCACCTCCTCATCGTATAGGCAATCAAAAAACATTCGTAGCAAATCTGCAAGAAGTAAAAATATACCATCAGTTCTAGAGGCACTGTAGTTGTGACAGAGAGATTATATTTCCAAGGAATGAATGAATGAATGCACATGGGTTCCCCTAGAGAAGAATATCCATAACAATTCATCATACTCCCTCTTTATAGTATGGTATAATAGCAAAAACGACTTGTCTAAAGAACAGGAAAAAGATTTAAGCAATCTAAATTATTTTTATTGCTATTACTTTGTTCAGTTTGAACTATTTTCTGATAGTGCTGAGATGTTTGATATTATGTAGTTCTCAAACTACACACTATAAAAATTAAATACACGAATAACTACTTTCTTTATACATTCTCCATTGTTTGAAATTTTACAATAAAAATATGTAATTTTTACAAATTTTGGAAGAAAAGGGCAGAAGGTACTTCCCCCCCTTCTAATGTTGCTTTCAAACTGGAAAGAGTAATAATTTATATGGAAAATATGGGTAAAATAGTTTTTACTATTTTACTTATCTGGATTTTATCCAGAGAAACAACAGCCTGTTTTTTTCAATGCCCAGATGATCTGGGCAAATTTAATTTTCTGTTTTGCTCCCACAGTGGAAACTCAGCTTATGTTATTGTTCAAAAAAGAGAAAAAGCTGGTAATTTTTATTACCAATTTTATTAAAAATAAAAACCTTTATTTTTAACCCCTTCATTATGGGCTCTTAAGTTCATTTAAAGTCAGCCTCCATTCATATGAACAGAAGGAGGCAACAGAATAAACAATAACTGATAATAAATATTAGGCTTAAAATGAGTCATATTAAATTTTTTCTTTGGATTTATCTTTGTAATTTTATTAGTTAAGCTAATACTGAAATCACTTTTCATTCTCTAAACCCTGGTTGGCCTATGGGGAAATGGAAACAAGTGGCCAAAATTCTATTGATGGTAAATCTGGAATTAAACATCTCTCCAGGGATTATTAAAGCTGATTATTATGGGAGACACTTTGGCTGGGAGCATATAGCATCAATTTCATCTCTCGAAAAGTGAATGAGTCCTCATCCTATAAGAACAGAAAAAGGAAGTCATGATGTTAAATGACCCTCCAAAGGTCTTGAGAGAGAGAAACAAAATCAGTTAATTCTGATTCAGACTTAGATGTCTCCTCAGTTACAGCCTGAGGATTATTTGTTTTGATCTTTTCCTTTATCTCCTAGAGGAATTCATCAGCACTAGCAAACAAGGAAAGCCCAGCAACAGATACAACCTAAGCAAGTACCAAAGAGCTACTTCAATGTCAGCTCTGAAACTGCCCTGTACTACTATCCACTTTCACAAGTTTCAACTGAATTTTCAAGATTTAATACAATTCAGTTAATTTACCAATATCACTAAGACTTGGGTGGTCCAGGTTACCTTATTTGTCTGGTTAGCAAAGAATTAATCATAACCCTGAAGTGAAAATTAGTCTAAAACACCTTAATGTCTTTGTTGGGTGTCTGAGGATTCTGAAGAGTATCATCCTCTTTCATGACTAAGACCTGTGTCAAAGAAGGTGAAAGACTGTAATGCACGCATGCTATCACCACAATGCTCTGCATTATCCAAAAGGGTAGCCACTAACCACGTGCGGCTATTTACATTTAAATTAAATAAAATTTAAAATTAAGCTCCTTAGTCACAATAGGCACATTCACAAGTGCTCAAGTGAATATACTGTACCATACTGCATGGTACACATTTCCATCACTTAGGCAGACTTGCCCTATAGTGAGGATTAAATCTCTAATATAAATTAATTTTATTACCATTTTCTCACAGAAGTCAAGTACATAAAAAATCCAGGTTTATTAAAGTTGTTGGTTATCTGTGTTTTTGTTAGTAGTGATTCTTCTATTATTTGCTGTTCAAAACCCATCAAAGCATTTCTGAAGTCCTGACTTGGATAAATCTCACCCACTGGTTGGGTTTGTAAGAGGTAAACTTACTGGCAGGTTGATCAAGTTTTACTATTGATGCTTGTAGTGCATAAAGTGCTTGCAGTTCCTTCTCTGTATCTGAGTCTAGGTACTTGAGTAAGATCGGCACTCTCTGCTTGATAACAGCAGTGTCCACTCGGAAGGTAGAACAGTCAGCTACAGGTGATACAAGAACTAAGCGTTACATTTAAGGAGTTAACACAGCCATTTTTAATTTTCTGAGTTGGTAAGATGTGATTACAAGGAAAGTGGAAGCAAGGGGGGGGGTCCAAGGAAAAGATTTTGAAATCTAAGATATTCTGAAATGAATGGGATATTCTTCCTGAAATAATAAAAATACACGGAGGGGGGATGTTTTTTGAGCGCTGGGTTCCCTAAAAACAAGTGCACCCAATTCTTTATCTTTAATCATAATGAAACAGGGACAGTGGTTTTGTGACATTCCAAACTATAAAAGAAACATTAAAAAGGAAATTAAAGTGATAGTTCATGCTAATCTTTTCAGAAGGGTAAAACGGAACCATTTTATTATTACTAGGAGGGCGAGGACTAACTCTAACAGTGGCAAACAACACATACAATTTAGGCCTTCTGGGGTAAAGGCACAGTAAAAAGAGGTTGAGGAAATCTCATCCTCAATGCCAAGAAGCATAACATTTTATCTCCTCTGTAAGTGAGCACTGGGTACAATCTTGTTTTTTTAAAGCAGCTTTTATCCTTTCCAACTGCGACTTTATTTTTTAAAATATTTACTTTGAGAGAGAACGCATGAGGGAGCATGGGGTGGGGGGGAGGGGCAGAGGGAGAGGGAGAGGGACAGAGAGAATCTCAAGCAGACTCCCTGCTGAGCAAGGAGCGCAACATGGGGTTTGATCTCATGACCCTGAGATCATGACCTGAACTGAAATCAAGAGTTGGACACTTAACTGACTGAGCCACCAGGCACCTCTACAGCTGTGATTTTAAAACACCAGTCTTATGAGGCGCCTGGGTGGCTCAGTCAGTTGACTGTTTCACTCTTGTTCTCAGCTCAGGTCGTGATCTAAAGGGTCATGAGATCAAGCCCCACAT
This sequence comes from Eumetopias jubatus, assembly GCF_037043125.1. NCBI lineage: Eukaryota > Metazoa > Chordata > Mammalia > Carnivora > Otariidae > Eumetopias > Eumetopias jubatus. The sequence goes on along the minus strand of NW_028274810.1, from coordinate 91,985,762 downwards.
TGGGCTCTGTGCTCAGCGTGTCCCTCTCCCTCTGCCTTTCCCCCCCGCTTGCTCTTGCTCTCTCTCTCTCAAATAAATCTTAAAAAAAAACAAAAAACTCCAAAAAAACCAAAAACACCAGCCTTACAGTTCCATAGATACTGGAAATGACTTAAGACGTTTTTATATAAAAGACTTTCTATTAGCTTGTTATTTACCTCATTAAAGACCTAACACTGAAAAAACATTCATCTGACAAAAAAATCTTAGAATATAATTCTGAAGCTATCTTCTACAATGATGACAGACCTGAAATTCCGAACAACTTTTGAGCCGATGGGACTTTTTTCTGTACTGCAGTGACAGAAATGTGAATTTCTATCAGGCTAGGTGGATGATCTCATTCAATATTGTTGAATACTATATGCAGCTTAAATACTTAGGGTTTCTACCAACCCTAATCCTATCCACCTATGTGATTAACAATGACATTGTCTTATCATCTAAGGTCAACATAAAGCAAAAGAAACAATTTTCTTCTTTCCTCATATGTTTTTATATAAAATGGCTTTTCTGTTGAAATGACGAATCCTTCATTGATATTAGGTTAAGAATATTCAACCCATTCATTATAAATCTTGAATGGAAGATGGAGGAGGCTTCGCATACTGGAGGTGAAAGGTAAAGGTAAAACCACATCCAACAGAGAAGGAAACAACCCAAGTGCCATGTACCCACTTTCTCCTGAATCGGAAGAACAAAAGGCATACAGTACTGCTCAGATCTGGGCTTTCTATAGGCACAGCAGCTAATCAGCCCCCTGCTTGAGACAGCCAGGCATCGTAGACAGAAATGGCACCCAGTGGCACAAGAAAATGAGTTTCACAGGGCAAATTTTGAAGACAACATAAACTCAGATCCGTATCATCAGCAGTTAACATACCGGGGGTTTCAGATGTTAAGAGCTGCCTTCAGAAATGTTACTTACCTATAATAGCTGCTTTACAAACGGCTGTCATTAAAGCTCTAAGGAATGTAGGTGAACTCATCTGGCTTTCATCTAGATTAGCCTGAAATCAAAAGTAAATGGAACAGTTAAAAGTACCCTTGCACATCAGAGAAATTACTTCTCTTACACCAGGCCTCATCTGGCACTAGGGAGAGATGGGGGTCACATTCAACATTCTTGTAAAAATTAATCTTAATTCATTGGAAAATACCTGGGCTACCACCAGTTCTGTCTGAAAATGTTCCTAGGTAGCAACATTTAGTTTTCAGAGAGCTTACTGCTGCTTATGTTTTGCTCAATTATACAGTGCTGTGCACTATGTGCATATGGAAGTACAACCATTTAAAAACATATTTCTTCCTCAATAAATAACTCATATTAAGATGATCTCACCCCAGTGTGTTTTAGAGACTACTTTTCTGAGTAGTGTGCAACAATTTTTAGATGTGCTAACATTGCTTTTTTATCTTAACTTTAATGTGAACTAGAGATTAAACTCAAGCATTGTCTCACATCTTTCAGGTGGTGGTGAGAAAAATATTACTTTTCTAAGGATGGCAGAAAAAATGTATTTAGAGATATGGTAAGTAGAGTAAACGGGGCCTCAAATTTGTTTCTTAGTTTCTCTTAAGATCTTCTTAAAAAAAGAAAGATCTTGCTATAAAACACTGTACTAAGCCAGATGAATAGCAAAAGGAAAACACAAAAGGAGACATTTTCTAGGAAGGTATTTCAAATACTTTTCAAAGTTTATGTTCCTATGCTTGTGAACAGAATTAATGCTTGTCTCAGCTTCTTTTAATAGCACAGCATAGTATTTTCCACTGGGACAGCCTTAAAATGACTGGCCAGGAACAAACTTAGAATGTCATTATAAACCTCTGTGTTAGAAAGCTAAGAATTTCAAAGATATTTGGAGATCAGTAAAATGTTTATGAATTTTAAAACTGACACAGATTAACTAGCTGCTCTTTGTTGAATACCTAACCTCATACATCACTTGGTGAGAGCCAAGTTAAGAGGGGTTAACAAGTCAGATGGCCAGCTCTGCAGGATACCAGCAGCACTGCACATGGTGGGCTGTGTTACAGTAAGAGATTTCATTACCAATCTTTTCCAAAAGAACAGAAACGTGGTGCTACTGCTAACACCTGAGCATGGGGACAGGATGGGGCAATAGCCACATACAAAAGATTTGATGATTTATGTGTTATAGCCAGTTGCTGGTTTACACCTTGTAAAACAAACTTTATTTAGACTGAAGCCAGGCTGGTCTAGGCCCAGAAATTACTTTCACAAAGTGTGAACAATTATTTTTGAAGAATAAAAAATGAGAGAATAAAAACACACCATTACTTTTTGGTTCAACAATACTTTAAAAATAAGTTAGTAGAGCTATTTCAAGTACTGAATATCATCTGAAATTCCCAAATACTTCTGAAAAAATATGAACAAATTAGCTAAAAAGAATTAGATAATAAATACCACTTCCAAACCATTTGACTGTTTCTTATAAAGAAATAAACTGCATATTGCTTCTACCAAATAAAGCTAAATATTGTAACTCTAATATTTAAGAATAGAACAGACCTGAAGAATAGTGTCGAGAACACTATAGATTAAGCAAAAATCTTTTTTTTAAAGATTTTATTTATTTATTTGAGAGAGAGAGAGAACAAGCAGGGGGAGCAGCAGAGGGAGAGGAAGAAGCAGGCTCTCTGCTGAGCAGGGAGCCCAATGAGGGACTTGATCCTGGGACCCTGGGATCATGACCTGAGCGGAAGGCAGATGCTTAACCAAATGAGCCACCCAGGCGCCCCAGATTAAGCAAAGATCTTAACAAAAATGGGAAGAACAAGAAGGCAGATGGGTCTGCTAACTGGGTAAGCAAACTCAGATTTACATAATTCTGGTATCAGACACAGAGCAACAAATGTCTTCATGTACTATGAGCTCAACTACTATTACATTTTTGTTTTTTCTTTCTCTCCTTTAAAAGTCATCTTTATTAGTATAATCTACATTCGGTGAAATTTACCCTTTGTCTTCTCTGTAAGGATAACAATTGTTGGTCCACAATAGGCAGAATAAATAGTGATATAAAAAAATGAAGCCCAACATCAATGAAGAGGTGAAAATGGCATCATTTTGCGATACATAAGAACATAAAAGACCAAATGGTTGAAATGATGGGATCTATGAAAAATCATGGCAAAAAAGAATAATGTTAAATATGTAAACACTGGATTTCTATTTTTTTTTAAAGATTTTATTTATTTACTTGAGAAAGAGAGAGATAGAGAGCATGAGCAGGGAGGAAGAGCAGGGGGAGAGGGAGAAGCAGGTCCCCCAAAGAGCAGGGAGCCCAAAGTGGGGCTCCATCCCATTACCCTAGGATCATGACCTGAGCCACTGGCAGAAGCTTAACCGACTGGGCCACCCAGGTGCCCACTGACTGGATTTTTAAACAGAAAACAAGGCACGTCGATAACATACCAGAAAGGCTGATGCTGATTCTATGCTAAATCCTACAACAAACTACCACATAAATGGCTTAAAAGTCTTAAGAGAGAAAAGAGATGGTTATGCCAAGAGGAGTAAGTAAGTACATGAAAAACAAGTGATGCTAAACTAACCTTTCCTTTTCTGATTTGATTAGTATATGGCAGCTCAGATGGATATAGGTATATATTCACTGGACTTCAGCAAGGCTTCTGACAAACTATGTAATGGCAGCTATACCCTTGTGGGCAAGATGAAAAGATAAAATAGACAGTAAAATGATGTGAAATAATAAACAGGTTAACAGCTGGAAGTGTCCATGGGGGAAGGGGTGGGATCTTGTCCCTGAAAGGAAGCTACTTTGCCCCATTCACATATTTTACCCATAACTTGGAAGGGGATAAAGTTGATTGCATTAATGAAATGCAAGGAGGATACAAAGTGAAAAAGATGGCAAGGAAGTTTTATGGCCAAAGTCAGATTCTAAACTGTCCTGATAGACAAAAACTCGTATCTTATTTAAGCAGATGAACATAAGCAGAAATAATTGTTAAAAGCCCCATTCTGGTTCCAAAACCAAATGCATTAAAGTTCCAGATGGTAGAGATAACTAAACTGAGGAACATTAAAGAATGGGTACTATATGACTGAAAGAGCAGTCTGAGTTCAGCTGGTGAGTCTGAAGCAGAGTCCAAAACAAAAAATGCAACAGCACTGCCTAACTCCACACTGTTGCATCACATCTGGCAATCATGCTCAATTTGCACATGCCACTTGTGAGAGGGATACTGAAAATCCAGGCTGTTTGGATAAGAGTAACCAGACAAGAGTCTGGATATCAAGATTTCAAGAAAGGATGAGAGAACCTAGAGAGGGAGACAGGAATATAATAGTAAACTATTACAATTAATTAAAAGATTCTCAACTAGGTGACAGGATAGACTTACCATCCTGAATAGACATGGAGGAAAATAGATTTAAAAAAACCCCAAATTATCAGAAGTTTCATTATTTCTCAATGCCTAAGAGTGGATAAAGAATTAACAAGCCATTACAAAGACGACAAAAAAGGATTTATCCAAGAGGGAGAGGACCAGATTAGCCATCCATGACTTTCAACTTGGATTATTATATGATCCCATGAAAAATGTGTACAAATAAAACATACTTATATAAACAAGAATCACTAAAGGAAAACAGTAGCAGATTAAAAAGAGACATGATCAATAGACTCCACAAGAAAAATAAGGTATAAAATTTTCAGAAGGGAGAATTACTATGAAGATGAAAGCCAACACAAGTCACAGTAACTATGTATTATTTATTAATTTCACCCAGAATAGTATTTAAAATGCAGGAACATTTAGAAAAAATATGTATTTTTTTAATTAAAGATTTTCATTTATTTATTTGAGAGAGAGAGAGAGAAGAAAAGAAAGGGAGGGTAAGAGGGAGAAGCAGACTCCCTGCTGAGCAGAGAGCCTGATGTGGGGCTCGATCCCAGGACCCTGGGATCATGACCTGAGCCGAATGCATGTGCTTAACTGACTAACCCACCCAGGCACCCAAAATGTCTATTTTTTGAATAGTAAAATGTAGGGTATATTCTAAACTGAGAGACCCAGAAAAATGGCTTCTGTTTTGAATAGTTTTACTTGACCTTGTAAAAGACTGTAAATCTTATAAAAATAAAAAACAGCCTTATAGTTTCAAATACACATACATGAAAAAATAAAAACTAACTTAATGTTAAATACTCCTATTAAGTGAAAGGGAAGATACAGGCATGCCTTGTTTTATTGTGCTTTGCTTTATCGTACTTCAGTGATACTGTGTTTTTTACAAAATGAAGGTTTATAGCAACACTGCATCAAGCAATTCTATCAGCACCATTTGTCCAACAGTATTTGCTCACTTCTGTGTGTCACATCTGGGTAATCCTCACAGTATTTTAAACTATTTTATTATTATTGTATTTGTTATAATGATCTGTGATCAGTGATTATGACTCAATGAAAGCTCAGATGATGGTTAGAATTTTTTGGCAATAAAGTATTTTTCTTTAAGATATTATGTACTTTTTAAAGATATAATGCTATTACAGACTTAATAGACTACAGTATTGTGTGAACATAACTTTAAATGCACTGAGAAAACAAAAAATTAATTTGACTTGCTTTACTGCAATATTCGCTTTATTGTGGTCTGGAACTGAGCCCGCACTATCTCTGAGGTGTGCCGGTATGTGAATGTAAGTGAGCCCACAAGACTCGTTCTTGCAGAGATATCAGGGAAGGTGACATAATCTCTATACCTCTACCCAGTCAAAGATCTGTTCATCGTTCGCTTTGTCCTCAATAATGAGTTTCTCGAGTCGCTTATACAGCTCTTCAGCAGAGAGTTCTTTTTTTGAAAGTGCTTCAGAGGAACAGGAACTATCAGACTCTATGAAGTCCAACTTCTGAAACATAAAATGTTATATGTATTAATAATGTAAGTCAGTATTAGGAACAACCTGAGATGAAAACAAAGTCATGGGCTGTACGTTTTATTTTACACAGAGTCAAAATGATCAGCAGAAGCCATTTTTTATTTATAATTCTCTAAGACTCTCACCTCCACTACCTTTCTGAATATTTCTCCAACTTTTTAAAAAATATTAGAGATCTAGATTTTATCAGATCCATGAACAAAATTTTAAAAAGCAGTCATAATATAAAATAGCAGCTCCCAGTAACTTCTTCAAGTTTTATGTTCTTCAGAAGTTGACTCAATTCAGTTTGCGCTTCATTCTTGGAAGCTTCATCAAAATTCTCCACAAGATCTGGAACTTCATCATCATCATCCTCTCTGGTAGCAAGTGGTGCTTTTCCATCCACAGATTGTTTGGGCAGAGCTTCAGCCAGTCTCTTCAACTAGTCAGACTGTCTGCACCGAGTTGGTTTAAGATACTGGGTAGCATTTCTGTCAGCCTCTTTGTCTCAGCATGGCCTGTAATGGTGAAAGTGTTCGCTGCCAGTGATGCCTGAACTTTGGGGTTGTTAAAATGGATCACTGTTCCTTGGTTTGTGAACATATTCACTTCTTCAATACCAGAGATATTGTTTACCCCTAACTTCTTTAAGGAGAACTGAAGTTTTTTATCATCTGCTGTAGCCGTTCTATGAACCACCTTCTTCTTTCGGCGAGCATTTCCTTTCCCACCAATGCGCACTTGTGCTTGCAGTTTGGCGAGTTTCTCCTGGTTCATGATAGTTTCTTTCATCTTGTTGGAGCGGAAATGGGACCGTGCAGGGGAACAGGGTTGGCACTTAGGGGGTCTCGGGCGGACCAGCTGAGATTAGGTGCACACACGCGGGGACGCAAGATGGCAGCTTCTCTAACTTTTTATATTGTCTATCTCTGATGCTCCTTAAGAACAAAAAACCAGCAAGACCCCAAGAATTGTCTCAGAGGCTATGCTCACCCCAAATCATTCAGTTGTGCTCTTGGCAGTGACATAACTCTATGGCAGGGCAGGAATACTAACAGTACAATTTAACTCCTTCTGCAGCCTATGGTTTAATACCAGTACTGCCACAGAACAGCTGTCAAAAGTTCTAAATTTGGTGAAGTCCTTCAAACACCTCGTGACCACTGTGAATCTAAGAGAAATGATGCCATGTTATAAAATTCCTCAACAACTAGTGTATTGTATGGAGGACAACAAAAATGAAGGGTTTTATCAGTATTGCACAAAAGACCTTTTTCCTCACAAAAATCATTCAATTCCAAAGGACTGAATATTCTCGTATGGAGAAAGACTGTAAATATGTAGTCACTGCAATGAACCACATCATCATGGCCTGTGTGGGTCCAACCCAATGCAGACATGCCTTTGCGTCAGCCTTCAGAGCACCATCCACACACACTGTTCATGGCGTGCTGCAGGCATAGAGGGCCTCTGGAAAGCTCCCTGAACACACATAAGGAGCTCTGCAGCCCTGTTAGGAGCACTGGCTCCCCTGTCTTCAGATGCTGGCAGTCCAAGACTACTCTCATTTTGTTCTTAAATACTTGATAAGAGTTATCTGGCTGTTGTCTCACATCCATGACAATCACCTTGGAAAGTGTAAAAACAAGTGTACACGCTTTCAAATTCTCCCAGAACACTGGCTCGCTCTACCACGTATTTAAGTCCTAAGGCCCCCACAAGAGGCAGCTTGATGGAGCACAGACACATGGACTTGAGAGTCAGAGATGGGGGTGAGGGTGGGGATTGGGAGTTCTGTTCTGACTCAGCTACTACTTCTACTGGGGGGACTTGTTCTAAGATGGGAAGACCACCACCAACCTCAGCCAGTTCCAAGGGCTCAGTGCACTAAGAATGTTCACCAGGCTGGGCACCAACAGGGCTCTAGGAGCATACACCTGCTAGCGCCACCCACTAACCTGGAAGGGAAAAGCCCCATACCAGCAGGACCATACACTGTTTCCACTGCATAACACTGTGCTGCTCATACACTAATCTGAGCTGCTTTTATGATCCTGATGCCAGTTATACAAAGTATAAGCATCATAGTTGCCCTCACAGTACTTACATGTGAGCAAAAAAAAAAAAAAAAAAAAATTCAGAGATTTGACATACCCTATTTCCCAGGAGGTAATTTAATCCTGAATCGAATACCAGCTAACCACAGGGCACATCTAAAGATGGACAACCCAAAGGGTAGTGGGAAGAGCTATCTCTTCATTTAGAAGAAAAAAAAAAAAAAAATCCGGAAAAAAAAGAATGTAAAAATCTCCAATTATGTAACTACTGTTATTAAAAAAAAATTTTTTTTAAAGATTTTATTTATTTATTCGACAGTGAGAGACACAGCAAGAGAGGGAACACAAGCAGGGGGAGTGGGAGAGGGAGAAGCAGGCCCCCCGCCGAGCAGGGAGCCTGATGTGGGGCTCAATCCCAGGACCCTGGGATCGTGACCTAAGCCGAAGGCAGACGCTCAACGACTAAGCCACCCAGGTGCCCCAAAACAAACTTCTGATGACTAAATTTTTAACAGTTCTTTTGCAATAAGAATATTTTGGGTGCTGCTCGTACAACATTGTGAATACACTAAATACCACTGAATTGTACACTTTAAAATGGTTAACTGGATGTTATGTGAATTTCACCTAAATTGTTAAAAAATAATACTTGAAAAAATTGGATGATTTTTATGCCATTCTGAATCATGCCATAATTGTTCAATTCTTAGAGGAGTGGTTAAAAAAACATTAAAATTATTATTAAATATTAGCAGATTATTAAAGATTATTAGCACCAGCTTTTCTCTAATACCTTTGGAGACTTTGATATATTCCTATACCCTCCCCAGATCCACAAAGGAAAAGCTACCTTGAATTCTGTGGGAGAAAAAAAATTCATCCCACTGTTTTAATTGTCTTTACCATTTAGGTAGCATTTTAAAATAATATTTTCCTATGAAGTTTTAGAAACATGCTTCAGTAATTTCAAGTCCTCTGATTCAATGTTGATAAATTAAATACCCTACTCCCACACTTAAATATACACACAAAAGCAAAAGATAATGGCCATAAGTTCTTTTAAGAATAGGAAATCAATTTTTCAAAATCTTTAAACATTTTCCGTATTTATTCTTGGGTCGGAGCAGCTATATAGAATACTAATTTAACCAACCCCAAACCTACAAAAATAAAGTCTGAGAGCAATTAAAAACAATAAAATCAAACATACAGTACATTGCTCATTAATAAAATACGACATAAAAATCTGAAAATGAAAGCCTTTACCACTGCCAAAGGGAGTTGGTGGTGAGCTGTATATAAAGTTTGTAATCGTCCCTGGAAAGAAACATTTGCTTCTAAGAACCTCTGTGTTTCTGCATAAGTTACCTCATCTTTCTGGAGCCTAGAAGGCTGGGCTTCAAATTTATGGATTGGTTCATCACTACCTCTTGCAGAACGTACTAGGGTCTCCAGAAAAAAGGCACTGAACCAAGTATTTTATTAAAAAAAAGCCAAAAGTCAGGATAGGGAAAACCAGGTTTTCTAAAACCTCATTTTTCTAATTGTCCTTTAAACATTTTTATTAGTAACAACAATATTCATAATTGATTACTTCTCTGTGCTCAGTGCTTCTTAAACATTTTTATAAATTATATCTTTATACATTGTGTGCCTATTTATACATATTTATAATTATTATTTTAGGGATTTGCCTTTTATTTTTTTTTTTTTAAAGATTTTATTTATTTATTTGACAGAGAGACACAGCAAGAGAGGAAACACAAGCAGGGGGAGTGGGAGAGGGAGAAGCAGGCTTCCCGCCGAGCAGGGAGCCCAATGCGGGGCCTGATCCCAGGACCCTGGGACCATGAACTGAGCCGAAAGCAGACAATTAACGACTGAGCCACCCAGGCGCCCCAAGATTTTTGTCTTTGTCACTCAAAAGTTTCATTGTAATGTAACTTGTGAGTAAATCCCATTGAGTTTATCCTGCCTAGAGTTCACTGAAATTCCTAGATATGTAGATTCCTATCTTTGATCAAATTTGGGAAGTTTTTGGCTATTATGTCTTCAGATATTTTTCCTGCCCTGTCCTCTCACACTTTTCCCTTCTGGGATTCTCTAGTGGCCATGACGGTATGCTTGATGTTGTCCTACAGGTCCCCAGGTGCTGTTCATTTTTCTTGATACGTTTTTCTTTCTGCTCCTCAAACTGAGCAATTTTTTTAAAGGCTTCTTTATATATATTTTTTAAAGGTCTTATTTATTTATTTGAGAGCAGGGGGGAAGAGCCGACTCCCCACTGAGCAGGGAGCCCGATGTAGGACTCGATCCCAGGACCCTGGGATCATGACCTGAGCTGAAGGCAGACGCTTAACCGACTGAGCCGCCCAGGTGCCCTCCTTTATATGTTTAATGAATTAATTTTCCAATATGTATTATCATAAAGCTTATTTAAAAAAAAAACTATGGGGATTTTTTTAATTTAAAAAACTCAGTGATACTCATAGTTTCATATAACAATGCCAGAAATTTCATTTCAAAAATTAAAGATGGATTTTTATGGCAGCAAATTAGTGCCAAATCAGTGACCCCTGACTGACAGAGCAATTTCAACTACTTTATATTCAAGTTTGCAGATTCTTTTCTCTGTCTGTTGGAGCCCTCTAGTTAATTTCTCATTTTAGCTATTACAACTTTCAGTTCCAGAATTTCTATTTGGTTCGTTTTTATAATTTCTACCTCTTTATTGATATTCCCAATTTGATCATACATCATTCTTCTGATTTCCTTTGGTTCTTTGTCCATGATTCCTTCAGCAATTTGAGCATATTTAAGGCAGTTAATTTAAATTCCTTGTCTGGTATGTCCAACATTTGGGCTTCCTCAGGGATGCTTTCTGTCAATTTCTTTTTTCTTGTGAATGAGCCCTATTTTCCTGTTTCTTTATATGCTTTGTAATTTTTTGTTGGCAACTAGATATTTTGGATATTGTAATGTGTAACTCTGGATTTCAGACTGTTGTAGTCATGTTTATTGACTTTAGACAAAGACTACATTTCTTCCTGTGTGTGTGGTCACTACAGTCTCTGACCCATTATATCTCCCCACACAGCCAGTGGCCTTGCAGAGATTTCAGTGAATGCATGGATCCAGTGAGAAAAGTGTGGGGTGGGTAGGACCACAGACAAATGTGTCTGTTTCTTTAAATTCTTTGACAGACACCATTCAGGAAACCACCTTGGCCTAGGCAGTGAAAATAATGGCCAGGCCCTGTACTAGACCCTTAGTAAGTTGCCAGGCAGATTAAAAGGCATAGCACCAATCTTTGGAGGACAAGGTCTTCATTTCTCAACCTGGCCACCAGAAAGCTGCACCACCATCTCCCCTACTGTCTACCACAGGGCTAGGGGCTAAGAGCTTCCATGCAAAATGCCAAGGTTTCTGAAATTTACCAGATTCTTTTTTCATCAAGCTTTCCCCTGGTGTTGGTAGCACACATGTTTGACTAGGCTCCACAATTCCAAAATAGCTCATTCTAACACACCTTGCTAGCTCAATAGTTGTTTCAGTGGAAGGAGTAATCCTGGAGCTGCTTACTCCTTCATCTTCCATACAGCCACACATTGAGTTTTGAATGTTTTATAACATATGCTATCATAATAGTCCCGTGATAAATGCTACTGGGTTGTGATGTATTAATCTTTTAACATAATTTTGAACCTGACCTGTGAGAATTTTGTTGAGAAATTTTCTTTGCATTTATTAAGAATACTGGCTTATAGTTTTTTTTTTTCTTGAAATGTATTTGTCTGGTTTTATTACCAGAGTAACGCTGGTCTTATAGAATGAGTTGGCAAGAACTCTCTCCAATTTTCTGAAGAATTGGTACAGAATTCTTTGCAGAACTGGTATTATTTTTTCTTTAGATGTTTGATAGAATTCAACAGTGAAAACACCAGGGATTGGAGTTTTCTTTGTTGGGAATGTTTTTAACCATTTCAGTGTAATAGATGCTCAGATTATCTATTCTTGAGTCAGCTCTAGTGGTTTGTACCTTTCAAGAAATTTGTTCACTTCAACTAAGTTGATGTACTTACTGGCATAAAAATGATTCATAAATTTCTCTGATCATTATATTAGAAACTGTATAACATCATTTCTCTCATTCTTTCTATTGGTAATTTTAGTACCTTCTTCGCCAATTTTGTTTTCTCTGATTAGTCTGGCTAGAGATTTAACACAATTTTACCTTCTCAGAGAACCAGCTTTTGACTTCATTGACTTTTCTCTATTGTTTTTGTTCCACTGATTTCCACTTTGATCTTTATTATTTCCTTTTTCTATTTCCTTTGAACTTCATCTGCTCTTCTTTTTTCTAATTTCATAAGGTTGAAAATGAGGTCACTGATCCGTGAACTCACTTCTATTCTAAATACAGGTGTTCAGTGCTAACAATGTCACTCTAAGTACTGCTTGAATTGCATCCCATAGATTTTGATATGTTGTGTTTTTTCATTTTCAATCAAGTATTTCTTACTATCTTTTACGATTTCTTCTTCAAATCACGGGTTATTTAGAAGTGTGTTGTTAAGTCTCCAAATATGTGCTACCCACATTCTTAAAGGTTAGTTTATTGGAGAGACAATTCTAGATTAACATACTCGCTCAGCATTTTGAGATTATTCCACCATCTTCTGGCTTTCACTGTTGCTACAGCAAATTCTACTGTTTCTTTGTAGGTAACGTACTTCTTTCTAGCTGCTTTAAAAATCTTTTGTCTTTTTTTTTAAGATTTTATTTATTTGTTTGACAGAAGAGATACACAGAAGAGCACAAGCAGAGGGAATGGCAGAGGGAGAGGGAGAAGCTGGCTCTGCACTGAGCAGGGAGCCCGATGTGGGACTCGATCCCAGCACCATGGGATCATGACCTGAGCCGAACGCAGACACTTAACCATCTGAGCCACCCAGGTGCCCCCTTTGTCTTTGATATTATGCAGTTTCACTGCAATGTAATTATCCTCTGTAGTATTCATGTGCTTTCTATATATATTCTTATTTTTATCAGTTCAGGAAAAGTCTTAGTCATGGTCTCTTCAAATATTGCCTCTTCTCCATTCACTCTGTTTTTCCTCCTGGGACTCCGACTAGTCGTATGTTAGACTTTCTCATTCTACCCTTTAAATCTCATAGCATCTCTTAGAAATCTACCAGTTTGTTTTTTTTTCCAAATCTTCACAGTCATTTTGACTAGTCTTTTTTTTCTTTAAATTTTTATTGTTATGTTAATCACCATACATTAGTTTTTGATGTAGCATGTCATGATTCATTGTGTATAACACCCAGTGCTCCATGCAGTACGTGCCCTCTTTAATACCCATCACCAGGCTAACCCATCCCCCTACCCCCTCTCCCCTCTAGAACCCTCAGTTTGTTTTTCAGAGTCCATCATCTCTCATGGTTCATCTCCCCCTCTGATTTCCCCCCCTTCATTCTTCCCCTCCTGCTTTTTTTTTTTCTTAACATATATTGCATTATTTGTTTCAGAGGTACAGATCTGTGATTCGACAGTCTTGCACAATTCACAGCACTCACCATAGCACATACCCTCCCCAATGTCTATCACCCAGCCACCCCATCCCTCCCACAAGATTTTATTGATTTATTTGACAGAGAGAGAGAGCACAAGCAGGAGGAGTGGCAGAGGGAGAGGGAGAAGCAGGCTCCCCACTGAGTAGGGAGCCCAATGCAGGACTTGATCCCAGGACTCTGGGATCATGACCTGAGCTGAAAGCAGAAACTTAACGGACTTAGTCACCCAGGAGACCCTTACAGGATCATTTTTTTTTTAAAAACATTTTATTTATTTATTTGACAGAGACACAGCGAGAGAGGGAACACAAGCAGGGGAAGTGGGAGAGGGAGAAGCAGGCTTCCCACATAGCAGGAAGCCTGATGCGGGGCTCGATCCCAGGACCCTGGGATCATGACCTGAGCTGAAGGCAGACGCTTAATGACTGAGCCACCCAGGTGCCCCTACAGGATCATTTTGAGAGTGAGTTGTTTCCTTTCTCTGTCACTCTTCCTCATCTAATATTTTTATGGTTGCCTCTATCTGATCCCCTACAATTCCTTATTGAGAACCATATTATATTGACCACGGGGTCTTCTGCTTGTTGTGGATTTCTGGATCCAGTTACCAAGCAGACAGCCTAGCTAAGGTTTTGGCTCTACGATTGTGTCTGTTTCCTTCCATTTATCTTTCTATGGAGTTCCTACATGGTTTCATGCAGTAAGCCTGTCCTCCAATTTTCTGCCTTATAAGGGGCATACTAGTTCTCATTACCTCACAGAAATAATTTCTGCCTGTCTCTACTGGTTTTTAGAACCAGAGCTCAGAAGACTTACAGCTTTAGTCCTATTACCCATGCTTTATTTATCAACTTCCTTTGTGGTTCATGGAGATATGTAGCTTGTTTTCTGTGTGTGGCTAAATCCTTTATATTTTATTTTTATCTATCATCTAATAAGTGAATAGCTGGAGTGGCCCTAAAGCACGGACTTAAAATGACATCTTGACCATGATTCTTATTTTGGTCTACTTTTAATGACTGAACTACTAATGAAATTACCTTCATTTATTCTAGGAAACAGACGAACAACTATTAAACAGGAAGGTATAAGCCTTGTTCTTACTTACCTGCTCCAAAAGAAAATTATGTACATCTTCCCCTTCTGGTAAAAAGTCCTTCCAGGTGAGGTCAGCCTCCCTCCATAAGGCTCCCACTTTCTTATGGCTCTAAAACAGAGATAAGTCCAGTCCATTTACTTTTACATTGTGGTAAGAAGGAGGAGGAGGAGGAGGGGGAAGGGGGAGGAGAGGAGAAGGCTTGCTTGAAGTTAAGAGTATAGAATTGTAAAGAATGAAAACTCAAAACTTTCCCTTGTTGATATGAAGTTAATTTCTCAGGACTCCTGGCTTTCACACCAAAATGTCTGAATGTATGCAAATGTAACAGTGAACGGCTGTGGTACAGCTGTTTAAGGTTTAATAACTTACTTTATCAGATGACTAATCTGGGGAACTATAAACGCATGTTTGGGATTTATGAATATAAGCACCTAAAAAAAGTTCAATTCACAGAGTTCATAAACTCAACAGTGTCTCTTGTCCTAGACAGTGTTATATACATCTGCTGTTAAAGCCATTCATCAAGCCACACTGGAATCCCCCCCTCTTCATAGTAGATCACAATTATGCTAACATGAGAATGACTAAGGAGGCTGCTGCTCCTGAACCAGGAATGAGAAGTATTTCAAGGACAAGAGGAACAAGGTTGAGCCCAAGAAACAACAGAGAAGAGCTGTTGTCAGCCAGAAAACTGATGAGAAGGTACAAGTCTACTGCCTAAATAAAGTCACAGTGATAAAGGGAAATGTCAGCCTTTGAGCCGCGGCTACCAGCTATGAAACATGTATTGATTATTTCATAGAGTAACTTTCCCATGGCATAGCTGATAACTTACCAAAGTCAGGATTTAAACTCAGGCTGACTCCAGAATTTATGCTCTATGAGAACTTGGTTAAGAGAAATGAGAATTTGCTTTCTGTTTCTACATATAAACATTAATAAGAATTTAACTTTTTAATAAGGACTAAAGTGAAGTAGGTTAGGAAAGGAGGAAGGAATTCTGGACCTACAAATTAGGGTTTGATAAAAACTTTAGTGCCATCAAGCAAATAGTACTAGTAACAAATAATCAACTAGAACTAGAGACCAGGCTATTTAATACACCCGTCCATGAATAACTGGTACAGGATGTAATACAAAGGGATTTCTGTACATTCAGAGGGAGAAATGAAACAAAACATTTTTACTGATGCCTATAAAACAATGAAATCTATCATCCCAATACCTTTGGCTCTGGTTTGAATAAGTCAGAAATCACCCCAGAATTTTCATGTATGAGTTTTGTTTTGATGTTTCTCACCCCAGGTGTTGTTAACACCACTTGCCCAAACCTCTTAGACCTCTAATATAGCTCTGATACACTCTTTTGAAAGTCTTTGTTCAAACTTGTCTGTCTCCCTTTCTAGTTTATGAATTCTTTGAAGGCTTAGTTATCTTTGTAAACTGGGATCCTGGCATAGAGCTTTGCAGAGAAATGTGCAATATTTATTAAACTAAATTAAATTTAACTTTAAGACAGAAATTCACAATCCTGTAGAATCATTTTTAACACCTGTTATTAATCAGATTACCTAGCCTGAGAACCAAAATTAAGAAAAGTAATCATTTTAGGCATCTTACCTTTCTCTGAAAGCAAGGAGTTTTCACTGAAATCTATTAAAAAGTATAAATAATGTAGCAATTTTGTTTCAAGAAGATAAAATTACTAGCCACAAATACAACATATTTTGAGATTCTTTAGAATTATACCAAATCCAGTTGAGATTATATAATTCTTTCCCAAGTTACTACTAACAGAAGGAGAAATACACCTCTGTAAGACATTGAAAACAGAGATCTCACTCTTCTTTTCAAATAATAAAAGGCTACAGAAATACTTGCACAGTGATACCTAAGCTGTTCACAGATAACTCAAGATCAAAAATCACTGCTCTTCCTAATATGCTGTTGAGTCTGACACTCAGTTTAACACTCACCATTTGTTTGCATAGAAGGTGCAATATTTCAGAAAGCAAGACCCCAGCTCTTCCAACAGGAAGTAAAGGTTTGCTAAATTCTCTGTAAAAGACAGGAGTAGTGATTAAGTTCCTCTGAACAAACTCCCTATTCTAGAACAGTAGGCAAACAATGTGTGCCAAAAAACAGATACTATGCAACCTAAATAATAATGGGCAAGAGAAAGCTCCAGGACATGCTCTAAGTAGTGTTCAGCAGAAGTAGTTCAGACTTTAGGTTCATGTTATGCTTCATGGAGAAGCTAGAAAGGGACCTTAGAATTCCTGGGTTTTGCCTTTTTTTTTAATTGCCTCAGTGACCGAAGCAATGCAATGATCATTCTCAATCATCTATTTACATAAATACTACTTCAAGCCTAAAGGAGAGAAGAACCTTAGTTAAGAGGGAGTTGCAAAGTTTAGTCATGAAGTATTTTTAAGAAAGGAAGCTGTTCTTTAGACTATGGATGAAGCAGAAAGGGAGCATTTTTTTTCATAGTCTAAAATCAGTATTTCCCACACTGTGTTCCATAGGATATGCAAAATTATTCCTCAAGAAAAGGACTCTACAATTAAGTGAGCAATGCTGAATTAAACAAGGCCAAAAATTCTTCTTTAATTTATATTTGATTTTTTAAAGTAAGCTCTATGCCCAATGTGGGGCTTGAGCTCATGACTGTGAGATGAAGAGTCACATACGCTACAGACTGAGACAGCCAGGCGCCCAAAGTTAAATAGTTTTTGTTGTTTTGTTTTACTACAGAATTCTCATATTCTTTAATATGCTGTGAACCTCAAACAAAAGGGACCCACAGTATGTGGAGTTTGACTATATGAACAATTTTGGGGGAAATACTAATGTAAAGAAGAGTTTAGGAAAAATTAGTCTGTACAATGTAGCAACAATTTCCAACTCCTGTCCGAATCTAGGAATGCCTAAGATGCAGTTCCTTTTATTATAACCAGAGCATGTACTATGCAGGTGTCAGTCTGATAAGCTATTATGTAGAAATAACTTCTCATAGCATTTGAGCAATGACAGACATAAAAGTCAGATTAACATTAAGTTTCCAGGAGCAATAACTTTCCAGTTAAGTGATTCTGGAGCCCTATCTACAAAAACTGCTAACCTCAATGGACCACAGGGTTATCATATCCCCAAGACTTCTCCACTGTATATACAGTGTAATGTACCATTTTTATACTGAAATGTCTTGTTTTAAAATTGAGGTATAGTTGTATTAGTTTCAAGTGTACAACACAGTGATTTGACTAAAATGCTCACCATGATATAAGTGCAGTTACCATCTGTCACCATACAAAGTTATTATAATATTATTGGCTATATTCCCTATGCTATACTTTTCATCCCCATGACTTATTTACTTTGTAACAGTTTGTACTTCTTAATCCCCTAAAATGAGAAGTTGTAAAGAGTCACAGGCTACATCCAAGAGCCTCCAAAGGGACCAAGGGAAGAGCACTATGCTAGAGTTAGCTGGTAAGTTTGGCATCAGTTTAGCTTGCTACACACACACACACAAAAAAAAAACAAAGACAAAAACAAAAAGTACAACTTACATGAGAAGTTCTCTCATGGAGATTCCGCCTTCTTTTAACATGGGGGTCACCAGTTCAGCAAGGTACAACCAAATGTGGGGAATATCAATAGCCATGTCATCTGCCAATTCCAATGTTTCTGAAAAACTGAAAAAGAACAAGAGAAAAATTCACACAAATGTAATTCAAAAGTTAAGATTAAATAAAGAGACCAAAAATCAGTCAACAAATATCTATTAAAGCACCTACTGTTAGATACTATGCTAGGCATAAAGTAACTGATAAATAAATAAATTCTTGTTCTCAAGAGCTTATTTTTAGGGTGAAAAGTCACAGCTATTCATTTAGAAGTATAAAAACATAATTCAAGATTTTGTTAGTCCCATATACAGCATATTAAAAGGGACAAAAACAAAAGTAAATTTGTAAATGAGACATACACATAGTTACAAGGCCATACATGTAATTGTAAAGAAAGGGATGAATGACTGTTGGGGCACAGGCAGGTGTATTTGTCTTCACAGCCTTCCAGATCTCTGCACACAGAAAATGTGTGCTTTTTCACTGTAGTTCAGTTTGTAACTAGAGTACGCCATTCTGTGTACCTACCAGAGAGGTCTACAAGCCATTGAAAATTCTCACTTAAAAAGAGATACCACTACAAGGCAGGGTTACCTTTCTGAAGGTGCCATTTCAAAACAGTTTGCAGCTCTGTGACATTACTTAACTCTGGGCTTCATGAATCCTTAATGCCAACTTTCTGGCCTCACAGCTCATAATGATTTGACATCTATTTGCTGTACAACAGATTAACTTGACTATTCTCTCATTACGTGCACACTTTAAGCTCAGTTAATGTGCCACTGATGGAACATAATCTGGCTGGACTCCACCATTTCTGGGCTAATCATCCTATAATGTCAATTCATGTTCTATGCTTAGTGGCATAGATTAAGCTATTTAATGAGCCCATGAGACAACTATAGCTGCCCAGGTCTCTCAGCAGTAGATCTGTGGTTTTCATCTCATATTACAACTAGAAGATACCCATATTCTTGTCTTTGTTTTCTTTTTCTTGATTAGTCAGTTCATCATGAGACAGTCTGCAGAACACAATCACTGGTCAAATCCATACTGCTGAACACAGGGTTTCTTCTCTCTCTCTCTTTTTTAAGAAGTTATTTATTTGACAGAGACAGACACAGCGAGAGAGGGAACACAAGCAAGGGGAGTGGGAGAGGGAGAAGCAGGCTTTCCGCTGAGCAGGGAGCCCGATGCGGGGTTCGATCCCAGGACCCTGGGATCATGACCTGAACCGAAGGCATATGCTTAATGACTGAGCCACCTAGGCACCCTACTTTTTTTTTTTTTTTAAGATTAATTTATTTGAGAGAGAGAGAGCTCGCGTGAGTGAGCTAGAGCACGAACAGGGGGAGGGGCAGAGGGAGAGGGGGGAGAGAGAATCTCAAGCAGACTCAACACTGAGAGTGGAGCCCAATGCAGGGCCCAATCCACGACCCTGAGATCATGACCTGAGCAGAAACCAAGAGTCAGATTCTTAACCAACTGAGCCACCTAGGCGCCGCATGGGGATTCTGTTTCATACGCAGCAACAATTATGCTTGGAGTTGATAAACTATCTAGTAAACAATGTGACACATTGAGCCTATTTGAAACTTCTGTCTAGTATTAGAATTCAGTAGCAGTGCATGCTTTGAAGGGTTCTGTAGAAGAAATGGCAGATTAATAGTTGGCTGATCAGGGCCCAGAAATGGCAGATTAATAGTTGGCTGATAAGGGCCCAGTAAAAAGGGAGGCCTTCTACTTTCCACCATCTCTGGCTTGGGGAGCTGGGCAGAAATAGCTTTAACAACTGCTCAGAGGGGAAGCCTGGATGGCTCACTCAGTTAAGCATCTGCCTTCAGCTCAGGTCATGATCCGTGTCCGGCTCCCTGCTCAGTGGAGAGTCTGCTTCTTCTTCTCTCTCTGCCCCTCACCCCACTGGAGTCTGCCTCTCCCTCTGCTCCTTACCCGCTTGTGCTCTCTCTCAAATAAATAAAATCTTTAAAAAACAAAACAAAACAAAAAAAACAACTGCTTAGAAATTAGCATCTAAGGGGTAGCAGCATCCTAGGAAGCTGACCTTCGATGTTTGCCCACAATGCTATGTAAAGACAAAGGTCTTTGGATATTGGGACTGAAGAGACAAAAGACTCAGGGTATTTCCATGGCTCAAATGAAATGGCCTCTGGACAGTATGAACTATTTATAATTTGGGCTTTAGAAGTAAATGGGAAACTCTGATCTTTTTGCAAGAAAGCTCTTGGTGGGTAATGACAAGTGGCTATCACTTTGTGTCCATCTTAGAAAAAACTGCTGGGCCTCTCTATTTAGGAAGGAACAGGGGTCTTCATAGGGATCTTGGCCTAAGGATGACCTGGTTAGGTCTAACAAAGTATCAAAAGCGAGGTCTGGAGTCACTGTATTATCTCTAGCTGCAGAAGGAAGTAGGGATAGAGGAAGATGAAGTAGCTACTGAGACACAGAAATGTTAATCTCATTTGCAGTATAAATAAAAGGTGGTGGTTGTATTGCCAGCAGCAGCAACAGCACCACCACCAATGAAAGTGTAGACAGGATGTCTGGGTATGATATTTTTTCCTCAAGGAATCCCCCAAAGGGAAATACCAACATCTGAGATAGTCTAGAAATCAAGCTAGCACCTCACAAGTTCAATGAAGCAATGAAGCTAGACCCCACTTCCTGGGGTCTTTCTAGATACAAATAAACTTAAGAGTATAGTTTGAAGAAAGAGAGAAAGGGTAAACAGTAATCCAGCATTCTCATTTACAAAATTTTCTGGTGAATACATCATAATAGATGAGAAAGAAGCAAATATTTATAAATTAATATAATCGTGACCTCAGCTATAGTTTGCAGGGCTTGACATTGCAATTTCAAGTTGGTAGGCACAGAAATTTGTGAGGGCTCATATACCCTCACTTGCTCTATTTACACTGGCTGGTTATTGGAGTGAACTGATTTCTCTTTTTGAAACTGGGAAACCATCTAAGTCTTAAAGGCCAACAGTACTAGCAACTTTAGCCACAGTTTCTTACTAAGGTAACTACTTATTAAGGTAGATGGCCTTAATCTAGTCATTCAATGAATTCATAGCAAACTACCTTATTGCTGAAAGACAGCTTATTAATCATCCTAGGGGCGAGTATATATTTTCTAAGACCTTGAAGACACTGTCATCATTCCTCACAAAATCAAATGAGTAATAATTCCTAAATACATTCAACTTTGGCATTTAATGGTTACCTTATTCTAAGGGTTGACCATATCTGAAAGACATACAGTGGCATTTCATCACATGTGCATTTAATTTAAAAGAATGTACTATGAGCTTGGCCAAAATGATTTATAAAGAGAAAAATAAATAATGCAGAATTCTTACTGCCATTCTACCCAATGAACATATACGTTGAGGATGAAATGTGAGATGTGAATCTGATATTCAGCCTTCAGGAGGTCTTAGTTCCTGACTGATTAGAGAATGGGCACCTGGCAATGGTGCGTGTGTTTCTATGTTTACATTTGCACAACATGGCTCCTAAAACGAAATTTTTGCCTTAAACATTGATTTCAGAACCTAAGCCTGGGTAAGATTCTGGGCTGTACCGCAAAGAATCCAATCCATGCACATGTGATGATCACAAACATATCAGAACCTGATCTGATGAGTATACAACACTAGTGACAGCCAGACTTCATCAGAGCAGCCATCAACAAGAATCATAATGAAACTAATCTGGAACAGATTAAATCATTAACAATTCGGAGTTAACCCCCTCTAGGAGGCTAGAGTGGACAGACAAACATTCATTGGCCAAAATAACCAGTTTATTTTAAGATTTTTTTTTTTAAAGATTTTATTTATTTATTTGACAGAGACACAGCGAGAGAGGGAACACAAGCAGAGGGAGAGGGAGAGGGAGAAGGAGGCTTCTCGCTGAGCAGGGAGCCCGATGCGGGGTTCGATCCCAGGACCCTGAGATCATGACCTGAGCCGAAGGCAGACGCTTAACGACTGAGCCACCCAGGCGCCCCTATTTTAAGATTTTTATTTATTTATTTGACAGAGAGAGACACAGCGAGAGAGGGAACACAAGCAGGGGGAGTGGGAGAGAGAGAAGCAGGCTTCCCACGGAGTGGGGAGCCCTACGTGGGGTTCGATCCCAGGACCCTGAGATCACGACATGAGCCGAAGGCAGATGCCTAACGACTGAGCCACCCAGGCGCCCATAACCACAGTTTATTGAAAGGATAAGGCTTTTAGGTTTAAGTCGATTGTCCAGAATTTTCCTCACACAAAAAGAGCTTTTTCCTCAAAGAACATGCAGGGTTTCCATGTAAATGGGCTGGTGAGGGCCTGAATTTCCCCGAGGTTAAGGGGTCTCTGCTACCTTACTTACACCGTAGTACAGGTCTAACAAAATTTAGGAAACCAGGAGATAACCTTTATGCCCTAGCGCAATCCACACCAAATGCCATAATATCCACCAACATACTACCAAAATAGTATACATCAACACATTATACTGGACATAATTTTACTCTATGAAAATACTTAAAAATTTATGTACTTTTAAAATTAACCACTACTCAAGAGCCTAGAAACTGAATACCACTCTTGAGGAGGATACTGACCCTTTGAAAATGTCCTGTTTGCTGAGTTTTTCTGATTGCACCAGCTGATAGAGTAATTGGCCCATGTGATCCCTGGTGATCTGGCTCCTTTCCAGGGTGGACTCCACTCCCATTCTCACAAACACATGTAGCAGGCCCTGGGCATTCAGCTCTTCCACACACTGCATGGCTTCCTGTTCAAACAGCAAATAAAAGCTTACTCTAAAACCTGGATCCCATTACCAGAGTGTTAAAGTAAGTGTTTAAAATCTTATAGTTATGACAAAGTGAGTAGAAAGCTCCACAAACAAGATAGTTTTCAAGTATTTTTTTTAAACATTAATATAGCTCGGTAAATTGCAGGCTGATATGGGCAATATTAGTCATATTTAAAAACAAAAGAATAGAGGATCTTTACAAGGTTAATGTATTTCGGTTAACAATTTCACTACAGATTACTCAAAGAACCAGAGTCAAAAATGTATTTTTCTAAAAATGTTTACCTGTGTTACACTCATTTAAAAAACTGAAAATGGCATATTATGAAACAGATTCAATAGCATGGGTCAAACGATCCACTATGGCAACTGAGATAATTCTGTTTGGGTATGTTAATATTTGCAAAATCTTCAGTGAAGGTCTTCCTTCCCAGGAATTAAGGTTAGCTTAAGTACTAAAACCTTTTAGGAAGTTCTTGGGGTGTGGGGCTTGTGAAATGGTCCTTACCACAGGGTGAGCTGGCTAGGTTCGTGTCTTTCAAGCCGGGAAGCCAGGGTTGCTGAATCACCAATACAGCAGTGTGCACCTCCCTGCCCTCAGCTACTCAATTCTGTCTGAATCCAAAATCCTTTGGTTGAACCTCTGAAGAGAGTAGCTCTTCTGAGGGTGAAGATACATGTGAGAAAGGCAGCCTCCTGACTGAGGAAGGGAGGAAGGCACATCTAGGTTTCTCACCACTGCTTTATTTTCCCCCTGCTATTTTATTTCATACCTCCCCCACATCCACTTTTTATCTAAAACACGTTCAAACTACAGAGAAATTGAAGAGTACAATATAGCTTCACTTCAATTGTGATTTATCAATTGTTAGTTCTCTTTACATATATGTAAAGATTTTAATATCCATATAATGTCAATAAAAATACTGTCTGATAGGGGGGCCTGGGTGGCTCAGTTGGTTAAGCATCAGACTTGTGATTTCAGCTCAGGTCAGGATCTCATGGGTCGACAGAAATGGAGCCCTGCATCCGGCTCCACACTCAGCAAGGAGTCTTCTTGAGATTCTCTCCCTCTGCCCCTACCCCCACTCAGGTTTGCTTGCTTTAAAATAAATAAATCTTGGGGTGCCTGGGTGGCTCAGATGGTTAAGCATCTGCCTTTGGCTCAGGTCATGATCCCAGGGTCCTGGGATCGAGTCCCGCGTCGGGCTCCCTGCTCAGCGGGGAGCCTGCTTCTCCCTCTGCTTCTCTCTCTCTCTCATGAATAAGTAAAATCTTTAAAATAAATAAATAAATAAATAAATAAATAAATAAAATAAATCTTAAAAAAAAATGCTATCTGGGGGCACCTGGGTGGCTCAGTTGTTAAGCATCTGCCTTCGGCTCAGGTCATGATCCCAGGGTCCTGGGATCGAGCCCCGCATTGGGCTCCCTGCTCGGCGGGAAGCCTGCTTCTCCCTCTCCCACTTCCCCTGCTTGTGTTTCCTCTCTCGCTGTGTCTCTCGCTGTCAAAAAAATAAAATCTTTAGAAACAAAAATTAAAAAAATAAAATAAATGCTATCTGATACATATATAGTATATATTCACAATTTCCACAATTGTCCCCAAATGTCTAATATAGCTTTTTGTTGTTCTAGGATACAATGAAAACCCCAACATCACATGTCAGGGTGCACGATGTCTCTTTAGACTACTTTAATCTAGATCAGTCCTTTCTTTCCCTTTTATCTTTTTATGACATTGGTATTTTTGGAAACATTCGGCCCAGGTGTCACATAAAACTGTCTTAAATACACTTTTAACCAATCAATCCTTCGTTTTTCAGCCCCATCTGCACATTATGCACATTCACAGCCTATTGAATAAATGGCCACCCATCCTTCTAATTTCTAACTTCCAGAATGTTGCTGCTGTCTATTCCCTATGTTCTTTACCCTTGTGAGTTCCTCATTTTAAAGTCCATCATCATTATAATGCTTTTTCAGAAGAGCATGGAAATGAATGAACATATCTTTAATATTTAACCTGAACTGATTAAATGTCTTCATTTTTTAAAAAAGATTTTATTTTTAAGTAATTTCTACAGCCAACATGAGGCTCGAACTCACGACCCGAGATCAAGAGTCTCATGCTCTCCCGACTGAGCCAGCCAGGTGCTCCATGAAGTGATTAAGTGTCTTCCAGTGGGAATTTATTCACTGGATCTGCATACAGGGTCAACTAACTAGATCACTGTACTTTTTAAAAAAAGATTTCATTTTTAAGTCATCTCTACACCCAACGTGGGGCTCAAACTTACAACCCCGAGATCAAGGGTCACATTGCTCTACTGATTGAGCCAGCTAGGCGTCCCTTTATCATGGTACTTTTAATGTCTCAGCAATTCATAATCTTGCCCTTTCCCTCATTTTCTCATGGGTTGATTCTTATTTCTTTCAGTACTCAGCTGAAAGGACAACTCCTATGGTCTCTGTGACTGTCCAATCACTGGCTATCATATCACCTAGTTTTACTTCTCTGCACTGAAACATTATTTTTCTTTTTGTATTTGTTGTTTATTTATTAGCTATCTTTAGGGCAGCTATCTCCCATTAGATGGTAAGTTCCACAAATAACCCACAGAAGTAGACTATGTTGTTCACTACATATACAACAGAATATCCAGGCAGTCTTCCCAAAATGTGGCTGGCACATTTTAGGTACTCAATGACTATATATCACAGAGGCTAACAACACAGGGTGCAGAGTCAGACAAATGTAGGTTTGAATCCTGGCTCTGCTACTTACTACTATGTGCGTTTAGGAGTGTAACAATTTTTCAGTCTTAACTTCTTGTCATAGAGTTACTGTGAGGAATGTATATAAGAAAAGGACTGGGCACACTGCCAAACACAAAACAAAGGCTCAATAAATAATAATTTGTATTATTTTTTTAAAAGATTTATTTATTTGAGAGAGAGACAGAATACTAGCTGGGGGAGGGGCAGAGGGAAGAGGAGAGAGAATCCTCAAGCAGACTCCCCGCTAAAATCAATCTCAGAATCATGAGATCATGACCTGAGCCAAAATCAAGAGCTGGATGCTTAACCAACTGAGCCACCCAGGCACCCCAATTTTTTAATAATAATAGCACCTACTGAGATGCTAGAAAAACCTCTTTCTTAGGATGTGCTCTGTAAGCCTTTAGCACAATATACTAATACGCTAAAGGTAATAAGATACAATCTATGCTCTGAAACTACAAGCTTAATTTTATTATTTTTTAAAAAGTATTTTATTTTTAAGTAATCTTTACACCTAATGTGGGCCTCAAACCTACAACAACCTTGAGAGCAAGAGTTGCACGCTCTCCTGACTGAGCCAGCCAGGTGCCCCATTTTTATTTTCTTAAGTAATCTCTATTCCCAATGTGGGGCTCGAACTCATGACCCTGAGACCATGAGTCACATGCTCTACTGACTGAGCCAGCCAGGCGCCCCTAGAAAGCTAATTTTACTTTTTATTTTTATTTATTTTTTTAAAGATTTTATTTATTTATTAGAGAGAGAGAGAGAGAGAGCACAAGCAGGGGGAGCAGCAGGCAGAGGGAGAGGGAGAAGCAGGCTAAGCAGGGAGCCTGATGCGGAACTCGATTCCAGGACCCTGGGATCATGACCCGAGGGGAAGGCAGATGTTTAACTGACTGAGCCACCCAGGCGCCTCTAGAAAACTAATTTTAAATCCTGAGTAGGCTACTTATCATCAGCATGGCCCAGAGCAAGTTATTTTACATCTTTGCCTCTCAGTTTCCTTATGTATAAAAATGGCTATTATAATAATATTATTATTATTATTAGGGAGGATGATCAGGAGGATGATCCTCCTGAGGATTAAATGAACTAATACATACAAAATATGTAGAACAGCACATCTAGCACATAGTAAGCCCTCACTATGTCTGACAATATTTCCTGGTTCTTATCATCACTGCACAGCAGAGCTGCCTTGTACATTGTACAATGAAATTCCTGAGTCCTCGGGCGCCTGGGTGGCTCAGCTGGTTAAGCATCTGCCTTCGGCTCAGGTCATGATCCCGGGGTCCTGGGACCAAACCCCACATCAGGCTCTGCTCAGTGGGAAGCCTGCTTCTTCCTCTCCCTGCCGCTCCCCCTGCATGTGCTTTCTTTCTCTCCCTCTCTCTGTCAGATAAATAGAATCTTAAAAAAAAAAAAGAAAGAAAAAAAGAAAGAAAGAAAAAAGTTCCTGAGTCCTAACTGATTCTGTTTCTTCCATCCTGCAGGCCAGGCCTAGGGCTGATTTTTCAGAGAGCCCTCCTGTTGCACTTAGGTGTTACTAATGTCTTTTTTTCCCTATGTCTCCAGTTCATCATAGGGTCATACTTTTCTCTTTTCGAAGTATTTGTTGCTCACTGACAGAGTATATCCTCTCCAACTATCTGGCTCATCATCAAAATTTCTTAGTACTTCTTCTCAATTTTGGACAATTTCAGAGGCATGAGGGTTTTGGAAGGCTGGGCTATAGTTAATCAAGGTGACTGTTAAGTAGAGAAAGCAAATAATGACTACATGGTTGAGAGAACAAGTAAGCTTGAAAGAATTTTTTAATATAATGCCAAAGCAAAAATAGTTAATATATCTAACAAATAATTTAACAGATAAGCCTTTGCTGACTCCAGATCCCTAAACTAGGTACTATTATATAATCTTCCTAAGACCCACAGGTCTACTGGCATTTATTATAACTACAATTTAAATACTTAATCTGTGGAGTTAAGTCTTTATGATGTCTCTGCCACGAGACTATAGGGCTCATGAAGTCAGGCATTATGTCTATCTTATTCACTACCATCTTAAAACGAAGATCAAAGAGAAGGCTAGGGCTCAAGAATGGCAGATTCAAAGCTGGGTCTTGAATGTTTCACTTAAGCTGTCTGACCCTGACACAGTGCTTACTACTTGGTGCCTCAGTTTTCTACTTGGGAAATAAATATAAAGTAACATCAGCCATACTTCAAAGTTAATAACAAGAATGATGATAAAATGATTGTAAAGATCATGAGAGGCAATATATAGGGAGACAGGAATTCCTAATAATGGTGATGTGTTGTTTTTTGTTCATGAGTATCAAAGTCAATGTGGTTATCCCACAGTGGGGATGTACTGGTGGCCATTCTCCCTTCCTGCCATGTGATGCAGGAAGGATGGATGATAATGGAACTCCATTATCAATTTAAAAGAGAATAGTTGGCAAGAGTGCATCAGAGTTGTGCAAATTGAACTGTGTGCGACTTGGATTACTCAAAGTCTTAGTGACAAGTGACTTAGACCAGAGCCAAGTTACTGTATCTGTTACAGGGCTTTCTGTGTTGTTGCCTTTTTTTTTTTTTTTAATTTCGTTTACCTTAAAATCATTAATGTGTAGAAATTCATCAATGATAGATTTGGACTTCTTCTCCATCTCCAATTCTGACAATGCTGGCTTGTCAGGAGCTGATGTTGCTGGAATTTCTGGTTTCACTACTACTGAGGTTAAAAAAAGTGAAAGTAAAAATGACAAAAATTATCCTTAAAACGGTGGGATTATGGTTGACAATATTTATGTGTTGTTACATTGATTTTTCCATAAAAGCATTAGATACAAATTTGACAAGGCAAGAAATCTAAAAGCAGAAAAGAGAAATATTTACTGTAGCACAGATATACACACCAAGTAACTTCATATTCTACAATTAAAAGAATATAGGGATATAGTAAACTTTTATACTTAAAGCCTTTTTGTTCCTTTCTGCATTTTGATTCTTCTCCACTGCTTCAATGATGAGCACATGAAGCTTGCATGATCACGCACAGAGCTCTAACCACACTGGCCTTTGGCAGTTGCTTGAACATGCCATAGTTCTACCTATTTATTATTACTTTGCTCATGGTGCTCCTCCTGGATGGAATGCTCTTTCTCTCTGCTCCATACCCATCCCTCCCTATAAACCTATTTAATTCCTACTGGTCCATCAGACCTGAGGGAAACCTTCCCTGACATCCCTCTGTGTCAATTCTAGATAGTTCTTTGTTAAGTACTCTTTTAGAGCTCCGCTCCTCTCCTCCATAGCATTCTTCTCTGTTTGTACTTGTATATGACTGAAGGCTGAGAGGGAGATCCTGTGCCCACAATTCACTAGGTGGTCAGTGTGCATGTAGTGAATAAACAAATGACCCAGACAGTAAACATAAACATGCAGAGAGCAGCTGTGCTATATTATTTACTGCACACATGATATTTTCATGCCCTATCTTGTTATGTTCCCCAAATACCTACCATAGGTAAGAAAGCCACATGTCCCAAAGCTAAAAGATCTGAAGTCTAGAGTTGGGAGAAGACATTTCAATTTGTCTTTGAATCCATTTAGATACTATAGTTAGGAAACATAATTTAAATACTGAAACAAATTTGGAAGCTATAAAAATGTTATATACAACCAGTATCACTTCAGAATTAAGATTTTAAGAATGCTGAAAATTACCTTTAATCTATTTTTCATTGTTGCCATCATCATCATGACATCTAGTACCTTTTCAAAAATCTGTATTTATCAGATAATGTTCTAAGTATTTTACGTGTTTTAACTTCTCATTTAATCTTCACCATAATTCTATAAGGGAGGTACATTTACTATCCCCATATAACAGATGAGAAAACAGAAACACAGATAGGTTACATTCATGATAGTAATTTTTAGAGCATTATCGGAGTTGGTCCTCCTGTCATACGCATACTAAACATGTACAAAAACCAAAGAAGTTACCAAGATTAAGGTAGCAAAAGACAATCTGACATTTCCTCTTAGGCTTGCCTTGCAGTGGCTCAATAATGTGAGAATTTTCATACATTTGAGGGCTCTACAAAGCACACGCACTCTAATGCACAGTGAGTTGTTATTTTGAGAACTTGTAAGAAATTCAGATTGCTTAATATACTGCAAGCGGCCCTCGTCACCATCACACTTACTAGACAAAGGGAAAAATTTACAAATTGTTGAACAAAGGGATAAGCTGGGAAATGAGAACAATGTTACAAAACTATGAAGATGCCCTTTATCTTTGAAGACACCAGTGTGTTATTATCACACATTGATTCTGAAATCTACACAGGCACAAGGTCTCCTCTGCATTTCTCATTCCATATTTAAGGCCCAAATCTCCTACCTATATGTATCAAGTCTCTCACCTGACTCCCGGGCCTTGTTTCGGTCAACCTCAGCACTGTTCCTTTCCACATCCATGCCTCCCGTAAGCTGTTTCACGGTCTCTAGCATCTCTCTGCGTTGCTCTTCTTGAGACTGATTGTCCAACAGATCTTTGCTGCTGCCACCCCTCATGAAAGTATTGGGACGAGCTGCTGCAGATGGAAGGGGCTTATCATTCTTCTCTCTGCCCATGCTTCCACGACTTAAAAGACAAAATAAACTTTTCAGAAGAAAGACCACCCCATCCCCTATATATTCAAATTATAAAATAACACTTAGACTTTCTAAAAGGATGCAGAGTAATTTTTCACACATAACTTCAAAGGTGTGAGGCACCAATTATACTTCAAACTGTATTTATATAAACAAGTAAAATCAGTGCTTTCAAGAGAATGTTAAGCATGCATTTACTTTTCTCGCAAATGTTAAAAGGGATACTACTTAAAATTTTAAAAAATGTCAATGGCAACTCTTTTAGTTTTTAAAATTTTTTACGAATAAAGAAGACAGTGATGAATGTATGAGCTAAAACAGTGAGAGAATACCAAAACATGGTATCACTATGTATCATATAGTGAAGTGTTCTGTTGGTTGGCTTACAGAGAATGAATGAAGACCTATAATTACCTGTAATTACAAATTACAGAATTTATTCAGAAACTTCAAATATAAGTAAAATATTTTGAGAACCAAGTAGAAGTTGGTTTTTAAAAAAGATTTATTTAGGGCGCCTGGGTGGCTCAGTTGGTTAAGCCACTGCCTTCGGCTCAGGACATGATCCTGGAGTCCCAGGATCGCGTCCCATATCGGGCTCCCTGCTCAGCAGGGAGTCTGCTTCTCCCTCTGACCCTTTTCCCTCTCGTGCTCTCTATCTCTCAAATAAAGAAAATCTTTAAAAAAAAAAAAGATTTATTTATTTTTGAGAGAGAGCACCAGACTGAGTGCAGGGGGGAGGGGCAGGAGAGGGAGAGAGTCCCAGGCTGACTCTGTGCTGAGCCTAATGTGATCACATGACCCTGAGATCGCGATGTGAGCCGAAACTGAGAGTTGGATGCTTAACTGACTGCTTCACCCAGGCACCCCAGAAGTAGTTTTTGCATGGCCCAAGTCACACATTTTATTTAAGAGAGAATCTTCCTATCTCCCTATTTACTCCCTATACTTCCTGTTTAGATAATTCTAATGAGCTGGGCAAATAGTTCCTTGGCCCATAGCAGATCAGGGGCAGCAAATTAAAAGGCAGAGAAGAGAAATGACTAGAGCACAACAGTGATCTAACCTCTGAAAGAACATACACAAGTACCCAAAATGCAGAGCCATCAGGGGAAATTTATGGCAGAGCAAAGAGCCACAAATACTTCAATAGCACAAATGACGCTTTTTTTAAAAATTTTATTTATTTGACAGAAAGATACAGCAAGAGAGGGAACACAAGCAGGGGGAGTGGGAGAGGGAGAAGCAGACTCCCCGCTGAGCAGGGAGTCCAATGCAGGGCTCGATCCCAGGACCCTGGGATCATGGCCCGAGCTGAAGGCAGATGCTTAACGACTGAGCCACCCAGGCACCCCACAAATGATACTTAATGGCAATCAGAGCCATCATTAAAAGTTGAATTATGCTAAGTATATTTTGTTGCAGAAGCCAAGGGAACAGTAACATAGTTTAGAAAGTCTACCTGGTCAAGCTGATTACAAAAATAAAAAAGAAAGTTTGAGAGCTTAAAGCAACTTTAGCACTAAAAGTGCTTAAGTCAAAAATTTTGAGGGGCGCCTGGCTGGCTCAGTTGGTAGACTGTGTGACTCTTGATCTTGGGGTCGTAAGTTCGAGCCCCATGCTAGATGTAGAGATTACTTAAATAAATAAAATTTTAAAAATTGTTGTTTTCTGTCATTATTCTACAGGTCTTTATTTATTCTCTGTAAGCTAACCAACAGAACACTTCACCATATCAGTCCTACGAAAATGAAAGTAGACAGTAGTAAAATACAGAGAACAGTGAGAAACAAAGGAGAGCCTCAAATATAACTTGAAAAACAGTGTGACAGAAAAACATATGGATAGGCTATCCATGCCCTTTAATTCATGTGCTTCAGAGTGTTAGGTTAATCTAGAGCATACTGAGGCATTAGTTTAGCATGCCCTCCACCAGCCACCAGGGCTATTTGGGTGGGTCTGGTTTCTTAAGAAACAAGTTATTAGAAACTTGACAGGTAACCTGCTCTTCCTTTCCACCCCATCCCCAATCTACCACTCAATTATGTTCTTATCTTGGAAATTACAGAATGTGAAGATCAAAGGAGGAAAAGAAAGAAAATCAATCTTAGGGATAAAAGGTATCCATGCCATAAAGATGATTATCATGGTCTGTGTGGGCATGCCTCTGTGTGTATGTGTGAAAGAGAGAGAGAGAGAGAATGATACAGAGAGAACAGACATTGACAAGTAGGTCAGTCGACTTCTTACCTGGTTAAGGTCCGTCGGGAATCAAACTCTAAAGGTGTAGATGATGTAGACCCTGAAGGTGCTGGAGGTTGCAAAGCAGAGAATCTGTTTAAACTGGAAGCACTTGACCGTAAGGCATCTATAGGTATTGAGGATTGAAGGGAAAAAAAAAAACAAATTGCATGATAAAAATGTAGCTGCTTTTTTTTTTTTTAAGATTTTATTTATTTGAGAGAGAGCATGAGTGGTGGGGAGGAGCAGAGAGGGAGAGGGAATAGCAGACTCCCAGATGAGCAGGACCTCGGGATCATGACCTGAGCCAAAGGCAGACACTTAACCAACTGAGCCACCCAGGCATCCCTCAAATGCAGCTTCTAATTCATCTGCCTCCCTTGGGAGAAAGGCGGTATTCCTAACAAGCCTAACAAGGGGATGTCAATCTCCTGGTCCATAGACCATACTCAGAAGCATAATGTTAGAAGGAATTTGTCTGTCTGAGGGATGGGGTAACTGGGTGATGGGCATTAAGGAGGGCACTTGATGTAATGAGCACTGGGTATTATGTGCAACTAATGAATCACTAAACTCTACCTCTGAAGCTAATAATACACTACATGTTAATTAAATAAGAATAAAAAAGAAGGAATTAGTCTGCAAAAAACCCCCAAAACTTAGAAATCTTTGTTCATTACCATTTGCTGCTTTAAAAGCATAATAAATTTTCCTAGGTAGGGAAGGGGGTGGGAATGGTAGACAGGGAAGGAGAGAGCCAAGCAAAAATAAAACACAATACTGCACATACAAAAGCTAATATAAATCCTACGTATTTATATGTAAAATTTGCATGTGGGCTTAAGTGAATAACAAATTTTTTTAAGGATTTGTTTTTTTAATTTATTTGTCAGTGAGAGAGAGTACAAGCAGGGGGAGCGGCAGGCAGAGGGAGAAGCAGGCTCCCTGCTCAGCTGATCTGGGACTTGATTCCAGGACCCTGGGATCATGACCTGAGCTGAAGGGGCAGACACTTAACTGACTGAGCCACCCAGGCATCCCAATAACACAATTTTTTAAAATTTAAAGAATCAAAGGTCATAATTACTTAATAGAAGGGAAATACGGAAAGGAGGTTAACACTGAAGTTTTTTACTTTCCTTTTGACTTCCTTAGCTTTAAAAAGATGTGTTTGTGATGATCTAAACATTTGAGTCCTAAGGTAAAATCTCTCAAAATCTGACTTTTTTTTTTCTTAAAGATTTTATTTATTTGACAGAGAGAGACACAGCGAGAGAAGGAACACAAGCAGAGGGAGTGGGAGAAGGAGAAGCAGGCTTCCCATCGAGCAGGGAGCCTGATGTGGGAATCGATCCCAGGACCCTGGGACCATGACCTGAGCCGAAGGCAGACGTTTTATGACTGAGCCACCCAGGTGCCCCAAAATCTGACTTTTGATAAATATTTTGAAAAATATTTCACTCTAATTCTTTTACAACTCCCTTTTACAATTCTTTTTCTTAGCAAAATGAGTTTTCTTTTTCATTTGGGGGTACCAGTAATTTCTCTAATTATACTAAGTTTGTGAGTATCAATTTTAACAAAGGAACCTAAGAGATTAAAGTCCTAAACAGCCTAACTGAACTAAAAAAACTGTAAATATTTAAAATACCTAAGGATCCATAGTGAGAGGGACACCAGTTAAGTCTGGGCATGCTTCATCTATAGATCTTTTCCTAAAAGGATTATTAAAGGATTGTGGGAATGTGCTATAAGGTGAATACTGACAGACCACACCCAGGTTCCCGAGAAGGGACACTTCATACTTACCAGTCTCACTTGCCTTTGCTCCACCACTGCTGCCCTTTCCCCAACTGCCCAGCTGTGCTTTAGGTACCAGCTGAATTTTCTCATCAATTGTGGGCTGTAACATAAGTGACCACAAACCAATTATAGGAAACATTCAAGAATGGTTTATCTTTTTCCATAAAGATTTATTTTAGAGAGAGACAGTGAGCATGCATGCGGGTGGCGGGGAGGGGCAGAGGGAGAAGGAAAGAGAGAATCTCAAGTAGACTCCCTGCTGAGCAGAGAGCCCAATGCTGGGCTCGATCTCATGACCCTGAAATCATGACCTGAGTTGAATTCAAGAGTCACCTGCTCAACCAACTGAGCCACCTGGGTGCCCCTAGAATGGTTTATCTTCTTTTCCCCTTCAGTGCAGTGAAAACCAACTTTGGCAAAAAAAAAAAAAAAAAAAAAAAAAAGTCCTTGGAATGCCAATTTAAGAAATATAAACAGGAGCTGTTCACATTCACATGGGATTCTGGTGGACCCTGAACTACTTTCCTGGAATCCAGCTTCCACAAAACAGTTTGGAACCACTGGTCTGGAGAATGCGTTCAGGTCCTCTAAGATGGTACACCATTTGACTAAATGTAAGCAGTTTCTAGTAATTCCTCCTGTCTAGTAATGCCCAGTGAATATATAAATTTTGTATACTACAAAATTAACTCATTAATCTCTTCACATTACTGTTAAAGAACAGGTCAGATGGCACAAAGATTTCATATTTCAGCAAAGCCTAATACATGCAGGATAAGGATGGAGAAGTGGAATGGCAGTATTCAATAAAAGGGAATAAGAAAAAAGTGAATACAGGATATTAGACAGGAAGTTAAGATGCCTAAGGTTTAATCCCCCAAACACAACTTTAGCACAAGTGAATAGAATTAGAATGTAATACTAATTAGAAAACACATACCACAGTAAGCTGCAATGTGGTTCTTTGTAATAAAAGTGTTCATAAATCCTAATAGTGCTGCTTTGCTCTACCGCATGCTGTGACACAAATCTCTCCCAGTTAACAATGCATTTGTTTAAAGGTTTTGAACTTTAGATCTAGAGTATTTAAGTAGAGTACCTACAGTGTAACTACCTGAATATACACAAAATTTATTTAAAAAGAATTTGCCAACTTGAAAAATATTAATAATGTTATAGTTTTAATACCAAAATTATTCTTTTTTATAGCATCCATGCACGGAAACAATATTTAAAAACACAAATATTATTATTAAGTACTGATATAATTTTCAAAGATGTTGGGGGTTGATGTTGGAGGGATTCTCTTAACATAAGATTTTTGTTAAAATAGTCTCTTGCTGGAAACAGAAGTGGATGGGAATCAAGCTATATTCAGCAATGGAATCCCTGCAATGAGACATAAAAAACTAGAAGAATGTACCAGAATCTTAGAGAACAGGATCCTTGCTAATTAAAATCAAGAGCAATCTAGAGACGGAATGTTCTATCCTGAAGCAATACTTTGACATGAAGATGAAAATGACATAGCCCATCTTCTTCCAGTTTTCTCAAAGTCTTTTTCCTTCTGTCAGTTCTCTTCTTTCATTTGATGTTTCCACATTAGCTTTAGATTGCTATTAGTATCCTACTGGTAGGCTGCCAATTTTCAGAACTATGGAAAGTGTATTGCACAGGAAGGATCAAACTAGACTTCCAAATGATTTGTAAAACCCACTGGGCTATAGAAGCTTCCACTTTTACAAAAGGTAATGCCACTTTCTCTATGTTCTCCAAGGTTCTTCACCTGACTTACAGTGATCAACTTCTGCTGAAAACATCTGCTAAGAGAAACCTCTTTCCTCTTACTGCCCATGGATTCTCAAGAGAGAGGAAGGTAGAACATATTAAATCTTCATCACAGACTGATTTCTAGTAGTAGGTCTTCTATGCTTTCTTTTAGGCTTTGGATATGGCAAACCATTATATTCCTTTCAAGTAAGGCTTAAACAGATAGTTGCTTCTTCCCCAGAGCTAAGGATACATTGTATAAAGCTTATAATTTATAGCTACTTTAGTATCATTATCATCTCTCTTATAGTAAGCATCTCCTAACTTTAGGAATTAAACTTGTCACTTCCACCTTAGTAAACCCTCCAAGAAACGAGAAGAACTAACACCAGGACAAGTAGTAAGAATACACGGATCAATACTGACTTGTAGAAAAGCGTCTGCATTAAAAAAAAACACTCCCCAATAAAATCTGCAATATGGCTGTTTTATATGAACAAGAAATAACTTTGAGAGTCACGTCCTCAGGCTGTTGTAAGTTGTGTTTTAAATGTCATACTCACCTTAGTGATTTTAAGGAATTTTGAGGGGTCTAGTACCCGACTATTCTTGGCCCCTTGTACAGTGTTCCATCCACTTTCATCCACTCTCTGGACACCTGCAGGGAGAACAGAGTGAACAGTCTCTTATCTACCTCAAGTCAGTTTGACAGTGAAAGAGTGAGCAGTATTTTCAACTCAGCAGCTCCAGTGAAAATCAAGGAAAAGGACAAAAGAGATTGTTAAAGCACTGCTGACAACCTCTTTAACATCCAGGATGAAATGAAGATAACAGGTAGAAATACCATGAGAGCCGACCTAGGAGAAAGTAACTGATGCAAGAGACTCAATGCTAGACACAGAAGGGCCAAATCCAGTGTTCATAGTGCATGATTAGAACACTTTAGGAGAAATCAGATGGAAATTATTTATTACAAAGTTTATTTCATTTAATAGTGTCAAATGATACAGTACACTTGGCTCATTCCCCCAAAACCTGCTTCTCCAAACCATAAGCTGCTCAGGCAGAAACGCTTGATTCCTATTTCTCTCACACTTGGCAGCAAATCTTGTCAGTTCAACCTTTACAATATATTCAGCATCTAGCTCCTTCTTATTACTACCAACACTACCATTTTGGTTTTCACCAGCAACAAATGGTCGATTAGTATAAAAACATCTTCACTAGCTCCACTGCTTCCACCCTCAACTGTCTGTATCATGGCAGTCAGCATGACCCTAATTAAGTGGAAGTCAGGTCCTGTCACTGCTCTACTCAAAACACTCCTGTTAATCTCTCCATCTCACTCAGACAAAAAACCGTATTACTTCTAAACGGCCTATAAGCTCTTGAGTAATCCAGACTCCTGCCTCTCAAATCCCATCTTCCACTACTCTCTCCCTATGCTCTTTGCTTCAGCCACACTGGCCTCCTTGCAGTTCCCTGGAAATGCTACCTCAGAGCCTTTTACTTACTATTCCTTTTGCCTAAAAACCTTTCCCCAGATATCCATATGGCTTAATTCCTTCATACTTGCTTCAGGTTTTCACTCAAAATCCAACTTTAACAGGAACGCCAACCACCCTATTTAAAATTGCACCTTTACCCACCAAGCCTGGCACCACCCACACTTCCTCCCTCTCTATCTTTTTCTCTAGAATAAAGTGATCTGACAAAATTACGTATTTTATTTGAGCATTTGTTGTCTATCCCCCTGGTACTATGTAAACTGCATGAAGGAAGGGATTTTGTCTCTCCTGTTATGTGATGGGCACTTAATATTTGTTGAATGTAAGACCACGGAACTGTCTATCCAAAAGCTTTTCTGATCCTCATATACGTGATGTTCTTTGTGCTATCTGACATTACTGATCATGAACAAACTCGTTTCTTGTTTGTTTCTTATATCCTAGTACTCCTTCCTCTCCAGTTGTTCTTTATCTGTTACTTTTCCAAGAGTTCTTTTCTTCCTTTAGTCATCTGTGGACATCATTCCATGGATTGGGCTTTCAATCTAGTTCAATAATAAATAAAAGTCATTATGTGAAAGGCACTCTGCTAGGTTCTAGGGTGAGGAAGGTGAGGAAGTGTGGTGTCCCATGAAACTTAAAAGTACACCTTCTTCCATGGAGGATTCATCTCTTGCAACTTCACTATGAGCTCTACTGTCTGTGATAAATAATAGTTAACGGTTGTTGAGAATTTACTGTGTGCCATTTGCTATGCTGAACACTTTACATATTATGCCTCACTTCATTCTCACACAAATCCTATGAACCATTATTTGATCCATTTTACAGATTAAGTGACTTGTGCAAGGTCATACAGCTAGGATGAAGGAGAGCCGAAATTCAAACCCAAACAGTTTGACTCCAGAGTCTATGCTCTCAACCATTATACTTACGTGACCCAGTAACTAGCGTGCTCACATAACAGCACAGTGGACAAATGAGCGCTTCTATCTGGATGCCCTCCTGCCATCTCAAAATAAACAGGCTTATGAGAAGAATGATCATTTCCCTTCTGAAAAAGTTTCCTCTTCCAATGTTCTTAGTCAATGAACTTCGTATTTTCTCCAGTGTAAAATGCCTTCTATTTCACCTTTCACATTTTCCCCATTTCTTCCTTTATAATTATAATTATTGTTACCAGGATTTCAGCAACAAAACATTTCTGAGTTCAGTGTACCCCTTTGATACATCATGTAAAAAGGAACAGATTTGTTTTATTTACATACCACTAGCATGATATTATCCCTTTGTTCAAAAATTTATGATGGCTCAATGTCTACCGCGTACAAAGTCAAAAGTTCTTAATCTGGCTCCATTCTTTCAGACAAACATTTTCCCACTGATTCTGAACACTTAAATTTTGCTCCAATCAGGCGTATCTAGGCCTCTTTCCAATATATGTTCATTTTAATTTCATGACTAAAATTATTCCTTTCCCCTTCCAAATATTTAGCATCCACCAGGACCCAGTTCAAGGGTGCCTTCCTCAAATAAAGATCTCTTCTAGCTTTCTTCTCCTCTGAGTTTTAACAATCTTAAATGAGAATATATTTCATAATTGGTATTATCTTCTACTTGACAAATGTTCCCTTTATTAGTTTTGCCTTTCCAGATAAACCGTAAGCTTTCAGAGAAAAGAAACTATATCTTCCACTTCTTTTTATATCCCTCCCAGTTCTGAGTATACAGAAGATGCTCAATAAAGTCTTGTTGACTACTGACTTTAAAGTAATCAAAGAAACCACGTTGAGTCCTGCATTCTTGGCTTTTACTCAAAAACCAGTGTCCAGGTGAAACTGCTTCACTTACCAATTGCCACTCTATTCTTTGGTTATTCTTTCTGATGTCATTTCATATCTAAACATAGAATTCTTAAACATCTGTCCTTCATCTCCCTAGTTTTCCTAACATCCCAGGGGACTCCACCCCTCACCTGTTCTTCTCTTCTCTTTGGTCATGAGCTGCTGGACCTTCCTTTGCTCTTCTTGTTCTTCTATTTTAGCCTCTTTGTGAATCTGTTCAATAGTTTTAGGCCCTTGATCTGCTCTTCGAGATACCCAATTGCACTACAAAAGGAGAAAACAACATTATCAGCTAGAAAACAAAAAATGAACATAACAAAATTTTGAAAATCTATTTTATACTTCTCACTGCTGGAAAAGTGTAAAATATATTTAAAATATGTACTACAGTACTTTTTTCATTTGTCTTACAGATGGCACCAAGTGCAGTTTGGGATTAGAGACAAAGAATTAGTCTTGGGGCACCTGAGTGGCTCAGTTGGTTAAGCATCAGACACTTGATTTCAGCTTGGGTCATGATCTCAGTTTTTAGAGATTGTTTGTAAGTTCGAGCCCCACATCAGTCTCTGCTCAGCGGGGAGTCTGCTTGAGATTCTCTTTCCCTCTCCCTCTGCCCCTTATCCCCGTGTGCTCTCTCTCTCAAATAAATCTTTAAAAAAATTTAAAATTTGTCTCAATCAACCTTGAACTACTGTATACTGGGTATTCCAATAGCCAACGAATAAAAAGAGTGAAAGACTGATCCGAATGTATTTTTAAAAAATCATCTTGTATATTTGTGAGGAGGAGCCAGGATAGGAATCAAGAAAGCTCAGAATTCTTTGGCCTTGCTTAATCTGGGATATTGGTACCTAATTCATATCACATTCCGTGGGGGCTCTAAATCGAGAATGACTAGCATTTTTCTTCCTCCCATATCATGGTTCTGATATCCTGCACAAAGTGCCACCTCTCTGCCCTTTGGTTATCCTATTAAGGACAAGGCAAGTTGTCTCATTACAATTATACTTCTCCCCTTCCTTCCCAGCCATAATCCCAACACCTGATAGAAGTACAAGTAATTGAGGGCATGGGCGAAGAAGTTTTTTACATTTATTTACATTTGTTAGAGGCAAGGATGGCAAATAGGTTCAAATCAGCACACAAATTCTGATCACCTGGTAGTGGCTTTGGTAATAAGAATAGTGAGGTCACACTTAACCTTTAGCAAGATAAAGAACCATCATCAGTGCTATGTGGTCTTGATACAGGGCAGGGAAGACCTAGGACCTGCATTCTCTTTCTCTAGTTTAGGGTCAGCTGTAGTAAATAAGAAGAGAGAAAAGAGTTGGGAGTAGTAAACACTGCGCCTGTTATGAGAAATGAGAAGCAACAGCAGCAGAACAGGAGGATATACAGGAAAAACAACAGAGAAGAAATACCAACATCTCCTATGAGCTGGGCATTTTACATAATCACCTCACTGAAGCTTTATAACACATGTTCAAAGTAGGCAATCTCCCCATTTTAGAGAATAAATATGTAAGGCTCAGGCAAGTTAATTTTTTTTTTTTAAGATTTTATTTATTTATTTGACAGAGAGAGAGACAGCGAGAGAGGGAACACAAGCAGGGGGAGTGAGAGAGGGAGAAGCAGGCTTCCTGCCGAGCAGGGAGCCCGATCCCAGGACCCTGGGATCATGACCTGAGCCGAAGGCAGACGTTCAACGACTGAGCCACCCAGGTGCCCCTCAGGCAAGTTAATTATAATCATTTTGAAAATGAGGACTCCTGATTATTTAGCACCTTAAAACTAAATTTAAATGACCACAGTTTGAATTCAGAATGGGTGATTTAAAAAATGCAATGTGGTTTCATAATTAGCACAGAGAGAAGAAATATAAGAGGCACGTACATATGCTTTGTATCCTTTCACACAGCTGTCATGGAAGTGCATCAATTCAGTTCTGGAAGTCCTTCCTGCAGCATCAAGTTTTTACACATGTACATACTAGGACATCCTCCCCAATCCAATTCCTTAAAAAAGACTGGAGTAGTTGCCTTACATTTTTCTACTTACCAGCCTTAGGTCTATCACATCCTGAAGCATGAATCGAATCCTAGATGAGGTTTTTCGTTCTTTCACGATTTTCTCCATCTGATTAAAATACTGGTCCATACGTGGCTGCAAGAGACAAAACCATTCAGTATTCCTGGCTGAGGAATTCTAGTATAATTTTACCATATAAAACTTTTAAATGGCCTAGGAATACAACTTATAGCCAAAAGATAATGAGGTTGTATATTTTTTTTTAAGATTTTATTTATTTGACAGAGAGAGAGCACAAGTAGGCAGAGCGACAGGCAGAAGCAGAGCGAACAGACTCCCCACTGAGTGGGGAGCCTGACGTGGGACTCGATCCCAGGACCCTGGGATCATGACCTGAGCTGAAGGCAGACGCTTAACGACTGAGCCACCCAGGCGCCTGAGGTTGAATTTTTAATTGAGCATATGATGCCCCCAAAAAAGATTATGTATGCCAAGGGCTCTAGTCATGTGACAGGCAAACAGAATGCAAATGAAAGTGTCGTGCTACAGCCCCTGGAACCTTCCTTAAGAGAGAGGTGGCCATGTCCTTTGCCCCTTTCCAACCTTCTCTGCTGAGAATGTAAGGAGAAGGGCTATACCTTGGGGATGACAGAATGTTAAGCTGGAGGAACTGGACTGTTTATTACCTGTGACCACCAAACCAGCCTCAGATTTCTTACCTCTGAACTTTATTTACATGAGTGAGAAATAAACCTTAATCTTGCATAAACCACCATATTTGGGATTTTTTTTGTCACAAACATAATCCCAGCTGACTCAGACGTTATGAAACATTTCTGATATTACTTCTTTGAAGTATTTCTAATTTTCCTACCCCTTATTTGGAGAGCACCATGTTATGTTTGAATCATAATATTGTTAATGATTTCTTATATTATAGTTAGATAGCCCTGTGGTTAATTCGAGCATAAACTTAAGAAAACTATTGGGTCTTCGCTTCTGTAACACCCTCAGTCCTCGCCCACAGTAGCTATTCTATTTCTGCCAACAATTTGCTATACATAAAAATGACCTGTGAAATGGTCATGCAGAAAAAGGAAAAGGGACAAATAATCTGAACAATTCACAAGGTGGCCTTTATATAATTTGGGACCCTCTTCACTTCTTACCATGATGGAAAGGTGGTAAGGAGCTCAACAGCCAAACATTGACAATGAAAAGGGCAAAAGAAGACAAAGCAGCAGCCTAGACTGCCAGGGTGAGATGGAACACTCCTATTCATGGTTCTAGTTCTTTTGTGACTGACAGAGGCCATGCTGGCTGCTTCTGAGACTGGGGTGCTCACCTTTGCCTTCTCGAAGTCCAGGTCTCTGCCGATGGTGGTGAGCAGGCGGCACAGGCATTCCAGGGACTCCTCATCATGGTTCTTCAGCAGCTTCACCACACAGTCGTGCATGATGGCTTCCGTCAGCATCTTAAGTTTGAAGAGTTCCCCAATAAACTTGATGTTACCAATGGATCTCCGCCGGGCTTTGTCCTTAGCTTCTTCTAGTTCATCATGAAGCCTCGTCCTCTCCTCTGGCTGTTATATAAGGAAGAGGAATAGGAGCTTGATGAAGACAACC
Organism: Eumetopias jubatus; assembly: GCF_037043125.1. Classification (NCBI taxonomy): domain Eukaryota; kingdom Metazoa; phylum Chordata; class Mammalia; order Carnivora; family Otariidae; genus Eumetopias; species Eumetopias jubatus. The sequence goes on along the minus strand of NW_028274810.1, from coordinate 91,942,327 downwards.
GTACTGCACATGAGATGCTAAGAACATACACTCTGACTCATGGTCTTATCCCGTGCGGGAGTCAGGGATACTCTGAGAATCTGACAGCAACTGTAGACCTACTCCTCAGAAAACTGAACTACACCCAAAACTTTGCATCCATTTCAGGAGATTTCTGGAACTCAGTGACCTCTGAAATCTGGGCTCTGAATTCCTGTCTTAGAAGGTTGAGTTGCTCTAACAGGCGGCACTAAAAGGAATAAAGCATTTCTCTGAACTTCAATATAATGTCTCCCCATGATAAAAGGGCCACAGTCATCTACTGAAGTAGCAGGGATATATAACCGGCTTCATGAAAATTCTGTTTGATAACACTCAGAGAGCACAAGCACACTGCCTTTCTGTGCAAATACTCACAGCACTGGCAGCCTCGAGTTCTTTCTGCTTCTTCTCAAAGACATCATCATCTGCTTTATCTTTTTCAAACTCCTTCTGGCAGCGGTTCAGTAGCAGCTTCCGGAAATTCACTGTGTTACCAGGTTTGTCTGCCATGGGTACTTTCAGCTGCATCCATACAGGAAAATGCAAAAGCATCAAGATTACTTACAACATTCAATGATTCTCTCAAAATACCTATTTTCTTTATTGAACAGCTAATGCTGAATGAACTACAGGTAAGCTTCTACAAGAGGTACACAATTTAGCTTCAGGCAGTTCATGTTTTAGTGGTGAGAGTTCTACAATTTTATACAGAAAAGATATACATTCCTCTCATACAAATGTACTCTATCTTTATAGTTGGTTGTGTCTCTAGCTGACTTTGAAATCCATGTCTTATTATAACAACTACAACTCTGCCCTTATCTAATAAGACCTTTGTAACTCTACAGGGTTTTACCTTTTTCTTACTACTGTTGTAGGTACTTTGGTTTAAAGGAACAGATAGAAATGACATAAAGCATGGCCATAGGAAAACTGTTGTGGGTGGGATCCTTTTCTAGAAAAAAGCAGACGGTGGGGAGGACAAATTTGAGGATTTTTGAGATATCTTGTCCTCAGGGGAATGTCATTAACACCGTGATGCTGGTACTTACCTTCACTATCAATGCACTATGTTTATTGATTACTTCTTATGTGCCCAAAGAAAATACTAGTTTTCCAAAAGTTCAGTCTAAAAAATGGCCACCTAAGAAACATTCTTTTGATACACGGGAAGACCCAGACTGGAGGGGGTAGACCATGTGGAGGCAAGATGCTTACAAGGTTTCAGTTCGAGTCTCAGAACTGCTTTCTAGTAACATCAATAGCTCGTATCTTCAAGGTTATGTATAACCAAACAAAGAGACATAAGAAAGTGGACTGCTGCACTGATTGACTAAAATTAACCATTTTACAGATGCAATCCCCCTAAGTACCATTTTGAACAGCTACTGTGTAACACAGCAAAATGGTTTTTCTGGAATCACAAAGTGGTCCCAAAGTTCTGAAAGGCATGGTCTTTTGCCCTAGGTTTAATGGGACAACTTGGTAAAAAATAGAATGCAATGTATTTACACTCACAAAAGAGTTAATTTTATCAACCAGAATGAACTTGGACAGCTGCTGATTAAGGTTGAATGGTTAAAGAAACTTCTTGAGAACTGAGGACTATGATGCTATACTGGATTTGTGCTAGAACTGATGGGACACCCTCTCCAACTGATTCCCTACGACACATGAAAGACCATTTAACAGTCCAGATTTTTTGTTTTGTTTTTAGGGAATTTCTACACCCAACATGGGGCTCGAACTCACAACCCTGAGATCAACAGTCGCTCACTCCACTGACCAAGTCATCTAAGTGCCCCAAAAAGTCCAGTTCTAATCAACCAAGAGAGCAAGTGTTTCATTACACATTGTTTTCAGCTGGAAATATTAACTCAGGAAGAGGGTAAGATCACCAAGTATTTTTTTCAACAAGCATAAAAAAGCTAACATGTCCTTATCTCCAAATTCAAGCCAAACAAATTCAAGTGACTATAGATAATTTTATAGTCAGGCCTACTCCATGACTGCACAGGAAGGCAGGCATTTAAGTCAGCCTTCAGGAAAAGAAATGCTACATGAAAGCAAAGGCTTTCCAAAGGAAAAGCCAAAAGTGGGCTCTATTTAGGACCCAGAACATACAACAACATACTACAAAAGAGAACTAGAAAGCATATCCATGAGCAAGGTGGTATATAATAGACCAACAACATGGTATTAGGTTCCAGAACTAAAACTCTTAAAAATCAGCAGGAAAAAACCCCCCAGAAATTGTTTCCAATTTGCTGCTTTACAGGAACACAAGTAAATCAGCCAAAAAGCTCTATCTGGCTTCTTGGCATATTTACCAGCATCATCTACATTAATATTATGGACATAATTGGTGAGACAAAAATCGGCTGAGCCACAATCTATCAGCCCTAAAGAGATGTTTCTTGTATTATGGATTGTAATGTGCAGAAAATGGAAAGAATGTGGACAACAGTATGAAAATCCAAGCCACGCTTTCATAGTAAGAGGGACCAGAATGAAAATGAATCAAAAAGATTAAATAAATACAACTTATGAGAGTTTGCTTTACAGAAAACAAGTAGAAATGACAAAAGGCAAGGGAGACCTTTTCCTACACAAAGGATGTAAAAAGCTATGCCTTTTAGACCTTTTATATAGGGAAGGCTATGTTCAAAGTGTTGGATTAAGGAATGGAAGACAAGCTTACTTACTTTTAAACAAAGGCAATTCTTTTAACACAAGTTTCAGTTTCATCCTCCAAAACAAGGGAGACACAATACCCAAGTCTAACCTAGAGTACAGCTTTGAGTATCCAATGAAATAGGTTTAGTGGAAGCACTTTGTAAATCACGGAGAAGAAGAATGGGATATTTGAAACAATGAACATTGGGCTTCAGTCCCTTCATCTGCAAAAGGAGACATTCCAGTGATTGTAGACTGAGGGACATTATAAAATAGCTGTTGAAACAGGAACTAATCCCTGCTCTGCTAGGTGACTTTGGCCAAGTTACTTAGTTTCACCAAACACCTGTTTCTTTCTAAAATGGGGATGATACGTCTATCTTTTAGGACTGTTGGAAATTACATGAGATTAGTTTAAGTAATGCAAATGATAGTGACTGGCACATCGACAAGAGCCTAGTAAACTAATATAGCTATATTTATATACTTAGAGCTGCATTTGACATGTTTATGATTAAAAATTAAGAGTAATCTAAATTGTAATAACATGGGTGTCAAAAAAAGTATATAAACCAAGTCAGCTCACCAAGCAATTAGGTAGAAAACCACACAAATGGCAAGAAATATGAATATTTGCTATCTCAAAATAATGATCATGGGAGATTTCACATGTACAAGTCATAAAAAACATGATTGTACACAGGCTTTTTAGATATAATCAAATGGAAATATTAAAACTAAATAATCAGCAGAACGGCCACAGATCTGCAAGTACACATATCTTCAAATGAATGAATGCCTAGCTACATAACCTTCTAAGAACTTGTTTTTGAACATGGTTTTAATGCCCATGGGGATGGTTAAGAGGGTGGTGGAAATATGGAAACAGGCCAATGAGAACATATTCTCTGAAAATGGTGATGCATGGTAACTTTTTTGTTCTTGAGATGATAAATTCAACAGGCTTATGAATCATTAAGTCAGCCTGTGTTGTCTGCTGGACATTGACTAGTCAGGAGACCCAGTGAAACTGTTTTAGTTAGAAAAGACATGATGAGTGGATGTTTTGGTCTGCTAGGGCTGCTATAATAACTAACATAGAATGGTGGCTTAAACAACAAGACATTTATTTCTCACAGTCTCTCAGTCCAAGACTAAGGTGTCAGCAGATTCCGTTCTTGGTGGGCACCCTTTTCTTGATTTACAGCTTTCTCCTGTATCCTCAAGTGGTGGACAGAGGAAGCTCTAGTGTCTCTTCCTTTTCTTATAAAGGCACTAATCTCTCCATGGAGGCCTTATGACCTCATCTAAACCTTACCTTTCCAAGGCCCCACGTACTGATACCAGCAGACTGAGGGTTAGGGCTTCAACATATGAATTGGGGGTGGGGGACACAAACATATAGTCCATAATAATTAACAAGGTAGATGTTTGCAAGTGTGATCATGGATAATAGCAAAAAAAAGGGGGGGGATGAGCAACAGTGAGAACTTTAATTTTCATTAAGCAGTAGTCCACAAACAAAACTAAGACATGTTTTAAATGGGTTGTCTGAGATGGCTTCTCAGGGAGAAAGGGAGTCAGGGGGAATATTTCAGTAAGGCTGTTCGGTAAGCTAAATACACGGGAGAGAACCTGGCTTTTCATTTTTACAAAGCTGTAAACTAACAGTGTAACATATCACAGTGTAAACTAACAGTGCATCTTCTCATTTGGGATGAGACCTGTCCACATACCGGTCACCCAGCAATCTTGGATACGAATGTTGTCAGCATCAGGTATTCATTTTAAGCGACAGGGCCTGTACTGCTGATGTATTTGCGGGTGTTGAGGGTAAATCCTTCTTATCCCTAAAATGATCAAACTCCCAGAGAATCAGCAAGGGCTGCCAGCTGTGCGTTAATTATGGTAGTCAGATAAGAGACTCGAATATGAAGGGACCAGCCCTGGCCTTGCTCAGGGTGCTACAGATTTTCAAAGCTGTCTCAGAACATAAACAATGCTAGTGGGAACTCATGGCCCATGAGCCATTTTGCTCCTGAAGCATGTTTCAGTATGAGGTAAAATATTTGGAATGACTAGTGTAAATGTAGTGGCACCTCCACGTTAACTCTAACATGTGAAGTGAACAGTAATAAATCAATTGTCCAACTGTCACTCACGAGTCCATGGTGACATACTATACTCCATCAGTAGTTATGTCCTGACCTTAGCGAAATCACCTGTTAAAGCTGAACAAACATACATACTCTGAATGTACTACAAACAGGTCTATTAAACTGTATCTCTGGTTAGATACGTCGCAAGTGGTATGTAGTTTTGAGAGATGCCCACAAGATTCAAAAGAGTTATGATAGGGTAAGTCATTTCTCCTCAATGTTTCTTCAAAGCATTTTTCATCTTTCATCAGGTGAGTTGAATGTCCCTCCTCCTCCAGTTGACTCCAGCCACTTGCTGTTGCCCAAAGCTGACTTTCCTGATCGGTACTTCGAGGCTTATTCCTGATGAGATTTAAGTGTGTCTCCTTCATTCTCTTAGTGTCTCTTCCTGTACTCAATCCTCCCATTCTTTGCATGGTTTGCATTTAAAGCACTTGAGCAGTGGCAACACTGAAACTTCTGGATACGGCATAACAGGACACAGAATGCTCAAAATTCTGCCTTTAGTGCCTACTAAAGTATGCCTACTAAACACACGCCTGCCACAGTGGAGATAAAAAGTAAAAACAAAGCCCTCCTTTATAAACCGCAAACCATTTAACTAGAATTCAGTACTTATCTTAGGAGGAGGACAACTGAATTGGAATGGCTAATAGAGGAGAGTGGACAAGAGAGAATGTTGTCCTGTCTCTAAATCTGTAGTAAAATAAAATTTTTAGTTGGATTGTTGATAATTTTAATTGCCGTGCTTTTGTTTAATCATAATCCAAATCAAAATTCACATCTCAAGAACCCCATAAACATGTAAAATCCTAAGGGCAGGTCCTTTTTCTGTCCTTTTTGTTGTTTTTTCACTGCTAAATTCCCAGTGCCTAGAATGGTTCTTGGCACATCACAGACTCTCAGAAATGTTTTCAGTGGGTAAATGCATGAACAGAAGAATAACAACTTGAATTTATTTTATGCCCAAAGTCTGTTTTGGGGGGTTGGTTTTGTTTTGTTTTTTACAATATTTTTATTTATTCATCTGTTATGAAAAACGCTACTAACATTTTTGCATATTGTTGCCTAGTATATAAGAAATGCAGGTTTATCATAGTTGGGTACATACTTAAGAATGGAAATGCTTGTTATAGCAGAAAAATAACTTCAGTTGTTTTTTTTTTTTTTTAAGTAGGCTCCATGCCCAGTGTGGAGCCCAGTGCAGGACCCAAACTTGAGATCAAGACCTGAGCTGAGATCAAGACTCAGGTGCTTATATGACTGAGCCACCCAGGCACCCCCAACTTCAGCTTTTATAGCTGAGCTTGTCTTCAAAGTGGCTGTCACCACTTTATATTCCCACTAGCAATGCTTGAGTTCTTGCTTCACATATTTGCCAAATCCCGGTAAGTTTAGCAATCTGGAGTTAATGTATAGTTTTATATCTAGTTGGTTAATTTCATCATGTTTGTTGGTCATTTGGATGACCTCTTTGATGAACTGTAGGTGCACCTTTATTGCCTATTTAAAAAACGGAGTTATTCTCACTGATTTCTTTTAGCTTGACAAAAAATCTGATATAAACCCTTCATTGGATTTTTGTGTTGCAATTATCTTTTCCTAATACATGATCTGCATTTTTACTCCCTTAATGACATCTTTTGAGGAAAAACATGCTAATTTTAATGTAGTCCAATTTACCAATCTTTTTTGTACAGTGACATTTGTGTCCTAAAAAACCTGACAAATTATTGTTCTTTTTAATATCTCCTCCCCACCCTGGTTACTTTGTATCTTTTACTGTAAGTAGCTTTACTATCACCAGTCTAAACATTTTCACCTTTTTTTTTTTTTAATTTGTGCTTGGGATTTGTAGGAAATTGTTTCAATCTGTGGCTTAACATCTCAGTACTTATGAAAAATTTCTCAGCCACTCTCTTCAAGTATTGCTTTCTTCCCACTTCCTCCTCTCTCCTCTTGGGACTCCAGTTAAAGCAAAGTTTGATCTTATGGAGTCTTCCTCATCATTTACCCTCCCTTTTGTATTTTTCATTTTTTGGTCTCTCTGTGCCTCGTTATGGATTCTACAGACCCATCTTCTACTTCATAATTCTTTATTTCAGCTGTAACTAATCAGCTATTAAACCAATCCATTAAGTTCTGGATTTTATTATATATTCAGTTCTGGGATTTCTATTTAGTTCTTTTGATACTTTCTCTTTTTCTCTGTTAAAAATTTCAACCTATCTTTGTTACCTTGAACATAATAAGTATAGTTATTTGATGTCTGTGCCTGATAAAAGCCAGTATCTGGAGCATTTGTGGGAAACTTATTTATTGCTGGTTTTCATTCATGGTCATCTTTTTCCTTTGTGTGACTTAGTATTTCTAACTATATGCTGGACATTTTATTTGAAAAATTGTTCATAGAAATAATCTGAAGGCTAATATGACAGTTTTTTTTAATATGATAGTTTAAAAAAGAATTTGTGTTTGCTTCTTCCAGGTACCTAGCAGGCACTAACACATTCAGATTACTAACAAGCCAAATTCAAGGACTGAGATTATTGGATGTTGAGCTCTACACAGTCCCTGTGAGAGCAGGTCAATTTCTGATTCACCCCTGTTTAAGCATGCAGTTCTTTGGGGTCCCAATCTAAAATATAGAAGGATTCACTAGAGCCTCTTCCACCACTCTTTTGGTAAACACTGTTCCCAAATTCTGTCCCCTAGCCCAACAAGTCTTTGAAAAACAAGTTTTTCAAGACATTTTAGTTGCCTCTGTTAGAGGGAAGTTTTACTAAATGTGTCACTTTTCTTTGGATTTCTACCTTTTCAAAGATCTTAACCTTAGTAATCCTTTACTGTCTTTTAGCTCTCAGATGCCTTCAAGATTTTAAAGAATATTGTAGCCAACTTTTCTAATTGTTATCCCTCGAATGGTGGTCTGGATCACCTAATGTCAAAACTAGAAGCCCTAGGGCACCTGGGTGGCTCAGATGGTTAAGCGTCTGCCTTCAGCTCAGGTCATGATCCCAGGGTCCTGGGATCAAGTCCCACATCGGGCTCCCTGCTCCTCGGGAGCCTGCTTCTCCCTCTGCCTCTCTCTCTCTCTCTGTCTCTCATGAATAAATAAATAAAAAATCTTTAAAAAAAAAACAAAAAAACTAGAAGCCCTAATAGTTACTCCTGTGTATTTTTCCTTAATCTAAAGACCTTTTCTCTCTTACCTTGAATTTGATGTTTGGTATTTCCAAATGGTATAATTTTATTATATACGTATTTAGTATGAACAATAATTTCATTTCGCATATTTAAAAAAATTATTAAATGATGTCATACTGTTACTACCATTTTTGAGGCTGATTCACGTTAATACATTTAGTATTACTTCATTAATTTTAACTGCTGTATATATATTACTATTCAAATCCACTGACCAAATAAATTGTGGTAACATACTTGTTTTGTTTAGGCTTATTTCATTTGTTTCTTATTATTCACTATTAAAACCAATACAAAAAATAAACATTCTTAAAAATGAGTCCTTGTGTACATCTGGTAATTTCTGTGGGGTATATACCAAGAAGTAAAATTCCTGAGGAATAGGTATATGAACATCTTCAACATTATTGTCTAATTACTCACCAAAGTGACTGTATTCATCTGTGAACACTTTAAAATGATTTTCAGTTTTTTCCCTACTCTAACAAGTGTGACTTGTACAGAACTGTGGCTTGTTATTTCCCTACTAATGAATAACACTGAGTATCTTTTGTTAAATTCATCAGCTAATAGATTTTCATTTCTATAAATTGCCCATTGGGCTGTTTTATTTCTTACTGATTTGATTTTTTCTCAATTCTCTATATATTTTTTATTTTATTTTATTTTTTAAAGATTTTTTTTATTTATTTGACAGAGAAAGCACAAGCAGAGGGAGAGAGAGGGAGAAGCAGGCTCCCTGGTGAGCAAGGAGCCCGATGCGGTTCTCGATTCCAGGACCCTGGGATCATGACCCGGGCCAAAGGCAGCTGCTCAACTGACTGAGCCACCCAGGTGTCCCTCTCTCTCTATTTTTTAAAGATTTTATTTATTTATTTGATAGAAAGAGACAGCGAGAGAGGGAACACAAGCGGGGAGGGGAAGAGGGAGAAGCAGGCTTCCCACTGAGCAGGAAGCCTGACGCAGGGCTCGATCCCACGACTTGAGCTAAAGGCAGACACTTAACGACTGAGCCACCCAGGTGTCCTATATTTGAATATTTTATCAATTATTATGTATTCCAAATAGATTCTGCCACACTGTGGCTTTATCTTTTTATTTTATTTATGGTATCATTTGCTGCACACCCAAGACTGCAAATTTTAATAGTCAAATCTGGTATTATTTTTCTGTTACTCATTTTGAATCTTAATCTTGCTAAAAAAAATTTTCCCCAAAGTTCATGAAGATAGTCTCAATTTTCTCCTAAAAGATTAGCTTTTCTTATTTAGATTTACTATTCCCATGACTGTTTGATTTTTATATTTTCTACATAGTAGGAACAAATGGTGACTCTATTCCCACTGCCACCTTTCATTTCAGGCCCTCGGTACCTCAAAAGTCCTAGAAGTCATGACAGTGGTTACCTTTAAGGAAGAAGGAAGGGTACAGTTCTATTTACTGACCAGGGTGGTAGGTATGCTCACTTCATTGATATACACTGAGCTGTACACTAATGATCTGTACAATCTTCTATATGCATGTTGTAATGGTGTGCTAAAGCTAGCTCGTACTGGTTTACAGGAGCCAACTGTTAAGTCAAAATTTTGTGAATTATCTGTCAAACTGTCATTGGCTTAAAATCAGCCATGAAGAAACTGTATCATTAAATTTGACAAAAGCAACAAATGAGGAATTTTTCTTTTTCCCAAATAGCATGTATGTCTGTTATATTTCAATAAAAAAAGCCTAAAAACTTGTATCATTTGGTATGTAACTCTGGGGGAATTTATACTAAAAAAGTAAACCCTCAATATGTAAGGGTAAATATGCTTGTGGTTGCAAGAAAACCCCTCAAAACCAAAAAACTAGAAACAACATGGAAGAAAAAGAGGAGGGAGAGATAGAGAGAAAAGGCTGGGGAAATTATGGTATATATATATATATATATATATATGTGTGTGTGTGTGTGTGTGTATCTTCAGATATTATGCAACTACTAAAAAAGTAGGTGTGTGTGTGTGTGTGTGTGTGTGTGTGTGTGTGTATCTTCAGATATTATGCAACTACTAAAAAAGTAGGAGTCAAATCTATCTGTAGTGACGTAGGGGTATGCCCAAAACATATTAAGTGAAAACAAAGTAAACTGCAAAAAAAATACATACATGATCTAATTCGACTACTATAAAACCAAAAGTATTCTTTATACATATGTATATGTTTTTATATAATTTTATGAATATAAATAAAATTGTGGAAGTATACATACAAACACCATTCACAAAGGGAAGTGTAACTGGATGGGGCTGAAAGAAGAGTAGTAACTTTTTCTATGAATACCCCTATACTACTGGACTTACTCCAAAAGGTTATTCTGCAATTTAAAAGAATCCAGTAAAGTTTAATCAATCTTATTTAAAAAGGGATGAATCCCAACCAAATTCACATAAGTGGTTGGTTGATCTGTAATTTCTTTCTATTTTAATGTAACTTCTATTATTGCCTTTCAAAAGGCCATTCTCATCAAGGATACTCTTCTATTAAAAAACATTAACAGGGGCGCCTGCGTGGTTCAGTCAGTTAAGTGTCCAACTCTTGATTTTGGCTCAGGTTGTGTTCTCGGGGTTGTGGGATCGAGCCCCGCATGTAACACCCCTCCTGGTGGGGAGTCTGCTTGAGATTCTCTCTCTCTCTCCCCCTCTGTCCCTCCCCCTGCCCTTCTCGTGCTCTCTCTCAAATAAACAAAAGAGAAAAAAAACATTAACAATCCGGGCGCCTGGGTGGCTCAGTCGTTAAGCGTCTGCCTTCGGCTCAGGTCATGGTCCCAGGGTCCTGGGATCGAGTCCCACATCGGGCTCCCTGCTCCGCTGGAAGCCTGCTTCTCCCTCTTCCACTCCCCCTGCTTGTGTTCCTGCTCTCACTGTGTCTCTCTCTGTCAAATAAATAAATAAAATTTAAAAAATTAACAATCCTTCACTGCCTACAGGATTAAAACTAAAATTAGTAAAGAGCACTAAAGTATAAGCCAGAAGCTCTGGGATCTAGTTCTAATGAGTGACTGCAAGATGTCATGGCTGCCACAAGGAAAACGAGAGGCATGAGATGGAGAATTAGTTTGCCTTCAGATACCTACAGTACGGTATGTTAGAAGGCAATATGGCAAGTGACCGAATAATCCCAGACTTGGATTCTAGCACTGCCACTTACTAGTTATGTGACCTTAAGCACGTTACTTATCCTTTTTTAAGCCTCAGTTTCTTGTTCAGTGAAGTGGGGCTAACAATACTGACCTTTCAGGGTTATAATAGCCATTAACAATAATATATGTAAAGCATCTACCCATAATGCAACCCAGTAGGTACTAAGTAGATAATTTCTGTTATTACAATCAACCTCATTCAGCCAGCATTTCAAGACCTTTGCAATCTTTTCCACCACCAATATAATTTTGAATTATTTAGGGATTACACAGGTCAAATACTGAGCTAGGAACTTGACATACACAATCTCATCAAATTATATTATTATTAAATTAATGTTATTGTAATAGCCTCAAATTGTGTGACTTAATCTTATTTTTTGGATTAAAAAATGAGGTTTAAACAGGTAATGTAATTTTATAAAGTTACAAAGTTTATAACAGTTCATTATAGTTTATTATAAAGTTTATTCTTATAAGTTAGCAACTTGCAGAGTAGGAACTTAAGTTGAAATTTTAAAGTTAAAATGTAAAGCCAGAACTGTGCGATGCCAAACCCACGTCTGTGACTGTTGTGCTACATGCGCTGCCGCAGACATGAACTTTCCCTGCTCTATACTTGTTCCCACCACCCCGACCTTCTCAGGCCCAACCTGAACTCCACCTGCTTCACAGAAGCAGTTTGTCATTCTACCAATAACACAGTCATTTCTTTTTTGTTCTACTTGGTTTTTAGGTCTAGAACATCCATTCAAACATCAACATATCGCAATGTCACAGAATATGCTCTAAGTGATCGTTTTCTTGTTAAATGCTAGGTTTTTTTTCAATATGAATTTTAAATTCCTTACAGACAGAAGAAATAACTTTTCCAGGTCACAACAGACTTACCTATCTTTGACACAGGAACTCAAAAATATTGGGAGAATGACAGAATTCTGCATTTTCATAACAAGGCAAATGACAATGAATGGTGATAATTAAGAAAAAACCCAAATGTTAAAGGACACACGTTTCTGACACAAGTACCTGGATAACAGTAACAGGCAGAGAAAACACAGACGGTATATGGTAGTGTTCTAACTGCAGAATAGAGAACAATGAACACTAACCAGAAGCTCTTTGGTCTCCCATTGTCTTGCCCTAGATTTGACAGGCTGTAGAGATTAAATGGCTGTGGACAATGTAAAGAGAAAGAAATCTAATAGTTTCTAAGAGATGAAATGATCACTTTTGAACCTTTTATGACCATAACTATCCTAACATTTCAACCAAGGCTCAAATTAGAACCAATATATTTTCAGTTTTAAATTAAATGTTAATGTAAGCATTCACTTTATTTCTATAAGAAGACACAACAGGAGAGGTAGGTTGCTCATGCCAATAATTTCATATTACTAATTTAAACCTTATTCAGTATTGCTCACAACGGGTGGGACCATATCAGGCCTATTTCAGTCTATTTCCATATCCCCCTCCAGAGGTGAGGATACATTTTAATGAAGCAAGATTCTTTTTTATACATTGAGAATATATTAAAAAGTGCTAAAAATATATTCTCCCCTTTATGTTGCCCCAATAACACTTCTGGGAAGAATGTGTAGTGAGGGGAGAATATACCTCTTGGAGATTTCTGGTTTTACTCCTTCCTCTCTTCTTACCGTTACTAGACATCGACACATGTTTGCATAAGCCACAGAGAAACTGGGCTCATCGATAGCCTTCTCAAAGACCAGGTCAATGACTCCTTTCAGCCGCTCCTCTGTGTCAACAGTAAGTCCTGACACTTGCTTCATCAGTTGGTTGAACATCTGTGGTGTCAGTTTATTTAAGATACTTCGAACTTTTCTAAAAAGTTCCTAGAAGGGCCACAAAAAAGAAAACAGAGTTATAGTAACTGGACAGGATGATTCTTTCTGTAAGGATTAATATTTTTTTATAAGTTTAACTTCCCAAATTAACAAGGATTATGAACTCTTCACAGAAATAAGTAAGTCCATCTATTTTAACAAACATCAAACAATTATACCACTTCTTTTCCATAATAACTGATGAGAATTCTAGGAACTAAGTATAGTCACTGGCAGGAGTATCCTCTGGTACATTTCTCAGGGCAATTTGGCAATGTGTATTAAAAGCTTTAAAATTATGATGTATCTTTAAAACAAAACAAAACAAAAAAAACTATGATGTATCTTTTGAAACAACTATTATACTTTTAGAAATTTATTCATATTGGGCGCCTGGGTGGCTCAGTTGGTTAAGCGACTGCCTTCGGCTCAGGTCATGATCCTGGAGTCCCAGGATCGAGTCCCGCATCGGGCTCCCTGCTCGGCAGGGAGTCTGCTTCTCCCTCTGACCCTCTTCCCTCTCGTGCTCTCTATCTCTCATTCTCTCTCTCTCAAATAAATAAATAAAATCTTAAAAAAAAAAAAAAGAAATTTATTCATATTTAAGGATAGGTACAAAAGGTTTTGGCCACAATGACTTCCATCAGTACCCCCTTTATAGCAAATAACTTAAGTGTCCTAAAATAGAAAATCTGGGGGCACCTGGGTGGCTCAGTCGTTAAGCATCTGCCTTCAGCTCAGGTCATGATCCCAAGGTCCTGGGATCGAGCCCCGCATCGGGCTCTCCGCTCGGCAGGAGGCCTGCTTCTCCCTCTCCCACTCCCCCTGCTTGTGTTCTCTCTCTCGCTGTGTCTCTCTCTGTCAAATAAATAAAATCCTTAATAAAATAAAATAAAATAAAAAATAAATAAAATAAAATAAATAAAATAAAATAAAATAAAATTGAAAATCTGTCTAAATTATGATACAATATAAATTATGGTATAGAATACTAGGCAGGAGTATTTTAAACTCTCATCAAATTAAAAATAGAAGAGAACTTCCTCAACCAGAAAAGAAAAGCATCTATAACTCTACTTAATGGTCAAAGAATGACTGCTTTCCCTCTAAGAATAGGTATAAGGCAAGAATGTCTATTCTCACCATCTTATTCAAAGTCATACTTGAGGTCCGAGTCAGTGCAAAAAAGCAAAGAAAAAGAACTACAACCTGTACAGATTGTAAAGGAAGAAATAAAACTCTCTATTCATTAAAGATATGATTATGTAGAAAACCATAAGGAATCTACAAAAAGAGATACTAGAACTAATAAACGAGTCTAGCAACATTGCAGAATGTAAGTCAACATACAAATATCAATTTTATTTCTATATATTAGCAACGAACAACTAGAAATACATAGTTTAAAAGTACTGTTTACAATAGCACCAAAAACCATGAAATAGTTAAGAATCTAACAAAATATCCATAGGAGCTGTATGAAAGAAACCATAATCACTGATGAAAGAAATCAAGGAAGACCTAAATAAAGAGGTCTATGTCATGTACATGTATTAGAAGATTCATTATTGTTAAGTTGTCAATTTTCTCTAAACTCATCTATAGATTTCAAACAATCACAATAAAAATCCTAGTAGGGTTTTGGAGCTTTCTGATAGAAATCAAGATGCTGCTTCAACAATTTATGTGAAAAGACAAGGAAAAAAAAAGCCAGAATAGCCTAAATGATTTTAAAAATTAACAAAGTTGGAGGGCTCATACAACCTGATTTCAATATTTACTATACAAAGGCAGTGTGGTATTGGCCAGGGGACTGACACATATATCACTGGAATGTAAGTCTAGAACTAGACTTACACATATATGATGAACGAATTTTCAACAAAGGTGCAAAGAAAACTGAATGGAAAAAGGATAATTTTTTTTTTTTAAGATTTTATTTATTTGCCAAAGAGAGAGAGCATGAGCTGGAGGAAGGGGCGGGGGAGAAGCAGGCTCCCCGCTGAGCAGGGAGCCTGACTTGGGACTCGATCCCAGGCCCCTCGGATCATGACCTGAACAGAAGGCAGACGCTTAATGACTGAGCCACCCAGGCACCTGAGAAAAAGGATAATCCTTCCAACAAATGGTGCTGGAACAACTGGATATACATAAGGAAAAAAAAAAGGAATCTTGATCCATATCTTGCATGAAATACAAAAATTAATTAAAACTGGATCACAGACAGATATGTAAAACCTAAAACTATAAACTTCTAGAAGAAAGGAGAAAAATTTTGTATTCTTGGGTTATGCAAAGATTTTTTAGATATGACAGCAAAAGTATAACCTATAAATGCAGAAGTTGATAAATTCAACATGATCAAAGTTAAAAACTTCATTTCTGCAAAAGACACCATTTAGAGAATGAAAAGACAAATGACAGACTGGAAGAAAATTTCTGCAAAACACACATTTGATAAAAGATTTGTATCCAGAATATACACAGAACTCTCAAAAATCAATGATAAGAAAACCACTAGCCAATGAAACAGGGCAAAAGAACAGAAATTTTATCAAAGAAGACATAAGAATGGCAATTAAGCACAAGAAAAGACGTGTTTATTCAATATATTATTCATTTGGAAACGCAAATTAAAACAATGCGATGCTACCACACATCCATTAGAATGGTTCACATTTATAAAGCACAAAATAACAAGTGCCGGCGAAGAAGTGGAATAACTGAGAGTCTAGAGCCTTGCCAGTGGAAAGGCAAAATGGTCCAATAACCACCTTGGAAAATAGTTTGGCATTTTCTGATAAAGTCAAACCTATATTTACCAGACAATTCATGGACGTCATAGCTACAATTTTACCCAAAAGAGACAAAAGCTTATGTTCACACAAATCCTATACATAAATGATTACAGCACTTCTATTCATAATTGCCAAAACCTGAAAACTGTTTCCCCTGTGAATGGATAAACAGTCTGTGGTATATCAATAACTAATCATATATATAATGACTACAGATGCATCTCAAATGTAATATGCTAAGTGAAAGAAGCTATATTCAAAATGATTCTATTTATTTGATATTTTGGAAAAACCAGTGCTATTGGGACAAACAGACTACCGACTACAAGATGTGGGCATTTAGGGAGAAGATGGGCATAAAGTAGCACAAGAAAATTCCTGGGGTCTGATAAAAACATAGCATATCTTGATTGTGGTGGTGTGTATTCATCAGTTGTGGAATTATACACCAAAAATAAAGCTTACTAAATGTAAATTACGCCTCAGTAAAATATCAAGTTGTAAAAATCCATGAAACCATGACATAACTGTAAAGGCCTATAAAATGTTTTATTTGATCCTTATAAAAAAACTGGTATCTGAATATAAAGATTTTTAGAATATGTGCCAATATGTTAACAGTTTTCTCTAGGAAGGAGACAGTAAATAAATCTATTTAAATCTTTAAAAGTTATATATAGTCAGGTTTTTCAGCAATGAGTTAGCGTTGCTTTTATTAAAAAAACTGAGTTTCTCAGGGGCGGGAAAATCACCAAACTTCTCTCAATTGCCTCTACCAACTGAGAATATTGATGAGGTCTAAAACAACCTGTGCTTTATATCAAGGAAAAAACAACAACCTCAGGGCAACTGGGTGGCTCAGTCAATAAGCAGCCAGCTCTTGGTTTTGGCTCAGGTCATGATCTCAGGGTCCTGGGAGGGAGCTCCATGTTGGGCTCTACACTCAACGGGGAGTCTGCTTGAGTTTCTCTCTTTCTCCCTCTGCCCTCATCCCTGCCCCCGCATTCTCTTTCTCTAGTGTAAAATAAATCTTTAGAAAGAAACAAAGAAAAAGAAAGAAAGAGAGGCAGCGAGGTAGAGAGGAAGGAAGGAAAAAAACCCCAACCTTCAAATACCTCAAATATTTCAGATGATAATCTAAGCTTAAAAAGTAGGATAAAAAAAGTAATTTATTGGGGCACCTGGGTTGCTCAGTTGGTTAAGCGACTGCCTTCAGCTCAGGTCATGATCTGAAAGAGTTTTTTTGGAAGTGGAGGCAACAATAAAACCACCATTTGACAAAAAAGTGAAGAAACAGAATTAGCGGGCGCCTGGGTGGCTCAGATGGTTAAGTGTCTGCCTTCGGCTCAGGTCATGATCCCAGGGTCCTGGGATCGAGTCCCACATCGGGAGGAGCCTGCTTCTCCCTCTGCTTCTCTCTCTCTCTCCCTCTATATCTCATGAATAAATAAATAAAATCTTAAAAAAAAAAAAGAAACAGAATTAGCAGGAGCACCAAGTCAACGTGACGTATACCTATGCAAAAGAGAAGAATGAAAACACCAAAAAAGAGAAGGAATGGAGTAAAAACGCACCATACTTAGAAGAAAAGTATCAGTAACAAGAGGATTGTACTGGCCCTGAAAAAGAAGCCTATTAATTCTCCACTGGATTTGCTTTATCTTTTCACTAAAGAAAACTTAGCCAATTAATGAATGATACTGCAACACAATAAAATTATGTTTCTGAAATAAAACTTAATTATTAGGCAATAACAGGGAGAACTTTGTTACAAAGTAAACAGGCAGATTACAAACTGCAACAAATGGACTATTCCACAATACTGTGGGTAACTTAATTTCTCAAAGCTTCAGTTTTCTCATATGTAAAAGGAAAATATCTATTCCCTCCTTCATAGCTGCTGCAAGAATCTAAGAAATGAGGCACTAATATAAATGCCTTAACTACTAAAACAAGACCTCTTCATCTTCAGTGATAAAAGATTCAGCAGGAATTATACCTATCTTTGCAAGCCATTTAGGTACCTTAACAATCAGCACTTCTCAGAGGTATCAAAGGGAGAGATGCAGAAGGTTTTTGTAAAAAAAAAAAAAGGTTGAGACACATTGAAAAGAAATTCAGGAAAGATTAGGTACTTGAATTCAGTGACCCTGGAGAAGGATGTACTTAGGGACAAATATCTGGGGAAATCACTAAAATGATGAACAAAGACAAACAGCCAGTTAAGGTCTGACAGCATGGCTTTGTGATGAGTTAAGTTCATCATGTTAAAGCACATATTTGACCCAGGAACATCATCATACTGAGTACCTGGGCTCCAGGAACCATGCCAACTGCTTTTTATTACTTGAATTCGATCTTCACAATAGCCCTATGAGGTAGGTAATATTAGTATCTTCATTTTACAGTTGAGATTAAGAACTTGCCTAATAGAACTTGCCTGTCTCCAGAGTTGAAGCTTTTGACTACTGTATTAAACTATTCACAATGAGAGGAAAGATATTTAAGGAACGAGACACTGACAAGTCAGCATATGATCTGTGATGCCTAACACTGATACAGGTGCAAAATTTAAGAGGAGACTCTAGTCTTGGTGCCTAGAAGCGAAAAATCCAAAAAAGATAGTAGCAGTAACCCAAGTACAGGAAATAGCATTGTGTGTACAGCAAATGATGAATGAACACTACATAATCTGACACAAAAAAATAATTTTGTTTGGGTTAAAGGAATTCATTCAATTTACCCTAAGGAATTCTGCAGGTAGGTATGCATAGAAAGATGCAAAGAATTCAATTTTATTCCAAAAGACTCCAAAACAAGATTGATTTCTAAATTCTAACTTACTAGAAATGAAGGCCTGGCAAGGAGACATAAAAGCAATATGGCAACTAGACTAGCATAGGATACTGATTGATAATCTAAAAACACATTTTTAAGAAAAGCAAGCATTGATCTAAGCCAAAATGATCAGAGTCCATGACATACAAACCCTCTAGATATATAGTATTTGTTTTGAAAACCAAACAATAAAATAGCAGGTTGTCTGGCACCCATTATGCTAAAGATTTTAGAATAATGTTTTTTTTTTTTTAAGATTTTATTTATTTATTTGTCAAAGAGAGAGAGTATAAGCAGAGGGAGTAGCAGGCAGAGTGAGAAGCAGGTTCCCCACTGAGCAAGGAACCTGATACGGGACTTGATCCCAGGACCCCGGGATCATGACCTGAGCTGAAGGCAGATGCTTAACCCAGTAAGCCACCTAGGCATCCCTAGAATAATGCTTTTAAAAAGCAAAAAAATTACAAAAATCTTCAACTAAAATCTCTAGGTATACTAATAGGACAAAATAACAAGTTAAAGCAAATTAAAACAACAGCATTATAATTCCAAAACAATGTCAGAATGTGCTTCTGTTCCCACCTGAGTTTTAATGTTTTCAGGATCCTCAGCTTGGCTGTCTCGTTTTTGGCTGGGCTTCCAGGCATTCTCTGCCTTTTTCAGGTGCACATCTTCTTTCACAGAGACTGTGATGATCTTCCTGGGCTCTCTTCTCTGGCCAGGTTGAGATCTTCGTGGTCCAACGTTCAACAACTAGGACAAGAATATTCTTTATTATATCTACAAAGTGTACTTAAGATTTACTGCCTCTGCTGTGCCGCTCAAGTCAAGCCTGATGATCACACTAAACACTTCTTAGATGCAAAGATGGATATTAAGCACTCAATTTAGATGTGATCTTTTTGGGGGGAGAAGGTGAGAGGACAACCTTAGAATACCATCAATGTAATGTTCTCCACTACTACAGTTTTTAATCCTAAAGTCCTAAATTAGATAAAGTGATAGAAAATTTTGTTTGATACTGCTATTGTTCCTAACAAAAAAGAGTACCCCCAAACTGAAGTTTTATTTTTTACTAGTTGTGTGACTTTGGACTGCTCACTTGAATAATTATACATATTCAGAGGCATTAATCATCACAGTTATAAAGCTGCTTCAAAAACTAGGTTTCTATTCTGCCAATGTGAAATGCAAATACAATTTTATCACAAAAATTCTTTATAGCATAGACATCCAGCCTTACTACAGATTTTAAATTTCCTGGGCCAGAAATACTAAAATAAGTCTTTCTAAATCATTAAATCAGATTTAACTAAATTGTTCCCTGAAAAAAATTTCTTCTCTTTGTCAGTTCTTAGCTCCTGCTAGAGTCCCACTATACTCACTCTGTTAAAAATACTTGCTGGCATGTCATAATGATCATCAAATTAAGAACAATTACTGCAAGAGATAATGAAGTAAAAGCTGCATTCTGTGTATTAAAATATCCCTAATAGTTGCTATCTTAAATGCTAGGAAATAACTTTTCAAGATTAAACATGTTGGGTTGATAGTAAGTTCTGTTCCTTCTAGATCTGTTGCATTTTTGTGATATGCCATTTCTTTCCTTTTTTTTTTTTAAGTAGGCCCACAGCACGGAGCCTAAGCGGGGCTTGAACTCACGATCCTGAGATCAAGACCTGAGCTGCGATCAAGAGTCGGACACTTAACTGACCAAGCCACCCAGAAGCCCCTGTTATACCATTTTCTAAATGCTGAGTTGAATAATGTAATTAAACTTGAAGAGGGAAGAAAAAAAACTTAACATAAGACATACAGATCAGAATCATATCTCACTTAGTGCCCCAATACTGCCCTTCTGAATTTATATGAAGCTTTAGAGAAGGAAGTAAAAACTTAAATTTCATGCTTTAGATAAGAAAACAGGTTCTAAGAGATACATGGTCTGAGGTCAAAACTAGTAAGATTGAAAGCCTTTAAATAACACTCATTCTCAGAATTATACTTCGCCATCTGCCCTAATCAGTAATAGCAGTATTACCAAGGATCAAAATATAGAATTCCTGGGCAATACACACCAATCTTGTCAAATATATCCAGCTAAGTACTCAGTATAAATGATACAATCTCAGAATATTTGGTACACATTAAAAAGCCCGAGGTACCACACACAGTTTCACTAAAAAAGAACTGAAGAAGATCACACTGGAAAAGTACCAACAGGGAGCAGTTGCTAAACTGGACAGTACTACTATAAAAACATTTATTTATAACTGAAACTTTGATATAATAGCCCAAACAAAACAATTCTGATAAGAGAATGCCCCACACCAAATATTGTCTGATTTTTATAATTCAGGTTATATTCTAGTGTAAACTAGAATGGATTACTAGTATGGGTTAAAATCTTTTTCAATGCTTGGATAAGTTCAAATAAACAATTATATCACAGGACATTTAAACTAATCCATGCATTTGTACATAAAAATTTGTCTAGAACAAAGATTAGTGGGTATAATGAAAGGTAATTATATCAAAAGCAGGTAAGAGCCAGAGTAAAATCATAATTTGGGGATATAATTTTAATCATGTTTGAATGAAGTATGAAATTTCCATTTCCAAAAAGTACTTACTAGAAATATCAATGAATATGCAGTGAAATTTGAATCTAGAAAGTAAGTATGACTTGTGTTGAATCTCTACTAGCTCCAAGACAAATACATATGGATTTTAAATGAACTGCATAAAGATGTGAGAAATATTACTAAACAGGTAACAATGTTTCAAAGGAAAGTAAGTTTTGAAAAGATAGCATAAGCTGTTAGTCCCAGATATAAAGTTGGTATTATAAGCTATGTGCAAGCTCCCAAGACAACCTTGAAAATTATTATTTGGTTCACTGGATATAACTAAGAAAGATATTGTTCACAAATATTTAACCAAAGATATTGAGTCTTCAACAGATCTATAATACTTACAAATGATTAACACAATAAATTAATCTCTAATGTACTAATGCTTATACTCTGAAAATGACATCACTGTGTGGAACATCAATGCCTGAGAGGACTATGGTAACAGCAGAAAAAAGAGGTGGATTAGAAGACAAAAGGACTGTGGACTTTGAGTTCAATTCTGCTACTTAATGAGCAAAGTTACTGTGAGCAAGTCTCTGAACTTTGTTGAACTTAGGCTTTCTCATACATTAAATGCCAGTCCTACCTACAAAAGTTATTATGCGGATCAGGGATATAAGGCATATAAAAGGACCTTAAAAACTAGGTAAGTTATCATCAATACCAAAGAAGAAAAAGAACTTTTTAAAAAGTGTTATCTATATTGATATAATTAACCTCAAACATTTCATGTCCTTTGTGTGTGCATGCGTGTGGAAAGTTTAATACGAACTGTCAAATTTATAGCATCCTTCAAAAGATGCACCATATATAATGAATGATTTATTTACTAAACACACATGAAATTAAAGAGTATGGAGTGTATATATATATATAAAAATGAACCTGGTCTCCTTGCTTAAAGGACAGACAATCCTGATTGGAAGAGGAACTTCCCGGCTGGCAGAGGAATTTTAAGGTATAATGTGCTCAAGGTCCAAAAATGTGACAACTCAAATGAAACATCAAAATTTGGCGCTGATTGGGGCTCCTGCGTGGCTCAGACGGTTAAGCATCTGCCTTTGCCTCAGGCCATGATCCCAGGGCCCTGGGACGGGGGTCTGTGCTCGGCAGGGAGCCTGCTTCTCCCTCTCCTTCTACTGTTCCCCCTGCTTGTGCTCTCTTGCTCACTCTGTCAAATAAATGAATAAAATCTTTAAAAAAAATTTGGCATTGATTAACTAGTGAGCTGCATTTTTTTCCCCAGGTGAACTGAGTTTTAAATTTTTTTTTACCCATTCTCATATATTTTTCTTAAATGTATTAAATAAAAATCATACCCATCTCTGTTTTAGAGTTCAGTATACATTGGTCTTACCTCATTCATAGACTATAACCTTAAACTCCTCTGCTTACCTGAATAACCAAAGAAAACAGGACCAAAATTCATCCTACCAAGTTTTAAAGAGAGATAGCCAAGTGTTCCTTTAAGGAGAAAGGGAAGGATGATATAAGCTCAGGAAACCTCTTTGCTCCTAGAATTTTTATAATAGCTCAGCTAACCTCAAAGCTAACTGAAATAAATATGAATGGTAAATTACTAGTCTAGGTCCACTGTCTCTCTCTCAATACATGTTTTTTGGGGCACTTTCTGTGATGTCTGCCCAGATTACTATTAAAATTAACATCACACTTGCTGAGCAATTCGACTTTTAAAAAAGTAGAGAAGATACTGCCTGAGTGCTTCCAACAAATCTGTAATTACTACCCATTACAAGACCTTTATGTTTGAAAATGTTATGTAACTACATATGACATGTTAAAACAATTGCTCCCCATTCAACATATTTTGTAACAAGTCTTTTGCAGGTAAGTTTATATAGGAGTCATAGTTACTGAAGCCACACCAAGAAGCTAACTCTAGCAGATCTTAGTATCTTTGGATGGTAATCATTTATAAGCCAATTGAGAGGCTGGGAAAAATGATTAGAGGTATGGAACCAAAAACGATGAAGCATAGGACTGCTACTTTTTCCAAACAGCATTATTAACTGTTCCTTTATATGTTACATAGCTATATCCTACGAAATTCCCATCTGAATTCACATCAATATACCAAGGTAAGCAGGACAAATTAAGTGGAGCATGTTTGTTAGCTATGGGAGATGCTGGAAGAATAATTACTTGCATTAGGCTTAACATATCAGTATTAGTCTGACAGATCACAATTTCACTTAAAAATTAGCTTGTGGCACATGACAGATCTATTTAAAGAAAGTGAAATAACTAAAGCTGACCTTTTTGGAGACATTACAAATTCCTGATAATGGCTCATTTCCAATCACATTACTTTGTACCAAATAACTCATTTACATATGTAAGCAGATAGATTAGTGGGCAAACACATTTTGGTACTTTTAAAATTCATTTTCTAATTTCAATATTTTGAAAGAGACATAGCTTATTCTCAATCCACAGCACTTCCTTTTTGCTATACCTAATTATTAAACAACAGCAAGCTGGTGATGAAAAGTGACAGCATACACTGAAAGAGGAGACGCGGCAAATCATACCTTCTGTTGAGTGACATATGAACAAAACAGAGCAATATGATAATGACATATGCTGTTAACCAGAGACTAATCAAAATGGCATCAACATTATTTCTACTGTTTGGCAAAACAAAGATATAAATCAAAACCGAAACAAAACCAAAAATAAATGCTAACAGAATACAACTTTACACCACCAAAAAGGGAAATAATGCTGAAAAATAAGGTATCAAATGGTTTCTAGAAAACTGCTTTCTAAAGACTTTCTGGTGAGGTAATTAAAACTTGAGAAAAATTTTCATTTCATATTTACAGAAAATAAAGATTAAATTTCCAACCTGTGTGAGAAAAGAATATCATACACAGAGATATCCTTAAATGGTAATGCTCAATAAATACGCTTCAAATTAGGAAGATTTTTCTGTAGGTTTTACAAAGCCTTCAACACATTGTAGGCACTGAAGTATTTTTAGTAAGTGTTTGGCTGCAGGCAAACAACAAATAATTCAAGTATCTACAAAGTGACATTTGTTTCCTGATGGGTACAGTCTTATTTCAAAGCAGGTTTCAAAAGTTGCCACTCCAGAAATAAAACGGTGATGGGAAAATAAAAAGTGTCACCTTAAATAAAAATATTTTTACAAACATAAAATACAGTAGTCTTAATAGGGTGATTTGCAAATGTACATCAAACTCCAAGCTCCTCCAGAAGTTTAAGTTAAGTGCTCTCTATACCATTCTAGTTTGGGAAAAACAGGTTTTCACATCACTGGCAACTTTCCCCCATGCTTTCTGCAAGTCTACAAAGCATGGAGTAGGCACAGCCTGCCACATCTTGCACAGCGCAGTGCCCCAGCATAACTCCACTGGTGATGTCACTTCTACCGCTGAAGAGCCTGCCACTGGGGGTGTAAATGCAACCTGCAGTTTACCAATACTGCACTCTTTTGTACATGTCATTTGTTCATATATTGACTTCACAACCTATAGTAAGTGAGAAAAACAAAACAGAAAATATAACACCAGAGACTATTGTTTAAAAAAAAAAAAAAAAAAAAGGATTCAGCGCACCCCTAGAGGCAGGCTCTTCAGGGGTGGGTGCGACATCGCCAGTGGAGTGCAAGCTGGGGCTTTGCTCTGTTCCAGAATTGGCAATCCATGCCTGCTCTGCACTTTGCAAATCTGTAGAAACAAAGACAAAGAGATGACCATTAGCTAAATGTCATCAGAGACCTTAACTAAAACAGGAATCCTATTTGAGGTTGGCTCTATTTTAACCCATTTGCAGTTCATGTCAATTGAAAAAAAATGAAAAAAAAAATATCAAGACCAAATTAATGCAGACCAGCTTCCCTCAAGTAAAAATGACTCAGTGTATTCTTTATTTGCTTTAATATTAGTATGGAAAAAAAGACAGTCTTCACCTCTTCTACTTCTTGGTAAGAGGAATCAGCTCTCTTGCCGTGAGACAAGATGTCATGAAGTCTATGACAGTTTCTAACTAATTGGATTGTAGGGAACTTGCACTTACAGGTACACCTCTTCCACCAGGGGTTTGCCTTCCAAAATCTGCAAAGGCTGGAGTAAAGTCTGGTCCTCGAGGCAAAATCCGAGGATCCAGAGTTCGCATTGGCAATTTGGGTTGGTTGATCTGCATGAAGAAGCAAAGGACAGCTTAATACAAGTTTCAAAACATTCAAGTACCAAAAAAGTAAAAACTCAGACTAAAAGTTATGTCAGCTAAAATGATGAGCACTGGCTTTCTGAGGCAGAGAAGTCCAATGTGAATCATGGGAACTTCTCTGGACCTAAGCCAGAAATAATTTTCTGATGCCCTGGGACTGATTAGGCCTAAAATTTCCAAGGGGAGGCTAGACACAATCAGTACACTGGCTCAACAGATATTCAAGGACCAGTAGAATGGCACAAGAAAAGCTATGCGATCCTATGACCTAGGGACAAATTTGGGGATTTTTTCCAGGATATTCACCAGGACATCAGAGCACTTACTTTGAAAAATCCTGCTGTCACATATGTCGATTTTGTTGCTGTTGTTTTATGGTTAGCAAAGCAAATATTCCAAGTGAACAGTAAGTCTCTAAAGGAGATATTTTTCATGTGTGATCACTCGTTTAAAATCTCACTCAATTTGCCTTGTTAATTGGAGGTATCTGGCTTTGTACAGGCATGTATTGTGACTGTATATGAAACAAAGTGAAGTAGCTCAGGGAGAAATCAACTAAAAATTGGTTTGAAGTCAGAAACCAATAAGGTAGGCAGACAAGAAAGAATATTTTCTAGAGGATAATCTGATTTAGTGTATGTAAAACCTACCCTCTTAAAGTAGTCTCAAATCAGCACTGCCACATTAGTACCTAAGAGAGAAGACTTCGATACCAAGAGAAATAAGAAACCCTGTTGCTATAAAAGAGGAAAATAATACACATACGGTCTGAATAAGGAGCTGCTGGAAATCTCAAAAAGAGGTAGATCTCATTCTGAAAGAGAGTTACCCTCTACACTTCAATAAGGATTAATATTTTCTCTTCAAAACAAAAATATTTTAAGCTTGGTCATCATCACTGGTCCATCATTGATATACACAAAATTACTTGGGCAGATACACATCTGACTCTACTCTTTTTATTTAATAAAGACAAAATAAACACTGTACTAATCTCCTGTATGCACCATTAAGATCAGATGTAAAGAGAAAAGGTGCCTATTTATTTGCCAAAACTGAAAAGTAATCACTATAAGTATGTATTAGGGAAATTTTGAAATACAACATTATTTATTATGTATTATTTGATTACCACTTAAGTTTGATTTGCCAAATACACTCTTAGGCATCTGACCTGTCCTCAATGTCATTCTATTCCATACTGAAATTTTAGAACAGTGAATAAAGAGCTCCATATCACTTTAGCCATATTGGCCCAGCAGACACACATTTTTCACCACATCACTAGGCAATAGCAATAACAAGCAGGGAATTAATGAATTTTAACTCGTTACCACTCAAATATGGGCCAAACCCCAAAGTTACAGTAATCTACAATAAACCCCAAATCCAACAATATGTAGGAAAACTCTAATACTTAAACATATTTTAATTCAAGCACATTTAGTCTAACAATTCCTAAAAATTGTTTATACTTCAGATATTTGTACTGATAATTGAAACCAGTACCCTATAGAAAGACAGAGCTTTCTCTGCGTATACAGCTTACTTTGTCAAGAACCACATCACTGATGGGAGGCAGGCCCTCTGGTTTCTGTATACAGGCTGGCATGAACTGGAAGTCCAGCAAAAACTCCCTGTCATATTGCTTCTTGCCTTCAGTATCAGCAGGCTTCCAGGAATCTAGAAAAAGGGATGTAGACAGACAAGTTTCTATAGGGTCATTATATGGATAACCAGGTAAGAGTACAAACTAGATTCCGATATTTACTTTACCCTGTCATAGACTAAAACACAAAGCAAACACTGAGTTACTGTCAGAAAATGTCATGTAAAAATTTTAAACTGTCTTATGTTCCTTTATCCCTTCTGAATACCTTTGGATAGTAATCTGAAATTGCTACAGAAACCACTTAATATACACATTAAGCAGCCTTTGGCCAGAAACATGTACTAATACTCATTAAATAAACTACCAAGCCTTTAAATACCTCAGAAATAAGGAATCTATAATACTCTTTGGTTTCACGTAAAAGAAGAATACTTCGGTTGTTCACCCGGAAATGTTATTTTGGAGGGGAAAAAAGGCAAAAGGACACAAAACAAATACAAATAATTTCTGTAAGATTCTGAAAGGCTAAGCAGCTATATATAATTTTCCCCCTGAGTATGGTTTATTTTATTTTTGAAGTATAGTTGACTCAAAATATTGTATTAGTTTCAGGTATACAAGATAGTGACTTGACAATTATATACCTTACAAAAGGCTCACTCACCATGGTAAGTGTAGTTAACCATCTGTCACCATATAAAATTATTACAGTATTATTGGCTATACTCCCTATGCTGTACTTTTCATCCCTATAACTTATTTATTTTGTAACTGAAAGTCTGACCCTCTTAATCTGTTTACCTTTTCTGCCCACCCCCATCTACCTATCCTCTGGCAATCACAGACTGTCCTCTGTATTTATCAGTCTGTTTCTGTTTTTCTGTTTGTTTTTTAGGTTCCACTATCAGTGAAATCATATGGTATTGGTCTTTTTCTGTCTGATTTATTTCAATAAGCATAATACCCTCTAGATACCTCCACACTGTTGCAAATGGTCAGATTTCATTCTTTTTTTATGGCTGGGTAATATTCCACCGTGTGTGTGTACACCAGGCATGCACATACGCTCATATATACACTTATCTTCATTATCCTTTCATCTATCAGTGGACCCTTAGGTTGCTTACATATCTTGACTATTGGAAATAATGCTGCAATAAACACAGGGGTGCATATTATCTTTTCAAATTTGTTTTTGTTTTCGCTGGGTAAATACCCAAAAGTAGAATTACTGGGTCATATGGTGTCTCTTTTTAATTGTTTGAGGAACCCCCATACTGTTTTCCATAGCAGTGGCACTATTTTTATTCCCATCAGTAGTAATATTTTCAATATTAATTGTAAATTAGTTTTTTGCCATAACACTCACTTTGCTACTATGACTATTGTTATAGCTACCATTTCTCACAGTCCTAATCTCATTATATAAAGTTGGAAAATTTCTTGAAATTTTTGTTGGGTAAGGAAAGCATGTCACAGTATTTTTCTTTTAATTAACAAAACTCTTATCAAAACCAGGCCCCCAGATCACTTCATGATAGTACTGTGGGTCCTTTTTTATATTAGTGATTCTTAATATGTAGGTGATAGACTCATGATGGTCTGTGAGAACACTGCAGATATTTTCAACCAAATCCTTATTGTCTTACCATATTCATTAAAAGGCAGGCAGTTTATTGGGATCTAAATTTTAAATTGTTGGGAAGCCTGGGAGGCTCAGTCAGTTAAGCATCTGCCTTCAGCTCAGGTCATGATCCCAAAGTCCTGGGATCGAGCCCCGCATCGGGCTCCCCACTGAGCGGGGAGCCTGCTTCTCCTCCCTCTGCCTGCCGCTCTGCCTACTTGTGCTCTATCATTCCGTGAAATAAATAAATAAAATCTTTAAAAATAAATAAATTTTAAATTGTTTTTCCAATTACTGTGAGGGTATATTACAGTTTAATTGTTCAATATAGTTGGGGCTTATGGTTGGGTACTTTTTTCTTGCCAAACTAAAGGATAAAAACATAACTGACAGGGGGCACCTGGGTGGCTCAGTCAGTAGAGCATGGGACTCAGAGTCATGCGTTTGAGCCTCATGTTGGGCATAAAGCTTACTCAACAAACAAACAACACACACACACACACACACACACACACACACAAACACTGACATAGTTCGATAAATGACAATAATGTCTCAATCTCCTAAAGGACTGGTGGTAGCCACAAGTGCTTCATGATATGATACAAGCCTAGATCTTTAGAAGTAATTCTAGTATATTGAGTCCTAAAATTTAAAAAAAAACTGTTACTATAGCATAGCCCTTCAATTTCATAAAGCCCACTGGCAGCAGTTTACTAGTAGTGAAAAGATCATTTTATTAAGGCGGTATCAATCAGTGACTTTCAAACATTTCTTACTACAACTCACAATAAGAAATATAATGACCAAATATAACTCAGAACAAATACAAATTTAAATAAAAGAAATAAAAGTTTCTTAAAACAATATTTACCCTTGCTCCTGTAACGCACTGACAATTTTTTATTCTCCATTTTTAAAAATGTTGGTTGTATGTCACCAATTTTTGTCTAAGATTATTGTTGATGTCTGATATTCTACTTTCAAACCCAATCTGACACAGAAGTCACTCAGATTTGGCAAACTAAGAAAAACGTTGTACCCACCCCAAACTTTCGATCAAATGAACCATCTTTCCCCACATGTCATGCCAAATCACTCCGAAAATCTCAAAGTTAAACATGGGTTTACATAGGATTGGGATAGACTTTAATGGACTTGACGGTGCCTAAAGATGAAAGAGCCTCTGAGGCTTATCATGTATTTCACAGGACACTTCTCATACTGCATGTGCTTAATAAGCTAGTCACACTGCTTCTGATGATTGTAGTTCAGTTCTACACAGTGATTTCTGTCAACAAATTTCTGCTGTGAAATTAGGGAGTTACAACCAAAATTTAAAATTTTTTCTTTTTTCTTTTCTTCCCTTTAGGTAGGCTCCAGGCCCAACATGGGGCTTGAACTCACAACCCCGAGATCAAGAGTCACATGCTCTACCGACAGAGACAGCCAGGCACCCTATAACCCAACATTTTTAAAAGAATAGAGTAAAAAAAAAAAAGAAGAAGAGAACAGAGTAAAAAATGTCAGTGTATTACATGTAGTAAGCGTAAGTGATTAAGGCTTGTGAAATGATGAGCACAAAGGAGCACTGAAACAGCCCTTTCAATTAAACTAAATAAAAGTAAATTCCTCTTGTAGAATTCCACCAGCCTAGCACTGACTGATATCCTCTGCCAGCTGCTCTGCCAGTAAAAGCAGAATACTAGCATCAGATATCACTTCCGCCCACAGAGAACTCCCAGGATTTGCTAGTCACTAAGTAATGCCTGTTAATCTATTCTGTAAATATTACACTGTGATGAGCCTCTTATCTTCCATGCAGTATTTCTCTGCAAGGAGACAACATTGCTGTAAGATTATAACAGAGAGAAGGTGAGAAGGAAAGGCATGCACAGGAAGGCAGGGATACACTTACCTGGTTTGAATGGGAATGTCACCCCTTCACCAGAACTATCAGTGGAGCCTGAATTAGCATCTATTCCTTCACCCTCAGAAATACTTTCAGCACCATTACGTACAGGCTCAGCTTCTTCTTCATTTTCCTCCACAGTTTTTACTTTTTTTAGGTCAGAGGGGTCTCTTCCAGGATGAAACCCTTGGCTCATTTTATCCTGTTCAGATTCAAGTACTTTGTCATCTGAAATCTCCTCTTCAGCTTTTGGCTAAAGCATAAGTGAACACAGAGGTTACATGATTTTTGCCATGTAAATATGCATGTAAACGTACACCTATCCCCTCAAAAGGCACAGGAAAACATGTCACTCAAAAAAAGGATGTCTGTGTTCAGCATATGGTACTAGAATGCTAAGTTTATTTAAAACACTTTTCTCACTTCATCTCTTGGCATAGAGAAGGCAAGTCACATGCCTACTGAAATGCTTTAACATGACTAATGAAATCTAAAAGTACCAAAGGTTCGAATGGAAAGAACTGTTAATCCTTGCACTTGTTGGACATGAAAGAGTCCTAGTCAGAAATCTAAATCAAGCACTCCTACCCTTGCCACTAGGGCTCAGCAAATTTATAAAAAGAAACATTAGAAGGTATTTTTTTGTATTCCTGTTGCTGCTAAATGGAGAGTTTGATGAATAAAGTATCTAGGTCCTGCAAAGTTGATCATCTCTCATTTTACAAGGAGGCCACTTGTTAATTAAAATCTACTTTGTTTATTGGTTCTTAGAAGTCTCTGTGGTTGTAACCTTATTCAAATTATATTAAAAAAAGTGCTTGGCATATATTCCTCTACGGAGGAAGAAATCTGGGTTCTTCCTCAAAAAAAAAATAAGTGCATCTTATTTTTATTTTTTAAATATTTATTTTTATTTATTTTTGAGAGAGAGCGAGCACACAAGTGGCAGGGGCAGAGGTAGAGAATCTCAAGCAGACTCCATGCTGAGCACAAAGCCTGATGCGGGGCTGGATCTTAAGATCCTGAGATCACAACCTGAGCCAAAATCAAGAGAGGATGCTTAACCGACTGGGTCACCAAGGTGCTGCTGATGCACCCTATTTTTAAAAAGCAAAATAGAATTGAAGTTATTCACCAGATGATTTTTGACCACAATAGTTTCATATATATCAAACAAAAATCAATTTCTTGGGGCGCCTGGGTGGCTCAGTTGGTTGCGCATCTGACTCTTGGTTTTAGCTCAGATCATGATCTCAGGGTCTTGGGATGAAGCCCCACAACAGGCTTCTTGCTCCGCGCAGAGTCTGCTTGGGATTCTCTTCTCTATATCCCTCTGACCCTACCCTGCATGTACTCTCTCTCTAAATAATTAAATAAAATCTTTAAAAAAAAATTTCTTGAGGACCATATTTGAACCATCAAAATTCCCTGAGGCACTTCTCCATGAACTTTATGTCTTCCTTTACCATTAAGGGTAAGCACTCTAAAAAAACAAGCCTTTGCAAGAAGCATTCAGAGGAAACAGACATTCTAAGTGAAAAATTCATGCTAGGAGAGCAAAAAATAGAGGCTCTGTTGAACTCATTCAACAGAGGATTGTATAAAAGAACGTCATATACACAAGCAAGTGGTTACCCCAATTGATTCATAAAATTGTTTTTTCAAAAAATTAAAGTTACAAATCCTACTTTCTTACATAAGTAAATTAACAGGTATACTACTAGTCAATTTTCTTCTAACATACATCAGATCATGGGGAAAAGACAAAATTTTTAAATGCTGTCAAAAGAAACAGATGGTTTTTAGGACCTGCTTCCATAATGAAAACAAAAAGTTTATGCAAACACAAACTTGAAAACACACACACACACACACACACACACACACACACACACACACCCCTCTGTGTGCACATGTGCTTTCTCTACTCGCCCAACCTGCTTCCATAATGAAAACAAAAAGTTTATGCAAACACAAACTTGAAAACACACACACACACACACACACACACACACACACACACACACACACACACACACACACACACACCCCTCTGTGTGCACATGTGCTTTCTCTACTCGCCCAACAGGAAAACACAGTATGGAAACCATCAAAACAAGACAGACATAAAAATTTCAAGAAAATAAAGGCTGAAATAATTTCTTTTTAAAACATGGCACAGAGTGAGCATCTTTTAAAGTCTGAGAAAAAACAGATCCCCCAAGGTTGAATCACGAATCAACAACCTTACTTTTTCTTATTCTATTCTATTGTAGTCTTACTTATAATGACCTTGCAATGACACCTTCTAATTAAGTATAGATCATCAAGATCTTTAATAATTTGGCATGAGAGGGGCGCCTGGGTGGCTTAGTTGTTAAGCATCTGCCTTCGGCTTGGGTCATGATCCCCTGGGATCAAGCCCTGCATCAGGGCTCCCTGCTTGGTGGGGAGCCTGCTTCTCCCTCTCCCACTCCCCCTGCCTGTGTTCCCTATCTCGCTGTCAAAAAATAAATAAAACCTTTAAAAAAAAATAATTTGGCATCACAGTCTGTCGATGGTACTTAAACTTATTCAAGAGCAGCATAACTACATTATACAATCATAGGGAGCTCTTTTTTCAGAGCTTATAAAATAAAGTATTATTTTGGAGAAAAAATGTATCAGGCCCTCTTCTCTGTACCTAAAATCAGCAAAATAAAATCTACTGGGTATAACTAGAGAATGTATTACCTGGAAAGTTAATTTCTAACTGGAAAAAGAAGTATAAAGAAACTTGGTTCCATAAACAACAAACCATAATTTAGAGAACACAAAATCACTGAGGTGTCTGAGGAACACTGTTAGAAGGATATTTTTCAAGGGAATCACAAAATTAGCTGCACTAAGTATTTATGATGATTATTTTTCTTTTAGCTGGATGACACTCTATTAAACTAGTTTGTAACTGTCTAACAGTTCCTAAACTGTTTACTAAGAAAACCTGATTAAAGAAAATACCTTATTGGCTGGACTGTCAAAGGTTAAACTTTTATAGGAAGCTGTTAAAAAAAGAATTTAGTTGATAAA
The DNA here is from genome assembly GCF_037043125.1 of Eumetopias jubatus. Classification (NCBI taxonomy): domain Eukaryota; kingdom Metazoa; phylum Chordata; class Mammalia; order Carnivora; family Otariidae; genus Eumetopias; species Eumetopias jubatus. The sequence goes on along the minus strand of NW_028274810.1, from coordinate 91,908,532 downwards.
ACTGCCTATTCAACTCATGAGTTTTTAAAGTGCCAGAAAGTCAGACCAGACAACTATGTGTGTAATAACTGATGAAATATCCTAAAATTTTAAAACAAATTTTAAGATGCCTTGACCAGCAATTTTAAAATGAATCACTCTGCACGTTACCCTTCTAGGCTATAATTTATAGAATTTGATAAAATATTTGCAATGATATAATAACCTAATATATAACCTAAAATATGCTAATATCCGAAACACATTGTTTTAAAGGCTGTGAAAAATCTAGTAAGAAAAGGAGAGCCTGAGGATCAGTGAAAAAAAGATAATAACACCCAGTATATACTAAACTACTCTAGTAAATGTTCAACTATAGGAAAGACGAGAAATTGGATTTCTGGGGGGAAAAAAAGGTCTGTGTGTAAACAAATTCTTTTTTATTATACTTTTAAACTATAAGGTTAAGAAAAAAGTGATTGATTCAGAATAAGTCAAAAGAGTTCTCATGTATGAAGAATAACAATCTGAAGCAGGTTTTAGCCAACTATGGCTCATGGGCCAAATCTCACTCATCCCATTTCTGTACAGTGTGCAAGGTAAGCACGGTTTCTGCATTTGTAGTCACTGAAAAAATTCCAAAGAAGAATATTTTATGACACATGAATATTATATGAAATTCAAATTTCAATGTCCATCAATGAAGTTTTACTGGAATATAGTCACAATCATTCATTTACACACTGTCTATGGCGGTGTTTGGGCTATAGCAACAGAGCGGAGAAATTGTTACAGGAAATGTTGGCCAACCCCTGACCTAAAGAAGAGGATGAATATTTGCAGCAGTGGCGGCCTACCCATTTAATATTCAATAATGCTTAGAAATCTAGCAAAGGAATAAGAAGTATGACAGAAGAAAATGAATAAAAAATAGCGGAATCAAAAGAGAAACCAGTTTACGAAGCTCTTACAGCCATACCAGGAATGTATGAGATTCCCCTCCCTCTGGAAGGTATTTTATTCTCTGTAGGAGCAACATTTTCTTGTTCAGCTGCAAGACAAGTGCAGCAACTATTTGCACCTCTATAACTTCCTGCCAATTCTTACCCCGTGATAACCACAATGAAATCACTTCCATGAAACATTTTAGTGGTTGCTATGGGACTAACTGTGACATCAGTAGAGCACCATGTAAGAGCAGTGACAGGACGGGGAACTAACAAAGGGGTACTGTGAACTGCTTGGAAAGGGTAAGAATTAAAACTAGAGAGAAAAGCCTTTTGAAATAAATGCATTTAAAGTCACTTTAAAATATTCTGTATATTCTAATGTTATCATCTTATGTATCTAATAAAAATTATTTTAATAAAGTAGACGTTAAGAGTTCAAAAAGAAAAAAGCAACATACATATTTTTTAGATTACCCTTCATTTATAAACTTCAGAACATAGCACTAAGGATACTGAGATTATAGACTATGAAACTGATAGGACACTCCTTAGGAGTAACTCTACCCTTGTTTCTTCTTTACATGGTCTCCTGTCGTGCTGTAACCTACAGCAAAATCTGGCATGGTTTAGTTCAAACAGACAAATCATATGTGAAAAGTTATGTTACTGGGATGCAGTTAAAAGATGAATTTCCCTAAAATGTACTTGATGATTTCTACCAACCACCACTGCTACTATTTGAAAAAACTTTCCATTTTTCTTTACCAGAGTAGTTTTTCCATCTAGCTAACAGAAGGAAAAATTCAATTGGGGTTGGGGGATTAACCAAAAATTAAGCAGTAACTTAGTTTTGCCATTTTAGAAGAGGAATTTTGAAAGAGAGACAAGAATCTGATGAAATTGAATATGGTATCAAAAATCTTTTTAAAATTCTGTAGGTGGACCAAAACAATCAGACTGAGCTTGACATATCACGTTTTGTTTGAAAAACAGTACCTCAAAAAAGAGATATAAACCCACACGTGTCTTAGGAAATGGCACCACTACTCTGAAGATAAGCTAAAGAGATTTACTTTGCCCCTTACCTCCACTTCTGCCTCTAACACCTCTTCAGTGGTTCGGGTCCGGTCTTTTGGTTTCTTCCACATCTTTGGTGCAATTACAGCTGTCTGAGCTGAAATACAAGATCAGGGCCATTACTTCCGACTGCAAAGTCATGTTTGCAAATACCGAGTCTAAAATGATACCTGTATTCAAATTTAGCAGAACCCAAGAGGGCTTCACCCATATGGAAGAAACAGCTGAATGATGAAGTGAACAACTGTGTGGTTGTGGCCCAGAGATTGCACTGGCACATGTCTTAGGCACAGACTGTTCACATCAGCACATACAGCCTTCCAACCAGTGTCCTAGGTTCCTCCTATTTCATGGTTAGGACACATAATTCAGTATGTGGTATCTATACAAGAAATTGGCCCACCAGCCAATTCTAGACTTGGGTCTGCTTCTATTATTAATTAATTATGTGATCTAAAGCAACTCACACTTCTCAGGCACCTGCATATTTAACTATAAAGAGGGGAGTGAGATTAGGTGATATCTAAGGTTCCTTTAAGCTACAAAAAATATCAAATTCCAGCTTCTGTTTTTTAAAGCTTTCTAGACAATAAAAGAACACTCTAAGATTTCATTAGCTAGGCGGCACTTCTACAACATTCAGTTCTCATTTCAGATCAGTATTATCAGTCTAGTCGTTCATACAGCTGGGGAGAAAAGAAAGATAACCTAATTTTTACTGATTATATTGTATCAGAAGTTCTAGACGGGAAATTAAGCCTACAAAGGATTTTTATTCATTTGGCTTGCAAATTCCACAAAATCATTCAACATTTGGATGTACAATTTAAAGACTAAACATCAGATAGCAAATAGAATATTTTAAAAGGATCCTATAGAAGTTAACGCATGAGTCAACAGAGAGAAGGTATGACAGGCAGATGGGTAGGGAGAAGAGTCAAAGAAAGGCCACTTAACAAATAGAGACATTATCAAAAGTGAATAAACACAAAGCTGAAGGTACCCTGTACTATTTCCCTACAGAAATATAAGATCACTCGTTAAGCAAAACGAACTAATCTCTCTGGACAGCCTACTCTTTTTCAGAAGAACAGCAGAATATGAACACTTACACTGTTCTGGGGAACAAGGAAAAGGAAACATTTAACATTCTTCTCAAAATTACTGCAACATCATAAAAAATACCCTTGTAAATTTCCTTTGTTACACACACCTCAATTTTTTTTTTTTTTTAAATCCTTCCCCTCACAGACCCTAATGAACAAGAAAACATTTGACCACTGTTATTCTTCTTTGGTGACCTACTCAAAGTAAACTATTTTCCCAAAGTATGGAATTAAAATTGTGGTAACCATGCATGGGTTTAAATTTTCTACCGCTTCACAGTCTTCTATTGAATATGTATATTCATGTGTGTGTGTGTGTGTGTATGTATGTATGTATGTATGTATGTAGTGGTCTCTTTTCATTTTTTATGGATCTTCTGATTTTATATAACCAGTCTGTTTTATGTGCATCTCTCCAAAATGTGATTAATTCTGATTCCACAGCAGAACTCTTTTTAAGAGTTAGAGCTTAGGAAACACGTACATTTTATTTTAAATTTTATTTCATATATGCATAAATTTAGCTCTAAATTCCATTCACAGAAAAGGGGAAGACCACTTTCTGGAGGATTCTTTCATATCAAATATACACTCAGGAGTGGTTTCCTCTAAACAACAAAAACCAAAGATGTGGATAAACTTTATTTTTCAAGAATATATCAACCGTACCCACAACCGAAAACCATAAAAACAAAAACAAAATTTCTTCCATGGACAACATAACATGCTTTTTAAAAAAGAGCTACTTATGCAGCAGAAATTGTTACTCTGTTTAAGGGGCTATTTAAAGTTCTGATTTAAAGCAGTAATTCACAAAATGAAGTAAGAGAAAACACACACTTCCTTAGGAGATATACAAAATTTTGAAAACCTGAACACAGATACATACATACCTAGTGTCTGAAGAGATTTGGATATACATCCCCTCTCCTACCATTACTGAAGGAGAGGTGCACTAAACTTTGGGTGTGCTATAGTGGGGAGGAGGGAAGAGTGGGGAGGAAGACAGAGACATCAACTCTGATTTACAGGACAATTAATCCTGAATTAGCTAGAATAAGAGAATTACATTTAAGACACTGTCTCAGATTTGTTCTTTCTTTTCTAGTCCATTCCCAATGCCTATACCTTAGATTAGGCCCATATTACCGCACTGATGTTACTATAAGATGGTCTCTTAACTGTCTCTGATTCTTACTTTAAGACATCATATACAATACTGATGAATGGCCTTTACAAATAACTGATCTGACTGGGTTATTCTTCTACTGAAAATATTCTTTAAGGCACCATACACCATGCCAAGCAGAGTTCCTTACACAAAGTGGGCACTTAAATTTGCTGACTAAAGAAATAATAGCAGCTCTATGTGAAAGATGTAATACGGACACCCCAAGACAAAGACACGGATTCTTTCCCCCTTGTCTTGAATGAAAGCACCACAGGACAAGGGACAATCTCTGTATGAGATTCATAATTATCTGAATTTAGAGATACCTAAAGCAGCTTCCCCTACCCCTCATAAAAACGCAACTCCTATAGGCACATTTAATTTCTACTACTTTAAAATACAAAATAAGGAAACATAAACAAAAAAGCAATACTATGATTTCAAGACTTCTGCAAATTTTTACATTATTGGCAGAAAAATGATGTTTTCCTTGAATGCTCTTGTTAGGAAATGACTAATATATAAATTCAGAAAAATGCTGGGGACACAGAGAAGTTTAATGATTGGGTTTTAGAAGATTCTTTGTCTTTTCTCTGACAGAGGTTTTAGAATTTATGCTAAGACTGTATCAAGTTAGAAATGTTCCCATTTTCAACTCTCCCCCCTGGAATGGAACACAGACTCCAGAAAATTGTGCCCTATCAAAACTATTGTAACTGGTAACGACTCTTTTAAAAAAGAAAGCACAATGCAATACATTTTAATGACATCTGGTAAAGGCCTGACAAGTCATTCCTGTAAGTAGAGGAGTCCCTTGTTTTTCATTTACTTTTTATATGACCTCTATTGGAGTCAAGCTTTTAATCTTGCAAATTAAAAGCTAACAACTAACCCTGTGCAACTCAGGAGGTAAGTGCTGGGCTTGGAGAAAGGGGGCTAATAGAGAAGATTCGTAAGTTGACTGAATTTTATTAAACCCATGTAATTTTGCACAGTCTTCCCTGAAGCCTGACGTAATTAGAATACTGAGAAAAACTATTATGTAAAATGGTAGATCACATAAGAAGAATCAATAGCAGCTAAGAGACAGAGGCAGAATGCATCCTGAAGAGCTATGGTGTGTAAAACATGATCTAGAACGTACACTGCCTCTTCTTTGCAGGCGTATAAGGGCTAAAGAAAGTCCAAGTAGTTAAGCCCTGGTTACTAATCTGAACTCCTGACTCTAAGAGATGTCAGAAATAGTGTATAATAAGTGGAAGAATGACACACATGCCTCCTATCACTAGCATAATGCTATTTTTCTTTTTTTTATTTAAAAAAAGATTTATTTATTTATCTGACAGAGAAAGACACAGTGAGAGAGGGAACACAGCAGGGGGGAGTGGGAGAGGGAGAAGCAGGCTCCCCGCTGAGCAGGGAGCCTGATGTGGGGCTCAATCCCCGGACCCTGGGATCATGACCTGAGCTGAAGGCAGACACTTTTATTTTTTTTTAAAGATTTTATTTATTTATTTGACAGAGAGAGACACAGCTAGAGAAGGAACACAAGCAGGGGGAGTGGGAGAGGGAGAAGCAGGCTTCCCGCTGAGCAGGGAGCCCGATGCGGGGCTCGATCCCAGGACCCTGGGACCATGACCTAAGCCGAAGGCAGACGCTTAACGACTGAGCCATACAGGTGCCCCCACAATGCTATTTCTGTATCTAGATTATTCTTTCTTCTCCTAGTCCTGCCAGTCACAATTCCTATATATACACAGACTATCATTCACCTTAAGACTTAGAAAAATTCCCCAAACTGGGGAGGGGGAGCTTGGAGGGTAGAAATTTAGTATAAAAGGATGGAAATGGTTAGCTTCCTTAAATATTTTCCAAAATGCAGGGTTTTATAAGAAAAACATTTATAACCTTTCTCTTTTAATTTTTAACTTTTATAGTAGGCTTCACACCCAACGCTGGGCTTGAACTCATGACTCAGAAATCAAGAGTCACACATTCTACCAACGGAGCCAGCCAGGTGCCACACATGTATTTTTTTCTAATCATAAAAGTAAGATATGCCCATTGAGGAACACTTATAAAATTTAGACAGATATAAAGTTGGAAAAAATATCTTATCTCTGAGATATTGTGAATATTTTGGCTGAATTTCTTGCCAGCATTTAAAAAACACAAGTAATATGTACACTATATATTTTTATAATCTTTTTTTATTTTTTAAAGATTTATTTATTTATTTGACAGAGAGACAGAGTGAGAGAGAGGGAACACAAGCAGGGAGAGTGGGAGAGGAGAAGCAGGCTTCCCGCTGAGCAGGGAGCCCGATGCGGGGCTCGATCCCAGGACCCTGGGACCATGACCTGAGCCGAAGGCAGACGCTTAACGACTGAGCCACCCAGGCGCCCCTAATCTTTGTTTTTCTAAAACTGAACTGCAAACAAGAATGTAAACCTTTATAGTTTTGATCTTTCCATAGGAACTGCCCTAACAAATCAACTTAGTCAAAATCCCTGTATGTTCAATCTACTACATTTTTGTTAAGGGAGGAAAAGAAAAGTTCACAGGTTGGTATTTGAAAGAAAGTAAATCATGAAAGATAAAATAACAGGCAGTAAAGAACTATAAAAGGGTTAGATGTACATGACTTTTATTAAGTCACTTTAGTCAAAAATAAGTAGGAAGAAAGAAAAACTTCCTGACTGGTCTGTAGGAAGTCCACCGTAAGACGGAACTACACGGCTGAAGTGTCAATCAACTGACCAGGACCAAGTCGCAGCAAAGATTTTTATGAGCTGCTTCTAGTAGCAAAGATTTGGCTTTGGGCTAGTTAGAGTAGGCTAAGGGCTTAAAAATAGATTAGGTTAAAAAAGAGAAAAGGCAACATAAAGAATTATACCTGTATTACATTTATTAACCATGTAAAATACTTACGTAAAGTCTGGAAAGAAATGAGGAAAAGTTTAATGTTAAGACTCAGACTATGATATTTGAACAATGGGATTTCCTCTGTTCTTCAATATTTGTAACAATTTAAAATTTGAAGAAATGAAAGAGTGAAGCTTTTAAAACTGATTTTTACTAATTGTTTCAATCTTGTTTTATCTTACATGACTGAAGTGGAGGTATTTTGTTCTAGATTTTAGGACCGCTCTTTATAAAAATACTACTGAAATAAATTTTAAGAACTGTTAATCTTCTCTTTTCAGGACGCCTGGGTGGCTCAGTCAGCTAAGTGTCTGCCTTCGGCTCAGGTCATGATCCCAGGGTCCTGGGAATCAGCCCTGCATTAGGCTCCTTGCACAGCGGGGAGTGTGCTTGTCCCTCTGTTTGCCACTCCCTCTGCTTGTGCGCACTCTCTCTGACAAATAAATAAAATCTAAAAAAAAAAAACAAACTGTTAATCTTACCAAAGATGTTAGAATTTTACATATGGTTTTTGATCTACAGTGGACTTGGAGAACTCATGGAGCTCTTCAACAGCATTTGTTTTACACCAGAAAGTGGAAGCATCATCATTCCACAGAGATTAAAAGAATGTGAAAGAGGTAATTACATAGGAGAGGTAAACTTTTAGTCCCAACATATTCCACTAGCTATGCAATATAAATCTGAAAACAACTTTTACTGAAGATACCATGTTGGTAAACTTGCTTCTCTTTACTAGATCACTTCTTCTTTATTATTTATTTCTTCAGTAGTCAAGTAAGTGCCCAGTAAACTATTAAGGGTTAATAAAATTTCATTTTTTTTTCTGGTGCCAAAAAGGGAAAAGACGTCTTCTGCTTCCCCTTTTCTTAGATCTTTGCCTAGAGAAAGCTTGTAATTGTAAATCCTTCCTCTATCCATCTGATATATGTGTAAATCTTTTTAAATGCTAAAGAAGACTCTTGGCAGCTTTATAACTCAGGAATGACTTTCTTAAGAGTCTGGGAGCCAGGGACGCCTGAGTGGCTCAGTCGTTAAGCGTCTGCCTCCGGCTCAGGTCATGATCCCAGAGTCCTGGGATCGAGCCCCACATCGGGCTCCATCACAGGGTCCTGGGATCAAGCCCCACATCGGGCTCCCTGCTTGGCGGGAAGCCTGCTTCTCCCCCTTCCACTCCCCGCGTTCCCTCTCTTGCTGTGTCTCTGTCAAATAAATAAATAAAATCTTAAAAAAAAAAAAAAGAGTCTGGGAGCCATCTCTTCTTGTAATCATAGGAGTTTCCTCCAGGCAACCACCTGCTTATCATAAACATATGCAAAGTTTAATTTCTCCTCTGGATAAAGGCAAATGACTAACACAGATGGACACCCCAACTACAAGGAGAATTTCCAGGGAACTAGATACAGCAGCAATGGTGCTGGTATAGTCTTGCTACATGAGGACAAATTATCTTGAGAACATGTATGTACACACATGTAATGAATGTACATGTATAAACATGTATGTAATGAATTGTATTTGCCTGGCTTTAGGAAAGCGTGAGATTTCCTTCTGTCTGTAATCTCATTAGTGAGTTGCATGTAATGTTCACTTAGTGCTTATTCAATAATAAAACTATTTTCTTTCTTTCCTGTATTTGTGAAGAGCATTTTCTGGTTTGGCAGGAGGTTTTCATTTTTTCCCCATGATCCAGTAACAAGAATGAGATGGTCTAGGAGTGCCTAAATGGCACGAATCAGCTGAAGATCTTGTGGCCACATAATACCCAGATAAGAGACCCTGAATTATAAAACGTGTTCCTTCCAGTTTTCTATTCTTTTGGAATATAACATGAACTCTTTAGCTCTAAGATTTAAGATGAGTGCGTCCAGAGTCTGAGTCTCTGGACTGAAGAGACACAACACTATGAAGACTTATTAAGAATAGATACTTCACTACTGGTAAGGGAAGGGCCTCCTTACATTGTCACAGAGTTGTATATAAAGAGTAGAATGTTCCAATAATGGAGCTTCCAATCAGAGTTCCCACACTTAAGACCCAGTTCTAATCTCGTCTCTTTCCTATCATTTTTTCACATGTTATTTCTCTTTTTAAGATCCTGGTTTTTAATTCCTAGAAGTTGGCATTATATCATACCAATTACAATATATTCAAGAATTTTATCTAAAGTTTCTTGAGGCTGGGGATCCTAATCTTTTTGTTCTTCCATAGATCCTTATGAGAACCTAGGAAAATTTGATGATTTTTCTAAGAACCTGGGGCAGAGCAAAGAAAAAACCCAGTTGAGAGAAGGTAAGTTTTTACAATGGAGATGTACATGAACTAGAAAAACTAAGAATGGTGATAAGTAAGACTGATGGGTCACTGAGAGATGTCAACCTAAAGAAACACTAAGGAGTAAGTCTGTCATTGTTTTCCAGCATCTTTTCAGGAGTTACTATTTGAAATGTATGGATGGCATGTTGATTATGCTTCTCATCGTATGTTAAAATACTCTATGACTTCTTCACATAAGGTTAAATAGTATAAACTAGTCTGCTCAGGGTCTAGCGCTGGAACCAAAAAAGAAAACAAAATGAGGATTCTAGACAGAATTCCACCAAAAACATACATCTTTAACAAAAAAATTTTTACTTCCATGTTGAATCACTACGTTGTACATCTGAAACTAATATAACATTGTATGCTAACTAACCGGAATTAAAATAAAAATGTAAAGTTGAAAAATTTTTTTTACTTCCAGCTTTAACACTACACATTGTGAAGGTAAGAGTCAACCTGTTGGTTTGTTCTTTTTTTTTTTATTTTGGTTTGTTAATACTTTTAATGTTCTCAATAATTACATTTTTCATTGTATTCGTCTTTTTTCCTAAGTGTTTTGTTTTCTATTTTTTAAATTTCCCCTATTATCTTTATTATTTCCGTTGGGTTTAATTTGTTCTTTTTTTAAAAAAAATCTCAGCTTTGTTGAGGTATAAGTGACACATAAAATAATAAGACATTTAGAGTACACATTGTGGTGATCTGATATATGCACACATTGTGCAAAGACTCCCTCCACCTAGTTCATTAACACATCTATCATCTCATATATATTTGGGGGGGTGGTAAGAACATTTAAGTTCTTTTCTCTTTGCAAATTTCCATTACACAGAATGGTGCTGTCAACTATAGTCACCATGTTTTACAGATCTCAGATTTTATTCATCTTACATAATTTATTTGAACAGTTTCTTCACATGGAGGCTGAGATCACTAACTTGAGACCATTTTTCTTTTTTTTTTTAAGATTGTATATATTTATTTGACAGAGAAAGAGACACAGTGAAAGAGAGAGCACAAGCAGGGGGAGTGGGAGAGGGAGAAGCAGGCTTCCCGCCTAGCAGGGAGCCTGATACGGGGCTCGATCCCAGGACCCTGAGATCATGACCTGAGCCGAAGGCAGACGCTTAATGACTGAGCCACCACATATATCTAAATATGTGCATTCAGAGGTCTAAACTGCCACCTAAATACTACATTAGCAGAGTGGTACGCAGAACAATGTACTGCCAAAGATGTCCATGTCCCAATCCCTGCACCCTTGTAATAGGCTACCTTACTTGACAAAAGTGACCTTGCAGATGTGATTAACTTAAGGGATCTCAAGGGAGGGAGACTCTTTTTTTTTAATTCTTTTAACTTTTTTTAAAGATTTTATTTATTCATTTGAGACACAGAGATAGAGAGAGAGCGAGCATGAGCAGGGAGAGAGGCAAAGGGAGAGGGAGAAGCAGGCTCCCCACCGAGCCAGGAGCCCAATGTGGGGCTTGATCCCAGGACCCCGGGACCATGACCCGAGCCAAAGGCAGACACTCAACCATCTGAGCCACCCATGCGCCCCAAGGGAGGGAGACTCTTATTCTGAATTAACCTAGCAGGCCCAATGTGATCAAAAGGGTCCATACAATTGGGAGGGAAGCAAGAGAATCAGAGACATCTGAAGATGTTATGGTGCTGGCTTTGAACAGGAAGGAAAGGCCAGAGCCCAGGGCAAAGTAGGTAGTCTCTAAAAGATGGAAAAAGCAAGGGAACAGATTCTCTCCCAAAAAATACATTTTTGTTGCTACCTCAAGTTTAGTCCAATGAAACTGATTCTGGACTTCTGACCTCCCAAACTGTGACATAATAAATTTGTGTTGTTTTCAGTCACCGGGTTTATGGTGATTTGTTACAGCAGCAAGAGGAAATGAATACAAGCACAAATTTTTATTTGGGTTTTATTTCCATGCGACTGAGAATACTTTATAATTTCCCTTTGATTTCCTCTTTTACCCTTGGGTTATACAGAATTTAGTTTCTGAATATTTGGGGGATTTTCCAGAGATGTTTATCTTACTGATTTCCAATTTAATTGCATTGTGGTCAGAGAACATACCTGCTTTGATTTGAATCCTCTGAAATTAAAACTTGTTTATAAGTCACAATACGGTCAATCTTGGTAAATTTGACAATTGCACTCATGTATCTGTTGAGTATTTTGTGTCAATTAGGTCAAGTTGGTTGACTGTGCTACTGAATTCTTCTATAGCCTTACTAATTTCTATCTACTATTTCTATCAATTATGTTTCTCTAATTAGGTCATGGATGTCACTACTTTTTGAACATGTGAAATGCAGTTATAATAACTGTACTTAATAACTATTTTGTCTGCTAATTCTAACAGCTTTGTCAGTTACAAATCAGTTTTGACTCATTTTCTTCTCATTATGGGACCTATTTTTCCCATGGCTTCATCAGTCAGTTCTACTAATCATTTGAGAAAGAAATAGTATCAATTCTATACAAACTTTTCTAGAATACTTAATAGTAGGGACTACTTACCAACTCATTCTATGAGGTCAACATTACCCAGATGCCCAAATATGAAAATTATCAGAAAACCACAAGCCAATATCCCTCATGAACTTAAGATGCAAAAAAAACCTAAATTGTAGCAAACCAAATTCAATAATGTAAAAACAAACAAATAAAACCTACCTCAGAGACAAATTTTATTTCAGGAAAGCAAAGTTGGTCTATTATTTAAATATCAAGTAATATAAAGCAAGTAGTTAACAAAAGAAACCATGACCGTCTCAAAATGTTTAAGAAAAACATTCAATAAAATCCAATTTCTATCCCTGATTGAAATAATGAATCTCTCAAAAAATTAGGAATAAAAAAGCATTTCCTTGACCAGACAATTCAAAAACCTACAGCTAACATCGTACTTAATGGTAAAAGATTGAATACTTTCTTTCTGAGATTGGAACCAAGAATGTTTACTTTCATCATTTCCAGTCAATATTATACTGAAGGTACTAAGCTAGGGCAGTAAGAAAAAGAAATAAAATTCTACTTCACTTGTCTTTGTTCAGGAATGACAAAAGCACTTACATAGAAAATCCAAAGAAATCTCTATAAAAAAATGCTAATAAAACTAGTAAATGAATTTTAGCAAGACTGCAATATAACAGACTGAAAAAAAAAACCTCTATTGTACTTCCATATACTAGTAATGAAAAATTAAAAATTGAAAGGAAAAATACCATCTATAACAGCATCTAAAGATATAAATTTGACAAAATTAAAAAAGACTTGTACATTAAAACCTTCAAAACATTGCTGAGGGAATTAAAGAAGACAAATTGTGAAAATATGCTGTGTTCATGGGTCAGAAGATTCGATATTGTAAGATGTCAATTCTATCTATAGTATTCAACACAAACCCAATCAAATTCCCATAGGCTTTTTTTTTTTTTTTTTTTAATATATGCTCTATGCCCAACACGGGACTTAAACGACATCAAGAGTACATGCTCTACCAACTGAGTTAGCCAGGAGCCCCAACCAACAGGCTTTTTTGTAGAAAATATTTGTAGAGAAAACTGATTCTAAAACTAACATAGTTAACTGTACTGGAATTAAGATAAAAAACTTAATAAAAATGCAAAAAATTAAATTAAATTAAATTAAATTGCCATAAAAAAGCGAAAGACCTAGAATGGCCAAAACAATTTTGAAAAAGAAGAATAAAATTAGAGGACTTAATACTATCTCATTACAAGAATTATTACAAGCCTTAGAAATCATGACAGTGTGGTACTGGCATCAAGAAAGACAACTAGATCAATGGAAAAATAGAGAATCCAGAAATAGACCCACATATAATATATATAACACATTTTGGGAAAAGGTATTAAGAAAATTCAACAGAGACAGGACAGCCTGAATTCTCACACAATGCTAGTGGGGATGTAAAATGGCACAAATATCTGGAAAATGGTTTGCAGTTAATTCAAAGCTTAAAACATACATTTACATGGAACCAAGCCATCTCACTCTTATGTATTTACTCAAGAGAAATGACAAAATATATCCATAAAAAGACTTGTACACAGATGTTCACAGAACTTTGCTCTAAGAGCTCCAAATTGGAAACAACTCTAATATCCACCAATAGGTGAACAAATTGTGGTACATCCATAGTATATCAGTAATTTTTATGAGCTACTAACATATGCAACAATATGGACAGATCTATTGAGTAAAAAAGCCAGATCAGTTTATGCTTTCTCATTTCATTTATATGACATTCTAATAAATCTATAATGACAGAAAGCAGATCAATGCTTGCCTTTGGAATGGAGTGAGGGTACTGCAGCTCAGAGGGATTTATAAAGAGGTAGGAGGAAACTTTTTGGGGTGATAATTATGTTTATTACCTTGATGGTAGTAATAATTTCATGAGCATATATACAGACGTCAAAATTGATACAAGACTTTAAATATATACATGTTAACTTTATTTTAAAGGTGTTAAAATGGCCCCGGTGGTTTTTTAGAAAAATTAAAACATAAGTATACCCATGTATCTATTATAAACCTGCTAAAAAATGATAGTATTTTTTAAAGACTATGAAATAGCTTGTATAGTATTCTTCCATTTATGAAAAGAAATATGTATCTGTACATCCAAGTAATGGGACTCCAAGGGCTTTTTTTTCTTCCTGTTGTTGCTTTTTAATCTATTTTCCTTTTTTAAATGACAAAAGTATCAATTGAAACAAATATAAAGGTAATAACCCCCTTCCCCAAGTAACTAATTCTAGTGGCCTGAGGTAAACAACATTAACACTCTTTGGTATACAGTTGGCTACCCCTTAATGACTCATACAAATAATCATAATCAAATACATGTTTATTTTAAATAGAAAAATGGAGTCATACTAAAGTTATTTTGCAAAATGCTTTATTTTTCCTTAATTTATTATGAAAATCTCTCCAGGTTATCACACAGTTCTATCTCATTCATGTATTAGCTGCACAATATTCCAGAGTAGATATGTACAATTCCTCTTGAAAGATATTTTGCTATTTTCTTGCCAGATTTAATTCCAGGATGGTAAAAGTAACTCTTGAACAAATACATGAGTGTTGTATTTCTTCCCTTCTCATAGATACTTGATATTATAGCTAAAAAATGGTATTTCCCATTCAATAATGGATGGGCATCTTTTATTTTCTTTCTTTTTTATGGGGGGAATAGCATTCTTTCCTATGAATTTTTATTTTTATTATTTACTCAATCTTCTATTAGATTGTTGCTTTTTTTTCTTTTTTTAACTCACAGGTACTCTGCAGACAAGTTAACCTTTTACATACCACCCACTGTCCTGTTTCTTTTTGCCAAGGCAAAATTCAAAATTTTGTAATGAATACTGTCTAATGAATATGTGTTGTTTTTACAAACAGTATCAACACGAAAACCATGAAAGAAAACATGCATTAATTATTCTGAAGTTAAGGCAAGGAAAAGTCTTCTTCTTTGATAATGACTCAAAAACTTATGAATATGGAACTTTAAGATCCAAAGATAATTAAATGGATTCACTTGGGGGAGCCTGGCTGGCTTGGTCAATAGAGTATGCAACTCTTGATCTAGGGGTCATGAGTTTGAGCTCCACGCTAGGTGTAGAGATTACTTAAATAAACAAAACTTAAAAAAAATAAAACGGATTCACTTGGATGAGAATAATTCCACTACTAGCAATCATCTACTTCACAATCTTTAAGACCACACATTTCTGTAGTTTCTGAAGCATATCCAAGCTACGAATTTACCTTCTACCTTGCAGGACCATTTCCTGCCCCACCGGCACTAAAAATTTTTACCACCAACACACTTAATGTGTCTTTGCTATTCTACACAATCAAAGGCATGGACACAAGTTAAGAATCCAATATTAAGAGTTTGAACCCTTTGAGGATAAAGACTGCATCTTATTGGTCTCCTTTGTATATCCACCATTTAACATAGCACCTAATCCATAGTAGATGCTCACTGAAAATCTGTTAAGGAATAAATGCCCTGCAAGCAAAATTCAATCCAAAGTTAATGTCTCTGTCTACAACAATAAACACTGGTTCAGTCTCCTTCTGTGCGATAGGAAGTATTATATTATTCCATTTCGGAGATGAGGAAACTGAAATACAGAGAGGTTAACTCAATTGCCCCAACCCCAGAAACAGTAAAGGCTGGAGCTACAATTAAAACACAGATTTAATTGAAAAGCCCTTGTCTTCCCAATACAACACCCTGCCTCTTAACTCTGGCTTGTTCCTACACTTTCTCCTCTGAATTCCAACTTCATTTACATTTTGGTTAATAAGACTTTTGTTATGTAGCATGAGAGGATGTAGAGTTAAACAAGGGAGGGTACAGTGAAGAACAGTTTGTCACCAATATGGCATAGTATGTCAAGTCATGAGGAAAATAAAATGGCAAAGTGACTTTAAGGAAAAGATCTGTTCCCAAAAGTCAGAGGACAGTGCATATGCAATTCTGTCAGCAGTAAGAACAAAGATGACTCCAATAAGACCATCAACATATTTTCTAAGTGTCTGTATTGTATTTTACTGCTCTTTCTGCATTAACCTAGGCATTTCCGCATTTTAACAAATGCTTTTGTATCACCGCTACCATAATCAAAATAGACTACAATTAAAGGTAAGTCCAGCACAGATGAAGAAATGTCAATCACTACAGCACAAACAGATAATTAGACAATAGACTTCAACACAAGTAGCTGTCCTTCTGTTTACTAAATGCTTTTCACCTCTAAATACAACACTAAGGTTCATTGCCTTGAATATGCAAGAAAATGGATAAAAAAACACCTTCCCATTTGATCATCAGTGAGACCACATTGCCAGTGCTTTGCAAAGTGCCCAAGACTACTGAAACCTTAATCTGGGGGAGCCACTATGAGTAATAAAACACAACCTAACAGATGTACTTCCTCATTTCCTCACCTTACCCATCCTAGATTTACACATCTGTCTCTCTGTAAGATCATGGAGCTTCCAAATATTGTGAACTGACAAAATTATATTTAGGTGTTAAGAGTCGAGGAATTATCAGAATGGAAAATTTTGTGAAGACAACCATATTGAAAAAATTGTCAACAGGTTCTTTAGCAAGGTGTAGGCTGAGAAGAGAGCATCAAGGCAACAACGTAGGAATTAGCACCTACCAAACAGGTGTGAAGGACTAGCCAAAACCAAGTAAAATTAGGGAGAGATGAGAATTAACACAGAGCCTTAGCTGAAGGCTAACCCAAGAGTCTGGATCTTAGACCTTTGAAACAACAACTGTCTAAACAACTCTTGGATAGATATGTCCAGAAACTATTTTCTCTAGAAGACTTTACTAGAGAGTTTCAAAGCAGAAAGAGCTGTGATAGCTGGGGTAATAATCTGCTAGTCTATGAAACGGACTAGAAAGGCAAGGGGATCAAACAGTTAGTTCGATGGATAAAGAATGGGATGGACAGCTGGAAAGGCAAGAAAGGTCAAGTTGTATGAGGATTTACCCAGAGTGGCTCAACCGAGGCAAAAATATACAAGAACTAAGCTAACTAAGAACTAAAGAAATGCAGAGTCATTACTTCTAAAACACAGATGTCTTATGTGTTTCATCCATAAATACTAACATTGCTCTCACAGCCCAGTCAGGTGTTCCATATTTGTGACATCAAACAATGCCCCTAGAATGGCTACTATAGTGGTGCATTCGCTACCTAGCTGAGAACACCCTCTAAAACTCAGGTAAGACGTAGCTACTAGTAAAACAGTAAGATAGAGTAAAAATAATTCATAGTTCAGACATAAAATACATCAAAAGACAATGAGGTTTTTGGTTGTACCCCAACATTCCTCCACGTCTGGTACTGTTGATTATGATTTTTTTTTTTTTTTCGATTGTAAATGTCTTTACTACAAGACCAAAAACGAAGGTTCAAGACCCAGGTGGTGTGGAAGCAGCCTTTCGATTTTCATAGGCTGCTGCATTTGGAGCACAACCATGCCGACTAAAGCTACACCAGAGTTGTAAATATGGAGGAAGAAACCTGTGAGCCAGCACTTCAAGCTGATAACAAATGCTCCCAGTCAAGCCAGCAAGCCGAGGACGGGTGGGCGCATGGGTAGCGTGCCCTGGTTCCCACATGTACATGCTCTTCTGCAGGCCGCCACGGCTCAGGCGTGGTCAGGGCGACACTGACAGCCTCCGGTCTGCATGGGCACTGCGGTCACCGAGCCAGGGGTTAGCAGCAAAGGAGATGAGAATCTAATGCAGTCCTTTTTAAAAGGGCATTCTTTAAAAGCAAAGTAAGCAACCCCCATTTTAAATGAGTATGAGAATACAAATCTAGACTAGGCATAGTTGTCAAATTGTTTGCAAAGAACTATCAAGGTGACTCTCAAATTAATGAATTGTCTAAAAATGACTTCCTGCAAACTTCTGGGCCTGGCAAAGATGCCAGAGGTATTAACACAACATAATTTTAGAAAAAGTGTGACTTTAGGTCAAACACATATTTACACAAAAGCAGCTGTTCATTCAGGAGCTGAGGAGGCAGACTGTCTCTCCTTTAGTTCAACAGTCGGCTTGTTTTGCATTTAGCTTTAAAAAAATGAATTAAATTTCAAAATACAAAATTTGACACCAAGTATAAAGGTATTTGCAACTACAGGCACTGGGGTTTAGGGACCTCCCTGGGTGGAACAATCTACACAGTTGAAGCACTAGCAGGGAGGTTCTAGTGGGATCACACGTTTATTAACATGCTAGAGTGCTGGGCTGGGAAGGACCATCAGAAGCCAAATGCAGACACTCCAGGAAAAACACAGAAACAGGTTCTAGAAGATGGAAGACCGGCCAGGACAGGAACAGCTAGATTCGTCTTGCTTTTTGTCTGTAGCTCCTATTACCAGATGTCCAAGATTCAGCTAGAGTATAGGATTCATTTGACTATTCTAATCGCGCTCAGATTCCTGAAAGGTTAACAGCCCGACCCTGCCAGGGGCAGCAGAACTGGCCTGACACCCCGAGTCCCCAGGTCTGCCTGTGGGCAGCGTCTAGAAGCCTATTTTGCCTCTGGTCATGGAATAACCCAATTTAGCCTCATTAATGAAGGACATCAATCCCACGTAGGTCTCAATGAGGAGGGGATGCTCCAAGACCAGCACACCGTTGGCTTGTCCCAGCAGAGGACTCTCTTTTTGGGCTTGACAGCTTGGATTAACATAGCTTTGAAGCTTTCCAATTGGCACAGAGCGGCTGTCTTCTCATCCGCACCGGCCATCGGATGCTCTATGAACGTGACATAGGGCACGTTGGTGGACCAGGGGTTCCATCTGTTTATGAAGGAAGGGCGACTCTGTTTGTCCCAATGAATGCGAATCCCAAAACCTTCTCGCTTGTTGAGCGATTTCGGGAGAAACTTGAATTCTCCGCAGGAGATGGTGTCCACCACATTTAAGGCGATGCGGACCACCTGCTGGCACTGAAGGCTGATGAAGTCGTACTTGCAGATAAGCGCCTGGCCTGTGATGAGCACCAGCCGCTCCTTCTCGTTCCAGTGGTCAACCTCGGTCAGCAGCCACACGCCCTGGATGTCGCCGTCCTCCACTGGCCGCACCACCACGCCAATCTCCTCCACTGCCTGCTCGATGGTGCCGGGCCGGAACACAAAGTACTCCTTGAGACGGGCGCGGCGCGTGGGGTCGTGGATGCTGAGCGGCCGCCACAGCGTCTGGCGCAGCGGCGTGCCCGCGCCCGGCCGCCCCCCAACCGCGCCGCCGCCCGCGCCGACCTCCTCGCCGGCCGCCAGCACCGCCGTGGGGCTCGTGCCCGCCGAGTCCACCGAGTCCTGCAGCTGCAGCATGGCCAGGCCGACCGCTGCCCAGGACCCCGATCCCAGAGCCCGCCCGAAGTGGCTGCAGTCGCCGTCGCTACCGCCCCAAGCTCGCCGATTAGGATGTTTTTGTTGAAATCTATTTCCTAAATTTCTAAGCTACTTCCCTAACTGGATTCATTTCTAGCTTCAGGGTTTTCAGCATTAAATTCTAAGGCTGATGCCTCTGACAGATCCTTATACATGCTGGTGACACAACCACTCAAAGTCTTATTCATTTTTTTAAAATAATAGCTTTATTGAGAAATAGTTAACACACTATAAAGTTCACCTTTTTATACAATTCAGTTGTTTATAGCTGTAATGGAAAAACTCCAGTCTTTCCACTTCCCTTTGTAGGGAAAAACTCAGTTATTTCCTATTGTGTTTTCGTTTACCACTTGGAACACTTCGCTTCTGACACCTCTTGTCATCAAATATATGGGGTTTTCCCTTCCATAACAAGCAATTCTCCATGACATCAACTGGGTGTCCTACAATTTAACTCAATCCAAACACTATCAACCTGAGGATGTCATATCCCACAGGTTAGGGCTCAGTTCCACAAGACTGTTCTCCTTCTACTTCAGACGCCAGTCGAAAGCCCAGGTGGCCGACCAGTATAGATCAGAAGTTCCAATGACCACCCTCTCCTCAGGTTCGATGAATTTCCTAGAGCAGCTCACAGAACTCAGGGAAACATGTACTTGCTTTTACCAGTTTATTGAAGGACATAAATGAACAGATGAACAGCCAGATGAAGAGATATAAATAGACAAGGCAAGGTCTGGGAGGGTCTCAAGTGCAGAAGCTTCCGTCCCTGGAGTTGGAGTACATTACTCATTACTGGTGTGGACATGGTTGCTGGACTCGAAGCTCTCTGAACCCCCTATCCCTGAGATTCTATGGAGGCTCCCTCACATAGGTATGATCAAATACTAATTCCATATGCAGTCCCTTTCTTCTCTCTAGGATGGGCGATGGGGCTGAAAATTCCAAACTTCCAATGATTTGGTCTTTCTGGTACCAGCCCCCTCCAGGAGCCATCCAAGAGCCTACCTAGAGTCACCTCAGTAGATCAAGACAATCTTAGTGCTATCACTTAGAAATTTACAAGGCTTTTAGGAGCCCTGTGTCATCGATGGAGGTAAAAGACCAACATTAGAACAAGAGATGCTCCTAATGTTCTTATCACTTAGTAAATTACAAGGGTTTTAGGAGCTCTGTGCCAGTAAGGAGTGACAGAGAGCAATATATATTTTCTATTGGAGTGCCTGGGTGGCTCCAACAGTTAAGCGTCTGCCTTCAGCTCAGGTCCTGGGATTGAGCTCCATGTCAGGCTCCCTGCTCAGCAGGGGAGTCTGCTTCTCCCTCTCCCTGTGCCCCTGCTCGAGCATTCTCTCTCTCTTGCTCGCTCTGTCTCCCAAATAAATAAAACTCTTCAAAATAAATATGTTATTTCCTATTATCTCACAACACCATATTCACAGAGTTGTGTGACCATCACCACTATCTAACTTCAGACATTTTCATCATCCCCAAAAGAAGGCCTATACCCATTAGTACTCCCTCCCCATCTCCTTACCTCTGACAACTATGATTCTACTTTGTGTCTCAAAGAATTTGCCTATTCTGGACGTTTCACATAAACAGAATCATACGATATGTGGTCTTTTGTGACTTTTTTCACTTAGCATGATGTTTTCAAGGTTTATCCATGTTGTAGCATTTATCCGTACATCATGCCTTTTCATGGCAGAATAATATTCCATATTATATACACACACACACCCTAATTTGTTTATACATTCGTCAGTTGATGGACTTTTAGGTTGTTTCCAATTTGGGGCTATCCAATTCATTTTTTTCCCATTCCTTTTTCTCTCTCTGTTTTTCTTCCTAATTTTCTACTCCTGTCCTAAATAGGAAGTTAATGTTATTAGTATTCTCTTCTTAAATGCATGCCTAAAGCTTTTCAATAGTACAGATTATCCTGGTAAAATTCACTGTTCTAAGCATACCTCCTCCCTTCCAAATGACAGCAGAGGTTACCATGAGAGGTGACTGGCCATTGTGAAGGTTAAATGATATAATGGGCACAAAAGCCTCTAATCAAATTTATGCACACATAGGGACTACTGTTAAGGACTTTCTACTGTTTCATGCTCAAGATTTAATTAAGAACTTTTGAGATGGTATCATCTTGTTGAGCTTCTCTTCTTTGGAGCATGAATTCCTAAGGACAGTGATAACGACACTGATTTATTCTGTGTAATATTAGTATAGTTCAAAGGGAACATTTGGTCCCCTAATACTAGCTGAATATAGAAATATTAATATTTAACATTTACAGAGTGCTTATCATGTGTCAGACACTGTGCTAAGTACTTTACATACATCACATTTTATGTTTATTAGAATTATATGAAGTAAATACAATTATCATCTTCAAATTCTAGATGAGAAAAACTCAGAGGTTAAGAAACTCGCCCATGGGGCACCTGGGTGGCTCAGATGGTTAAGCATCTGCCTTCAGCTCGGGTCATGATCCCAGGGTCCTGGGATCGAGTCCCACATAGGGCTCCCTGCTCAGCAGGGAGTCTGCTTCTCCCTCTCCCTCTGCCTCTACCCCTGCTTATTCTCTGTCTCTCTCGCAAATGAATAAATAAAATCTTTAAAAAAAAAAAAAAGAAAGAAACTCGCCCATGGTCACAGACACAGACAGGGGAAAGGCTAAGGTGCAGGAGTGTCTGACTCTATTGTCTTGATCTTGACCACAATACTTTACTAACAGTGTTGAGATTAACTAAATACACAAAAAGTAACATACAGATCCTATGCATATATATATATATATACAGAAGATTGCTACTATAACTAAATATAACAAGATTTTGTAGTAAAAAGTAGAAGGGTAGAGTTTGTTTTGAAGGTGAATGCCCCTGAATACCACCCAACATCCTAAACGGTTTAAGCAGAGATATGAAAAAGGAGTGGTAAAGTCAGATCGATATTTTAAAGAGATACTGCCTGGTGGAGAATGAACATGAAGGGGGGCAAAACTGGACATCCCAGGGACATGAGAGATCCTAAGGCAGTGAGAGCAGGAAAAGGAGAGGAAGGGAAAAATTCAACAACCACATCAGGTAAAAATCAGAGAACCGTGATAAATGATTATACACAAAAGATGAGTAACTCAAGTCCATCAACAGTGACTTCAGGATTTTAGCTTATGTAAAGCCAGTGCCATTAACTGAGATAAAGAACAGGTTTAGGTCAATGAGATACCACCTCACACCCAGTCAGAATGGCTAAAATTAACAAGTCAGGAAACGACAGATGTTGGCGGGGATGCGGAGAAAGGGGAACCCTCCTACACTGCTGGTGGGAATGCAAGCTGCTGCAGCCACTCTGGAAAACAATATGGAGGTTCTTCAAAAAGTTGAAAATAGAGCTACCATACGACCCAGCAATTGCACTACTGGGTATTTACCACAAAGATACAAATGTAGGGTTCCAAAGGGGTATGTGCACCCCGATGTTTATAGCAGCAATGTCCACAATAGCCAAACTGTGGAAAGAGCCAAGATGTTCATCAACAGATGAATGGATAAAGAAGATGTGGTATATATACACAATGGAATATTATGCAGCCATCAAAAGGAACAAAATCTTGCCATTTGCAAAGACGTGGATGGAACTGGAGGGTGTTATGCTAAGCAAAATAAGTCAATCATTAGAATGAGAAAGACATGTATCATATGACCTCACTGATATGAGGAATTCTTAATCTCAGGAAACAAACTGAGGGTTGCTAGAGTGGTGGGCGGTGGGAGGGATGGGGTGACTGCGTGATAGACATTGGGGAGGGTATGCGCTATGGTGAGTGCTGTGAATTGTGCAAGACTGTTGAATCACAGATCTGTACCTCTGAAACAAATAATATATGTTAAAAGAAGAAGAAAGAAGAAAGAAGAAAGAAGAAAGAAGAAAGAAGAAAGAAGAAGAAGAAGAAGAAGAAGAAGAAGTAGTAGAAGAAGATGATAGCAGGAGGGGAAGAATGAAGGGGGGGAAATTGGAGGGGGAGATGAACCATGGAGAGACAATGGACTCTAAAAAAGAAACTGAGGGTTCCAGAGGGGAGGGGGTTGGGGGAATGGGTTAGCCTGGTGACAGGTATTAAAGAGGGCACGTTCTGCATGGAGCACTGGGTGTTATACGCAAATGAATCATGGTACACTACATCAAAAACTAATGATGTAATGTACAGTGATTAACATAACGCACACACACACACACACACACACACACACAAGAACAGGTTTAGGGAACTAGGTGATTAGTTCTATAGTGGACATATTAAATCAGAGCTGGCTTTGGGATTTCCAGATGGAGATATTTGGCAGGCAAGAGGAAATGGAAGACAGAAACTCAGAAGAGAAGTTGAGTATGGAGATAAAAATTTGGAAGTCATCTACCACCAGGGTAGATGAAATCAACCGTGAAGAATGTGTTGAATGATAACAGAATTACAACATGACCCAAATACAAGAGAACTGTCTTTGGTGATGGAATTGTTCTATATTTTGACTTTGGTAGTGATTACATGACTTTATGTGTCTGTCAAAATTCAAAGAAATGAGGGGCACCTGGGTGGCTCAGTTGTTTAAGCAACTGCCTTCGGCTCAGGTCATGATCTCAGGGTCCTGGGAACAAGCCCCGCATCGGGCTCCCTGCTCAGCGGGAGGCCTGCTTCTCCCTTTCCCACTCCCCCTGCTCGTGTTCCCTCTCTCGCTGTCTCTAAGTCAAATAAATAAAATCTTAAAAAAAAAATAATTCACAGGAATGAATGCTAAAGGGAGTGAATATAACTGCAAAGAAATTATATACACTAAATCTTACTAAAGAAAAAAAAAGGAGAGAACAATGAGCAGTGTTACATTTGGTGAAAAGACTGTAAGATAGCATGCTGGGAGCAGAAAGCAGATGATGTTAGTTGAGAGTGAACAGAGAAGTAGCAGAAATGATTGACTATTCTTGGGAAGCCTGGATGAGACAAGGAAGAGAGTTTCAATGACAGCTAAGTGGATGTGTAGGATTGAGGGTGTATTTTCACTATGAGATAGACTTCAGCAGATTTACAGTGACAAAGAAATCTATGGGAAGGCAGTGAATATATAAGGAGACTGTAAGGGACAACTAAGAGACTCCGATGAAAGTCTGGATGAAAGGGCGCCTAGGTGTCTCAGTCATTAAGTGTCTGCCTTCGGCTCAGGTTATGATCCCAGAGTCCTGGGACTGAGCCCCGCATCGGGCTCCCTACTCTGCAGAGAGCCTGCTTCTCCCTCTCCCACTCTCCCTGCTTGTGTTCCCTGTCTGTCAAATAAATAAATTCTTTTTAAAAAAAGAAAGTTTGGATGGGGTCAGGTTGGTAGCTCCAGCAGAAGGTTAAAAAAGGCATACTTAATGCACTCAATAGTCTACACAAAGACACAAGGTCATCTGCTGAGGGTTAGGAGGGTTGGGCTGAGTATAGGATTTTATAAAAGGCAAGTCATATAGGAATGACTGCGCAGAGAGCATGAATTGGTAGTTATATCTACATTCACAGTGGCAGGTATTATCCAGTAGTACTCTGCCTACTGGAATTTAGGAATAGAGAAGATGGGGTACAGCTACCTAATGTTTCTCAAAAGGAAAAGGTGGTAGGAAAACCATAGATTTTCATAAGAGGATAGCTCAGATAATCATTCTCTTCCACCTCTGCTTAAATCTCATACTCCTTGAAGACTACAACTCTGATTATGTTATTTAAACACTAAAACTTGCTGCCTTTCCAACATTCCTTTCCCTATGTGGTTATTTTTATACCACTTAAAACATTCTAACATACGGGGCACCAGGCCGGCTCAGCTGGTGTAGTATGCGACTCGTGATCTCGGGATTGTGGGTTCTGGCCCCACGTTGGGTGTAGAGATTACTT
Source organism: Eumetopias jubatus (assembly GCF_037043125.1). NCBI lineage: Eukaryota > Metazoa > Chordata > Mammalia > Carnivora > Otariidae > Eumetopias > Eumetopias jubatus. Next base: position 91,883,080 of record NW_028274810.1, on the reverse strand, counting down.
AAAAATAAAATCTTAAAAAAACAAAAAAGGGGCACCTGGGTGGCTCAGTCGTTAAGCGTCTGCCTTCGGCTCAGGTCATGATCCCAGGGTCCTGGGATCAAGCCCCACATCGGGCTCCCTGCTCAGCAGGAAGCCTGCTTCTCCCTCTCTCACTCCCCCTGCTTGTGTTCCCTCTCTCTCTTGCTGTGTCTCTCTCTGTCAAATAAATAAATAAAATCTTAAAAACAAACAAACAAACAAAAAACTTTCTAACATACTACAAGGGCAGAGATCTTTTGGATTCTTCAATTCTTGGAAACCTTGAGTGCCCAGAACAACTGACTTATAGTAGGCCCTCATTAACTTTTTGTATGGTTGAAACAGGTGGGCTTCCACATCTCCCTCTGAACATGGGTCACCAGCCCCTAAGCCCAAAAATATTCAAAGAACTTTATAGCTATATGGAAAGCATGTTAGAAAAAATAACAGAGGGATGCCTGGATGGCTCAGTTGGTTAAGCAGCTGCCTTCGGCTCAGGTCATGATCCCAGGGTCCTGGGATCAAGTCCTGCATCAGGGAGCCTGCTTCTCCCTCTGCCTGCCATTCCTCCTGCTTGTGCTCTCTCTCTGACAAATAAATAAAATCTTTAAAGAAAAAGAAAAAACAGAAATGTGAGGTAAAGAAAGGCTTGAGTTGTAATTCTTCCTATGACTCTGAGAAACCCAATTTGCCACTGCATGGCTTATTTTTTATATCAGCAAAATAGGAACAATGCTATACTAGGAATAACTGCTTAAATCATAAGATTAATGCCTGAGAAAAGGCTCTGTAAAAATTTAAAAAGTAACACTTTATTATGATTGCAACAAAATTAGCAAGTACTAATAATATAGCAATAGTAAATAGAGAAAAGATATAATGTTGAAGAAAATGTATTTGGGACTCTTTTTTGCACTTGTAAGGAAAATTTTCTTGTCAAAAGTATTAGAAACCATTCTCAAGACTACTGTGTGCAAGGTGGAGATCAGCACTGGAAGAAGAAAACGCTTTTAGAAAGACTAGGTTTTCCTGGAGAGAGCTCTTTCTTCTGCCTGACAGAGAATAGCAATTCCCAAGCTGTCTGGATTACTCTGTCTGGAAGGAGGTAAGCACAATGGTTTCTTTTGAAAGTAAATTAGTAAGTCTGGGGAAAAGTCGGCTGAATTCTGAACAAAGAATCCATGTCTATTCATGGAGATATGTATGACTAAGGTTATTAATATCCAACGAATGAAACTTTTGAGACTCATGTTGCAAAGAAATGAACTACTATAAATAGCAGGAAAATGTATATCATATGAAGATGAGGGATTTTACAAGGGGCTTGCCAGAAGGCTTGGCACTTCAGTCTGTTAGTACGTTACACCATTAGGTGTCTGGGTTCATTCTGCAGAATAAAAAGAACTTGAGGGGCACCTGGGTGGCTCAGTCAGTTAAATGTCTGCCTTCAGCTCAGATCATGATCCCGGAGTCCCAGGATGGAGCCCTGCATTGGGAACCCTGCTCAGTGGGGAGTCCGTATCTCCCTCTGACCCCCCACCACTGGCTCACACTCTTGCTTGCTCTCTCCCGAATGAATGAATGAATGAATGAATAAACAAATAAATAAAAGAACTTGACCCAACTCCAGTATTTTCCAGAGAATGCTTTAGATTTCACCGTGAAGAGAAACAAGAAAGTAGGAATCACAGCAGAAATGTACTTTCCAAGGCAGCTTTGTTTCAAGTATTTTTATAAATAAGGTGAGGAAAGTCAATCATTTTAATTTATTTATCCCTAAGGATCACTCAACTCAAGCCTCTGAAAAAGGGAGCCAAAAGCCCTTGTTTTAAAAACTGCTCTACTGATTTTGATAATTAACATGGAACCAGGAACATGTAAGAAGTCCTGCACTTAAGGCTTCAGAACATATTTTCTCTAGGGGCGTCTGGGTGGCTCAGTTGGTTAAGCTTCTGCCTTCAGGTCAGGTCAGAGCGCTGCATGGGGGGGGGGTCCCTGCTCGGCGGGGAGTCTGCTTCTCTCTCTCCTTCTGCACCTCCCCCACCGCTTGTGCTTTCTTCTCTCTCTCAAATGAATAAATAAAATCTTTAATTAAAAAAAAGAACGTATTTTCTCTAGAGGAATGTGAGAAATTAAATTGTAAGGGTGTAGATTAAGGGAGGGATTAGGCTTGTGGAACATCAAATCACAGATGATCTGTTGTCACCCGCAGAAACTAAATATTCCAGGGATGTTTCAAATATTTCTTAGAAGGTGTAAGTTAAGCAAAGGCAAGAATAAATTTCAGATTTCTAATTCCTGCTGCTGACCTTCAGATCATGGTTTTACACATGAGACTCAGGTTAGTCTACCCAAACTGAAAGGCTTTTATTTCTCTGCATTTATGCTTATGTTTTATTTCTTTGAAGGTACTGTGAATATTCTCACAGGTGAAAATAAATCAAGGATTATTATTAAAACATATTTTCCTGAGCTAAACTATGCTCCTTTTATACTGAAGTGAATCAAAACCAAAAGAGAGAACAGCAATGTTACTGGCTGTATGGATCAGTATTTTATTAACACCCCCAAAACATACAAACGTACCTCCATTTGAGAAGTAAATCTTTCATCTTGCAACCTACAGAATCTGGGAACCATCCTTCAACCTTAGCTTAGCTTCCAAGAATATAAGGGAAACTCCTGGAAGCCACATACACAAGGTGAGTTGTTGCCACTACTGTAGTCACTACACTACCGGGAACATGGGATGCTATGCCAGTCTCTAAAAGCAAGGAGCTTACATTTTAATATCAATGTGGGAGAAAAAGATCTTGGATCCCAGCGAAGTGAGGACGTGGAACTGAGGTTCTCACAAAAAGCCCTGAGACTCCAAACAGAGTGACAGCCTCAGTGAAAAGGTAGCTAAAACAATAAAAGAGAACAAAATAAACCAGTGAACCAACACAGAGTAAAGACAAGGAAGGACACTTGGTTTCACCTAGGTGGAAAGGGACTGTTGTCATCCTGAAAAACAGTATCCACAGGGAATGCCTTCACAGCTGTTTGGAATATGAAAGGAGATTTAGGACATTAAACTCAGATTAAGGTTTAGCTAATGTTTTCCTCAAGACGTGGTAAATAAAGCAAACACACCTGCTTTGGGATGACCTGCCCATAGTGTACATCCAGGAAAGTTTTGCTGAAGAGGAATTCATAAAACAAATTTATAAGATATACGAAGAAACAATGCACTATGAGCAAGAGCCAGAAGACACAGTAAGTTGAAAGATTAGAAATGTCCCTCTGCCAAAGGAATTTCAAATAATACTTTTATAATCAAATAGAGATAATAAAAAAACTAAACTCATTATTTTCAAAAGTGAAAAGTTCATGTCACACGGCATGCACATTACATAGTACACACATTCAGGGAATTATATAAAAATGAACTGCTGGATGATGAGTGGGGAATGTTTTTCCACAAGTTCTGAAACTCTCTTTTATTACACCACAAGTACACAAAAACCATAATAAAAACCCTAAGACTTCAAGAAATACCCAATACAGATTTCTGCACATTTAATTCCTGAACCAATCGTATGAACTAAGTAAAAGTCTGGCCAATCTCTGAGGTTTTTCAGAGTACACTGAACATAAACACAATTCTCATTTCACAGGGCTTGCTCTTCAACACCTAAGCATCCAGAATTGCTGCATTTTGTTCCAGTCAGAAATATGATCTAGAATAGTTGCAAGAAAATGTTTTCCAGCAGAAGAAAAGGGACTATATGCCTAATGTCTGAAGTTACAGCTTTAAACAAGTATCTCTATACCAACTCCTAAGTATTCTTATGCATCACACCTGTCAAAAGCAAATGTGTTCTGAAGCGAGCTTTAAAGTGCTTTATCCTCAGGCAGACGCAGTGAGACCTAGTCTCAAAAGTCAACAACAGGGGTGCCTGGGTGGCTCGGTCTGGTTGAACGTCAGACTCTTGGTTTTGGCTAGGGTCATGGTCTCAGGGTCCTGGGATGGAGCCTGATGGGGCTCTGCACACAGTGCAGATTCTGCTTGTCCCTCTCCCTCCCGCTCTGCTCCTCTCTCCCTGCTCTTGCTCTTTCTCAAATTAATAATTTTTTTTAAAAAGTCAACAACAAAAAACTGATATCCAAACCAAACTGTTATGATTTAATAATCTCTTAAAATAAACAAGGTACTAAATGACTAAGTGCAAATAAGATTGTAGTCACTGAGAACAGGACAACTTCAAATGGATATATCTTCAAGAGTGATGATAATTTAAGTTTTTAATAACTTTTGTGGCAATAACAAAAAACATTTGTATAGAAATGAGAGGGCCAGGAATGTTTTTGGTAGCTTTATAGTTTAAAAAATGCTATTTACGGGGCACCTGGGTGGCTCAGTCGTTAAGCGTCTGCCTTCGGCTCAGGTCATGATCCCGGGGTCCTGGGATCGAGCCCCACATCGGGCTCCCTGCTCAGCGGAGAGCCTGCTTCTCCCTCTCCCACTCCCCCTGCTTGTGTTCCCTCTCTCACTGTGTCTCTCTCTGTCAAATAAATAAATAAAATCTTTAAAAAGAAAATGCTATTTACATGGGTTCTTCAGGTTCATTTACTTTGAATTCTGAAGAGCGAGTGTAAGAAATCAAGGGCTATCACAGAACTTCTAGTTCATTATATATAATACATTTATAGGTTAAAAAAATCATAAAACTAGAACAATGCCAGGACGCTTTACTTCCTGATATTACAACCTCTACCCCCACCCCTAAATCATGCAAAAGAGAGTTTGTTCTTTTCTAGCTATCCTCTGGTTACTGCTGAAGTATCTACATTCCTTCACTAAGCTGCTAGGGACTTATATTACTAATTCCCAGAGTACTGGCATTTCAGAAAAAAAAAAGGAACCATGGTATGAAAATTACTTGCCCTAAAATCTGTTTGTCCATCTATCCCTGGGCACCGTCTTGCAAATATCAGGCCACCTAACTGACATACTGCTTAAAAAATCAATGTCAGGAATGAGTGGAAGTATGAGTTTGGTATGGGCTCATTCTTTGCTTATTTCAGGATGCAGGAATGGTTTGTATCTATGACTTGTATTACCTATGATTATTTTGTTTTTCTTTCTGTCTTTTGTTTTTTTAAACATTTGTCTTCAATAGCTTCTCCTAATTTTGGAACTACCACATCACTAGCTGTTGGATGACAATTCACAGGTGAGTTATGTGAAGGGAGACAATGAAGGGTCAAACAAACTCCTGTTCTCCAACAAAGGAGCGTTCCTTGGGGGGCTTTCACCTGTAGCTACATCGAAACTGTTTTTTCAAAAAGCCCCAGGTCATCACCCCACCAAGAAAGAAGGTTCCTAAAATAGTAATGGCATCGTGAATTCCGATGTGATGGAGGCCAGTCTCTTGAGGAAACAGATGATTTACAAACTTTATGATAAATTACCCCCTGTCCCCACCACCTTGCACTGTTGCACCATGTTGAACTAGATGTTCTACTGTTCCAAGGAATCAGACAACCCCCCTAAGAAATTCAGGAGAAAACTGCCTCAAGAACTGAGCTATGTAGGAAAGCTAGATCTTAAAACTAGGGATCAGGTTTTTGATTTAAGTTTCCCTATGGATTAGACAGCTGAAAAAAGACAATAAACACCGAGGATGCTGATGACTAAAACCTCCCCACCCAGTGCATTTCTAGAACAACTGCTGGGGGAGCATGCAATTTTCTAATTGTATAATTTAACTTGAGGGGTATAGACAGAGCAAATTATACTGCATGGGGCACTACTGCACCAGATAGGCTATGCTGACTTATTCTTATGGGCCATATTCTTATGGGCTAATGACTCTAGTTGATAAGCCTCAGATAATTTTTGATTAAAATTATAAAAATTCAGGGGCACGTGGGTGGCTCAGTCAGTTAAGCGTCCGACTCTTATTTCTGCTCAGGTCATGATCTCAGGGTCAGGAGATCAAGTCCCTGAGTGGGCTCTATGCTGGGCGTGAAGCCTGCTTAAGGTTCTCTCTCTACCTCTCCCTCTGTCCCTCCCCCACACACCCCAGCTCACTTGCACTCCCTCCCCCCACTTTTCCTCTCTAAAAAAAAGGGACAGCACCTGGGTGGCTCAGTTGGTTAAGCATCTGCTTTCGGCTCAGGTCATGATCTCAGGGTCCTGGGATTGAGCCCCATGTTGGGCTCCCTGCTCGGGGGGGGGGGGGAATGGGGGCAGGGAGTCTACTTCTCCCCCTCCCTCTGCCCCACCCCCCAGCTCATGCACACTCTCTCTCTTGCGTGCTCTCTCTAATAAAATCTTCAGAAAGAATTATAAAAATCCAATATTCCTAAGATCCTAGGTGATGCTACATTAAATAAATAATTTTGAACTGGGAAGAATATAATACTTTGACAATAATAATAAAATTAGTATTCCAGGAAAAAACGAAACCTCTAAAGGAAAAAATGAAGAGCATTAAATTTCTCTTTGAATCAGAGAGGGCATTTTCATTTTTCAGAACTAGTTACAAACTTCAACATTGTGATTGCTATTCTTCTAAATCCCAGATTAAAGAAGAGATGAATTCCTTTATGTTTGGATTGACTGGGTTCTAAAATTTGGAGAAGACAGGATTAAGGACTATAGGGTATGCTTGTTTTAATTGGTTTCCAGCCCCAAAGCTACTAAATTAACCACTGAGGAACTGATTCATATGAACAAGGCAAAAAAAAAAAAAAAGAAAAGAAAAACAAAAAACACATGTACAGTGACATATACCTTGGAGGCATTTTGTATATTTGAAATTTCATTTGCATTTTTAGACAATGGAGTAACTCTTTTGCAGGCTGCACTAAAACATAAACACACCATTGAAGAAATCAGACTACGAATGTCAGCATTCATTTGATGTTTCTGGAAGTCAAGGAAAGTAGCCAATTAAAAAATAACTCAAACACTGCTTCTTTTTCATGTTCAGCAAGCATAAAATAATTAATGGCACAACAGCTTACCTGGGCCGGGGCTCTTTCTTGAACTTAGGTTCTGGGCATCCACAATCTCTTCTGTTTGCCCGCCTGCTTCTACCTCTATTTTGTTCTGAATCTCTTTTGCATCTTCACTAAGGCAAGTTCTTATGCTCTCATCCTCTTCTAAGACCCTCTGGACTGTGGTGGGAACACCAGCAGTACTAACATTAGTGGCAGCAGCAGGAACAATGGCTGGTGTGGGAGGAGGAGGAGCTGGAGGAGTTGGAGGAGATGGAGAAAAGGAAGGAACTGTGGAAGGGGTAATGGGAACGGGGACACATTCCACTTTCATTTCTTCTGGGGCATTTTCCAGAATCTCCAATTCAAGAGTCAATGGCAACACCTCCTGTTTTACTATTTCCACAATGCTCTCTGTGGCTGGTAATGTTTCACTAACTCCATTCATTTCATTAATTAGATTAGTACTAGAAATCAGTGGAATATCATTAGGTGCTACACTACAAGATTTCTTGCATATATCATCATCAATTACATCTGTTGGTGATGGATCTGATGTCTCTGTGCAAGATACAGGGCTGGGTACAGGAATTGTGTCTTCTTTTGAGGAAGAGAGTTCACACCTGTCATCTACAGCAGTGGCGAATATTGGCTGGCTACTAAGAGCAGCAGAAGTGGGGGAAGCAATTGTACTTCGAGCAAGTGGAGAAACAGTGGTAGGTGATGGAGGCAGAGGAAGCTCTGGCATGGATTCTACTGCAGTCGTCTCTGATGTCTGGCCTGCTTGTTCTTTCTTCTCTCCACTAAAGACTAGCCTAAGGACTGGGGAAGGAGACTTTAACACTGGATCGGGTTTTGGCTTCTCTTCTGGGGAAGAAAAAACAAAAGAGTTTAAGAATAATTCTTGGATCAGAGATTATATTGTATTATTTTGGGCTAGTTCTTTTAATCTCTTACCCAAAATAATGGGCAACAAAAGACAGACCAAATTATTAGACTTACTCTGCCACTCCAAAAAACCCTGTCATATTTTCTAGTTATACCTAGTGTTACTTGGTTACCAATAAACATAAAGTTAATTTTGGAGTAAAAGAAGGAATCAAATATTAACCATATAATTATATCAAGAATACAACAGAAAAGTTCATCAAAACTGAAGCTAAACCATCCAGAATTGGGAATGGGGCTTTTATTTTTTTAAGTAAAGACCTTCATTTCTACTGTATCTTGCTCCCTATAGAAGATTTTTCTACCAAAGATAACACTATAGTGTCAGAACAGCTCAAGAACAAATAAGTACAGATTAAATTATTATAGACTGGTATTTTTACTTTATACATTTCTGCATTTAGGAGAATTTCGGTAAAGAATGTGTATTACTTGTATAAAAAACTATGTTTTAAGAGAAGCTATCATGGTGTCATTTATTATCAGTGCAATTTATTATCTGTGAAATCAGGTCCCTGAATATAAAAATTCATTTACAAATTAAACTTTCATTTTTGAAAAGAGGCAGCATGTATATAATCAGAAATGTGAAAATATAAAAATGTAAATTTATCTTGTAAAAAAATATTCTTCAAGGAGAAACCAAAGTTAATCAAGTCCAATTAAAAAAAGAACATAATACATACATCTGAAATACCTGAGAATATATAAAATGTGTATCTGTGTATAGATGAAAAAGAATGAGAGCAAGAGAGAAACTGATGATCACAATAAAGGTATACCAGAAACATGTAAGAGACTGTAATTCATGAAAATTTCCATATTCTAAAATTCTAGGTAACTGATATGTGATTCATTCCAGGGTGGATGAAGCCAAAGGAGAGTGACTGGTTTCCAGCCTGATGCTTCTGTAGCATGATAAACAGGCTCCACTGGAAAAAGATACTCATGAGTATGTTCATCAAATAACAAAAATTTTAAGCACTACTAAAAGACAGTTTAAACTGAAAGGGACTTTACTTTCTCTGCCAGAAATCTCTATACATCAGTGAAAATGAGTCTTTACAATAAATTATTGTACTTAAGTTTGTCATAGAAAATATGCTCTGTTAATCAGAGAAACAGATGGTTAAATATTACCATTAAGTTGTTAAAGAATAACTCATCCTTTAATATCATTTATCATTCATCATTCATTAACTACTTTTGCTGGCCTTAAAATTCATTCTAATTTATGGGTACAGAGACCAGTACAGTACCTATTTACTGTACAGGAGAAATAGGATCATTAGGCTCTCACTGTCAAATCCCTCAGTCTATGTTGTCAGGGCAAAAGACAAAAATATTTCAAAGAAATCTATTATATGTATTATATATATGTAAGAAATATATAATAAATACACATTTATTAAAATATTGCTCATGAAAATAACTTTCAACTCACTGGAGTAACTGCTACAAAGGTCACCCAGATTACATGAAAGCACTGTGAAAGCACATCAGAGTAACACCCTTTATAAACACTGAATGAAACCTAGAAGCAGTAAATAGTAAAAAGTAATTCTCACATTAATAATCTAATAAGTATGTCAATTCTATTATTAATTTTGAAAAATAAAATTTCTGATACCAAAAACAAAAAAAGCAGACCTAGGACTGAAATTTCTATATACTCTTGAGAAAAATCTAACATGAAGAAAATTAGAAACAAAAAAAACCTTATTTTGAGAGGTCCTCATTCTGAAATAAAACTCCTTTAAATTCATTCAAGTTTTAATACAGAAAGCTGAAAAGTATACTACAGTAAACCTAAATAAAGAACACTGACTTTATCTAAGAACTTTTACTATTAAGAGTATATTGTGCAAAGCCATGATAGTCTGAAATCTAATATACTGCATTACAAATACTTCTACCATTTGTAGAAGTAGGAAATTGTGGGAATTCCATAATAATCATGCAAGAGGGAGCAAAGATAGAGGTCTGGAAGATTTAAGGCTATTTATATTAACTGCATAATACCAACAAAATAAGAGAAATAGACGAAATGATCTAACATGAAGGATTTATTAAAGAATTAACAGTGTGGGCCATATAATGGTATATTATGCAAACACTTAAAATAGGCTTTTAAAACAGTAATGATATGGAAAGTATTTTTTAAAAAGGGCACAAGACTGTATGGAGAACATAAACCTAATTTGGTAACTTAAAAAAATATATGCTACTAACACATGCATATGGGAAAGTGTGGAGTTAAGCTTACTAACAATAGCTCTAGATAATGAGAAAGAGATATCCATAGTTTATACAATGAATGCCAGATTTATAAGGAAAAAAACTGCTCCCTTTATTCTCAGATGGCAGTGAACCAACTGCCTAGATGGGTACCTTTGGTTGCCAAGAGTCTCATGTAACTGAGAAGGTGATACCATCACTTAATGGGCAGAGACCAGGAACGGTTAGCATCCTGCAACTTGAGGGACAACCTCACTTGACAGAGAACAGTCCTGTCCTAAGTTCCAGGGGAGCCCCAAATGAACAACATTGCTATAAATCACTGAATTACAACAGAGTATCATTCACTGAATATCTACTCTATACTAAGTGCTTTCAGAAGGCACTAAGGCTAAGACTAAGGAACAAGTAACTTTTATTTGCATTTCATTGTCCATGCCATATCCTCCACACACTGGGCTGAATGTACCTACTCAAACAATGGCAAACAACAATCAAGCTGTGTCTAGACATCATCAACGCCAATTGATGATTTTAATTTATTCAACATTCAATGGCTTTCTCTCTACAAACGAAGCTGAAGGTCTTCCCTGTGTCTTTGTATCTTTATAAAATACCAAGTAATTGGAAATGTCATATTTGTCTGGCAATTTGGTGTTCATGTAACCATTTCAGCTTTTCATATCACAAACTCTGAGAAAACCAGAAGTTTATTAATAGTAGCTAACATTTATTAAGTACTTCTTATATGGTAGGACTGGGCCAAACACAAAACATACATAGTGTCCTTTAATTCTTACAACCACTGCTGGGGTAGAAACTATTATGTTCCTGTTTTACAGATGGGGAAACTGGGTATTTTACAGATTAAGTCATAGGTCTAACAACTGGTCAGCTGAAACCTGAAAATGATTCAAAATCCCACATGTTTTCAGTCCAGGGGAAAAAAACAAAGGTGTATGGAAAAAGAAGTACTTAGGTGAAGCAAACTGGTAGGAGACTTTGGGGCTAACATGTGATTCTATTACCCAAAGCAAATCCACAGTAATGACATTTCCACTGAGAGAAAAACCAATCTGACTGCAGAATGCAGAGTCTATTATTTCTGAAGGTAATCCAGCAATCTTTGAAAACAGTACATTTTCCTATCTTTAATTTCAAAAGGAATCTAGAGTTAAGAAGAAAATGTTTAAATTTCTTAACTGTAAAAATTTTTTTTCTGAAAATTGCTGAGTCCTTTCTAATGTTATTTGAATTACATACATTTGGTTTAAAAATTACTCTGAAAACTATTCTGTATGTTGGCAAACTATGGGTACAATTAGAAACAGAATTAACTGAGTTTTCTGGAAAATAATTGGTACTAAGAAGGAAAGGGCAGTAGTCTCCCAGAGTTATTTATAAGCACTACAAAATATACTTAAAATTCAGATTTTTCTTTCCATCAAGGTAACCTAAAACATTTTCAATGCACTCATATCTATATTGAACATCAATCTGGAACGTTTATTATTCAAATTTCAACTAATCTTAAAAAAACGAGAGGAAACCAAGGGTTCTGCATTCTTCCTTATGGAAATCAAGGCCTAAATATGACAAAATGAAGGTGTTTCATAATCTAAAATTTGTAGCAGGGCGGAGCTATCATTATTAAGACATCTTATGAATTCTTTATATAGTGGCCCAGCTGAAGTTTGCATAGACCATAGATACACTATGAGGCCTCTTTGGATGGTAAGTATTCAATGTGTTTAGCATAGTTCTAACTAGCAAAAAGATTACAACTGTGCAAACTAAATAATAAAGTTTTTAAGAGAACACCCTGAAAATTGTTCTCTACTCTGAAAACATTCCGATTTTTGACTCAAAAAATAGAAAGCGTCTTCTACAATACCTACCAAGTGCACTCCTGCAAGGTGAATGGCTTTCGTATTAAAAAACTTAACCCTAAGCATGCATAAGTCTTTTTTGGGGGGGGGGAGTTTTATTATGTTAATCACCATACATCATTAGTTTTTGATGTAGTGTTCCATGATTCATTGTTTGCGTATAACACCCAGTGCTCCATGCAGAATGTGCCCTCTTTAATACCCACCACCAGGTGAACCCACCCCCCCAACCCCTTCCCCTCTAGAACCCTCAGTTTGTTTCTCAGAGTCCACAGTCTCTCATGGTTCGTCTCTCCCGTCTGAACACTGCTCAAAGAAGTATCTGACAGAGCAACTTTTAGAAGCAGGCCAAGTTACGGTTTGTTACGTACTTTTTGGTTTGGAACAATCTTATAAAACAAAACATAGGATGTATCTCTGTTCAAGTTTACTAGGTTCCTCAATACTAAAAGGGAAAAACATCCTATTATCTTTGTATGCTCTAGAAAACACTGAAATCAAACATAAGTTTCTAAGTGTGAAAACTTATACAAAAAACCCAGTAATATTAAATAATATTGCTTAGGTTATGTGCCAATTCTCAAGTACTTTTTAAAGAATAATTTTTAGAAAGTACATTTACTAACATCCACCTATGCAGGGGTTTGGAGGAATGAATAAGTCAAAAAATTAGAAATCATATAAGCTTTCTATTCATTTCTTACAATGAAGTCAGAAACATTATAGTAGCATGCTCCAAGTCACATTTTCTCCTGTGTTTTTCCAATTTTTCCCAATTTTGGTTAAGGTCAACCTAAATCCAGCAACGTAAGAAAGAAAGACTGTGATATCCCATTTTCTGACATGAGCTTTCCCTTACAGTTTTCTTTTATAATCCAAAGGCAATGTTTGTATTTAGTTCAACAAAAATTTTATACTTCGTGTTCAAGGTAAATAGGTGCAGAGACCTCAGTATGATTAAGATACACATCATAATGACTCATCAATATCAAATACTAGTGCATGATGGAGCCAGAATAAATTCAGTACTACAGAACTGAGGCTACAGAAGCCAAATTTGTAAGAAGAAATATTTCATGTTTTTAAAAACAGCAAGATACACAGGAACATGTTAAATATATAAATAAAACTATGTTATTATTGTAAAGCAATATATACTTTGATTTATTTCCCCAACCTTGTTCCACTTCCCACCAAAAAACAAACAAAACCAGTTTCAGGCAACTAAATTTTTAACTATAAATATGTATCAACAGTGAGGCATTAATAAAATACAGGAAAAAATTTTACTCATCAACCCTACTTTACTTTCCTGGAGGTAGAACGCTTTGATTTTCCATTTCAAAGCTTTGTTTATAAGTAGGTATCTAAATAACCCTTAGATGTTTCACTCTTGCTCTTAAATGCTGAGGGCAATATAATTAATTAAAAAACAAAGTGAAGGAAACAGTTATACACAAACCTTGCTTCTGGTCGCTAGCTGCAGTGACAGGGGTGCTGGAAGCAAGATGAGCACTCTCCACAGTCCCATAAACCACAGGGCTGTGCTCATGGACCTGGCTGGACAGCTGCTGGGATTTGAAGTACAAAAAAGGGTGATAATGAGCGTGCGAACATAAAAACTAGCAACATGGAACCCAAGCAAGTGGGGAACACAGAGTGGGGCAGGAGATCACAAAATTAAAAAAAAAAAAAAAAAAGAAAGCAAGGAAAAAATATATAGGCCAATTTAATAATTCAAAAAGTACAGAAGACAGCAAGAAAAGGAAAGAAACAGCAGAAAAGGGGAAGGAAAAGAGATGATTACTATTAACCATGGCAAGAGAAGACAGCACAAAAATCATTAATATAAATGCATTCTCCAGGATTCCTTCTAAGGACAAACAGACTTTCCACCTAATGGTAGACATCACATCTGACAGGGAATTTAACCTCCTCCAAGTCAAAGACCAAAGGGATTTGGTCAACTTCACTTATAAACTACCTAGCAAAGTAGTTCATCTGACAAAAGCTAGAAAAACAAAACATGATGGGTTTTAAAACCAGTCACTGATTCAAGAAAACAATATTGAAGGGTGATCCTCGTCATTTGTCCACATAATCACACAGGTGAAATGCAACTACTTGTAAAGTATCTAAAGGATTTTCCCCTTAAAATGTCTTTAGATTCTGGGACAAGGATGGTATCTTTTCAGAGTCAGAAATCTGAGTAAAATACCTGTTTTTCAGAGCTAAGAGGAAACTCTTCATTTTCATTCAGCCACTTTATTGGAATCAAAAATGGCCATGAAATACTAGCACAGTAGGTTGAAAAAATTGCAGCCATTGTTCAACTTCGGAAGGAACAAGAATTACACAAGAAAGGACAAGAACACTCATTCTACATCACTTTCCATGCAGGTATTTGTTTTGGATTTGAGGGTTACACAAAAGCCAAAAAACAAACCTATGTCTCTCCTCAGAGATCTAAGGTCATTTTCTCGATAGCTATAATCTCCTACATTGAATTCTATCAGTGCTATCACAGCAGAGTCCCTGCACAATTCTGATTGTCTGTTGTGTGAGTGGGTTGTGTGTTTTAGACACGAGGGGGAATAAAGGTGTGAATGAATCTGTGGTGAGTAGGGCCACTTAAAAAAGTGAGTGTTAATAAAAAATATTTTCAAATCAGTAAGTCTCATTGAGAACAGGAATATAAAATAAATCAGTTCAGACACATACCATTTATCATGTCATTTAAGGAACTACTTTTCAAAACGTACAACATGCAATTTACATTTGATTATATCTGGACTGTACAGAATAACAGGAATAGGGAAAATTCACCTATTCATTAGATGATGAGAATGCTCATACTCCAAATAATTTCTAAATAAAGACTACTAAAATTATATTTCTATATATAAAAAATGAAAAGAGTTACTGTTTTCACTTTGAATCAAATAAATTAATAGTACTGCCATGATTGCTCTGAGTCCTTAGTTCTGGTGGGAAAAAAGTTGTGTTATTAAAACTCAAAAATAGGACCTCTTCATAGCTATAAATGAAAATATGGACTCCGTTCAGTTCTAAGCCTGAAAATAGCTCTAGAACAAAGGAAAAGCCCTAAGTTACTTAGCATTTATTAAACAGGAAATAAAGACCTGTAAATTGTATAATTTACCTAAAAGGAAGAAAATATTAACTACTCCAGTTGCCTGGGAAATTAATAACCTCAAAAATGGGAAACTGAGAAAACCAGGTCACCAAAATGACAGCGATACATAAGGTGAGATGTTTAAGACAGTAAAAGGCTACTGACACCTATACATCTGTGTTGATCAGAGTTTTTCAAGGTCAGAATAAAATATCTGCAATCATATTCAAGAGACAACTGCATAGACATTTTTAAATTAACAAAGTCCTAGAAGATTTTGCATATAAACATTTATAAGAAAGGACACGTGGGTGGCTCAGTTGGTTAAGCGACTGCCTTCGGCTCAGGTCATGATCCTGGAGTCCCTGGATCGAGTCCCACATCGGGCTCCCTGCTCAGCACCGAGTCTGCTTCTCCCTCTGACCCTCCCCCATCTCATGTGTTCTCTTCTCTCATTCTCTCTCTCTCAAATAAATAAAATCTTTAAAAAAAATAAAATATAAGAAAGGACTGAGATAACATGCTATTTAAATCCCAATTCCAAACCCAAGCATCCAGAACATAGTTACCCAACCACAACCTGCTAGGAAAGGACCTCGCAGTTCCCTCAGCTATAAAATGAAAAGGAACTAAATAAAGATCCTCCTAAAGATCCTAAAGTCCCATTCAGGTTTAA
Source organism: Eumetopias jubatus (assembly GCF_037043125.1). Lineage (NCBI taxonomy): Eukaryota > Metazoa > Chordata > Mammalia > Carnivora > Otariidae > Eumetopias > Eumetopias jubatus. The sequence goes on along the minus strand of NW_028274810.1, from coordinate 91,867,185 downwards.
CATTCTCTAAGCCTCTAAAAGCATCAAGAAAACAAAAACATAATATTCACATCAATATAATTCAATACTCTCACCTTGTTTACATTAATTTTAATGTAGGGTAATCTCAAATTTTAGATTAACCTCTAATTTCATCTCTTTTCACCTAATGAAATAACTACAAGCACCGTGTAACGAAAGAGTTCCTTATCGTTCCACAGTACAATTAATCATGGATTATTTTATCTAATTGATAAATCAGAAAAATCAGGAAACAAACTTGGAATATTGCGACTGAAGACATCATATCCAATGCTGTATACATTTGAATCCATATATGGAAACGAAGCTTTTGGGTAGCTGGACAACTTAGGTAGCATTTACTACCTAAGATCTACCGTGCTCAGAATATATTTAAGGAATTTCAAAATCACTCCACTTTATTCACATTCACTATTGGTGGGAATGAAAATTTGTAAAAATCATTCTGGAAGAGCAATTAGTATAAAAATATCGGGCGCCTGGGTGGCTCAGTTGGTTAAGCAACTGCCTTCCGCTCAGGTCATGATCCTGGAGTCCCAGGATCGAGTCCCGCATCGGGCTCCCTGCTCAGCAGGGAGTCTGCTTCTCCCTCTGACCCTCCCCCCTCTCATGCTCTCTCTCTCTCTCAAATAAATAAATAAAATCTTTAAAAAAAATAAAAATAAAAATAAAAAAACCAAATAATTCAATAAAGATGCTCAGAAATTCAGAGTTAAAAGGTTAGGGTTGATATGACAAGTACACACTGTTACAATTCATAATTTAGGTCAATGCTAAATTCCATTACCCCCACGTTTCAAAATTAAGGCTCCAACTAGCAGAAGAAAAATACCTCTCTCATTTTTCAACTACACTTATAAGGAAACTTACCATATGGCAAGATATTAGATACCTGATAGTATCAAAGAAATTAATTTCCACTAAAAATTCTTTTTAAAATCTATGGTTAAAAAAAATAAAATTTACTCTGTTGAAGATTTATATATTAAATCTGAAGTGCTGGCCTCAAGAGATAAGTAGATTAGGGCACAAATACTGGAGAAATTAATTTTTTTAAAAATAGTGTTTACCAACAGGTAAAACAAGCAACAAAATCCGGAAGAACTGTCCTTAAGCAATTCTTTGTACAATTAAAAATACCCATCCCTTTACATAGCCCACACTATTTCTATACAGAAAGGGGCCATCTCCTTTTACTCCCTATTTTAATCTTGTATATGACAGTTTGATTAAGCACAGAGGTAGTTATAGACAGAGTGTCAGCAAACTACGGCCCAGGGACCACGTACTTGTTTTTGTATTGTCCCTAAGATGTTTTTTACATTTTAAATAGTTGCAAAAAAAAAAAAAAAATCAAAAGAATACAAGTTCTTGATACTTAAAAATTATATGGAACTTACATTTAAGTGTCCACAAATAAAGTTTTATTCGAACAGCCACGGCTATTCATTTATGTATTTTTTATAGCCACTTCCATCCTACAATGGCAGAGTTGAGTGTTCGTGAAATAGACTATGTCTGAAAAGTTAAAAATATTTACTATCTGCTCTTCTATAGAAAATGGTTGCTGACACCTATTACAATTCACTGAGAGAAACCAGAGACTTAAGGAGTAATGCAAATATAATAGGATGCTGATATAATTCACTGTTATCACAAGAGACTATATTTGAATGTTTTGCATCCCATGACATTAAAATAATCGTTCTAATACCTCACATGTTTTAGAACATCTATAAATCCTGGGAATAAACAAGTATAGCCCTCCTCCACCCTGCCTTGAGAAACATTATGAAGATTAAGAAGTAAAATAATAATAAATGATGCCAGAAAAAAGGACCAAAACATGCTTCTTTCCTAAGTGGGAGGGAAGTCTTCTGTGTGTGTTTCTTTCTGGTGTCTACCATGTACAAAACATTAAGAACCCACTGCTGATTAAAATAGACAAAAATCTTTGCTTCATAGCACTTTTATCAACAGAAACATATAAAAGTATAAAGCACATACATACAATTATGGAATATTCACCCACAGAAAAGAATGAAATCTTGCCATTTGTGATAACATGGATGGACCTAGAGGGTGTTATGCTAAGTAAAATAAATCAGACATAGAAAGATAAATACCATATGATCTCATTTATATGTGGAATCTAAACAAAACAAAACCAAGCTCACATAAACAGAGTAATAGAGTGATGGTTGCCAGAGGAAGGGGGGTGAGTGGTAGGCAAAATGGGTACAGGGAATCAAAAAGGCCAAACTTCCAGTTAACTAAATAAGTAAGTTATGCAGATGTACTGTATAGCATAGTGACTATAGTTAATAATACTGTATTGCACATGGGAAAGTTGATACGAATAAATCCTAAAGGGTCTCATCACAAGAAAAACAATTCTGTAATTACGTATGGTGACAGATGTTAAGCAGACTTACTGCAATGATCATTTTGCAATACAGACAAGGGCTGAATCATTACATTTTACACCGGAAACTAGTGTAATGTGCTATATCAATTATACCTCAATAAAAAATTATTTTTGTATCAAATTAAAAAAAAATAACCCACAAAATTAATCATTTAATTACCAAGGCCATTAATGCTACACTAGAGTAGTAAGGGCACAGAGATAACATATATCCTGAGGTTCTGAATTTGTATGTGTGTGAGGATTTTTTGAGGAAGCAAAATGTAGGCTGAATTCCAAAGAATCAATGTGAATGCAGGCATGTGGGAGGTATATGGGAGGAAGCAGGAGGAAGCAGGTCAGGCAGAAGGAATAGCACATGTGAAGGCTCTGAAGGGAAGCGTGTTAAATATCAACTCGCTTTTAGGAGAGTCAGGGAGGAACAGAGGAAGAGCTGGGGAACTTGGTGTGAGAAGTAGAGGCCACATGAACCATCTTGGTCCTTATCCCCTCAACAATGACGCAGGAACAAATTTTAAGCAGAAATGTGATATAAGACTTATGTTTTTAAAAAATCCTTCTGACTGCTGCATGGAGAATAAACTGGAGGGAAAGAAGAATGTTATAAGGACATAACATAGAAGTTTACTACAGTAGACCAAGAGAAATAATTATGATGCAAAAAAGGGGTGTGTGTGAAAAAATTTCCTAAAAACAGGAGTTAAACTGACAAGATTTGGTAACTGATTAGTTATGGTAGGTAAGAAACACAGATTTCTGGTTTATGACATTTGTGCCAGTCTGAGATAAGTTTTGGGAGTCAAGAAGCAGGGGACAGGAAGACCATGAACTCAAGTTTTGAGTGTGACATGCTTGTGAGATACCTGACCATAGAGTTCAAGTAGAAATTTGGGTATGTAACCTGAAGCTCAAAAGAGTATTCATTATGTAAGCAATCTATGGAGTGACATAATGAATACCTCCTATTTTAATACAAGGACAATAATGCATAATAAATAATGATCACAGCAATAATGTAAGGGTAACAATAATGCACTGATTTCTAATGCTAGAATCTAATAGGTCACAAGATGTATGAATCAGAAAAGGCATCAACCACATGATCAATTCTTTTATTCTTTCTACACTTTTCCCAAGAAACTACAATTCTATTCAAAACATTTTAGTAACATGAAATTACTACTTCCAATGGTGGAACCCATCTCAGGACTGGACAAGTCTTTTCACCCCATATGTTTCTGGTGGCTCTGCAACAAGAATCTTATCTCTTCTATGGGGAAGAGCTTCACACAATTAAACCGCCTATCTTTATCAAGGATTAGGCATTAAATTAGGTGCTGGCATTCTGCATGGAGCACTGGGTGTTATACACAAACAATGAATCATGGAACACTACATCAAAAACTAATGATGTGATGTATGGTGATTAACATAATAAAAAAATTAAAAAAATAAATTAGGTGCTGGGCGTATAAGGCTTAATAAGACACGGTGCTCCTTATGTTTAGGGAGCTAACATTCTAGTGGTAGAGACAAACAAGAAGCCAGAAATTAAGCATAAAATATGGCAGACAAAATTTAATGCTATGAATAAAATTAAAGGAAAGTAAAGACCAGAGAATGAAAGGGGTGTGAAGGTGCTACTTTAAAGTGATTGGGAATTGTTTTCCTGATGACATGATATTAGAAGAGACACCTGAAAGGGGAAAAAGGACATACTTGGGATGTAGAAGACCATTTCAAATATAAGGAATAGCAAAAGCAAAAGTGGAAAGGTAGAATGAAGCTTGTGGATGAAGGGCAGGGAGGCCAGTAGCAATACACTGTCATGGAGGAGAGAAGAGAAGGAGAGGAGCAGGGTTTAGAGAAGCAGCCAGAAGCCAGATAATGTATGACCACATAAAGACCTCCAAAATTCTACAAGTATGGACTCTTAAACAGTTTAGTCACCAGTAGAGAGACTGGATAGTTTTTAGTAGGGAAGCGATGTGATCAGATTTATTGTTTATAAGGACTCACTATGGCTGTTGTATAAAAAATAGACACAGAATATAAATATGTCAAAAACTCATAAAATCCAATAGCCAAAAAACAATCCAATTTTAAAAAATGGGTAGAAGATCTGAACATTTTCCAAAGAGGACATACAGATAGCCAACAGGTACATGAAAAGGTGTTCAACATAACTAATCATCAGAGGAATGCAAATCAAAACCACAAAGAGATATCATCTCACACACTGAATAGACATGTCAGAATGGCTATTATCAAAAAGATAATAAATAACAAGTGTTGGTAAGGATGTAGAGAAAAGGGAACCCTTGTGCATTGTTTGTGGGAATGTAAATTGGTATGGGGACCATGGGGAAAAGTTGGAAGATTCCTAAAAAAAAAAAAATTAACAACAGAACTACCGTATGATCCAGAAATTCCACTTTTGGGTATTTAGCTAAAGAAAACAGAAACACAAACTCAGAAAGATATATGCACCCCATGTTCACTGCAACATTACTTAAAATAGCCAAGATATGGAAACAACCTAAGTGTCCATCAATAAATAAATGGATAAAGAAAATGTGGTATATATACACACACATACACTAGAATGTTATTCAGCCATAGAAAAGAATGAAATCTTGCCATTTACAACAACATGGATGGATTTTAAGGACCTCACGCTAAGCAAAATAAGTCAGAGAAGACAAATACTGTATGATCTTATATGTGGAATGGAGGAGGAGGAGGAGTAGAAGCAGCAGCTCATAGATACAGAGAACAGACTGGTGATATCACAGGTTGACCAGGGTGGGAGCAAGTGAAATGGGTCATAAGGTACAAAAGTCCAGTTATAAGTAAGTCATATGCTTAATAAGTAACTAGGGGCTCCTGACTAGCTCATTCAGTAGAGCATGTGACTCTTGATCTCAGGGTTGTAAGTTCAAGTTCCACGTTGGGTGCAGAGATTACTTAAAAATAAAATCTTTAAAAAAAATAAGGAAGTAACTATAGTTAATAATACTACAATGCAGATTTCAAAGTTGCTGACAGTAGATCTTAAAAGTTCTCATCATAGGGGTGCCTGGGTGGCACAGTCAGTTAATCATCCGACTCTTGGTTTTGGCTCAACTCATGATCTCAGGGTTGTGAGATCAAGCCCCGCATCAGGTCTACACTCAGCAGAGTCTGCTTAAGACTCTCTCTCACCCTCCTTCTGCCCCTCCCCACTGTGTTCTCTCTCTCTCTCAAATAAATAATTTTTAAAAAAAGTTCTCATCACAAGAAAAAATTTTTCTGAAACTATGTACTGTGACGGATGCTAACTAGACTTTTTGTGGTGATCATTTTGCAATATATACAAGTATCAAATCATTATGATGTACATCTGAAATTAATATAATGTTACATGTCAATTATATGTCAATAAAAATTTTTCTAAAAGAATAAAAGAAAAGAGGCAAGACAGATGCGAGGAGAAGAGAAGGGAAGTGACCGCTATCTAGGAGAAAGGTCAAAGTGGCTTAGAATCTAGCAGTGGCAGTAAAAAGGGTGAGAATGAGCCATATAGGACTTGCTGATACAATGGTTGTGGAATAGGAGATAAAGATGATTTAAAGAAGACTTCTAGGTTTATCATCTCAGCAACTGGGGTAGACTGAGGGATAATTTACTGAAAAAAAACAAAAACAAAAACAAAACATAGGCACACACCAAACACCTGAAAAAATAGTAACACCGGGTTCAGAAACTCCAATGTCTTTATAAAACCAAGAGATGACCTAAATGTGCAAAATAGTAATAGAAGAATACATGCTAAGGCTAAAGGCATTCAGATTGGTGAAAACACTAATCTGATAAAACAATTTATATATGCCATAGAGAGAATCTCTCCCTTGAAGGCAAGGAATGGTTGCCAAGGTGTCAGGAATGATGAAGGAAACCCAGACACTCAAGATAAAAACTGTCAGGCTAACCTATAGGACTTAAATGATTTTACGGTTCCAATGGGCAGGGAGGGATAAAATAAGTAAACCTCTAAGAATCAAGAATAATATGGATAAATTCTAAAATATTAAAATGTCTTATAAACTATAGTACTGAAGACGGCAGTATAATGGTATTAAAACACATCAGTAGAGGGACACCTGGGTGACTCAGTTGGTTAAGCATCTGACCCTTGACTTTGGTTCAGGTCATGATCTCAGGATCATGAGATTGAGCCCCGAGTGGGGCTCCACGCTCAGCGCACAGGGTCTGCTTGAGATTATTTCCCCTCCCTCTCCCTCTGCTCCACCAGCTCATGGGTGCTCGCTCACTCTCTCTCAAACAAACAGCTTAAAAAAGAAAAACAGCATCAGAGGAATATAGAATTCCAGAAACAAGCTCAAGTATACATAATTCAGTAAATAATTAAAACAATATCTCAAAACAAGGAGGCAATGATGAACTATTCAATAAATAATACTGAAAGAAGGGACAAACCATTTGGTTAAAAAAAAAAAGGTTAGAACACAATTATCACACTAGAAAAAAAATATTACATATGTCAAATGGATTTCTAATGAACACTTACAAATCTGAGAAAAGTCATCACCCCAAAAGAAATGTGTACAACAGACATGATATTTCATACACAAATAACCAGCAAACGTCAAAAATCTTAGTTCTACAAATCAATAAATAAAAATTAAATGGGTTTTTTTTTTTAATATATAAAATAAGGAAAAGGGCTCTTTCTTAAACTGCTGGTCAGAGATTAACTGGTACATTTCCGGAGGTAAGATAACATTATAACCCAAAAATAAGTCCACAAAGTTGTTCATTACAATATTGTTAGCATTAGTAACAAACAGGAAAAGAATGAAAATACCCATTAATTAAACAAACAAGGGTATATTCAATGAAATACCATGTAGCAAATAAAAATTATAATACCTATAGTCAAACATGAATGTTTCTGCATGACCACTGAAAAAATGGTATTTATAAAATGGCATGAATAAACCCAAATATATTAAATTATAGATATTGATATGCATATATGCACTACAAGATGTCTGAAAGGATATTCACCAAAAAGTTAACAACAGCTAACTCTGAGTAGTAAGATTTAAGGCTACAATTTCTTCCTTTACTATTCTTTTCCAATGAAGATTTATAATTTATACACATATAAAACTGAAGTCATTTAAATTCTGAAAATACATTTTCAATAACAGATAAAAGATGAAACCTGATGGTTTCTTGTGAAATTCTGTAACACTTCCTGTGACCCTTAGAACTACAGACATCATAGTTACTAGAAGATTGTAAGCTGCAACACACCACTGGTTCAATGCCTGGGAGTAGGTGGCAAGGGACAGGAACTGTGCTACATGTGTAAAAACTGAAATTACACCTTCTTTATAATTAGGATTCAGATTTAGAGTATCTAAGGTAAAATCACACCACTATAACAGCAAAAACTCTCACAAAATTTGAAGAACTATGAAAAAATGTCATTCAAGTAAAAATGAAGAATCATTGAACATAAAATAAAATTTAACATTATTAATGTGTCTCATAAGTGGATCTTACTGGGATGCCAAAACGATTTAAAACACATTTGCTCCACCAGCTTCTAAAACGATAAGGTATCTCAAAAATGGCCTTATGTCAAATTTTGTTTTCTGGCTTTAGGAGGTTCCCACAGGCAAGGAACCTGGAGAATCTTGGTGTTCTTAAAAATTCAGGACAGTTTTACAAAACCCTGCTGGGAGACAGACCTGATGAAATCAACAACCCTGCTTTATGACTCTAAGTAGGACCCCAGCTGTCCCCATACAAATTCATTTTCAACAACAGATTAACCCTAACTATTAAGGGTCTTTGTTCATTGTGACATCTCATTTAAAGCTTTTAAGTCAGCCCCCTACCTAGTTACTTGATTAAAGTTTACAACACTTTACATACTATTGAAAAGTACTATTTTTTCTTATTCTTTTTTTATTATGTTATGTTAATCACCATACATTACATCATTAGTTTTTGATGTAGTGTTCCATGATTCATTGTTTGCGTATAACACCCAGTGCTCCACGCAGAACGTGCCCTCTTTAATACCCATCACCATGCTAACCCCTCCCCCCACCCCCTCCCCTCTAGAACCCTCAGTTTGTTTCTCAGAGTCCATCGTCTCTCATGGTTCGTCTCCCCCTCCGATTTCCCCCCCTTCATTATTCCCCTCCTGCTATCTTCTTCCTCTTTTTTTTTTTTAACATATGATGTATTATTTGTTTCAGAGGTACCGGTCTGTGCTTTTTTCTTTTTTTAATCTCTACGCCCAATATGGGGCTCAAACTTACAACCCCCAAGATCACATGCCTTATGGACTGAGCCAGCCAGGCACCCCAAAAAGCACCATTTTTAAGCCAAGAGATTAATAATGGGAAATTATTTTATTAAAGATGAAAAATGATGTGATTTAATTCAATGACCACTATCTTTACTGCAGACAACAGTTAAGACAAAAGCATACCTATGTGCTTCAAGGCAGATAGGATATTAACTCATTAGTGCTTCAAGACAGACAAGGATATTAACTTATTAGTGCTATGACTAAGTCAACAGGTGACATTTTAAAAGCTAAGACTGAGGGTTCCCGGGTGGCTCAGTCGGTTAAGCATCTGACTCTTGATTTCGACTCAGGTCATGGTCTCAGGGTCCTGAGAGCGAGCTCAGTGTGGGGCTCTGTGCTCAGCAGGGGGTCTGCTTGGGATTCTCTTTCCCTCTCCCCCCTCTTGTGCATGCACGGGCTCTGTCTCTCATATAAATAAATAAGTAAATCTTTAAAAATAAAAACTAAAACTGGGTTTGTTTATATTATACGGGTATCTCCTTCAAATTCTTTTTTTTTTTTAAGATTTTATTTATTTATTTGATAGAGCGAGAGAGCACAAGCAGGGGGAAGAGTAGAGGGAAAGGGAGAAGCAGGCTCCCCACCAAGCAGGGAGCCCGGGAAGTGAGCACTATATTACATGGGTACCTCCTTCAAATTCTTTTTCTTTTTTAAGATTTATTTGATAGAGAGAGGGAGAGAGCAGGGGGGAACAGTAGAGGGTGAGGGAGAAGCAGACTCCCCAACAAGCAGAGAGCTCCACGTGGGGCTCGAAACCAGGACCCTGGGATCATGACCTGAGCCAAAGGCAGACGCTTAACCATCTGAGCCACCCAGGTGCCCCTCCTTCAAATTCTTTACGTAGGAACTTACCTACTTATACTATACAATTACTTGTATCATTGTCTAAGCTTCAGAACCTAACTTAACTATTACTGCTAAAACTATAAAATTAACAAATGGTCAGAATTTAACGTTTCCAGTTATCAAGTTAATAAGAAGCTCTTCAAAAGACCGAATGACTTGCTGACTTTAGCAATTTTCCCAAATGACAAGGGAGGTTATATATCTTTCCTAAGATATTCCATCGATCCATAGTTTCCAACCTTTTCTCTGCTCCTATACCCTGTGGCATAGGACTCTCACACGTTGTAGCAGTACTTCACTATAAGAGTAATTTTTTTTAAAGAGTGATTTTTAAAACAGAAAAAAGAACGAAGGTAATAGGGAGAGGAAGAAAGATATATAAAGTACTTCATTTAAAAAACTGAGTAATTTTTGGTTCACCACCCCAGCCTTTGGAAGTAGACAATTCTGGAAGCCTTGCCTATACAGCATCATGTATATATTTTTATCCTAAGGGGTCCCATAAAAACTTCCAGGCATCTAGCACATTTCTTAATACAGAAATGTTCCTTGTGCCTTATTGCTATCAATGGAGACACAGCTGAGAGATTGTGATGCTAAGGGAAAGTAACAAAAACATCCCCCTTCTTTCCCACTTCAACATTTAAAAGCTAAAAGGAAACTCGGAGCTTACTACAATCCCTCATTTTAGTGATGAAAAAGTAGGTGTTGAAAGAACTTAATATTCTGACCTAAGATCATAAATCTAAGTGACAGAGCTCTATAGACCTGTAGAAAGTGTTCTAGTACTCGATGAGGTCTATACATGTACCCCTCTTAGTGCACTGTGATCACCGGAATGAGCACATGCATACACATGCATGTATTTTTTATATATTTGAGATATAAAATCTTCAGGTGCTATTCCATAGATCATTTTAAAACCTAGGAAGCAGGACAATTTCAAATTCAATCTACTCTTTAGGGCAAAAACAGTAGCAGCAAAGCTTGCTTCTCCTCTCCCTTCTCCTCATATACACCTACTATAGTTTCCCTAAATTAACTCTTTCTTATCTTGAATGCTTGGCAAAATGAAACTCTTTATCCCCCTCTTCAAACATCCCCATGTATACTCCATGTTATGTTTTACTAAAAGTCCAGGTATCTAAGCTGGCAGAGTCAACCTCTGACTGTTCTCTTTTACACCTAGGGGAACCATGCATCCTGTTTACCTGGACAGTACTGGTTTATGCCTGCTGCCCAGCAAAATGATTCACAGCATCCCGAAGGCATTTTAAAACTGCCCCAATTCAGATGATAAATTATAAGGTCACTCTATAATCCTTACTTAGTAACCAATTGTTGTATATTCTTCTAACTGGTTTCCTCTCCCTTCAGCCAACTCCCTAATCTGTCACATGAAATGACAATCATCTCCCTTCATCTCATTTCCCATCTCCACATGCCACCTTCTTGCACATGCTGCCCCTCTGCCTGGAATATCCTTCTCTCTCTTTTCATTGTGTGAATACCAATCTGGGAACTCAGACCAAATGTCATTTCTGCTGTGAAGCCTTCCCAGAATCTTCCAGTCATGTTCAGGGCCTCCTGCACTAACAACAACTGCAAATATTAGTAATAGGAAGTGTGTTCTGAATGCTCACTGTGCCCTGAGCTCAAGCAATTTTAGGTATTTACTCTCATTTAATAGTATAATAACTCTATATGATAGGTTTTGTTTTCCTCATTTTTTTTAAATGTGGAAATTAAGGCTCTGGAAAATTCAGTAATTTGGCTAAACTTACAAAATTAAGTGGTAGATCTAGGACGTGAAACCAAGTATGTTTGGTTCTGAGCCAAAGCTTTTAAATCCCTCCCCTATACTATCACACCAGCACCACCAGTAACAGGTGTCTGTGATGCAACACATTTGAACCTGTGCTGCAATTCTGTCCCACTTGGTCACTTCTGTGCATTCGTATTTCTTTGTTTACACTCCACAGGAGGTCCAGTCATATATTAATGTGTCCTCTGTCTCACTTAATGAGACTGGGATGACCTCAATAGTAGGAAAAGGCTTTGCTATTCATGGCACCTGCAATTGTGGCTTAACGCAGATATACGATAAGGTCAAAAGCAATAGAGTACTTACTCTTCAGTCATAAATTCTAAAGCAGAGGGTTGTCTCATCTGTAGTCTTAATAACTAGAATGTGGTGCAGGATCTATCTAGAATTAGACCACAGTTACAAACTACCAATCTTTAGAATAAACCTAATGGGTTTTCTTAGGCTGGCATAGTGCTATTTCTTGGTAGAATTAGCCGCCAAGATTTAAAATGTGCAGATTTTTTACATAAATAAAGATTTCTAGCTTCTTTTGAAACACTGGGTCAACATTTTTACATAATACAACAGTCAGGAAGTAATAACTGCCTACTTTAACCAGGGATGTCCTCTCCCACTCTATGTGCACAACTCTTTCTATATTTCCAAAACTGAAGCCAAGTATCAGTTGCCATCATCATGCTTCGTTTTTAATTTATTTATTTATTTGACAGAGACAAAGAGCTATTGAGAGAGGGAACACAAGCCGGGGGAGTGGGAGAGGGAGAAGCAGACTCCCTGCTGAGCGGGGAGCCCAATGCGGGGCTCGATCCCAGGATCCTGGGATCATGACCCGAGCCAAAGACAGATGCTCAACGACTGAGCCACTCAGGTGCCCTGCCATCATCATGCTTACGTGGTTGTTCTTAAGAGGAAAATGAAATCTTTCTAGTATGTATGTCTCTATTAAAAAGCTATGTGTGCATTCCATGAATTTCATGTATTTGGAAAGGCTACACATTAATGTGGTTTTGAGTGAAAATAACTAATAAAATAAACTGAGGCTTCATGACAATATTACTCATCAAGAAGTATTGTCTACATTATAATTATTGACTGGTGGCCTTTATCAATTAAAAGCATACATTTAACATGCTTTATGTTTACACAAACAAATATACTTGTATTCATTCAGGCCTGTGGTCCCTGATGAAAAATAGAGAGCAAAAGGATTTCTGTAGCTAAGGGTAACCAAAAGAGGGTAGGATATCCAGCTTGGTAATAATTAAAGAAAAACAAACCAGAGGGAATTAAAATGCAAAAAGATATACTAAGATATATTCGAGTTGAGAATTCAAACACTAATTAACAAAAGGTTGTCAAGTATATAGCTTTAAAGTAACAATATTTGAATTAATGTGGGAAAATAGAGATCAAAATTTAACTGCCCTAATCAACCAATTCCAGGTTTCTCTGTAGTATGGCCTTATCTAACTGTGCACATTAAGTAGAAAGCTTCAATGTGTAAATACTACTTGTCCCTACAGGGAGGAAATTAAATAAATTCACACATTTTCAAGGGCTCTGTGTATTTGTGATCTCAATTTTTTTTTTAAAGATTTTATTTATTTATTTGATAGAGCGAAAGAGCACGAGCAGGGGTAACAGCAGAGGGAGAGGGAGAAGCAGGCCCCCCGCCAAGCAGGGAGCCTGATGTGGGGCTTGATCTCAGACCCTAGGATCATGACCTGAGCCGAAGGCAGACGCTTAACCATCGGAGCCACCCAGGCGCCCCTGTGATCTCAATTTTTAAGAACATTTTTAACAACATTTTTTGACCCATGCTACTAAAATCAAGTCAATAGTCCACCATTCTAAAATGATATTTAATCATGCCTATCACTTGTTCATAAACTGGGCCCTGAGGAATACCTCACCATCAAGCCACAAAGGGGGAAGCAAGCAGACCTCTACTCCTTAGTAACTTTCGTTTTCTCTGTCTTATATGCTGAGCTCTCACAGTTTAGGTATTTTAAAACTTTGAAAATCACTCATCTCTTCCGAATGGCTTATCAAAATTTAAAGTGACCAAGTGATGAAATATAAATCCTGGCAAATTTGGGGACTTCCAGCCTGTACCGCAGTTTACTAAACTCCAGTTCTTCCTGAAGTATCTTGATTTCTAAAAGCAACAAAGTGAACTTTTAGAAGACTATGATAACCACATTCTGCAATGGGAACAAAAAGGTGCTTAGCTGACAGAATTTCTTAATAGTCCATGTAAATAATTAAAGAAGACACCCTCTAATCAAAAAGTTCATTTATGTAGTCCTGAAAGGTAAGAGGTATACCTAAAATACATCTATCTGTGCTCTGAATTACACGGGCACTGGTCCCCAACAATACTGTTAAGTAACAATGTTTAAATTTTCAACCTTAAAGTTTTCACAAACATAGTGTGCAGCATTTAATTCCTACGGCTCCATATTGAAACATGAAATACTCAATTATTGATGAGGTTTCCATAGGAATTGCAGCTCCTTTTGGTATCATGCAATAGTTCATTAGGAAGAGTGGCAGCAGCTATGCTCTGAATGTGGAGACAATATATAGAAATATTACCAATAAAAATCTGGAAGTTATAACAATTTGTAAAGAGAAAGAACATGTCTACTTATACATCATTTAGATATTCAAGGCTATGAGACAACTGATGGACATGAGAAGTACAGAGAGTGGCTACAGAAAGAAGAGCCCAGCAGAGGTTAGTGAACAAATACACAGTGTCATCCCTCACAGCTCACTGTCTTACCTGAGGAGGAGTAGGTGTGGAAGTGGGTCTCCCTATGGGAGGAGTAGGATTTCTGCTGCCACCTCCAGACATAATCTCCTCTGTTATGTCTTTCCCTCCCTGGTTTGGATCCCGAATTCTTATCTATAAGGTCAGAATAAGATGGCATATTGAGAGATGGTTATCTATGTAGTAAATTTATAGGCCCATGATATGGTTAAAGGTATAAAGTGGGAAATCTATCAAATATCAAAGTTGATAATCACACTTGACTTTATTTCAATCACTGAACCGTATGGTGTCATTCAGAGAAATTTAGGACATTAGTTCTGACTTGAATTAATTAGAACAACAAGCTAAAATGAGACACAGTTGGCTGAATTTCTAGGTCAGAATGGCAAAGAATTAACGCTTGCCTTGTAAGAACTGCCAAATTAACTGATTTTATTTACAATGCTTAATGTAACATTCATAATAAAATCGTTTTAAAATATATGTTACTCTGTAGAATAAAGCTTTAGGAGTTGTAAATATTCTCCAACAAAATGAAAAATGCACCTATCCCAGTAATTAGGAATAATTTATGTTGCAGATACCTTACATATGTATACAAGAATGTTCACTGCAATAGTGGCTTGTAGAGCAAAGGCACAGAAACAAGCTCAAGGCTGATCAAGAACATAGTAATTAAAAAAGTATGCTACATCCTTACAATTAAATACCAATCAGCCAATAGAAAGAATGAAATAGATCTACATGTACTGATATAAAATGATCATCCAAATGTATTGGTAAGTAAAAAGCTACAAGATGCAGAACAATGTGTATGGTGTTCTTTCAATTTTTTAAAGGCGACCTATGCTTACAGATGTCAGTGGAAATGGTGCTGCAAAGGAGACGGAGCACCTGGGTCTAGGCCTTCCATCCTGTGACAGTGCTGAGACCTAAAGACCCCTTCTACTATCACTACCTCCAAAGTGAAACCAAGGTAGCCCTGGCTTCCCGGAAATGTCAAAGCAATCATTAATAAAATCACCTGGTTCTGGAAGCTGTTTTGGGACTTCTTCAGTAAGATTTCTAATATCAGCTATTTTTTCAGATACAGAAACTTGTTTCTATTACAATTTTAAATATTGCTTCTCTTTCATTTGTTCTACTTTCTTGTTCAGTAACATCTATTATGTCTTCCATTTTCATCATCTTCTTTATTAATGTTTCTTTATCCTGGGTGTTCTTCACATCCATCATCTACCATGCTGTTTCAACATTGCTAAAGCATACTTTCTCAACTTCAGTGTCCTGATATATGGGCATGTCCTGCTTATTATGATGTGTGCACAAGAAATCTGTTTCTGATAATAAAAGAGCCTAAGTTTTGGAATCCTGTTATTTTTATTAGAGAGTACTTTCAAGAGTACTGATGGCTATGATATCTCTCCCACGTATCTCACCCTTGTGAATCTCATTTTGTGTGTCCTAATGGGTAAGAGATTGCAAGCCACTCTTCTACAGGATGTCCTGCAATGTGAACTTTATATTAGTGCACTCTAATTTTCTTGGGCCTGCCTTTCTGGACAGAGGCAAAGCCCCTGTAACTTCCTAAAAACAGAATACATTTTCTAAATTCTGATATTTCTAAAAATAAATCTATTCCACAGGGAGGATTTTTCTTATTGTCCTTAACATTTTGCTCATTTTCACTTGTGCTGTTTTTCCCCCTGTAAGTTCATATTTGAATGTAGAGCTGATTAGGACTGAAGTTAAAGGACAATAATCAGTATGTGAAAATAGAGCTCAAATTTCTCCCACTTAGTAAGATCTTAGCAGACTAAAGCCTCCCAGTTATAAAGAAGGCATGTTGTCATCTAGCAAAGCTACCTCAGTGCATGTTGAAAAATGATATTAAGCAAATGGTTCTTGTAACTTCTACTTATATGTCCATACAAATTGTCTAGGTCTAGCGGTAAGGATGTAAGTGAAGAATAAAAAATGGCAATCATTTGTGAACTCAGAAGAATAATGATTACAGCTGTGGGTAAACATATTTGACAAGGGAATGGATATTCGATTTTAAAATAAGAAAAATTAATAAATATCTCTTACTGTTTTTTTCTCTCTCTTGGCTGGAGGGGGCTGCTGCTGCGTAGGCACTATGATTGGTGCTGACTGATACACTGGCTGACTTGGGTAAAAAGGCGTTCCTAAAGAATTAGAAAAAAACAATGAAAAGAAGCATTCAGTTATTTTGTCAACCACTATAAGACTACTAATGGCACTGTGTCTCCGGACAATCAGTTAAAAAAATAAATAACAAAAACATCCCACTTAATCATCTCTATCCAATAGCTTCCCTCTATTTACTGAAGTGCTCAACGAATGATTCTCCAAAACTCAAAACACCTTTCTGTCAGCATCCAATATGAAAATAACTAAATAACCAACTCCTGCAGATTGCCACTCGAGGCACCTTTCAAAAAAATTAATCATACTATAGCAATGCCTTTAAAAAAATCTATTCCAGGGGCCTGCCCATTCCCTGCAATGTGATTCTCAAGCAAGGGTTTGTGTGAATATGTTTTGTGTGGGGGTTTGGTCAGAGGAAGGAGAATATATATGATCATCTTGTGGAGTGGGAGTGGTCTGATTTTTCTCCCTACTTTCAGAGAACCACTGTCATAGGGAACCACCCTTAAGGCTCAGCCAATATCATACTATTGGAGCAGAAAAAAGGCTGAGAACAAACAGCTGAAAAATGAAGTCTGATACTAAGAGTCCAGGTTCCAGGGTTTTAACTACCTTATGTACCATTCTCTAGCTCTAGCAACAACCTATACCTACTACTATCCCTTGAGTACATCAATCTCTCCAACATTGTTCATACCTTTGACTATGCTAAAGGTATGCTAAAATTACCTTCTTCCACTCACTCCTTGTACTCTCAATGAATACTTTTCTTAACTTTAAAACTTTGACTATTAAAATAATTACTATTAAGCCAGAGTACTAAGAGAAGAGGTGATGAGGAAGGGTCAGATACTGGATACATTAAGTAGAATCTACGGATTTGCTGATAGAGTAGATGTGACTATGAGAGAAAGAAGTGTCAAGGAAAACTCTTTAAGGTTTTTTGTTGCAGTAAGTGGAAGAATGAAAATGCTATTTACTGTGCTATTTATTTACTTACTGAGATGAGGAAAACTAGAGGAAGAGTGGAGTTTAGAGCACAAAAATCAGGAGTTCAATTTTGGACATGTAAAGTTTGAGATTCTTCCTAGACCTTCAAAAGCAGATGGCAGCAAGTAGGCAGGAAGAGACACAAGTCCCAGAGTCAGAGAACAGGTACCCATTTTGGAATTAGTATAGTATGGACAACATTTAAACCATGAGACTGGGTGACTGAGGAAATTAGTACAAATAGAGAATGAACCCGAGGACGAAATTTTGGGGCAGTCTATGTTGTTCAGACATCACGGGTATGAAGAAAACCTAGCAAAGGAGATGAAAAAGAAAATCAAGGCAGTGGCTGAAGTAAAGAGAATGGTTCCGGAATGGGGAGCATGCATAACTACGTAAAATGGCGCTGAGAGTCAACCAAGATTCAGCAAAGTAGGATGCACAGGTGACCCTGACAAAAGTTATATGGGTGGAGGGGCGGGAAAGTGCATCCTGATTAGGGTGGACTCAACAGTGAATGAGATGGAAATGAAGAAAAGTGGCTGGGCTGTTTGTTTGTTTGTTTGTCTTAAGATGGAAATAAAACACTATATACCTATATGCTGAAGGGACTAATCCAGCAGAGAGAAAGAAAATGATAATGCCAGAAAGAGAGAAGAGAACAGCTAGAGTAATAGCCTTAAATGTGTACATGATGGGATCCAGTGCACAAGAAGACTGGCCTTTGGTAGCAACAGTGATGGTTGAGTCATGATAACAAGAAGGAAAAACATGAAGGTATAGGTAGTTAATACAGGTAAAATCCTTGGTATGTTAGTAAACAAATAATGTTGGCTCTATTATCACTGTCATCATCAACATCAAACCATCCCCACCATCATAATAGTCTTTAAGTGGTAATTTCTTGGAAGCAGTACCACATTTCAAGGTACCAGAATTCTGCAGGTCTCAATCAAATTCGGAGAAGATCTAAACAGGGGGCGTGGCTAGGATTTCAATTAATTCAATGTAAAAAGAGAAAAACACCTTATTAGCCATGCTTCTGGTAGTATATACAGTATTCTCAAAGTCAAGCTTAAATAAGCGATTCTACACTACCCTATAATGTCACTAGTTCCAAAACTCAGAAAACAATCCCCTAAAATTGGTTTCAAATGCTGCTAGACAGGCAATACAGTCTGCTCACCTTGCCATATTTTTTAAACTAAGTGACAAAGATCCAAAAGGTGAAAAAAATTAGACTGTTCTAATGAAACGTTTTTGAGTCAACATGACTGGGGTAGAGACTACAGATAGTACACTTGCAATAAATACCAGCTGAATAAACCTGGAAGCATAGGATATCTCAATAATGGGGTTAAACACAATTAGTAAAACATCAAGTCAACTGTGGACCCCAGTGGAATGGGCCCTCTAACTTAGCAAATAATGATTATCTTTTATAGAATACTAATTCAACTTCCTATATAGTCAGAGACATTTAAAAAGATTTATTTTATTCTATTAAAAATGTGAATAACTTTTACATACCATTTACTAATTAGGTATGTTACTTAATGTCCCCAACCTCTTATGCATGGAATGTAACAGGTTTATCTAGATTAGAGGTATGTCAACTAAAGCCAATAGGCTAAATCCAGTGCAATTTTATAAATAAAGTTTTATTGGAATACACCTACATACAGTATTTTATCTGTTACCTACTGCTGCCTTCTCACTAAAATGGGAGAGCTGAATAGTTGCAACAGAGACCATATGGCCTGCAAAACCTACAATATTGCCCTTTATAGAAAAAGGGCTGGCCCTTTTCTTCCCCTGATCCTTGTTCTCGATCAGTGGTTCTCCAAACTCCAGTCAATACAAAATGTGTCAATGATATATGGCAAAATTTACACAATAATAACCACATTACTATACTAACCACACACAGCCACAACTATAGGCTTGCTAATTTGACATTTTGGAAAGGTCTGTTACTATTTTGAAATTATTTCTGTCTTGTTCCTTTGTTGTTCAAACAGCCTTCCTATATGAAATGCTTCTGACATTAAATAAGTTTTCTTTGAAAGCCTTTGTGGCAAAATTAAAAAGGTAATAGTTCTATATGTTTCTTCCTTTATTTTACTTTACTTTTTTAAAAAATTTTATTTGACTAGGACATTGAAAAATCTGGGAACCAGTGGTCTAGTCAACATTTAGATTTGTTCTCAATGGTAAAACCCCAAGCACAAATATCAAACAAATGCACTGTAAGATCCTGAAAGGCAAGGAGAATATCTCAACATCTACATCCTACAAAATACCTAGTACACTGTCTTATACATTGCAGGTCTTCCAAAAACCTATCAAAACTGAATTTTCCCATAGAAACAAATAAAAAGATAGTGGTTAAGTATGCAAGTCGCACATAAAAATCAGTTTATGCCATAATATCCTAGAATAATAACATCAGTATACAACCACATCCACAATCACAGTACTTTTTTTTAAAAATTTATTTATTTTAGAGAAAGAGAGCATGAGCAGGAGGGACAGAGGGACAGGTAGAGAGAACCTCAAGCAAACTCCAAGTTGAGCACAGAGCCCAACACAAGGCTCAATTCCAGGACCCCAAAATCATGATCTGAGCCAAAACAAAGAGTTGCTTGCTTAACTAACTGCACCCCAACAATCACAGTATTAACACTCCATGAACACACAATCAAATTCAATTTCGGATGCCAGAGTTTCCCACTTCCAAACACCCTGGGGAACAGTGAATGAATCCCTCAACTCTTAGGACCTAAAAAAGGTCCAAACCCCCGCAGAGCTCAGGAAAAGAGTGGAAAAGAAAATGAAAGAGGGAGGAAGAAAATGGTACAGTGAGAAAAGGGGAAAGTATACTGGTTTGAAGCAAAGGAGAACGGGACTTTTTTTTTTTTTAAGATTTTATTTATTTGTCAGAGAGAGAAAGAAAGAGAGAGCACAAGCAGGGGGAGTGGCAGGCAGAGGGAGAAGCAGGCTCCCCACTGAGCAAGGAACCCAATGGGGGACTTGATCCCAGTATCACTGCTAACCACACCTCTTTGCTCCCAAACCCAAATTTTTACACCTTGGGTTATCACCTTCATGAGGTATTTTTCTGATATAACAGGCAGCAAAATATTTAAGAAACACTGATGAGAGAAAAACTGAAAAGTGACCTTGATCAAATACTACTCATTAGTTATTTTTCCTCAACACTATAGAAACACTCCAAGAATTATAATGTATAAACAGAATTTTATGATCTTGGTTACTGAACTTCATTCAGTAAGGGCAAAAATATTCTTTGAGAATCACTGTTCAAGATTTAAACTGAACAGAGGAGTAAAATATTATTACCCTAGAGTGAAATGTAAGCTAAGGAAAAAGAACCAAGACTTCCGCAAAAGAGACTGTCCAACTCCAGCTCCACCAGGAGGGCAGGAAGGAACAAGACTAGGATTCGTTCCTTACCAGTTCAGCCAGAGGAAGGCTCTCTGCCCTAGAAGACAGGACTGCTGTGCTGCAGGACAGAGAACTAGGATTCCATTCCTTATACTTGCTTTTAACCTGAACCCCAGATTAGGAAGAAGAGGAAGGAGAAAAAGGGGGGACCAGGATCAGAGGGAAATGAAAAACTGGGAGTGGAAGGGTAAGAGAAGAAGGGATTCCGAAACAAGAAAATAGGAAGGGGGATGTTTATGTCTTCCAGTAGACGGTAAGGCCAGAGTAGCTGTCCCAAGGTGGTACAGCAGAAGGACCTATAATTGATGGGAACTACTGGATCAGAACTTTTAAGTCTGATAAAAGCATATTAACTAGTGATAAGCCTTAAAACTAAAATATCTGCCCAAATAATGAAAATAATCTAAGCCTGGATTATACACTATGATTCATCCCTAAAATGGAATACTATATAGCTTGAAATTCTATAGGTAATGAAATGGGAAGATGTCCATGAATATATTGTGAGATGGGGGGAAAAATACCAGAAGTTTTAGAACATTATAAATAGTATGTGGCCATACATATTAAAAATTGTTTAAATATAAATGAAAAAGTATGTATTAATCTGTTAAATCATTGTTTCTTTAGGGAGTGGAGAAAGGGAAAAAAACTGGCTACTTCAACTTTATATAGTCTATATTATTTCTATTTTTCTCACTAACTTGGTTACTTTCATAATGAAAAATTATTTCAAGATTGTTTTTCTCATCTTAAGTTAACTAGGTGAACTGTTTTAATCTATAAGACGAACTGCTTACTTGATGGATTTTGGATCTGTGTAAGAATTTCCCAGGGAAGAAAGAATATCTAACAAAGGGAACAGATATCAACAATATTTGAGATACAACTGCCCCTCAATATCCTGCTTTTTGTGAAAATAAACAAATACAGTCTATATGTAACAGAAATAAAACCAAATATGTTATAATATTGTATATCCAAATCAGCAAAATATTTCCCTACCAGTAAACTCATCTATATTGTTTCTATAAATATTGCAGTAGTATTAAGAGCAATTAAGAGGGCTGGCACAGATTTATAATAGAATTTTAATGACAACATTTTGCATCAAAAAGTCATTTATATGATGTGTAAATAAACAGGCTAGAATTCAGTGAGACACCTTTCAAAATGATTTTGCGAATTAGAAGATACAACTGCATTCCCATTACAACATGGGATTCAAAGAGAAAAGTCTGGAGATTTTAGCATGTTTACTCTGACAGCCAGTCTCACCTTAATAGTTTTTCTATTCAATAAATTCTTGATAATATCAACTGCCAATTTTACACTTAAAAATAATTTTAATTGGGGGAACCTGGTTGGCTCAGTCAGTTAAGCATCTGACTCTTGATTTTGGCTCAGGTCATGATCTCAGTGTCCTGGGATCAAGCCCTGTGTCGGGCTCTGCCCTCAGAGGAGAATCTGCTTGTCCCTCTCCCTTGGCTCCTCCCACTGCATGCTCTCTCTCTCAAATAAATGAGTAAATAAGTAAATAAAATCTTTTTTAAAGTGGAAAAATAATTTTAACTGGATTTAAATTTATAGAATAAGTACAAATACAAAGGCACTAAGGTGGTATGAAAACTAAGTTCAAGGGGCACACAAGGGACACTTCAACAGTACTGGCAACATTCTATGTCAAAGCTGGGTGATGCACATGTATTACTTTACTTTAAAACACACATATATAACGTGTTGTTTTGAAAATATCAAATATTTCCTAGTAAAATACAACTTCAGTAAAGCCATGTTTCATATATACACACTTGCGACATTTAATGACATTATGAAGTGTATCATTTTATAACTGGCAGCTTCAAAAGCAATAGTAACCAAGGTAAGAGAAAGGTTTTCCCTTTTCTAGAAGTAGTAAAACCAGGTAACAACACTTGGTTCCTTGGCCTATTTCACCTCAAATCCTAAGGGAAATGTTCTTGGATATTCTAATGCCAATTAATTCTGATGTAAAGGTCTTTAATTGAGACACTAAGTCCCAATGTTAGGAACTTGGTTAGTAGATACCTGTTTATCTATACTAGATTACTATATCTTAAAAGAACAAGTTAAAATTTTAATATGTCCTTACTGGTAGCAAAAAAAGATCAATGCTTACTGAATCCCAAAGCTTAATTTTTCTAGTATTTGCTGATTTTATCCCTTAGAATTCACTTTCTATGTAATAAAGCAAGTATGTGGTAGAAATTTATTGAATAAGTCGTTTTCATTACTCTCTAGCTTAGTACTGGTTCACAAAGTACAAACATGGCACTTATTTCTCTACATTAAAAATATTTGTGATTTTTCGAGGCATTTTCATTTCACTAATCCTCATAACCTTCCTATGGACACAGATCTTATCACAATTTTGCAGAAAATGAATCACAGAGGTACTCAGTTATACTCAGTCATCCCACACCAATACCTAGTCACTGTTTTAGGTGCTAGGGATACAGCAGCGAACAAAAGAATCAAATTCTTTGCCTTTGTGGTAGTACATTCTAGTAGGAAAACATTAACAAACAAAATTTTGGTAAATGGTGATAAACGCTTGGAGAAAAAAAATCATGGAAGGGAGATAAGTTATAACTGACCCTTAAACAACACACGGATCAGGGGCATCCTCTGCTCACCTGCATGCAGTTCGAAATCCCTGTATAAGTTTTGAAGCCCCAAAATCTTAATAGCCTACTGCTGACTGGAAGCCTTACCAATAAAGTAAACAGCTGATTAACAGATATTTCCTATGTTACATGTATTACATATATTCTTACAAAAGAGTAAGCTAGAGAAATGAAAAAGTTAAGGAAATCATAAGAGAAAATACATTTACAGTACCATACTGTATTTATAAAAAAAAAAAAATCTATGTATAAGTGGACCCATGCAGTTCAAACCTGTGATATTCAACAGTCAACTGTATATTTATTCCATCAGCAAAAATCCAATAAAAATCTAGGTAATGATGAGTTGGTTGCAAATTCAGAACCTTGAGACATGGGTTCTTTGCAACAGAATTACCAGCTCTTTCAGATGGTGTCATTAGCTGAATACTTCTGTAATACTCTTTCCTTGTAAACCACTCTCTAAAAAGCTTTCCATTCAGAACCGTTAGCAACATTTTATTTAAAAATTCTTTACACCACTAAACCTCACTGCCTAAACTGATTAGCAATCCGTTTTAGCAGAAATTGCTCAATATTTCATACTTACCATAAGCATTGGGGAAATCCCCAGGTCCTGGTCCAGGATAAAAAGGCCCTGGCCCTGGTGGTTGAACTGGATACTGCTGTGGGGGCCCAACATAAGGAGGGCCACTATGACGGTACTAGAAAAGAGAAATTAAAGATATTTATAAATAATATGAAGATAGCTTACTATTAAAAAACAAAGTTGTGTGTGTGTGTGAGAGAGAGAGAGAGAGAGAATTACTGAAATAAGGTGAAAAAACCCTTGGTTAAATACTTTCAAAAATGCTTGCTTGCCATCAAGATGCAATGAGGATGAAGAGAAAGATGTGCACTAGGTAAAAACCATACAGCAAATCAGTGCACAGACAGACATCAGTTCACTATAAAATTATTTCAAGCTGGTAGCTTTTAATGAAAAGTCTGTTTTAGCGCAGATGGATATGGGGAAGGGATGGGGTAAAAGTTAGAAGATAAAAATAATTTCTCTAACATCTTAGAAAAACTTAAAGAGATGTAGAAATAGCTCCTTACAGTATTATGGAAAATGACAAAATGGCAGACTTATAACCAACAGAAAGTTCACATATCACTAAAAACCAATGCCATCACCCACCCTCCCTGCTTCCTTTGATGAGAATTTGGGTTAATTCCCACTCTATTGCTGGACAAGAGAGACCTGAAAGATACTTTACCTGTGGGATACAGTACTGAGGACCCTGGGGCACTGGGTACGGCATGGGCAGATGGTTAACCATCATGATGTGCTGATTGGCCTGATACACTGCAGTGGGTGTCTGTGCACCAGGACGAATGGAAGGAGTGCTGTTCGGGATGGTAGCTCTAGGAGGCTGTATCTGAGGCCTCTGAAAAAACTGAGGAGGAGAGAAAAAAATATTTATTTTTTTACAAAGGGGAATATGTAAATTTTACTATCTTGAGCTTTCTCCTTTTTTCCACTAATAAAAATGTTACCAACTGAATTGGAAATACAATATACATGAAAAGAGGCCACACTGCATGTGGCTGGGACCACTAAAAATATTCTACACTAGGCACACTAAGTCAAGTTTTGATCAGTGCTGTCACACATATGAAAACAGTTGGGCAGTCTCACTTTTAAAATGAAGCCTCAGCTATTTTAAATGAAAAATTATATACCATAATTATTAATTTTAAAATGTATAAAATATAACAAAAGGGTAGCTTCTGTCTCTCTAAAAGTTGTTTTACTGTATAAAAGTACTTATATTAAAATTAAAAGCAGTCCCTTAAAAAACTACCATTCAAGTAATTTATAAAATATTTCTAGACATAAAGATTTTTATCTCAGTCTATCAGAGTCAAGTTAAATTAAAACTACCAGTAGAGTTGTCACATGCTGATTGTCACGATGGGAATGGCCTTCCTTTTCTAAAAAGTGGCAACCCCATATTAAAATGAACCCAATTTTGCTATCTTGAATAGTTTGCCATAAAAGTGGAAAATCTAGACAGACCTAAGAATGGTCTGGAAGGAGTAGAACTCAAAATTTATCAAATGGCAGCCAGTACCTGTGGTTATTTATGGCTCTCACTGCAGGCTTAAAAGCCTTGAAACAATATATCAATAATAAATTCCCACTGTGAATTCATGTATATTCATCAGCAAACAATCAATCTCATTGTAATAATAATAAGGGAACAGAGTAATAAAGAGGCCATGCAGAACCAGTAGTTGTTACCTGGATGGGTCTGAATCCTCCCTTCAATTATGAAGCAAGAAAGCAGCAGGAAACAGAAAGAAAGCCAATGGAAAAGCTTATAGATCAGTAGGAAGGGGTAGGACATAGCATGCAGCTCAACAAAAATATCTTTCTATTCAGTAATAATAGGAGAAGAAGGAAGATTAGAAAATCAGAATGACAATTCTCCACTTGAGAATTCAAGGACACATGGAATTGAAGAACTGAATCACACTTAATTGAATATAAATAAATCCAGTGGCAAAAATATTCTAATCGTAGCCACAAATTGTTTACAGCTTGAAGGGATATGTCTGCTTTCAAGTACAGATGGGAATGATTCCTGATTCCTATTCTTGGCTCTACAGACACCCATTATGTGACCTGGCATTATTTAACTTCTCTATGATCCACTCTCCATCCTTAATGGAGAAAAGAGTTAATAATAAAAGTGCCATTCATTATTTTAAAGTTTGCAAGCATCCTAAGAAGTAACTAAACTTTTCAAAATATATTAGACTCTTCAGGACAGAAACCTGCTCTTCTCAACTAATACGTCATGTAAGAGGCCACTTAAAGCTTTAAAATGGGGAAACATAAAACAGGTCTTAAAATGTGGTCTAGCTCCAAAATCTCTTGAGTTGTCTCACAATTCCAGACATGAATATTGATTGCAATTGGTCCAAATTAAGCAAGGATGAGCTTTGACCTTTGGGCCCACTCAGGTCTTATCCTGTCTTATTCTTAAGCATCAAGTTACCCACAGATAGAAGAAATAACTTTTTATCTTGTGCTGAACTGGAAGAATTAGGATCCAATGTTCAAGGCTCATCCCCATTTGGCCTTCATAACCCAGGACAAAGAAAGCCCTAAAAAGATTAAGTCACAGAAAAGCAATAGACAGTACAGCAGGAGAATGGAGTGGATGGGGGAACCAGATGCAGAAGGCCACAGAGAGTAGGTTGATGGAGATGAAAAGAAAGTACAAGAAGCAAAGTTGCTAACAGGAACCTGAGTTGGGCCACACCGACAACAACAGTCTCACGTTTATCTCCACTGAACAGTCTTGTTGACAGACAGAAGAATTCTGTTGGCTGCAACCAAGAACACTGCACTAGTAAACTTGCCATTCTACACTTCATTTCTCTGAATTACACAGAAGATAAATCTACTATTCATCAATGTATGTGAGCTGTAAAAATACTACGTGAATGAACTTAAGCATTTTTCTAACTTGGTTATTATTATGTCAGTAGCCACAAAAGTGTCACAGGCCTCAAAGAGAGGATAGTCATTCATCTGCTCAACTTCCTGAGCATTACTCCATGTTAGATGCAGCAGACAGAAATCTTATTCCTGTAAGATAACTTTTTCCACAACTCTAGAGGGCAGCCAAGACAAGGAGAGTATCACACACAACAGGTGATGATCCACTGTGGTTATATTACCATCAAATTTTTTAAGAGGATTTACTGCCTGAAGAGACACGGTGTTACTAACTTGCGCAGAGCAAGAAAAGCAGATATGGGCAAAGTTTCCCCACAGTCCTAACAGTTTACTGTCCTTCTCCAGTCACTAGTTTCCAACTCCTCTGTGGGGGTTTTTAACCCCTGTTTACAACAGCTGAGAATACAGCTTATTCAAGGAGGATTCAGAAGCCTGTTTTCTTCAGTGGTTTTAAAAGAGAAACAAACAAGTGTTTCTGATGATACTGCTAATATTAACATAAGCTGAACCCAGGAAAACACAACATTTATGATTATGTGGACATGCAATATTTTTTATAAATGAAGAGAAGACTTCAGCATTGAAGCAATGTAGAAAAGTGTATTCATATATGCACATTAAATAACACTGAAGATTTATATAGTACTTACTAGCTGTATGTAATTATTTTACATATATATTAAATTATTCTTGCAACAAAGCTCTAAGACAGGTAGGATTATTAACACCCCCATTAGATATACTGGGAAATTGAGGGACAGGGAAATTAAGTAACTTCCTAAAGGTCTCCCACCTGTAATTTAAACACAGTCAGGTTTAGGTGTATAACTTTTAACTGTTACACACTCTACTTCTTATTTTCAAACAATTGTTGACAGTCAAAAGAAATTTTTTTTAAGGCTGAAGGAATGTGGTGAGACCTTTATCCAACTACGCTAATGGGTGGCATATCCCTCAATCGTAACATTCCTGGTAAGAAAAACGTTCCATCAATTACTTCACAAAATTCATGCTTATTATTCAGGAAAATAAATTTCTTCTATCTACAAGACTCTAATTCTGTATCTCCCTTAAAGTAACTGACACCTGTTCACATGCTTTTACATTCTTGGTTCAACACTTAACAGACCTTTTACTCAAACTCCCTGCACAAGATTTTTACAAGGACAGGCTATCTGGAGCTTATTTTTCACCCTTAAGAAGTTCCTTTCCTCCCTCATTCTCCCTCCCTCCTCCCCCCACACGAGATTCTACTATCTATAGAACTAGAAAAGATATAATGGCTGGAAAGGCAAAGAAATAAAAAGAGATGGATTCTCTTTTTTGTACTCTCCTAACCATTCAACTGTAAATTTAGAATTAGATTTAATAGTGGTGCAGGAAATTAAAAATCTGTGGGTGGGCATGCCAGCAAACCACAGGTGATTAAAAAGAACCTGTGAATGTGAATGGGCCTTCCCAAACTGCTTGCAATGCTTCTGAATCTCTTTTCCTCTCCACCGATCATACTCTCCTGGATGCTGGATGGAAGGACAGTACGAGCCATTTAATCTAACCACATACCTAAAGTTTAAATCTCTTATTTGACATGCCCTTCAGGTCACGACACTTGAGCAACTGAAAACAACAGTTCCATTTCATTATTAAATGGAGTTCTGACTTTCCTTCTACTCCAAATTTTTCTCTCTGTATCATCTTCCCTCTAGTCCAATAAATATTCCTAAAATCACATCAAAGTCAAATCCTTCTTCTACAGAAGTGACAAATCTCTAAGTTATGTGAAGACAGCCGTCACTGCCAACTTTCACACCAATGTCTGTTTTTTGTTCAAATTACTACCCTCCATGCCCTGTCCCTTCAACCAAGATATTGAATTCCCTCTTCAGCTTTCTCTCAATATGGTCCCACAGTTCAAAGTCTCACTGAATAGAGAACCAAACACAAATACCCCGGTGATACCTGCCCAGAATGTACCTGGCCTCACTCAATAAATTTATCTGTTGCTAAATGAAAGAGCAACATCTCTCTCTTATTCTGGCTGATTGTATTTCCATTAACAAAACCAAGAATAACAGGAGCTCTTTTGTCAACCACATTTTACTACTGATTGGTACTGAGTACCAATCTTGTAAAATCCCTAAGTCTTCTTTATATATAAGCAGCAACAAGTCACGCTCTTCACTTTTGTATGTACTCTTAGAGTTGTGTAATGAAGTTCAGATAGGGAATCATGTATGTTGTTCCTTTGAAAATGTATCTGGCTAATTTCAACCCATCATTACAGACTGTACAGATACTTCTGGATTCCAAATGTATAATACAATGTCAAAACCACATAACCACCAGCAAATTTGACAGGCATGTCATTAATCCAAGTCACTGATGAAAATGCTGAAAAGGGCTAGGTAGAGAAGAGAGGAATCGTGTACAACATGATCATCTCCAAACTTGATTTCAATCTGTTTTAAGTCTTTTATCTTTCAATGGTCCACTAGTATGCCAGGAGAATGGCAAGGGGAAAAATCAGCCCTCATTTGAGGTGGTACTTTGCACAGCTTTTTAAAGGGCTAGGATACATTTAAAATAGAGGCTGAATTTAGAGTACCCATGATAGCTGACTTTCACTGTAACATTCTAGAAGCCAGAAGGAAAACGTTACCTCTTGGAAAATCCTTCTAAAGATGTGATAATTATAACATTACCTAAAGTTTCCTGGCCAATAACATTAGTAATAAATGCTTTTTGAATATGTTGGTAATTCTATCACTTCTCATGAATTCACTCTTTCTGAAATCATCAAAGACAAGGATATCTCTAAAAAAACTACATAATAATTCAACATTCTCTAAAAACTACCTATTCATTTTCAGCAACTAGAAAAGTCATATTCAATCACATTAGTTCTTCCTATGTGGAAAAAAAAACTACACAATACTTATTAATTTGCAAAGTAATAAATACCATATCAAAAATATGCTTCTGAAATCCCTAGCTTTCTGCCATATATAGTTCAGCCTACTGGAGGAACAGTAAGATTTGCAATTATGAATTTTTTAGGTTAATATCTTCAAAAATTCTAAAGTACTCTTGAGAAAAATAACATTGCTATAATTTTCTCACAAGTTATAAGGAAACAAGCAGTGAAGAGTCCACATAATGGGATATCATTCAAGTATCAACCAGATATTCTGCTGACTTACACCAATTTATAAGAAGATTATTACATTCTAAATTCTTTCTGTACTTTCCCTGCATGTGGCCAATATCACATAATTTACGTTTCATTAAGAATTAGAAGATGTAAGCCCTAGAGACAACAGCCACTTGCCATATCTGGTTACTTAAATTAAAATTAAAAATTCTGTTATTCAGTTGCACTGTACATTTCAAGCGCTCAAGAGCCACATGTGGCTAGCAGCTACTATAGTGAACAGCGCAGACACAACATTTTCACCACCACCACAGAAAGTTCTATTAGACAGTAGTGTCATGGAGGATTAGGTCAGATGGAAGAAAAAAATCCTAAGGATTCTGTTCAGGAACAGAAGGTGTTCTGTCTGATCATGATGTAGACTCAAAAATGAACATCCTTGTAGAATACTTCGCTCACAGGTAAAAATAGGTTGAGAAAGGGGTGGAAAGATAGGCTGTGTCACTATTAAAGGAAACTGACATTTACCAAGAATCTATTATGTGCCAGGGACTGTGACAGGCAGGTACTCTGATCCTCACAACACCCTTAGGAAATAGGTGCTGCTGTTTTAACACTTCAATATTTTATTATTTATGAGCATATTTTATCCATTTCTCAGATAAGAAATCTGAGGCTCAAAGTTATGGCAACTCCCGGGGCGCCTGGGTGGCTCAGTTGGTTAATCGACTGCCTTCGGCTCAGGTCATGATCCTGGAGTCCCAGGATCGGGGCCCGCATCGGGCTCCCTGCTCGGCAGGGAGTCTGCTTCTCCCTCTGACCCTCCCCTCTCTCATGCTCTCTCTCTCATTCTCTCTCTCTCAAATAAATAAATAAAATCTTTAAAAAAAAGTTATGCCAACTCCCAACCTGTATTTTCTTTACTATCTCTGCCATAACCCTACAACTCTTTGGTGAATAAGGCACTAGATAAAACTGCCCAAGACTGACTTACATTAAGCTCTGAAAAATATAAGAGGACTGGTCATAAGACTGCATAAATGCTTGATCTTATTTCCAAGTAATATCCATTAGACTCTGATATGCCAGAACTGGCCCCGGAGGCAAGCCCTAAGCCTTCATTTATTTTACTTTCCAAATCTAAGAAACTGCCTAGAGCAATACAAATATTTCTCTACCAGAAACCAAGACTTCAAATGTAACAACACAAGTTTGAATACAGAAATCTTTTAAGGTTCATAACAACAACAACAAAAAAAATCAACATGAGCCAGCTATTTTCTTTTCTTTTAATCTTTTAGCAAAAAGAACAAAACTAAAACAGGAAAACATGCACAGTTTCAATGCTGCTTGCCACTAGGTAACATATTTCCTTGATGCGAAATACTGTTAAGCTTTATCAAGCTTTTATTTTACACTAAATCCAATTGCTTTTAATATGGCATACTATTCAACATTTGTGAATATTATGGGAATTAAAATCATGTATCAACACACTGAAAAATGTTTTTGTTCTAGGAACACTTTTAAATACCAATTCCCTGGTCTTTCTCAAAATGCAAAAACTACTCAGCCATAGTATTTAACCAACACTTGTTCTCTGTTGTGAAACCCAGAAGTAAAATGACAGGAACACAAGTAACTTTAACCCACAACTACACGAATTTCAACTACTAAACATGAAACTAATAACACAAGCCAGAATCTACACTATACTAAGTGACTTGCTTTACTTATGAGTGTACATTCTATTCTTTCAGTTTCTAATTACCTTGGGATTTTCAAACAGAGTAAAAATAGTTGACATATTTCTAAAGCCACGGGTGTTTGCATATAAAATTACTTAGTACTTCTTTTACCTTTGAAGAAAACTGTTAGTCTAATCTAAAGCTCTCTTCAGGTTACAAAATGTAAGAAAATAGAACATCCTAATTAATTAAAGAATCCCTGTAAAAGCCAAAAACTAATGGTACTGGAAGAAGACATGGCTGACATAATTCTAACTGGAGCACGGTATCCCTGACTTGAGGGACTCAGTAGGAGCTCTGGCTGGCCACACATAAAGATACTCTAAATAAAAGTAGTTCCAAGAAATACATTCTGTAAGTTTCTTGGTCCTATTAAACTAAAAATATTACTATGCACAATCTTATTTGTTTCATTTCAATTCAGTTTACTTCATTTTACAAAGAAGAAAAAATACATACATAGGTTCTAGATTACTAAACTGGACAACCGTGTTTTCATTTCACAAGCAATTACCTCCAATTAAGCTTATCTAAATAACAATATTTTTTCCTTCCTAATGTTTATAGAACCAATTGTTACTAAGCATTCACAAAAACTTATGTATTTACTGTTGGACTTTAGAAACAACAATCATAGGAAATATCATCCAGCATCAAATTATTGTGTAAAAAAAAAAAAAGATCAAAGCATGAAAGGATATGTGATCAGAAAGGTAGCCACTGATGAACAATTCAATAAAAGAGAAATGAGAAATCTATTCACTAAGTTTAACTAATCAAAGCTAATTCTAACCCTTGATTTAATTCTTTCTGGCCAAAGAAAACAACTATAAATGAAAAAACCATTTGTGCCTTCAATTCACAACAAACCAAAAATAACCTAGGACATAAATGAAAAAAATGTATTCTCTGTATACCACTCAATGTTTTTTACTGTTTACTCTCATTATACTAGTCTCTATGTACTGTTTTCTCTTATGAGCCATCTCCTTCTCTATGAACCTCTACCTGACTTTCTTTCTCTTCCTTCTTTCTTTCTCTTTCTTTCAACACATACACGGGGGGGGGGGGGGGGGAGCACAGGGAAAGGGAGAGAATCTCAAGTAGGCTCCATGCCCATTGCGGAGCATGACATGGGGCTCGGTCTCACGACACTGAGATCATGACCGGAGCTAAAAATCACGAGTCGGACACTTAACCAACTAAGCCACCCAAGGAGCCCCTCTACATGACTTTAAATTTTAGGAGAAGATCATTTTAAATACAGACTTCAACCAGTAACTCTCAAATGGGAAATAGTATCATCTCCATGGGGGTTATTTGGAAATATATGAAGGTGTTTTTTGTTTTGTTTTTTAATTGTCACTGGGAGAATTCTACTGGCATTTAGAGTCCTAAGGTTGCTAAATGAACTACAATTTACAGGGAAGTTTTTCATGACTGGTTATCCCACCCAAAATGCCAGTACCTATTCCACAGTGAAACAAACCACACTGGCCTGTACATCCATGGATACAGCAGAGCAAACTCTTCCTAACAATTTGCTCTATGCCACACCACTGTTTCAGCTAGCTCTGCTCAGCAGTGCCACTTCAACCCCACACCCTCCCTCCTCTAGTTCTCCACGGGAACTAATTCCTGCTGCTCCCTCACCAAAGTTATGTATTTCCTTACTCACTTAATTCTCTCTGGTGTAATGAAAAACTTTTTAACTGCTATTTAGAAAGGAGGAATGCCAGAGTAAAAAGGAGCCAGCTACCTGAAGTTTTTGTATTCAAAAGTAATGCTCTGGATTTATGATGCAGCTCAACAATCTATCTTCAAGAATTAGTATAAAAAGGAATTATTTTCCTTGCTAATGAATAAATAATAAGTATATACACATATGGAGTTCTATTTTTTTTTAATTTCACAAGCATCCTAAATAAAGGACCAATCTGCCAATACTTTCTTGAGTCATATTACACATGAAAATGATTTCAGAAATGAAATCAACGTTTTCTCACAAAGACTCCTTTAAGTTTTCCTTGGTTTTTGGAATTAAAGAAAAGACAAAGAGAAGAAAGTTCAGAAAACAAATTTTTCCAAAGAAGACGATTTATAAAGGCTTAAATACAACATCCCTGTTCAAGGACCATTGTGACTGAACAGAAATTATAGAAACACTTAGCCTTCTATGAAGGCCCACAGAAGTCGTTTTTCTTTCTACTCTGCTTCTGGAGCAGAGATCTCCCAAGGTTTCTCTCTTAGGAGTTATCTCTCTGGCTTGATCCCTGACTAAAATTTAAGCCTTGCCTCTATGACCCTTGACTAAATATTTTATAAAATTTATAATCAATCTTTTTACCTAAGGGTTTATCTTCTTTTTAATTATTAGTAATCTTGCCCCATAGATCTGTAGTATATGCTAAATACTCCTTATCATTTTCCTTCTATTATCTCATTTACTCTTCGTATCAGTCCTAAGATGGCTACTAATACTGCCCCCATTTTACAGATGAGAAAACTGAGGTTGAGACCAGTAAATAACTCACCCAAAACCGCTCGGTTAATAAGAGTTAAACCTAGGTCTAGTTGACACCAAACTGCAAGCTCTTTAACAACACTATCTGTTGATACTAAAAAAATCTCAATTTTATTTCTTCATCTAATCCAAAGAATCGCCATCCACTTCATACAACCACATCTGGGTTCTACAAAGTGTCCTTAGCACCTCAGAATTTGCTTGGTTTTTACATCATCTAAATTTAAAAGACTTTATTTTGAGAAACAGAGCCTTATATTAAATCACTGGTAGACAATGAAATCCTATAATTACACCATGTCCATTTACTCAGTAATAAGAATTCTAACTATGATTAACACAGGTAAACAATGGGTAACATTTCTCTAATCTTATCAAACCATACTAGATTGCATAATAATATAAAAAATAGCTACCACTTATTGCTGTTTACTTTGTGACAGATGCCTAAAGAATCTTATCCCTAACATAGAATATAGGGTATTTATCCCCATTTTACATATGAGGGAACTGAGGCTCAGAAAAAGATCTGTTTAACCCAGCTGGTTACACAGTAAAGCTGGTAATATGAACCCAGATCTGTAAGGCCTAGGCCCTTTCTACTGCAGCAGGAGAAAATGTTTCAGGACACTCTGTAAGAAGTTATTTGGAGGGAAAAACCCTGCAAGGACTTTCTCCCAAACCACCTCCTCTAGTATATTCCTGCTAAATAAATTAGTGTCAGCATATACATTTTTGAATTTTAATTTATACAATTACTTCATTTAAAAAGAACCAATAAGCTACATATATTAAAATTAAATAAGGTATTTATTTTCTATGTATCCTGAGAATAATTCTATAAAGCAAATGAATATGTATTACTGTTAATTTTATATTAGATCTAAGTTAGTAACTGAAATTAAGTGGTTTTAGAAATATTAATGCTATTTTATACACATCAATACAAGTTACATCAGAATGTTAACAGAAAACCCTTAGAATGTTGCCTGTTCCAGTCAAATTTAAACAATACAGATATCCACAAAATCTGTGAGGGCTTACTGTATCTACAATTTTTCAGGGTTCCTTAAATTCAGAGCAATTATTTTGGGGGGAAAAAAAACCACTCTATTATTTTTAAATTGTGCCATTAACAGAAGGGAATGGGTTTGTTAATAACAAAATGCTGTGAAATTAGTGCAGGACAAAAAGAACAGAATCACAGGAGACCGCAGCTACTCTTGAAGAGTACAGGTCGGGTGGTTCGCTGGAATGGCAGCATTCTGAGGGTCGGCAGCTACTAAAGCCCCCACCTATTAGTTAAGGGTGATAGTGAAGGGGCAAGAGTACAGTACCTGGTGATGGGCAGGTCGAGGCCCCGCTGCAAACTGAGAAAAGGAGGAAAAACAAACACAAAAGGAAAGGCACAAAGAGTCAGAAACACCACAACAAAAACCAAAATGTCACACAATATGCCAAAAGAAAAAAAACCCACAAGAAAAAAAACAAAAACACAAACAGTCAAAGCTTTGCTGCAGGACAGTGACAGACAGGTACTAAGATTCAACAGGTTAACACCACTACCAGCTATAGTTTGCCATTTATCAGCTGGGAGAGAAACAGCTAAGCTGTTAGGCACGTAAGGGTACCTCTCTGATAGAAGAGTAAAAAAAAAAAAAAAAAAAAAAAAAACCAAACAACCCTAAAATAAAGCAAAAGAAGGTTTGAAATACTAATTGATTATATTAAGACAAACATGAAAAAGTCAAGGGTGCTTATGCTACTGATATAGCTGGAGGAAATGAGAAAAGCTTTTATATTACAAGAAATAGCCAGGAGGTAATTAAAATGTCCAACAGAAAATAAAGAATGTTAACAGGACTGATTTCAAATTTACTTAGGTTTAATGGGGTATCTCACACATGAAATGGAAATTTCAGTATCTTCCTTTATTTCTTAAAGAATAAAATTTCATTTATATATCTATAAATATACATATTTATAATATATAAATATATATTTAAATATATAAATAACCATATATATATTTAAATACAATTAACTAGTGAAGTTTAATATCAGGCATACCAAAGCAAATAGCTGGTAAAGAACATCACTTTCTAACATGATTAATCAAAGTGGTACTATTATAAGCTCAAGAAGAAAAAAGAGCAAAAGAAATCAAATCTCTCAATTTTTATACACAACAGCACAACACTGTCCATATGTACCTACTGCTATCTGATATTGAGAATAACAAAAGAAAATATAACTCCTTAGCCCAATAGAGTGCTTGAAGGCAGATAATACACACTCCAACTCTTATTTTCCCTAGTATACAATGAAAGAAAAAGTTTTTCCACCAATAAAATTTTAAATACTAAACTTCTAAGATCAACTAATTCTTCACCAGAGCATTAACTGGACTTCCAATGTGACTTCACTAAAAAGGACAGAGAAAACTATTCGGGACATAGTGTCATGTACTGGCTACTAATACATTAACTATCGAAATTTAACCACCCTCTTTAATAGTGAGAAGAAAATACTTACAAAGCGGTTTTGAATGCAAACCACACAAGCCTTTAATGTAATACATTTAAGAAACTAAAATACATCTTCAGTTATTTCCTAGAGAGCCTTCCTTCCATCAACTCATCATTGCCGGTGAATCAGACTGAAGATTAACGAAGAAACAATCCGTCATACTCAGAATTTAAGTTACGTGCAAGAGATGTGGAATTATTTCCCCAACTGCCGTTATTTCATATAAATAATTTTCAAAAAATTGCAGTGGAGCACATCACAATGTAGGAGATGGCTGAAGACCGCTTTATTAAGAATTCACCTTAGAAGATTAAGAAGTCACCTCAGAAGCTAAACATCACCTATTTTTCAAATAATGATATGTGTCTTAAACACAATTCGAAGTTATTCAGTATAAATTAATGAGCTCTTGATGACCTGTGTGATTAATGTTAGGTCAGCTATTATATTTGCTAACTACTACAAAAGAGTTTTTCAAAATGATAAGGGCAGCTTTACTTCTTGTAGAACTTTGTCTCGTCACAGAAACTGCGGTCTTGTATTTTCAGTTTTCCAATTATGAAAAGAAAACAGATCATACCTCTACTATGGACATCAAGTTTCAAGAATAGGCAACACCACCCATGTGGTATGAAAGTAGGGGGTGGAAGTGAGATGTTTCTTCATGACACTTTTGAAGAAAATGGGAGAGAAGGGCCATGTTAAAAAATTAACCTGAGTACAGCAGTACCTGTCTTATCACTGTTCCACAGAAAGGCCCCATTTCTAAGGCTCTAAAATAAAAGTTGCAACTTCATCTATTTGGAAGATTCCAGTCAAAAGAGAACTTTCTATGAGCAAGAGGAGTACCTTATAAAATTACAAATATACTTAAAACAAAACAAAACAAAACACAAGTTAGTGGGAAAGTACCCTAGTCTATTTTGCACTAGTCACCATTGGCTATTGAGCTTTCCACTTGGAATGACAATAATCTTAATCCTATGGGTAACTGTAAGCAACAGAACAAACTGTAGTCGCTGCTGGCTCATATTAAAAATAGAAACTTTCATTTCTTTCTTTTTTTTTTTAAGGGGTCTTTAAGATGGTGAGGACTGTAGATATTAAGGAAAGCAGCCTTCTGTGAACTTGGATCCAATGCTAACGCCACCCACCCACCCACCCACTCACTCTTCTGGGCACAGTTGGCAACAGGGCAGGGCCAACATAACACTGATGTATCCTTGGCACTTAGCACCACAAAATATAACCAGTGGATACAGGTTACTGCAAAAGCCAAACTGTTCCCCCTCTTTCAATTAGGCATTTAAGAGGTATTCTGGAGGCTATTTAAAAATAAACTATTGTTTAAAGAGTTCCAGCATAACCAGAAAATGAACAGATAGGTAGCTAATCAGTATCTTTTTGCTTTTAAACAAGATTTTCAATAATATGAATTTAACTAAGATATCATACATCAAATAGAAATACGGACACAAAGATAACCTGAAAGAGGGAGGGGGCCACTTGAAGCCACTTGGATTGCAAAGGCAGCTGTCCAGGGAAGAACAGAATAGCCTAAACTGTGCAATTGCCAATGGCCCATTAATGCAGAAATAGAATGGAGTAAGCTTTAGCTGCTCTACAAAGCCATGGGAAGGGTCCCTTCCTTAGTGCAACAGCTTACCTCTCCTCACCAGTTGGGACAGCTGTGGGATGGATGAGACTAGACTATGGCAACTTGGGATGTAGAAAGAAAATGCAATCCTGTCAAATTTCATATCCCAACTTCACCCTCCCAGCACCGACACAAATGAAATAAAGAAAACTGGACCCAAAACAACAAGCAAGAGTAGTCTAGGGTTTGCTAGTCTTGCACTTGTTTTGGGATATGTAATGGAATGTTATGTGTGTGGTTTTTAGTAATGGGGGTGATAATGGTCACTAGCAGAGCAGATGGCAAAAATTGCATAGAGGATAGTATCTGAAGAGTTTATGACCACAGAAAAATGGCTGACAACTACAGACAATTTCCTCTTTGATATTCAATTATAAAATGGAAAGAGGGAAAAAGAAGCCTTGAAATTTATCTTTTAAAATCAAATTTATCTGAAAGGGATATCCCTCTTCAAGTTTAAAATAAAGAAAAAGCTAAACCCCAAATTACTCCTGTCTAATTCCCAATCAACAAGACCCACCCAATTTGTTATTCTTTTCCCCAGTATGCCTGGCAGAAACTGCCATGCTAGGTTAGACTTTCAGAGAAGAAGCAATCAAAGCATTTCTGTTCATCAGCCAATAAATGGATGTGGTCAAAAATGAGTGCCAGAGGCACCACTGCCTGCAAGAAGTACAGTTTGTTATATTGCTTACAATGCAGTATTTTATCCAGCCTCTTCCAGCCAGGGACCTGTAAACGGGAGTCTGTTCCAAAACCTTCCTCCTCTTCCAGTTGTCTGTGCAAT
The DNA here is from genome assembly GCF_037043125.1 of Eumetopias jubatus. Taxonomy (NCBI): domain Eukaryota; kingdom Metazoa; phylum Chordata; class Mammalia; order Carnivora; family Otariidae; genus Eumetopias; species Eumetopias jubatus. The sequence continues at coordinate 91,827,683 of NW_028274810.1, read as the reverse complement.
GTATTGGCACTGTTCTGCTGGGCTGTCAAAAAAACTGGTTTAGAGATGCAGCTCTTCAGTCAGGTTTTGCGCCAGTTCTAACCATGTAAATTTCTTTTGTTTCAATAATTATAAAAGGGGGATGGGGGTGAAGAGGGCCATAGAATTCTTTGTAATAAGAGCTTACCATAACGTCCCATGTTTAATGACTAGAAGCAGGGCCTATCTAAATTAATCTGGAGAGATCTCAGGCCCACTCCAAGTAGTCAAGTATCCACATCCCCAAACCACTCTCAGAACACAACTCGCATCAGACATCTTGTTGATCATTTCAGGAAAAAAAAAAAGACAAGCATACAGGCAACTAGGACCAAAGTCCCACCTCTTTAGAAAGGTTCTTCCACCCCCTGGGGAGAACCAGGATCTAAGAACAGGTACTGGAGAAGAGGGCAACAGGGAAAAGGAAGACAGGAAGAGGGTAAGAAAGAGATTACATTGTGGTGCAGTCTACGATCTCTAGTTCTTTGAGCAATCTTTCATACATTACAACATTTCTCAGTTCATGCATAAAACCAAATGAATAGGAGCTAATGCAATGAAATACCCCTATACTACAGGCAAAAAAGCAGGGGTAGGGAACCAAAGATACCTGTACTGAGGAAAACACAGAGCTGAGATACAAGTAGGAATGTGAGATACAATGTGAGATGTTACAGAAGCACCTTCTGGCAAAAACTAGTCATGCAGGGCAGGAAACGACGTTCTAAGGAATGGACAGCTGAAGCAACTGTATACTTTTGTGAAGCAGAAGGATGAACCTTGAGTAAATTCTCAGTCTTTGCAATATTTATTGCAATCCATGTAAAGGATGAGCAAAGAGGATGATAGCATTTTAATTTGTATGACAATTTATTTACCATGTGAAAAAATGAATACACCATTGGTGTATGTCATGCATGTGTCCAAACTGTCAAATGATTAGAACTGATCTAGTGACACCAATTCAGAAATTTACTTCCTCCAAACCACTGAAATTTGAGAGTCTAATTAATGAAATTTAATTTACTTTTAAAATCACTGTGCTTTACTCTCCTCCTGAATTGTGAACAGTACAACAAATTAAGAGTTGAAATGAACTTGAATGCAACCAGATTTAAAAAAAAAAATCATGCCACAGAAAAGTAAAAGAAGATAAAAAGCTCCATTTCTTCTTTTTCTCAATAAATTTAAATTATTCCTATATTAAAAGTCTGAAAATGCAGTGCTAACCAATAATAATAATAATAATAAATCATAATAAAATAAATTGTCCTTGGAACAAGTTCCCAAAAACAAGTAAAAATTTTAGCCAAAGGAACCCAAGCTCCTAAAAACACAAACTTAAATGGAGAACATTATCTAGAATAAGCTTCTGTGTACTTACCGGAGAACGGGTTTGAGGTTGTGAATTCATTGTCTGAGGGGCTTGAGGGTATACCAACGTGGTTGGACCTGCATTCTGTCCAGAGGGATATGGGGTCTGTCAAAAAATGGCAGAGCAATGTCATATTTTGAATATATCTGGCAGGGTAACTCAAAGTATTAAAAAAAGTATAGAAGTATTTACTAGTATGGTTTGTAGCTATACTTTTAAAAACTTATCTTTACCACAATATGCAGCAATTCAGAATCAGAGCAGCAGTTTTTAGAGGTTACCTTAAACCTCCTGATAAGGAGACATCTGCAACCCAATGACTAGGTACAGTGATTTGATAACTGAAGTACAAAGAGCACTGTCGATTCATCTATTTCTGAAACGGACAGACCATGCCACAAACAAAATCAAACATAGCTGAGAGAACTTGTTACTGCTCTGGTGAGCTTTCCAAAGTACCTACAAGCAAAGAAAGCCACTGAGGAAGACATCCCAGAGCCAAATTAGCAGTTCACTAGGTTAACTGCTATATTACTGTTGTTCTATTCCTCTGCTTACGCTTTAATCCTTTTACATGACCATTTTTTTTTTACATAAAAATCTACAATCAGTACGAAATTTAGATAAAAGCATGGGGTAAGTGGTAGTATGTACTAACTTACCATAGGTTTTCTGAAAATAAGAGAATAAGCTTTTCATTATGAACCCATTTTAAATACTACAAACTAGTATTCTATGTGCTACTGAAACCCAGGGGGAAAAAAAAGCAAAAAACCTGTAACATGTTTAAAATGCAATACTGGCAATAGCAATGGACACAGAATCACAGCAATTGGTGTTAAATCCTAACAACTGCCACTTACTTGGGCAAGTAATTTATCTTTCCCATGAAAGTAAAAAATAATAACTAATCTACTTCACAAGGAAGTTGCCAAGATAAAATGAGGAAAAATCAATTATTATACAATCACCTTTTATTACCATGGTGCCAATTTTACAAATGAGAAAATCAAAGGTCAGAAGATTTAAGTGTCGGGGCACCTGGATGGCTCAGTTAGTTGAGTGACTCTTGGTTTTGGCTCAGGTCGTGATCTTTTGGGTCAAGAGATTGAGCCCCATGTCATGCTCCACGCTCAGTGGGGAGTCTGCTTGAGATTCTCTCCCTCTGCCCCTTCCCCCACTGGCTAGCTTGCTCTTTCTCCCTTATTCTCCCTCAAATAAATAAATAAATCTTAAAAAAACAAAACACAAGTGCCTTATCCAAGGTCACTAAGTAAATGGTATCTCTAGAAAGTATTCTAACTTTGCTTTAAAAGAAAATTCAAAATTTTTAGCATCTGCTGACCATTTAGTGGCAGTTCAGCTGGGATTAACAATTTAAAGCAAATGTTTGAGGGGAGCCTGGCTGGCTCAGTCAGTGTAGCATTGATATTGGAGTCATGAGTTCAAGCCCCAAATTGGGGGTAGAGATTACATTTAAAAAAAAAAATCTTTAAAGCAAATGTTTGAAAAGTTTGTAACTTTTAAATAATGAAAACAAAAAAACTAATGAAAAAAGTTTCATACTGGACATGGAAAAAAATCTGCAATCTTTCAGCATGGTAACCTTATACCCATCTCTAATAACCAACATTAAGTTTCCACATCAGGTTAATTTCCCTTTTTACAATAGGTATACTAAATCTGGCCACAAACTGAAAATTATGACAGCAAGTATCTCACATCTATCAAATAGGTGATAACTGCATCAAACAGGGGTCAAAAGTTAGCCACAGATTTCTGTGGCGCCCCCTATTTCTATTTTTTGAAACAGCCTCAGTAGAATAGGTATTACTTCTTCTTTAAATGTTTGTTAGAGGGGCACCTGGGTGGCTCAGTTGTTAAGTGCCTGCCTTCAGCTCAGGTCATAATCCCAGGGTCCTGGGATTGAGCCCCACCATTGGGCTCCCTGCTCAGTGGGGAGCCTGCTTCTCCCTCTCCCTCTGCTGCTCCCCCTGCTTGTCCTCTCTGTCAAATAAATAAATAAAACTTTAAAAAAAAAGATCATTAAAAAAAATAAAGGACTCTTGTTTTTTGGGAGGTTTTTGATTACTGCTTAAATTTCCTTGCCGGTTATTCATCTGTTCAGATTGTCTATTTCTTCCTGTTTCAGTCTTAGTAGTTTATAAGTGTCCAGGAATACATCCGTTTCTTCTAGATTGCTTAATGTGTTGGCATATAGTTGCTGGTAATAATTTCTAATAATTGTTTCTATTTCCTTGGTGTTAGTCGTGATCTCTCCCCTTTTATTCATGATTTTATTAACTTGAGTCCTTTCCCTTTTCTTTTGGATAAGTCTGGCCAGAGGTTTATCAATCTTATTAATTCTTTCAAAAAACAAGCTTCTAGTTTTGTTGATCTCTTCTACTGTTTTTCTGGTTTCTATTTCATTGATTTCTGCTCTAATCTTTATTGTTTCTCTTCTCCTGCTTGGTTTAGGCCTTATTTGCTGTTCTTTCTCTAAGTCCTTTAGGTGTAAGGTTAGCTTGTGCATTTGGGATTTTAATTTTTTAAGATTTTATGTATTTATTTGACAAAGAAAGGCACAGAGAGAGAGGGAACACAAGCAGGGGGAGTGGGAAAGGGAGAAGCAGGCTCCCCACCGAGTAGGGAGCCTGATGCGGGGCTTGATCCCAGAACCCTGGGATCATGACCCAAGCCGAAGGCAGACGCTCAATAACTGAGCCACCCAGGTGCCCCAGGATTTTTCTAATTTTTTGAGAGAGGCTTGGATGGCTATGTATTTCCCTCTTAGGACTGCTAGGTTTTGGACCGATGTGTTTTCATTCTCATTAGTGTCAATGAATTGTTTAAGTTAATTTCCTGGTTGACCCAATCATTCTTTAGCAGATGCTCTTTAACTTCCAAGTGTTCAAGTTCCTTCCAAATTTCTTCTTGTGGCTGAGTTCCAGTTTCACAGCACTGTGGTCTGAAAATATGCAGGGGATAATCTCAGTCTTTTACTACCGGCTGAGACCTGATTTGTGACCCAGTATGTGGTCTATTCTGGAGAAAGTTCCATGTGCACTGGAGAAGAATGAGTATTCTGTTGTTTTAGGATGGAATGTTCTGTATGTATCTACGAAGTTCATCTGGTCCAATGTGTCATTCAAAGCTCTTGTTTCTTTGTTGATCTGCTTAGATAATCTGTCCATTGCTGTGAGTGCAGTATTGAGGTCTCCTACTCTGAATGTATTATTATCAGTATGTTTCTTTATTTTGGTTATTAATTGGTTTACATAATTGGCTCCTCCCATGTTGAAGACATAGATCTTTACAATTGTTAGATTTTCTTGTTGGATAGACCCTTCAGGTATGATATAGTGTCCCTCTACATCTCTTACTACTGTCTTTGGTTTAAAATCTAATTTGTCTGATATGAGGATTGCTACCCCAGCTTTCTTTAGAGGTCCATTAGCGTGGTAAATGGTTGTCCATCCCCTCACTTTCAATCTGGAGGTGTCTTTAGGCTCAAAATCAGTCTCTTGTAGACAGCATATGGATGGGTCCTGCTTTTTTATCCAATCTGAAACCCTGTGTGGGAGCATTCAGCCCATTTACACTCAGTGTAACTACTGAAAGATATGGGAATTTAGTGCCATTGTATTGCCTGTAAAGTCTGCTTCTGTAGATTTTGTTTCTTTCCGGTCTATGTGACTTATGGGTTTCTCTTGGCTTACAGAATCCCCCTTAATTTTTCTTGCAGGGCTGGCTTGGTGGTCACATATTCTTTCAGTTTCTCCCTGTCCTGAAAGCTCTTTCTCTCTCCATCCATTGTGAATGACAGCCTTGCTGGGTAAAATATTCTTGGCTGCATGTTCTTTTCATTTAGTACCCTGAATATGTCTTGCCAGCCCTTTCTGGCTTGTCAGGTTTTTGTGGACGGGTCTGATTTTATTCTGATGTTCCTCCTTCTGTATGTAAGAACTCTCTTTCCCCAGCTGCTCTCAGGGTAGCTTCCTTGGCTCTAAGATTTGCAAGTTTCACTATTATATGTTGGGATGTTGATCTATTTTTAGTGATTTTGGGAGGGGTCATCTCTGCCTCTTGGACACAAATGCTTGTTTCCTTCCCCAGATTAGGGGAGTTCTCAGCTATCATTTGCTCAAATATACCTTCTAGTCTTCTCTCTCTCTCCACCCGCTCAGGGATCCCAATAATTCTGACATTGGATCATTTCATGGCATCATTTCATTGATCTATTTTCATGGGCTATTAGCTGCCTATCCCTATTTTCCTCAGCTTCCTTCCTATCAGTTTTTTTCTAGATCACTGATTCGCTCTTCTGCCTCATTTACCCTGGCTGTTAAGAGATTACAGTTTAGACTGCATCTCATTCATAGCATTTTTAAGTTCGGCCTGATCTCATTTCTGCCCTTAGAGATTCTATATAGTCACTAATGCTTTTTTCAAGCCAGGCTGTTGACTTCATGATTGCTATTCTGAATTCCATCTCTAACATCTTACTTATATCCATATCCCTTAGTTCTGTGGCAGAGGACATTGTCTCTGGTTCTTTTCTTTGTTGAGAGTTCCTTCTCCTAGTCATTCTGTCGAGGGATGGTTGAATGAATGAACAGAGTACAAAATATCAACCAGACCCAAGCTAGATGCACCCTAGCAAAATCTGGAGTGGTCAGATGCCACCACCGAAAAAACAAAGCCAAAATGAAACACAGGAATAAAATTTTTAAATTTTTAAAAAGGGGGGGTGAGGGGGACTATAATCTCTCAGTGTGGACAAGGCAGGGTGTTTCAGTTGTTCATGGGTGTACTTTGGTCTGTGTGTTAGAGGACACGACATCCCAAAATTACAAGGAAAGTAAAACTTGTATATATAAAAAGATAAAACTGAATCTATAAAAAATATGTGTGTAAAAATACAAGTTAAAAAGCAACTATGAAAAATAAGTTGAATAAGAGACATCTAGTTGAAATGAGAAGGGAAAAAGAAAAATACAACAGAGAAAAAGCATGAGAAAAGGAAGAATAAAAGAAAAGAAAAAAGAAAAGAAAAGGAGAACTATATCTGAAAAATAAGTAAGTCATGAGACCACACCTGGAGCTCAATACACAATTTTCCCCTGGTGTTGGGATTTTACAGTCTTATAGGATCCATAGGATTGTCATCCGCGTGTTCTTCCAGCCTGTCTTCTGGGGGAGGGGCCTGCCACACTGTTTCTCAGGTAACCGTGCCTGGCGGGGGAGGTGCCTCACCCCGACAGGAGGATAGGCTCAGTGGAAACCAGTCTTCTTTGTGGCTTTTGTTCCCTGGGTGCTTTCCCCACCTCTTCAGAGGATCAGAGCAAAAATGGCCGCAGTCAAACCTCTGGCCCAGAGCAGAAAAATCTCAATCTGCCCTCTTTAATAGACCCTCCAGGACAAAAAATCTCCACTTCTGCGTGCGCCGCTGAAAACAGCAGTCTCCTGCGGTGCGTGCCCACAGCAACTCTCTCAGAGGTAGTATTGGGGGGGAGTACCAGTGCCCTTTGTGATCCTAAAACCGCAAGCAGCTATGGGCTCGTGGGCACACCCGAAACTCGGGAATCAGGTCTGGGTTCCGCTCTCAAGCCTTTTTCCAGCCACTACCGTTCTGCAAGTTTTGGCCCGGTCGCAGACTCAGGTTCCAGATTTTTTCAGGCTGTTCAAGAAAAGAGCGGTTATCAACAGGCCCGGCTCCAGGTTTATGGCGATTGGAGCTGAGAGTCCCCTCCTGGGCTCGCTGACCATAACCTGCTTCCTGGCTCCAATGCTCAGGCACTCTACCATTTCAGGAATCCGTTTTGCTCTGTAGTCCCTCATAACCTGAGACTACAATGCCCTACACAGAATTCTGCCTTTTCATTTCCTGAGCCCCCTTCAGAGAGGGATGTTTCTCACTAAAGCAAATTTCTAAGCGTTCTGATTTTGTGCTCTGGTGTTATATCACTTTCCAGGCACCATTTATGGAGGCTCCCTCCCCCTTCTGTTTATCTTCTGGTATCTTCCCACCAATTCATGACTCCACACGTCCTACCTTGCAAAAAGCAGTCGCTTTTCTGTTTTTAGAGATCCAGATATATATTCATACATCTCAGATTGATTTCGTGGGTGTTCAAAATGGTTTGATAGACATCCAGTTAAATTAAGAGGACCAGTTGAAAAGGGGTCCCCTACCCACCATCTTGCCTCCTCTCCAAGAGAGGTGAGTCGATTTTTTTTTTCAAAGATTTTATTTATTTATTCGAGAGAGAGAGAGAGAGAGAGAATGAAAGAGAGAGAGCACATGAGGGGGGGAGGGTCAGAGGGAGAAGCAGACTCCCTGCTGAGCAGGGAGGCCGATGCGGGACTCGATCCAGGGACTCCAGGATCATGACCTGAGCCAAAGGCAGTTGCTTAACCAACTGAGCCACCCAGGTGCCCGAGGTGAGTCGATTTCTTATCAACGCTGTCTGCACTCTAAGGTGAAAAGTATTTCATCAAGTTCGATGACAACATTTGGATAGAGTTGTAAAATACTGCACCAATTTCATTCTTTATCGAATTAAACAAAGTGATCAAATGTTAAGAAAGCCATATTCTCAGTGGTAAGGGCTCGCTGGTTTTAGGAAATCTTGATACTTTATTCTCAACATTTAGCTGATGTTGGCTGAAGCAAAACCTAAACAATGAATCATGGAACACTACATCAAAAACTAATGATGTAATGAATGGTGATTAACAATAAAAAAATTTAAAGAAAAAATACTAAAGACAACACTGAGATGTACAATTTATAAAAAAAAATACAGAAATGTTCTCTCTATCCTTCAAGAAGTTACGTGAGAAGTTTGCCCTTCCATAGCTAGAGTACTACAGAAAGGAAGAGCAACCTAATTTGTTTTCAGAATAGATGCTGAAGATATGCATAATGGCCATATTTGACCTTATTCAAGATTTTCACTAATATCTTCTACACTGGAGCCATATAAGGCAACACATCTACAGTTAACTGAAAAAGCGGCATGTGAATTACCATTCAGGCACAAGTTCTATCATTAGGTAATACACCATTCCTGGCAACACATATAGCTGGTTCTCTGCCAATACTGGCACTATATCATTGGTCTTATAATTAGTACTAATAGAAGAATTTACTTTCCTTTAGCTCGGAATTAATATTTAAACAGACAAAAAACAATCAAGTACTTCTACTCAAATTATATAGTATGCCAAGAGCAGATTCATATTCTACACAAGCAGTTTCATCTAAACACAAAGCATAATATCTGATGACAGCCACACACAGAAGTGATTCCACTTTCACAACGTAGGCCATTGTGCCATTACGGGATTTTAATAGAAGCATAGATAAAGGAAGTTTGCCAAGAGCTCACTTAGCTATCCTCTCAGAGGATTATTCAACTCTTTGTGGCTGGTTTTAGAAATTTATCTGGAATGATATAAATTGTACCTGTCAATGCTACAAAGAGTGCAACTGTGAACGATGCGTCTAGGTTTTTTTCTCTCTTCTCTACATGTAATGACATGATTCACCAAGTTTATGAAGCCATTCTGGAATAACTTGCTTAATATCCACTATACTTTGTTGGAAAATATTGCAAATATTTAAATAGGAACATTCTATAAACATATTTCATAATATCAAATGAATAGAGTACTAGGGACAGATCAACAGAGTATCATTTCAATAGTCATCACAGGTTTAGATTGCACTTTCTCTTTTTGGATCTTCAGAGGTATTACAAAGACTTACTTCTCCAAGGACGTATACATTAATTATTTCTATTTAAACTGCCAATCACTTCAGTGTCCAAGTTTACATGAGTTACAGACTTGCATTCTCATTTTCATCATTACTTTTATGTTTCAATGAACCTTCCTAAGTCACTGATACCTTTTTTATCAACTTGGGGAAATAAGAACATAATAGTAACAACAAAAACTAGCAAATGGTGTTAACTGACAAACTGTTAACAGAATGCCAGTTAAAAAAAGAAGAAAGAAAGAAAGAAAAAAGTCAACCAAAACAGTTTCTGTGCTGCAGACATAACCTTTAAGTCCATAATAACTGTTTAAGAAACAGTGCTTTGGATATTTAAAGATAAAAACCTGAGGGTAAATTCCATTATAAGACAGAACACCATAATATAGCATCTTAGGTCCAGATGTGATGGTTTTTAAAATACAAATATATGAAAAAAATCAACAAAGATTTTCAATTTTTGCAATATAATACAATGGACTTAAGCCAACAAAAATAATAACAGGGGTCGCCTGAGTGGCTCAGTCAGTTGAGTGTCTGACTCTTGATTTTGGCTCAGGTCATGATTTCAGGGTCCTGGGATCAAGCCCTGCATTGGGCTCTTTGATCAGCAGGAGTCGGCTGGAGATTCTCTCTCTCCCTCTGCCTCTCACCCTGCTCTCGCTCTCTCTCTCTCTATAAAACAAACAAATAAATTTTAAAAATTTATAGGGGTGCCTGGGTGGCTCAGTCTGTTAAGCTCTTCCTTTGGCTCAGGTCATGATCCCAAAGGTCCTGGCATTGAGCCCTGTGTCGGGATCCCTGCTCAGAGGAGAGCCTGCTTCTCCTTCTCCTGCTCCCCCTGCTTGTGCTGTCTCTGTCATATAAATAAATAAAATATTTAAAAATAATAATATTATCCTGTTTAAGACAATTCCTTCACCTGAAACAAATACTACCATAATGACTAAATTCAATATTGTGAATGTGTGTGCATGAACATGCAAATCTGATTGAAAAATGAAGTTACAGGGCACCTGGTGGCACAGCTGGTTGGGAGACCAAGTCTTGCTTTTGGCTCAAGTCATGATCTCAGGGTCATGGGATCAAGCCCCATGTGGGGCTCCAGGCTCAGCATGGAGTCTGCTTGAGATTCTCTCTTTCCCTCTCCCTTTCCCCTTCCCCATGCTCTCTCTCTCTCTCAAATAAACAAACCTTAAAAAAAAAAAAAGAATTAAGTTCCCACAACTTTCCAAAGAGCTATTAGATAATACCTCCCATATTTCATTTTTAAAAATTTTTATTCCAGTAAAGTTAACAAGAGTGTTACATTAGTTTCAAGTGTACAATATACTGATTCAACAATTCACACCACATCTTCATTATCCATTAATTTATCAGTGGACATGCGGGCTGCTTCCATAATATGGCTATTGTAAATAATGCTGCATATATCCTTTTGAATTAGTGTTTTCATATTCTGACATTTTATTTTTTTTTTAAAGATTTTATTTGAGAGAGAGAGAATGAGAGAGAGAAGCACATGAGAGGGGGGAGGGTCAGAGGGAGAAGCGGGCTCCCTGCGGGACTCGATCCCAGGACTCCAGGATCATGACCTGAGCCGAAGGCAGTTGCTTAACCAACTGAGCCACCCAGGCGCCCCATATTCTGACATTTTAAATAAGCTTATCTATTTGACACACAAATCCCTTTCAAGGAACAAATATATTCATAAGGCCAAATAAAGGGGAGGCATGCTAAATTTCCATGTTTTTCTAGGGAAGAGGTGAAAATATAAAAGTCAGTCAATGAGAGAATATAAATGCACCCTACTTGTGTAGATTTTTGATACATAAAACTAATATATCCATAAATGCATAAATTTAGATGTCTTCCCGAGCAAACTTACGTTTACTAAGCAAACAGCATCAGCTACTTCACAGGAACGGGAATCAGAAGGACATTATAGGATACAACTTACCGTTCTATTTTATACAATTCTGTATTACATGTTTTCCTTATTCAAGATCAAAAGAATTGATTAATAAAGACATGAAAATAACCTCTATCCTTCAGCTTCCTCTTCACATGATAGGAAAAAAAAAAGTCAGCCAGAAAATACAGTAGGTATTCTGTATTTTGCAAAGTTCTAAATATTCTTGGAACATAAATAAAATGTCATCTCATAAATCACAATTAAAATTAAATCAACAGTATTTACTGAAATCTAACACAAAGAAGACACTATATATAGCTGTGGGCTATGTACATAAATGAGGCTGAAGATTTATGGTTGCAGGTCTTTTAAGAACTTCACAACTTAACCAATAAAAGATAGATATAGATGTAAAAATGATTTACTCAGCCACAGATATAATCTTCTAGTCATTAAAAAAGATACAGAGGAACATGTAATGATAAGGAATGAATGGTATTGAGACAGAGTGTTGAAATAAGCACACATATACACAGAAAGTACTAATAGCATTTAGGATTCTCTCTCCCTCTCCCTCTGCCCCTCCCATGTGTACTTGCGCACTCAACGCACACGCTGGCTCTCTCTCATGAATAAACAAATCTTTAAAGAAAATTAAAATATTTTATTGTGGTAGAAAACACATAATACAATTTACAGCTCAACCATTTTTAATTGGACAGTAGTGTTAACTACATGCACATTGTGCAAAAGATCCATAGAATTTTTTCATCATTCAAAACTGAACTCCATAACTACTAATTCCACTTAAATTTTATTTATACACATTTAATCTCCCAGATTTTAAACTTAAATAGCCAAAGAGGACTAGTTGCTACCATACTGCACAGCATAGGTATACAAAGCTGTTAATTCGAGGGCGCCTGGGTGGCTCAGTTAGTTAAGCGACTGCCTTCGGCTCAGGTCATGATCTCAGGGTCCTGGGATCGAGTCCCACATCGGGCTCCCTGCTCAGCAGGGAGTCTGCTTCTCCCTCTGACCTTCCCCCCCTCATGCTCTCTCTATCTCATTCTCTCTCTCAAATAAATAAAATCTAAAAAAAAAAAAGAAAGCTGTTAATTCGAAAGTTTTACTCTTCTCATGTCTGTCATTTGTATCCATTACAAACATCCATTTCTGTGTTTTCACAGAAGTACAATAATATCTAATAAACAAGAGTACAGTATAAAACACCAGAAAGAGATGCAGAGACCCATACACAGTCTTAGGTATATTACTTGTTTTCCTCAGCAAAATAAAGGCTTTATGCCACTGATTCTCAAAGTATGGACTGCATATGTCTGAGACCTCAATTAGAGGGTCTGCCAAGGTAAAAAAAAAAAAAAAAATTTTAAGATTTTATTTATTTATTTGACAGAGAGAGAGACAGTGAGAGAGGGAACACAAGCAGGGGAAGTGGGAGAGGGAGAAACAGGCTCCCCGTCAAGCAGGGAGCCCGATGCGGGGCTCAATCCCAGGACCCTGGGATCATGATCTGAGCTGAAGGCAGACGCTTAACGACTGAGCCACCCAGGCACCCCCAAAATTTTCAAAATATTAATGCTAAGCTATTATTAGCCTGTGTTGAGACTTGCACTAATGACAGAAAAGCAAGGTGGGTAAAACTACTGGTATTCTTCACTTCTACACTCTATATACTAAAAAAAAAAAAAGTACTTAAGAATGCCATTTATGTAAAAGTAAAAGTTATTAAGATTTTATTTACTTGACAAAGAGAGACAGTGAGAGAAGGAACACAAGCAGAGAGAGTGGGAGAGGGAGAAGCAGGCTTCCCGCTGAGGAAGGGAGCCTGACGCGAGCTCAACCCCAGGACACTGGGACCATGACCCGAGCCGAAGTCAGACATTTAATGACTGAGCCACCCAGGTGCCCCAAAAGTTATTACTTTTTGAGTAATTATAAATTCACATGGAGTTTGAAAAATAATAGAGTTTCCATACAGATGCTCTTCATCTAGTTTGAGCTAATGGTAACATATAACTACAGTACAACAACAAACCTAGAAAAGTGACACTGATTCAACACATCAGCCTTATTCATAATTCACCAGGTTTATGGGCATACACATTCCTGTATTTAGTTATAGGCAATTTTATCACATACAGAGATTTGTGTCCCCACTACTACAGACAGAATACAGAACAGGTTCTTCACAAGGATCCCTCAGATCACCCTATCATAGCCACAGTCACCTTCTTTCCTTCTTCCCTCCACCTCTCATGAATCTAACCCATGGCAACCACAAGTCTATTCTCATTTTTGTGATGTGGTCACATATAAAACATTACAAAACTGGAACCATATAGTAAGGAAGCTTTAGCACATGTCTTTTTTAATACTGGTGTGACCAAGTAAGAGAAGATAAATAGAGCACTTCCAAAGCATTACTGGAGTAAGATGTCTGTACTGAGAAATAGCATTTATGCTACTGCTTGAGATACAAGCCGAACCACATGCTCTTTTCATGCAACACCATTTTATTTGAAAGAATAAATAACAGACATACTATGCTTATGAAGACTTTGGTACATGGCAGACATTTTAGTAAAAATGAACAAAACGAGCCTGTCAGGTCAAGGAAAATGAACAGTATTTGTTACCAATAATAAAATTAAAGCTTTCAAATAAAAATTAGACTGCTGAAAATATGTATCTGTCACTATGAGCTTGGCACCTCCCCAATATTTAGATTTTTCTGATGAGAATGTGATTTTTTTATACTGTGAAATAAAAAATGTATAGGGCGCCTGGGTGGCTCAGTCAGTTAAGCGTCTGACTGCCTCAGGTCATGATCTTGGGGTACTGAGATTGAGCCCCACTGGGGATCAGCGGAGAGTCTGCTCAGCAGGGTGTCTGTCACTCTCCCTCTGTCCCTCCCCCCTCCTTGTGCTTGCTCTCTCAAATATATAAAAGTAAAAAAAAAATTTTTTTTAAGTTTTATATAGGGGAGGGGTTGGGGGGATGGGTTAGCCTGGTGATGGGTATTAAAGAGGGCACATTCTGCGTGGAGCACTGGGTGTTATGCACAAACAATGAATCATGGAACACTACATCAAAAACTAATGATGTAATGTATGGTGATTAACATAACAATAAAAAAGATGAAAAAAATAAAATCACATAGAAAATAAGAAGATAGGAAGAAAACAGAGTCCATAAATCCTCTTTCCCTATACCTGTTATCTATAGCCAAAAATTATGGAATATCATTGGAGTGAGAGCTTTAGTTACCTGAATGGCATAATATGATGTGCTTTAAAAGTGGTCTTCTCATCACTAAGAGCCACTTCTAATACTAAAAGTGTCTTTTGGTAAGGAGAAACATAATCCTGCTGTAGAAACAACAGGTATTCTCTTTGGCAATGAATCAAGACTGCACTAATTGGAACCGATAGTGCATCAGGCTTAAAGAAGGGGACCATCATTTATAGCTTAGTTATATTTTTGCTACACTGTTTGGATTTTGGAATAAAGATATATGTTTAAAGAAAAAAAAAGTTTTACATAACTCAGCGAAGCAGTGTATTTTGAATAACCAATATGTGATGTTACAAATCATATAATATCAATAATTAATTCAAGTGCAAGACACACCAGTAGATTTTAACATACCAGAGTACCAACAGTTCACTGATACGGATTCAGATTCCACAATGCAAATAATGTTTAAGAAATCACCACTTACTGAATTTGACATAATTTCAAAGAATTACCACAAGTTTCTGAAAAGGACTGTACAAAATATGTCTCCCTTTCCTAACTACACACCTGTGTAAGCCTGTATTTTCTTCATATACTTCAGATGAAATAATACAGTGCAACAATTAGAGCGCAGAAAGAGATGAGATTCCACCTACCTTCCTGCAAAACTGTAAACAATACAACTCTTCTTATCAATATTTTTGCATAAAAATATATTATTGATATGTACAAAAAATGAACTTTATTTTTACTTATAATATTTTTAAATTCCTCAGTTTTAACTCCTAATACAGCAAATACTAATAGATATAACATGAAAAAATACTGAGACCCCCAGAGTTATTTTAAGAGTATAAAGAGGTCCTCAAATCAAAACATTTGGAAACACTGACCTAGATTAATACTAAAGTTAAAAGTGACCCTCCTCTTGCTCTGAAAATATTAAACACTTACTTTATTTCTCTATCCTTAAGTTTATCCTTAAAAAAAAACAAAAAACACATGTGCCTTTCCTGATGGCTATGGAACAGTTGGTTTTCACTCCCCCATATTTACACAGGTCCTGTGTTTTACTTTGATCCTAAAATAATTTTCCATCCACACTGTTTACGGGCACCTTCAACTGTCTTCCTGAGCTCTATACAACCACACTCAAAAGGATGGGAAATGTAGTGGTGTTTTTGCCTGCCCCTGCCCAAACCCCTCCCTGGCATGGCACAGTCTGGAGGAAGCCACCCAATTCTCAGTTTCTCCCCCGAGACAGAAGAGAAAAAATGGAACTTGTTTGCAACATTCTGACTTGGCTCACCTAGGGGCTGCCTAAGAGACTGGTTTCTATTTCACCATACTCAGAGCACTGATGAGAACAGTGGCATAGTTTGTATATCAGCTTGAAGTCCCACAGAAAGCAGTGGCACCTGCTGAACTCCATGAGAACTGCAGGGAGACTTCAGACCTGTAGGCATTTGGTGCAAGAGATTACAGGAAGGGGAATACAACAGAACATTTAAGGACTTGAGAAGAAGCAGGGGTAAGACTTTTGAGGAAACTTGAGACATTTAAAAGTAGCCATGGATATAGTGGAATTGGAGGGAAACCACAAACACAGGCCCAAGGAAGATATATGAACAGAAAATGCCTGAAAAGAGCTTTATGCCTTCACACTGGACTGATGAGTGATGGTCTTCCCCTGCAAGCAGCCAGGCCCCAAATACTAGGAGGTGTGGGTGTTTTTCAAATGCTCAATCACAAGGCATACAAATAAACAGGGAAATACTGCCCATTCAAAGAAACAATGTAAATCTCTAGAAACCAAACTTAAAGAAATACAGACTTTGGAGTTACCTGACAAAGACTTCAAAACAACAGTCTTGAATATACTCAATAAAATAAAGGAAAACAGAGACCTAAGAAAACCAGGAAAACAACATATGAACAAAATCAGAGCATAAAAAAGAGAACAAAAACAAATAAATAAATATATAAATAAAATTTAAAAAGAGCACAAATCAGAGTATCAAAAAATTATAAAAAAGAATCAAGCAGAAATTCTGGAGTAGAAAAAACTCAGTAACTCAACTTTTAAAATTCACTAGAGGGGTCCAAAGCACACTTAAATAGACAGAAGAAAGAATCAGTGACCTTGAACAGAGGACCCTTGAAATTACCAAGTGTGAGAAGTGGGGAGAGAGAGGAGGAGGAAGGTGAGGAAGAAGAGTAGAAGGCAAAAAGTGAACAGAGCCTAAAGAATATAAGGGACCTCACTGAAAAAAAGTCAATATATGCATTATGGGAGAAAAGAGAAAAGAAAGGGGCAGAGACCTAATCTGAAAAAATAATGGCTGAAAATAGCCTAAATTCAAAGAAAGACAAGGACACACAAATACAGGAAGTTCAATAAACTCCAGGTGAGACACATGATAATCAAACAACTGAAAGAAAAAAACCTGTCAAATGAGAATTCTATGTTCCTCAAAAATGTCCTTCAAAAATAAGGGAGAAAATTCCAGATAAACAAAAGGTCAGAGAATTCATTACCACAAGACTTGTTCTGAAAGTGGAAACAAAAGAAATATGAGGCAGTAACTGGAAGCCACAGAAAAATATAAGGTTCTCCAGTAAAGTAAAATTCATGGGCAAATATAAAAACCTGTATTATTGTACTTCTGGCTCATAACTCTTTTTGTTATTTTATAGGATTTAAAAAAACAAAAGCATAAAACTAATTATAAATCTACATCACGCTATATACAATACAGAAAGATATAATCTGTGACACCAGTAACATAAAAGAGGGAGGAGGCAGAGGTGAAAAGAAGTAGAGAATTTGTAAGTTATTTTTTTTTAAAAGATTTTATTTATTTATTTGACACAGAGAGAAACAGTGACAGAGGGAACACAAGCAGGGGGAGTGGGAGAGGGAGAAGCAGGCTTCCCGCGGAGCAGGGAGCCCGATGCGGGGCTTGATCCCAGGACCCTGGGACCATGACCTGAGCCAAAGGTAGATGCTTAACCATCTGAGCCACCCAGGCGCCCTTTTTAAGTTATTTTTAAGTTAAATTGTTACCAGTTTAAAATAGATGGCTGTAACCTTAAGATGTTACTTGTAATCCCCCATGGTAATCAGAAACAAAACATCTATAGAATATACACAAGAAGGAAGTGAGAAGTGATTCAAAACATGCCACTACATAAACTCAACTAAGTACAAAGGAAGACAGTAGGGGGGGAAATGATTAAAAAAAGAGAGAGAGAGAGTTTAAGTCATAAAGTAAATAAAAAAAAAAAAGCTTGGCTGGCTCAGTCAGTGGAGCATGCAACTTTTCATCTCAAGGTTCAAGTCCCATGTTGGGTGTAGAGATAACTTAAAAATCTAACCCTAAAAACAAAAACAAAAGAAAATAACAAAATGGCAACAGTGAATCCTTTCCTGACAACAATTACTTTAAATATAAACGGATTTAATTCTTCAATCAAAAGATGGGTTTGGGAGGTGCCTAGGTGGCTCAGTCAGCTGGGTGTGGAGCCTAATTAAAAAGAGATATATAGGGCACCTGGGTGGCTCAGTTGGTTAAGCGACTGCCTTAGGCTCAGGTCATGATCCTGGAGTCCCTGGATAGAGTCCCACATCAGGCTCCCTGCTTGGCAGGGAGTCTGCTTCTCCCTCTGACCCTCCCTCCATCTCATGTGCTCTCTCTCTTATTCTCTCTCTCTCAAATAAGTAAAAATCTTAAAAAAAAAACTTTTAAAAAAACAGATATATAAAAAATAAAAAGTACAAACACTCCGATGAATACTGATGCAAAAATCCTCAACAGAATATTAGCAAACAGAATTCAATAGCACATTAAAGGAAGTATACACCATGACCAACTGGGATTTATTCCTGGAATGCAAAGATGCTTCAACTTACAAAAACCAATCAGTATACTGCACCACGTTAACAGAAAGAAGGGGGGGGGTAGTACATGATCATTTCAACAGATGCAGGCAAATCACTTGACAAACATCAATACACTTTCATGATAAAAACACCCAACAAACAAGAAATAAAGGCAAGTACCTCAATATAATAAAGGCCATACATGAAAAGCCCACATCTGGCATCATACTCAATGGTGAAAGACCAAAAGCTTTTCCTCTAATATCAAGAATAAGAGAAAGAAAAAAAAAAAAGAATACAACAAAGATGCCTACTTTCAACACAAATATTTAACATAGTACTGGACATTCTAGCCAGAGTAATCAGAGAAGAGAAAGAAATACAAGCGTCCAAATTAGAAAAGAATAAGCAAAATTATCTCTGTTCACAGACAACATGATCTAGAAAACCCTAAAGATTCCACAAAACACTGTTAGAACTACTAAGCAAATTGACCAAAGTTGCAGCATAATGAACACACTAAAATCAGCTGTGTTTCTATACTTTAACAATAAACAATCCAAAGAGGAAGTTAAGAAAACAAGTTCATTCACAATAGCATCAAAAAGAACAAAATACACAGAATTAAACTTAACCAAGGACGTTAAACACTTGTAAACTGAAAACTACAGAACACTAATGAATGAAATGAAAGAAAACACAAACAGAAAGAGATTCCATGTTCGTGGATTGGAAGACTTCGTAGTGTAAAGAAGTCAGTATTATCGAAAGAATTTTACAGATTTAACACAATCCCTATCAAAATCCCAACAACATGTTTTGCAGCTATAGAAAAACCCATCCTAAAATTCATAAGGAATCTCAAGGGACCCTAAATAGCTAAAACAATCTTGGAAAAGAGAACAAAGTTGGATGTCTCACACTTCCCAATTTCAAAACTTGTAAGTCTACAGAAATCAAAACACTATGGTACCGGCATAAAGACAGACATACAGAACAAATGGAAGAGAACAGATAGTCCAGAAATAAACCCTCATTTGTACTGTCAAATGATTTTTAACAAGGATGCCAAGACTATTCAATGGGGAAGGGAAACCAACAGTCTTTCGACAAATGATGTTTTAAAAAAAACTGGATAACCACATGCAAAAGAATGAAGCTGGACCCTTATCTTACACTATATATAAAAATGAACTTGAGGGCACCAGGGTGGCTCAGTTGGTTAAGCGACTGCCTTTGGCTCAGGTCATGATCCTGGAGTCCCGGGATCAAGTCCCACATCAGGCTCCCCGCTCAGCGGGGAGTCAGCTTCTCCCTCTCACCCTCCCCCCTCTCATGCTCTCTCTCTCTCTCTCATTCTCTCTCTCGAATAAATAAATAAATAAAATATTTTAAAAAATAAAAATGAACTTGAGGGGCGTCTGGGTGGCTCAGTCATTGGGCTTCTGCCTTTGGCTCAGATCATGATCCAAGGGTCCTGGGATCGAGCTCCGCATCAGACTCCCTGCTCAGTGGGAAGCCTGCTTCTCCCTCTCCCATTCCCCCTGCTTGTGCTCCTGCTCTCGCTATCTCTCTCTCTGTCAAATAAATAATAAAATCTTAAAAAAAAAAAAACGAACTTGAAATGAATCAAAGACCAAAACCAAAGAGCTAAAAGTATAAAAATCTTATAAGAAAATATACTGGGGGGGGGGGGTGCCAGGGTGGCTCAGTCGGTTAATCGTCTGCCTTCAGCTTGGGTCATGATAACAACATCCTGGGATTGAGTCCCACATTGGACTCCCTTTGTATGCATACACTTTGTATGGTGACAAATGGTAACTAGACTTATCATGGTGAGCTCTGCATTATGTATAGAATTATCAAATCACTATGTTATACACCTGGAAGTAATATAACACTGTATGTAAACTATACTTCAATTAAAAAAAAAATTTCTGGGAATTAAAGGACACAATCATCCAAGTGAAATAAAAACACAAAATTGGAGAAATTATTTGGAAACCATGTATCTAATAAAGATACAGAATATATAAAGAAATCCTACAATTCAACAACAAAAAAACCCAATCATACTGAAAAATAGGAAACACACTGGACTACACATTTCTCCAAAGAAGGTACACAAATAGCCAATAATCACATGAAAAGATGTTCAACATCACTAACCACTAGGGAAATACAAATCAAAACCACGGTGATATAACTAATCAAACCCGTTAGGATAACTACTAAAAAAAAAAAAGAAAACACAGAAAACAGCACCTGTTAGTGAGGGCGTACACAACACTGGAGCCCTTGTGCACTTTGGGTGGTAATGTAAAATGGTACAGCCACTATGAAAAACAATATGACAGTTCCTCAAAAAATGAAAAACAGAATTACTGTATAGTCCTGGAATTCTTCTTTTCTGGATATATAAATCAAGAATTTGGAAGCAAGGTTCTCAAAGGAATATTTTTATACTTAGGTTCACAGTAGCATTACTCACAATAGCCAAAAGGTGGAAGCAAATGACATGTCCATCAACAGGTGAATGGATAAACAAAATGTGGTATATACCTACAAAGGAATATTATTCAGTCACAAAAGGTAAGGAAATTCTGACACATACAACATGAATGAACCTTAAGGACATTCATTATGCTAAGTGAAACAAGCCAGTTACAAAAAGACAAAACTGTATGATTCCACTTATGAAATACCTAACTACTAGTCAAATCTAGAGACAGAAAATGGAATAGCTGTTGCCAGATGCAGCTGTGAGGGAGCAAATGGGGAGTTAATTAATGGATATAGAATTTCAGTTTTACAAGATAAAAAGGGTTTTGGAGAGAGATAGCAGAAAATATCACCGTACTTACTTAATACCACTGAACTGTACATTTAAAAACAGTTAAGATCACAAATTTCATGTTAATCTCACAATTAAAAAGTTTTATGTATCGATATATTTTTAAGTATCAACCTTTGTTAAAGTATCTAACATTACTCTAGCTAAAAGTCTGATCACAAAGAACTTTATTTCAACAAAATTTATTCAACTTCATCAATTAGTTGTCAGAATCACACATACTTGTACATACATACTTACATATACTTGCCTATAACTTCTTGCATTTTAAGCAGTACTTGGCAAAGCAGACCTGCCTAACCTACTGATGACTTGATATAGCACTGTAATCAACTTGAAACTCAATGATAGCTAGCTATACAAAACCATCTAACAGATCTGAAAATCATTTAGCAGTGTGCACAAAACACAATGCCTTTCCCTCTATTTCAATGAAAGGGAAAACCACGTTCTTATCTTGGGAGAGAGTAAAAGAGAAAGGAGAGTAACAAGGAGAATCAGACTCGACCAAAATACATATTTTCCTATCTCACGAGTGTGAGTTGTTATTAGAAAACAAAAACAGCCCCCCTTTCCTGGACATCAAGAAACACTACAAGTGACTAGAAGAAACAGAAATAATCCTCCATTGCAGAGGAAAACACTGTGTGTCAATCAGGGTTCAGTGGAGTATCTGTTGCAACTGCCAATATGACAAGAACTGGAGAACTACTTTCTCTTTCGGTAAATCTGAATTTATCTCCTGTGGAACAGCTGAGTCGCGTGAAATCATTTTCTTAGCTGTTCTTGGCAACACGCCCAAGCATCATGGCTGGTCCTTAGGTTTCAAACCCAGACAATTTTAACACTGAGAAATGACCAACTTGTTATGTATCTATCAGGATGAAGGCAGGTATGGGATCACACACATATAGTCAGTGAAATTGTTGGAATTATCTTCAAATGGTGTTCAAGGCAGGCTCCATTTACATGCAGTAAATTCTTTTTTTTTTTTTTTAAGATTTTATTTCTTTATTTGAGATAGAGACTGAGAGAGAGAGCACAAGTGCCGGGCAGAGAGAGAGGGAGAGGGAGAAGCAGGCTCCCCGTTGAGCACGGATCCCAATGTGGCGCTCGATCCCAGGACCCTGGAACCATGACCTGAGCAGAAGGCAGACGCTTAACTGGCTGAGCCACCCAGTTACCATTCCAGGTATATTAAATTCCTAGTAACAGCACCATGTAAAAAGATGCCAAAATAGAACACCCAGTAAATATTCTTTTTTTTTAAAGATTTTATTTATTTATTTGAGAGAGAGAGAACACATGAGGGGGGAGGGTCAGAGGGAGAAGCAGACTCCCTGCTGAGCAGGGAGCCTGATGCGGGACTCGATCCTGGGACTCCAGGATCATGACCTGAGCCGAAGGCAGTCGCTTAACCAACTGAGCCACCCAGGCACCCAACCCAGTAAATATTCTAGCAGTCTAATATTGAAGATAAAAACTTAAATCCTCCCATGTTTGCTTACTATATTTTGAAACACAGAATGAAGCAAATACGTGCAATAATTGTTTAATGCACAAGTCATTTTTTCATCAACCATGAAAAAGTATGTATTTCCCACTTTATATAGAGCATCAATCATAAGTAATGTAATTTTACAGGCTAACAGACTTATCAAATACTCCCACTCAGTTAAACATTATTGTAAATAGAATGATGGCATTTTTTCTTAATGAATCCAGTTTCCCTTTCCCTTTGGAAATAATCTCAGAGACACAAGTTCATATGCTGTATAAACTGCACCTCAAACAGGCAAGAACACTCAGATGTCAAAAAGAATAAATCACAGTGACTCAACTGCTTCCCAGACAAATGAACAGATTATGATTATTAGATACACTGAGACTTCCAAGTGCTTTCTCTTTCAGAGCCAAGCAGTACACAGGGTAATAACAACAACATTTTGACACACTGAAAGACCCAATTACAGTACATGATAGCGCAACTCTTGAGTACAGGGTAAGTAAAACAAGAAAATCAAGGTAAAAATATTACCATCATAATTTAATATTAACATAAAATCCAGCAAATATATACCACACTACATTTCCACTTCAAAAAGACATTTGCTATAACCTCACAAAAAGGAAACACAGTTCCCATGTAAAACTTTAGCACATAAATACCCGAAGCACCCAAAATGTCTATTTATCCAGAATACAAGCTAAACTATAATTGTGCAGAATTATTTTCTGGATAATTAGAAGACTTTCTTATCTTCCTAACCTTTTATGTATCTTTATACCAAGGCCTTCATCTTTAAACTGAAAGAATTGAAAAAGTATTGGCCAACTATTTATTCAAAGTTATCTATAAGGAAAAGCCCTCACCAATGGGTCTCCATTATGATTTTTATATCTTATGTTGCTAAATTCAGTGAGAAAACAAAAATCCCCTACAAGCTATTTTTAGATCATCACAGAGCTGGTTAAATAAACATTATGCCTACTGTGTAATGTGACTCCCCTAGTACTTACTCTGCCGAGAATAAACAGACATCATGCACACTCAATCATATGAGACAGGTTTAGAAAACAGCTGAGTCACCCACCAAAAGCCCTCCTGCTCCCAGTAACTCGGTGGAAATTTCTGTCTTACCACAACACCTGGCGTCTTCTCCCATTCCCACTAATAAGTTACAGTTCCCTGAAAGCTTTCCCACCCAGCTTATGATAAAGCTCATTTTAGGAATCACATGGTTCTACCTCCACCCCAACCAATATGCCAAGTGCTCCTGACAATACAAAAACAAAGACAAGCAAAAACAGGAGGCTAATTAGGCTAGCAAGCTTCAACTCCATTAGGCCAGGTCTATTTTGGAGAAAAACATGTCTTTCCAGTAGACCTGGAGGTGAAAGTAGTTATCAGGGCACTGTCCAAACAGCTTATGCTTGTTTTGGAATTACCAATACATACCCTAGGTTTTCCTTTGGAAGCATCCTTGAATGAAGTGGTCTATGTTCTTCTCTCCTACTAAAAATAACAAGGCCACAAAGCAAAACTGCTTTAGATTTCCTTTCCTCTGAGGATCCTAATTAGTAGTATCATCAATGAAAAACATTAAACACACAAAGCTTTTCACTCAAATTAGGATGAAATAAACCCTCAAAACATACATTACTTAAAATGTAGTGATTCATCAACTTTTTTATTCAGCATCAACTAGAATCATAGCAATAAATTTGAAAAAGACATGGTTCCTATATTCAAGAGATTTACAATTTACCTAACTCAACTGTAAGAGAATATAGAAAATGTTAAAAGGAGTGTGAAAACCAGATCAAAAAGCAAAGCAGAAATGGATTAATTCTTCCTCAGAGAGGACTTCCAGAGAGACTCCACAGGTAACAGTTCAGCCATGGGTGGATGGATGAGGGGAGTCAGCCACATGAGGAGAAAGGCACCATACGTAGGCACAACGAGTGTAACAGCAGCATGAAGACTTGGAAAAGCAGGTCTTATCTGCTGGGCCCTGAAACAGGTCAGGAATGGCAGAGCACAGTGGCAGGTGAGGAGTGAAGCCACAGAATTAGATTGGGGCCAGACTAAAAAGATGTGTAAAAATAAGTAAGGATTTTACCTTGAAAGCAACCCCAGGAGTGGTTAAACAAGGCAGTGATATCACTGAATTTGTTAAATAAAAAGAACTATTACAACAGTAACTAGTCCTGGAAAAGAGATCTGTGTCACGGATAACAGTCAGGGAGCTACTATAATAGTCATAGTCTATGCACACGATGACTAAGAATCTGGGTCTACCACAGAACACCCGAGTGGCTCAGTTAAGTGTCTGCCTTCGGCTCAGGTCATAATCCCAGGGTCCTGGGACTGAGCCCCACGTGGGGCTCCCTGTTCAGCAGGGAGTCAGCTTCTCCCTCTCCCTCTGCACCCACCCACTCGTGCTCTAAGTTCTCTCTCTCTCAAATAAATAAATAAAATCTTAAAGAAAAAAAAAAAGAATCTAACAACGAATCTAGACAGAGGCGGCAGATTTGAGAGATAATTACCATACTTTCTTCAAGACTAGGTAAGAGGTAAGGAAGCAGACACCCCAAGGTTTGAGGATGGGTACCTAAGGATACTTATAAAACCAAAAACGATTGGGTCCCCCCGCCACCTCTTGGACCTCACCTCATATCCTGTTACTCTTCAGCCACATGGTATTTATTTCCCTCAATCATATCAAGGTTATTTTAATTTAATGTCTTTCTTTTCATTAGCTATTTTCTCTGCTTTGGATGAAAAAGTGATAAATTCAATTGTATTATGTTGAGTTTTAACTGTTGAAGAAACCCTAAGGTACAAATGCATAGAGAGCAATTACACATGTACAGAGCATAGTCATCTACAGAGAGGGATCTAGGAATCAGCAGCATAAAACCAACAAACAGTCCTTGCAGCAAGAGTGGATGAGATCATCCAGGATATAAGACCAAATAACAGGGGCACCTGGGTGGCTCAGTCTGTTAAGCATCTGCCTTTGACTCAGGTCATGATCCCAGGGTCCTGGGATCTAGCCCCACGTCAGGCTCTCTGCTCAGCAGGAAGCCTGCTTCTCCCTCTCCCACTCCCCCTGCTTGTGTTCCCCCTCTCGCTGTCTCTCTCTGTCAAATAAATAAATAAAATCTTAAAAAAAAAAAAGACCAAATAACAGAAAACAATTAGAAACAAACATACTTGAAATAGGAAATGAATCTTTAAACTACAAAGATGGAGCTTCTGAAAAGTGGGACCTAAACTCCATTTATTGAGAATCTGTTTACTACCAGTCACATACCTACTTTAATTATATACAACCTCTATGAAGTAAATAATTTTATTTTTTTAAAATAAGCTCCACGTCCAACGTGGGGTTTAAATTCATGACCCTGAGATCAAGAGTCAGATGCTCAAAAAATAAACAAATAAGTAAAGAACCAGATGCTTCATTAACTGAGACAGTAAATCATTTTAAAAATGAGAAAACAGAGGCACCTGGCTGGCTCAGCAGGTAGAATGACTCTTTAATAGGGTCTTGCGTTCTAGCCCCACATTGCGGGTAGAGTCTACTTTAAAAAAATAAGAACAGGTTCAGAGGACATAGAGTAACTTGCCCAAAGTCACATATATAATGGCTAATTCAGAATGTGAAATTAAATCTGCTGACATCAACGGAAGTATAAGGAAACCAACACAAGTGGTGAAACAAAACACCGATTAACATAAAATTCGAGATAATGGTTCCCAGTAGGGACAAAGGAGGGGCATGAGATAAAGGAGAAGCACATGAGGGCTTCAAAGATATTGGTAATTATTTTCTTATGGTGAGTGGTGGTTAATTATCTTATTATTATATTTTCAAACCAAACATTTTATAGTAACTCTCTTATAAGATTATGTATTTCACAATTTATTTTATTTTTTTAATTTATTTATTGAGAGAGAGAATGATAGAGAGAGAGCATGAGAGAGGGGAGAGTCAGAGGAAGAAGACGACTCCCTGCTGAGCAGGGAGTCCAATGTGGGGCTCGATCCCTGGACTCCAGGATCACGACCTGAGCTGAAGGCAGTCGCTTAAACAACTGAGCCACCCAGGCGCCCTCACAATTTTTTTTTAAAGATTTTATTTATTTATTTGACAGAGAGAGACACAGCGAGAAAGGGAACACAAACAGGGGGAGCGGGAGAGGGAGAGAGAGAAGCAGGCTTCCTGCTGAGCAGGGAGCCTGATGCGGGGCTCGGTCCCAGGACCCCGAGATCATGACCTGAGCCGAAAGCAGACACCTAAAGACTGAGCTACCCAGGGGCCCTTCTCAATAATTTTTAAAACAGTAGGAGCTCCCAACAGAAGTAAGCAGAAGGATTAGAAATGGTGAAGCTGGGCTACCACAATGCATGACTTCAGGAACTATTACAGTGTACAGCCTATCAGGTTGTTGGTGGCCACACTGGTGCAGACAAAAGCACAGTGCAGGATATAACTGGAAGTTAGTTAGTGATGACTAAAGGCTTACCAAAGGGTTAAATTACAACTTAGTCTAGCTTAGTTTAGCTTTACTAAGAAATAGACCTTTTTTTTTTTACAAAGTCCATCAACACAGGTATTTGAATTTCTACAGCAGAACCCTGCATCTTGGGAGCCAGAATGGAAGAAAATATCTACTAGGTTAGACTGATTCAGGGATGGGGACTGGCAAAATAAAGAAACTGAGGAAAGACAGGGACCTGGGGGTTAACAATGATTAATGATAGGATCAAGACTAAACAAGAGGAATGTGAAGGTGGGAAGGAACTTGTCATATTGAGACTAAAAAGGGATTACAGAATTAAAGGGTTGTAGGCTGCAAAACAGGTACAATATGACAGAACATGGGAAAGGCAGATGCTGGAGGCTGTGCTCAGATAACTTTTAGACTTTCCAAAACTCAAAAGCAGAACAGTTCTATGTAGAGAGCAGATCGAGACCAGCACTCTTCAATGGAAACACAAGCCACATAAAGTAACTTAAAAATTTCTGGAAGCCACATTAGAAAAAGTAAAAATAAACAGGCAAAATTAATTCTAGTAATATGTTATTTAACCTAATATACCCACAATTTCAACCTGTATGCATTATAAAAACTGAGACATTTGGTGTGTTTTACACTTTATAGCACATCTCAATTTGCACTAGCTGTTTCATGCGCCCAAAAGCCACAGGTAGCTCTAATGGCTATTGTACTGGACAATGCAGGTCTAGACTGTGTCCATATGGGTTGCACTCTATGTATCCACGTATGTTTGCTCGGGGGAAGTGAGAGAAGGAAGGCTGAATCTAAGAGTCCATGGCAATGGTTGGATGGGCCAAAAATGAATTCCAGAAGTCCTCATGGAAGATGGCAGAAAGCAAAGGGGGAGAAGTAAATTGTGAGCCAAATGCTAAAATCCTCAAAGAATGGGGAAATTTGCCCAGCAAAATTAGGGATGATAGTAATAAGAAAGCAGTATATGCATTTTACTGCACATGGGTCAAGGGCATGGACTTAGGAAGGGTCAGAACAATGCCTGCCTTCTAAGATATAAAGAATGTAAGAAAACTAGTAAGAACCA
The DNA here is from genome assembly GCF_037043125.1 of Eumetopias jubatus. NCBI lineage: Eukaryota > Metazoa > Chordata > Mammalia > Carnivora > Otariidae > Eumetopias > Eumetopias jubatus. Next base: position 91,799,483 of record NW_028274810.1, on the reverse strand, counting down.
CCTGAAAGGATTTCAAGGAAAGTAAGTTACGTAAAGGTAACTCCCCGGAGACAGTGGGAGGGTGAAAGAGTTGGAGGAAAGGGTGCTAAGTCAGAAACCTGATAACTGGATCTTTGCAGAAGGTCCAGTAGCAGAGATTCTACGAGCACTCTACAGGCTATGAAATAAAAGTATAAGCAAATAAGCAAATAAATAGCAGAAGGCAAGTTTACTGATTCTAGAAATATTCTGGAGTTTAGAGAACAGTCACATAAACTTTGGAATATTTAATGCTCTCAGAGATAAGTGGCTTAAATACAGAGTTGGGAATTTATAAGGAAAATGATTATCACACTTTAACTTTGTGAGATGGCCTTTTCCAAAAACAGCCATTTGTGCTTAGCACACAGTATGCACTATACAAATACCTGGCATCCAAATTATTTGTGGGAAGAATGGCCTTCTAAAAAAATCTGGCTATTTTTTCAACCAGATCATCTTAATAATAAACTCTGGTAAGCAGGAAGGACATATAGTCAATAAGAGAGCTTTAAAAACGGTTTAAAGGAAAATTAAACCATATAAATCCTATTTAGCACAATAAATCTGTATGGACTCCTATATCTTATTTAGGTCACTTCTAACACTGTCTTATAGCCATAACACTGGGAATGCAGCACAGGCATTCTCCTGCAAAATTTTAATTTCTTATTATTTTTAATTCTCATAAAAATCCAGTAAAATCTCTCCAGACAGATTTTCATGACATTTGTCTTATTACTAGTTCATCTTCTACAGAACTGTTCATTCTCAATGACACGGGCTCATCTAATAAATTAAAAATATGTATATTAAAAATCAAAGTCACCTAATCCAAAGCATGGTTCTAGTAGATGACTTGAAATAAATCTGAATGAAGCTTTAGGTAAAACAAAATACAATTAATCTACCCAAATACTAATAGATAGTGTATCATCTCTCTTCACCCCATTTCTCCCATTACGGTCTTAAAGCAGAACAATTCTTGCTTTGCTTTTGATTTATTTAGGAAAAAAATATTTCAGCTGTTGAAATAAATGTTTTATGATACTGATTTACAATAAGGGCAAAAACAAACTTTATGGAAATGTCATGTTATCATTTCAGGTATGATTTTCAAATTTTTTCATCTTGAATTCTATTAAAAGAGTTAATTCTATTCAAAGACTTAACAGCAATGGATCAGACGCCACCTTTAATTTCTTTTGTCCAGGATTCTATAGAGCACTGAGCAAACAGCAAAAAGAGGAGAAGATGGTAAAGAAGAACCAGTGAGAGGTCATAATACACTTAACAAAATAAAACGGAGCATGCATAAACCAGAAACAGTGCACTTGGGACTTTTTTCCAAATACATCATAATGCAACGAGGACTGTTTTTCAAATCAAGTAATATATGTGCCTACTAGATAGAATTTTTCCTTTTCATGTACTATAATGTTTGCCTGACAGTTAACAATGCTGAATGATTTCTGGAAAAGTTCACAGATGAACCTCACTGTGTTTCTGGATAACATCAAGGTCATTACCATGGCTTACTGGGTGGTTACTGTGGGATTTCCAAACCACTCTAAATACCAGCTTTGCCTGAGGTGTAAGTTGTCGTGCATGTGTGTGTGTGTTGTTTTTTTTTTTTAATAATTCTGCAGGGGAAATATATCAGACATAATAAATACACTGATAGTCAAACTAATAATTAAATATTTTAACAATATAAGACAACAATATCTAATGATATAAGTGCCTATGTAGCAAGGTCTGGTTTTCAGCACTAATGAACAGTTGTGAGATGATTTTAAAGTGTTTAGAAAAAGTCCCATAAACATGGTAATAAACGTCATGCCAGAAGAAAAATAATTCATTTCCTAAATTAATTCCAACTCTAGAGAACAACTGATGGTTATCAGAGGCAGAGGGGATGGGTAAAACAGGTGATGGGGGATGAAGAAGTGCACTTGTTGTGATGAGCATATGGGTGTATGGAACTGTTGCACCACTACATTGTACACCTAAACTAATATTACACTGTATGTTAAGTAACTAGAATTTAAATAAAAATTCAAAAAAACACACAACAGTGGGAAAATAAAAACAAACTTAAAAAACAATGTTAAATACTCCAAAACTATTTCAGCACAGGAAATGCAATGAACATAATTATTGAGCTTTCAGGACCTCTGCATTCATTATTTGATTTAATCCTCACACCACCCTGTGAGGTAGGTACAGGCATACTTCACTGTTGTGTTTCACTTTACTGCACAGTGCAGATACCGCTTTTACTGTAAATTGAAGTTTTGTGGCAATGCTACGTTAAGCAAGTCTATTGGTGCCATGTTCCCAACAGCATTCACTCACTTCATGTCTCTGTGTCACTTTTTGATATTACAATATTTCAAATATTTTCATTACTATATTTGTTATAGTGATCTGTGATGAGTGATTATGACTCACTCAAAGCTTAGGATGGTTAGCAATTATTTGTAGCAATAAAGTCTTTAAATTAAGGTTACATACATTGTTTGTTTTAGAGATAATGCTATGGCACACTTAACAGACTACAGGTAGAGTATAAACATAACTTGTTTGACACGGGAAAACCAAAAAGTTCCATTTGGAGGGAGGTTTAACTTATCCAAGTTCTCATAATTAATAAGAGGTAGACCTGGGATTCATAACCTGGTCTGTATTTTTTGTTAAGGATTTATTTGAAAGAGAGTGAGCGGGGGGGGGGGGGGGGAGGGAGACACCGGCAGAGGGAGAGAATCCCAAGCAGACTCCCCAATGAACGTGGAGTCTGAGGCGGGGCTTGATCCCACGACCCTGAGATCATGACCTGAGGGCCAAAATTAAGAGGCAGAGGCTCAACCAACTAGGCAACCCAGGTGACCCTGACCCAAGTGAATTTTTAAAAAGAAACTTCACTTTCTGTAATGCAGCCTTCATACTGTAGCAAACAGAATTCTTTCCTGTGGTTTATACTTTGGATGTCAGGGTGGAGCTCTCTGCCTTAGAAAAAATGGGAAGACTATAGGATCCATCTCTTATTAAATTTAAATCAGTAGAGAAAATCTTGCTGGGACTCTATCACTGGTTCAACTGTTAGGTTGTACTCGAGGCCTCTTCAGAAGTACTCCAGCAGAGAGTATTCGTTTCTGAAGGAATCTCTTTTCAACACTAGAGACATGATTGTTAGAAAATTAAAAGGGCTATATTTTAAATGTTATCTAACACAAACACTGCTCTTACTTAATTGTGGCTTTTGGACATTTTTAAATGAATGTTTTAGGCAATTCAACTATTCATTAAGTCATAATATGTGTTTCATTCTGCATTCAGACCATCCAATTACTCTTACTCTTTCTTACCTCACAAAGAGATACTTAATGAGCATTACTCTACACAAACTGAAGTGTACTTTACTATCATTCATCACCCATCTCAACAGCTGTACCTGTTATACAGTCTTCTGATCAACCCAATACTAGAAATTACCAAAATAAACAGAATTCTAGAATGAGACAATTTTGACAAACTTATTTCACAACATATTCTGTAAACTGAATTAGCACAAAAAAATGATGAACCTTAATCTCTCATATTACATTTCTTTAAATACTTTACCATATAAAATCAGTTACTCAGAGACTGTATTTCTTTGTACCTAACCACCACAACTTTATATAATGCTTATTTGTGGATTATGTTCAGAGAATATTCAGACCAGAAAATGAAACCATTTGCTAAGAAAAGGCAATAAATTCTAATTTCAATATAGTTCTGTACTGATTTTTAAAACCCTAAACCCCTGTCATGGTATCCTGACCAAGGACTTTTCCAGCTTAGGAATCCAATCTTAAATATTTAATTCATGGGGCTTCTGACTTCCGCTATGGTCACATGATCTCTGAGTGCTGGGATGGAGCCCAGCCACCAGCTCCTCAATCTACACTCAGCAGGGAGTCTGCTTGTCCCTTCCCCTGTTCTCTATGCCCCTCCCCCTGTTCATGGGCAGGCCCTCTCTCACTCTCTCTAAAACAAATAAATACAATCTTTAAAAACATTTAATTCATGATAAAGGACAGCTGGAATACTGAGAAAAGATTCCCACACACTTCCTCAAAATAAACCTCCTCAGAGCCAGCTCTCTAAAGATTCAACAATAGAGTATCTGGCTCTTTTTTAGTTAAGTTTGTACCTGTAAAATAAAGTTTTGCTGAACTATACAAAAACTTGTCTGTTTAGCCAACTAAAGCACCATGCAAACAGCCACAAAGTGACACTTCTGGAATATTTCATTTAGGGCTATTTTCATCCATCAAAGATTTAAGGACTTACTTATGGTTCAGACACTATACTAGTTATACGGAAGAATGAAAACCTTGCCATTTAAAATTTGAAAACAACGTACTGCAGCTGTAAATCCAGAAGAGTTGACTGTACTGACACCAAAAGCACCTGCAACCAGTGTGCTCTTCCTCTGCTTAGAATAGAAGGCCCAATTATACAACACCTGTCAGGACAGAATTTTGTTCTATCATCAAAATAAATCAGTATACATTAGCAATACTGTAAAAACCTTTTGAATACAGACTGTGATACAAAGTATATCGCCAGTGAGTAGTTATTAATGGTTTCCTGTAGACACCAGACAGAAGTAATTTCTCAAAGCCACCTTCCCTAAATTAAGAAATGGCCCAATTCATTGAGTTTGTATGTCATCTAAAAGTACTCCTTTCACTGAAAGCTACTCCCAGCAAAGAACACCTAAGAAGCGTCATTTAGGGAGTGGGTATTTCCTGTTCCACAGTTTTCTTCTCAACGTTGGAATTACCTTGGGCCCCATCCCAAGCAATTAAATGCACATCTCTGAAGAATGGGACCCAGGCATCAGAATGTTCTAATGGCAGCCAGGATGAGAACCACTGATATGTTTCTCATTTTTGAGCAGTGACATTATATGGAACAGGAAAGCACTGCCTAAGTTAACCACTATTTCTGTATTCTTTGTACTTAAGTTCAACACTTAAATGCTATGGTTTTTCACCTTTCAACTAGACAATGATGGACTCCTCTGATAGAAATGCTTTCACAATATACCTAGATCTGACAGGCTACTTGCTTTCCCACAATACTATATACTCGTCCTTGTTTAGCTTTTCCCTACACAGCCTAACAACCCAGTACCAGCTCCTCCAGGCTACTGGACTAAAAGCACTGGTTTGCCTACAAAAGAGAATTCAGTGCCTGGTTCACTGAATTCCCAGGTAGCAAAGGTATTCTATAATCTGTGCACTGCTGGCTCTGTGCTTCCAATGTCCGTATCCGCTATTCATCTCACCTCCTATACTTTCTACATCTCTACTACTTTTCTCCCTCCATCGCTCCCATCTTTATTTAGTTTCTCGTACTTTTCATACAAACACTCCTAGCCAGACTCCCTATCCCATTCATTCGTCACACTGGATAGAATCTTCACTCCAGGTCCTGCTGAATCTCTGTTGACAGACTATGTCCTCCTCCACTAATTTCTTCAATTCCAGATTTAGATGTGTGGCTCTACATTTTAGAACCAGAAGCCTAAATATTGTGTGGCTGAATTTTTATAAAGCCCCAAGTTTGCAAATTTAAGTTGCTTCAGGTGACTGTTTTTACTATTTCATAAAAATAATGTTGTTAAGTGGTTGTTGTAGTATTCCCAAAAGCATTTATGAAAGCAGAGTTTGTTTAAACTAAACCTGAAATAAAGTACTATGGTGAATTATGAGAAAGCAAGGAAGAGTGCCAAGAATTAGGATCTAGGGATATGGACTTGATCCCTTACCAATGCTACCTAAGGTCCTGAAGCAAATCATTTCATATTTCCCACTCAAACCTCCCAATATATAAAATGGGAATGATCCTATCTTATAGTGTTTTGTAATAATAAAATACAGTGAACTGATAAGTGCTCTGAAAATTCTAACCTATAAAGTAATCTATCACCAAGATATTATCCTCAAATACTATAATCTGATGAGTACACAATAAACACCAGCTCACACTATTATAATTCAAGTCATATTACGAAGGACAGCTTTTAGTTAAAATTATTTCTTAATGTTTCCACAGACAGGTCTTCCTACCACTGTCTTTATTTGTTCAAAAGTTGAAATTTTTGAGAATTTGTTATTCTGATTCCTACCGTATTAGATCTACTTATAGATCTACAGCAACGGCTTTTCATGTAAGATAATCTTTTCAAAGACACTCTAGGGATGGCCATTCTTCAAGAAATCTGTATTTCCTTTTTTTGTTTTTTTGTTTTTTTAAGATTTTATTTATTTATTAGAGTGAGAGAGAGAGCACAAGCTGGAGGGAGGGGCAAAGAGAGGGAGGCACAGGGAGTCTAAGCAGGAAGCTGGGATCATGACCTGAGCTGAAGGCAGACACTTAACTGATTGCACCACCCAGGCGCCCCAAGAAAACTGTTTCTTAAGGCTTTTGGAGAAGTCAAACTAAGCAGAACACAAAGATTCAGGGAAGGGTGCCTTCTGTATGCAACCAGCTTTTAACAGCTTTAATCTTTTCTATAAATTTGTACAAAGTTCTATAATCTCATTTTCTCATATGCATTTCAACAGTGGTTTTTTGTTTTCTTCTTTTGGTTTTATTTCTTCCTAAAACTTAAGTTATGGAAGCTAAAAGATAATCACTCTCAAAACCAAAGAGATAGCAGAACAATGCCTTCTAGGTCTTTGATATTTATTCTCTTTGCCTGTTGGCCAGCCTCCAGTTTTTCTGCTCCTTCCCTTCCTTCTTACAAGTTGCCAAATGGTTATGTAAATAAGCCAGCTGGCTTCCTCATGAGTCATCACTTCCATATCCAACTTCTCTAATTCTCAATGTGAACCTTAATACGCTCTATGAACCTTAACAGCCCTTGAAATTTTTCAATGTCTTTTTGAACATAGCAGCTGGACTTTCTGGGATTTTTCCCACCCTGATAGGGTTGTTATTGATACCTGTTGCTCACATTCTAGTAAGTATATCTATCATCCCTTCTAAATATGCCTTTCCTCTTGGTAACCCAAGGACCTGAACAGACATTTCTCCAAAAAATACACACAAATGGCCAATAAGCACATGAAAAGATGTTCAACATCACTAATCATTACTGACATGCAAATATATTCTCTCTCTCTGTCTCACCCACACGAATTTTCTGACCCCATCATTAAGTTTGCTATTATCAAAAGGAGCATATTCTGAATGACAGTAGACATAAACTGGCCAACTTAAAGCTGAAAGTATTAAAAGGAAAGTTAGTTACTACACAAAAGTTCTTGATTCCTAGTATTAAAACAGATAAAGCACTGTGGCAATTTACAGCTGTGTTTACAATCAACACCATCATAACAAGAAGTACACCAAGCTCGGGTATGAATTAAAGAAAACCTACGTTCCCAAAGCACAATGTAACAACAATCTTCCATTCAGATCATCTGTTCATTTATTTTCAATTTTCTTATCTTCTACTATATGCCTTTAAGACTAAACATTTCCTCTGAATACCACTTTATTCGCATGAATAGGATTCACAAAATCTTCTATGAAGTGTATCTCTCATTCATTTCCAAAGATAACATTCACAGTTTTGGTTTTATCTTTAATTCAAGAGATTTATAAACTTCCAAATAAATCGATTTTGTTATTTGCTCCTACATTATGTTTAAGATTATAGAAAATATAAAATTATGTTCAACTAAAATAAATCATAGTTCCAATAAGCTCTTTTAAAAATAGTAATTATGTTTTGCATATTAGCTTAAACATAATTTAGATTGTTATTCTTGTGTTAAGCTCTAATTGTCATATATTCAAAAAAGGATGTGAAAAAATAAAAAGATAAAAAAGGATAAAACTATATTGGAATTTGACATTTTTCTCTCAGCCTAATATGAACAAATTTTTTAAATGCCCTTTGAGTACTTGAAAAAATAAAAAGCACGATCTTAGTTGAACAAGAAAAAACATATTTAAACAAATTTAATAATTATTATTTCAATTAAATTATCAGTAGCTTTTTAAATCTTTTATCTTAGATGAAACAGTAAAAAGTTATCTACAGGGGCGCATGGATGGCTCAGTCGGTTAAGCGACTGCCTTCAGCTCAGGTCATGATCCCAAGGTCCTGGAATTGAGCCCCGCATCCGGCTCCCGGCTCCCTGCGGCTCCCTGCTCCCTGGTCAGCGGGAGGCCTTCTCCGTCTCCCACTCCCCCTACTTGTGTTCACTCTCTCGCTGTGTCTCTCTCTGTCAAATAAATAAAATCTTTAAAAAAAAAAAAGTTATCTACATATTGTTAGTTTGATACGATGTTCAAATCATGGATATCCTCATTTTTATCATGATTAAATGTGTACAAAATTTTCATACACAGTATTCCTGTGCTGATACGTATGTACTATTTATGTATTTATATCTATATCTATTTATTTAAAACAAGTTCAACTATTTGTATCACTTGCCTAGATCAGAAGCTGACAAACTATGGCCCTTGGTGTGTGTTCTTCTAAGACCAGCTTAAAGGAAGAGAAGGAGGAGGGAGGGAGGGAGGGAAGGGGGTGTTGAGGGGACTGAGGGAGCAGAAGGGGGAGAGAAAAGAATGTGGGGAGGGGAACAGGAGGAGGAGTGGAAGGAGAATAATATGCAAAAGACTATCTGGCCCACAAAACCCAAATTTTTACCAGCTGGCCTTAACAGCTTAAGTGTGCTGATCTATGTCAGGGGTTGGCAATTTTTTTCTATGAACGTTCAGACAGCAAATATTTTAGGCTTTGCAGGCCATACAATCTGTAGTAACTCTTCAACTCTGCAGCTGTAACCCAAAAACAAAATCCATAAATAAATTTGTAAGGCTGTGTTCCAATAAAAAGAATTTTTTTTAAGATATTATTTATTTATTTGACAGAGAGAGAGCACAAACAGGGGGAGCAGCAGAGGGAGAAGGGAGAAGCAGGCTCTCTGCTGAGCAGGGAGCCCAATGCAGGGCTTGATCCCAGGACCCTGGGATCGTGACCTGAACCAAAGGCAGATGCTTAACCGACTGAGCCATTCAGGTAGCCCCACCCGCAGTACAATTTCATGTACCAAAAACAGAAGAAGGGCGTCCGCTGGGTGGCTCAATTGGTTAAGCATCTGCTTTTGGCTCAGGTCATGTCATGACCCCAGGGTCCTAGGATCGAGCCCCACATCGGACTCCCTGCTCCGCGGGAAGCCTGCTTCTCCCCCGTCTCCCACTCCCCCTGCTTGTGTTCCCTCTCTGGCTGTGTCTCTCTCTCTGTCAAATAAGTAATAAAACCTTAATAAAAAAAAAAAAAAAGTCCCACATAGGGCTAGGCTCCTTGCTCAGCAGGGAGCCTGCTTCTCCTTCTGCCTTCCACTCCCCCTGCTAGTGCTCTCTCTCTCTCTCTCCTAAAAATAAATAAATGAAATCTTAAAAAACAAACAAACAAAAAAAAACAGGAGAGGGGCCATAGTTTGCCAACACCTCATCTACATGACTTTTTTTGCACTGAATTCTTGCATTGAAGCAACCACTGTAAAGGTTGAGAAAAAAATTTGTTTGGTAAGTGAATTTATAATATTTTATTTTCATAAGAGTCACTTTATATATCAATGTATAATATTCATTGTTGATAGTTACTTGATTCTACTTGCTTTATTTTTTAAAAAATATTTAAGTAATCTTACACCCAACAGGGGGTTCAAACTCACAACCCCGAGACAGAGTCGCATGCTACTATGAGCCAGCCATGCACCCTGATTCTACTTGCTTTATATATAACTTAATTTCTCCTTCACTATTCATTGACAACTTAAAATTACTGCAAAGTTATATAATTTGTGTTATCTGCCTTTCGTTGATGGTTGAGTCATTGAAATTCACAATTAGTTCTATAAAGATGCTGGCTTTTTTTTTTTAAGATGCTAGCTTTTAAACACCATACCTCGTAGTGAGCAAAACACTTCAAATAGTCATCTGATCCTTGATAAAACAAATACAGTTGACCCTTGCACAACTCAAGAATTAGAGGCAATGACCCTCCTTCAGAGGTGAAAATCCACATATAACTTGACTCCCTGAAAACCTAACTACTAACAGCCTACTCTTTACCAGAAGACTCACCAATGACATAAACAGTGGATTAACATGTATTTTATATATGTATTATAAACTAACCTTATAATAAAGTAAGCTAGAGAAAAGAAAATCATAAGGAAAATAGATTTACAGTACTGTACTGCATTTATCAAAAAAAATCTGCATATAAGTAGATCCACACAGTTCAAACCTGTATCGTTCAAGGGTCAAATGTACTCCTACAATAAGCTTCTCTCTCCCTTCTTCCGTTCCTTGCAAATTGATTCCCCTCCCCAACCCATTAATCTGGGGTATAAACACATATATCCATCTGTATGATTAAACTCAGGACAATATTCTATCTCTTGTACTTATCCAATCTGCAGACCTTTCTCCCATAGTCTTATCTGCCCACTTCCCCCAGAGCTCTCTGAATCACATAAATGGTACCATGGATGGAGCTGTGTGTCTCCCTCACCCACCCCCTACAACTCATATATTAAAGCCCTATCCCCAGTGTGATGATATTTGGAGACACGGTCTTTGAGAGACAGTTAGGTTTAGATGAGGTCATGGGGATGGGGCCCTCATGGTGGGAGTAGTGCTTTTTCAAGAGATACCAGAAAGTCTGCATGTCTCTCTCTCTGCCATATGAGAACATAACAAGAAGGTGGCCTTCTGCCGCCCAAAAAGGACCTCACAAGGAACCAAGGCCATTACTTTGATCTTGGACTTCCCAGCATCCAGAAGTATGAGAAATGAACATCTGCTGTTTAAGCCAGCCAGTCTATGGTATTTTGTTATAGCAGCCCAGGCAGACTTAAGACAAATGGAATAGGAATTTCTGCGGGAAATATCTCAAGCAGTTTGAATTGAACTGTCAGGCTGCTCCATTTCCTGATCCTCTTTAAAATTCACCTGTTCAGTTTCCCATCCCAAATTTACTGGCACATGCTAATTTCTGTAGCTGAAATGAAGTTGCAATTTTCAGGACCATAAAATCTAAAAAATCTGAATGTCAAAGCCAGTGAAAAATAAATTGATGGCACTCACGTGAATTTCTCTTCTAAAATTAGGGAAAATAAGTGAAATGTGAAATTCCAAAGTGGTAAACTTGCAAGGAAAATGCTGAGAGAATGCACTACCTATTAAAACAGATGAGTGGTAGCCATAGAAATCAAGAAAATGCAGAATCAGACTTAAAAATACAAAAAACAAACTGATGGTTGCCAAAGGGAAGGAGGCTGGAGGAATGACTGAAGAGGAGTAGGAGATATAGGCTTCCAGTTAAGGAACAAATAAGTCACAGGAATAAAATTTACACCATAGAGAATATAGTCAGAGGTTTGGAATAGCATTGTATGGTGACAGATGGTAGTACAATTGTGCTGAACACAGTATAAGGTATAGAGTTGCTGAATCACTATGTTGTACATCTGAAACCAATGTAACACTGTGTGTGGACTGTCCTCAAATAAGAGAACAAGGAGGAGGAGGAAGCAGTGCTCCCCTCAGGATGTGTCCGGAGAAAGCAACTCTAAAGATGTGAAAGATAGAATCCTAAACCTTTTCTCCTTGACAGAGCTTAGATAAAAACGAACACCATCAACAAAACCTCACATATGAAAGACAACAGAAGAAATGTCTATGAAATCACAGTTTTTACAGATTGATTCTTACAAAATTCTTTGGCTTTCTAAAACAAAGTTGAATTAATGTAGGATTTTAAAACTTTCACTCTTTATACTTTAATATTTCAAAATATAAGTTCTCATCTTATATATTTGCCAAACAGAATCGAGAACTTGGAAGTTTAGGGTGACGAAAATCTGAATAATAATTACAACTTAACTATCATCCCTGCAGCAAAAGTGAAAAAACAAAACAAAACAAAAAACAACTAAAGAAATTTTGAATGAAAATCACTGAGGTTTTCTAGATACATGCACTGAAAAGTATGATCAAGCATATAAAAATTACTTTAGGCATGTTTCATGGTAAGTTACAAGACTGCATAAAAAATGAAATTCACCTGATAGAAAAACATTTGAAGTCCTACCTTATAAATATGGTTACAACTGTTTTAATAATAAAAACAAAAAAGACAAAACAGTTGAAATTCTCCAAACAAATACGACAACATTAAAACAATCTCAACAATTAGAGGAAAAAGCTTATCACAATTATTTAGCATATACCAGATGAAACCACAGACATAAATGATCTGGATATTTTATAGGTCCTTGTAACTTCTATACTAATGATATTTGTAAAGGTATGTTAATTGGTAAAGTGTTTAAGGACAATATGTGTTGAAGAAGTTTTCAAGAAGGTATAAATTTTTAAGTACATATATTAACAATTAGGGGCGAAAAAAGATGATTTGGCACCATGAGGGCCAACTCAATACAGTCAGTACTGCAGGTTTCTGAACCCACATCAAATCCCTATGTGGTGGGAATGCAGCTTCCAAACATAACACATCTCAAAAAAGAAGACTGCCTTAAATAGCGATGATGTGTTCCATAGAGAAAAGGGGAGTAAAAAAACAATAAATTTTGCTTTGCTTTTTTATAGAAATTCAATACTCTATTTCAATAATGAAATAAGAAGAAAATTTGAAAGCTTCCTCTATTTTATCCTGATTATAACCAAGACTATCAGAGTTGTCAAATCAGAATTTATTTTCTTCATGAAAGAAAAAAAAACACAAAAAAAGTATAAAAGCTTGCATGCAGTAAATAAAATAACTATCTTAATCATAAAGAAAAAGCAATTTGCAAAGCCTAAAATTATCGGTAAATCAAGAACTGCAAAGAAACATAAGAATTTTTCTGTAGTAAAATAAGACTTCTGAAAGGAAATTAAAGTCTGGAAGGTGGATAAAATGAAGACACTGTAGGGACCATGAATCATCTGAAGTGTACCAATAATGAAAATCATAGTGTTTAAAAAAATATCATGGTACACTTATCATGATGAGCACAGAGCAATGTATACAATTGTTGAATCACTGTACAATACACCTGAAACTAATAAAACAGTGTTAATTATACTGGAATTAAAATAAAAAACTTAATAAAATTAAAAAAAAGAGAAGGAATATCATGACCAAGAACTATTCCTCCAAGAAGTCCTTTGCTTAGTATTTCCAGAAACAATGAAAAATTGAACCAGGGGATCATATGCCAATCACCATTCTCAGTCCACTTAAAACATGACTGAGTTGATCTCTCAGAAGAAAGGGAAACCGAAAGAAATTTCCAGAAAGCATACAGAAATTCCCAGAAACATACAGAAAACATCTATTGCTCCACTTTGGCAATGTTCTGACCACACTTTCTCACTACCTACTGTGAACATAGCTTAGGAGCCATGCAGTCACACAGTGACATCAAGAGAAAAAAAAAAAAGGCCTCGATGTTGAACCTGGTAATCAGTGCCAGTCTGATCTCCTTGTTCGGTAATTTAGCTCAATTCTGTGAAAATTAACTGAGTTAAAGGAAATGTGTAACTACAATTAAGCAGTAAGTAGGAAACACTTTTGTTTAACTTAAGATAATCCAAATAACAAACTTCTGATATTTTTTAAAAAGATAAAAATAGAACTATGTAAAAGTTTGCCTAATTTTAAATAAAAAATACATCAATCAAAAGATTTTCATAATAAGAACCGCCTATTCTGAACTAGTTTCTAAAACCCATGAAAAATGGCGCCTGGGTGGCTCAGTCGGTTAAGCGTTTGCCTTCAGCTCAGGTCATGATCCCAGGGTCCTGGCATGGAGCCTTGCACTGGACTCCCTGCTAAGCAGGGAGCCTGCTTCTCCCTCTCCCTCTGCTGCTCCCCCTGCTTTATGCTCTCTCTGTCAAATAAATAAATAAAATAAATAAATAAATAAATAAAATCTTTAAGATATTTTAAAAAATGAAGATCTTAAAGGGAATTCTGATCTCATTTAATACAAGCCTCTTGTCTGCAAAGAGAAAAACTGCACATTAATAAGAACTTCCACTGAGTCAAAATTTGAAATAATATTGGCAGGGCTGAGACTCTTAATTCAGGTCTCCTGACTCCTGGGAGAGTGCATTTTTCTATTTACTTTGAAATCTGTCCCAAAAGATACTTTTAAATTTCAAATTCTTCACCATTTCCCAAGTAAGGGCATTTTGGGTTTAGAGAATGTTAAAGTGCTGCCATTTCATCAGGGTAAATGAAAAGAATGCACACCTAAAAAGACTCTTGTCTCTCTCAAATTTACTGTAGTTTGAAAATATCCTTTTTATTAATCTCTTATAGACTAATAGTCCAAAGTTTTTCACTTTGATACAGAGGGGGTCCCTGGGTGGTTCAGTTGGTTAAGCCTCTGACTCTTGATTTCAGCTCAGGTAGGTCATGATCTCAGGGTCATGAGATAGCCTGCTTAAGATTCTCTCTCTCCCTCTCCCTCTGTCCTCCCCACCCCCACTCTCAAAAACAAAACAAAACAAAAAAACAAACCTCCACAGGGGAGAGGACTGGAAAGATTTAGAAGTCATGTAACAATGAAAATGCAATAAAGCCTTAAAATTTGGCATGTGCACACACGTATGTAAAATCCTATCTTGAGGGCCGCCTGGGTGGCTCAGTCGTTAAGCGTCTGCCTTCGGCTCAGGTCATGATCCCAGGGTCCTGGGATCAAGCCCTGCATCAGGCTGCCTGCTCTGCAGGAAGCCTGCTTCTCCTTCTCCCACTCCCCCTGCTTGTGTTCCCTCTCTTGCTGTGTCTCTCTCTGTCAAATAAATAAATAAAATCTTAAAAAAAAAAAAAAATCCTATCTTGAAGGGAAAGAAGCAGATGAAGAGGTTGCCACTGATGATTTAAAAAATAGACGGGGGGGTGGGGCCTGGGTGGCTCAGATGGTTAGGTATCTGCCTTTGGCTCAGGTCCTGATCTCTGGGTCCTGGGATGAAGCCCTGCATCAGGCTCCCTGCTCAGCAGGAAGTCTGCTTCTCCCTCTCCCCCCGCTCATGCTTGCTTGCTCTCTCTCTTTCTCAAGTGAATAAATAACATCTTATAAAAAAAAAATAAGAAAGAAACTGGGAGCAATTTTCTACATTTTCCTTCTTTCATGTTTCAAAGCTATGAAATTCACTTTTCTTCAAGTGAGCTGCTTTCACTAAAATCCTAATAGATTCATTTAGTGTCAAACATTAAGTCACAGACGCAGGTAGCTACTTGGGACAAAAAGACTTGATTCACAGAAGCAAGTGAGACTCATCAAAAAAGGGCACGTGGCTGAAAGAGTGTCTTTATTCTTATCTTCAGTCGATTTGTGCATAAGACTAAACCACACTAACTACTAAAAGAAAATAACCAAGGGTTGGCCTCTTCTTTTATCCTGCAAAGGATAAAGCAAAGACTTGGAAGAGATCTTAAACTCTTGGAGAGAGCTTCTGAATTTCACAGTAATACCAGTCATGTAGCTAAATTAGATGAGTCAGACACACATACACACACATGCATGCACACACACAACACACACACGTATAAATCCCGAGGAGAACCAAGTCTGACAGGCATGAAAATAGTAAATGTCACTTACTGAGAGTATTTAGCATATCCTATTCTAAGACAGGATTTTATATAATCTTCATAATAACCTTATTGAAGGGTGGTCAAATCCTAATTCTTACCTATATAGCGGATGATGAAACCATGTCCTAGAAATATTAAATAATTTACACAACATCATGTAACCAGAAAGTGAAAGACTGAGCCCCACAAGCTAGGCCTGCCTGTTTGAATCCAAGCCTGTAATCCTTTTTCCTCTATTTGAAGGCTCTGCTTTCCATTATGATCCACGAATATGTCACCTGTTAAATCTAAAGAGACTGAGTTTCCCACAAAACTCCTCAATTTTCCAAGCATGCCACTCAGAAAAAATTCCTCACTCTATCAACAGAGATTAAGACATTGTTAGGGAACAAATGAAGTCAGCCTGTTTGAAAGGGAAGGGAAAAAGGGGATTGTGACCACGTGTGATTTACTAGGTTCCTTCACCAAATAGGCAATATGGTAGCAAAAGAGACCACAAAGAAAAGCAAGATAGATAATACATGGTGACCCTTCTCCTAGATAAATGTACTCTTGACTTCTAAAGTCAACTAATAAAATTGCATACATAAAGGCATTTGTGGGCTCAACAACGAAGACCACAGGGAGATCTTTCTTTTTTATGCATTTTTAAGCAGCAAGGTCTTTCAGAAAACTTAAGTGCTTTGAGCCAACTGCCTAGGTCAAATCATAACTTGAAATAATAAGAATTTGAAACTGAAAATTAAGTTATTCCCCTTGTGTGTCACCGATCAGTTGCTTGCCTTTTAAGCTCGAAATTTATCTTGTTTGTCTGTACAGTCAAAATTGATCTGGGCTTCTTAATATTTAAATATTTTTAAATATTTTAGATATTTTTCCATTTCAGCTGACACGATGACAGAAATAGTGCAGGAGGAGATGGTTTTGACTCCTGGTTCCTATTTGGCTTGCACATCAAGCTCCTGCACTATGGGTAGCTTTTCCAGAATCTGGCTACTCTAGTGCTCAGCTGCCTGAGGGCACATCCTCAGTGTGAGGCTGCTACAGCAATGTGCAGCAGCCAGCAGGACCCAACAGTTAACAGCTACCCCCGGCATCTTCTTAGGCAGCAAAACACCTCCTCTAAGAACCTACCCGTAAAGAGCTTTCCCTCACCACCCCAGAGGGCAGAATTCTGGCAAGTTGCAGAGAGTGGATTTCTAGTAAGTTCCACTGGAATGTCACCACAACAACTTCTCTACCCCTCAGTAAGCCACATCATGCCCTATTCAACACGGTCTGGATCTCAGCCCAAGATGGGGGAGAAGTCTCTTACCTATCACTAACTACCATTAAAGAAAAAAGGCGGGGGGGGAGAGACAAGGTTCAGTAGGCTTTTTATGAATTTTAAAAACAACATACACTACACATTCGAGTGTGCCACACTTTGACCTACCTACAAAGTCACCTTGGGGGTTTCCACCTTTGAGTGAAGAACAGAACAAAAGAAGACCCTGCAGCAAGTTTAGGTTGTGATGCAAGCTGTTCTACCATGTGGGGCCTATAAGCTGGCATATTCAAGGTTATCTAAAGTATCTATGGTAAACAGAGATGCTATATAAGGAGCCTCTAGCCACTGCACGCTGCAGCAGCTCTTTGCTAAAGGCGACTGGCACTAGATGATCCAGCTTTCCCCAACACTCAATAGACTACATTTCCAGCAAGTTCCAGAGGAAGGATTTCTACCATATTCCACGGATAAAATACTACACTGACTTCTATAGGATTATGTGAGCCACACCCATGCACTCTCCAATATCAGCCCTGGAGAAGAAGGCTCTTTCATATGTATTCTGTCTCAGCCCCAGGATAAGCATCTGCTCCTTATATTTGCTATTTGTATATTCTTTAGAGTTCTCTTTCTTTAATAAGCCAATCCTTCATTACTCCAATCCTCAGTTATACTGAATAATCTCTTTTTTAAAATAATCTATTACACCCAACATGGAGCTCAAACCCACAACCCCTAGATCAAGAGTCACATGCTCGGGGCGCCTGGGTGGCTCAGTCGTTAAGCGTCTGCCTTCGGCTCAGGTCATGATCCCAGGGTCCTGGGATCGAGACCCGCATCGGGCTCCCTGCTCCGCGGGAGGCCTGCTTCTCCCTCTCCTACTCCCCCTGCTTGTGTTCCCTCTCTCACTGTGTCTCTCTCTGTCAAATAAATAAAATCTTTAAAAAAAAAAAAAAAAGTCACATGCTCTACCTATTGAGCCAGATGGGTGTCCCCTGAATAATCTTTTATATTAAATTTTCCCTTTTCACGTAACTACATAGTTTTCCTCTCTTGATTAGAATTGGACTAATACACAATATTAATAGCTAGGGTGGTTCTGCTCAGTGCCATGAAAACCAACACAAGAACCTCTTTTTCAACAATTAAGAGTTCATTCTGACATATTAGTTTCAAAACTCAAAATTAAATAGGAATGATTTAAACCAAGTTTAAGCATAAAACTAAGTGCAAATTATGTATTTCTTAAAATATCAATCATGGTTTGGTAAGTTGTACATTCCTTCTCCAAATGTTCTACAGTCTTTAAACAAACATTAACCAGCTCTGTAACTTACAATCACCAGCTTTTAGCATTACTTTGAATAAGTAATATTTTCTCTCTCTTATTATGTAAGTTCTAAATAATAGGCCTAAAATATGGAAGCAACAACTGAAAATAATAAGTTTTCATTATTAAAGGAGCAGTTGTTATGTATAAACACTGACAGTATCCAACAGAATGGGTCAAAGAGCTTGACTCTCTCCACATTCCAGTAAGAGACTTCATAATTCTAGAATGCTCTTAACCACAACGAAGCCCAAACAAGCATATAATGGTGGAATGGTACAAGCTAATCAATATCTCGGGAAATGGCTCTAAAATGAAGGGGACCCATAGTGACTTCTTACAACAGTGTTTCAATGTCCCCTGCACCTGTTAATTGGAAATACGTTATGAAGTACACACTCTTTAACAATCCAACATAAGTTTAAGTCTAAGAAAGTCCAATAACCTATTTATGAAATCAAAAACCAAACCAACAAACAAAGAAGCCCACTACAATTGCTCTGAGACACCCATTTCATTTTAAGTGAAAAATAACCACCACCACTCCCACCAAAAAGAGAGAAGAAGGAAAACTAGCAGATTACACACTAGAAAGCACACAAATGCTTTGTGGGGTCTTAAAATGGACTTTATAACCACACTCTGATTTCTTAAACAATAAAAAAGGAAAACAAAACATCACTGACAGCTCATTTTGAATGAGTACATAAATACAACTGTATAAAAGTCAGTACCACAATTATGAGAGGTGTGTCTAAAAAAATACAAAATACATTAATTAAAGACTATTCTTCAAGTAATGTTGTATGTTACTGCTCAGAAGTTTGCTTTAGAAAACCAGAAAAACTGCTTTTGTATGGAAATTTCTTTAAAAATAAAGTTTTTCTTACTTGAGAGAGTCCAGGGGACGATGCATGTCCCGGGGGCGTTGCCGCAAGATTTGGATGCCCCTTATTTATTTCATGTGTTGAATAAGGGGAAGGGGTCGGGGGTCCCGGTTGTCTTGCTACTTGTGTTACCTGTGAGGAAATCAATGTTTAGTAAGAGTTTTATACTAGTAACCCAATCTTAATAAATATTGCTGAACTGGTTAATTTTTAAAATTGAATTCTCTACCTCACAATTTATACTAAAGTAAGTGCCAGACCGACTAAAGACTTAACATTTCAAAATGGAGCAATAAAATGATTAGAAACAACAACAACAACAAACATGACTATTATCATCAGTTAGGATAAAAGATTCTTGAAGCATAATCTAAAACCAAAAATATTAGGGGCACCTGGGTAGCTCAGTCAGTTAAGCATCTGACTTTGGCTCAGGTCATAATCTCAGGGTCCTGGGATCGGACCCTACATCAGGCTCCACGCTCAGTTTGGAGTCTGTCTGTCCCTCCACCTCTCCTCACCCTGGGCGCACACTCTCTCTCTCTCAAATAAATAAATTCTTTATAAAAAAATAAAATAAAACCAAAAACCTTAAAGGAAAATTATGCTAAATGCAAGAAGGTAAATGTAAAACTACAGGTTGTACAATGCCACTTATATGACATTTTGTACAAGAAACAAAAAAGAAATAACTGATTGCAAGAGAGAGAAAGTAACTACAGAAGGGGCACAAGGTTGTTTTCGGAGGAAAGTAACTGTTCTGCATCTTGACTGTACTGGGGACTACATGTCTCTAGGTGTTTGTCAAAACTCACAGAACTGCACACTAAAAAGGTGAATTTTACATTACATAAATTATACCTCAATAAACCTGAACAAAATGGGGCAACTTATACAGCATAATCTCATTTTTTAAAACAGTACACCTAAATATACATGTACAGTCACGTGTGTATATTTCTATACATATATCTTTGCCTCCATTCTATGTCTAACATATATGAGTATATATAAAATGCACACACATATAACATACAGGTATGTGTGTCATATTAAAAAGATCTGTAAGGAGGTACACAAAGATCTTTACAGAAAGCATTACAGGTATTTTTTTTCACATTTTAATTTTCTAATATAGTTCAATCATGAACTTGTATAGAAAAATAATTAGCATATGTCTTTAAGTAAACAAAAATTACATTTTCCCACTTATCGTTGGCAATAAATTGCCCATCAGCCTATGATGGAAATGAAAACAGTTTACCCAGGCCCCCTCCTAAAGCCTAGCAATCAACCCTAGCCAGCTCATCTCTAACACTATCTAACCCAGACTAGCACTGAGTTTGGCAAACCGCCATGAATGGGGGGCAATCCTGTATTCATCAAATGTGAAAGAATCCATTCTCCTTAAGGTGAGGTTCTCAAATTTTAGGGGGGCCATGAAACCTTTACAATCTAGTAGAAACTACAGACCTCTCTTAGGATATTTTTAAATGCATAAAATACATAGGATAATGACAAAACTAATTATACTGAAATATAGATATTAAAATACTAAGATACCCATCACTGTTCTGCATGGAGCACTGGGTGTTATACGCAAACAATGAATCATGGAATACTACATCAAAAACTAATGATGTAATGTACGGTGATTAACATAATAAAAAAATACTAAGATAAATTTGTGATAAAGTAATATATGTGTTCTTTATTAATGTATAAAAAAATAAGAACTAGTGACAGTTGTTGCCTACATTCATAATTCAAAGAAATGATAACATTCAATTAGATATTTTCTCCATCTAAGTTCTCAGATCCCCTGATTTCTCTCACAATTGAAAACTCTCCCCAGGTAGACAGGAAAGTGGTTTCCAAATGATGTTAACTTTTCCTGGAATTCACTCAGAAGCTCTGAAGAAAGTCTACTCCCCATTAACCTAACTTTAGAATCCCTGATGTCTATCTAAAACAGCTTTAAATACCTACAGGCTCAGCTACAGGTTGCCAAATTAAATGAATTCACAGAGAACTAACTAGAGGCAAAAAGCTTACAGGCTAGAAGAAATATGAATGACGCTAACCAAAGTTTAAGACTTAAAGTAATTGTATTTTTCTCGTTTTTTAAATAGTTCTATGATTTTCTTGAAAAACTTTTCTTCCAATATTGAGTGAAAATTACATTTATATGTCCCACAAGGTTTACTGTGAAATAGTATAGCAGTTATAAATCTCAGGAAAATTTTTCAAAGGGTAAGAATTGGATTATCATTTAAACATATACTTTAGAAAACCAATAACTAGAAATGAGTTCTTTTTGTTTGGGTTTTTTTTTTTCGTTTTTTGTTTGTTTGTTTGTTTTTATTTGCTGTCCTTTTATTTGCTGCTATAAAAAATAGACAATTGCCAACGGAATTGCCAACTTAGACATGAGTTCTTGCAAGCAAATTTCTCCTTGACAAGATTTTGTTTTGTTTTTTAAAGATTTTATTTATTTATTTGACAGAGAGAGACACAGTGAGAGAGGGAACACAAGCAGGGGGAGTAGAGACGGAGAAGCAGGCCTCCCGCAGAGCAGGGAGCCCAATGTAGGGCTCGATCCCAGGATGACCTGAGCCGAAGGCAGATGCTTAACAACTGAGTCACCAGGCGCTCCTCCCTGACAAGGTTTTATAAATGTATCTTATTTCACGTTTTAGAATAAATTATTTTAATATATGGCTAACGTAAAACAACAAAATGGATATTTTTTTTAACATTAAAAAAAAGAAATTCACACAATGAAATAAAGTGAGAGCAAAGAAGTCAGCTATATAAAATCCATGTTAGGTCAAATCCATGTTAGGTCAAATCTCTAATTCATCCTGATAAAACAAAGATTATTACTGAGGATAATAAATCATTAATAATATAGAAAAACATAAAAAATAAATTGTTATTAAGAACGAATATTGGGACGCCTGGGTAGCTCAGTCAGTTGAGCATCTGCCTTCAGCTTGGGTCATGGTCCCAGAGTCCTGGGATCGAGTCCCACACATCAGGTTTCTTGCTCGGTGGGGAGCCTGCTTCTCCCTCTACCTCTGTGCCCTTCCCTCTGCTTGTGCTCTCTTGCTAACAAATAAATAAATAAAATCTTTTAAAAAAGGGAATAGTAAAACATATTACTTCATGCATGTCATTAATAACAAGAGTAAAATTAAAAAAAACACACACACACACAAAATTTTTTTAAAAAGTGACCCTACTGCCAGTTATCTAAGAAACAGGATATAGGCAGGTACTAAAACTACACCTTGTCTCCAAAACTATAGAGCAGTGTGTCACAACTCCATTAAAACCATACCCAAAAAGTGATTCGGTTTGGGGTACATACCCTAAAGATATAATCTCACCTCAAAAATTACGAACTTCAAAGATCTATCCAGCAGCACTACATATGATAGCAAAAAAGGCAGAAATGGCAAATAATGGGAAAATAAAGTAACAAGTGGACTAAAGATAAAAATAGAGATGTGGACTGTTATCAATAGAAACGAATATGTAAAATAATCAGAATAAAAAAGAAAAAATACATTCTTTAGAATTGTAAAGAGATTCTTCTATATACTGACAAAATGGAAAAAAAAAAAACCCACATGAACAATTTCAGATAAAGGTTAGTATTCATCTGATTCATTTTGCTCTGAAAACTGCTTGAGTGTACTTTTTAAGAATATTGTATCAGCCAATAAAATACAAATGTTTGAGAGACAGAGATATGGCATTTTCCCAAAGCCAAAAGTATTGTGCTATTACTACATTAAAAGTTTCCTTAAAGTAAGCACTAATGAAAAACAACCTGCACAGGCAAATATCCCTGAGGTGTGCAACCTTTGCCATTCCGAAATGGCTATGCCAAACTGCAGAAATCCTTTGGTATTGTATATTTTAGTAGAGCACTCCCTCCCAAAATCGGGGGTTTCTACTAATGAAAACAAGCCAAAGAAAATAAATCTGTATCAAATAATACAAGAGGGGTAGTGGCTGGTGTGCAGTGCTGTCATCCCTCTGCCAGGGATGGGAGCTGAGGTCCGTGGGGAGGGGAAGACAGGAAGAGCAGGGCCAGGTGACCAGGTGGCCCATGTGGCCAGAGAGCACAGGAACTATCTCAGGCCACAGCTTGAAATCCTCCAAGGCCCGTGGCCTACGGAAGGGCCTCCTCTGAGGAACCTCTTAAGGAAATAAAAATGTTCACACAGGCAGGCATTATCTACAACAAGGAAGTAAAAAGGACACGTGACTGAATTTTGGGAAGATGACAAATTACCCCCACTTCCCCCACCAGAAAAAAAATGAAACCAATGCTGCTTCCTTCAGTGATTTGATTCTAAGAGAAACGTTCAAAAAACAAAAAATGTAATAGGAGAACCACAAAAATCTTATCATTTTAAACTTTTCCTAGGGGCACCTAGGTGGCTCAGTCTATTAAGCACCTGCCTTCAGCTCAGGTCATGATCCCAGGGTCCTAAAATCCAGCCCTGCATCAGGCTCTCTGTGCTCAGCAGGGGGCCTGCTTCTCCCTCTCCACCTTAACTCCACCTGCTTGTGCTCTCTCTCCCTCTCTGTGTAAAATAAGAAATTTTTCCCCTAGAAACAAGCTGCTACATGCAATAAAGTTTTGATCTACAACTGTGCTCTATTTAATAAAAAAAGATGCCTAATTACAAGTGTCACACTGCATAACACACTACACGTTTGCTTTTAGTGTATTATAGAGCTTAATATCTTTGCCAGGGAAAAAGGTATACCAGCTTCAATTAGAAATTATACAAAATGTAAGTAGTTAACACAAGCCTAACCCAAAGAAATGGCACAGGACAAATGAAGTTGTTGGGGACAAAAATTGAAGTTACATAAAACTTTGAATACTTCTCTCAACACATTCCTAAATAAATGATTATTGAAACTTTTTTTTTTACGATTTTATTTATTTATTTGAGAGAGAATGAGAGATAGAGAGCACGAGAGGGAAGAGGGTCAGAGGGAGAAGCAGACTCCCCGCTGAGCAGGGAGCCCAATGTGGGACTCGATCCCAGGACTCCAGGATCATGACCTGAGCCAAAGGCAGTCGCTTAACCAACTGAGCCACCCAGGCGCCCTGATTATTGAAACTTTTAATCTCTGACTAGTTTCTTCTTTCTGGCTAAATTATTCCATTTCAGATCATACTGTTAAAATCCATGTACCTCAAAGGTAGAGGCAAGAAGTTTTCATATAAAGAAAAAAACATGTTTCCCCATTATTTCAAACATATTACCATCTCAATTATGGAAGCAAGGAAGAGAGGTATAAAATAGCTGATTGTGACCACTACTTAACCAATTCCAAAGCTAAAAAGATTATTGTCTTTCACATAATATTAATGTGAAGCAAAATTAATCAACAATTTCTTGAAGTACACTGATGCACTGTATTTAAGTTTAAAAGATAATATGCCCAATAAACTTTTGTATTTTTTTAAAGGTATTATATTTTTGCCTTGGCAATAATGGGCAGATTCTCACTCATTTGCTGGCGGGAACGTAAACTTGTACAACCACTTTGGGAAAGAATGTGGTATTAGCTACTACTAGCCATGAAAATAGGCATACCCTATGATCCAGCTGCTCCACTCCTAACTATACATCTGTGAGAAACAGGAAAATGTGCACCAAGGTACGTGCACAAAAATGTTCATAGTTGTATTGCTCTTAGAAAGCAAAAACTAGAAATAATATACCTGTTCATTAACAGGATCAATAATGCAGTATTTTCCTATACAGAAATTCAATGAAAAACTAGAGCAACATACCATAACTTGAATGACTCTCATAAACCATAAAAAATATACAGGGGCACCTGGGTGGCTCAGTTGGTTAAGCGACTGCCTTCAGCTCAGGTCATGATCCTGGAGTCCCGGGATCGAGTCCCACATCGGGCTCCCTGCTCAGCAGGGAGTCTGCTTCTCCCTCTGACCCTCTTCCCTCTCGTGCTATCTCTCATTCTCTCTCTCTCAAATAAATAAATAAATAAAATCTTAAAAAAAAAAAAAAGTGACTGCCTTCGGCTCAGGTCATGATCCTGGAGTCCCGGGATCGAGTCCTGCGTCGGGCTCCCTGCTCAGCGGGGAGTCTGCTTCTCCCTCTGACCCTCTTCCCTCTCGTGCTCTCTCTCATTCTCTCTCTCTCAAATAAATAAAATCTTTAAAAATATATATATACACACACACAGTATGATTCCCAAAAAGTTCTAAAGAAGAAAGCACTTGACTAAATTAGTTTAGAAATACATACATGGATGGCAAAACTGTCAATAAAAGCAGGGAGCTTTTTTTTAAAGGCAGATACATTACTTTGAGAATAGAGGGAGTTGTGACCAGGAAAGACCACACACTATTTTATTTTTTCTACATGGGAGGTGATTCACAGTTTCTGCCTTAAAATGATTCATTAAAGTCTTTTAGTTTTCTGCACTTTTACACATGTACGTTTTAATCCCTTCTACTCCCTAAAAAAGATTAAAGACAAAAACAAGCAAACTACCCAAAAGCTGGAGTAAAATATTAGTCACCTTAGTATAAGTTACAATGTCGTTACAGAGTAGAAAGGATATGAAAAATAAATAAATATTGGCACGAGAGAGAACCTCTAAAACTGTAACTTAGAGAAAACTTCAGCTCACTAGTGAATTTTCATTTAAGATTTCTACTTTGGGCGCCTGGGTGGCTCAGATGGTTAAGAGTCTGCCTTCCACTCAGGACATGATCCCAGGGTCCTGGGATCAAGTCCCGCATCGGGCTCCCTGCTCCTGGGGAGCCTGCTTCTCCCTCTGCCTCTCCCCCGCCCCGCCTCTCATGAATAAAGTCTTTAAGAAAAAAAAAGGAAAAAAAAAAGATTTCCACTTTAAAAAAATTTCCTATAAAAAATCGGTATTTGGTTATAGCTGACCAATATAAAGGTCTTTTGAAAATATAAAGGTAAACCATAAAGATAATGCAAACTAACATTAGTCAGGTTTATAAACTTTATTTAGCGCTAAATCACCTGATTTGATAAAACATTCTGGCCAATTAAGAGCCATCAAACATAAACTACAATTTTCAAATAATAATTAAAATATAGAAAACAGTAACATTTCCCGAACATGATCATTCTTTTTAAAAGATTTTATTTATTTATTTATTTCAGAGAGAGAGAGCATGAGAGGGGGTAGGGTCAGAGGGAGAAGCAGACTCCCTGCTGAGCAGGAGCCCAGTGAGGAACTCCCAGGACTCCAGGATCATGACCTGAGCGGAAGGCAGTCACCTAACCAACTGAACCACCCAACGCCCTGATCATTCTTTCATAAATTCCAGATCAATGGAAATACCATGCAGGAAACATATGGGGAGGAAAAACGGCCAGGTATAACCAATAGGGAGTGGCAACTATGGAGAACTGGGGGGAAAGGCCCACCCTTCAAAGGACAATAGATACTCAAGACACTTCAACTGTAGCCAAAGTGCTGCCATTCAGGAATTCCAGAGAGTAATATTGTATCTTCCAAATTTTCAAGAGAAACCCAAAATAAGGACTTTTACATGAAAATTTCCAAACTTCCAAAACACTACACAAGCCAAAGAGAGCATATATACAGATTAAGTACCCAGTCAGTGTATGAATCTGGCTCTAGGGGTACCCTCATGATCATCATGAAATATAACTTTCTATTTTAAAGAAGCACTCCTATATAGACTTGTGACTGGATTCCAGATAGACACTGACTGAATACAGATACATTGTTAAATGTTATACACACACACATATAAAGTATTGTTTTTATTCACTGCATATATATAATATGCCTAATACATAATATATGCAATAAAACGTAGTGCTTAAAAATACATAGTAATTACATCTTTACTAAAAGGATTACAAAAGAAAACTCCAGAATTCCTATCAAGTAATATTAATGTTTTCAACAACAAACGATTAATATAAAGGTAAAAAAGAGCTTATGCTTTATGTCCGAGAAGCCATCACTGACGGTTTTTTAATACTATGATAAAGTTTCTTTAGTGATGTCATCTAAAAACATCCCAAGAACTCCCACATGGAAATGACCAAGTTCAATTTGGGGTAGACTGGAAAGATTCCAAAGCTTTCCTTACTTGGTTACTTTCAATACTATGATCCTCTAGCAGCTAGATGGGTAAGTAGTTTTCCCTCTTAGTTTTTCATATCATACTAGTGTTTCCTTCGGAACATTTGTTTCCCACTATTTACAGATATTTATTACAGATATTGGGAAATACATAAAAGCTGGCCTACTCAACTAAAAGGAGCACCATACTGGATACTAGAAAACCTTCCTTAATATCACGACATTTTTCACAATCTCTCTGACATTATCACTACCAACGCCCACCTACCAACAAGAAAGAAGAGAGGGGCGCCTGGGTGGCTCAGTCAGTAAAGCATCCGACTCTTGATCTCAGCTCAGGTCATGATCTCAGGGTCATGAGACTGAGCCCCCTGTAGGGCTCTGTGCTGGGCATGGAGCCTGCTTAAGATTCTCTTTCTCTCCCTCTCCCCACTTCTCTCTCTCCCTCTCTAGAAAAAAAAAAAAGAGAGAGAGAGTAAATGACTTTCTTCTTTGCTCTATTCTTAGCTACACTTATGAGGCTGAACCATACAAAATTCCAGGAACTCAAGTGTTTCTGACATTTTAAAAGAAGGCAATTTTATATGATTCAAGTAATACTTAAATACTCAAGCAAACAGATCCTATCACAGGCACTTCTACCATAGACTTAAAACAGTAAGTGGTAGGAGGCATTACTGTGGGGTAGAAAGGATTAGAGGAAGAACAGTAAAGAAAAACAACAAAGTTTCAGGTGCCTATTAGATATCCCATTGTAAGTGATACGTAGTCAGCTGGGAATATATGAATCTAAGCTCTAGAGAAGAGTCAGGGCTAAGGAGGATAAATATAGGGGTAGGTTCATTATCAAAGTTCCAGATGGTCTCTAAGCTAAGTATGAAAACTGGCAAATGAAAAGATGAGAAGTTTAGAAATTAATAAGCCAGGGGGGGCAAAAATCAAAACAAAAAGTTATTTTTGGAGTAGTCTGGTCAGTGTTAATTAGTGCATACTCAAGGTCACTCTATGGAATCAATGTGGTTTATTTTTCTGCTTATAATTTTAAAAGAAAAAAAGCCAAGATTATCATACAGTAAATCAGTAATGTCATAAACTAAAATTTAAAAAAAATTCAGAGTCTCAGGGGGTGCCTGAGTGACTCAGTCAGTTAAGTGTCTGCCTTCAGTTCAGGTCATGATCACGGGGTCCTGGAATCTAGCCCAGAGTCGGGCTCCCTGCTCAGCAAGGAGTCTGCTTCTCCCTCTCCCTCTGCCCCTCCCCCTGCTCATGTTCTTTCTCGCTCTCTTTCACTCAAAATAAATAAAGTCTTAAAAAAAAAAAAGTTCAGAATTACAAAGGTGACTAAGCCAATTTCTGCAGTCCTAGGATCAATAAGGACCTAGGACCACAGGGAAAGAGAAGACACAACAATAGATTTTTTTTTTTTTGGTTGGTTCAGTATTGTTTATAATTGAGATATAACAGAAAACAGATTTTTAAAAAGTATTGGGTCTGCTGATATTAAAACAGTATAAAGGACAGAAGAGATACCATGCAGAGATCCTAATACAAACCAATTTGATACATTCCCTAATTTTACATCCTCTGTCTTATAGTCAAGAGTAAGCTGCAATGCTCTGTCAGGCACTGTATTAAGCTAGAGATAAAATCGTCCATGTCTGAAAGGAGCTCCAAAAGAAAGGAAGTCACAGGTAAGTAAGAAATAAATCATGTGATAATTACTATTTGATATATATTTAAAGTATTGCTGAAAACCAGAAGTAACCAGGTCTGAAACTTTGGAAAGGTTTGGTGACATCTGAGTTGCACCTTGAGAAGTAAAAAGCTTCAGTTCAGACCAAGAATTAGAGACAGGATATCAAAAACAAAGTTAATGGGTAGAGAGGTAAGAAGGCAAAACATGTTCTGCAAACAGGAAAAGGGTTCTCTTTGGAAAGGGTCTGCAGAGGAGAGAGAGAGAGTTAAATAGAAATAGGACTGGTACAACTGCAGCCTAATTTTATAGCCAGGTTGTGAAAAACTACATAATCCTAAAATTATTTTTAATTTATTTATTAGAGAGAGAGAGAGAGCACGAACGAAAACAGAGGAGGGGCAGAGGGAGAGGGAGAAGCAGACTCTGCTGAGCAGGAAGCCAGACATGGGGCTCGATCCCAGGACCCTGTGATCATGACCTGAGCTGAAACCAAGAGTCGGACTCTTAACCAACGGAGCCACGCAGGCACCCCACAAATTATTTTTTAAATACACAATTTAACCTGGTATATAGTGCATCTGTAAGCATTAGCACAATGAGTTTGTATTACAAATGTGCACAATCAATGACTATTTTTAGAATATAAAAATATTCAATTAAGAAATAAATGAGTTTTAGATCAGTTTCTCTTAGCAACATTAGCATACAAAGGAATTGTAAAAGCTAGAGGGATAGCATGAGGTAACAAAGGTCTTTAACTCACTATGTATTTTTCTCTGATACGGTCACAGAAACAAATCAGCAAAAAGTGCAGCAGAAATAAGAGCAAATCATGAAATCCTTGTCAAAAACAAATAAAATGGAAATGTAACACTGAATCACTGGTTAATGGAAAATGGACTAATTCACTGATTGTATAATGAAATAAATTCCTATATCCTCTGATGAAGATTCTTTCAGGAAATGATCATTGGTTCCAAAAGGGACACCCATACATTTGACAACCAGATTTTCAGTACTCTTAAAATAATTCAGGTTCAAACAGTACAAAGGAGAAAATCCCAAGAGAAGAGATTGACACCATACCTAAAACTACATTTGGATTAGAAACAGAAATGGTTTCCCTAAAGTTTAGTCTACTTCATTCAGAGGTCCCACGAGAGCTCCTGCAAATCTCACGGGAAAGATACCATGGAGATTATCATTCTACCTCAATACAGGAGTTAACAATAGAAATTCTCTTAGAGGTGAAACCAGAAAAAATCAGACAAAAAAGATTAAGAGTTCAAAAAGCAACAGATAAGGAAACGAGACTTAAAAACAAAACAGATAAGAAGGAAACGAGACTTAAAAACAAAACAATAGAAATTTTCTTAGAGGTGAAACCAGAAAAAAATCAGACAAAAAAGAGTAAGAGTTCAAACAGTAACAGATAAGAAGGAAATGAGACTTAAAACTGTTTCATTTTAGAACATGACTTCTGGGGTGCCTGGGTGGCTGAGTTGGGTAAGTAACTGACTTTGGTTCAGGTCATGATCTCAGGGTCATGAAACCAAGCCCTGCATCGGGCTCCACACTCTCCTTCTCCCTCTGCCCCTTCCTGCCCCTCCTCCCCCTGCTCATGCTTTCTCTCCAAATAAATAAATAAATAAATGAGGACCGAAAGAGTGACCTAGCTATATTGAGAGTAAACAGAGGAAAGAAGAGAGGAGTACAAGAGAACTGAAACACCAGTAATCAAAGCAGAGTCAATGCGTAATGAAAAATCAAACACTAATAGAAAATTGTTTTATTTAGAGCTAGAGCGAAATGCCAGAAAAACTAAAAGTAAAAATAGCTAAAAGCAGGACTGCCCCTGAAGGGCAAGAGTGGAGAGTGAAGAGTAAGCAGGGGACTGTTTCTTTGCATTATAAACCCTTCTATATTGTTTGCATTTTTATCTTTTTTAAAGATTTTATTTTTAGGTAATCTCTGCACCCAACTTGGGGCTTGAACTCACAACCCCAAGATTAAGAGTTGCATGCTCTGTCAGCCAGGCACCCCTATTATTTGTTTTTTAAAAACCATATGCATTCTCTGTTTTCGTTAAATAGATGGATAAGTGTTAACCAGCTGTTAAGAATGATCATAAAGGGGCTCCTTGGTGGCTCAGTTGGTTAAGCATTTGCCTTTGGCTCAGGTCATGTCTCAGGGTCCTGCGATTGAGCCCCACACATCAGGCTCCCTGCTCAGCAGGCAGTCTGCTTTTCCCTCTCCCTCTGCCACTCCCCCTGCTTGTGCTCTCTCTCTCTCAAATAAATAAATAAAATCTTTAAAAAAAAAGAATTATTATAAAGAAATCACCAAGATAATAAAGGTCAATAGACAAGGATAAGGATGTTCATCACAGTATTATTTATAAAAAAAATACTAAAATCACCAAAATGCCCATCAATAGAGGATTAGTTATATAAATCAAAGTACAAAAGGAACACTGTTATTTATAAACATCTTCACCCCTTTCTTCTCAATACAACCAAAAATCTCATGATACAGTTTTCTACTTAATGATACAAGCCATTAAGCTAAGGTACTAAAAATATCATAGGAGTTATGATGTATAATTCTAAGTGTATAATTCTATAATGACTGACATAAGATATGCATGACATGCAAAGACAAAAAAAGGTAATTTACAAGCAATACATATTAAGTATAAACATAAGGTTTTTAGAGTTATGTCTGTATTTTCAATTTTTATGTCTATTTTATATATGTGTATAAAAATATAAAACATTTAGAAAAATTCTCACCCTATATAGGTATTTCTCTGGGAAATAAGATAATGGTTGACTTTCATTCTCTTACACTTTTATTTTCTGGTGTTTTTCTAAATTGGCATTATTTGGTCAGAAGAAAATTAAAGCCAGGAGTCAGTTGTTTAAATATAATTTAAACATGATATTTATAACAGTAAAAAATATATTATCCCTTGGGGAATGGGTAATTACATCCTTAAAATATATATTTGGAAAGACACTTTTGTTAATGAGAAGTTGTTTATAATTTTAGGGCAAGAAAGAGGGATATGAAATTATGGTACACTAATTTCAAAAGTATTTTTTTTTTAAGTGTACAACAAAACCACTACAAGAAACATGTCAAAATGAGTAGCATGACCCTTTCTGTGGCAAGAACAGGTCATTTTTTTCCCCTCTTATACTTCTGAGTTTCACTTTTTTCAAGCAGGCACACATTAATTTTATAGTGAACAAAATCTGCTATTTGGAACTTGGTTGGTTAATAAGGTTTCCAGAATGACCTATGAAATCCTACTTAAGCCAGTGATGTAGCCAAGGAAAACAAGGTTCACTTTATCCTCTCTGCCCATGTTGCCACTCAGAGCAATCAATCATCACGGTGATTCTCATTATCTGTTTGCATCCTTGTAGTACTTATGGGAAGGGACAGGATGTAACAAGCACTTATAACAGTGCCTGCAGACAAGTGGCCACTCAGACAATTAAGGATAAATACTGTATTATTAATTACACCAAATCTCACTATTTATAATTTGGCTCTTTTGACAGTAAAATTGACTTAGCATATCAACTCATAGATACCAGAACAACTCAGGTGGCCAGAGCTGCCTTAAAATACACAAAGGGAGTAGGCTAAGAGAGCAAATGGATTTTTTATTTCTTTCATTACTAACAGTAGCCTGGAGAACTGTCTTAAGATTCCAAGGTTCTGCTTTTGGAAGGGAAGAGGGCGGCAGAGTAGGAAATTTTTGAATCACTATATTGTACACCTGAAGCTAATACAACACTGTATCTTAACTATACTGAAATTAAAAGGAAAAAGAAAAAAAAGATTCCAAGGTCTTTTCCCAAGTCAGTAGTAAAACCTTAATCAAATTAGGGATAGTTGTCTTGGGAAAAAATTACACAGAATAGTAAGGAGTTTATCTATTCTATGAACAGATAATCCAACCATTTAGTAAAATTAACTTCACACATAAAAACTAGTAACTCTTAGCTTTCCACCCTGGACAAGGTTGCATGTCAGTTGAGAGATTACGGTCTATATTTAACAACTGCAATGGTACTAGTCATTTTTCATTTTACAACTTAATTTCTTTTAAATTCTGGTTTGCTTTCTTTTTGCTGACCTTTCAGTTGCTAATGAACCATTTATATACCTTATCAAGATAAGTCAATTTGTTTTTAATTCCAAAGTATTAGCATTTAGAACTTGGTATTCAACTATATATATGTAAGCATAAATTCAACTACATTATCAAAATCACTATTAAGTTGCTCTGGAACAGGCCCAAGGCACGTGTGACATGTGATACATGATTCCATAGAGAAGATGAGTCAAAGATCATCACAGTACAGAAAGTAAGTGAACCCTCTCTCTTATTACTTGTTCTCCCCCAGAACCTAGCCCAAACATACGCATGAAGACAGTTAGCTGCCCCCAAACCCTTTTTCTGTGATGTAATTTATTATCTTCTTCTGAAGATTACTTAGTATTTGTGATAAAATGTTTAGTCGACATTCAGAAAGACTTTGGCATCAAGACCTCTTCCAGAAAGCATCCCAGTCAACCCAGTTGACTATCAATTAGTCTAATAATCTTTTAGTCATACATTTAACTGTTATACCTCTTTCCTTTTCTTTTTGATAAATGTCTTCATCAAGAGAAAACTCTGAATTGGCCTTTAAAAGTCTGAAATAAAGGGGCACCTCGGTGGCTAAGTTGGCTGAGCATCCCACTCTTGGTTCCGGCTCAGGTCATGATCTCATGGGTTGTGCGATCCAGCCCCACGTCAGG
Organism: Eumetopias jubatus; assembly: GCF_037043125.1. Lineage (NCBI taxonomy): Eukaryota > Metazoa > Chordata > Mammalia > Carnivora > Otariidae > Eumetopias > Eumetopias jubatus. The sequence continues at coordinate 91,765,601 of NW_028274810.1, read as the reverse complement.
GTCAGCCCTTGGTGGAAAGTCGGCTTGAGATGCTCTCCCTCTACATCTCCCCTCACTCGTGCACAGGCACCTGTGCACACTTTCTCTCAAATAAATAAATCTTTAAAAAGATTTGAAATAAATATTTCACACATGCTAATTTTTCTGAATTTTCTGAAAAGTTACTAAACAAATGCTTATCGAACAAATAAAGACTAAAAATATACTGCTGATTTTACAAATCTTAAAATTTCCAACATAATCAAAGGTTCTTTGGGATGTCTAACAGTTAAAGAACTTAAACACCCTTCTACTGAACACTCTGCATGCTATATGGCAATTAAGCACAGAATAAGACAATGGACAAAGATGCTAATCCTTCACAATCTCTTGCCTACAGGATTCCCGACAGCCGGAATGTGCTTTTAAAAGATAAAAAGGGATACTGTATGAGATGGAAGTTAAACATTTCCATATCTATCAAAGCTTGCAGTAAAAAATGACCTCGTTACTCATGCCACCAACTTCACAGCAATAATAAATCTTTTTTTTCTTTTTCCTTGAAATAATTACAACTCCATTAACCATACAATTATTTATGACAGTCCAATTTCCTAGGATTCATTTTATTTTAAATTGGTCCCTATCAGTTGTTTTGTTTTTAACAACGGTACATATAATACCTTATAAATGGACCCGAAGGGAATATCCAAGAGTTTAATAAAATATTTTCAAAGTTCTTTGACATTAAATGTATTCAGTATTGTTTCTACAATTTTCTTATCTGAGAAATTCAAAAGCAATTTATAACTGACATTTAACAACAGAACAACTTTTAAGGTTAATCCTCTTTTGAAGGAGAAAAATGAGGTAAATACATATTAAATAATATTTTAATTAGGTATGTGATTTAACATTTAACGAGCAAATCCACATTAAGTATTAATAAATACTAATTTCATAAAAGTCATTACTCAACAGATACGACAGGCAGAAAAACAGACCTAGATTTTTTAAAAACCAGGATATAAATAAACTCCACATACATAAAAGCTAAAAAAAAGGTATTTCAAGATGGAGGATAGGTAAAATCTTAATAAGGCAGGTCCATTTAACATACAATGTATAGGGGCGCCTGGGTGGCTCAGTCTGTTGGGCAACTGCCTTCCGCTCAGGTCATGGCCTCAGGGTCCTGGGATCAAGCGCCACATCGGGCTCCCTGCTCAGCGGGAAGCCTGCTTCTCCCTCTCCCACTCCCCCTGCTTGTGTTCCCTCTCTTGGTCTCTCTGTCAAATAAATAAAATCTTTAAAAAAAAAAAATAACATACAATGTATAAAGTAACAACTGGGCTACTTCCCTATACTAAGAATCAGGACCAGAGTGCAACAGAGCACCCTTGCAAAGGAAACATAATCTAGACTAGAGCAAGGAATCTTGTAAGGGAGGGTCCTTTCGCTACATTCAAAGGATCCTTGGACTCTCTTAAAACTGCAATAAAAATATGTATGTTTATATGTTCACTGTTCTGCAAAGTAGAGCCATAGCTTTCATGAAATGATCAAGAGTCCTGATCTTAAAAATGTTGAGTATTATGTTTTTTACCTTACCTGTGAGAGTTCAACAACAACAAAAAAAGGCAGCTTCCCACACAGTACTTCACATGAGTTGTGAAGATAGACAGATCTGTATACAAATTATCCAACTTCTCTGAGCACATTTCCTTAATTGTAAATGAAAGTTGTCCTAAGGATTGAACAGTACAATGCATGTACAGCACCTAGGATGGTGTCCGGGACACAATTATCACTCAATAAATGTTAAACATCCACCTGAGTTCAAATCCAGCCTTTACACTTACTCGCTAGATGAAGCTGAGCAAGATTTTTCATCTCTACATCTGTTTCCCCAACTAATAAAGGGGGCATAATTATATTTACCACATACCTTTGCTATAAGGATTAAATAAGTTAATGCAAGTAAAGTGCTTAGAATAGTGTCTGGTGCATAGTAAGTGCTCATCAAGTGAAGAAAATGTTCTATAAACCATTCCATCAGTTTCCCCATAGTCCACTCATCTAATCATGTGTGGTGAATTCTTATATACATTTCATAACTTATTACACTGTGGAGCAGTACTCTCATCATCCAGTTTAAAGGACTTAACTGGAATATGTTCATTTATCCCTACTTCCACAAAGGTAGAGTCCAAACCTTCTGCCCATCTGCATTTGTTGGCTGAAAATTCATCTAGTCCTCTTACTTCTCTGATGAACAGTTATATGCTCCACTATTCCATCTACTTCTGCCTAATGAGAACCCATGATAACTCTACCAGTAAATGTTACTATTTAATTACATATATTTGTACTAATTTATATAGTCATTAATGTGTCCTACTCAATTTCCAATATGTACTTAATGTATTACCATCTTGCCTGGTGAAGTAAGAACTCTTTAAGACAAGAATCACAGTATCCACCATCATTTTTCCATATTATCTGACACAAGACCTTGAACACAGTGATCACTCAATAAACATTTACTAAGTTTATCTCAATTATTCTTTGTAACTCTGCCACATTTCCAATATTTAAGCCTTGATAACTAGCTCCAAGAGGCCGGCTGTTCAGTTGTGTTTATAATGCCACAGAAAAGTAACTTCAAACATACTTTAAATTTTACAACAGATAAATAAACCTATTCCATGTTTAGAAAGTCAATACAGAAACAAGACTGGACCTAATTAACATATTTTTAAAAACAACAAAATGCAGCAGAAGCAGCTGTAGTCAGCATTTCATAAGTATTTGATAAGGCTGACTGTGAGATCTGTCTAAAGGAGAGTAATGTTATTAGGGAAAGTTAAGAATGAGTTTAGGGCGCCTGGGTGGCTCAATCGGCTCAGTCATGATCCCAGGGTCCTGGAATAGAGCCCCACATCAGGCTCCCTAAAACGCGGGAAGCCTGCTTCTTCCTCTCCCACTCTCCCTGCTTGTGTTCCCTCTCTCACTGTGTCTCTCTATCAAATACATACATAAAATCTTAAAAAAAAAAAAAAAAAGAATGAGTTTAAAAAAAAAGATTTTATTTATTTGAGAAAAAGTGAAAGCGAACACAAGCAGGGGGAGGAGTAGAGGGAGAGGGACAAACAGACTCCCTGCTGAACACAGGGCTGAATGCTGGGCTAGATCCCAGGACCCCAAGATCATGACCTGAGCTGAAGTCAGACCAACTGCCTGAGCCACACAGGTGCCCCAACAATGACCTTTCTTATAATACATTCTGAAGATATTGGGGTGCCTGGGTGGCTAAGTCTTTAAGCGTCTGCCTTCGGCTCAGATCATGATCTCAGGGTCCTGGGATTGAGCCCTGCGTCACGCTCCCTGCTCCCCAGGAAGCCTGCTTCTCCCTCTCTCATTCCGCCTGCTTGTGTTCCCTCTCTCGCTGTGTCTCTCTCTTGTCAAATAAATAAATAAAATCTTAAAAAAAAAAATTCTCAAGATACTAGTAAAAGGGGAGCCCAGGAAGAATTAAGGAAATGATGAAATATATTCAATCCTAGATATTTTATAAATTTTTATAAAATTCAATTCAAGGTAATCTCTCAAAATAATAAAAAGCCTGGAGTGCCTAGATGGCTCAGTCAGTGGAACATCTGATTCTTGATCGTGAGTTTGAGTTCCACGTTGCGTGGAAACGTTTTTTAAAAAATAATACAAGGCTTACATTCAGCTGGGCTCTATGACTCAGCAATCCCACATCTGGGTATATATCCAAAAGGAAATGAAAACAAGATATCAAAAAGATAAGTGCACTCTGGGGCGCCTGGTGGCTCAGCCGGTTAAACATCCAACTCTGGACTGCTGCTCAGGTCATGATCTTGGAGTCATGAGATTAGCCCCTCGTGGAGCTCCACGCTGAGTGTGGAGCCTGCCTGAGTCTCTCTCCCTCTTCCTGTGCCCCTTCCCATCCCTCCCTCTCTTAAAAAAAATAAATAAATAAGTGCATTCCATGTTTATTGCAGCACTGTTCACAAAAGGCAAGATATGGAAACAACTTCAACATCAGATGAATGGATAAAGAAGATATGGTATACATACACACACTCACTTATTATTCAGCCATAAAAAAACGAAATCTGCCATTTGAGACAACATGGATAGATCTTGAAGGCATTATGCTAAGTGAAAGTCAGACAGACAAAGACCAATACTTTACGATAGTACATATAAGTGGAATATAAAACAAACTCACAGACACAAAGAGTAGAATGGTGATTATCCGGGGCTAGAGGCTGAGGAACTGGGGAAATGCTGAACAAAGATTCTGGGATCTAATGCGCAGCATGCTGTTTATAGTTAACAATACTGTATTACATACTTGAAAGTTGTTAAAAGACTAGACCTTATATGTTCTCACCACAAAAAAGAATTATGTGACATGATGGAGGTGTTAGCTAAGGTAATGGTGATAATCATATTGCAATATATAAGTATATCAAATCAACAGGTTGTATGCCTCAAATTTACAGTGTTATATATCAACTACATTTCAATAAAAAAATAAACTTCTACATGGAAATAAAAGTAATACACACCTGAGCTCAACTGACCTTTCTATAACGCCAATTTTTACCTTTTTTTACAACCAATTTATAAAAATAAGGTGACAATAATCTATAATTACAATTCCTGGCAACACTGTTAAAATTCAATTATTTTAGCCAAAAAAATTTGAATTAAATCATTAAAAATAAAGCAATGTGTCTAACAGTACGGCAGTTACTGACCAAAAGGAGGAAATATAAAAAGAGTTAACAGTATTTAACACATGGGTAATGACACTACAAGTCTTTTATGCCCTAATTTTCTTAGTTTTCTAAAATGTACTTTAGTTTATTAAAGGAAAGAGCTTACTTTCCTATTTTAATAAACTCGACATTCCAAAGATTATCTTGTGTGATACTAAAGTTTTAAAAGCCACATTATTAAAATGGAACACAAAGGCATTTTATCTAACACTACATTAAGCTTGTTCAGATGTCATTTCAAAGGGATGATAAGAGCAGTTGGTAGTTCCCTGGTTCTTGTGATTACAGTGGTAAAACCAGAGTGGTGACGGCGGCAGCAGTTGCTGTTAAATACCAAATGATGATTACATATCAGGCTTTATCAGTTTTAAATGGATTTGCCTCATTTAACTTTCCTAATGACCTTTTGAGATGAATGTAATAGCTATCTCCATTTTATTAATGAGGAAGGAAACTGAGGTACAAACGAGTTAGGCAACTTGCTCAATGACACAAACAACTGCTTTGTGAAAGCACCAGGAACTGAATTCAACTGGTAGCATTCTGGAGCCAGTTAACCACGTTTAACCACTATCCACTCTGCCCCCCATGTAAACTGTAAATTCCAATTCATCCACTAACACCATAAATATCAAAGTATTTTTATAATTTAAATCTTAATCATGTTATATCCATATCTGAAATCCTTCAATGGCTCCTGCATGCCAAATAAAATCCAAATGCCTTTTAGGAACCTTACAAAATTAGCATGATACAGACTTTGTCACTCTTTAGAGCTGCAGTTTCCAATATGATCACCGCAAGCAGCTATTTAAATTTCAACGAATGAAAATTAAATAAAACTGAAAACTCAGCTCCTCGGTCGCATTAGCCACATTTCAAGTGCTGAACAGGCATGATTTTAATGGACAGCACCAGTTCCCAGCATCCTGTCTCCAGAGCACTGAGCTTCCCACCAACAGGAGAGTTTACTCATCTGAATGCCTTAGAGCCTCTGAAAATCTATCTGGAAGGTTCACGCATTTCCTCCCTATCCATGAAGGGCTGAATTCTCTTCATGGTTCAGATATCCTAAAATGCTACCTTCTCAAGCTTCCCACTCATAGCTAATTAAGAATTACTCTGTTATCAGGACACCTGGTAGCTCAGTCAGTTAAACGTCTGCCTTCAGCTCAGGTCATGATCCCAGGGTCCTGGGATCAAGCCCCCATGTCGGGCTCCCTGCTCCACCGGGAGTCTGCTTGTCCCTCTCCCTTTGCCCTGCTCGTGCTTTCAGTCTCTCTCTCAAATAAATAAAATCTTAATAAAAAAAAACCCACAAGAATTACTCTGTTATTAATTTTATATCCTGTGTACTCCTTCAAAGCACTTACTACAATTTTCATTAGTTTTTACTTTCATATCAATGTTTTTCTCCCAGAAGTAATATAGTACATAGTAGGTATTGTACAAATACTAGCTGGATTGAGTGTTAACAATTTTAAGTAATCTTTTTTTTTTTTGAAGATTTTATTTATTTCTTTGACAGAGAATGGCACAGTGAGAGAAGGAACACAAGCAGGGGGAGTGGGAGAGGGAGAAGCAGGCGTCCCGCGGAGCAGGGAGCCCAACGCAGGGCTCAATCCCAGGACCCTGGGATCATGACCTGAGCCAAAGGCAGACGCTTAACCGAATGAGCCAACCAGGTGCCCCAATTTTATGTAATCTTAATAATGTTAACTAACATTTAAGTAAAACAGAAATCAGGGTTGCTCAGCCATGGCATTACTGACATTTTGGGTTGGATAATTTTTGTTGTGAGGCTGTCCTGTGCACTTTGGGATGTTTAACTGCATCCTTAGTCTCTAGTCTTCAAATGCCACAGGCATTCCTTCCCACTCCTGCACCAAATTCTGACAATGAAAAATGTCTCCAGACATTGCCAAATGTCCCTAGAGGGCAAAAGCATCTCTAGCTGAGAACCACTGACCTAGATTTTTTCAAGTGATTAGACAATTCTGAGTTGAACACTGAATCAAAGGCCAATATTAGGAAAATAACTAAACACCAACAAATTGGATAACCTAGGTGAAATAGACAAATTCTTAGAAACACAAAATCTACCAAGACTAAATCACAAAGAAACAGAAAATCTGAATAGACAAGTAACTAGTAAGGAAAATTAATCAGTACTCAAAAAACTTCCAAAAAAAAAAGAGAAAAGCCCTGGACTTGATGGCCTCATTGGAAAAGGCTACCAAACATGTAAAGAAGAAGTAATACCAATTCTTCTCAAACTTTTCCAAGAAACTGAAGAGGAGGAAATACTTCCTAACTCATTCTATGAGGCCAGCATGATCCTGATATCAAGCCAGATAAAGACACTACAAAATGACAGACCAATAACAATGCAAAAATCCTCAAAAAAAAACCCCACAAAAAACAAAAGCAACGAAAGACACACAATACTAGCAAACAGAATCCAATAGCACATTAGATGTATATATATCCTGACCAAGTGGGATTTATTCCTGATATGCAAGGGCAGTTCAATATATAAAAATCAATCAGTATAATATACCATACCAACAACATGAAGGAGAAAACCCACCTGATCAGAAAAAACTTCACCATGCTTTCATGATAAAAAATACTCAACAAACTAAAAACAGAAGGAAACTACCTCAACATAATAAAAGCTATATATGAAATACCCACAGCAAACTTCATACTCAATGGCAAAAGACTGAGGCTTCTCCTATAAAATCAGGAACAAAGCAAGGATGCCTGCTTTCACTTCTTTTCAACACAGTATTGGAAACCCTAGCCAGAACAATTAGGCAAGAATAAGAAACAGAAGACATCTGAAATGAAAAAGAAGTAAAATCATTTGTTTGAGATATCACCTTCTATGTAGAAAACGCTAGAGATTCCACAAGAAAACTGTCAAAATAACTAATGAATTCAGGAAAGCAGCAAGGTATGACGTCAACACACAAATATCAGTTGAATTTCTATACCTGAGCAATGAACAATCTGAAAAAGAAATGAGCAAAACAATTCCATTTACAAGAGCCTTAGAATAAAATACTTAGAAGTTTACAAAAAATGTGAAAGAATTCTACAATGAAAAATATAAAACGGCACTGAAAGAAATTAGACATAAATGTATGAAAACACATCTCATGTTCACAGATTTAAAGATTTAATATTGTTAAGATGTCAATACTGCTGAAAGTGATCTATAGATCTAATGCAACCCCTACCAAAATCCCAATGATGTTTTTTACGGAAAAGGAAAAATCCATCCTAAAATTTATGTGGAATTTCAAGGAAATTCAAATTGACAAAACAATCTTAAAAAAGAACAAAACTGTAAGACTCACATTTCCTGATTTCAAAACTTACTACAAAGCTACAGTAATAAAAAATAGTGTGGTTTTGTCATAAACACAGACATACAGACCAACAAGAAGAGAATACAGGGACCAAAAAATAAATACTCGCTCATATGCTCACATGACGCTCAACAAGGATGCCAGGACCATTCAACAGGAAAAAGAGTCTTGTGAACAAAGGGTGCTGGGAACACTGGATAACCACATGACTCAAAAAGAAGGCCATTCTGACACCTGCTACAACATGGATGAACATTGAGGACATTACGCTAAGTGAAAAAAACCAGTCACAAAAAGAAAAATACTACATAATTCCACTTACACAAGCTACTTATAGTAGTCAAAATCATAGACATAGAAAGTAGAATGGTGGTTTCCAGAGACTCAGGGGAAGGGTAATGAGGAGTTGTCATAGAATAGTTGCAGTTGTTGTTGTAGGCAGAGTTTCAGTTTTTAAAATGAAGACTTTTAGGGATGGATGGTGATGTGACTGCACAAAAATGTGAATGTGTTAGTACAACTTTAAAATGATTAAGATGGGGGAATGCCTAGCTGGCTCGGCCAGAGCATGTGGCTCTTGATCTTGGGGTTGTGAGTTCAAGCCCCACGCTGGGAGTACATATTACACAAACTTTTTAAAAATTAATTGTAAAATAAAATGATTAAGATGGTAAATTTTATGTTAAGCATATTTTACCACAATTTTATTAAAAAAAGGAAATACCTGAATGTGATTTTCATCTTTTATTTAAATTTCAAACACAAAAATCTGGATTTCTAATTATGGTCACATATCAGCTATGCTATTGGAGAAAAGTGACAACAATAATAATTGTAAAACTACAATCTTCTTACAACAAAATCCTTTTTGTCACAACTAACAGGAAAATTTCATCCCTTTTCTATACTCTATAATGTAAAAATATTGAATGGGAAAAAAATTACTTTTGAAAAGTCCCAAAACATTCCTAATTATTACATTTCTACAACTGAGAAACGGGTAATAATTAAACCTTTGCAAATTTTATAGACAAAATATGACATCATTTTACCAATGTTAAACATTCTTCCACAGCCACTTAAAACCTGCTAATTTTCTCCTTTGTGGACTATGAAATAGCACTTCTGACCAATCAAGTTAGCAAACACAAGTGAAAATGGGAACACCTGGGGGCACCTGGATGGCTCAGTAGGTTAGGCGACAGACTTAATTTCAGCTCAGGTCATGACCTCAGGGTCGTGAGATTGAGCCCCACTATGGGTCTGCGCTCAGCACAGAATCTGCTTGAGATTCTTTCTCCCTCTCTCTCTGCCCCTCCCCCTACTCAGGCTCTAAATAAACTAATTAAATATTTCTTAAAAATGGGGGGCGCCTGGGTAGCTCAGTCGTTAAGCGTCTGCCTTCGGCTCAGGTCATGATCCCAGGGTCCTGGGATCGAGCCCCGCATGGGGCTCCCTGCTCGGCAGGAAGCCTGCTTCTCCCTCTCCCGCTCCCCCTGCTTGTGTTCCCTCTCTCACTGTCTCCCTGTCTCTCTCTGTCAAAATAAATAAACAAAATCTTTAAAAATAATAATAATAAAATAAAATAAATTAAAAAATAAATAAATAAATAAATATTTCTTAAAAATGGGAACACCTGAAACTCAAGACACAATGAAATGGATACACTACTATACTGTTTGCCACAACATAACCTGCCATAACTGTATCACATGTCAAAAATATTAAGTATCTTTAAAGTGTGTGTTATTTTAAAATACTAAGGCTATTTTTGAAAATCTTAGCCTAAGGAAATAATCCTATTTAAACAGATAAAAATATGCACATATATGTGTATGTATTTTATTTATACATATTTATCACAAAATTATTTAAAACAAAAAATAAAGGAATCTTTAAGCCAAATATGAGTTTTTAAATTTACTCATTATGTAAATTATGGTTCATCTCATTGACATGATATTTAAAACTTATGTTTGTGTTATGTAATAACATGGGAAATTATTTACGATACAATGCTGTATTAAAAAAGAAAACAACCAAATTGTATAATCACATGATTTTCACTATGTTTAATGAAAACCAAACTCTATCCTTGGGGTGGCAGAAGAATATACAGAACATGTGATTATGTCAACCCTAAATTTTAAGCCTAAAGTTTACTTTTTCTAAAGATAATAACAACAATAATAGTAATAATAATAATAAAGTTTACTTTTTTCCCCAGGAAGAAGCTACTGATAAAACACAACATGGAAATATCTCAAAATAATTAACCTAAGTGACAAAAAGTCAAAAAACAACCAGCACTTACTGCATTATTCCTTTTCCTATTATAGTTTTTAATAAAGGTCTAAAAAATGAATCCATAATAACAGAAAGCAGACGAAAGGTGGAAAGGAAAGATTACAAAGAGGAATGAAGAAACTTTTAAGAATGATGCATGTTAACCTTGATTGTAGGAAAGGTTTTCATGGGTCTATACATATGTTAAAACTTATCAAATTATACACTTTAGATATATGTAAATCATTAGCACTATATATACTGTATGTCAAATATACCTCAATAAAGCTGTTTCTAAAAATAAAGTCTATATAAAGAAATCATCAGTTCAACTGGCATATTTACCACTGGGGGGAAAAAATGGACTGTCATTCTGGGTTGGATTATGGGACAATTAAGTGGATTTACATCTTGCTGGATACAACTGTCTAAGGAGTATGGATCGACCCATGCTAAATTTTGTCCCTGTGCAGGTATCTCCACTGACATGTTGGCCTACTCAGTATTTATCAGTGACTGGAAAAAACGTAAAAGCATTATTTTCTAATTTGATGTCACAGAACTACAGTATGACAGAATAAAGACTTTAAAAGTATAAGCTGGCTAAAAAGGATCATGAAATGTTACAGCATTAAGGAGAAATTTATTCAGATTAAATTATTTGTAGGAATTTTGCAGAAACAGTTAACACAACTCTTCCAATCCACCAGAGTATGTATGATTGCTGCTTCTTGTAGTAAAGTCATTATTCCAGAAATTTTATATTAAGTTTATTTCTGCAATTATATTTAAAACAATGGCTTAGGGGAACCTGGGTGGCTCGGTGGGTTAAGCAACCAACTGTTGATCTCAGCTCAGGTCTTGATCTCAGGGTGGTGAGTTCAAGCCCCATGTTGGGATCCATGCTGGCATGGAGCCCACTTAAAAAAATAAATACTGGCTTAACAGTCATAAAATCTAATTTCTCTAAATAAAATATTAAGCCAAAAATATACAACATGGTAAAATTTCACAGTTTATTTTTCAGAAGCATGCCAATTAAGAGAGCTATTAATAAAATACTTGAAATTAGCTCATTCTTCTTCAGTTTTGCCATTTCCTCTCTACCATATATTTCTCTTACTAGAGCTTAAAAACTACTGGCTTTATTCTTTTTTTGTTCATATAATCAATCACTCTCCTGTAATTATGGCTAATAAGGAAAAATAACAAAAGTTAACTCTCCCATCCCTGATAAATGTTCCAAAGAGAAACTCTATAAATCAGGCTGAAATAAATAAATAAATGATAATCAGCCTAAAACATATAACATGACAGCATTATAAAAATTAAGTTCTGGGGTACCTGGGTGACGTAGTTGATTAAGCATCCAACTCTTGGTTTCAGCTCGGTTCATGATCTCAGGGTCCTGGCATTGAGACCCATGTCAGGCTACACACTCAGCATGGAGACTGCCAAGATTCTCTCTCCCTCTCCCACTCACCCCACCCACCTCTCTAAAATAAATAGATCTTTAAAAAAAAAAAAAAAAAAAAAAAAGAGTCCTCCTTTTGATGCTTCTTTATCAGCAGAAAACCTATCTGAAATGCTGACATAAGGACATAAAGTCTGCATAACAGACATAAAAAAGTAAAATCTTTGATTGTATAATTTTTTAAGACTGGCCAGGATTCATTTTTGCCTTTCAAGGAATTCAACCAACTCAATTAAAGTGACATATGGGCACCATATGGTGAGACAGGAGGAGGTGAACTGAGGGTTAGCCTTTATTTTATGACACAGAAAGGATGCTAATGGACTTAGACACTAGAGAAATGGTGACCAATACATAATCTTGGGGCTGAGAAGGGAGATTAAAAATGTCAAAGCACCTGGTCACTACTCTGCTACTCATTCAGTTAATGTGCACAACACTGTAGAAGTGAGGCAGAGACTTAAATTGCTAAGAATGGAAACAGCTGATCAAAAAAGTGAAGACTGCCATATTTTAAGGTAACTTTTTACTGCCTAAAATAAAATCTCTTATCCTTCTAGAATAGGCACTATATATATTGGTGCACCCACTTTCTTCATTGACTAAAGGACTATATATATGGCAGTGGCTTCAAATAGTAAAAGTCAAATTTGATCTAACTCAAAAATAAATTCAAAATCTTTGTTTCAAAACATGGCATGTAAACTCTATAGCAGGCACTATATCCTGCTACCACTCACAGGATTTAGATAACCTCCTCTCCAAAGGACTAAGTTTACAAAGTCACATGTCTTCAATTACAAGGAATTTCAAAAACATGTCTAACACTTTAACTCAGTAAATTTCATTTCTAGAAAGTTATTTTACAAATATAATCCAAAATTCAGAAAAGGCTTTAAATTCAAGTAAGTTATTTCTAATAGGAAATATCAGAAACCACCTTTTTAACTTCTCACCTAAACAATGTTTTCATCTAGTGATTTTTCCCAACAAAAACCCTGGTCCTCACCCAGTGTTCATCTGCATGAAAAGTACCACATTCATTCAGCTACTCGAGCTAAATCCCTAACAACACCCTTTACTCTTCTTTCACATCTCACATCCGAGCTATCATGATATCCTATTGAGTCTACTTCCAAAATACATACCAAATTCCACTACTCATCTCTTTTTCTGTACCACCTTAGAGGAAGCCACCAACATCTTCTGCCTGTTTTATTGTAATAACCTCTTAACTCATCTTCTTGCTTCCACTTTACCACCACAACCACCTGCCCTCGTCAGTCTACTCTCTATGGAATAGCTACAATGGCCTTTAAACGGAAATTCAGACATACTTCTTTAAAGTTTCTAAAGGCTTTCCATCATATTTAGATTAAAATCCAAATTCTTACCATGGTAAATAATGCCCCACATAATCTGATGCTCCAGATACTTCTCTAAATTCTATTCCCACCCTCTCTCTACTCCAACCACCCTTAGTTTCCTTGCAGTTCTAAGACCACATTAAGCACGTTGCTACCCACTAGGCCTTTGCACTACTGTTCCTTCTACTGGAAATATGCTTTCCCTAGAAATCTGCAAGGCTCACTCCCTCACTCCTTAGCTTTCTACTTAAATGCCTTTAGACAGAATGTCCAGGATTGTCCAGTCATTCTCCATCCCTTTATACTACTTCATTTTCATCAAAACACTTATTCCTACCCACTACTATAGTGCACATATATTTGTTTACTTCCCTTCTATCCCACACACCAGCATAAACTCTATGAGTGCAGTAGGCTTGGTTTGCTCACTACTATATCCACAATGCCAAACAGTGCCTGACACACATTAAAAGCTCAAGAAATATTTGTCAAATGTTCAGTGAATATTAAATTCTGATGACAAAATAGACAATCATTTATTATTTACAACATGTCAAATAGCATAAGAAAAGCTAACATTATAATATAAACTGACAAAATAGAATCAAATATCTTATACAGAGCCTACAACACGGAAAAAAAGACAAAGGAAACTATACCAAAGAAATGGTTATCGGAGTTGCTTCTAGAAATCACTCAAGATTACTAGAAATTTTTTTTTTTTTAAAGATTTTTTTTATTTATTTATTTGAGAGAGAGAGAATGAGAGACAGAGAGCACGAGAGAAGGAAGAGCGTCAGAGGGAGAAGCAGACTCCCCGCTGAGCAGGGAGCCCGATGCGGGACCCAATCCCGGGACTCCAGGATCATGACCTGAGCCGAAGGCAGTCGCTTAACCAACTGAGCCACCCAGGCGCCCGATTACTAGAAATTTTCATTTTCTTCTTTTACTTATCTTAATCTTGAAAATAGTAATTGAATGGCAAAGAGTACTTTTATAATTAGAAAAAATACGTATATTTTAAGAGTTTGCCAGACAAAAATTCATTTTTTTGTAAAGATTTTATTTATTTGTCAGAGAGAGAGAGAGAGCACAAGCAGGGGGAGTGGCAGGCAGAGGGAGAAGGAGACTCCCCACTGAGCAAGGAGCCGGATGTGGGGACTTGATCCCAGGACTCTGGGATCATAACCTGAGCCGAAGGCAGACGCTTAACCAACTGAGCCACTCCGGCGTCCCCCAGACAAAAATTAAGGTGCCCTTAAGGTCAGTACTAACAAAACAAAACAAAACCCTTTGGCCTACAGAAAGTTTATGCCAGAAAAAAATTAAAGGCTGTTTTTCAATGTAAACTGAAGGTTCTCAATTACTAGGATGATCAGGCAATTTGTCATCCAAAAGGAGTCCATTCTAAGAGTCAGGGGGTTCAAATAATTTACAAGTGTTAACTGATCTATAATAGGTGTAAACTGAGACTTGTTTCAGGGAAACCATCCTACCCATTCCTGCACAATAAAGTTTTAACTCCTCATTACAATCTTAAAACCTCCAAAACCCATCTACTATCTCATCTCTACTTCTGCTACAAAAACTAACACAAATGCCACACTACGCCATTCCATTAAGCATGCCTCTGAATTTTAACTTCTTAGAAGTCCTTGTGTTCCCTACTCTGCCTAGAGAAGTTCTATACCTTCCAGCTTAGTGCCGCTTCCTCAATGACGTGGCCTCTTCCTTTCCCATATATAGCACGTTTGCATCTCTAATTAAAGGTTCTTCACCTTGGGCTGATGAACGGTCTAATGCATATTTGTCAAATTCTGAAATTATATGTAAACACTGGGTATATGCTCTTTTTCGAGAAGAAAGCATTGTGGCTATGTTCAGATTCTAAAAGTAATTCATAACCCAAAAGGATAAGAATCATTGCTTTATCATACCACTTTAAATTACAATGACTTGTTTACTCATCTTTCTCACCACACTGAGTTTCCTTAAAGCAGCCTATTTGGAGGGTAAGGAATTATTGGTATGATAAGCTGAAATAATAAAAAGATGTCTGACTCTTCCATTCTCCCTAAATTCTCTTACGCTCACTGTGAGACACCTGAAATCTGCTTTTAATTTTATGACCTTCATCCTCTAGCTTTTAAATTTCCCTTCATTTATGAATTTGAATTAATCATTTAAAATAGAAAATTAAAATTCCTGGATTAAAACCAGTGTTCTCATTTCCAAACATCTTTTCTATCTTTTTTGTAATCAGAGAAGGGAAAAAATTAAAACCATTTAAATATTAAAATTTAAAAAAAATTTTAATATCAAAAAAGAAAATTAAAACTCAACGTCTTAAAGAGTCAACAAGACAAGGCCAGAAGTGGATTTACAGAAAGATGAAAAAGGAGGAAAAAGACGACAGGTGTATGAGCCAATGTATCTTAAGACAATGTTTATTTCACACTCACTTATTAAGATGATGGGGAAAAAAGCCTATTCACCTTTCTTATATTAAATACACCTAATTCAATTTGGGATTTTAATGAACCTTTTGCCAAAAACCTTTCACGTGCCAGTCAAACAAACACTGTTGTGATATCAAAGGCTCATGTGCAAGAAGTTAGGTACTGCAACAGCAGACCTGAGGTACTCACCGTGCTGTACACCGCCGAGACAGCAGGAGTGAAGATTCGGTCCTCGAGGGGCTGTTGTACAGGTCCTCTAGGGATTCTAGAAGCGCGAGTTAAGGATAAGAGAACTCAAAAACGCCTTGCTTTAGCATTAATACAAAATTACCGTCACAAGGTTCTGTCAATGACCCAACTTTCGTCACCCAATTAGAGGTTACTCATTTACTTCTCCACAAAACTGGAAAACAAATATTTCAAATTTCTTAATGTAATCAGATCAATCTCTCCAAAAGTGATTCCCATGATAAACATTCCATGGCAACTCAAAACAAATAAAATTACACAAGCCTCCACACTTTAGGTCCAGGATGAGAATCCACCACCTTTACTTTCTAGAGAAAAAGACTAAAGAAGTATAAGCAGGATATTCAGGAAGATACACGGAAATTACTGACAAAGACACAGTCTGTTCTGCTAACTACATAGAAATGGCAAATATAATTGTATCCTTCTTTTTCTATTCTAGCTGTTATTTTCCCCATATCAACCCACCAACTCCCCATTTAAAAAAAAAAAAATGCTCTCCAGCATAATATTTTAAATAGTTCAGCATGCTGCCAGGATATTCTGTTAAAACACGAAAGATTATCATTTTACTCAGCTTCAAAACCAAATGATGTGAGCTCCTTCTACCAGGTAAAGTGATATTTTACCTCTTTAAGAATAACAACAACAAAAAACCAGACAACCAAAAGATTAATAGCAATTCTCTCCAGATAGTAGGGTTACATAACTGTATTGTGTATTTTTATAATAATTCAAAAATATATTTTTAAAAATGACTATAAATAGGGGCGCCTGGGTGGCTCAGTCGTTAAGTGTCTGCCTTCGGCTCAGGTCATGATCCCAGGGTCCTGGAATAGAGCCCCGCACCGGGCTCCCTGCTCGGCGGGAAGCCTGCTTCTCCCTCTCCCACTCCCCCTGCTTGTGTTCCCTCTCTCCCTCTCTCTCTGTTACATAAATAAATAAAATCTTTAAAAAAAAAAAAGACGACTATAAATAAAATAAACCCAAAATGAAACAGAATGCTTCCTTAAACCTAACAAATACTTCATACTTCTCATAATTCTTTCTAATTCAGTCAACCATTTTGGAAGACAAAATGACAGCTGCAAATAATAATTCTATATGAATGACCACAAATTGCAGAAATCTGAATTAGAAGATAAATTCTTCATATGTAAGTAGCAAAAGTTTACCAAGATGGGAGAGGGGAAATAAAGCAAAAACCCTCAAAGCTTTAGTCATTCAAAATTAGTAACACTGTACCAGTCTCCAGACAATTCTTAAAAACTAGCAGCAACCTTAGACCACAGTTCAAGTTATCATAACCGCCTAGACACAAAGAATGGATATAAAATGCTGTAAGAGGGGCGCTTGGGTGGCTCAGTTGATTAAGTGTCTGCCTTCAGCTCAGGTCATGATCCCAGGGTCCTGGGATCGAGTCCCGCGTCGGGCTCCCTGCTCAGCAAGGAGCCTGCTTCTCTCCCTGCCCCTCCCCCTGCTCATGCTCTCTCTCTCTCAAATAAATAAATAAATTCTTTAAAATAAATAAATAAAATGCTGTAAGATTTCAGTGAAATAAGCAGTATTTGGAAAGTTAAAAATAATAAAATGCTGCAAGAAATAAAGCTAAAGCATTTCATAAAGGAACTACTTCATCCAAACTATATATATGTATTTGCAATGTAGAAAACATAAGCCGAACAAAGTTCCAGGACTAAAGTCCTTCATTATGAGCTTGTTAATTCTCTCAAAATGAAGATTACCCTTGGCTAAAATAAAACTTTCCTTGAATTACAGTTCTGCATTGTGGTTACATGAATGGTAGAAAATATTTAGACCATTTTTTCTTCTGCAAAGCCAACAGCTATTGCTTTTTCTAGCTAAGGCTAATTCTCACACTATGAGAAAAAGTTCTCAAATGAGAGTTCTCAGTACTATGCCCCAAAAGCTGAGCCACACCATTTAACCTTACAAAGGAAGGCTAAGTTTCCTGATTTCTCTTAGTTATTTTATTGGATAAAATATAATTACAAGATTTGTAAAGAGGCATTCATATATATGGTCAATAGTCCCAGTAACATTCTTTCCCCTGGGCCACAAATACAGAATGTTGATTTTGTTTATTTTATTCTCTGTAAACCACCAACAGAATACTGTGGACTGATAAATTGTTTCTTAAAAAAAAGTTCTGAGTAAAAATCATTTATTTTAAAACAAAAACACAGTTCTGTAAAAAAGAAAACTGAAAACAGGAGTCAGGAGATTTGAATCTAAAGTAGCCTGCAAGTCTAACCAACTATGTTGTCTTCACTGAACCATTTTACAGTATCTCCTATAAACTGGGGCTCAGCAAGAAGTAACTTCCCCAAGTTAACAAGGCTAAGTGGTCAGGCCATGTCTCCCTGAATTCTAAAGATCACACTCTTCTTTAATTAATTTATTAATTTAATTAATTAAACAGAGACCACACTCTTCCTATTATATCAATGTGTCCACAGACTGAATACTTTACAGCATAGTAAAAAACAGTATCACAACCTGCTCAAAATATGGTTGCCCCTATCCACATAAGAGAACTAAATGGGTTCATCTCATAGAAGAGTCAATGAAGTGTCATAACAAAACTTCCAGAAAGTTCCAAATTCCTGGCCCAAACTGAATCATCTGCCCAACAATAAACTATTATACTTAGTACTACAGACTGGTCAGATAATGTGTCAAACCAAGTGAGCTTATTTTACAAAGCAATTTTGTCCTTTAATTCTTAGTGGTGATGATTGCCTATCTTCATAAATACGCTAAAATCCACTGAACTGTACGCTTGAAAAGTGTGAATGTTATGGTATGTGAATAATAACGCAATAAAAAAATTAACTTTAGTAATTTGCAAATAAGTTGTTTAGCCCCATTTCCACTAAAAACAGCCTCTATACATTAGTATGAAATTGGCACTTCTAGGCATTTTCTCCATAAATAAGTGAATTCAAAGAAATGACAGGCATATAAAGCTTTCACTGCAACATATCTCCTCCTAATTCTGCCTGCTATTAAGCTTATTACCAGATTTCACCAACCTCTGTATCTCTAGCATAAATCACTGGATATTTACTTATTTACCTTTGAGCTCAAGGTAGCAAGCAAATGGCTTCTCATAGTACCACTTAAAATTCTGATTCAATCAATGAGCAGTGTAATATGTATGTGCAGTGCTCTAGAGCATGCTGTTTTTATTTTTTAAATCTCATAACTGAAATACAGTAGGCAGTCCCACTTGACATTTCTGGGGTTCAAACTGCTATGAATTATATCATTAGGAAATATAAGCAAAATCATTAACAAAACTAGATAAATAGAAATTTCTAAGTAGACATACAAATGCAAAATATTTTTAATTCCCCACTTTCATTTTAAAAAGAAATTAACAAATTTCAGAAATAAATAAAATTTGAAGATTAAAGAGTATTAAATATTAAAGCACTCTAAATTGACTATTAGACTCTAAATTGATTATTAAAGTTCTTACTACATACCCTCCACATTAAATGTCAATTAGGTAGATAAAAAACTTAAAAAGACCAAATTTCATCAAAGAAATTCAAAGATCTATGAGATTACATAATGATCTGAATGTTCCTACTTACATCAGGAAAAAAAGAAGGGACCAATAATTTTTTAAGCACACATGTATACTGAAATTTCATGAATGAGGAACTCTCATTAGGATGAAGCTTCTTGATCAATAGCAATCATATCTGACCCTGAATTTGACCTGTAATCAGTATCTCCTCAAAAGGCAGATTTTGAGAAATTAGAAAACAAGTAATCAAAGTCAACAGAAATCTTCCACCAGTATGCTGAAACAGTAATGTTCCATTTACAACTCTCAGCTGAATTTTCTTCAACTTTGCCCAGTCCACTGTAAGAACAGCTACTATCCTGGATCAATGCTCAGCATAAGCAATATGGAACAATGCTCAGCATAAGTAATATTCTTAAAGTGAGAGCCTCAAATTATTATTGCCTCATTGAAAAGGAAAGCCAAGAGTACAAATTCCATTGCACAAATTAGAGAAGAAACAGGCAACTGATTTCAGGAGATGAAAACAAATTAACGATAAAGATCTTTTTCTGCATTATTTCTTATTTAAGCCTTATGGCAATATGGTAATGCCAGTCAATTTACATCTTCTCTTTTTTTGGATTTGACTTTTTAATAATCTCTACATCCAACTTGGGGCTTGAACCTACAACCCCAAGATCAAGAGTCGCATGTTCTACCAACAGAGCCAGCCAGAAACCCCACTCCTTCTTTCGATATATGAGATTGAAAAAGTTATGATAATGAAAAAGGAAGAGAACTTGTATAAAATATAAGGATAAGGGCAGAATCTCTACACTATACCTGCTTCACAAAGATATCATACATGATTTCTCCAAAAGAAGCACTGTTTCAAATACAGTTGCTTTGGAAATAGCTATATTCCCTTTAATATTAGTTCTGATTAAGGGATATGCACCCTAAAAATTAAAGAAATCCAATTTAAATAAACTAGCATATTTTGAAAATTACCCCCACAAAATAAAATTCAACTCAGCATTATAAAGGAAATGAACTAGTCAAAACTGAATAAAAAGGGAAGCCTGGGTGGCTCAGTCGGTTGAGCAACTGACTCTTGATCTCAGTTCACGTCATGATCTCAGGATTGTGAGATTGAACCCCACATCAGGCTCTGCACTGGGAATGGAGCCTCCTTAAGATTCTCTCTCTCGTTCTCCCTATGCCCCCCACCCCATTATCTCTCTTAAAAAAAACCTGAATAAAACAGTCTAAATAAATTTAATTCTTAAAAAAAAAAAAAAAAAAGCCTGAGGGCACCTGGGTGGCTCAGTTGGTTAAGCAACTGCCTTCGGCTCAGGTCATGATCCTGGAGTCCCGGGATATGATCCTGGAGTCCCGGGATCGAGTCCCACCCACATCGGGCTCCCTGCTCAGCGGGGAGTCTGCTTCTCCCTCTGACCCTCTTCCCTCTCGTGCTCTCTATCTCTCATTCTCTAATAAATAAAATCTTTAAAAAAAAATTAAAATTAAAAAAATAAAATAAAAGCCTGTCACTGTTTATGATATAGAAAATTATCTTGATTAATTCAGAATGTTTCAAAAAATACTTTGAGTCCAAATTTATATTCTTTGAAATGTTTGAGATCTGCTGCACATAGAAACTGATTAACTGATTAGTTATAGAAAACCAATTTAAAACTTAGGCGCCTAGGTGGCTCAGTTGGTTGAGCAACTGACTCTTGGTTGCGACTCAGGTCATGATCTCAGGGTTGTGGATAGAGCCCTACATCAGGCTCTGCACTCAGTGCACAGTATGCGTCAGAATCTCTCTCCCTCTTGCTTTCTCTCTCTCTCAAATGAATAAAATCTTTAAGATAAAATAAAAATGAATGAAAATTAAAATTAACCCCCTTCTGCGGGGACAATTGGGTAGACACATGCAAAAGAATGATGCTGTCAACATGGATGGGACTGTAGGAGATTATGCTAAGTGAAATAAGTCAAGCAGAGAAAGTCAATCATCATATGGTTTCACTTATCTGTGGAACATAAGGAATAGCCTGGAGGACATTAGGAGAAGGAAGGGGAAAATGAAGGAGGGGGGAATTGGAGGGAGAGATGAACCACGAGAGACTAGGGACTCTGAGAAACAAGCAGGGTTTTAAAGGGGGGGGATTGGTTAGCCGGTGATGGGTATTAAGGAGGGCACATACTGCATGGAGCACTGGGTGTTATACGAAAACAATGGAGCGTGAATCACTACATCAAAAACTAATGATGTATTGTATGGTGACTAACATAATAAAATTTAAAAAATAATAATAATAATAATTTGGGTTTCTAACTGCAAACTAAAAAAAAAAAAAAAAAGAATGATGCTGGATTAACTTACCTCACAGAAATTAACTCAAAATGGATTAAAGACTAAAACTAGAAATTTTCAGTAAACATGGGATAAATCTGCATGGCCTTGTATTTGGCAATGAATTGTTAGATAGGACAGCAACAAAATCAACAACAGAAAGAATAGATAAATCAGATTTTTACAGTAAGTTTTACGCGTCAAAAGACACTAACAAGAAAGTAGAAATACAACTGGTAGAATAGGGGAAAATATTTGCAATTCATGTTACATAAACGATTTATATCTAGGATATATAAAGAACTCTTACAACTCAATAATAAAAACACAAATAACCCATTATTTCAAACGGACAAAGGATCTAAAAAGACATTTCTGCAAAGAAGATATACAAATTGCCAAAAAGGGGGCGCCTGGGTGGCTCAGTCGTTAAGCGTCTGCCTTCGGCTCAGGTCATGATCCCAGGGTCCTGGGATCGGGCCCCACGTCGGGCTCCCTGCTCTGCGGGAAGCCTGCTTCTCCCTCTCCCACTCCCCCTGCTTGTGTTCCTGCTCTCGCTGAGTCTGTCAAATAAATAAAATCTTTAAAAAAAAAAAAAAACACAAATCGCGAAAAAGCACATGAAAAGATGCTCACTATAATTAGTCACCAGGGAAATGCAAATCAAAACCACAATGAGATACCACTTTATACCCACTAGTATGGCTATAATCAAAAAGACAGTGTCAGTGAGGACGCAAAGAAATTAGAACCTTCATACACTGCTGGTGGGAATGTGAAACAGTAGCCAGTCTAAAAAGTCTGTGACAGTTCCTCAAAAGTTTAAACATTGAGTTACCACAGGACCCAGCAATTTCACTCTTAGGTATATACCCAAGAGAGAGAAAACATAAGTCCCTGCAAAAACTTGTACATGAATATTTACATATATGCAGCATTATTCATAACAGTCAAAAGACAGAAAGAACTCAACTGTCCATCAACTAATGAATAGAAAGCATGCACAAAAAACTTTATTTAGCAATAAAAAGAAATGAAGCACTAATACATACCACAACTTGGATGAATCCCGAAAACATGCTAAATGAAAGAAGTAAGTCACAAAAGACCACATGTTATGAGATTCAATTTTTATGAAATGTTCAGAATAGGTTATAAAGGCAGACTAGTAGTTGCTTAGGACTAGGGAAAATGAAGAGAGTGAGCTGAGAGCTAAGAGGGATGGGGTTTCCTTCTGAGATGATGAAAATGTTCTAAAATTGACTGTGGTAATGGCTGCACATATCCATTAATGCACTAAAAACACTGTACACTTGAAAGGAGTCAAATTTATGATATGTATATTTTATCACAGTAACGTTTTATTCAAATTTAACCCTTTCCTACACTGGGAAAAGCTTCATAAAAGGGCTAGAGCTGTACTACTCTAGAAACTGTAGATCAGTAAGAGAAGCAAATTCCAGATTGGAAACCTCAGAGGGAACAGTAAAGTACCCTAAGCTAATTACTGATTACCTAGGTGGTACCAAAGAGCTCATCTCAAACCCAAGCATAAAAACTATGCTGATACGATTAATGCATGCTGGGACACCTGGGTGGCTCAGTCGGTTAAGCGTCTGCCTTCTGCTCAGGTCATGATCCCGGAGACCTGGGGTCAAGTCCCACATCAGGCTCCTTGCTCAGCGGGATGCCTGCTTCTCCCTCTGCCTGCCGCTACCCCTACTTGTGCTCGCTCTCTATCTCTATCTCTCTGACAAATAAATAAAATCTTTAAAAAAAAATAAAAATAAAAAAGATTAATGCATGTTACTATGAAAGATGAAATAGAGAGGACTGAATTAATTTGAAGTTGTCAAGCATAGACATCAAGCATGTAAAATGTCCCACAAAGTACAACATCCTGAATGACCCAACCCAGCAACTATAGAAATCTCAGGAGTCACAACGTTAGTAACTGAATGGACAAAAGCAAAACAGAAACTGCATTCTCAAACCTAAACACTATGACATAACTATTCCTGCTTTAACTATGGAGTCTAAAAGAAAATGTATTTTTAAAAAAAGGTACCAATGTTCTAAGAAAACCAAAATTTTCTTCATTGTTCTGTATCTTTTGCCACTGTAACTACAGGGAAATAAAACTGGCCAATTTTATTCTTTATTGCAATTCAATTTAATGTTGGGCGGTTAATTTAGGTCTAAAATCCCTTACTGGAATTCAGATTTTTTCCACTGGTAGAGAGCTAACACAGTTGTTACATCATATAACACCTCCAGCAGGGTCTACGGGAGCACCCCTTAATCAAACACATCAATATCTCTACTGCAAAATATATAAATACTCAAACTTCTGGATTTCTGTCCAGAATTTTTGCTAATTTACCAGAAAAAAAAAAGTTTTCTGAACCCTTTTTGATTTTGGAATTGGAAACTACAAAAAGCCTATACCTTCTTTCCCATCTTATTTTTGCTCTAAAAGTCTCTAGAAATCACCATATGAATGTTAACAACTAGGAACCATTATATTGCGGGTTTTTTTTTTTTTTGGTTTTGGTTTTGTTTTTTTTTTTTTTTACAAATCTGGAAACACTGGTTTCAAAGTGCTTGGCCAGTAAAGCCTCACTCTGGCCCTGGTTTTCTACTAACTCAGAACTCTGGATTTCTGCTAACTCAGAAACTGATTTCCTGATAGTCACATTTAAGTTTACCCAGAAACATATGCTGCTTAGATGAGTTAAAAAAAAATAAAATACATACACACACACACAAAACAATATTGCCAAGAAAATGGCTGCTGACCATGCTGTTAAAACTTCTACTCAAGACAAAAATATAAACTTTCTATGAGACAAAGTGATATACACATGAAAAAAGAACAATATACTCACAAATTTCAAAGCTAGCTTTTAGTTCTCAAGTTTTTAAATTCTAAGACAAATATTTAAGTGTTATACTAACTCCCAATTCAGATTAAAACATAATCAATCCATGTGACAAAGCAAAAGCAGAAGGCAACAAAGTACCCCTCTTCCTACAAAAATGGCCATCTCGAAGAAATTTCATTAAGAAGGATGAAGTGCAATTAGCAATTCCTTTTGTATCCTACATCTGAATCACTCAAACAGCCTTAGATAATAACCAAGTAAAATAATGCTGGTATGCCAGATCTCTCTGGATATGGATCCAGATAATAACAAGTAGGGAACATACATCTGACAGATTTTAAAAGCTATCCTTCAAAAAATGAACTGAATGAGCTAGCCATTCACATATGACAAAAGTCAACCTTCACTGGACATTCTACTGCTGGCTACAAGTTTTTAATAGGTAGAATTCTACGCTTTAGAAAATTTTCAAGGACTTGACGTTTACCTGAACTGGTAGACCATTTTTAAATTGTAATATGAAGATGAGATCATAATTGCAATGTTCTGAAATTCCAGTAGTAGAACTTAGGTGTAAAAAGAACCATGACAGGGGCACCTGGGTGGCTCAGTCAGTTAAGCGTCTGCCTTCAGCTCAGGTCATGATCCCAGGATCCTGGGATCCAGTCCCACATCGGGCTCCCTGCTCATTGGGGGCCTGCTTCTCCCTCGCCTGTTCCCCCTGCTTGTGCTCTCTATCTCTCTCTCTCTGACAAATAAATAAAATCTTTAAAAAAATTACCTTCTTTAAAAAAAAAAAAAGAACCATGGCAGGGATGATTGGGTGGCTCAGTCGTTAAGCGTCTGACTTCGGCTCAGGTCATGATCCTGGGGTCCTGGGATAGAGCCCCGCATAAGGCTCCCTGCTCAGCAGGAAGCCTGCTTCTCCTCCTACCACTCCCCCTGCTTGTGTTCCCTCTCTTGCTGTGCCTTTCTCTATTGAATAAATAAAATCTTAAAAAAAAAAAAAGCAAATAAAAAAACCACTGACTATGGAAGAGGTAAAGGAGATTTTCTTGATTCTTTAAGATCTGGTATTACTATTCTGTACAAAATATATGGGGATTCTATCAATGATTCTACCTCTTTCTGATTTTCTACCTTCTTTCTGGGGTCAGAGAAATAAGAATCTTTCTATTCATAACATGGTGCAGTACACTGGGATGATGCAGACAATGGTGATCAGGTAGACCTGCATGTAATGCGATCATTTTCAGTCTATATTCCTAGGAAATAATGTACACAATCTCCCACTTTATCCCCACATGATAAATCCTCTATCTCTGTGGGTCAAACTGTGGCTCACAAATCCAGACAGAAAGGAAGAAATGACTCATGAATTTGGGATACTGCTCTATGTTGTTCCTACATAAAAGAAAATTATAGATTTGTTTGTAATGATAGGAAAAATGACGTTTCTGGCTTTAAATAAACAAAAGCAAGAGAGCATAGAAGAAACATCCAAATCTTAAAACTAATACATGAACCTCAAGTCAGTGTGGTGTCAGCAAAAGGATAGAAAGATTGATGAAACAGACTAGAAAATTCAGAAACAGAGCCACAAAAACCTAGTGAGTTTATTTTTCACAAAGGTGCAAAGGCAATTAAATGAAGAAACAATATACTTTTCAACAAATGGGAACAATTAAAAAACCATATGGAAAACAATGAATCTCTTTGTCATATACCTCACCCCTTAAACAAAAATTCAAATTGTATCGCAGATATAATGCAAAATTTTAAATACTAAAACTTTCTGAAAAACCTATAGGAAGAAATATTTGTGACTGTGGACTAAGCCAAGAGTTCTTAGATGTGATATTAAAAGCATGCTCTTTAAAAGAAGAAAAAAATTGATGAACTGGATTTTTTTCAAAATTAAAAATTTCTACTCTATGAAAGATACTGTTATGAGAAGATATAGAACACAGAAAATACCTGCAAAATCTCATATCTGATAAAGGACTTGTATTTAGAATATATAAAGAACTCTCAAAACACAACGGTAAGAGTACCTTTTTTTAAATGGGCAAAAGTTTTGAACAAATGTCACCTCACCAAAATAGCAGACACATGAAAAGATGCTGAGCATCATTAGTCATTAGGGAGTATAAACTAAAACAACCATTACAAAATGTTACAAAATGCCACATTTGTCACAATTCATTGAACTATATACCTACAATCAATGAAAGCTGAGTTTCCCCAAAGGTTAAGCAAGAGAATCACCACATGACTCAGCAATTTCACCCCTGGTTATATATCCAAAAGACATAAAAACATATATCCACACAAAACTTGTTATGAATGTTCATATCAGCATTATTCACAATAGCCAAAAAGTAGAAACGACCTAATAAATATCCATCAAGTGAAGAATGGATAAACCAAATGAGGTATACCCATACAATGGAATTTTATCTGGCAAAAAAAGGAAATGGAAGACCTGACACACACTACAACATGCATGAACCTTGAAAACATAATGTTAAGTGAAAGAAGCCAGTCACAAAAGACTACATATTGTACAATTCCTCTTAAATGAACTACCCAAATTAGACAAATCTATAGAAAAAAAGTATAAACAGAAACAATTAGTGGCTGCTTAGGGCTGGGGGACTGATGAAAATGGGGGAAGAAGGAATGACAGCTACAGGATATGTGTTTCTTTCTGAGGTAATCTGAAAGTTCTAAAACTGTGGTGATGGTTGCACAAGTCTGTATATATGCTAAAAACCACTGAATTGTACATTTTTTTGTTTTTGTTTTTTTAGTATCTGTATAGCTTTATTAATGTCTTCTCTCTCTGCTCCTTTTTCATAAGGGTAGAAAGAGCAAATCACTTCACAGCAAAATGTAACCACACGGAATTAAAAAATGGATATGGACGCTCCTGTGCGCGCCCGGCATCCTCCTCCTGAACTGTACATTTTAAATGAATGAATTTTGTGGTATGCAAATTATATCTCAATAAAGCTGTTGCCCAAAAAGTGGGTACCACTGTATGTAATTTTAAAATAAAATTTTTAAGGGGCACCTGGGTGGCTCCGTCAGTTGGACGTCTGCCTTCAGATCAGATCATGGTCTCAGGGTCCTGGAATCAAGCCCCACATCAGGCTCCCTACTCAGCGGGGAGCCTACTGCTCCCTCTCTGTCTGCCTGCCACTCCCCCTGCTTGTACGTACTCTGTCTCTGTCAAATAAATAAGATCTGTGAATAAATAAAAATAGAAATAAAATAAATAAAATAAAATTTTTAAATAATATAAGAACGCCACAGTGGGGCAAGCACCTTATCTGTTTTGTCTACCACTCTATCCCCAAAACCTAGAATACTGCAAAGGAGTAATATACTCAAAACGTTTCAATGTGATCTAGTCCAATGAGGTTAAAAGTAAGTCTCATCCTAAGAATCGACAAAGCAAACAAGGAAAAGTGTTATGCAACATAATAGTGAAACAGGTACCCAACAGGAAAATGGGTAGCTGGAATCCTCAGCAAACTGCATTTCTTTCAATGACAGAAAGCAATATAGGATCTTATTAGTATAAGGATCTCCTGAAACCCTGCCTAATGACCTAGCAGTATGGAAACTTGTCCAGCCAGCTTTTTAACATGACTCCTAACAAACTTCTCTCTTCAGTAATAACTGGAAAAGATCCATTTCTATCCATATGCAACAAACCCAAGCCAAAGCACACTTATACTAAACCAGTGGGTCAATACTACTTGTTGATGTACCAAAGGGCAGATTTAATTACAGTACCTAGAAATGAGTCAAAGTACTCATGGATACTAGAAAAATGGTAACACAGATTAAAGCTGACCACCAGAAATACCTTGACAAGGTAAAGAATCATCAAGAATCCATCAACAGTAAAAGCCATACCACATTAGAGTTGAAAGTGCCTCACTGCTCTATTCAATCTAACATCAAATGCAGGGATTCCACATACCCAGCGTACACTACTCCACAGGAAAAGCCTTCAAATACCTGAGAACTGTTAATAAATCTCCTTTTACTCTTTGACAAGTGAAATATACTCACATCCTTTGACCACTCATCAAGAGGCAAGACATAGCATAATCGCGTGAGAGTAAAGTGGACCGGAGACAATTTCCAATTATCAATGACCCATAGATTACATAAGTTTTCTTTACTTCATAACTGCTTTCTACTTTTGTCTATGATAAACTATTTTCCAGTGTTTTCTTTCCATATAAAGTAGCCACAAAGTCATGTGTGAAGCATTCTGTGCATAATAACCAATCACTTCAATGCACACAGAACACTTGACATTTGCACCTGTTTCATTTCATCATGCAGATTCGGATTCATGTTGTTTTGACATCTAATCCTACACTTGATTTTTCATCTAAGTTACTCAGTAGTGTTAATGTACTGTAATAACAGACTAAAAGATAGTAGTCCAGTAGCCCAGTCCACATGGCCACCTGAACTGCCTTCTATTCTCACTCCCTGTTCCCTTCCATACTCCAAATACTGCCAACTACCCCATCCGGTACATCTAATGGTCGCTATTTAAACAGCAAGGAGGCAACCAAAAAGGAATGTTAAATCCTCCATGTTCTCTAACTATTGCTCAACTTTTTAAAATTCTGTTTTAAGACGACTGTGGAAAAGTTATAAAGAATCCCCAAGAGAACAGTGAATATGATTCATTTCATCTAGAGAAGGATGAGTGAATGGTAACTACAAGGATACACTTACAGTAATAAAAGGGTGAAAGAGGAGAAATAAGATCCATTAAGTGAAGGGGTTAGGAGAAGAAATAAGACTAGTTAGGAGACTATACCAGTTGTCTAGGTAAGAGGTGATTATGGCTTGGAAGACTGTAGTGGAAATAAATAGAAAAAGCCAAGTTTAGTAAAATCAATAGGATTTGCTACCGCATTAAGAAGGAAAGGAGGGGCTCAGTTGGTTTAGCATCTGACTTCAGCTCAGTTCATGATCTCAGGGTCCTGGGATCCAGCCCAGTGTCAGGCTCCAAGCTCAGTGGGGAGTCTGCTTATCCCTCTGCCCCTCCCTCCCCCACTTGTACACTCTCTCAAATAATAAACAAATTCACTCAATTATCATATTCAACAGTCATATTCAAATCACTCAATTCTCTTCAAAGAGCTATTATTTCAAAATCCAAATGCTGTAATTTAGCACAGATTTTAGAATAACTTTTAAGATTTTATTTATTTGAGAGAGAGAGCGCCAGAAAGAGTGAGTGAGGGAAGGGGCAGAGGGAAAAGGAGACTCCTCACTGAGCAGGGAGCCCAGTGCGGGCCTCAATCCCAGGACCCTGCCTGGGATTGTAACTTGAGCCAAAGGTGGACCCTTAACCAACTGAGCCACCCAGTGCCCCATAAAATAACTTTTTCAAAATATTATTCATTACCACATCTAGTATGTGCTTTGCTTCTTCCTTACTGTCTATATCCAGTCTATGCTAAAACACGTGACATTCTCTTTTAACTAGAAAAAGCACAGAATACAAATACAGAAAGAATAAAACACAAATACAAGTACCTTACCTAAGACTAGCATTTCAGATCAATCTTACAGAATTATAATATTCAAGGCAAGAGTGTTCAGGCTCCTATTAAATCAGGTAATAAAAATTTATTATATTTTTTTAAATTCTGAGTGTTCTTTTCTTTTTTTAAAGCACTCTCTATACCCCTAGTGGGGCTCAAACTCACAATCCTGAGATCAAAAGTCTCATGTTCTTCAGACTGAGCCTTAAAAAATAATAAAAATAGGGCTGCCTGGGGGGCTCAGTAGGTTAAGCCTCCGACTCTTGATCTCAGCCCAGGTGGTGATCTCAGGGTTGTGAGTTCAAGCCCCACATTGAGCTCCATACTAGGCATGAAGTCTACTTTTAAAAAAAAGTTTAAACATTAATAATAATAAGTAATTAAAAATTATCAAACAGAATGTTTTCCAGCAGATTTTATGTTCTTATGTAGAATGGGCATAGGTAAGACGCTTTTCTTCCATAAATTCCAGGCCAATGTAATCACTATATATTGAGTGTCACAGATTTAAATTTAAGAGTCTTCCCCAAAAATTTTTTAAAACAATCAAATGTCATTCTTCAAAGATAGCAGTCCTATAAAGTGATTTTAAAATAAATTTCAACATTAAGATCAGAAAGGTAACAAATATTTGGGAAACTGAAAAAGAAAAGACCAAGAAAGAGGACGATTTGCAATGCAATAAGACACATATCAATAACTTGCTTTTATCTTTCTAATGAGGCTGTTCCCAAATCAAAGGTGTTTGAGCTTCATTCTCATCTGAAATGCATGCAATGATTAGTATTAACATAAATCCAAGAAAAATATCTAAACACTGACTCCTGGACTTCAACAGATTAACTTTTCTTTATCTACAAATAGCCTGCCTTAGCATAAAGATCAAATAATATTTTAATAAAGAGTAACTTCTAGGTGGTTCTTATTGTGGTACTTAACATTCAAGCATGGGTAGGTATATAGAATTTCTAAACTCGCATACTGCCTCAAACCAAACAATGCCAACACATAATGAATATTTAATTCATGAAAGCTGCTCTCATTCTGCTCACTGCTCCCCATCTCAGGATACCCATCTCCTTACATCAAGGTTCCAGACCAATAAAATCCCAAGTCAGGCTAAAATAGAGCTGGTCTCCCCCTAAACTTGATTATGTACATTAAGGACTGTGGATACTTTCTAGGTCTGCTAATTTTTTTTTAAGATTTATTAATTTTAGGGGTGCCTGAGAGGCTCAGTCAGTTAAGCAACTGACTTCAGCTCAGGTCATGATCCCCAGGGTCCTGGGATCAAGGCACACATCTGGCTCCCTGCTTAGCATGGGAGTCTGCTTCTCCCTCTCCCCCTGCTCATGCTCTCTCTCACTCACTCTCTTTCAAATAAATAAATAAAATCTTAAAAAAAAAAAAAGATTTATTTATTTTAGAGAAGGGGGAAGGTGCAGAGGGAGAGGGAAAGAGAAAAAATCTCAAGCAGACTCCCCGCTGAGCGCAGACTGACTCAGGGCTTGACACAGAGCTCGATCTCACAACCCTGAGATCAGGACATGAGCTGAAACCAAGAACTGGATGCTTAACAGACTGCAACACACAGGCGCTCCGAAGTCTGCTTATTTAATGTAAACAAAAATCTTACGAAAACAGCAATTCAGATATTCAAGATTTACTGCCTGTAACAATTTAATAATACTATCTATATATGGTTTCTTGAGCTATTAAAAAAAAAATAAAGTTGTGTTCAATTGTAAATACTTATTAAGCCTCAAAAAGTATTTATATAAAGATTAATTTAGCTTGTCATAGGTTACATGGCTTGGAAACCATAAAACCAGAATTAAAAATCTATAACCCAGGGGCATCTGGGTGGATCAGATGGTTAAGCGTCTGCCTTTAGCTCAGGTCATGATCTCCAGGTCCTGGGATCAAGCCCCGCATTGGCTCCTGGCTCAGCAAGGAGTCTGCTTCTCCCTCTCCCTCTGCCTCTCCCCCTGCTCATGCTCTCTCTCTGTATCTGTCTCAAATGAATAAATAAAATATTCTTTAAAAAATCTATAACTTGGTTCTCCATTAACATTTATTCCTAGGAACGCCTGGGTGGCTCATTCAGTTAAGCATCAGACTCTTGATCTCAGATCAAGCTCAGGTCTTGATCTCAGGGTCATGAATTCAAGCCCTGTGTTGGAGTGCATGCTGTGCATGGAGCCTACTTATAAAATTAAAAAATTAAATTAAAAAAATTTATTCCTGTTGTATTTTTTAAAGACTGGGAACAATTTCATCTATCGCTTGGTACCTAGAAATATTTAATAAATTTGATGGTTTGGGAAATTTAAAAGTTTGTGAAGCTATATTATATGACTGCATATGTACAGAATACCTCTGAAAGAACACATAAGGAATTATTAACAGTAACTGCCACTGACAAACACAACTAGGGACTAAGGGTGAAAAGATTTAATTTTTGCTATATACAGACTTTTGTCCTATTGACTTTATCATCTGTAAACACTATTTTATTAACATACAATTTTAAAAGTACTAAGTTAAAAGATGCTTATCACAGGCTTGGTGAACATAAAACTAACAGAAACATTATACTCGTCACTTGTATAAATATGTACAAGGTGTCTATGCTGATATCTGGAATATGCTTTGCCCCAAATATATCACTTCATCATAATAGTTACTGCTCAGCTTAATTGGAAGGAGGAAGAAGTGAGCTCAAGATAATAAGACTATGCAGGATGGAGTCCACGACGGCAGAGGAGGAGGAGACCTTAATTTTGTCCGGTCCCAGGAATTCAGCTAGACAGCTGTCAAATCATTCTGAACACCCGCAGAGAACTCAACTGGAGATCTAAGAAAAGAATAGCTCCAACTTAGGGGCGCCTGGGTGGCTCAGTCGTTAAGTGTCTGCCTTCGGCTCAGGTCATGGTCCCAGGGTCCTGGGATCGAGCCCCGCATCGGGCTCCCTGCTCCGCGGGAAGCCTGCTTCTCCCTCTCCCACTCCCCCTGCTTGTGTTCCCTCTCTTGCTGTGTCTCTGTCAAATAAATAAATAAAATCTTTAAAAAAAAAAAAATAGTTCCAACTTACAAATAGGAAAGCAACCATTTTCTGCAATGACAAGATGAAAAAACTCACCTCAAAAAAGAGAACATGAAGCAGTTCTGCCTGGGCAGGGACCGAATCAGTATGAACATAAGTAAGATGTCAGAACTAGAGTTCAGAAAAAGGATTATAAAGATACTAGCTGGGCTTGAAAAAACCATAGAAGACACTAGAGGATCCCTTTCTAGAGAAATATAGGAACTAAAATCTACCCAAGTCGAAATCAAAGAGATTATTAATGAGATGCAAAAAAATGGAGGCTCTAAATGCAAGGATAAATGAGGCAGAAGAGAGAATAAGTGATAAAGAAGACAAAATGATGAAGAAGAAAGCTGAGAAAAAGAGAGATAAACAATTACTGGATCACGAAGGGAGAAATACAACCACAAAGAAAAAAATTAATGTGCTGGACTTACTGAGACACAGTACAGTGGTATAGGACTCCTTTAAGAGAGACTTTTTTTTTTTTTTAAGATTTTATTTATTTATTTGACAGCGAGAGACAAAGCGAGAGAGGGAACACAAGCAGGGGGAGTGGGAGAAGGAGAAGCAGGCTTCCCGCGGAGCAGGGAGCCCGATGTGGGACTCGATCCCAGGACCCTGGGATCATGACCTGAGCCGAAGGCAGACACTTAATGACTGAACCACCCAGACGCCCCTAAGAGAGACTTTTGTCAGTAATTCTGACTATGCAGTTTCAAGATTAACCATCCCACCACTACCAGTATACCTCTGGGTACAAAACATCCCAACCACTCTTTCCTACT
Source organism: Eumetopias jubatus (assembly GCF_037043125.1). Classification (NCBI taxonomy): domain Eukaryota; kingdom Metazoa; phylum Chordata; class Mammalia; order Carnivora; family Otariidae; genus Eumetopias; species Eumetopias jubatus. The sequence goes on along the minus strand of NW_028274810.1, from coordinate 91,731,347 downwards.
ACTCAATTTCCAAATGTTACATTACCACACTATTATACTCTCCTCTGCAAAGATGCACATAATTACTCTACCCAAAAGCCAATTTGTTATATATCAAACTCTACTAGATTAAACATTTTTTGTATTTAAAAAAATTCTACTGGCTAAAATGGATCAATCTATACTACCCTCTACTTCAACACAGTAACAGTCCAATTATTAACTAATGTGTAAGCTAATTGCCAGTATACAATTCCAGCCTATAAATTCATTCAATTTCCTCTCTATACCATTTTTGTAATTTTTCTAGAAGCTTTCTTCACCTTCCCTTTCCCAAGGCCATGGCCACCACCTCAATTCAGATCTTCATTCTCTACTTGCAGCAGCTGCCTACATTTTCCTAACTAGAATCTCTTCCTCTTCAATTCATAACAGTTACCATCAGCTCAATCTTCCCGAACACTGGTCATCAATGAACAATAAATGACTCTCGTCTGTTTTTTACTTCCAAACACAAATCCTGTGATTTGATTCCCTCGAAGCTTTCCTACTTAATTTTTATTTCCCACTCCCTAAATTGAAACCTCTCCTAAACAACAGCCAGGCTCTTTCCTGACTGATCTTACAACTCCCAATGCCTGGAATACCTTCCCTCTTCCCTCCACTAATCTGAATCTTTTCAAATCCCAACTGCTACCTGGATTAAATTCCTGGTTTCCCTACCTAGCTGTAAGAAATTGCATGTTACTTCCTTTCATTTAGCTCCTGTTATCCTATTATTTGGAAAAGGAAACAGGAAATACCTCAAAGAACTGTTGGAAGAATTAAATACAATATATAATCTTTATAAATAACAGTACATACTAGGCGTGCAATAAATGGTATCCTATATAAGAGAACACTAATCACTTTCTCATTTTCCTTATGTAAATATCCTTTCTCCAAGTAGACAAAAAACTTTTTTATAAAATCCCTGAAGAAGTCACCAAGCAAATTTGTTCCAGCTATTAGAATCCAAAGCTGTTTGATTCTCTTTTTGTCTTGAAAAAGTCTTTTAGGGTAGGAATTATTCTCCAAAATAAGTCTTGGTCTGAATGACCAAAGGAATCACTTCCTCGGGTGAGGACTGGAGAGAAAGACATGGCATTCCAGGCAGCCGAAGCATCTCCCAAGAGTGTACAGATACTGCTTCAAAGATGAAATCTAAATCCTAGATACCCTGTATCTCTTCCAGCCAACCTACCCAGCTGCAGGTGGCACAGAACAGTCTGTGAAGACAGGCCACCAAAAACCCAAATGACCCATGTTTACAAGACTCTAGTAGGTATACAGAGAAAAGGGAATAGGAAAAGAAAAAGAAAAAACTGGGCAGAAAAATAAGAGCTGAATGCCCCCATTTTCCCCTACCCACTCATGTTGCATGGGAAGAAGCAAACAATGCAAAGTAACCACTTTTAGGAAGAGTTAAGACCTGACTTTGAATCTCTATCCCCCTACTTCTTCATAAACAGTAACAGCTATCTCACAAAATTATTATGAAGATTAAGCTGGATGTACACTTCCTAGAATATGGCAGACATTCAACTGATATTGTCTCTATCCCCTATGTCTTTGACTTCCATGCCATACTTTAAAAAGTACAGAAGAAAAACTTTATAAAAAAAGAGGAAAGACACAAAACAATATATGAGGATATTATATAAGTAAATATCATCTTAGATAGAAATGTGAATATTAACTGAAATTAAATCTAAGAGAAAAGCAGGCAGTAAACACAAATGTTTTATGTGATTAAGAATGTGAACTCTGGGGGCGCCTGGGTGGCTCAGTCATTAAGCATCTGCCTTCGGCTCAGGTCATGGTCCCAGGGTCCTGGGATCGAGCCCCACATCGAGCTCCCTGCTCCGCGGGAAGCCTGCCTCTCCCTCTCCCACTCCCCCTGCTTATGTTCCCTCTCTCGCTGTGTCTCTCTCTGTCAAATAAATAAAATCTTAAAAAAATAAAATAAAAAAGAATCTGAACTCTGGGGGGCACCTGGATGGCTCAGTTGGTTAAGGGTCTAACTCTTGATTCCAGCTCACGTCATGATCTCAGTGTCCTGAGATCAAGCCCCACCTTAGGGGGGGATCTGTTTCTCTCCTTCTCCCTCTCCCACTAACCCCTTCCCACACGTGCACTCTCTTTCTCTCTAAAAAATAAATAAATCTTTAAGAACAAAAAATATGAACTCTAGGGGGTGCCTAGGTAGCTCACTCATCATGATCTCAGGGTCCAGAGATCAAGACCTGACTCAGCCTCCAAAACAGGCACAGAGCCTGCTTAAGATTCTCTCTTTCCCTCTCCCTCTGCCCCTTCTCCCACCTCGTCGAGAGCGCGTATTCTCGCTCAGGAAAAAAATATATATGTATGAACTCTGATATTAAGATGCGAGATTCAAATCCTCACTAGCAGTATGATTCTGGCAAGTTACTGAAACTTACTGAGACTCAATTTTATTATCTGTAAATAGGAATGATAGTACTTATACTTCATAGAGTACCGATGAAAATTAAAAAATACATATGAGGTGTTGGATGTAATCCCTAACAAAGAATTTAACTATATCATCTAAATTAATAGATTACAATAGGAAAAGTTTTTTCTCCTCTAAAAGAGTAACTTCATTAAAATAACAAGGACTAAGAAATGACAGTTTTAATTGTTGAGATGATCTACTTCAATGTTCCTCAACTTTATGGTCTCAACACCTTTACACTTAAAAATTATTATGGAACCTAAAGAGCTTTGGCTTAAATGACTTATATCCATGTATATTTACCACAATAGAAATTAAAACGAAGGGGGCCCCTGGGTGGCTCAGTCGGTTAAGCGTCTGCCTTCGGTTCAGTTCATGATCCCAGGGTCCTGGGATCAAGCCCCGCATCCTGCTCTCTGCTCAGCACGAAGCCTGCTTCTCCTTCTCCCTCTGCCTGCTGCTCCCCCGCTTATGCTCTCTATGTCAAATAAATAAATAAAATCTTTTTTTAAAAAAAGAAAAGAAATTAAAACTAAGAAAAATTTTGAATGTTATTTTGAGGTACCAATAATAAAACAATTGCATGTTAATATAAGTAACATCTTTTATTTTAATTTAGGGGAAACAGTGGCATTGTTTTAAATTTCTGCAAATCTCTTTAATGTTTTTAATATCTAGTTTACTAAGATGACCAGCTGAAATCTTAACATGCGCTTCTGCATTCAGTCTGTTGAAACATGTTATTTTGAAGTCTATGAAATTGAAGTCTATAAAATCTAATCTCACACAAATATGTGGTTTGGGAAAGGGAGTAGTACATTAATAGCCTTTCCTGATAACTGTGCATTTTCTTTTTTGCTATTACACCAAAACTTGACAAGTGGTAGTTCTTAAAGATCAGAGACAATATGAAATCTCAAACTATATTAACTTTTCATACAAGATACATTAAAATTAATTGTTCTATATTGCATTTTAAATGGATCTTTCACCTATGCATAATTTTGGAACATCTGCTTTGATCATCAAGGAAATATAGGTACATTGTTATGTAGATTTTCCAAATGTTGACACATTTCATTGAATAGTATTAAAAATAAAATCTGTTAGTATCACCACTGATTTCCTCAGAAAAGTCTATTAAGTATTGGGAAGCTGTCAAACTCATGGTGGCAGATACAAGTTTCCAATATTCTAATTTTCATTTGAAACCTGTAATTTTATTATTGGCAACAGTTTTCCTTGAAGTGACAGGCACACTCATTTATTTCTGAAAATATGCCTGCTAAATATACTTTATCATTCTTTCAAGTTAAAATGGTGTTATAGAAAAAAGCAGTTAGTGAAATATAACACTGTATGTTAACTATACCGGAATTGAAATAAAAAAAACAACCAAAGAAGTGGTTAGGGGTGCCGGGGCGGCTCAGTTAAGCATCTGACTCTTGATTTCAGGTCAGGTCATGATCTCACAGGCTCATGAGGTGGAACCCACTGTCGGACACCAAGCTGGGTGTGAAACCTACTTAAGATTTTCTTTATCCCTCTCCCTTTGCCCCTTCCCCGTTCACACTCTAAAAACTAAATTTTAATTTTAAAAAAGTGGTTAGTTCTGCCTGTGACTCACTCACACAAGTGGTTTAAATCACTACTGGAGGGATGCCTGGGTGATGCAGTCAGCTGGGCGTTTGACTCTGTTTTGGCTCAGGCTGTGATCTCAGGGTGGAGAGATCAAGCCCCATGTTCAGACTCCGTCCTCGGTGTGGAGTCTGCTGCAGATTCTCTCTCCCTCTCCCTCTGCCCCCCAACACGCGCATGTGCGTGCATGCTCTCTCACTCTAAAATAAATAAATAAATAAAACTTTTTTTTAAAAGCCACTATTAAACAACTATATAACAGAAGTGCTTTATGCATGCCTCCCATTCCATCACACAGAACATTAAAAAAACGTCACTGAAGGGTCAAGATTTAACAAAAAGAGTACGTTTTACTATTTCATGAAAGATACTAAGACAAAAAAAGATATTAAGTGAAACTGGTACCTTTGTTTTTTGTTGAGAAGGCATGTTGGTGAAGAACACAATAATTAAGAGTACAGTTTGGTACCACTATCTTGATTCATGCTACGGCTCCAGCAATGTGACCCACCCGTGATTTTGCAACATCAGTGAAAATGTCAATAAAGTGAAAAAGGAAAAAATATCTCAGAACAATTACTAAAATAGTTCTGACCTACCACTGCTATTCAACATAGTATTAGAAGTCCTAGCCACAGCAATCAGACAACAAAAAGAAATCAAAAGCATCCAAATCAGCAAAGAGGAAGTCAAACTTTCACTCTTTGCAGATGATATACTTTATGTGGAAAACCCAAAAGACTCCACCCCAAAACTGCTAGAACTCATACAGGAATTCAGCAAAGTGGCAGGATATAAAATCAATGCACAGAAACCAGTGGCATTCCTACACACCAACAACAAGACAGGAGAGAGACAAATCAAGGAGTCGATCTCATTTACAATTGCACCCAAAACCATAAGATACCCAGGAATAAATCTAACCAAAGAGGCAAAGGATCTGTACTCAGAAAACTATAAAATACTCATGAAAGAAACTGAGGAAGACATAAAGAAATGGAAAGACGTTCCATGCTCATGGATTGGAAGAACAAACACTGTGAAGATGTCAATGCTACCTAGAGCAATCTACACATTCAATGCAATCCCCATCAAAATACCATCCACTTTTTTCAAAGAAATGGAACAAATAATCCTAAAATTTGTATGGAAGCAGAAGAGACCCCGAATAGCCAGAGGAATGCTGAAAAAGAAAAGCAAAGCTGGCAGCATCACAATTCCGGACTTCCAGCCCTATTACAAAGCTGTCATCATCAAGACAGTATGGTATTGGCACAAAAAGAGACACAGAGATCAATGGAACAGAATCGAGAGCCCAGAAATGGACCCTCAACTCTATGGTCAACTAATCTTTCACAAAGCAGGAAAGAATGTCCAATGGAAAAAAGACAGTCTCTTCAACAAATGGTGTTGGGAAAATTGGACAGCCACATGCAGAAGAATGAAACTGGACCTTTCCTTACACCACACACAAAAAAAGACTCCAAATGGTTGAAAGACCTAAATGAGAGACAGGAGTCCATCAAAATCTTAAAGGAGAACACAGGCAGCAACCTCTTTGACCTCAGCTGCAGCAACTTCTTCCTAGAAACATCGCCAAAGACAAGGGAAGCAAGGGCAAAAATGAACTATTGGGATTTCATCAAGATAAAAAGCTTTTGCACAGCAAAAGAAACAGTCCACAAAACCAAAAGACAACCAACAGAATGGGAGAAAATATTTGCAAATGACATATCAGATAAAGGGCTAGTATCCAAAATCTTTAAGAACTTATCAAACTCAACACCCAAAGAACAAATAATCCAATCAAGAAATGGGCAGAAGACATAAACAGACATTTTTCCAAAGAACACATCCAAATGGCCAACAGACACATGAAAAAGTGCTCAACATCGCTTGGCGTCAGGGAAATCCAAATCAAAATCTCAATTGAGATACCACCTCACACCAGTCAGAATGGCTAGAATTAACAAGTCAGGAAACGACAGATGTTGGCGGGGATGCGGAGAAAGGGGAACCCTCCTACACTGTTGGTGGGAATGCAAGCTGGTGCAGCCACTCTGGAAAACAGTATGGAGGTTCCTCAAACAGTTGAAAATAGAGCTACCCTACGATCCAGCAATTGCACTACTGGGTATTTACCACAAAGATACAAATGTAGGGATCTGAAGGGGTACGTGCACCCTGATGTTTATAGCAGCAATGTCCACAATAGCCAAACTGTGGAAAGAGCCAAGATGCCCATCGACAGATGAATGGATAAAGAAGAGGTGGTATATATACACAATGGAATATTATGCAGCCATCAAAAGGAATGAGACCTTGCCATTTGCAACGACGTGGATGGAACTGGAGGGTGTCATGCTGAGCGAAATAAGTCAATCAGAGAAAGACATGTATCATATGACCTCACTGATATGAGGAATTCTTAATCTCAGGAAACAAACTGAGGGTTGCTGGAGTGGTGGGGGGGGTGGGAGGGATGGGGTGGCTGGATGATAGGCATTGGGGAGGGTATGTGCTATGGTGAGCGCGGTGAATTGTGCAAGACTGTTGAATCACAGATCTGTACCTCTGAGACAAATAATGCAATATATGTTAAGAAAAAAAAAAGAAGAAGAAGATAGCAGGAGGGGAAGAATGAAGGGGAGTAAATCGGGAGGGGGAGACGAACCATGAGAGACGACGGACTCTGAAAAACAAACTGAGGGTTCTAGAGGGGAGGGGGGTGGGGGGATGGGTTAGCCTGGTGATGGGTATTAAAGAGGGCACATTCTGCGTGGAGCACTGGGTGTTATGCACAAACAATGAATCATGGAACACTACATCAAAAACTAATGATGTAATGCATGGTGATTAACATAACAATAAGAAATTTAAAGTAAAAAAAAATGTAAAAAGAAAAAATAGTTCTGACCTCACCTCTGCCTCTAACTAGCACGCTATCGTATGAAAACCATATTCTTTCACACAGGGCCCACTGATGCCAGGAACAGAATTTCAATACTATTAATATCCAGAATAACAATCCTAGAGCATTGTAAATCCAGGTAAGCAGGCCAGCAGCACACTGCTCCAAGTAAATAAGGGCACCAGAGAACTCCTAAATGTAGTTATGCTAAATTCATGCAAAAATGGTCATCCAATGAGGTCACGAAAAAAATCCAAGGGCTTTTCATTCACACTGACAGAGAACTACTGTGCACTTGAGAAAGGAAATACGATTATTCATTAAAGTTCTTCCTGAAAAAAAAAAAAACTGGTATTTATGCTGCAATGCATTCTGTTAGCCCAAGTTTAGTATAAAATGCTAAAATAAATGTAGCAATGGCAGCCTTTACTACTGTTTCCCCAGTGTAGCCATTCCATCTAGGCCTCAGCCCAGCGTCACACAGCTCTCCATCTTCACCTCATCCTTTGGATCTTACACTCTATGCCCTTCCAACACAGCCTCACTCATCATCATAGTTCAAACCACTAGAAAAACAAAGACTCTTTGTTCTTCACTTCTCCTAAACCTCTTTTCCTTTTCTCTAGCTTCACATTAAGTAGCTAAACACCCACACCTCATGAGATGTCTATTTGGAATGTGTACAACAACTGAGACGGACCAAGCCAGTGGCTCCAATTTAGCCCAAGAACTCTGAGTTGAATCACACACACATCCCACACAAAGCCCTTTAATGTATAAACTAGAACCAATAATTTCAGCCAACATCTAGGTTTCAAAGAACTTGAACATAGTTCAATTATAAGCCCAGAATTTAACTGAAATAGATCAATTCAGAATGTGTCAAAGAGGTTTATTACAACAGTTCTAAAAACACTGAACTCAGGATGCAGTTTACGTAATCACATCACAGTCTAGAACACAAATATGATCTTAGCATTCCAGTTCTTTTACCTACTACCTGTGTGACTTCTGGGGAAGTTACATTTAACATCTTTAATATGTGCCTTCACTTGGAAAATGAGGACAATAATAGTACCTACACTTCATAGGGTCAAGAAACAGGTTAGAGGATTTACATAAGGCATTTAACCCAGTGCCTGGTATATGTTGGGCATACAATAAACCACCGCTAATATTGACCTCTAAGTGCAATTCCTCTTTCTACTATAAAAAGCATAATAGCACTGGTGTCTGAGTGATTCCCAGGGCCCAGCAAAGGGACCAGATTTCCACAGCCCTGAAGACAAGGGGTAAAACCCCAAAATATGGACTCATTTTCCACTCCACCCTCATTAACCTAAGCAGCTTCCAAGAACAAAGGCCGCATCTCCCGACACCTGGCAAACAAATGCAGTACTGCCTCATGAAGTGATTGCTTCTCTGAGGTGCCCACAAGTGTTATCTGGGGGGAAGCTTTGAGAGCAAGTTGAGGAGCATCTGTCCTTCTATGAGAGAGGAGAGATTCCACAAAAGAATGTGGATGTCATGAAGGAGGCAACGGTTCAGGCAGAGGAAGCAGCTGCTGAAATGGCTAGGAAGCTGGAGAAACAGGAAAAGAAATGCTTGAAGGAGGAGAAGAAATGGCTGGCCGCCCTCACCCTGGCATCTTTGGAAGACAGCAAAAGTACCCTGGAGGAGTGTGAGGAGACAAGTGAAAGACCCAAAAAGAAGAAAAAGCAAAAGGCCCAGGAGACTCCACAGGAGAATCGAATGGAAGACCCATCTGTCTCTGGCTCCAAACCCAAGAAAAATAAATCTCTTTCCAAGGAGGAGCTGGTTAGTATCGATCCTGAAGAGAGAACTGGCAGTATAAGTCTTCCCAAGAGGAAGAAATCTTTCCCCAAAGAGGAACCAGTTAGTGACACTGAAGAGGCAGGAAACAGGAACATCCCCAACAAAAAAAGGAAATTCTCTTCCAAGGTGGAGCCACTCAGCAGTGGACCTGAAGACGCTGCTAGCAGCAAGAGTAGCAGCTCCAAGAAAAAGAAAAAGCTCCAGAAGCTATCCCAGGAAGATTAGAATGGACATTTACCGGATGGGCATAACCCAAATGACATTTCCCAAACCATGCCTTATATCCCAATAAAAACAAATTCACAAGGGAAAAAAAAAATCAGAATAGCAGCAGAACCAATAACAAAACAATAGAGAATTTCCCTGAGTTCAACTACATATTTATGTAACAGCTTAAGTAACATTAACTGTGAATAAATTTTCACCATGTTGTAGATTATATTGCCTTCACAGGATATGTACCACCAAGCCTTAGCATCTAAACATTTAGTACATATATTTGTCTAATACTGAGGATATTAAGCAGAACTTAAAATGTTCACAAATACTTTCCAGCAGACACTGTGTAGTGGCAAGGTTAACGAACTGCTGACACTCGCTAAATTTACCTTAACAAATGACTTGTCTAAGAGGAAAATTAGTGACAGATAAGGAAATAAAAAACCATAAACTTTCACAGGACACCAATTAAAAGACATTTAGGGTTCAATAAAATCCTCCAAAATCTCTCAAGAATACAAACACAACAAAGCTGGGTGATATGTGCAATACTGTTTATTATTCTGTAAATAACTTTCTATATGCATAAAATATCTCATTAAAAGATGAAACACCTGTGTAAAACAAAAATGACAAGAGAGATAACTCAAGTAAATTAAAAATTAAATTAAATTAAAAATAAAATTGCAGGGGTGCCTCGGTAGTTGGTTAAGTGTCCAACTCCTGATCTTGGCTCAGGTCTTGATCTCACAGTTGTGAGTTTGAGCCCAGTGTGGGGCCTACTTAAAAAAAAATTGTAGGGACGCCTGGGTGGCTCAGTCATTGAGCGTCTGCCTTTGGCTCAGGTCATGGTCCCAAGGTCCTGGGATCAAGCCCTGCATCGGGCTCCCTGCTCCGCGGGAAGCCTGCTTCTCCCTCTCCCGCTCCCCCTGCTTGTGTTCCCTCTCTCGCTGTGTCTCTCTGTCAAATAAATAAAGTCTTAAAAAAAAAATTGTAAAATATAGCCCAGCACTATCTGATAAAGTTTCCACATCCAAATGTGCTGTTTTAAAAATAACTTTTGAGGGCACATGGGTGACTCAGACAGATAAGTATCCAACTCTTGATTTTGGCTCAAGTAGTGATCTAAGGGTGGAGGGATCAAGCCCTGCATCAGGCTCTGCATTCAACAGAGAGTCTACCTAAGATTCGCTCTCCCTCTCCCTCAGCCCCTCCCTTCCCCCCCCAACCCCCACACTTGTGCGCACTCCGACATGCACGGTCTCCCTCAAATAAATAAATAAATCTCAAGAAATAACTTTTGCTTAGCGGTGCCTGGCTGGCTCAGTTGGGAGAGCATGCAACTCTTGATCTTGAGGTTTTGAGTTCAAGCCCTACACTGGGTGTAGAGATTACTTAAAAAACAAATATTTTTTTAAATGAGGGGGGTGGACACCTGGGTGGCCCAGTTGGTTAAGCATCTGACTCTTGGTTTCGGCTCAGGTCATGATCTCAGGGCTGTCAGATGGAGCCCCGTGCTCAGCACGAGTCTGCTTAAGTTTCTCTATTCCTCTCCCTCTGCCCCTCCCCCCATGCTCTAGCTCTCTCAAATAAATACGTAAATCCTTTTTTTTAAAGGAGGGAGGGTGCACCTGGGTGGTTCATTCAGTTAAGAATCCAACTCTTGATCTCAGCTCAGGTCTTTATCTCAGGGTTTGGGGTTCAAACCCCACACTGGGCTCCATGCTGGCTGTGGAGCCTACTGGAAAAATAAATAAATAAAAATTTTAAGAAATAACTTTTGCTTATTTCATATTGATGGTTTACCTGTATATAATCAAAATGTAGGGCAAAAGCAACACTATTACCTTTTTCCTGTCAAATGGGGAAAGAGGCATTCTTTGAATAATCCACATAACTGTTCACATTATCTAAAAAAACAAGTTCATATTATCTAACAAAACATAAAACACTGAGTAATTTAAAAACCATCAAACAGGGCGCCTGAGTGGCTCAGTCGTTAAGCGTCTGCCTTTGGCTCAGGTCATAATCCCAGGGTCCTGAGATCAAGTCCCACATCAGGCTCCTTGCTTGGCAGGAAGCCTGCTTCTCCCTCTCCCTCTCCTGCTGCTTGTGTTCTTGCTCTCTCTGTCAAATAAATAAATAAAATCTTTAAAAAAAATAAAAAATAAATAAAAACCATCAGACATTGGTGAAAAAGATTTTTAAGATTTATTTATTTGACAGAGAGAGAGCAGGAGAGCACAGGCAGGGGGAGAGGGAGAGGGAGAGGGAGAAGCAGGCCCCCTGCTGAGCAGGGAGCACGATGTAAGGTTTGGTCCCAGGACCCTGGGATCAAGACCTGAACCGAAGGCAGTAGCTTAACCAACTGAGCCACCCAGGCGTCCCGGTGGAAAAGATTCTTGTATTTCTTGAATGAATATCAAGCATCAACAGTGAGTTAGATGGTGCTGGAGGGGACGTAAGTGGGGGCATGGGGTAACTGAGTGATGGGCATTAAGGAAGGCATGTGATGTGTTCCTTACATGAGCACTGAGTGTTACACACAACTGATGAATTACTGAACTTCACATCTGAAAGTAATGATGTACTATATGTTGACTAACTGAATTTAAATAAAAACAAAAACAGTGAGTTAGATGAGCTACAGCCATACAAAAAAGAAAGTTCATTTTGACTTTTTAAATGACAAAGAATAATTTCAAAAAGATCAAGTCTTGCACGATGGCACTTATGCAGTAATGGGATTTTCTTTATCAAAAAACAACCAGAGGAAATGAAACTTTGCTTTTCTTTACATTTTTCATTACAAGATACTGGATTTCATTTTTGCAACTGTTTATTTTTATGTAAGGAGGTAAAATTCTAAAACTGATCCTGTGGCTGCTGCAAAGTATGAACAATGAGACTGGGGGTGGTGAAAGAGAAAGGCCTAGTGCAAGCCCTAACAAAGGCCCAGCACACGGGATTGGGCTAAACTCCCCAGAGTATGAAAGCACTCTTTGTCTTTCTGGTCAATGCAAGACCATTGAATGTCCCAGTATATAGTTTAAAAAAAAAAAGGCAGAAGAGGGAGGATGGGAGTTCTGCCTCTTTAGGGGATATCTCCCCAGCTGCCTGGCTACAATAAGTAAGAAGACTGTAAAAGCACAGAGAAGCTCCCAAGCATGCAGACACCCAGTGTCTATTAATACACACCAGCAAACAAGCACTCATGGGCCCTGATTACAACACTACATCTTACTTTACTACTGAACAAAATTTCAGGACCTGGGTTTCTATTTTACATTGACCCTTTCAATCTGGTTCATTCAGAAAACCACAGAGGAAATAAAGTGTTTTGGCTTCCAATTTGGACTCCAGCAATAATAATCTCCTCCTTTTAGCTTGAAGAGTATTCAGAAAAGTTTAAATTAATAAAGATATTTCATTTATTTGCTCAAATGCTTTTCGAAAAACCAAATAACCGGCGGAGGTTCTCTAATGAAAGCAACAGTTCAAGGTTCACAACAAGGACCTCCCAAGTCAGTTTCAGTGCACTCTGCTTACTCTACTTACCTATGAAAGCTGTAAACACCCAGGGTGTGGACCATAACCATTTTCCTCACTGCTATAACTTAATGAACAGAAAGAAAGTTAGTGAAAGAAGCTGTCACAGTCTAATTAAATTTGATTGATAACCCATTGTACAATTTCTATGAAGCTACAATTGGCGTAAGACACCACTTCTTTTGAGGTTCTAAACAAAGAAAAGGCTCATTTTCCAGTAGTGAGATTAAAAACGAAAATGTTGATTTGCTTAAAATACACACACGCGCGCGCACACACACACAAAGTTAATATGTCTTCAACGCTGGAAATTTTCATTTCAAAAATCCACTTCATGACTCAAGATTTTATATATGCATATGGATAACTTTAAGCAGCACTAGTTTAGCATTCCAATGAGACAAATCAGATTGCAAATGTATTTTAATAATTAACATTTATTGTGAAAGTTATGTAGATTTTTGTTAAATAGAAATTTTGCTTGTAACACTACTTTAAGAATCACTGAATTCTGTTTTTTGAGTTGAAAGGAGTAGGAAATTATAAAATCAGAGATTTGGAAAAGTCCTGGGAGATAATCTTACAAAAATAAATGTCTAATAACGAAGGGGAGGGGTAGCCTCAGAAGTTAAGTAACATGCTGAAGATCACATACCTAAACGTCCTTTACACAGAGAGTGGAGAATAAAAAAGCCAAATTCATATACAGTTTGCAACCTCATTTTTACTGGGTCATAATTTGAAAATGAATAAATCTTCTACTGGTCCCAAAGGGCCTCTAAACAATTTTCTGGAAACCATACTGACATCTGAAATACAATGGTATCTCAGTGAGAATTAAAAATGTATAATGAAAACAAGAACACCCGCTAAATTTATTTGGCAAATAAAAGGAAGGAGTAAACATTATTTACTTTGGAAATAAAACAAAACTATAGATATAACCATAGTCTGTAGGTCTGTAGATCTCTTGGGCTATTAACTAGTTTTTATAAGAGCACTTGATCAAACTGCAAATGGTACAGAGGATATAAAGTAGAAAGTACCAGTAGAGATGGATCTAAGGTAGAAAGTACCTTCCAACACCCAGTCTTTTTCTCCTACAGGTAACCACAGTCAAGTTTCTAATGCATCCTTCCACAAATTTTCTACACATAAACATATGCTATCATTTTTAACAACTCTTCAAAACTGCTTCTAAATTAATCTAAAATGTCAGATCACTGTAGGTTTAAGAAAGGAGAATGAAATTCCTAAACATGGGTCATTCACAATTATGAAAACATGACGATTATTACATGAGAGAAAAGTTATAAAATAGAGAAAATAAATGTACCAAGTGTTAACTAACAGCACCATGTGGTCTAATTTTCCATCGGTAAAGACCATTTTCAGCTTATAATTTCACACAATGAAGCCAATTAAAATATACACACTAGGGGCAGGCACCTGGGTGGCTCAGTGGTTAAGGCATCTGATTTGGCTCAGGTCATGATCTCAGGGTCCTAAAATCAATACATACATCACGTTCCACACGCAGCAGCGAGTCCACTTGAGGATTACCCTCCCTTTCCCTCTCCCTCTGCCCCTCTCCCGACTCATGCGAGTGTACTCACGCTCTCTCTCTCTAAAATAATCTTAAGGGGCACCTGGGTGGCTCAGTCGTTAAGCGTCTGCCTTCAGCTCAGGTCATGATCCCAGGGTCCTGGGATCGAGCCCCGAATCGGACTCCCTGCTCCATGGGAAACCTGCTTCTCCCTCTCCCACTCCCCCCGCTTGTGTTCCTGCTCTCCCTCTCTCTCTGTTAAATAAATAAAATAAAATCTTTAAAAACAAAACAAAACAAAATAAAAACTGTAAAACCAAAGTTTAAAAAGAAAAGGGGTGGGGATGGTTTCATTAAATGCTATGAAGAGATTCACAATGTAATCTGCACTAATATTCATACTAAAAACATTTGGGGGAAAAAACCCTTTACAGGCAATCAAATCTCAATCTCAAAATGAAATGTGATAGAGATCTATTCTAACTGTTAGCAAGGGTGACCACAAAGCAATCTGTAAGGGCGTAATAGGGAATGGCTATTATGTACAAAGCATTTACTTGGCAACTAGAATATAAAAGGGTAAAAGGGAATTAGTAAATGTACATCCATGCTGGGCATTATACTCAAAACACAATCTCATCCTCAAAGAGCTTACAATTTGGTTAAATTATGTATGTGTACAACAAATAACCATTCAAGAGGTTTTCTGAGGAATGCCAATCAGTAATGTCAGTGACTATGCAGGACTTCAGAAAACAAGTATTTGTGGACCACAATGATCAGGAACCAACCACGAGGAAGAAAAGTCTGAAATGGATTGTACAGGAAGGTTAAGACTAAGAAGTAAAAGACCAAGAGGCTTTCTAAGTAAAGAAAACACAAACACAGAGACAAGAATGTACCTGGAATATTCTACGATCATGTATTGTGACTGACATGGGTAGTGCAAATTAAGAGGAGGTCCACAAAAGATCAGAAAGTCATAGGATGGCAGAGCTAGAAAGGACTCCAAATTCTACCCACATTCCTCCAAGGATGAAAAAAGTGAAACTCAGGAAAGTCACCAAATAAGGCCACAAAGTAAGTCGATGGCAAAGTTAAGATTATAATCTAGGTTTGCTAATGTTTATGACTGAACACTATCTCCCTACTGAGCATAAACTAACTGCAGAATGATCCAAGAGAAAACATGCAGCAGGTATTCAGGCAAAGGTCCAGTTGAAGAAACAATACGGACTTGTTATCATCTTAAAGGTAAGGTTTAAAGTTATAGGAGCAGACAAAATCTTGGAGAATTATATGGAAGAAAACAAGAGCCAAAGACCAAATCTGAAAAACCATACAAGGGATCATGCTCTCTTCACCCCACAGACCCTGTCTTACCCACAGAATGGACACTACTGCCATTTTTTCACATTAGTGGACAGGATATGGTGTCACTATTCATGTGGCAGGCCATTTTTGTTTCCTCTCTAAGCAGTAAGCCCTGCAAGACAAACCCTGACCTAGACTCCAAAGCCCCAAGTTCTGCTAGTGACTATGTTAAACCCAAAGAAGTTAGAACGAATGATGAAGCAGCATGTTTTGAGATTTGAGGGAACCAATGTGATCATCTTTCTACCCCTTAAAAGTTCTAAATAAGAGAAAAAGAAATGTCAGAGAGAAATAAAAGTGTCAACTTTACTATTAATAAAAGCTAGACTAGAGAATTCAGCTTGTGCCCAAGAATAAAATGGGCTTCCTATTCCCATTGGCCTAAGACCTTGGGACTTGTCCCTAGGACAGTTGGGTCAGAAGAACAGACATTTACCTAACCAGCTACCTTGTGGAATATAGAGAATATAAGAGAAGGGCCACTGGTGTGCAAAGACCTTCAAATCATTAACTCTGTTCTCACCTGAGGCTGAAGAGAAGCACAGAAGGCTTCTTCCCAATAGAGCAAGTCCCAAGAATACACTCATTCAGGCTCTAAGAATTCACTTGAAAAGGGAATCAATTTGATGTCCAGTGATTTGAATCAAGCTAGTGGTTCTCAACCTTGGCTACACATTAGAATCACCAGTACAGGTTTTAAAAATCCCAATATGAGGGCACCTGGGTGGCTCAGTTGGTTAAGCGACTGCCTTCGGCTCAGGTCATGATCCTGGAGTCCCGGGATCGAGTCCCACATCAGGCTCCCTGCTCAGCAGGGAGTCTGCTTCTCCCTCTGACCCTCTTCCGTCTCGTGCTCTCTATCTCTCATTCTCTCTCTCTCAAATAAATAAATAAAATCTTTAAAAAAAAAATCCCAATATGAGGAGTGCCTGAGTCATTAGGCATCTGCCTTCGGCTTGGGTCATGATCTCAGCATTCTGAGATCGAACCCCGCGTTAAGCTCCACGTTGGGCTCCCTGCGCAGGAAGCCTGCTTCTCCCTCTCATACTCCCCCTGCTTGTGTTCCCTCTCATGCTGTCTCTCTCTGTCAAATAAATAAAATCTTTGGGAAAAAAAATCCCAATACGGGGAGCCTGAGTGGCTCAGATGGTTAAGCATCTGCCTTCGGCTCAGGTCATGATCTCCAGGACCTGGGAGATGTCAGGCTTCCAGCTCGGCAGGGAGTCTGTTTCTTCCTCTCCCTCTGCCTTTCCCCCTGCTTGTTCTGTCTCTCTCTCCCAAATGAATAAATAAAATCTTAAAACAAATAAAATAAAAATCCCATTGCTCAGGCCGCACTCTAGAACTAAATCAGAACTAAATCTTGAAGTGATATTCAGGTTTTTAACTCTTTCCAAGTGATTTCAATGTGCAGGTGAGGTTAAGAACAACTAATGTAAAACAAGAGCAGAAGCCAAATGGTACAGTTATTAATGTTTTTGAATGAGTGATGAACGTGGAAACAGCAAGTAAAGAACAATCTTCCAGAATTGTGTACTTAAGAAAAACACAACAAAACAAAAAAACACTGAAGTGTTCAAAGAAACTCAGCCAAAGAAAGCACTTTTCAACTAGCAGCAGCTCAAAAAAGTACGGTTAATATAGAAAAGTTCTGAACAAGTTATGGGCACAAGGGAAGGATTCAGCAACAAAGTCGAGAACATGCATGTGAAGGGCACCTGGGTGGCTCAGTCAGTTAAGCATCTGACTTTGTCTCTGGTCATGATCTCGGGGTCCTGGGTTGGAGCCCCATGTCAGGCTCTGTGCTCACCAGGGAGTCTGCTTGTCCCTCTGTTCCTCCCCTGGCTTGTGCTTGCCCTCTCTCTCTCTCCAAATAAATAAATAAAATATATTAAAAAGGGGGGGGCACCTGGGAGGCTCAGTCTTTAAGCATCTGCCTTCAGCTCAGGTCATGATCCCAGAGCCCTGGGATCGAGCCTCGCATTGGGCTCCCTACTCATGGGAGGCCTGCTTCTCCCTCTCCCGCTCCCCCTGCTTGTGTTCCCTCTTTCGCTGTGTCTCTCTCTGTCAAATAAATAAATAAAATCTTTAAAAAAAAAAGTATGTGCACATGAAAGAGAAGAAGGCCAGGCTAAGTAATGGAGTAGGAACCTTGAGAGATGTGAGAAGGAACGGAAATAGAACCAAAAAGAAAATGACAGGGGAATCTGTAAAAGAAAACTTCCAAATGGAGTGAAGACACATAGAAATATTTTCATAAAGAAGTAGGAAGAATGAAGAACAAGGTAGAATTTTACATTTTTACATCTTACATTCCCACTGCTTTGCTCTTAGCTAAGACAGTGAAATTATCTGAACTGATAAGAAATACAGAAAGAACTACACCGAGGAAAATAAAAGGCTAAAAGTATATGTAAAATGTCTTAAACACTGAAAGCAGGAGGAGGAGATACTGCAAAGTGTCCTTTGCTGTGCTCTCTACCATTGACTTCCCAGTCACACACATTTTCAAAATCATAATAATTAATAATAAGGGTGTGTGTGTATCCATCTATGGTTACTCTCATTTCTCATTTTTTTTACCAAAGATCACCAAAGGCATCAACTCCATTACTCTCAAGTTTGACACCACCCACAAACATCTGCAGTGGAAAAAAAATACACTTTTAAATATGCAATTCTGTGGAACCTAAACCAAACTAATTAAGAATCATTCATTCGTGCGGCACCTGGGTGGCTCAGTCAGTTAAGCAACCGACTCTTAGTTTCAGCTCTGGTGGTGACTTCAGGGTCCTGGGATCGAGCCCGCACATGGCTCTGTGCACAGTACAGAGTATGCTTGAGATTCTCTCCCCCCTCTCTCTGCCCCTCCCCCCACCCTGCGCTCACTCTCTCTCTAAAATAAACAAATCTTTAAAAAAAAATCATTCATAACATATATAAAATGACCATTTTGGTATTCTTTGTCTGCCTTAGGACAAAGTTAATTTCAATCTCACTCCGAGATTTTTTTTTTTTTTTTAAGATTTTATTTATTTGACAGAGAGAGACACAGCAAGAGAGGGAACGCAAGCAGGGGGAGCGGGAAAGGGAGAAGCAGGCTCTCCGCGGAGCAGGGAGCCCAGTGCGGGACTCGACCCCAGGACCCTGGGACCATGACCTGAGCCAAAGGCAGACGCTTAACAACAGAGCCACCCAGGCGCCCTCACTCCGAGATTTTCCACCTCAGCTCAGATCATCACTGACCTACTTATTCCCCTGAACACCTCCAAAAAGTTCTTCACCTTCCATCTTCATAAAATTCATTTTTTAACTTACGGTATAATTGACATACAACATTATAATAGCGTCACATGTAAAACAATATGATTTGGATATTTGTGTATACTGCAAAATGTTCACCACGGTAAGTACAGTTAACATCCATCACACAAGTTTTTACCTTATGATGAGAACTTTTAAGATCTCTCTTAGCAACTTTCAAATAGGCAATACAGTATTATTAACTATAGTTGCCATGGTATACAGTACATCTGCACAAGTTATTTATTTTATAACTGGAAATCTATGCCTTCTGACTCCTTTCATCCATTTTGCCCACCACCCACCACTGGCAACCACCAATCTGTTCTCTTTATCTATGAATTTTGTTCTGGGGTTTTGTTTTTGTTTTAGATTCCACATATAAGTGCAATCATACAGTATTTTTCTTCATAAAATTCTTTAGTACTGGTTTTTCCAAGGAAAAATGAGAAAGAAAACTTACTGTGTGGATATTGACCGGAATTACATGACTGGAATTTCTTTTTAAGATTTTATTTGAGAGAGAGAGCGCATGCGTGCATGAGTGGGGAGAGGGGTAGAGCGAGAGGGCAACAGACAAGCAGACTCCCTGCTGGGCGGGGAGCCTGAAATCAGGGCTGGATCCCAGGACTCTGTGATCAAGACCTAAGCCTATGCCAAATGCTGAACTGGCTGAGCCACCCAGGCGCCCCAAGTGGAATATTTTAAAGGTTGGTATTTCAGGGACACCGAGTGGCTCAGGCGGTTAAGCCTCAGACTCTTGATTCTGGCTCGGGGTTACGATCCCAGGGTGGTGGGATACAGCCCCACGTGGAGCTCCAAGCGCAGCACAGAGTCTGCTTATCCCTCTCCCTCTGCTCCTCCCCCTGCTCACACTTGTGTGTGGCGCTCCCTCTCTCTCAAGTAAGTAAATAACATCTTTTTTAAAACTTTTTAGAAGATTGGTGTTTCAGATTATGTCAACTAACTTGCCCTTTAAACCAGTATGTTCTTTAGCAGCCGTAAAACATTTAGTTATATAGCTTAGAATCTTATACGTACTTTCAATGCTTCTTTAAAAAGTCTGCTTATCCCTCTCCCTCTGCCTCTCCCCCACGCATGCATACTCTCTCATATAATAAATCTTCAAAAAAAATTTTTTTTAATTTTAACTCCAGGCGCCTGGGTGGCTCAGTTGGTTAAGCGACTGCCTTCGGCTCAGGTCATGATCCTGGAGTCCCGGGATCAAGTCCCGCATCGGGCTCCCTGATCGGCAGGGAGTCTGCTTCTCCCTCTGACCCTCCCCCCTTTCATGTTCTTTCTATCTCATTCTCTTTCTCAAATAAATAAATAAAATCTTTAAAAAAATTTTTTAACTCCATTTGTAGTCTATTGTGCTAAAAAAAAAACTTTCCACTTTGCCTCTAAAGAGTCCAATTAAATAATCTTTAAAAAAAAAAATCACAGCAATGAGAATGAATGAACTACAACTATATACAACTTGTATGAATCTCACAACAATGCTGAGTAAAAGAAAACAGACACAAAAAGAAAATTCTGTATGATTAGATTCACACGAATTTCAAAAACTGACAAAAAATAAGCTATGCTATTAGAGGTAGGTCAGTGGGAGCAGATACAAACTGGAAGGAAACATGGGGGTCTTCTGTGGTTGTTTTATGGTCCATTTCTTGCTATTCCACACCACTTTTTTTTTTTAAGATTTTATTTATTTGAGAGAAAGAGAATGAGAGAGAGAGAGAGAGCACATGAGAGGGAAGAGGGTCAGAGGGAGCAGCAGACTTCCGGCAGAGCAGGGAGCCCAACGCGGAACTCGATCCCGGGACTCCAGGATCATGACCTGAGCCGAAGGCAGTTGCTTAACCAACTGAGCCACCCAGGCGCCCCTACACCATTGTTTTCAGTATGTGAAAATTATTGTGATGCTCACTAACAACTGTTTTGGGATGGTTACACAGAAACAAACATCTATGCACAAACCTAATTCTTCCATTATAACAAACTTAGGAGGCAGCATTATGGCCAAGTATGGCCAAGTTTCTAAACCCCATACATAAAATGGAGTTGCTGTTAAGATTAAATGAGTTGATCCTTTACATAGTAGCTGGCATAGACTCAGTGCTCCATAAATGTTGGCTTTGGGGTTTTTATTATTCCTTCAAAGTTCTCTAAATATGCCATATTCATTTCCCCTCCTACACCTTTGCCTCACTTTCATCACTTAGCTCCTCCGAACTCACACAAATCCTAACTAGTCCTCAGGACCAAAGGTAAATTATTTCTCTCCAACAAAGTATTTTATGACTACTCTTACTTTCAAGTTTCCCTTTCCTAAGGTTAACTGTATTTACTGACTAAATGCACAGAACAGCTAAATAAGAACATAACTTATTATTAATGTATATATTTAAGTTTTGTTTACATTAAAAGAATCCTATTTCACTTCCCCCACATGTTCCCCAGTACATAAGAGAGAAGATACAATAAGCTAAATAGAATTTACAAACTTATCAGGTCCATCCATTAACCTGTCACAGATGAGTAACAACAGGAGTGTTCTAGTTGGATACCCCATGGGATGTTCGAGATATCCCAAATACTTAGGTGACCACTGAAAACTATTCTACAACTTCAAAGTCCTACTTCAATGCCCCATGAGGAGTCAGTTTAGTAGCATTAAAAGGGGAGTAGGGATAAAGTTTCACATTCTAAAATTTGAAGCTCAGTAAGAACATGCACCTATGCTATAAAAACAAAAGGGTAATTGCTCCACCTCAATCTGCTCCTGGTATGAAGGGGGATGCTGAATGTAAGGAGAAAGGTGCCACTTTGGAGAAAAAAGGCTCTCAGCAATGGCAGAACATTGGGGGAAGAATGAGAAAAACACAATAATAGCAAGATATTACTGAGCACTCCCTGCAAGTTGGGCTCCATGCCAAGCATGTACATGCACTTGTCATTTAAGGCTCAAAACAACTTGTGAAGAAATGGCTATTAAAACCCATTTTAAAGATTAGGAAGCTGAGGATCACAGACATCTGGTGGCTTTCCCACAGTCACACAGCTAATAAGAGAGCAGAGATTCAACCCAGGTCCCTGAGCTCTAATTCCAAAGAAGCCTATGGCCATTATCCTGTTTCCCCCTATAATGAATTCATGTATTTATAAATAATGGACTTAAGGACTGAAGAGAAGCTTAAATGAAGCTATATTTCAATTCAAAAAGATAAAGGGAGTTTAGGTAAGCTCTCAATAACAGTACTTCCTTCCACTACATTATACGAAAACTGCTTTATGCCAAAGAATAAATTTTATCAAGTAAAAACATTATGTGAACATTTTTAAGACAGCAAATAATTTCTATCTCCCTATATATTGGAAAACTAAAATTTAAGTGACTAATTCAAACCATGTAACTTCTTTTTGTTGATTAATTACCAGTTCTGAAGTATAGGGTGAGAGAAGGACTTTGTTTAGTCACAATTGTAAACTTGCTGCTTTTCATTATTTAATATGCTTTCACATACCTAATGTTTTAATACTTAAGGCAGTTAGCATACAGATACAGGACAACTTTCCTGCCATGTCAAACAACAGATTTTTTTTTTTCAGTTTGGGCTAATTCAATTGTATCAATTATGATACAATTCCTACAGTCCAGGCCAACAGTATTGAGCACTTTCATGTAAGAAAATAACATGAATTAAATGTGTGAAAAACTTCTTTCCAGTGCATTTATCACATCAGCTGGGGGCTTAGTCTGCCAGTTTGCATTACACATGTGAATAATGTGTAATTGCACTTATCCTAGTAGCAATGCTGAGTTTCAGACTCAGGCAAGACTTAAATCATGATGAATTTGGAGGCTAGAAATTTATAAGCCAAAACCACGTCTGAAGGCAAAACTGCATAGCTGGAAATAGAATGTAAGAGTCATATAACCTAATCCCAATAAAAAATAAAATCCTCTAGAAACTGCTGTTCCATTTGATACCAGGCTTTTTCTGAGATGTCTTCATGACCTTCCTCATTCTCTCTTCATGGTGAATTATCAAAATATTTGAAGATTGTTAAGACATCTGCTGAGTCTCAAAAGATCCGCATTCTTATTATCTGCCCTAGTCTATAATGACTCTGAGCCAGTGGTTAAAAAAATAATAATGATAAATTAAATAAGACAAGACAAGACACTTGAGGAAAAAAAAAAGGAATCAATCAAAAAAAGAAAAACTTGATGCCTTTAGCACCTAAACTGAAATAGATCAGAGCATTTGGTCCAAAAATTGGCTTAAAACTTACTGGCACTAAAGTAAAAAAAAAAAAAAAAGTGATGGAAACAAATTGCTCTGGACGAATTTTTTTTTTTTAATTTAAATTTTAGGTGGGGGCCTCTGGGTGGCTCAGTTGGTTAAGCCTTGGACTCTTGATCTCAGCTCAAGTCTTGATCTCAGGGTCATGAGTTCAAGCCCCTTGTTCAGCTCCACGCTGGTTGTACCTACTTAAAAAAAAAAAAAATCCATATATGCCATTCCCCACCAAACAGAAGCTCCATAAATTTAGGTAGTTAACATACAGTACAATAGTGGTTTCTGGAGTAGAATTCAGTGATTTATCACTTACATACAACACTACACTGGACAATTTTTAATTTTAAACAGGAAAAAAAAACTTATCTGCAAAAAAATTTCCTTCCTAGATTATAATTAAGTAAAATTCTGCCACAGTTTCCATGAAAAACAGGAATACTACACTCAGTGGTATAATCCCAGTGATGACAAAGTACATACAGTGAAGGCAATTACTAGAAGACTGAAATTCTCTGGTACATAAAGTTTCTGAGGGTCTAGGGGATCAATTAAGGGACTGGAAACACATCATACTCTTTTCCTCAAATATCTCAAATATTATATATCTCTTCCTCAAATTCAAGTGGCATTCATTTTGGCATGCCAATAAACTATTTTCCTAAATACTTAAACAGTACAATTCTTTGAATAAGATTAATACCAACCATTTAAAATTGGTCAGGGTCACCTGGGTGGCTCAATCAATTTAATGTCCAACTGTTGATTTTGGCTTTGGTCATGATCTTGAGGTCATAGGATCAAGTCCCCCCATCGGGCTCTGCCTCAGTGTGGAGTCTGCTTGTCCCTTTCCCTCTGCTTCTCCCCTACCCCTCTGCCCCTCCACCTGGACGTGCGCTATCTCTAAACAAATAGAAACCTTTAATAAATAAATAAATAAAATAGATCAAGCTAAAGACCTCCATTTTTTTTTTTAAATACATGCGAAGATGTGCCTTTTCTCAATTGCTAACCAAAAAAAGAGAGGGGGGAGCCTGGTTGGCTCACTCAAAAGAGCATATGACTCTTGATTTCACGATCATGAGTTCAAGCTCCACATTGGGTGTAGGGATAAATAAATAAACTTAAAAAAAAAAAAAAGGAGAGGTTAGTATTTCAGTCATGATTTTTTTGTTACTAGTGTTTTCTGGTTTTATCCTTCTTTAATACCAAATAGATCTAAAATTACCTCCACATCAATTAACTGTTTCCACTCCTCCAGGTTAAAAAACAAGTTCCACAAGTCTACATCCAAAGTAAAACACAAACAACATCAGCTACTATAAATTTGAACAAGAGGCAATTTAATTATATAGCCACTTAAAGCCACTGATTTCTCAGTAACTGTGTACCCATTAAAATGCTAGTATGTAAAAGATCAAATCTGACTTATACATATGGAGCATATGAGATATAAAGACCAGCTGTTTAAAAGAGGAGATACAATAAAAAGACCAAGAGGGGGGCAAACCAAGAAAACAGACAACTACAGAGAACAAACTGAAGGTTATTAAGAATGGAGGTGGACGGGGGAATGGGTTAAATAGGTGATGGGGATTAAAAGGTGCACTTGTAATGAGCACTGGGTGTTGTACGCAAGTGTTGAATCACGATATTGTACACCTGAAACTAATGTAACACTGTATGTTAACTAACTGGAATTTAAATAAAAACTAAGCAAATCTACACTACATTCAAAGTAAATTAAAAGAGGAGACACAATTACAAGTATAATACTGTGGTCACCTTAGCAAACAAGAAGATAGCATGACAGTTCTTCATGTTTAAAGAACTAAGCTCTTAGAATGTAAAAACTTCTGGTAATTACAGATCTAACTAACAGTTTTTTTTTTAAGATCTCATTTATTTGAGAGAGAGAGAGAGAGAGAGAGAGAGAAAGCAGGAGCAAGGGGGAAGGGCAGAGGAAGAGGAAGAGACAGAGAAGCAGACTCACCACTGGGCAGGGAGCCCGATACAGGTCTCGATCCCAGGACCCTGGGATCATGACCTGAGCCCAAGGCAAGATGCTTAACCAACTGAGCCACCCAGGTGTCCCCTAAAGTAGGAGTTTTATATAAGATGCTCCATTAGCCTACAAATATGACTGTCTTAATTATTCAAACACAAGTTATTTCTGTATACCCAGTATCAGACCCATTTCAGGCACATATTAACACTTAAAATTTTAATGGTCACTAGTTTATTTCAAAATAGAAAACTGAACCAGGCATATCTTGATGATCTAGGAGATAGCACATTCCATCAGAATCATTCAACTGCTGACAAAAACTGTGAAACAAAAACAAGGAAGTCCTAGAAATAATATTTAAACACTGTTGAAACACCTCACTTTGTTAATGACAAAGGGCCCTTAAAAACAAAGGCTTATGGTTACATATTCCATATAATACAAATAGCTTACATTATTGGGCACTTACCATGCCAGCCTTTGTTCTACGCACAAAGGAAAGTTCCTTCTAGAAGGAAAGTTCCATTATTTTGTCCCATTTCAGGGAGGACAACTTAGGCACAGAAAAGCAAAAACAAAACAAAATAAAAAACTTCTAGGCCGGAATTCAAACCTAAATATTCTGAGTATGAGTCCATACTCTTAGCCACAATACCATGCTATGTTTATATAAAGTGTTAATTCTGAAGCTAGACTTAAGCAAACATTACATCAACATAAGGGAAACAAAGACATCAAGTAACACAGTTAATACATGAACAGAGAGGACTCTAGGTCAACTGATGAAGTAGCTGAGTTTACCCTTGGAACTCTCATTTCTGCACCCTCACCTATTTTGCCTCCCCTAATAGCATTCCCCCTCCTTCTTTCATAGGCATCTTTAAGCATCACTGAAAACAGTAAAAGAATCTCAATCACAATATACCTTAATAAATAAGTGACCAAAAATAGTTTAGACTCTGGAATTATCACTATTTTATCACAACAATAAATTACTTAAGATCAAAAAAACTGTTCTTAAAGTAAATTTTAAGATACTCTCTAGGAAACAGAACAAGTATTTTGGAAGAAAACACAGTCTTCCTGGTATCTGTAGACAAATGGAACGATTTGGTAAAGCAGTATAGTAAGATGTTAATTACAGAATCTAGGGAGGTAAGTATATGTAAAATTGGACTAATTCTTACAAAACAAAGTCATATAAATATTTCTCTGCTCTAAACCCTCCAATGGTTTCTCGTCTCAGAATAAAATCTAAAATCCTTACCATTTCCTACAAAGCCTACGTGAACTGTCCCCTGACTTCCTCTTCTCAAATTATATTGGCCTCCTTTAGCTGCCTCAAATACATGTGAATGGTATAAACTTCAGAGATTTTGTACCTACTGTTCCCTCTACATGACACACTCCACCCACAGATATGCTGACATTCCTACAACTTAAAGCTCCACTTTCTACATATCTCCATTCAATTTTCCCCTTAAAAGACTTCCTTGATCACCCTAAGTAACAACTCTCTCTAATGTCTTTGTACCCTGCGTTATTTTTTCACATAGCACTTACTACCATAAGACTTGACATACTTGGTACTATCTTTCTACCCCTGCTATAATACAGGTTTATTAGAAAAAGGCCTGGTTTTTTTTGTTTTTTTTTATTTTTTTATTGTTATGTTAATCACCATATATTACATCATTAGTTTTTGGTGCAGTGTTCCATGATTCATTGTTTGTTCATAACACCCAGTGCTCCATGCAGAACGTGCCCTCCTCAATACCCATCACCAGGCTAACCCATCCCCCTACCCCCTCCCCTCTAGAACCCTCAGTTTGTTTTTCAGAGTCCATCATCTCTCATGATTCGTCTCCCCCTCTGACATACTCCCCTTTTCTTCCTCTCCTGTTATCTTCTTTTCTTTTTTCTTAAAATATGTTGCGTTATTTGTTTCAGAAGTACAGATCTGTGATTCAACAGTCTTGCACAATTCACAGCGCTCACCGTAGCACATACCCTCCCCAATGTCTATCACCCAGCCACCCCATCCCTCCCACCCCCAACCACTCCAGTAACACTCAGTTTGTTTCCTGAGATTAAGAATTCCTCATATCAGTGAGGTCATGTGATACATGTCTTTCTCTGATTGACTTATTTCACTCAGCATAACACCCTCCAGTTCCATCCACGTCGTTGCAAATGGCAAGATCTCATTCCTTTTGATGGCTGCATAATATTCCATTGTGTATATATACCACCTCTTCTTTATCCATTCATCTGTCGATGGGCATCTTGGCTCTTTCCACAGTTTGGCTATTGTGGACATTGCTGCTATAAACATTGGGGTACACGTACCCCTTCGGGTCCCTACATTTGTATCTTTGTGGTAAATACCCAGTAGTGCAATTGCTGGATCGAACGGTAGCTCTAATTTCAACTGTTTGAGGAACCTCCATACTGTTTTCCAGAGGGGTTGCACCAGCTTGCATTCCCACCAACAGTGTAGGAGGGTTCCCCTTTCTCCACATCCCCGCCAACATCTGTCGTTCCCTGACTTGTTAATTTTAGCCATTCTGACGGGTGTGAGGTGGTATCTCATTGAGGATTTGATTTGGATTTCCCTGATGCCGAGCGATGTTGAGCACTTTTTCATGTGCCTGTTGGCCATTTGGATGTCTTCTTTGGAGAAATGTCTGTTCATGTCTTCTGCCCATTTCTTGATTGGATTATTTGTTCTTTGGGTGTTGAGTTTGATAAGTTCTTTATAGATTTTGGATACTAGCCCTTTATCTGATATGTCGTTTGCAAATATTTTCTCCCATTCTGTCGGTTGTCTTTTGGTTTTGTGGACTGTTTCTTTTGCTGTGCAGAAGCTTTTTATCTTGATGAAATCCCAATAGTTCATTTTTGCCCTGACTTCCCGTGCCTTTGGCGATGTTTCTAGGAAGAAGTTGCTGCGGCTAAGGTCGAAAAGGTTGCTACCTGTGTTCTCCTTTAGGATTTGGATGGACTCCTGTCTCACGTTTAGGTCTTTCAACCATTTGGAGTCTATTTTTGTGTGTGGTGTAAGGAAATGGTCCAGTTTCATTCTTCTGCATGTGGCTGTCCAATTTTCCCAACACCATTTGTTGAACAGACTGTCTTTTTGCCATTGGACATTCTTTCCTGCTTTGTCAAAAATAAGTTGACCATAGAGTTGAGGGTCCATTTCTGGGCTCTCGATTCTGTTCCATTGATCTATGTGTCTGTTTTTGTGCCAGTACCATACTGTCTTGATGATGACAGCTTTGTAATAGAGCTGGAAGTCCGGAATTGTGATGCCGCCAGCTTTGCTTTTCTTTTTCAGTATTCCTCTGGCTATTCGGGGTCTCTTCTGGTTCCATACAAATTTTAGGATTATTTGTTCCATTTCTTTGAAAAAAGTGGATGGTATTTTGATGGGGATTGCATTGAATGTGTAGATTGCTCTAGGTAGCATTGACATCTTCACAATGTTGATTCTCCCAATCCATGAGCATGGAACGTTTTTCCATTTCTTTGTGTCTTCTTCAATTTCTTTCATGAGTATTTTGTAGTTTTCTGAGTACAGATCCTTTGCCTCTTTGGTTAGATTTATTCCTAGGTATCTAATGGTTTTGGGTGCAATTGTAAATGGGATAGACTCCTTAATTTGTCTCTCTTCTGTCTTGTTGTTGGTGTATAGGAAGAAAAAGGCCTGTTTTTATTCACTGTTTTATCCTGGACTCTTAACGAAATGCCTGACACATAGCTGGTATGCAATAAACATTTCTTGAATACATTAACAAATGAGTCAATTCCTTAACCCCACTTACACATAAGGCCACCCTGACTTCCTAGCAGTAACAGGTTAATGGCTTATTTTGAGGACTCAGATTCAAACTGCAACTATCTCATAAACCATTTGCCATACTAGCATCTTACATCGTCCTATCAAGCACTAATTGATGAAATTACCCAGCTCCTCCAGCAGGGAATGTGAGAAAATTACATACAATACACTTAAAAAGAAGTAAGTACAGGTGAAGACAAGTATCTATATTAAAAATAGATGTCTTACATATTACATAGTTCATTCCACTAGATATATGCCAATAAAAGTAAAAACTATTTCTTCCTACATTTAAAAGGCACCCATGAAAATAAATTTATCCTAAAAGTTTGAACATTGTCAATCTTTTTTGCTTTCGTCAGGATGAAGCTCAGATCCAAATCTGCAACCCACATCCAACAACCATCCGGAGTCTTTGGCATTTATTTCAATAGAATACTCAACTCTACCTGTCTGTCTGCCTGTTTGTTTATTCCTATCTTGTTTTCCCTTTGCTTTGATTTCTTTATCTAGTTTTTTCACCTAGTGTTATCTCAAGTGTTTCTGGAAACCACATTGAATCTTTTTTGGAATAAAGTTTAGCATAGACTGATAAACTCTAAAGATTATCATTAGATTTCTGTTTCTGCTTAAGATACAGAATGCTACAAAGAATACGGCACACACTCTAAAGAAAAGGCCAGATTATCAAAAACACCACAACTTTACTTCAGCCCATCAGGGACTGCTAAAGTTGAAAGGCAACCAAATAAACCAAACTCCAAAGACAGACAAGGCCCTACAATAAAGGACAGAACACACATGGCAGACTACAAGAAAAAGAGGTAATTATAATACCTAAAATAAATTCCTAAAAGCTAAGTGTAGACTAGCGTTAACATTTTCCCAACTGGGTGCCCTAGATACAAAGGGAGTCTATACTCACTTGCAAGCTCTTTTCTAAAGGCCTCCACTAGGTGCTCATGAAAAAGACTAGATTCATGGCAAAAAACCAGAGAGAGTCCCACTCAATATCATAGGAGTGCAGGAGGTGATCAGCCATCACTGAGAACAGGCACAAAGACCCACCGGCTTCCCCATATCCTTTTCTCCTATGAAGAAAAAATCTTAGGCCCCTGGGAAAGAGGCAACAAATATTCACACTGCCAGGTCACTGGCAAACATCTACTGTTGCCAGGATAAGAAGATAAGCAAATTCCTCTACCTCTGTGTAGAAGGGTAAGAAATCATTTTGGGCCTAGGATCCAACACTGATACACCAAGCAGAAGTATCCTAATGCTGGGTGAGGGGCAGGAAACCCCATCCAAGAACAACCACAAATACAAGGCAAATACTGACTGTCAAAGGAAGGAGGAAAAGGAACAATGATACAGCCCCATCTCTGGGGCCAAGGTGGACACTGAAGCCTAACACTGAGGCTAGACCAGAATAACTACATCCACAATCCTAACACCAAACAGCAAGCAACAGCATTCTACCACTGGGCTAACATTAGCCACCACTATAAGACTTTGAAGCCTGTGGTACACTGAAGATAATGGGAACAACAATAAACCCCCAGACTAGCTCAACGCATGATGAATTTGACTCAACACCCCACCACAATGGCCCAACAGAAGAGGTATACCCATTTTCAAGAATAAATACTATTTCCTTCAGTCTCTACTATACTACACACAATGCCCAACACTTAAATAAAAATTATGAGACACACACAGCACACACCAAAATCCACCAATACTGAAGAGAAAAAGTAATTAATACAAGTTCAACTCAGGGATCACTCAGGTACTGGAATTATCAGATAGGATTCTTTCTTAATGATGATGATTAATATATTACAGGACTTAGTGAAAAAGGTGGACAACATATATGAACAGAGATAATTTCAGAAAAGAGATGGGAGGCTATTTCTAAAAGTCAAATGGAAATGCTAGAAATAAAAAATATAGTATCAGAAATAAAGAATTCTTTCAACAAACTCAATAGAGTGGACTCAGCTAATGAAAAGAATCGAAGAACTTGACGATACATGAAAACACATGAATAAAAATTACCCAAATTCAAACCAAGAAAGAGAGCAAAAAAAGCATCCAATGTTGAGGGACACTATCAAATGGTCTAACTTACATACAAAATGAAGTCTCATAAGGAGAAAGGAGAGAGACTAGGGCAGAAGAAATACTTGGAGATAATGGTCAAGAACTTTCCAGAAATAGAAGCACCTGGGTGGCTCAGTAGGTTAAGTGTCTCCTTCGGCTCAGATCGTGATCCCAAAGTCCTAGGCTCCATACTAAGCGGGAAGACGCTTTCCTTCCCCCTTTGCCCTCCTCCTCCCTGCTCAAGCTCTCTCTCTCAAATAAAATCTTAAAAAAAAAAAAAAAAGAATTTTTCAGAAATAAAGGATGAGGGGCGCCTGGGTGGCTCAGTCATTAAGCATCTGCCTTCGGCTCAGGTCATGATCCCAGGGTCCTGGGATCGAGCCCTGCATCAGGCTCCCCGCTCAGCGGGAAGCCTGCTTCCGCCTTCTCCCACTCCCCCCCACCGGCTCGTGTTCCCTCTCTCACTGTGTCTCTGTCAAATAAATAAAATCTTTAAAAAAAAAAAAAAAAGGAAGGATGATATCAAACCACAGAATCAAGACGCTTAGAGAAATCCCAAGCAGAATAACTATAAAACCAATCAACAAACACAGGCACCTAGCCACATCAGTCAAACAGCTTGAAGGCAGCTAAAGGGCTGGGGGTGGGGTGGGGGGGTGGATATTACACATATACTCAAGAACAAAGATAAAAATTTCATCAGATTTTGTGAGAAATTATGCAAGCCAGAAGACAAGGACTTTTTTTTTTTTTTTTTTTACCACTTCAAAGTAGTAGAAGAAAAAAAAACTGTCAACCCAGAATTCTATATGCAGGAATAGTATTTTTCATAATGAAGGCAACATTAAGATCACTATCAACACGGTGTTATCTATGCCAAACTAAAGATAAATAATGCTAGATATTGTTTACTTAAAAAGCAATAAACATGGTAAAAAGTGTCTTTGACCCCAAAATAAGAGGTTATTTTCCATAACATTCAAACATTTCCCTCCCCTTTCAAATGAAAGTTTATCATCTCCTTAACATGCTACTAAAAACCCTTCCTTCCTGTTAACACTGATACTTCTCATCCAATCTATGGTTTAGAATACTAGGAAGGAACTGAAGCAATTAAAAGAATGAAATAAACCTTGGGAAACATGCTAAATCCAAAAAAAACTGTTCTGAATAATAGAATTATGGTTGATTTTTCTTCCCATCTCTTAAAGCTTCCAAAATTTCCATTATGAACATTTATTTTGTTTCAGATGGAAAAAATCCTATAAAAAATAACAATGTACCAGAGTTAAATAATATTGCACCTTACACACAGAGCTAAGTTCAGGCACAAACCCTTCTTTCTTCATGGTTGATGAAGCCACTCCAGTTTGGAATATCACCACTACTTACAGAAAAGTGAACACAGACCAATCAAGAAGTAAAATAGCTCTACCTTCTAACATAGCCCTACCTTTCAGAGGATGAAAAATCAAAAAAGGAGGGGAACCTGGCTGACCTACTTGGTAGCACATGTGACTTCTGATTACATGTGTCATATGAATTTGAGCCCACATACTGGGCACAGAGTTCACTTAAAAAATCAAGGGCGCCTGGGTGGCTCAGATGGTTAAGTGTCTGCCTTCAGCTCAGGTCATGATCCCAGGGTCCTGGGACGGAGTCCCGCATCGGGCTCCCTGCTCCTTGGGAGCCTGCTTCTCCCTCTGCCTCTCTCTCTCTCTCTGTCTCTCATGAATAAATGAATAAAATCTTTAAAAAAAGAAATTTTAAAAAAATCCAAAAAGGAACATCTTCTAGCTTACATACTCCACTCATAACCATGTTCTCCAACAATTTAAAAAGAGGCTAACAAGATGTCCATCGACAGATGAATGGATAAAGAAGATGTGGTATATGTACACAATGGGATATTATGCAGCCATCAAAAGGAATGAGATCTTGCCATTTGCAACGACGTGGATGGAACTGGAGGGTGTTATGCTGAGTGAAATAAGTCAATCAGAGAAAGACATGTATCATATGACCTCACTGATAGGAGGAATTCTTAATCTCAGGAAACAAACTGAGGGTTGCTGGAGTGGTGGGGGGTGGGAGGGATGGGGTGGCTGGGTGATAGACATTGGGTAGGGTATGTGCTATGGTGAGCGCTGTGAATAGTGCAAGACTGTTGAATCACAGATCTGTACTTCTGAAACAAATAATGCAACATATGTTAAGAAAAAAAAGAAGAAGATAGCAGGAGGGGAAGAATGAAGGGGAGTAAATCGGAGGGGGAGACGAACCATGAGAGACGATGGACTCTGAAAAACAAACTGAGGGTTCTAGAGGGGAGGAGGGTAGGGGGATGGGTTAGTCTGGTGATGGGTATTAAAGAGGGCACATTCTGCGTGGAGCACTGGGTGTTATACACAAACAATGAATCATGGAACACTACATCAAGAACTAATGATGTAATGTATGGTGATTAACATAACAAAAATTTTAAAAAAACAGCACCATAAAGGAAAAAAATAAAAAGAGGCTAAGAACAGACTGAGATTTCAGGCAGCTTTTTAAACCTAAAGACCACAAATATTAAGTTTTGAAAAATATCTGATAGGCTGATAATAAAGCACTGATGGTATTTCAAGGTATATTAAATACTCTAGTCATCCCTATTATCCTAATAACACAAGCACCACCATTTCCATTACGGATAAGAAAGTAGAAATATCAGAATTCAGATCCTTAAAGATCACTATCATCATATGCATCATCCCTAGTCTTTGAACTAAATTCCTTGATTTCCACTGTGTATTCCAACGTCACCTGCTTCTTCTCTGCTTATGCCTATCAATAGTGAAGAGACCGTATTTAATAAAACCTCACGTAAGAATTTTACTTCACTGAGCAAAATAATTTAAAATGGTCTTGTCCTTAGCCTTTAGGAGATAAAAATCTTAAGAGTTCAAAATATTGGCCATAATACTTAGAAAAGCTCTTTGAAATGAAATGTTCCTATTTCTCAAAATGAAGTTTAATAATTCTATCCAGAAATAAAAATTTGGAAGTTTGTTCAAAAATACTTCACAGGCTTAAAAAGTATAATAATTCTATCCAGAAATAAAAATTTGGAAGTAAGTTCAAAAATACTTCACAGGCTTAAAAAGTATACACACAGCAATTGTGACTTAAGAATTCTGATTTCTGGGGGCGCCTGGGTGGCTCAGTTGGTTAAGCGACTGCCTTCGGCTCAGGTCATGATCCTGGAGTCCCGGGATCGAGTCCCGCATCGGGCTCCCTGCTCGGCGGGGAGTCTGCTTCTCCCTCTGACCCTCTTCCCTCTCGTGCTCTCTATCTCTCATTCTCTCTCTCAAATAAATAAATAAAATCTTTAAAAAAAAAAAAGAATTCTGATTTCTGGGCGCCTGGGTGGCACAGTCGTTTAGCGTCTGCTTTCGGCTGAGGTTGTGATCCCACGGTCCTGGGATCGAGCCCCACATCAGGCTCCTTGCTCAGCAGGGAAGCCTGCTTCTCCCTCTCCCACTCCCCTGCTTTTGTTCCCTCTCTCGCTGTCTCTCTGTCAAAAAATAAAAATCTTTAAAAAAGAAAAAAAAGAATTCTGATTTCTTCTGCAGTATAAGTACAACTTAAAAGATTTAGAAAACTGAAATACATATAATAAGTATATAAAGAAATACATTGTACTAATAAATCCCAAAGTCAGGATAACAATTACCTCTGATAAGAGAGAGGAGCAAGTGATCAAGAAGGGTACATGCTAAGGGCTTTAATTATACTGATGACATTTTATTTGTGAAGCTGGCTGATGGATACATGGGTTTGCTATATTATAATGTATTTTTTTATATTTGCAGTATTTCAAAATAGTTTGTTTTCAGATGTACCCCTCTGCATCTCCCTAAACACAAAAGTATATTTTATGTAAAATATAATCATCACACTATTATGGATTCTAAAAGGAAAAATATATCCACATACACACTAAACTTATGCACTAATTCCATTCACGACAAGTAAATGCCTTTTCTAACAGAAAACCGAAAACCCATTTTCATCATCTATACAATGAGGTCAATACCACCTACCTATTAATGGGACCAAAAAATGTATAGGCCACACAGAATATGTTCACTGAAAGTCAGTTATTACTGGGGCGCCTGGGTGGCTCAGTCGTTAAGCGTCTGCCTTCTGCACGGGTCATGATCCCAGGGTCCTGGGATCGAGCCCCTCATATGGCTCCCTGCTCGGCGGGAAGCCTGCTTCTCCCTCCTCCCACTCCCCCTGCTTGTGCTCCTGCTCTCGCTCTCTCTGTCAAATAAATAAATAAAATCTTTAAAAAACAAAATTTTTTTTAAAAAGTCAGTTATCACTAATGGAAAAAAAAGATTTTAAATACAAAAAATATGACACTGTATACCAGCATTTACCAACTGCAGAATCTTTGCATGTAGACTTATTCCTGACGGTTTACATTTTCTTCCGCTCCCAATTTGTGGAATAACCTTGGGAATGGATACATGTATAACTAATATGAGTGACAAAACACATCCAACTTCCGGAAATGCAATGTATCATGCTACAAATCTTCACAGGCAGGGTTTAAAGTTCCCTGTTCTCAGTACAGACTTTTAGTAAGCATTTGTTTATTAGTGTCTACTTTGTGCCAAGCACAAACCCCAGGGAAATAGAAACAAAAAACATAGCTCCTGCCTTAATCAGTTGGTTTAGTGGAAAAAATAGATAAATAATAAATCTATCCATGGCTGTTCGTAGAGCAACTAACCCAGATGAGAAGAGGTGTGAAGCATCCCCCTATTGATTGGTACTCCCTGCCACATAGCTCCTCTTCTTCATCCTTTCCCTTGCCCTCGGCCCTGCTAGCCCTGTCCTCTCTGAAAGCAGACAGTAAAGCCGTATTTATCCTATAGATACACTACAGAACTGCATGGTTCTCTAAGTAGCCGCTAAGCCACATGGAGCTACTGAGTATTTGAAATATGGCTACTGCAAGATAAGATGTGCTGTAAGTGTAAAATACACACTGGAGTGGAAAACTCAGTACAAAGAATGTAAGATACAGTATCTCACTAATAATTTTTATAAGCACAACTTAAAATGATAATATTTTGGGGGCACCTGGGTGGCTCAGTAGGTTAAGCATCTGACTCTTGATTTCAGCTCAGGTCATGAGATGGAGCTCCACGATGGCTCCATGCTCAGCAGGGAGTCTGCTTGAGATTCTCTCTCTCCCTCTCCCCTCCCCCCCTCTGCTCTCTCTCTAAAATAAATAAATCTTTTTTTAAAAAAGATAATATACTGGGATGCCTCGGTGCCTCAGTCGGTTAAGTGTCTGCCTTCAGCTCAGGTTGTGATTCCAGAGTCCTGGGACTGAGTCCCACGTCGGGCTCCCTGCTCAGTGGGGAGTCTGCTGCTCCCCATGCCTGTGCTCTCTGACAAATAAAATCTTTAAAAGTATACATGTGAAAAATCATAAAGTCCACTTAAGATTAGTGTACTTAAAAAAAAGATAATATATTGTATATACTGGGTTAAGGTTATTAAAATTGATTTTGGGGAGCCTGGCTGGCTCATTGGAGTAGAGTACAACTCTTGATCTCGGTACATGAGTTCAAGCCCCACACGGGGGGCAGAGACTACTTAAATAAATAAAACTTTAATAAAATAAAAAAATTTATTTCACCTGTTTCTTTTTACTTTTTAATGTGGTTACTAGGAAACCTAAAACTACATAGGTGACTCACGCATTTCTACTGAGCAAATGATCTATAAAAAAATCAAAATAATACATAATGCACTTCAAAAGTATTGAGTAAGTATTAGTTGAATCTGAGTCTAAAGAAAAGACCTACGCTGTCAAAAAAAAAAAAAAATATCTAGGCTGTCAGAATTCTAATTACCTGAAGTATGTGTTTACAGTCTGACAATGAAATTCATTAACCCAACAAATTAAAATCACAACTCCACTTTTCTAGACTGATAAGCAGTAAAATTGTTCCTCCTCCTATTACAATGAATTACACTAGAAACAGCCCAGTGGGGGTGCCTGGGTGGCTCAGTCGCTTGAGTGTGTAGTCTTGGTTTCGGCTCAGGTCATGATCTCGGGATCCTTAGATTGAGCCATGCGTCATGCTCTGCACTCAGCGCAGAGTCTGTTTAAGATTCTCTCTCTCCCTCTATCTCTGCTATCCCCATTTGCTCACTCTCTAAATATTAAAAAAAATGAGAGCCCAGTGTACCACAGTTCATCAAAAACATACCACAACATCAAAATCCAAGCTCTTTTTATAAGACTGACAGACATAAACTTCAAAACATCCTAGAAACAAGATAGTTACTGATGAATGCAACCCATTCATTTTTATTTTTTTATTAAGTAAACTCTACCCGCAATGTGGGGCTCAGACTTATGGCCCGAAGATCAAGAATTGCATGTTCTACTGACTGAGAGAGCCAGGTGCCCCATGAATGCAACCCATTTAAATTACCTGTAAGTGCAAGGTTATAGACTCTTGTCCCCTGGGGCTAAAAACCAAAGCTCTTACTCTTCAATATCTAGAGAAAAGCCATGACAATTAATTCATTAGGTACATGACTTACAATGCCCTGAGTTCCTCCAGAATGAGCTGAAGAAAAATGAGGACCAGAGTAAGAGCAAACAGAGAGAATCCTTAATGCCCCTCCTTCCCCAAGCCAAGCCGATTTACATGGCTCTGAGGTTCTGAAGAGATCAAAAAAAAAGGGCCTATAAATGGATCTTGACATCCACTGGGCCCTAAGGAGTAACTAGGCATTCCCTCATCTCTGTAAGAACTCAGATAAAGATCAGTCCTTAAAAAGCTATAAAAACTGTTACTCTTCTACTCAGTACTCATATTCTTATGTAAAACTAAAGCCCTGGAAATCTGACCTCAAGGACCTATGCAATATACATGGCCAAGAATTACAGACCGAAGGCAATCAATCTCCTTGCCAGTACTTCATAACACAAAGTATCATCTGAGGGCAAGGCATGGCCTCAGAAACTGCCCCGAACTGCACACGCTTAAAGTATCATCTGAGGGCAAGGCATGGCCTCAGAAACTGCCCCGAACTGCACACGCTTTAAAGTAACCACTTTAGGGATGCCTAGTGGCTCAGCTGGTTAAGCATCCGATTCTTGATTTCAGCTCAGGTCATGATTTCTCTCTAAATAAAGATTTTTTTTTTTGAGACAGAGAGAATGAGAGAGAGAGAGAGAGAGCACACGAGAGGGGGAAGGGTCAGAGGGAGAAGCAGACTCTCTGTCGAGCAGGGAGCCCGACACAGGACTCGATCCAGGGACTCCTGGATCATGACCCGAGCCAAAGGCAGTCGCTCAACCAACTCAGCCACCCAGTCTCTCTAAATAAATAAAATCTTAAAAAAAAAAAAAAAAAGTAACCACTTTAGCCAAACTGTAGCCTTAATGATTTAGAATTCTGTTGTACAGATTTTCACAAGAGAAGTAAAGTTAACCTCATCACAAACTAATGAAGACCTATTAATTATATACAAAAGCCCAGGTTAAAGCACAAAAATACTAGTGTTGACACCAAACACTTAAAAATAATAATGGCCAAGTGGTTCCACAGCCCTTGGTGATATTGTAACACCACAAGGATTGACCTGAGTTCAATACCCATGCAGAATACAAGTGGGTATTTGACACAAGACTTCTTTTTTTTTTTTAAGATTTTATTTATTTGAGAGAGTGAGAATGAGAGAGAGAGAGAGCGAGCACATAAGAGGGGGGAGGGTCAGAGGGAGAAGCAGGCTCCCCGCCGAGCAGGGAGCCCAATGTCGGACTCGATCCCGGGACTCCAGGATCATGACCTGAGCCGAAGGCAGTCGCTTGACCAACTGAGCCACCCAGGCACCCTACACAAGACTTCTTTTGGCATAAGAACACCTCCACCCTCAGCCCGGGTTAGGTAAAAATTGGTATCCTTTACAACCTGGTGCTTTTCTTTAATACACCAACGATTACACTTTATTACATTTACCACTTCAGCTGTCTGTCTCCCTTACCATACTGCCAGATCATAGTATCTCTGGGCATATCACTGACAGCTCATAAAAATGTCTGCTGGTTGAATGGATAATCTGGAGCTACACTGTCCAATAGGGCAGCACCCAGTTACATGTGGCTATTTAAACATAACTTTGTTTTTTAAGATTTTATTTATTTGAGAGAGAGAGCGCGCACAAGCCAGGGGGGTGGGGTGCAGAGGGAGACGCAGACTTCCCACTGAGCAGGGAGCTGGGTATGGGGCTCGATCCCACGACTCTGGGATCATGATGAGCTGAAGGCATGCTTAACCAACTAAGCCACCCAGGTGCCCCACTAACAGGACTATTATTCTGAGAGAAAAAGGTAGGAAGGAAAATGTTTAAAATGTGCACCAATCCAATATGTAAGGCAATGAAAGGAAAGGAGTTCTATAAGACTGTCTCTAATATCAATTATATTTCAAACTTCTCTGGTAATTCTTTATTCATAAGGTTTATTTGGTTATCAACACCCTTCCCCCACATATTTCTCTGCTCTGCCTCAAAGAAAGCCCTTAGTAAGAAAAAGGGCTGCTGCCTATTTCTAGGAAAGATGAAAGAAAGGATATAGGACAATTTCTGCCCTAAACATAGACTAACAAAATAGGTCAAAAAAGAGTTAACTCAGTCTAGTTAATCAATTTTACAGAAGAAGAGACTGAGCACAGAGAGGTAAAATAACCCCAAAGAGAAAAACAGATGCTAGAAGCAGACCAAGCAGGTAAGAGATAAGAAAAGGCAGGTTGCATAGAAAGCCAGGGAAGTTTTCTGTTTTTCACAGAATTACAGCATATTATGTAAAACATGAAGAGTCTACATTTAAAAGAGAATGATAAGCACTAGTAAAAAGGTCAAGTAACTCTCCTCAGTTCGACATCTAAGTTTTGTCTTACATAAGATCTTAAGTTTGTCCTTACAAACCCTAACACATTACTTAAATGCTTCACTGGCAGTTTACATTTCTTTCTGTAACACAATCACATAAGTCACATAAGTCTCTATAGGATCAATTTATTCCTACTAATCAGAATAGATTTCAATGAAGCCACAAATACGAGAAACTAAAACTGAAAGCAGAAGTATTCAGTAATTATGTTTAACGGAAACATAATTCCAGTAACAAGGTTAGAACATAAATACTGAAAGTGAAACTAAGGGTAAGAAATAATTTGTGTCTCTAAAAATGAAATCACTTCTATCATCGTGAAAATGGTACCTGAATAAAAACCAAAGTAGGAGTGTTTATACTTCTTATAAGAGATTTTCACTACCATGAATCATAAATAAAAATATAAAATGAAAAGGATTAACTCTAAGTTATTAACACTTCACCTTGAGTAAAAGTAAATTCAGTGTAATAAATCCTAAAATGTTTTTAAAACAAAGAAGACAAATATATTGGGTTTTTAAAGATTTATTATTTGAGAGAAAGTGGGAGGGAAGGGACAGGAGAGAGCAGCAGACTCCCTGCTGAGCAGGGAGCCCAAAGCGGTGCTCGATCTCACAACCCTGAGATCATGACCTGAGCCAAAATCAAGAGTCGGACACAACCAAGTGAGCCACCCACGAGCCCCTATATTGTTTTGACATTAACTTATGTTAGCTTGCTGTGTCCTCAGCCTCAAATTCTTAGGTAAATATCGAATTTTGTTTTCCAAAGGGCACAAATCCCTCCTTTGTAGGGATTTTATATATCTAATTTCTTATATCTAAAGAGACTAGAAAGCTTTTAAAATCTTTCCACTGTAAAAACAGAAAATATCAAATCTATAGCTGAATTTTCTTTCAATAAAATGTCAAATGATGAGAATTTTATAATAATACAAAAAGGGAAACGAATGGTCAGCAACATAATTTTATTTTCCTATATATATTTTTATCCTCCATGTTTATTTCTATAACTTGTTACAATATTCATATCTATTCACACATGTTAAATAATGGAAAATTATATTTCAAAAATATTAACTTTATAAAAATGCAGAGTAAAACAGTAATTTTACAGTAATGAACTTGGAGGTGGGGAGAGCAAGTAGCTGAAAAATCTGTGAAGATTCATTCTACCTTCATTGCCACTATTTTTTTAGTTCATTACTTGGAATTTCACCCTTCTTTGACATAGCTAACAAAGATTTTACTGGTAATTACTGAATACCTTAAATGAATATACTATTAAAATGTAATTGTTATTTGGGTTATGACTCAAACTGTTTAAAAATCTTTTAAAGGTGGGTGGGTAGGCTGGTGTAAGAACCATTTGGCTCAAACTACCTCTTAAGAAAGCTACTTCATTCACTATCTTTCTTTTCAACCACTAGCAAATGTGTGACAGACTTTGTTTATAGTTTTAATGAACTCCTGTTCAACTGTCTCATGTGAGTATCTGTGTGCTCAAAAAAATTAAAGCTAATTTAGAAAGATGCTGTTTGTCTTAAGAGGTGTAGCTGTCACCCTCTCTTCCGTAAATCTCCCATGTATATACAGTGGAGTGAAGAACTAAACAAATGGTAAGTACTGAAAGAACTAAATTTTAAAACATTATAAGCTACTATTGACTAAGCACCCATTATGAGCCCATCATTACACTGGGCATATCCTCATAAAAACTACATGTGGTAGGGGAAGCCTGGCTGGCTCAGTGGGTGGAGCAAGCAACTCTTGGTCTCAGGGCTGT
Organism: Eumetopias jubatus; assembly: GCF_037043125.1. Classification (NCBI taxonomy): domain Eukaryota; kingdom Metazoa; phylum Chordata; class Mammalia; order Carnivora; family Otariidae; genus Eumetopias; species Eumetopias jubatus. The sequence continues at coordinate 91,689,453 of NW_028274810.1, read as the reverse complement.
GGGTTTGAGCCCCATGTTGGGTGTAGAGATTACTTAAAAATAAAAAAAAAAAATCTTTAAAAACAAACAGAAAAAACCACATGTGCTAGAAGCTGCTAGTTGTCCCCCAATTTTTGTTTTCCTCTCTTTCCTCAATAAAAAAAGTGATGTATGAATGTTTTGGCAAGTGCTCTTTAAGAGAAGAATCCCTTTGTCCTCTCACTTCTCCCTCCTGATAAATGCAAACTTATAGACTAGAACTAGAACTGGAAGAGCGAACCACAAGGTTCACTTGATCCAGGGCATGCTCAAAAGACAGAACTTAGATCCCTGACACCTCAGAGTGCCACAATGGCTCAGGACCTGGTGATATGCTAGTTAATGGAAAAATTCAGATTAAAATGAGGCTCTCCATTACACATTGAAGGACATGTTAATACATTCACTTCTATAGCACACATCACTTTTTTCTTTTAATATTAGGCAGGCTTATGGTAATTCTAATAATCCTCAGTAATAACAATAGGAGCAGGACTACACCTTATTCATTTACACAGGGCTAACACAAAGCCCTGCACACAATAAACTTTGCTGAATTAAGAAAGTTCCCTTCACAGCAGGAAGAAAACAGATAAAGGCTGTCAGTGCCCATTAGTTTGTCACTTTGACTAATTAGATACTGGTAATAAACTATTTCAGGTTCTAAGACGATGTCAGGTACAAAATGCCTGGTTTGTGCTTTCATTTTACCATGTCCCAGAACTAAGCTATTTCAAAATGGGGGAAAAAAAAAAATCCTCCTCTAGTCATTTGCCAAATAGACAAGAAACTTAAAGGACATGTATGTCGCCTGAGAAGCATTCATTACTTGATCATTATAAATCAAGAATCTTAACAAGGAAGAGACACCAAATCCAACAGCAAGCATCATGCTAGTAGCACTCAAAGCCTCAGAAAAGTCACTGTCCAAAAATAATCAAGCAAATACTAATTTAATGTCCCTTAAATATTATGCAAGACCTAATTAACTCTCAAAATACCATTCCAATTTTCTAGACCAGGAGTCCCTAACTTTGGTTGCATATCTAAAACCCCAACTCCAAAATTTGATTCAGAAAATGTCTATATATTTTTTAAATTGCAAAATTGATTCCAACAAGCAACCAAGATTGAGTACTACTATCCTGTCCTTAACATGTGCCTAAAATTATGCTAATTAAGGTGGCATTTTCTTGAAATAAAAAAAAAAAAGATTCCTTACTTGGATCCCTCAAGTCTAATGAAAATGTTAATTTGGTTCAACAACTAAAAAAAATTAATATTTCTTACATTTTTTTTAAAGATTTATTTGAGAGAGAAAGCACTTGCGTGTGTGCGAGTTGGGGGAGGGGCAGAAGGAGGAGAGAATCTCAAGCAAACTCTCCACTGAGCATGAAGCCCAACATGGGGCTCGATCCCACGACCCATGAGATCATAGCCTGAGCCAAAATCAGGAATCAGACGCTTAAATGACTGAGTCACCCAGGTACCCCAGTATTTCCTACACTCCTTTTTATAATAATTATTAAAAGATTTTATTTATTTATTTGAGAGAGAGACAGGGATAGCAAGAGAGAGAGCACGAGTGAGGAGGACAGGGAGAAGCAGGCTCCCTACTGAGCTGGGAGCCTGATGCAGGGCTCCATCCCAGGTCCTGGACTCATGACCTGAGCCAAAGGCAGATGCTTAGCTGACTGAGCCACCCAGGCGCCCCTCTCTAGACATTTGAATCAAACTGATTTTCCAATCACAAAGAGGGCAATACAGTAACAGCACAGCAGGAAAAATAAAATGTTTTTCTTTTCACTAAAATTCAAGTTCCCAATAGCTTGGGCAGGAGAAAAATTTATGCACCAGATTATAAAAAGATAAAAATAAGAAAGCAGTTTTTAGCAATGGATGACATGAATACTACCATTTGAAAATGAAACTAATCTACAAACTGCACAAAATGGGATCTGAGAAAAGCAGACATATTTAGGGTTAGGATGAAAGATGATTAATTACTTCCTTGTTTTATGAAAGCTTTGAAGTTTCAATTAAGCACTTCAGCTAAGGAACCAAGAACAAAAAAGTGCTGTTGCTTTACTAAAATAAAAACCAAACAACACTTTAAAATCATCAAGGGGAGGGGACATGGGTGGCTCAGTTAAGCATCTGACTCTTGATTTCAGCTCAGGTCATGATCTCAGGGTCATGAGGTAGAGCCCCGCATCAGGCTCCACACTGGGCATGGAGCCTGATTAAGATTCTCTTTCTCCCACTCCATCTGCCCCTCCCTCCCATTCATCAGCGCACATTCGCTCTCTCAAAAAAATAAAGATAAAAAAATTTAAAAATTAAAAAATCACCCAAGGAAAAATAAGGTCCTTTAAAATACAGTTAGTTATCTATCAATTTGAGAATGGTTTAATGAATGTGTTAAATCCATATTATGGAATATATATTTTTAAATGAGGAAAAACTATTATAATCCTCACAGCTTAAATTTACTAAGCTAAGGGCGCCTGGGTGGCTCAGTTGGTTAAGCGACTGCCTTCGGCTCAGATCATGATCCTGGAGTCCCGGGATCGAGTCCCGCATCAGGCTCCCTGCTCAGCAGGGAGTCTGCTTCTCCCTCTGACCCTCTTCCTTCTCGTGCTTTCTATCTCTTATTCTCTCTCTCAAATAAATAAAATCTTTAAAAAAAAAATAAAATAAAATAAAAATAAATTTACTAAGCTAAACTTCATGTGCCAAACATTATAATCATCTTACATTTTAATGCTGAGTAAAACAATCTTAGGAACAATTCTCATTCCCATTTTTCAAAGTAGAAAACTAATGTGGGGCGCCTGAGTGGCTCAGTTGTTTAGCGTCTGCCTTCGGCTCCTGGCATGATCCCAGGGTCCTAGGATCGAGCCCTGCATCAGGCTCCTTGTTCTGCAGGAAGCCTGCTTCTCCCTCTCCCACTCCCCCTGCTTGTGTTCCCTCTCTGGCTGTCTCTCTAATAAATAAAAAATCTTTTTAAAAAAAGAAAACTACTGTACACATCAACAAAAAAGTATGTCCAACATCACACTATGTAAGTGGAAAGCTGGGATTTATCATCAGCAGTCCAGCTCCAGACACCAAGGCTCTTAACTTCTCACCAAACTGATTCTCTTTCTGTGTAATGTTACAGGGTATCTATGAGACACTAATTGCATATGGCAAGCTAAAGAATAGTGTACGTGTGTTTGAATAATTCAATTCCATTTTGAGTTAAGAAATAAAATTCCTTTCTGTATGTATAGATTTTTTTCCCCCTACCAGAAGCAAAAAAAAAAAGGGGGGGGGGGACAACTGGCTGACTCAGTCAGTATAGCATACAACTCTTGATCTAGGGATTGAGAGTTCAAGCGCCATGTTGAGCGCAGAACCTACCTAAAAAAAAAAAGGACTAGGATTATGCTTATCTAAGATGCTACAATACACTTTCTATTTTATACATTTATGTGTTGTCTAAATATCTCACAATAAGGATGAGGTTTCAAATAAATATTTTTTAAAATACGATGGCTTAATGACAAACTTTAAGTAAAGACAGTGCAATCTGCAGACTCAGATTACTTTCTTAAGGATATTTACAATATTTGCTATCAGACTACAACAACAACATCAAGAAAACACATTGTCAAGAAAATTACCATTTTTTAAAATCCATCAGTGATTTGTTGTCATTTCCGATAAAGAAGACAGCTTTTGCCTTCAAAATGCTTATAGTCATTAATAGAAGATCAAGGAGATGCATGACTCAAGGCAGGTAAGTCTGCCCTAGTAATTCCAAGATCTTTTAATTCCACCCATATATGTCACAGATATATATGAGGAACTAAGATAATCAATACAGATGAGGCACAAAGTCAGTCACCTAGATTCCTTCGAATAAGCTCACACTTTAACAGGTATGAATTTTACTTATCTAAATTTGCATGCTCTGTTCCAATGGACCAAATTCTATTCAATTTAGGCACAAATTCAGGAATTCATTAGCTATCACCTGAAATTTACTCAAACTTTTCTTTTCAGTAGCTCCTGCTACATTATTTTTTAAAGGTTACATTTTTGGGAATAAAATTTAAATTGGCAAGTTTGCTAAAAACAGAAAACTTGAAAAAAGTAATTGGCTAACAAGAAAAAAATAAGTTACTATATAATACAAGATTTTAAATGTATTATTTCCTTAGCCAAAGAGGAAAATTATGGTTTTTTAAAAAGTCCTGGTTCCTTTTTTTTTTTTTCTGGCTCCCTTTTATAACAAATGTCGTTCTATTTTCCCATTTTGTTATAAAAAGGATTTAAAGTGGCTAATTAGAACATACTTGATAAAGCAAAACAATACAAATAAAAGATACAAAAGAAAAAAACAATAAAGACCTAAATGGAACCAAGAACCAAACCATTAAAACTCACAATAGCTAGTATTTAATGTTCATAACCTTGGGTCTATTTCATCCTTTGACATATTTCTGTTTGTGCCTTTTCCTCTACTTCTATAATTTATCCCCAGAAATACCTATTGAAGTACAAAACGTATTCGTATAAGAATGTTTAGTGCTGCATGATTCATAATAAGAAAATGGAAATAACCCAAATTAGAGGGAATTGACTAAAAGTAAGTTAAGGAACAGCCATACTAAAGAATTCTAATCACTTCAAAAAAAAAAAAAAGAATTCTAATCACTTCAAAAACTTACAATAGATATGTATTACTGACATAGAGAATTGTTCTGGTATATTAAGAAAATTAAGGAAACTATATGTATTAGGCATTATTACACTTAAATATATATTAACATATTACATATATGAACTATATATTAAGGAAACTATAAAACAACATATACAATGCGATCCAATTTTAGTTAAAAAATGTTAAAATAGGCATAGAACATAATCTACAGATAAGGATATCAGACATTTAACTGAGAAAGATAAAAACACATGGGAATTTTACTTACCAATATATTTCTATAATGTACAAGATACATCTATTGCTTTTTTAGTATAAAGTTAAGTAGAACTCATTATACACAACATTTATTAGACATACAAAATAGGGGCACCTGAGTGGCTCAGTCGGTTGAGCAGCTGCCTTCACCTGGTGTCATGATCTCAGGGCCCTGGGATCTGGCCCAGAGTCATGCCCCCCACCACACTGGGCTCCCTGCTCAGTGGAGAGTCTGCTTCTCCTTCTCCCTCTGCCCTTCCCCCCAACTTGTACATCCTCTCTCTCTCTTTTTAAAGATTTTACTTGTCTGTCAGAGAGAGAGAGAGCACAAGCAGGGGGGAGCAGCAAGCAGAGGGAGAAGCAGGCTCCCCACTGAGGAGGGAGCCTGATGCAGGACTCGATCCCAGGACTCTGGGATCATGACCCAAATGGAAGGCAGGAACCCAACCAACTGAGCCACACAGGCATCCCTCTCTCCCTCTCTCTCTCTCTAATAAAATCTTTAAAAAAAATAAACATGCAAAATATTTTTTTAAGATAGCAACTAAACCACAAAATGAAACAATTTCTTGTTTTGAGGGTTGATTTTGATATTCCAAATAGAGACCAAAATATCTATGAGCAATCTTTTAGAGATAACATCCCTTCCCTCACTTAGAGACTGCGGTTCTCAAACTGCAATCTGTATCTGCTTCAATCATTTTTATTTTTTTATTTTTTAGATTTTACTTATTTGTCAGAGAGAGAGCATGAGCAAGGAGGAGGGGAAGAGGCAGAGGGAGAAGCAGGCTCCCCACTGAGCAGGGAGCCTGATGCGGGACTCGATCCCAGGACCTGGGGATCATGACCTGAGCCCAAGACAGTTGCTTAACCAACTGAGCCACCCAGGCATCCCTGCTTCAATCATTTTTAAGATGAAATAGAACAGGCCACTCCAGGAATAAAAGCACCTTGGTATATTGGGGTAGCTGACAAGTTTAAAAACAAAAATGAGATTCATTTGTGACTAATTAGTATAAAGCAAAATCTCTATCTCAGGCCAGAAATTCTGATGAAGTAAAATACGTTATAATAAACAAGCCATTTTAGAAGACAAAGAATGGGTCATAGCTTTACAAAAAGTCCACCAAGAGGCATCTATTATCAGGCTAGACTTATTTCTCACCAGCTTTTTATATCCTGAGCCTTGAAATACAGGGTTCTCAAACTGCAAATCCTGGATACAAGTATCAACATAAGAGCTTAACAAGTACTGATAAACACTGTAACCTATCTTTAGTTTAAGTCTTTAGAAAATGATGTTTGTTTTCAACTGGCTGGACTAAATGATAGCATCATTTTTCTTAGTACCAACTATGTGCCAGACATGGTATTTTGTAGAGAGGATTTCATTTAATCCACAGAACAACTTGAGAGGTATTATTAGCCCCTCTTACAGAAAAGGAAACTAAAATTCAAAAACATTAAGAGAGGTGTGCCTGGGTCGCACAGTCAGTTAAGCATCTGACTCTTGATTTCAACTCAGGTCATGATCTCAGGGTCATGGGAACAGGCCCCACTTGGGCTCTGCACCCAGCAAGGAGTCTACTTGAGATTCTCTCCCCCTCTCCCTCTGCCCCTCCCGCTTGTGCTCACACTCTAATAAATCTTTAAAAATAAATAAAAACATTCAAAAATAAATTAAAATAAAAAATAAAAACATTAAGAGAATTGCCAAAAATCACATGATTATAAATTACGGAACCAGAACCTAGGTATGTTCAACTCTACGGTTTTGCTCTTTTTTCTAAGTGTTCCTGACCAACATCTCTTAAAGTACCCAGTGTACTTTATACCTCATATTTTATCAAATTAATGCATCTGAAGCAAAATTATAAATATACATTGTGATGTCACCTGAGGAAAACATATTCAAACTGAATGGTAAGATCACACTAAAAACTATTCAATTATCTAGTATTCAATACTATAGCTAAAATTTGGTTACAAAATAGGTCTCCATACCAAAACCCAGGCAATTTCACGAATTCTGAAAGATTAAAAATTACAGTACATAAAAGGCAAACATAAGGTTTTAACAGGCATACAAATCAGAAAGGTGATATTATTTTTAAATAATACGTTAAAATGATCTAAGAGATGAGGACAATAGCTGTCATCCAATGATGTGACCATGAGAAAAATTAATAGTCTCAAGGAGGTTTTTATTTCAACTAGAAAGCCTAAAAGTACAATGCAATAATGGTAATGCAAAATAAGCTTCAATTCTTCAAAAGCATCTCTTCCCCAAAGAGATGTTATTTTATGGTAGGATTTCCACTTCACAATCTATTTGTCAGGAGAATGTATGGGTCCAAAATCATTTGGAAAATACTGTGCATGAGAAATTCCACAAAACATACACAGTATGCAAATATATAAAAAGCTGACTATACTGCAAACCTGCTAACATGAATTATCTTAAGAGAAATGATTAATACTTTTATTAGCAATACTTTCCTTTTAAAAATTATTCCAAGAGGAGCACCTGGGTGGTTCAGTCGGTTGAGCACTGACTCTTGATTTTGGCTCAGGTCATGATCTCAGGGTTGGGAGACTGAATCCCATGTCCAGCTCCATGTTCAGCACAGAGTCTGCTTGAGATTCTCTCTCTCCCACTACCTCTGCCCCCCATGCCCCACTCACTTTCTCTCAAATAAATATTTTTTAAAAACATTATTCCAAGAGAAAATAAAAGCACAAACACAGTAAATGTCCCTGGTGTCAGGCCCCACCCACAAAACTTGACAACATTCAGTCATGGAGAGACCTATTTCCCAGCTGCAAGAAATCCATCTACCCAACTACTGATCTACCTCATCATTCATAAATATGAATGGAAACTACCAATCACCAGACATTAAGAAAGTAAAGAACCGAGGTGCCTGGCTAGCTGAGTCGGTAGAGTGTGTGACTCTTGATCTCAGGGTCATGAGTTTGAGCCCCACACTCAAATATATAGAAAGCTGACTATAGGGGCGCCTGGGTGGCTCAGTTGTTAAGCATCTGCCTTCAGCTCAGGTCATGATCCCAGGGTCCTGGGATTGAACCCTGCATCAGGCTCCCTGCTCAGTGGGAAGCCTGCTTTTCCCTCTCCCACTCCCTGTGCTTGTGTTCCCTCTCAAGCTGTGTCTCTATCAAATAAATAAATAAAATCTTAAAAAAAAAAAGGCTGACTATACTGCAAACTTGCTAACATGAATTATCTTAAGAGAAATGATTTCCACTTTCATTTTCATTGGGGGTTGAGATTACTTAAAAATAAATAAATAAACTTTAAAAAAGGAAGTGAAGAACCAAGAAGAAAAAACAAAACCCTGGAGAGAAATGGTGCAGGAAATAGATTTTTTTAATTTCTAATTAGTACCTAGGGAAGTATTCAAGATAATATTTTAATCATAAAATAGGATACAACTGCTACCAATAAAGGGTAAAGGAAGGGGAGAAAGCAAAAGCTCTTGGGTATTAAAAACAATTGCCAAATTTTTTTTATTTATTTTAATTTTTGTTATTTTCTATTTAAACACCCTTCAGTTCAGCAGTTCTACTCACAGGACTTCATTCTACTAAAATACACATATGTCCGAGGAAAGGCACTACAAATTTTAATACAAAAAAAGGAAAAAAAACCCTAAAAACTAAACTAATACCCATCAATAGCAAGAGACTTAAATAAATGATGGTACAACTACACTACAGAATAATCAGTATGTATCAATATGGCAAAGATTTGTAAGATACATTAAAACACAGTCACTAGCATGTGCAGTATAATCCCACTTTGTTTTTAAACAAAATATATAATAATAATAACAGCCATTACTACATTACTCTATTACACAAAGTGTCAGGTACAATTTTAAGCACATTATATGCACGAACTCATTTAATCCTCACAACCACCTGAGTACTAGAGTCTATAATTACCCCTTTTTACACATGAGGATATTGAGCCACATAAAGGTAAAGTCACTTTCCCAAGTTACACAGCACTAAACCATGGGAGCTGGGACTATGATCTGTGGCATTCTAAAGTCCCCAAGATCACTCTTCACATTTCCAGCAGTTAGGATATGAACCACAAAGTCCACCTCCAGAGCCCATCCTCTAAAAACCTCCACCTCTCTCCTTCTCCACCCTCTTCCTCTCTATTTGTAAATACATACAAAAAGATCTGTAAGAACAGACACACCAAACTGTCAACTGTGACAGCTTATAATGACAGGAGTGGAAATGAAAGTTTTTCATATTTTTAAATATGCAACATATATAAATTGATATAATTTATATTCTTTATTTTTTTTTAAAGATTTTATTTATTTGACAGAGAGAATGAGAGATAAGAGAGCACGAGAGGGAAGAGGGTCAGAGGGAGAAGCCGACTCCCCGCTGAGCAGGGAGCCCGATGTGGGACTCGATCCCGGGACTCCAGGATCATGACCTGAGCCAAAGGCAGTCGCTTAACCAACTGAGCCACCCAGGCGCCCTATATTCTTTATAATACACATGCAGTCGCTTAACCAACTGAGCCACCCAGGCGCCCTATATTCTTTATAATACACATGCACACATGTACTATTTTACTAAGTGTTGAACCTCACCTAAGATTTCAATAAAATACATGAGCCTAGGATATGAGCAGACAATTTTCAAATCAGGAAATAAAAGCTAACATGGGAGAAAAAAACAATCTTTTTCTTTTGGGGCCCTTAAGAAACTAAATCTTGTAAGTAATGAAAGAAATGCAAATTAAAATTGTACATCATTTCGGAGCACCTGGGTGGCTCAGATGGTTAAGCATCTGCCTTCAGCTCAGGTCACGATCCCAGGATCCTGGGATCGAGCCCCACATCGGACTCCTGGTTCAGCGGGGAGCCTGCTTCTCCTTCTCCCTCTGCCTGTCTCCCTGCTCATGCTCTCTCTCTCTGTATCTCTGTGTCTCAAATGAATAAATAAAATCTTTAAAAAAAATTATATGTCATTTCACCTATCAAATTCACAAAAATTGAAAAACTAGAATATTTAATGCTGGTAAAAATACAGCAATATACATCAATTATCCTAATGTTCACAACTGCTAACCCAGTAATTTTTACTTTATTAAGGAAATATCTGATATATTGTAAAATGTTATACACAAAAATGTTAGTCTCAGCACTTTTTTTAGTAGCAAAACTGTTAACTTAATAATCCAGTGATATGGGTTGTATCTTTAGTATAGCACGGCCATATACAGAAATATTATGAAGCCATTAAATAGCACTCAAAATGTTTACTGAAATGGGAATAGATCAATGTTAAAATACAAAAAATAGGGGCACCTGGGTGGATCAGTCAATTAACTGTGTGCCTTTGGCTCGGGTCATGATCCCAGGGTCCTGGGATCCCTGCTTGGCTGGGAGCCTCCTTCTCCCTCTCCCTCTGCCTGCAGCTCCCCCTGCTTGTGCTCTTTCCCTTTCTCTGTCAAATAAATAAATTTTTTTAAAAAATACAATAATAAAATGATTTACAGAATGACCTACAGCTATGCAAATAAATACATGTACATAAATACATATATGGCAACACATGCATACATAAATATGCACATATACACACAAAAATTCCTTCATGGAAATATATCAAGATATTACCAATAGTTATCAACGGGTAGTGGAGTTATGATTTTTTTCCTGTGTGTTATTACAATGATCACATGGCTGTTCTGCAGAAGGGAGCCTTTTTTTCCCCTAAAGCAGAAAAGCCTTTTCTCTTCTTCATATTAAGAGAGCCATGAATGAATTACTGTGTCACTGTCCATCCGATATACCACATCTCACTGGTTGCTAGGCAGCATATCCCAGTGGTCCTACCTCATACCCATCTCTAATGACAAGCAGAAAGGACAGAAACTCAAGCACAAACATACCCCATCCAAATGGCAGTGCATTCACTTTAGGGAGCGGCTTAAGCAGCACATGTAGCAACTTCATTTCTCTATTCAAACCACTCCCCATCTCTCACCTTACCTTCTAGGTTGACTCTGGATGCGGCACAGTACTCCTCACAGGAGCTGTGTATAGAGACAGACCTTTTTAATCCTCTATTATAAGCCACACATTTTGTGCCTGAGGGAAACAGTTTCCATTCAGTAAATTCACCCAAGTCAGAAAGCACTGTCATGCTAGACACTTCTCTGTCACTGATACAGACAGGTAGCCTTGCAGCTTTCTGAAAATAGCCAATCTTGCTCAGCAAATGGGAGCATATGCTAAGATTTCGTATTCCTATAGAGAATGGGTAGTGCCCCTGCTAAAGCTATAAATTATAAATCCCTTCCCAAAACAGAATCTGCAATATAGTAACTCTTCCACAAGAAATGCCCAATTCTCAGGGCAACAACCTTTAAAAGAAGCCTGACCCAGATCCTGTTCCCCAGGCTGCTCCTCCCGCATCATGGCCAGAGCCACAGCAGTTGGTCCTGTACTATGCCTCCCCTGCTGCAGCAGCAGCAGCAGCAGCCATTTTTGGCTCACCCCTGCTGCAGCCCCAGATGAGAGCCAGGACAGCAAGAACAAGATGGCAAACGACTTTAAAGAGCAAACTCTGGAACAAATAACAGACATCACAAGAAAATGCTGCACGAATCTGCCACATTGTTAAAAAGGCTTTTCTTTTTTTTTTTTTAATGGTAACTCTTTTAAAGTAGTTTAAACCATGTCTCTTGGTGTCATGCAAACAAATTTGGGGAGATCAGCACTAGTACTGATAGTATGGTAAAACAAAGATTTATAAGGGGCGCCTGGGTGGCTCAGTTATTAAGCGTCTGCCTTTGGCTCAGGTTATGATCCCAGGGTCCTGGGATGGAGCTCCACATTGGGCTCCCTGCTCCGCGAGAAGCCTGCTTCTCCCTCTCCCACTCCCCATGCTTGTGTTCCCTCTCTCCCTGTATCTCTCTGTGTCAAATAAATAAATTTTTAAAAAAAGATTTAATCAGAATACCTGAAGCACACAATTCATAATTCCTTTTTACTTAAGCAAAAACATGCCCTCTCTCTTCCTTGATTCCCTGCTAAAAATCTAAAAATGTATTTTAAATCCTCTTTACTCTCTTAAAATAATGTAATTTAATGTCTTTCCTGAATGCAGAACTTACAAGGAGTCACATTTTAGCTTAGTTTCACTTCTGAAAATAGGAATAGCTTTATTTTTCTGATTATAAAAATGATACCTGGAGGCGTTTTTTTAAGTAGGCTCCATGCCCAATGTGGGGCTTGAACTCATGACCCTGAGATTAATGGTTCAAGAAAATAAAAATCGCCAAATCTCACCAGCAAATAAAGACAACCTTATGGACACTGTTGTTTAACCAAGCACTTTGAAAATATTCTTAAGATAAAATTTGATCAGACATGCTATTTTTAACTGGCTTCCACAAAATATATGTGGACTTTTTTTTTTATTTTTAATTTTATGTAGGCTCCACCCCCAACATGGGTCTAGAACTTAAGACTCTGAGATCAAGAGTTACATGCTCTACCAACTGAACCAGCCAAGTGCCCCTGGACTTTTTTTAATGTCAATAAATGTTCTGCAACATGTTTAAGGGTTATATAATACTTCAATGCATATACAGCCCATAATTTCCCCCAAAACCCCATTACTAGGCCTTTAGCGTGTTTCAAAAGGTCTACTCTTATAAATGATGGTGTGACAACAATCAGAATTTTATTTGAACACCAACTTTAAAAGTACAAGTCTAGGGCGCCTGGGTGGCTCAGTTGGTTGGGCGACTGCCTTCGGCTCGGGTCGTGATCCTGGAGTCCCGGGATCGAGTCCCACATCGGGCTCCCTGCTCAGCGGAGAGTCTGCTTCTCCTTCTCACCCTCCTCCCTCTCATGCTCTCTGTCTCTCATTCTCTCTCTCAAATAAATAAATAAAATCTTTAAAAAAAAAAAAAGTACAAGTCTATAAAAACAGAAGGTATTAAAAACAAAAACAAAAAGCTGATTTCAAAGTAATCCTTGGATATATGTTGAAATAATCCCTTAGGACATTAACAAAATTTAATATGGGGCATCTGGGTGGCTTAGTTGGTTAAAAGCGTCCAACTCCAAGGGCGCCTGGGTGGCTCAGTTGGTTAAGCGACTGCCTTCGGCTCAGGTCATGATCCTGGAGTCCCGGGATCGAGTCCCGCATCGGGCTCCCTGCTCGGCGGGGAGTCTGCTTCTCCCTCTGACCCTACCCCCTCTTGTGCTCTCTCGCTCTCTCTCTTCTCAAATAAATAAATAAATAAAATAAAAATTAAAAAAAAAATTTGTTAAAAGCATCCAACTCCTGATTTCGGCTCAGGTCATGATTTCACAGTTGTGGAATCAAGCACCACCTCAAGCTCCACACTCAGCGCAAGTCAGCTTGTCCATCTCCCTCTGCTCCTCCCCCAACTCATCATACGTGCATGCTCTCTCTCAAATAAATAAAATCATTTTTTAAAAAAATTAATATAACAGTAGCCCAGTTTCTGTTACATATGTCTAGGGGCACATGAAACAAAATCCTAGGTCAAACTGTCTCATCCACCCGCCTTGGGAACATTCATTTTATTCTGTCTCACCCCAAATACTGGTTTAGTAAAAACACACTAAGTTCAAACAAGACAATAGCAGAGCCTGGGGAAGCACTGAAAGCAATTCCATGAGGTAAAACTGATCTAGGACTCTAATAGGACATTTCGGAGGTCCATCTTCAGATTGGAGGATGGGGAGATTAAAGGCTGAGAAGAGGTTCTAAAGACTCCCAGATCTTTAAGTGACAAAGAACCAAGCACTTAGTAAGAGCAGCCATGCTTAAAAGTATACCTACACTTTCTATCACAGAAATTCCTTTGGGTTAATAAATTTATTTGAAAAGGCCAACTATTTCTGGTTCTGTATCCCTTAGATGGAATTAGTCAAACCTCCAAACACTAGGAAAAGGAACCAGGACAGCAATATTCCCCCTCTTCAGGGCATTCAACATGGAGCTTCTTTACAAAAATGAAGTTCATTTCCTTCCAACCCAAAGACTGGTTCCTAATTCAACTTCAGTTACGTTTCCACCCTTCATTAGTGGTAACTGTATCTACCACCATGAGTTCGGGAGCATCCCCAAAGCCTTTCTTATGAGATCAACAGTGTTATTAACTGATGTGATTTTATCTTGTATAATGAAATAAATCGACATTTGAAAAGTCTGCATAACCTAATGAACCAATATTTTCCAAATGACTTGACACGTGGTGTTATAAAAATCACACGTGGGTAGGGGCGCCTGGGTGGCTCAGCCACTGAGCATCTGCCTTCGGCTCAGGTCATGATCCCAGGGTCCTGGGATCAAGTTCCATGTCAGAATCCCCACTCAGCGGGGAGTCCGCTCCCTCTGTCTCTGCCTGTCGCTCTGCCTACTTGTGCTCTATCTCTCTGTCAAATAAATAAAATCTTAAAAAAAAAAAGTCACACGTGGGTAAAAAGATCTATTCAAAGTACAATCAGACTAATAGATTTAACTGCATGAAAAGTTCAAGGGCATGGTTTCAGGTTCCCAAATTGAAACTAGTTAAGAAACTACACCCTAGTTTTGGTGTAGTTATTAATAAAGATCCACAATTACCTGAGAATAACCTTAAAACACTCCTCTCCCTCCCAACTACGTATCTGAGATAGATAAGATTTCCTTCAAACAAAACATACAGCAGAATGCAGATAAGAATCTAGTTTTCTCCCACTAAGCTACAGAGAGATTTGCAAAAATAATGCTACTATTTTAATTGTTTTGAAAAACTTACTTTCCATTTGTCAAACTTTATGCTAATATAATGGATTTGTTATCACTATTTTAAAGTATTTTTAAATTTTGTTTTTAATATCTACAAATATAGCCCACATAACAAAAGCTCTGAGATCCTCAATAATTTTTAATAGTGTAAAGGAGTCTTGAGATCAAAAATAAAATCTGAGAACTGCTGTTTTAAGTTAATGGTTTCACTGTGCTGTCTGTGGAAAATCTGCCATCGGTTTCTTGGAATATGGTTTCCAATTTACAGAAATAAAATCTATTGGGGGGGGCGTGCCTGGGTGGCTCAGTGTGTTAAGTGTACGACTCTTGGTTTCAGCTCAGGTCATGTTGAATGCCCTGGAGAGGGGGAATTTTACTGTCCTCCAAATTTATATAGTCCAAGGTCGAGGGTGGGATGGAGCCCTGTGTCGGGCTCTGCACTCAGCACTGAGTGTCTCACATTCTCTCTCCCTCTCTCTGCATTCCCCCCCAACACACAAATCACTCTCATCTTTAAAAATGAAATAAAATCTGGGGCACCTGGATGCCTCAGTTGGTTAAGCATCTGCCTTCGCCTCAGGTCATGATCTCAGGGTCCTCGGATCAAGTCCTGCATCAGGCTCCCTGCTCAGTGGGGAGCCTGCTTCTCACTCTCCCTCCACCTACTGCTTCCCCTACTTGTGCTGTCAAATAAATAAAATCTTAAAAAAATAAAAATAAAAATAAAATAAAATCTATGAGTTTTCATTTCTGAAAGTGATTTTTTTTGCATCAAAAATCTAAATCACTGGGGCACCTGGCTGCCTCAGTCAGTGGAGCATGTGACTCTTGATCTGAGTTGTGAGTTCGAGCTCCATGTTAGATGTGAGATTACTTAAAAATAAAATCTTAAAAAAAAAACCTAAATCACTGCTGTTAGAGCTCACATAAATTTACATAAGCCTCCTTCACAGTGTCAGTATCAGCCGTATCAGCTTACACACTTGTTAATAAATTGGCTCCTAAATGTTATCCACTTCTCTCTCATATCTATTTCCGAACTAGATTGGAAAATTATCAGGGGCAATGCCATTTTCTTTTTATTTCTTCACACAGTCCTCCTACAGACTACTGCAGAAATTAAATGTATGCTGCCCCTATAACAGTAACTTACAGCCACTTTCAGAATAATGTGTTATTTTTGAAGGAAAGCTAAAAAGCACATCTCAAGGATTCCTAGACAGAAGGAAAAAGTCCTTGATCATCCAGAAGACTAATGGCACTCTGAATAGCAATATCACTAATTCTTTTAACTATCAACTATGGCATCTACCACAGTGACATTTTTGTGTGTGTCTGACATTTCTTTTTGATAGTTGAGGCCTTCTGAGAAGGGGCTGAGTTAAAGGATTTCCATGATCCATTTCAACCCTCATATTCTAAGACTCTAATTCCTTTTATTCTCAATCCCAGCATTAAATAATGCTGGACACTATGGTTGTTTAGGGGCTGAACGATGAGTCAGCAGGTGAAGCCATTAGGGAGAAGCAGTTTCATTAACTTCAACTACAGAGAAGCCAGCAAAAGACAGCTGCCATTGTTTACATTGCTGAACATGCTGTCAGTTTCACAGGCCTGTAAAACCACCTATTGTCAGCAAGCTCCATTTTTCTTAGTTAAGGGTTAACAAGAACCAGACTTAGCTACTAGCTCCTAAAGCACAGTGAACAATCTCTTTTCTCAAAGTACAACTACTATAAGTGCCTAAAAGAACATTCAAAAACCATTCTTGCAACTAGGAATGTGCCTCCGTTTACAATAACCCAGGTCCCTTCAAAGACAACTGTTATACATGCTCAGACACAGAAAAAGTGCACATACACGTGCGCGCGCACACACACACACACACACACACACACACACACTGCTGTTAACCATTTAAAGCATAGTTCAGAGCTTCTTTAATGGAACTGAAAATAAGCAGGCAAAACATGAATTGCTAATCTTTTTTGAGAGAGCAGGGGAGGCCAAGCAACCTGAAAGTCAATGGAATCACCTTCTGTTGTTGCAGTTTTGAGTATTTTCAACTCAGTTTCTTCTCAGAACCGAAAAAGGGTTTGATCTTTGAGAATCCTTTTGTCCTAAGAAAGATTCCTTCCAAATATATTTTTCAGTTGTGATTTCCAATCAAGGGCTGAATTGAAAAGCACTTCCCGATTGCTTTCTAGTTTCATATATAACACCTCATCTAGGCATTACACCTAAATTAATTTCCCTTTTCATTTTGAAAGCAGTCAAATTAACCTAGTATTTCAAATTCCTAGCTGAACTGATAAGGAGATATAGATCTATCTACCTACATATGTGTCCATCTACTTACCTATATATACGTCTATGTATATGTCCCTATAGTGTCATAAGGTACTATGACAAAAGATGCCCTAACTTGTACTGAGCAGGTGCTATTCATCATTATTCCAGTATCGAGACCATATGCCTTACAAACTATAAACATAATAAATTTATAAGCTATCTACTATGAATCTGCTACTAACCATGCACTAACTTAAATCAGAACTATATCAACTTTTTAAGAGATATAAAAGTTCAAGTGATCTTCAAATGCATGTTGGGTAACAACCATGGAAATTTATATAGCTCCAAGTTTTCCTTTTTTTTTTTAAAGATTTTATTTGAGAGAGAGAGAACACAAGCAGGGTGAAGGACAGAGGGAGCAGACTCCCCGCTAAACAGGGAGCCTGATACGGGGCTCAATCCCAAGACTCCAGGATCATGACCTGAGCCAAAAGCAGATGCTTAAACAACTGAGCCACCGAGGTGCCCCAAGTTTTGTTTTGTTTTTTAAGATGTTATTTATTTGTCAGAGAGAGAGAGAGCGCGCGCACACAAGCAGGGGGAACAGCAGGCAGAAACAGACTTCCCGCTGAGCAGGGAGCCCGATTCAGGACTCGATTCCAGGACCCTGGGATCATGACCTGAGCTGAAGGCAGACACTCAACTGAGCTACCCAGGCGTCCCAGCTCCAAGTTTTCTTGAACAAAAATATCTAAGCATGTTTCATAAATCTGGAAAATTGCAGATTTTCAATTGCAAAAAAGTAAACAAACTCAAAGTCATCCTTAGGAAAAGTACATACAACCTACTTTTAGAAGTCCCAAGTAAAAATTATAACTCACATGTCAATCTTGGATTTCAGTTATTTACTACAAACCTAACTCAATCCTGCCTCCTCATAACCCTCCAGAATGGTCCTTCTAAATCTCAAAATGACCATATCATCCCCCTAGCCTACAGGTGATGGCTCCCCGCTGTCATCTGTGTGACAAGCCTGACTTATAATGCCCTTTCTGTGGCCTCTACCTGTCCACTGCTCCCCTCCAAACTGTTAGCCTACCCATGGTGAACAAGTCATTTTTCCCTGAGTCTCTGTATGTGCTGATTCCTGGCCTAATACCCTTTTTCCTACCATTATCTTTCATATGGCTCGTTCTGACTTCCAGATGCAGCTTACACGTATCCTCTTCTCTAGGAAGCCTCTCCCTTCCATTCCTCCCAATCCTCTTCCAGCCCCACCCCCAAGATAAATGACCCTCCTGAGAGCTCCCACAGGTCCTGTGCTTATTGATTCCTGTTTACTTACTTATATAGCTGTCTCCTGCACTAGAGTAAGCTTCTCAAAGGTAAAAACTATTATTTCTAACTCCTCAGTGCTCAACAAACATCTATTGAATGATTAAGCTAGAATACATAAACAAGAAAACAAATTTTTCTTTAAAGATTTTATTTATTTACTTATTTTGAGAGAGAGAATGAGAGAGAGCGAGCGAGCATGAGGGGGGGGGGAGGGTCAGAGGGAGAAGCAGACTCTCCGCTGAGCAGGGAGCCTGATGTGGGACTTGATCCCGGGACTCCAGAATCATGACCTGAGCCGAAGGCAGTCACTTAACCAACTGAGCCACCCAGGCGCCCACAAATTTTTCTTTAAAACCTCTGGAAAGGGATGCCTGGGTGGCTCAATCAGTTAAGCATCTGCCTTCGGCTCAGGTCATGATCCTGGGGTCCTGGGATCAAGTCCCACATCGGGCTCCCTCCTTAGTGGAAAGCCTCCTTCTCTCGCTCCCTCTGCTGCTCCCCCTGCTTGTGTGCTCGCCTCTTTCAAATAAATAAAGAAAATCTTTAGGAAAAAAAAAAAGAAACCTATGGAGGAAGTATCCCAACTCTGTTTTGTTTTACACTCCATATGAAACAGCTTGCCAAATCATCAGTTCCCAGTTGGAACAAATATTGAACTAACTAAGCAGTTCCCAATTTGTAAGCCAGTCTCCTTAGGTCCACAAATTCATCATTCACAAGCTATTTTCACTATTTCAAAAAGCCTGGGAAATTATAAGTCAATCCACAATAAATAATGAGGAAAAGACTGGCTAACTAAAATATCAGTTCCTGGGGCGCCTGGGTGGCTCACATGGTTAAGCGTCTGCCTTCGGCCCAGGTCATGATCCCAGCGTCCTGGGATCGAGCCCCACATCGGGCTCCTGGCTCAGCAGGGAGCCTGCTTCTCCCTCTCCCTCTGCCTCTCTCCCCACTCATGCTCTCTCTCTCTGTCTCAGATGAATAAATAAAATCTTTAAATATATATATATATCAGTTCCTTTTCTTCTGCTTAAAATTTCCCAATCAAGAGTGGTAACAATGAGTTTATCACACTATGCTGAATTCCTGATCAGCATATAAAGATCTTTCATTAAATATGTGAATTTAGGCATGCCCGGATGGCTCAGTTGGTTGAGCATCCAGCTCTTGATTTCAGCTCAGGTCATGATCTCAGGGTCGTGAGACTGAGCCCCACACATCAGGCTCCACACAAGACTCTCTCCTTCTCCCTCTGCCTCTCCCACTCCCCCACCTACCACCCACCACTCAAGTTTCTCAAGCTCTCTCAAAAAAAAAAAAAAAAAAGTTGATGGAAGGGCGCCTGGCTGGCTCAGTCAGTAGTACAGCATACAACAACTCTTGACCTTGGGGTCGTGAGTTCGAATGCCACACTGGACCCAAAGTTTACTTAAAAAAAAAAAAGTGGACATAAAGTAATGATTTCATAACTGCTGCCCAGAATCCCAATAGCAGCCTATGAGTAGCCAAGGTAGGTAGTGATTTAAAGTTTTTTTTATTATAATACATGTGAATATTAGAGAAGCAAATTAAGCTTCTTTAAATTAAGCAAAATAAGCAGAAGTATAGACTCAAATATAAATACCCAAACCAAAGCCCATCAAGGACTTATTTTAGGCTTGCAAAGAAACCCTGGAAAGAATTTCTCTTCAGTCTTCAATCTTCCTTAAATGTAGCAACAATTATATAGGCAAAGTTCACAGTTTAAAATCAAGTCTACCTGTCACTTATTCAATGTCACTTTCCCCATCTAGGTAAAGCTCCGTGGAAACCTAATCTGGAAAGCTGTAAAAGACTATGCTTTCGGGGTTCTCTTTCCTCTTGGCAGCTGCCGCTTCCTCTTTTCTGTCGACTCATCATCCTCGTCACATCAGTGGGTGCTGCACTGACCCTTAAGAACCTTTGCTTTCCTCTTCACTGTTATGCGTGTATTTCCACAGATTTGTTTTACCAGCCCTTTCTGCTCACCTGACTTCCATCTCCGTATTTCTAAACATGTCCAGTTCACCTCCATCTCTTAACCGAGTAAGATGTTCCATTCATGTCAAATCTAACATGTCCTCAACTGAATTTATCTGCTCACTACCTCAACATGATATAAAATCAAATCCTACATCTTCTTTACTTATCACTGACAGTATCATTTTCCAGTCTCAAAGCCTTGGAGTCAGTTTTAGCTCTTTTCATTCTTTCACCAAGGATATTCAAATCCCTAGCTTTCTTCCTCTGAGAGCTTTCATGATATAATTACTCTTTCCTTTTCATCTCCCTCTAGACTAGATGTGTATCAGTAAAATCCTGGAAAACCTTAAGTGGGCCTAGCATATTAGTCTCCATGCTTCCTACTGATCTCAATCCACCGAGCACCAACTTCATCTTCCTCTAACTACCAAACGTGTTCGTAGGTATCAGGTTTTGAAAAACTTGTTTGCTACAAAATAAAAGAACAGATATTCAACAGTTTCCAAAACTGTCACATGCACTGCACATTATATTTTCAGTCAAGCACCTCTTCTGACCACCCTAAATACACCATCTACCATATTTCCTAGCTGCTACAAAAGCATTTTTCCCTCAACTATAAACGTCCTTCCTCTTCCAACTGCCCAAATCCTACTTCCTAACTCCTCCAGTCCTCACTAATCTCTCAGGCCTCTGACCTCCTACCTCTATTTAGAGAGCACCTTAAATTCCTTTAACTGTTTGACTGGAGCACCTAAGAGGCAGAGACCCCACACTTCAGGTTTCTTTCGTACCTCCATCAACAGCTAGAACATGCGGTTATTTAATAAACACTTGGTCCTCTGACCATTTAATAAATCACTGTGTGTCTACTAGGCATCAGGCACTATTAACTTAATCTGTGGAATCAAAACAATGACCAAAATTTTCCTTCCCTTTTCTACTTCTCTCTTGTCTCAAGATTCCATTATTTTTTCCTTCTCCCTTGAGAATCCTAACCTTGCCATTCTAGTTATCCTATTCCTTTCAGCTGAGCCTTCAACTGAATAGTAACTAAGCTACTTTCCTAAGTATGATTCTAGAATACAAAAAAAAAAAGAATTACTCTTCTCTCCAAATATTCAGAAAAATTAGGAAGGGTAACCAGCAATATGTTTCTGAAGGCTATGTTGCCTGTTGGAGGGCTCTCACAATTGTCCTTATCATTGACATTAATTTTCACATACAATATCCTTATGAACAGACCAAAGCCTTCAATTTCACAAAAAGCATGGGTAGACTTTCTCTACCTAGACTCTGTGTTTGATAAACGCATGATTAAATAGAGAAAGGAACAATTAGTCTAGAGGAGACTAAGGAGAAGTAATAACCAAATGCAATGTGGGATCCTGAAACAGAAAAAGAACAGTAGAAAAACTGGTAATAATTATAAGGTCTGCACTTTAGTTGATAATATTGTATCAATGTTAATTAATTTCCTGTGCTTGACAACTGTACTATGATAATGGAAGATGTTTACATTAGGGGAAGGAGACAAGGGATAGGAGAGAACTCTTACTATTTTGGCAAGTTTTCTGCAGGTCTAAAATCAATTCAAATAAAGTTTCTTTTTTTTAAAGAGGCCGACAATACTTTGCTCCTATTTAGTTCACATGCTGATGTCAAAGACCTTTATAACTACAAGATCAAATACAAATTGTTAGACCAAGGGATATAAAATGTCTTGCTGCTTCCCGAAGTATTTTAGTAACACATATAGAGCATAAAGACTCCTAATTTTCTAAACTATATATAATGGTTACTAGATAAGGATGACCGTGTAATTTACCATCCAAACCAGGACCATTACAGGAGAAATATCTCGGTCACCTACTGGTAAGTCAAAGTGATCACTGTTGTTAAACACCTCAAATCAGTCTGAGTTTGTACAAACCTGATGCTTTGGCAAGTCACCAGCATCTCCCTCAACCTCAGGAATAAACACCCCTGGGGGGAGGAGAACAGAAAGGTAGCCCAGAGATCCCCAAAGATGATTATGTAAAGGGAAAATAAGTCAATACATACTAATACGCTTGCATCTTTTAATTATGATTTTCAGGGCCGCCTGGGTGGCTCAGTCATTTAAGCATCTGCCTTCGGCTCAAGTCATGATCCCAGGGTCCTGGGGTCAAGCCCGAATCAGGCTCCTTGCTCAGCGGGGAGCCTGCTTCTCCCTCTCCCACTGTCTCTCTCCCTACCTGTTCTCTCTCTAATAAAATCTTAAAAAAAATAACTATGATTTTCAATAGAAAGTCAAGAATAGAATCAATGACTTTCCAGAGCAGCATTTAGCTTTCACTGCCTTGCCTAAAACCACATTCAAGTACACCCACCCAATCGCAACACAAAATGTAATAAGCTAAGGTCAAGTACTCTACTGTCTACTTTTGAAACAGCAGTTACTTCAGGAATTTGGACTGGTTCCAAATTCTAATATTTCTAAAAAAGATCAACAATATTGAAATTATCAAATGAATATGATATATTAACCTCAAAGTCTCAACAATATTAATCAGGTGTGTGAGATCATTAAAATTTTACATAGCTCATATATTTAATGAGCTAAGCTAAAGACACACATACTAATTTACAAAACTTAAAAAGTAGATATAATCGGGACACCTGGGTGGCTCAGTTGGTTAAGCAACTGCCTTCGGCTCAGGTCATGATCCTGGAGTCCCAGGATCGAGTCCCACATCGGGCTCCCTGCTTAGCAGGGAGTCTGCTTCTCCCTCTGCCCCTCCCCCCCTCATGGGCGCGCTCTCTCTCTCTCTCTCTCATTCTCTCTCTCAAATAAAAAAAATCTTTAAAAAAAAAATAGATATAATCTTTAAAAAAAATCAGCAACCCCATCCCCACACTGTAATATTTCAAGTCAATGAAGAGACTGTGTGTGTGTGTGTGTGTGTAGAAAATTTTCATCCAAAACCCTGTTTTTATTAGACCTGAAAGGTTATAAAAAGCCTCTTCATTAATGTAGTCTTTTCCTGAATAGAAAGAATCGTGTTAGAGGTGAGCTGTATTTCCCAATTTTATTTCTTTATAAAAATGTACACATTAGAATAGCCTGAGGTTATAACCTAATAAAAAATAAAATTTATCTTGAAAATTATATAAATGCTCTAGGCAGAACTAATATTCTATGTGAAAAACAATAACCCAAGAATTTGTAACTTACAATTTCAATTCTTCACAGCACAGCAAAATAGTCAAATGCCCTTATGTTATTTTTCACAAAGCTATCACTGCCTAATAGGAATTTATCTTAATAGAGATAGGCAAAATCTCTTTCGAGTAGCTCTCCTATTTTTCAGGCATTATACAAAAGGTGAAAATGATCAAAGTTCATTTATTCAATAGGCCGTATTTTACAAATAGCACACCTCACCCTAAATGTAGTTGTGATATTCCTATTCTCTTAATCTTTGCTATTCCCTATTTCAACCCGCACACCTCAACAAATCTTTTTTTTTTTTTTAAGATTTTATTTATTTGACAGAGAGAGAGACACAGAGAGGGAACACAAGCAGGGGGAGTGGGAGAGGGAGAAGCAGGGAGCCCGATGCAGGGCTTGATCCCAGGACCCTGAGATCATGACCAGAGCTGAAGGCAGACGCTTAACAACTGAGCCACCCAGGCGCCCCACCTCAACAAATCTTCAAAAACAGTTTCATCATGTCAGTTTCCAAATAAATAAATAAATAAATAAATAAAATAAATAAATAAATAAATACAACTGGGCGCCTGGGTGGCTCAGCTGGCTAAGCGACTGCCTTCGGCTCAGGTCATGATCCTGGAGTCCTGGGATCGAGTCCCACATCGGGCTCCCTGCTCAGCAGGGAGTCTGCTTCTCCCTCTGACCCTCTTCCCTCTCGTGCTCTCTAACTCTCATTCTCTCCCTCTCAAATAAATAAATAAAATCTTTAAAAAAAAAAACACACACAACTGATTTTTTGACAAAGTGCTCAGACAATTCAAAGAATATTCCTTTCAACAAATAGTGCCAAGACAACTGGATAGTCACATGCAAAAAAATAAATAAACTTGAACTCCTACTTCACAGCATACACAAAAATTAACTCAAAAAAAGACCTAAATTTAAGAGCTAAAATTATAAAAGAAAAGAAAGGAGTAAACTTCCATGACCCTGGGTTAAGGAGAGCCTTCTTAGACACACTAAGGAAGCACAAATGACAAAAAAAAAAAAAAAAAAACAGATAAATTTGACTTCATCAAAATTAAACATTTTTATGCTTCAAAGGACATTAACAAGAAAATGAGGGGAGCCTGGCAGGCTTTGTCAGTAGAGCATGCAACTCTTGGTCTTGGGGCTGTGAGTTCAAGCCCCAAGTTGGGTGTAGAGTCCTTAAAAATAAAATCTTGAAAAAGAAAGAGAGAGAGACAACCCACTGAATGGGAGAAAATATTTGTAGGGGCGCCTGGGATGCTCAGTTGGTTAAGATTCTGACTCTTGGGCACCTGGGTGGCTCAGTTGGTTAAGCGACTGCCTTCGGCTCAGGTCATGATCCTGGAGTCCTGGGATCGAGTCCCACATTGGGCTCCCTGCTCAGCAGGGGAGTCTGCTTCTCCCTCTGACCCTCTTCCCTCTCGTGCTCTCTCTCATTCTCTCTCTCTCAAATAAATAAATAAAATAAATAAAATCTTTAAAAAAAAAAAATTCTGACTCTTGATTTGGGCTTGGGTCATGAGGTTGAGCCCCCATAGGGCATGGCTCCGTGCTCAGCGGGGAGTCTGCTTGAAAGTCTCTCTCTTTCCCTCTCCCTCTGCCCCTCCCCGTATTGTGCACACGTGCACACTCCCTCTCTCTCAAATAAACAGATCTTTTTTTAATTATTTTTTTAAAGATTTATTTGAAAGAGAGAGAGAATGAGAGAGAGAGCACATGAGAAGGGGGAGGGTCAGAGGGAGAAGCAGACTCCCCGCTGAGCAGGGAGTCCGATGCGGGACTCGATCCCGGGACTCCAGGATCATGACCTGAGCTGAAGGCAGTCGCTTAACCAACTGAGCCACCCAGGCGCCCAGATCTTTATTTTTTTTAAGATTTTATTTATTTGACAGAACACAAGTGAGAGAGCACAAGCAGGGGGAGCAGCAGAGAGAGGGGGCAGACTCCCCGCTGAGCAAGGAGCCCCATATGGGGCTCCATCTCAAGAACCTGAGATCATGACCTGAGCTGAAAGCAAAGAGCCACTTAACTGACTGAGCCACCCAGGCGCCCCTAAGTAAATAAATCTTAAAAAAAAAAAAAATAGGGCGCCTGGGTGGCTCAGTTGATTAAGCGACTGCTTCTGCTCAGGTCATGATCCTGGAGTCCCGGGATCGAGTCCCGCATCGGGCTCCCTGCTCAACGGGGAGTCTGCTTCTCCCTCTGACCCTCTCCTCTCTCGTTCTATCTCTCATTCTCTCTCTCTCAAATAAATAAAATAAAATCTTTAAAAAAAATTTAAAAAAAAAAAATAGGGGCACCTGGGTGGCTCAGACGGTTAAGCGTCTGCCTTCGGCTCAGGTCGTGGTCCCGGGGTCCTAGGATCAAGCCCCACGTTGGGCTCCCTGCTGAGCAGGGAGCCTGCTTCTCCCTCTCCCTGCCGCTCCCCCTGTTTATACTCTCTGTCAAATAAAAAAATATGTATTTGTAAACATGATCTATAATAAGAGACTTGGATCCAGAATAAAGACCTTACAACTCAATAATAAAAGACAACCTCATTAAAAACTGGGTAGAGGGGACAAGAAAAAACTGGGTAAAGGATTTGAACAGACATTTCTCTAAAGACAAATGGCCAATAAACTCACGAAAAAAATGCTCAATTAGCCATCAAGGAAAAGAAATCAAAACCATAATGAGATACAACTTCACACCCACTAGGATGTCCTACGATTAAAAAAGCGCAGATAATGACAAGGGTTGGAACCCTCATACTTTGCTGGTGGGAATGCAAAATGGTGCAGTCACTTCGGAGAAAGTTTGGCAGTTTCTCAAAATGTTAAACTTGGGGAGTTACCTTGGGGCACCTGGGTGGCTTGATTTGGGCTCTGGTCATGATCTCAGGGTCATGAGATCTGCCTGAGACAAGTTCCACACTTAGCAGGGATTCTGCTTGAGATTCTCTCTCCCTCTACCCCTCCCCCTGCTCTCACGCATGTGGGCTCTCTAATAAATAAATCTTAAAAACAAAACAAAACAAACATGGAGTTACCTTATAAAACCCAGCAGCTGCACTCCAAAGTATATACCCAAAGAAATGAAAACCTACATCCACACAGACATTCATAGCATAATTATTCATAATAATCAAAAAGTTGATGAGGTGCCTGGGTGGCTTCGTCAGTTAAGCATCTGCCTTTGGCTCAGGTCATAATCCCAGGGTCCTAGGATCAAGCCCCTTTTGGGCTCCCTGCTCAGCAGGGAGTTTGCTTCTCCTCTTCCCTTCCCCCTGCTTGTGATCTCTCTCTTAAAAATAAATAAATAAAATCTTTAAAAAAAAGGGGGGGGGGGCGCCTGGGTGGCTCAGTCGTTAAGCGTCTGCCTTTGGCTCGGGTCATGGTCCCAGGGTCCTGGGATCGAGCCCCGCATCAGGCTCCCTGTTCAGCAGGAAGCCTGCTTCTCCCTCTCCCACTCCCCCTGCTTGTGTTCCCTCTCTCACTGTCTCTCTCTCTGTCAAATAAATTCTTTAAAAAAAAATAAAAAATAAAAAAAATAGCTGAAACAACCCAAATGTCCATCAACTGATGAATAAAGGAAATGTGGTACCTGTAACATTATTCAGCAATTTAAAAAAAAGTATTGAAACATACCACAACATAGATGACCCTTGAAAACATGAAGAGTAAGAGAAACCAGTCACAAAAGACTATCTACTGTACTGTATCATTTATACGAAATGTCCAGAATAGGCAAATCTACAGAGGCAGAAAGCAGATTAGTACTTGCCTCAGGCAGAAAGAACTGGGGGGAAATGGGGAGTCTAATGGGTTTCTTTTGTGAGTGATAAAAATGTTCTAAAACTGAGGCACCTAAGTGGTTCAGTCGGTTAAGCAACTGCCTTTGGCTCAGCTCAGGTTCCTGACTGAGCCCCATGGCAGGCTCCCTGCTCAGCAGGGGTCTGCTTCTCCGTCTCCCTCTGCCCCTCCTCCCTGCCCCCCCATCTCTCTCTCTCTCTCTCAAATAAATAAAATCTTTAAAAAAAAGTTCTAAAACTGATTTTGGTGATGGCCACACAACTGTGAATATACTCAAAACCACTGAATGATACACTCTAAATGGGTGGTTTGTGTGGTATCTGAACTATAGCTCAATAAAGCCATTAAAAAAAAAAAAGTAATAGTTTCACACAAATGAAGTCTAACCTTCTCTTACATTGATTCAAAGCCCTTTACAATCTGGATCCATTATTTCAAATATTCTACCACAATAATCCTCCACTCCAAGCATACTGATGGGGATCCTCACAACCCAGCATACAGGATGCTTATTTCATGCCCAAACCTTTGTTCATGTTAATTACTCACCACAATCCACTCCCCTCTGCCAATCTAAACCCTGACTGTAGTCTTAAGCTCTTGTTTTAATGTTTTTTAAATTCGTATTTCAGTTCAAATTCTGTTTCTTATATGCTATTTTCTAGCGCCTAGTTTCTGCTCTCAGATAGTTAAGTGACAAATTAAGCAAGACACAGAATCGTATATGTAGTCTCACCCTGGCCCCAGTCCCTGTTCCCTCTACAGTAATAGAAACACTCCTGGGGACTCTGCCAGGATGGGGGAGACTGAGACAAATACTGCTGTCCCTCCAAAGGACATTTTTTAGCAATAAAATCGTCATGTATTTAAAGAAAGAAAAAAAATCCCGTATATGTCATGTGACCTAAGTTATGTTACAACAAAAGGACAGAATTTAAGCCCATTTAAAACCCACAGAAAAAAGTGTCAGAAAGAAATATAGCAAAACGTTAACAGTGGTTATCTCTACATACTAAGATTATGGATGACTTTTTACTTTTCCTTATTTTTTTAATTTCCTGATTTGATATTAGTTCTTATAATCACAAAATTTTTCATATAATTGACTTATAAACGTTTTTCCTCTTTGGCCTTATACTAGCCCTCATCATCAGTATCTATACTTCAAAGGCAACTCAGCCACATTAGATGACTTTGTAAACTGGGTCAATGTTATTCCATCTCAAACAAAATTATGAAACTATTATCAATTCAATTACACAACAGTGCAAAACAATTTTAGGGCAGCCTTGAATGCTAAATGTGAGTTGTGATGCCATCTATATTAGTCCTAAAACTTAGCTTAAAACTGATTCCCAGACTCTAATTTAATCAACATTTCAACAAATATTTACAGACTTCCTAGATCTGCGAGGTACTGCTCTAGAGGTTGGCAATTCAACAGCAAACAAAACTGACAAAATTCTCTGCCTTTATGGACCTTACATTCTATTGATGGAATTTAGTATCTCATAAGTGGGAACACACACACAAAGGCTTGAAAAAGTACAAAACTACTACTAGTTAATAAAGGTCATAAAAACTGACAAATTTCAAATGTACTTAGAATAGTTAAAAGAGTCTCAAATTTCAGCTGAGGTTACAAGAAAGTGAAAAACTCCTTCTGGATGGCAGCAAGCCAAAGAACTAGGAGCCATTTGAGAATTCAGAAGTAGCTTGGGATCTTGCAATATTTCATCGATGTAAATCTCAGCTGCAGTTTATACTCTGCTTGAAGTCAGGCACCTGGCTAAAAATCAGGAAACAGTTTCCTATTATATTAGCTCAAATTATTATTCCTAAAGTAAAAATAGATTGTTACCTCATCACAAGAGTTTATTCCAGAACTTACTTTCCCTCATACTTCATAATGAACTAACTGTATCATCAACCAGAGCAAGCATCTGACTGGCCATGTAACCTTATTTTATGGCCTCAAGCCATCCCACGATCTTCCTACCCAAGTCACAGAAGCATTTCAGTCTCTTTGACTACACTTGACCTTAGCCAAAAGTCCGAGAAGCGATTGGTCTGTTTGACTAAATCTAACATTAATAAGCAAAAACCAGAGGTTTCTTATACAATCAAGTTGCCTTGATCCATGTTAGCATGCTTCTAATATCAATGTCACTAACCATCAGACAAAGAATCCATTAATAGGTCTCTATAAATCCTTCCCGCCTACTTTGCAAGAACAAAACAAACCTCACACCATAATCTTCAGAAACAAGCCATTTTAATTCAAGAGTCACATAAACTGGTCTAACTCCTTCATTTTAGAGAAAGGGAAACTGATGCCCAAAGCATTTATGTGATTAGTCCAAGACCATACCTCTAAAAAATGGAAAAGCCAAACTCAAATCCAGATTTTTTTTTTTTTTTTACTACAAATCAGGTACACTTCTCAGTACATCAAGCTAAATTTACTTATATTTCAAGGCTACTTTCCAAGCCAAAAATCTAGTTATCAGAAGACCAGGGAGGTATTATGAGATGAGTGGGAAGGAGACCAGGAGACCAGATCTGAAACGTATCTTTTCATACCCTAATTCCTGGGATTATGGTGCAGAAGATACTTTGAATTTATGGCGATTGTGTTCTGATTGCCATGTTGTAGACTACCTCCTCTAGCTTCTCTGATCCTGCTAAAAACTTGAAATATGACTGAAATCCATTTACTCAAGTTCTACGCAGCAGCAACAGCAATGGAATTGGGAAAAGTCAGCTGGCAGGAGAAAGCTCTGTAAACCTCGGGTAATTCTTACTCATCCTTCTAATGTAGTTCAGATGTCAATTTCTTCTAGGAAGCCCTAATTCCTCCTTCCTCCAGGCTAAGCCCTTACAGCAGAGTTATCATCACACTTGCTTCATGATATTCTGTCACTTACCTGTCGGGACCAAGTTCTTTGAGAATAAAAGCTTTTCTTTTCTTTTTAAGATTTTATTTATTTCACAGGGAGAAAGAGCACAAGTAAGCGGAGCAGCAGGCAGAGGGAGAGGGAGAAGCAGGCTCTCCCTGCTGAGCAGAGAGCCCAATGTGGAGCTCGATCCCAGGACCCTGGGATCATGACCTGAGCCAAAGGCAGATGTTTAACCAACTGAGCAACTCAGGCACCCGGAGGGCAAAAGCTTTTCAACCCTACATCAAGCGCTGAGTTTGGCACACAATACATGCTCAATAAACGAACAAATCAATTTTAAAACTTGCCACTTACACTGAAGCTCCAATATAAATGGCTAAAACACGGCAATCTTATTATGATTTAAAACACGGTTTTCAGGAGCACCTGGGTGGCTCAGTCAGTTAAGCATGTGCCTTCAGCTCAGGTCAGGATCCCAGGGTCCTCCCTCTCCTTCTGCCCCTCCCCCAAGTTGTGCTCATGCTTTCTCTCTCAAATAAATAAAATCTTAAAAACAAAAAAACACGGTTTTCAAATGTTTTTTAACAGCAAACCTTTTTGTAAAAATCGTTATCAGAAACCCCAGTGTGGAAAAGCAACATATCAGTCCTTCGGTGGTTTAATCTCAGTTTGACAAAAATACCTCACTTTAAGACCTGTAAGCCTAGGACAGGGAGTAGCAGAGCAGAGGCAAGCGCCACTGTGACTCAGGCATCTAAGTAACATTCTTCCTTCCGCATCTTCATCTTGCATCAGTCTCCCCCTCTCCTTCCTAGAAAAGGATCTGCCCTTAAGAGCACACATCCATCTCTGTTGATGGTGGGGCTTAGGAGGAGACAGACTGGGGCTGCTTCATGAGCTTTAGAGCTCTGGTTGCTAGTTACAACAGTATTTTGCTGGAGGCCTTGCTAACTTCTGAACAAGCAGAAACATGCACTGAATCAAATGTGCAGGCCTATTCTATAAGTCTCAATGACATAAAGATAACCTACATGTCATAGTATGTGGTTATGAACAAATTAACACAGGATACAGTATCATGGCGTTCTAGATGACTCCACAGAGCCTCTTTACTGCATACAGACCTTACCCTAGCTACCTCCCACTCTCATATGCAGATTTGGTAAGAAGCAACGAGGCATAATAGAAAGGACATTCATGAGCTGTGGAGCCAGTCATACCAGAATCTGAACTGCGGACCACCACTTACTAGATGGACAACCTTAGGAACATTACTTCTCTGCTCTTCAGTTTCCTCATCTGTAAAATAGAAATAGTAGCTACCTCATTAGGATTGTGAAAATTAAATAAAATCCTGCATGTGTAGTACCTAGAACAGGAGGCGTTCAATAAATGAATACTATTGTTAATATTATGCAGATTTAGCTTTGGTCAAGAAACAAAAAAGAGGAAAACAAATGTTTTTGGCTTCAACCTATAAAATTGAAAATCAACAGAGAGAACAAAAAAAAAATTTTTAAAAGAAAGGAAATTAAATACAAAAAAAAAAAAAAAAAAAAACACCCTCAATGGGCATATTTGTTTTTATACCCAAGACAAAATAGCTGAGGATACACGTCATTTTCTGGTTGCCACAGGCCTTTACCAAACTTAGTTCATTCAAAGAACCCACTGCCCTGATTTTCTTAACCAAATTGGCTGCCCCAAAACAGTAACTAGACTCCCCAGAAGTGTCAGCAGCTCTGAGAGAAATTACACCCTGAAGTCTTTCCATATAAATAGAACACTGTGTATTCATAACAGACTGCAAAACTGTTCTAAGTCAGAACTATTCGGGCACCCAAATTCAAACTCATTTATCTTTAATTATCTGAAAGGTAAGCAATCTCCATCCAAAGGGCTAGGTTTCAAGAAACCCCTGAAAATGTAAGCAACAGTTTTCTGTGGAGAGAGTCTATAAGCTTTCATCAAAATGTCAAAGTTGTTTGTTACCCAGAAAAGGTTAAGAATCTCTTTTAAGATGCTCAACAGAGCTTCTGAAAAGTTCATACTGAGAAGCTGAGGAGAGCACATCTCAAGGCAAGTATCTTGAAGTGCCAATTTCATAAACTATTCATACTAGATTATGTTATAAAAATTCTAAGCATATTCCTCCCTCACCAGTAGCACTTTTCACAGCAGGGTTTATCCTCTTTCATCCCCCACCATCCCTGCCACCCTCCATCAAGTCCCATTCCTTGCCAGGCCCCATTCCCTGCCTCTTTGCAGTCAAAATCCTCTGCCTAAAATGGCTTTATGAGCCTGCCATGCAATAATGATGCCTGGAGGGGCGCCTGGGTGGCTCAGTTGGTTAAGCGACTGCCTTCAGCTCGGGTCATGATCCTGGAGTCCCGGGATCGAGTCCCGCATCGGGCTCCCTGCTCAGCAGGGAGTCTGCTTCTCCCTCTGACCCTCTTCCCTCTCGTGCTGTCTCTCATTCTCTCTCAAATAAATAAATAAAATCTTTAAAAAAATAAATAAATAATGATGCCTAGAGGCAGGTTCCAGTTTATATTCCAAATCATTATTGCCAACATTCCCCTTTATTTCTGATTTGTCACTTGAACACTAAGTACAAATGAAGGACACTGGTCAACCTCCTTTCAGTATTTTTATAAACTTAAAATACTATATGAATTTATTAATTAAATTCAAACACAACTGCACTGATATATTTTGAGGAACTGGAGATTTAACCAAGCCATAGAAAAAGCAACTCCAGCCTTGCACTCCAGTCTCAAAGCTTCGTGTCTATCAACTTATCACATGATGACCACTTTCATCAAACAAATGTAAATTCCCACACTCACTCAGGGTAGAAAAGCAGAAATGCTCTGTTTCAATCCATTTTAACCAATTCCCCATTACCACTGGTAACATTTCATCATTAGCATATTCTAATGAAATCTGTAACCTATACCTCATTTACTATACAAACTTTTAGATTTCACTAATTGAAATCTTTCTGTGAGTAAAGCAGTAAGATAACAGAATTGTGAAATACATCAAGAATTTTAATTTCTTCTATGACATGAGACAAAGTAAAAACTTAAAGCCACATAAAAACCAACTACCCCATGTTACTACAAATAGATGTAAGAAATCATCTCCACTGGAAATTACACCTTAAATTTATGCCCTTTAACAATTGTTGCAGTACTAGTAACTACTTCTGTGTTGCAACCAACTCAGCTTTTATAAATCCTTCCTTTGTGAAACGCATTAAGAAAAAGCACACTTGAAACACTTAAGTCACAACTCTTTGTGTCCAAATAAAGCCACCAAATTCACCAAGCACTGGTCCTCACTTATCACTTTGTACATCAAGAACACACACCATGGGCTTCCTTTCAATGCTTAATTGCCAAAATAGCTCCAAAATACAGATAATGAAAAATTTACTTGGTGGCACAGTACATAAACTTATAGCCCTAACCAAGTATGGGCAATCAAGACCAAAAAAAAAAAAAAAGACAAATGATTAAGGAATTCAAACTCACAAAGCATTAAGTGAAGATATATTTTAGAGATCCAGCACTGAACCCTACCTTCAAGTAGGCAAATCAGCCAATCCTTTTTCCCCCAAAAGTAAAGCAACTAGGGATACTGATCAAAACCAACCAGATTTTCCATGAGCAACACTAAGATATCACTAAGCATTCTCATCTGTGAAAAATTCTTAATTGAACAGAATCATGCAGGATAAAAACATTATGAAATCAGTACACACATCACACTGGAATGGAATTTATCCTTACTCTGCGACACACCGCCTGGATTGAATAACAATATTAAAAGAACAGAGAAAATGACACTTGACAGAAACCAAAAGATGACCTGAAATGACTCTAGAAGGGAGGTATCTTTCCCTTCTCAAAGTAATCGATACAGACAGGAATCAAACTACAGACTGTGAAATCATCCGTGGACTTCATGGCAGTTATTTGCTCAAACACCCTACTCTCTCTGGAAGTCGAACAAAATGACACAAATACAAAAACACAACACATCTAACATCCAATGGTTATTTATTGATTTATATAAATACAACGGATGGGGGGAAAGAAAGGTGCATGATGAAATGTTATTCTCAGGTAGGTAATACCTTTCCAAATCTCCGTGGAATTTATGAATTCAACGTTTTACCTTCACCGGCTAGTTTCTGACTAAAATACCTGGTCAAGTCTTTTCAATCAAAGCTGTCCAAAAAATTCTACAATCGAGCAAATGACATGAAATTAGATACATTCAATACTAGACTCTCCTCCAGAAGCCCTGATCCCCTCTAGACATCAGGCCTACGAAGAGAAAATTAAAGCCTTTAAAAATATCCATCATAACACAAGCCTTCCAAGAAGTGAGACTTTTGGGGGTGATGGGTAATGTCAGTTAACTTCCTCTTCCTTTAAAAAGGTCAAAGACAGGGAAGCGTCCGGTGTAACATTTCCTCCTCAGATCGCGTTCCACCACACGCAACCTAACTCCCCCCACCGCTAAACATTAGCCACAGGGGATGCTTTCTGTATATTTTCACCATAGATTTAAAATCCGACTTACCTCAGACACGAACTGAGCTTAGCTTCAAACAGGAAATTTACCATTAAAGTTTATTATGTACTAATAATAACAATTAGGAAAGCCCACCAGGCCCTGCTGCAGGGGGAGGAGAGGAGGAGCAGGGGGAGGAGAGGAGGAGGAGGAGGAGGAGGAGGAGGAGGAGGAGGAGGAGGAGGAGGAGGGTGTAGTCCTCACAACAATCAGAAAAGCCTTCCCTGCAGGGCTGGTCCCAGGCACCAGCAAATTCGGCCTAATAAAGGGGAGCGGGGGGAGGCGAAGAGGGGGGGAAGGGTCCCCCAGATCTAAAAGGGAAGAGCTGCAGAGGCCAAGCCGAGCGGAGCTAGTTTTCACAGTACTGCAGAGGGTCCCGGGGTCCCCCGCAGGGCTGCTGCCGCCGGAGCACCCCGAAAGCTCCGGCCGAGCCGGCCGCGGGGGCTAGAGCAGCAGCCCCTAACCCGGCTGGGCTGCGGCGGCCGGCAGGAGGGTCCCCGGGGAGCCACGGCCCCCCCCCCCCCCGGCTGCGGCGAGATGCCGAAGGGCCGGCAGGAAGGTGAAAAGGATACTGTTGGGGCGCCTGAGTCTGGAGGGCCCTGATGTTCGGGTGAGGAGGGGCCGCTGCCGCCGCCGCCGCCGCCGCCGCTGCCGCCGCCGCTGCTGCTGCCGCCGGGTGAGGAGGCGGTACCGCTGCTGCCGCCGCCGCCGCCGCTCCCGTGCCGGGTCCGGTTCCTGCTGCAGCCGCTGAGCCTGATTTCAGAGCCGGTTTCTGCGGTAAACTCATGGCAAAGCGAAGCCACCAACCCCCCCAGAGCGGGACCGGGCGCGCCGGGGTGCAGGGGCCGGGGGCAGCGGGGGGGCGGGATGGGGGCAGACCCGGGGAGGCGGCGGGAGCGGGGGGCCGGGGGGAGGCTGGGAGGAGGAGGAGGAGGGGGCCGGGGCCGGTCACACACGCCCGCCGCCGCCGCCGCCGCCGCCGCCGCCGCCGCCGCCGCCGCCGGCAGCAGCAGCCGCCCCGCGGGCCAGCACCACCGGCTGCCGGTCTCCGTGACAACGCGACCCCAGGGGGGGGGCCGGACCCGGCGGGGGCAGGAGGCGGAGAGACCGGACCTTTCACGGCAATATCCTCATGGGCCGGCGGCGGGGGGTCTTTATCCCCCTCCCCGGGGGAAGCGGCGCCCTTCTCGGTAGCGGGGCTCAGGCGATGCCGGCGGATTTTCTTCACTCAACGAGCAGAGCATCCAACATGGCGCTGCGGCCGCCTCCAGCAGTCCGGCAGGACGGCCGCTCGGAAAACTTCGGGCCTTTTCGGAGCGGCTCGGGAGGCCGAGAGTGGGAAGCGCCTTCGGCTCTTTCCGGAGACTGCGAGCGGTCGGGATTCTTCGGAGACGCTCGGGGGCGTCTTCGGCGGCCGTTCGGGAGAGCTCTGGGGCTGACTCTCCTCCTCGGGAAAGATCGGCGAGGGGGGCTTCCCAGGCTCGCTGCGGCGGGGGTGCGGGGTGGAGGCAGAGACCAAAGGCGAGGTCCGCCAGAGCCCTCCCCTGCTGCCCGGCCTCCAAGAACAATGGCAACGGCCCTGGAGCCTGCGGTCCGCAGAGCCCTGCCCGCAGGGGCGGGAGGCGGTGAGGCGAGAAACCTCGGTTACAGTGGAAGGAACCGCTTAACCAGAGTGAAACCGCTGGAAAGAAACCCGCTGCGTGCATCTATTAGCACAATAAATAGCACTCGCTTGCCCCTAAGGCAGTTCTCGTCCATTGTGTCGACACTTCGCCCTCCCACACTCCAAGAGGTGAGTGGAATGAGGAGCCTCACTTCCAGAGCACCCTAAAGCCCGGAGAAGAAAAGTGACTGGCCCAAGGTCATCCAGCCGGGAAGGGGCAGAGCCAAGCCTGGAGCCGAATTCCACCTTCATCTGGAGGAACCTTGCCGACTCCCAAGTTGCCTGGGGACCCTCCTCATCTTAGCAGCAGCCTAGAGTGAGGGTTCGGTGGACAGATTTGTCCAAGGCCTGCCACATGACTGGAGCGCCCCTTGACCAGCAGCTCCCCAGTGTCTTATGCGGGGGTAACATTTGTCCTTTGCTCCCCACTGGGCCGACCAAGACCACCCAGCCCTTCCCCGCACACCCCACCCGGAGCGGGGGGGGCCTTGGGCTCGGCACAGGTGATTGGGTGGAAAGGAACCGCAGGGATCTACGGAGTGATCCCGGTAGGACTGCTTACCAGGCACGTGATACGCATGATCTCATACAGTCCTGCAAAATAGGTAGGACCCATTTTACAGATGAAGAAACTGAGTCGCGGGAAGGCGCAATACCATCACACAACGGAAGCGCTGAGAAAATTGAGGTTCAAAGCGGACAAGAGACTTACCCAAAGTCACAGAGAGAGGAGTTGACAGAGTCAAAATTCGAATTTAGTTATATTGCTATATATAAAAGTGCTATATTGCTTCACACTGCCTTCATTTTTTTTTTAGTTCACATAAAGCTCTACACATAGTGGGTGCTTAATTCTTGACAGTCCCTGAGAGCTCCATATGCCTCATTCCCCATCTCCAGACTGGAAGACAGGAGTTACTTCATACTCTGGAGTCCTAAACCATTTGGATTGGTTATACCTGATGATTTAGGATTGGATCTTCTGCTCTTCTCCAGGCACGACTGGCTCCAGGAAAAATTCCCAAGCGGTTCAGTTCCCCAGATTCTCCTTCCTGGTGTTCTGAGATCTCAGACTTCCTTATCCCAGTCAAAACCTGTTCCCAGGAAAGAATTTGGCTTCTCATTTACACTAGAGTGATAACAGACTGATAATTCCTTAATTGCTATTCTTTTCTAAGCCGTTTCATTCTCTAGCTTAATAATTGCTGCAAGCATCAGGTGATTACTGTGTGCCTGATCTTTGCTAAGCACTTTGTGAGCATTATCGCTCTTAAAACGGAAAGACCTTGGGCAAAATAATGTAAAAGTCGCTGATAAGATTCTCCCCCCAGGGCAATCAATGAGGGGAGGCTTACAGAAAGCAAAGTCAAAAAGGTAGAATGTTCTTTCATCCAGAAGCATGGCCCTGCTCTACATCCCTCTCACAGAGCAGCGTATTTATTAAACACCTACTATGTGCCAGGATACAACTCTGCTAAACATTTTGCTTGGATTAACTCTTACTCCCCTCAACAACTATATACAAGGTGCTATTTTATCCTGTTGACAGATGAAGAAACTGAGGCTCAAAGATGTAAGGAAGCAACCTGTATAAAAAAAATTTTAGTAGGCTCCACACCCCACTGCGGGACTTGAACTCACAACCCTGAGATCAAGACCTGAGCTGAGATGTAGAATCAGATGCCTAACCGACCGAGCCACCCAGGCGCCCCTCAACCTGTATAATTTTTAGGTGGAAGGGCTGGTATACAACCCTGAGGCATCTGGCTCCGAGTCTGATGTGCCACATTTCCTTCAACATAGCAACCTCCCCAGCTGTGGCCAGAAGCACCATCAAGAAGCAAAGCTGGCTATGAACTTGCCTGCTGAGAGCCCTCCAAGGTTCCCCGCACTCTCACTGTCTTCAGGACCCAGTCTAAATCGGAGATCCTTCAAGGACCTGGGCTCTGCTTCCATCCTGCCACTCACATCTAGAGCAGCAACCACGTTAGTCTATTGCAAACAAAGCCATTTTCCTTCTCCCCCAGCGGCCTGTCCACAGACTGTTCCATAATATTCCACAATAACCACAGTTATTGGTTGAATAACCCCAAACCACCCTCTCCCCGCTCAGCCCATTGGCTCACTCCTGCTCCTACTTCAAGAGTTAGCTCAGATGTCAC
This sequence comes from Eumetopias jubatus, assembly GCF_037043125.1. NCBI lineage: Eukaryota > Metazoa > Chordata > Mammalia > Carnivora > Otariidae > Eumetopias > Eumetopias jubatus. The sequence goes on along the minus strand of NW_028274810.1, from coordinate 91,650,666 downwards.
CTCTTCCAGGCATCTTTATCTCACTGCCCAAGCGGAGCGAGGCACCCCGCCTTCAGTCTCCCAAGACAGCAGATGCTTAGCTCCCAGGACACTCTGTTGAGCAGCTAAGTACAGACATTGGAATCAAATTATCTGAGTTTGATTCTCAGCCCTGCCTTTTATTAGCTGGATGACCTGGAAGAAATCACTTAACCTCTCTGAGCCTCAGTTTTCTCATTTGTAAAATAGATTCTACCTCCTATCATGAGAAATAAGACAATAAATACAAGGGTGCCTAGGTGGCTCAGTTGGTTAAGTGTCTAACTCTTGATTTCAGCTCAGGTCATGATCTCAGGGTCCTGACTGAGTCCTGCAGTGGGCTCCTTGCTCAGCCGGAAGTCTGCTTCTCCCTCTGCTGCTTCTCCCTCTGCTTGTGCCCTCTCTCTCTAATAAAAGGGGAAAAAAGAAAAAAAAAAAAAAAAGACAGCAAATGCAAAGCACTTAGCCCAGTCCCTGGCTCATAATAATTGTCAGATATATTACTTAGGCATTTAGAATATCCTGAATATCCAGCACTTAATAAATAGGATGTGAAACCTGCCGAAAGACAGGATAATTGCGAATCGTCAGAGGATTTCATGTTATCCTGGAGTCCGGGGTACCCCAGAGCCCAGGCTGGGCCTCACTATACAGAGAAAGAGAAGGACCAGAGTATCCCAGAGCAGGCACCAATGGCCCCCAAGAGGGGTGTTGTACCTTTGACCTCAGCTGTTCCCAGAGCCCACCTGCTGCCTCCAGCACAGACCTCTTCAAAGAGCCAGCAGACAAGTGAAGACTTGGTTTATCCATCTCACGGCTGGGTGATAGAGTTTTGCTTATTTGTTATCATGTGGGGTCAGTGCTCTTGTTTCTCTGAGTGAACTGGAGATTGGGCTCGGGAGGACCCCTTAATTTCTTGATTGAAAACTTGAAAATATTGTTGCAAGCTGGAGTTCTCTCTCCCCTTCATTTTTCCTCCTGGAGGGGACTGGCCTTTTAGCATAAAGACAAGCCATGTTATGCCAACAGAAGCCATCTTTAGTAGACACAGAGGGGTTTGTATATTATTTGCAGTTCCACTCAGCGACATGCGAATATCCACCAAGGGTAGAGCTGGGCATGAACCTTGGTGGCCCGAGATCTAGACCCTCGGCAGTTAAGACCTAGAGATGGGAAGCCACAAAGGTTTAAAAACATTTAAAAGGGTGGGGGGGATTGAAGACTGAGGAAGGAGACACTTCAGGGCATCCATCTAAAGAGGGCAGGGGGGATGGAAGGAGAGAAGCCCCAGTGGGAAAAGTAAAGAAACTGTTTGCCCCATTCCGTGCACCACAGTAAGCATGTTCATAATCAGCCATGAAGGCTCTTCAGTGAAGAGCCGTACCAGCAGGCCTTTCCCGACGTCACAGGGCCCAGTGGTAGGGTGCCATGTGAGGGTGGTGATTCCTTGCAAAGGTTTTAAACTTCAACACAGATCTGGATTCTAACCTTACAGACCGGTTGTACTACCTTAAGTAAGTTTTCTAACTTCTCTGGGCCATTTGCAAAATGACCGGGAGGTCTGCCTCTAAAGGATTAAAGCAAGACTTCAAGCAGCCAGAGAGCATCACCAGGGCCTGGGGCTTAAGAAGCACCCGACAAAGCTTAATTCCTGTCCTGTTCCCTGCAGGGCAGGGGGGCAGCTGCTCTAATTTGATGCCGTTCTCACTCCGGGAACCAAGTTGTCCTGCCCCTTTGCCCACAGTGTGTGCTGCACAGTCCATTGCTCAGCTACTCCTCCTGGAAGCGATCACAGCCCACGCCGGCCACTTCCGGCTGCAGATAGCGCAGCTTCACCAGGGTACAAGAAGGAGCAAAAACTATTCTCACAGAATGGTTCATTAAGATGGTAAACTTTATGTTATTTGTACTTTACCACAATTTTTTAAAAAGTATTATCACAGAGTCTAGTCAGGACTGAAAATACCTTAAAGATGATCTTACCCAGTGTTCTGGTTTTAGGAAGAGAGCCCAGAGAGAGGAAAGGATTTTTTCAAGGTTACACAGCAAGAGAACAGCAGAGCAGAGACTGAAACTCCAGCCTCTCTTCACTGCTAGGCCAAGGACTTTGTCACTAATAACCGTCCTCCTATTAAGAAGTCTGCTGCCACCCCCCCGGCCTTTTCCCACTTCCAGCATTGGCCATTCCTGGCCTGCATGCTTCTGGAGCAGGGGATCTTCAGGATTCATGTAACTGGCATCTACTGAGTGACAACTATGTGCCAGGCCCCATGCTGGGCCCCTAAGAGGAATAGGAGGCCATATCTAATGGGGAGGAGAGAGGGGTAACAACCTACAGGTTAAGTAATCCCCATAATTATTTACATTAAAAAGTGAAGATCATGTCAGGTCTCTGCTCAGAGCACTTTACTGTCCTCTCGTCTCACCTGGAGTAAAAGCAAAAATTTATTCAATGGCCTACAAAGCCCTACATGATGAGCTCTGCCTCCCATCTTTCCATCTTTACCTTGACCTCTCTGAGTTTCTGTCTACTACTCTTCTCCATGTTTAGTGCCCTGGCCTTTGTGATGTTCCTTTATCCTGAGCACACTCCCACTTCAGGGCCTCGGCATTTCCTGTTGCCTGTCCTTGGGATCTGGGATCTCAGCCCTGCACATTCCCTCACTTCCTTCATGTTTCTGCTTGAAACCTTATCAGAGAAGGCTTCCCCGACGTCCCATATAAATTAGCAACCCACCCCCATCCTCAGCACACCTGGCCTGCTTGAATTTCCTTCATGACACCTGTCACCATCTGACATGTGGCATTTCCATATTTATGAGTCTGTGGTCTACCTCTTCCCCCGTTAGAATGTTAGCCCTAGAAGAGGAGGGACTTAGTCTGTTTTGCTCACTGGTGTATCTTTAGGTTACAGTATAGAACCTGACATGTATTATGCGCTTGTGATATTGTGATTAATAAGAGATTTATATTTGGTCTTTGGTTCCTGGCAGAGAGCTCTAAGACCCTTGGAATTTCCTAAGCGATTAGAATGATAAAGGTATCTTTTGTTATGTTAACGAGGTGACTTTTGGAAAGCCCCCAGGTCATCTAAGGATGGGGGGGCTGGTTGTCAGGGGAACCAACCCTGAGATTAGAGAGTTGGAACTTTTGGCCCCACCCCAGGACCTCTCAGAAGGGGAGGAGAGCTGGAGATTGAGTTCCAGTGATTTATTCAGTCGTGCCTAGGTAATGAAGCCTCTGTTAAGAACTCCAAAGGACGGGGTCCACAGAGCTTCTAGACTGGTGAACATGCAGAGATGCAGGGAGAGTGGCGCCCCTGGAGAGGGATGGGTGATCAGACCCTTGCCCCACACCTTGCCCTGTGCATCTCTTCCAGCTGGCTGTTCCCGAGTTACATCCTTTCATAATAAACTGGTAATCTAGTGAGTAGGATGTTTCTCTGAGTTCTGCAAGCCACTCTAGCAAATTAATCAGACCCAAGGAAGGGACCGTGGGAACCTCTGATCTCTAGCCAGTAGGTTGGAAGAACAGGTGACAACCTGGCCTTGCAGCCAGCATTTGGAAATGAGGGGAATGGGCGGTCCCACAGGACTGAGCCCTCAACCTGTGGGATCTGATGCCATCTCCAGGTAGATGGTATCAAAACTGAGTTAAGCTGTAGGACACCCAGACGGTGTCTGAGAACTGGTGTTGAAAAAACACAAATCAGAATACTCCATCAATGTTTGTCGCCTGGACACAAAATGATGAATGCTATGGAACACGGGTTGTGGGGACGGGTACAGAGTAGAGAGGACGGAGTGCACTTACCACGTTCTGACTCCTCAGCACTTCCATTCTCTGACCTAACGAGCAAAATTAGGACTGTCCTTCAAGTGGAATACCACTCGCAAATGCTTTGAATTAAATAGAATTTGTTACATTTGGGTGTGTCCATCATCACCAAGATACCTCTTTTCTCTTTGCTGGTCAGTTGTTTTTTTAAGACTTTTTTTTTAAGATTTTATTTATTTATTTGAGAGAGAGAGAGCACGAGCACGCATGAACAGGGGGTGGGGGGAGGGGGGCGTGGTGCAGAGTGACGAGCAGACATTCCATCCGAGAGTAGAGCCCAACGCAAGTCTCGATCCCAGGACCTGATCCAAAGTCAGACACTTAGCCTAACTGTGCCACCCAGGTGCCCCTAAGATTTTTTTTTAAGATTTTATTTATTTATTTGAGAGAGAGAGAGAATGAGAGATAGAGAGCACGAGAGGGAAGAGGGTCAGAGGGAGAAGCAGACTCCCCGCTGAGCAGGGAGCCCGATGTGGGACTCGATCCCGGGACTCCAGGATCATGACCCGAGCCGAAGGCAGTCGCCCAACCAACTGAGCCACCCAGGCGCCCCCCTAAGATTTTTTTTCTTTTAAGTAATCTCTTCACCCACAACCCTGAGATCAAGAGTCACGTGCTCCACCAACTGAGTCAGCCAGGCGCCCCTTTGCTGGTAAGTTTTGAACAAAAATACGGAGCATTTTCCTAGAAAGGGGAAAGCAAATCCAGGAAACCATCCCAGGGGTTCCTGGAGACAGAGCCAGGTCCTAATTACAACTGTACTACTTTTTCTTTCCTCTCCCTTCTTCTAGCAACTTTAAAAAAAGAATTGTGGTTAGATAAACACAACATAAAAGTCATCACTTTAACCATTTTTTTAATTTTTTAATTTTTTTAAAGATTTTATTTATTTATTTGAGAGAGAGAGAATGAGAGAGAGAGAGCACATCAGAGGGGATAGGGTCAGAGGGAGAAGCAGACTCCCTGCCGAGCAGGGAGCCCAATGCGGGACTCGATCCTGGGACTCCAGGATCATGACCTGAGCCGAAGGCAGTCGCTTAACCAACTGAGCCACCCAGGCGCCCTAAATTTTTTAATTTTTTTAAAAATATTTATTCATTTGACAGAAAAACAGCGAGAGAGGGAACACAAGCAGGCGGAGTGGGAGAGGGAGAAGCAGGCCTCCCACCAAGCAGGGATCCCGACACAGGGCTCAATCCCAGGACCCTGAGATCATGACCTGACCTGAAGGCAGACGCTTAACGACTGAGCCACCCAGGTGCCCCTACTTTAACCATTTTTTTTTTTTAAAGGTTGATTTATTTTAGAGAGCTTGAGCACGGCAGGGAGGGAGGGGCAGAAGGAGAGGGAGAGAGAAACTCAAGCGGACTTTGTACTCAGTGCAGAGCCCAATGCAGGGCTCGATCCCACAGCCCTGAGGTTACTACCTGAGTTGAAACCAAGAGTCGGGTGCTTAACCAAATGAGCCACCCAGCCGCCCCGGCTTTAACCATTTTTAAGTGTACAGTTAAGCAGCATTAGGTGTCATTCACATTGTTGTGCCATCACCACCACTGTCCATCTTCAGAACTTCTGCCACATCCCAAACCAAAACTCCTGTACTCATTAAACAGTAACTCCCCGTTCTCTTCTTCCCTGACAACCACATTCTACTTCCCGTCTCTATGAATTTGACTGCTCTAGGGACCTTATATAAATGGGATCACACAATACTTGCCCTCTTGTGCCTGGCACATTTCATCTAGTATAATGTTTCTAAGGTTCATCCATCCTGCAGCATGTATCAGCACATAATTCCTTCTTAAGGCTGAATAATATTCCATTACATAGATATACTACATTTTGTTCGTCCATACAGAGATCAATGGACCTTTGAGAATGGGTATGCAAGTGCCCGTTCGAGTTACTGCTTTCAGTTCTTTGGGGTATATACCCGGAAGTGGAATTGCTGGATCATATGGTAATTCCATTTAATTTTTATATTTTATTTATTTATTTATTTGAGAGAGAGAGCACATGAGATGGGGGGAGGGTCAGAGGGAGAAGCAGACTCCCCAGCAGGCTCCCCGCTCAGCAGGGAGCCCAACACAGGGCTCCAATCCCAGGCCCCTGAGATCATGACCTGAGCTGAAGCCACCCAGGTGCTGCCATTTCATACCTTCTTTATGGAAATGTCTATTCAAGTGCTTTGCCCATTTTAGAATTTTTTTAAACATTTTTTTTGAATTTTTTCTTTTCAAGGAAGCTTCATACCTAATGTGGGACTTGAACTCACAACCCTGAGATCAAGAGGCTGGCACTCCACTTACTGAGCCAGCCAGGCATCTCCCTGTTTGTGTTTGTTTGTTTGTTTGCTTTTTAAATATTTTATTTATTTATTTGACAGAGAGAGAGGGAACACACGCAGGAGGAGTGGGAGAGGGAGAAGCAGACTCCCTGCTGAGCAGAGAGCCTGATGCAGGGCTCCATCCCAGGACCCTGGGATCATGACCTGAGCCGAAGGCAGACGCTTAACAACCGAGCCACCCAGGCACCCCAATGTGTTTGTTTGTTTTTAAGTAGGCTCCACACCCACTGTGGAGCCCAATGCAGGGGTTGAAATCATGACCCTGAGACCAAGAGTCAGACGTTTAACGGACTGAGTCACCCAGGCGCCCCTCCCTGTTTGTCTTTTTATCGTTGTTGAGGCATACAAGTTCTTTCCTCTCCCACTTTTAACTGTGTCTTTGAGCAAATTCCATAACCCCACTGTGCCACAGTTTCCCCAGCTATAATAACAATTTTTTTCACCTATTAATTCCTACTTCTGAGAGCTGTCATGAGCATTAAGTAAGCTAGCAAGCAGAAACCAACCATCAGCATGTCTGGCTGATAAAAACAGCAACTAACTTTCACCGAGCATTCACTATGAGCCAGGCATTGAGCTAAACTCTTTATATGTATCAGCTCATTTAATCCCCATAACACTCTGATAGAGTTCTGAGTACTAATACTGCCTGCACATGGGAGCTGAACCATAACAGGGGCTTCTTCCCTCCTTGTCTGGCTAACCACCCAACATGTTCAGGAGGTGGCTGCTGGGTCTGGGGGCAAGGCAACCTTTGACCTTGCTGATGCCAGGCCTTATTAGAGCCCCCTACACCAAATCTTCTGAGATCAACCTGCACTGCCACTGGGCCTGGCCCAGTGAAAGGTCTCTAATACCCACCTAGCAGGCTTCCAGCTCTCTCTAAACCAAGGGACTTCACACAATCACCCACACAGCCCATCTCGAATCTGGAAACCATATACTCTACCCTGGGTGGCCCAGCCTTCCCCTGGCTCTTGTCAAGCCGGATACTATTTAATCATCCTGCTAAGTTTGCTGCCTTGGGAAAATCCTGGACTCTCTTTCCCCCCCTATCCAATGACTGGAAGAGGAAGCTGGATTTCCAGATGCCCACAGCTGGCACCAAGCATTGAACTGGCTCCACCGATCTCCACAGGAGCCAGCCTGCTGTGGCACTCCAGGCGCCTGGAAAGAGGCTGGGGCGCGTTGCTAGGCTCTGCCTTTCCCGCTGGCGTGAGAATGAAAATAGCAGCAATTTAGAATTAATTCTGCAGATGGACATTTTTCAGTTTCCCAAATTTGGCGATCATGCTTTTTTTCCCCTACCCTCATTACACGCCTTTTCTTCCACTGAAGTAGAGAAGTTGAAGAAGATGCATGGTTCTCCCTGTTACGCAGGCTAAGCGGGGATTGGATAGAGTCCGGGTTCCCGACCAGGGCACCTGCATGACTGCATCTCGCTCCTACCCATGTCTGAACCCTCAGTTCCTGCCCCTTCCCCCATGGACATGCGCCCTGAACAGCCAAGCACTTTCCTGTTGCCAAGTCTTTCCATACATTGTTCCCACCACTTGGAGTGTCTTTGGCTCCTGGACTCCTAGCTAGCTCCTACTGATCCTTCAAAACCCAGCTCAAGTGTCATCTTATGGGGCAAACGTTCCTCGATTCCCTTCCTGCTCCCCCCCGACAGATTTAATTGCTCCTATCTTCTGTTACTATTTTTTTTAGAGATTTTATTTTTATTTTTTTTAAAGATTTATTTCTTTATTTTGAGAGAGTGAGAATGAGAGAGAGAGAGAGTACATGAGAGCAGGGAGGGTCAGAGGGAGAAGCAGGCCCCGATTTTATTTATTTATTTACTTAGAGAGCAAGCACGGGGAGGGGCAGAGAGAGAGAGAGAGAGAGAGACTCTCCAGCAGACTCTGCACTGAGCATGGAGCCTGACACAGGGCCTGATCCCATAACCCTGAGAGTATGACCTGAGCCGAAATCAAGAGTCAGACACTCAATTGACTGAGCCACCCAGACGTCGCTGTCTTCTGCTGCTTTTGTGTCAGGACATTATTTTCCTATGCTTCTATCACACTGTATTCAGAGGGGGCTTCTGTAGCCTCATACCTGGCTGTAGTAAGTAGTCACAACCGTTAACCTCTTTGTCTCATCAATGAAGCTGTAAATGGCTTGCAGATAAGTATCACATCTGAACATCAGGAAAATAGAAACTTCTTTCATTTCATGCCATAGCATGGCCGACTTTTAGCACTCAGTTATATTTTCGGTCTTCTTGAGCCAAAGCATCAGGAAGGTTCCTGTAAGTCAATGCCAACACCCCCCTCCACCCAGGCCAACAGTCCCCGCTATTTGCACCCGTAGTGCCATTGACCTTCTCACATTTAAACTTACTTGTCTCGTGGCTGTCCCTTTGTAGAGAGTAAGCTCCCAAAAGCAGCGATCATGACTTTCACATTCATTGCTGGGTGCCCTGTACCCAGACTGAGCCTGGCACATAGGAGGCGCTCCATAAAATGGAGGGATGGATGTTGATTGAGTTTCTGAGTGTAACCCTACTCTGGTAGATTTGGGGGAGTACTATCTGGGCAGGTTGGAGTCCTCCGCCATACAAGGTTTTCTGGAGTGGCCTTCCTTGCTCTTAGAACACGTAAACACCTCTCTTTGGCACTGTGGCTGGGAAATGTGGGAAAAGGCGGCCCTGGGCAGTGCTTATAGGGCTTTCAGTTGGGAAAACAATTGCCGTGGCTCAAACCCAGTTCCGAGACCTTCGTTAAATCACCTCAACCTTCTGGGCCTCGATTTCGCTCATCTGCATGGGGATTATAGGAGTTTCAATGTTCTAGCAGATCTGTGAGGTAGAAAGACGGAGCCCAGTACTGAACACAGGAGATCATCAGTAAATGGGGTCCTCTTCCCTTCAGCTCTTCCTCAGACCTGGGGTTTGCGAGGACTCCGTTCTCTGGACCGCCTTTCCAGATGCGCGGGGGGGGGGGGGGGGGGGCTGGCGGCGGAAAGTTGCTCAGGGGCACAACAGAGAGGGTAAAGTCCTGCTCTGGGTCAGGCCCTGGGTTTGAAGCTCAGCTTCGCCACTCCCTAGCTAGGCCACTTTTCCTCTCCCTCCCATGCCAGTCTCCCACTAGGAAGCATGAGAGGTCTGTCCTCCGGGGTGGATTCCAGAATTCCAGGGAGTAACATACGCAAAGCACCCAGGATGGGGCCAGACCCAGAGAGGCTGCTGGCGAATGGCAAGTCCCTGCCTCCCTCCAGCGGGCACTCGGCCCCTCCCTGCTCTGGCACCGCCTGCCAAGTCCCAAGGGGCTCCTGCAGCTGTCATCCTGAAAACACATTCCCTGGCTGCTTTTGTCTTCTCATCCAAGTCTTCCCCAAAGCCTTAAACATTCCCACATCAAGGGCTTAAGAAGACAAAAAAGCCCAAGCTGACCTATCTGGGCTGCTAGTTGGCAAATGTCCCAGAGGATCTCGCTCTGCCAGTCACTGAGCTTGACATTCAGTTCCCTCAAATTCGCTCACATCCGACAAGATCAATGAGAAAAATTGGCAGCGATGATCAAAAGGGCCGACAAAGGCTCTTGGGGCAACTCTCCCAGCAGGATCGCGCACCACACCAAAGTGCAGGCAGGGGCTGTTCCATAAAAGCTCCTCCAGGCCCAGGCATCCCTCAGGCCCGGAGACCAAAAACCGGTTCCCATGACAACGCAGCAGCAAATGTTATATATAAATGTGTGTGTGTACACAGCCACACGGAGATGCACAGAAATAAACTCTTGGCGCAATTCTTTCCTGTTCCAAACACGAAATAACCTGCAAGGATTGATTGCTGGAAGAGAAAGCAAAGGAGCTTTCGAACAGGGGTTCAAAAAGGGCTGGCTCTCCGTGGCTGACACCTGTTTTGATGTGGGTCTGTTTTGTTTCCTGCACCTGGAATATAGTAGATACCCAGTAAATATGTAATTGTTGAATGAACGAATACGTGATGGTTAAATGGAAGAAAGAAAGAAAGAAAGAAAGAAAGGGAGGGGAGGTCTGAGGGAGGGAGATGGAAGCAGCCTGGAATGTCAGGGCTGAATGGGCTCCTGCTGAGTACCCAATCTAATCCAACCTCCCATTTTTTCTATTGGACAAACTGAGGCTCAGAAAAAAGGAAGGAATCTTGCTGAAAGCCACTGAAGGAATTACTGGGAGAGCCCCAGTCCTGGAGATTCAAGTAAGTGCTGAAATGAATGTGAGTCCACTTTCTAGTTGGATAATAAGCATACATTGAACGATTATTATGTCCCAGCCACTGTGCTAAGTACTTAGGGACATTATCTTACAGTTTGCAACTGTGCAAGGGATGTGTTAGGTTTCCCACTTAACAAAGATGGAAACTGGAGCTCTCAGGAAGTGAAGTCACTTGTCCAAGGTAGCCTGGCTAGTTTGTGGTTGGAATTGTTTGAAATAACCCCGGGTGGCTCAGACACCACGTTCTGAGCCCCCGCATTACACAGCCTCTCTCTGAAATGAGGGCCTGGTCCAGACCGGGAAGCAAAAGGGGAAATAGTGGCAAAAATTATCTCCATTCTTGCAGACACTGGGCTCGGGCTCGGGAAGGTGATGTAACTTGCCTAAGTCAGGGAGCTGCCGGGAAGGGGCTAAAACTCACATTTTGAGGCTTCCAGTCCAGGATTCCTTCAGTTTACCCACTGCTTTCTCGCAAAACACCCTCGGGACTGAAGTCTGGTTCCTGTCAGTCCTAGAATCAGCCATCTAACTGGACAAAAAGAGGGATCTACCTCGGGATGCCCGAGTCCCAGGACGCAGTCAGGGGCGGGGGACCCAGGTCCGAGTCCAAGCGTCTCGTTAGGGTTTTGCGCCCTCTGGTGGTCATATGTTAAAACTAGCAAGAAACTGCGCGTTTGAACTCCCTTTCAAACTCCCTCTCTAGAACCAGTTTTTTTCCTTCCGGTGCTGGAAGGACAGGGAAATGGTACACAGGGTCCCAAGTACAGGCTCTCTGCTGCCCTGGATGTGCCATGCTCCCCTTTTTTTCTCTGCTTCCTGATTGGTCTCCCTGCTTCTGCTCTGGCTTTCACACAATCTATTCTCTGTACACCAGCAGAAGAGCTTTTAAAAACCCAAAATTGATCATATGACTCCCCTGCTTATACTCTCCAATAGTTCCCATTGCTCTCAGGAGAAAGCCCAATCCCCCTTATGGCTGGAAGGACACTGCCCCGTGGCCACTGTCTCTCTCTCTCTCTCTCTCTGCAGTTTTTCTATCCCTGATCTCCAGCCTCACTGGCCTTCTTACACTTGCTTATGTTCAAAGGAATCCAACAAGCCAGACTAGGAAATGATTCAGTGGTTGAAACAATTAGACAAGGGCTTTAAAAAAATTTTTTTTAAAGATTTTATTTATTCATTTGAGACACAGAGATAGAGAGAGAGCATGAGCAGGGAGAGAGGCAGAAGGAGAAGGAGAAGCAGGCTCCCTGCTGAGCCAGGAGCCCGATGTGGGGCTCAATCCCAGGACCCTGGGAGCATGATCTGAGCCGAAGGCAGATGCTTAACCATCTGAGCCACCCAGGCGCCCCTAAAAAAATTTTTTTTTAAAAAGTAAACTCTACACCCAACGTGGTGGGGCTCGAACTCATGACCCAGAGATCAAGAGTCGCATGCTCCACTGACTAAGCCAGCTGGTCACCCCTAGACAAGGGGCTTTTTTTTTTTTTAATTTTTTTTAAAGATTTATTATTTATTTATTTGAAAGAGAGAGAATGAGAGAGAGAGAGAGCACATGAGAGGGGGAGGGTCAGAGGGATAAGCAGACTCCCCGCTGAGCAGGGAGCCCAATGTGGGAATCGATCCCGGGACTCCAGGATCATGACCTGAGCTGAAGGCAGTCACTCAACCAACTGAGCCACCCAGGCGCCCAAGGGGCTTTTTTTTTTTTAAAGATTTTATTTATTTATTTGACAGAGAGAGACACAGCGAGAGAGGGAACACAAGTCGGGGGGGGTGGTGAGGGAGAAGCAGGCTACCTGCGGAGCAGGGAGCCTGATGCAGGGCTCGATCCCAGGACCCCAGGACCATGACCTGAGCCAAAGGCAGACACTTAATGACTGAGCCACCCAGGCGCCCCTAGACAAGGGCTTTTATTTATTTATTTACTTACGTTGGCTCCATGCTCAGTGTGGAGCCCAATGTAGGGCTTGAACTCACAACCCTGAGATCAAGACCTGAGCTGAGATCAAGAGTCGGACACCTAACCCACTGAGCCACCCAGGCTCCCCGATAAGGGCTTTTTTTTTTTTTAAGATTTTATTTATTTATTTGAGAGAGAGAATGAGATAGAGAGAGAGAGCATGAGAGGGGGAGGGTCCGAGGGAGAAGCAGGCTCCCCGCCGAGCGGGGAGCCTGATGCGGGACTCGATCCCGGGACTCCAGGATCATGACCTGAGCCGAAGGCAGTCGCTTAACCAACTGAGCCACCCAGGCGCCCTCCCAATAAGGGCTTTTAAAAATAATCATGATTTATATGTTAAAAGTGCTAGTAGGAAAGATGGACCACATGCATAAACAGATGGGGAATTTCAGCAGAGATGGAAGGTGTAAGAGTCAAATGGAAATTCTAGAAATTAAAAAAGGAAAAAAAAATCATGGTAGCAAAGATGAAGGATGCCTCTATGGGCTCCCCAGTAGGCTCAACAAAACTAAGGAAAGAGTCAGTAAACTTGAAGATAGGTCAACAGAAATTATCCAAACCAAAACACAGAGAAAAATAAGTGTAAAACCAAAAAAAAAAAAAAAAAGAACAGAGCATCCAAGAGTCGCAGGACAATATCAAATTATCTAATACACATGTAATTGAAATCCCAGAAGGAAAAGAGAGAGAATGAGTAGAAGAAATATGTGAAGAGATAATGGCTGAGAATTTTCCAAAAATGGTAGAAGACATTGACCATAGGTCTTTAAGAATCAGAGAATACCCAAGTAGGACAAATTACCCCCCGCCAACAAAAAAGCAAAAATAAGATCACCTAATACATCATAGTCAAACTACTGAAAACCAAAGAGAAAATCCTGAAGGAGCCAGAGAGGGGGAAAAAAAAGACACATTACTACTGACAGAAGCACAAAGGTAAGAATTACAGCAGACTTCTTATCAGAAACTATGTAAGCAGAAGACAATGAGCCAGCTTGTTTATGTTTGTTTATATATAGTTTTTTTCAGTAAGCTCTGGGACCACCATGGGGCTTGAACTCATGACTCGAAGATCAAGAGTCACATGCTCTACTGACTGAGCCAGCAGGTTGCTCCATGAATTGATATCTGAAAATGCTGAAGAAACTGTCAACCCAGAATTCTATATGCAATAAAAATATCTTTCACAAATGAAGGTGCTAGGGGTGCTTGGCTGGCTTAGTCAGTAGAACATGCAATTCTTGACCTCAAGGTCATGAGTTTGAGTCCCACATTGGACATAGAGTTTACTTAAAGTAAATGAAGGTGCTGGTAACATGAATCTATACCTAATTGCATACAATTACACACACACACACAAGTGCATGTAAGAACTGGTGAAATCTAAGTAAGATCTGAATAAGTCTGCTTAATAATATTGCCCTAATGTTGTTGAATTGAGAATAGGCTTTGATATTGTACAGTAGTTATGTAAGATGCTACCATTGGGCAAATCTAGGTGAAGAGTAAACAGGACTCTATGCTATTTTTTGCAATGTCACATGATCTATAATTCTTTCAGAATAAAAAGCTTTTTTTTTCTTTTTAAATGAAAGCACAACTATTCTGTATCCTGATTGTGGTGATTATGGGATTCTACATGTCTCCAAACTCAGAATTGTACACAAATAAACTCAGTTTTACTGCATATTAATTTAAAAAATAAAAAAAAATGAAAGACTTTTTCAAATCAACAAAGGCTGAGAATTCATTACCAGCAGAACTGTACCATCAGATCTTCAAGGAAGTTTTTCAAGTGGAAGGTTATGATACCAGACAGGTACTTGGAGGTACACAAGGAAATATTAATTTTCAGAAATGGTTAAAATGAAAGTAAATATAAAAGACATGTTTAAATTATTTTTAATCACCCTAGAAGGTAATTAACATCTAAAACAAAAATAATAGGGCGCCTGGGTGGCTCAGTTGGTTAAGCGACTGCCTTCGGCTCAGGTCATGATCCTGGAGTCCCTGGATCGAGTCCCACATCGGGCTCCCTGCTCAGCAGGGAGTCTGCTTCTCCCTCTGACCCTCTTTCCTCTCGTGCTCTCTATCTCTCATTGTCTCTCTCAAATAAATAAATAAAATCTTAAAAAAAATAAAACAAAAATAATAGCAGTGTAGTGGAGTTTTATAGTATATGGAAAAATAGAGGTGCTTGGCTGGCTCAGTCGAAAGCATGCAACTCTCAATATCAGGGTTGTGAGTTTGAGCCCCACCTTGGATGTAGAGATTACTTAAATAAATAACACTTTTTTTGGGGGGGGAAGGACCAAGGGACAGAGGAAGAAGGAGAGAGAGAATTTTTTTTAAGATTGTATTTATTTATTTGACAGAGAAAGACATAGTGAGAGAAGGAACACAAGCAGGGGGAGTGGGAGAGGGAGAAGCAGACTTCCCGTTGAGCAGGAAGCCCGATGCGGGGCTCGATCCCAGGACTCTGGGACCATGACCCGAGCCGGAGGCAGATGCTTAACGACTGAGCCACTCACGCGCCCCCAGAGAGAGAGAATCTTAAGAAGGCCCCATGCCCAGCGTGGAGCCCGACATGGGCCTTGATCTCACAACACTGAGATCATGACCTGAGCCGAAATCAAGAGTTGGGTGCTTAACCAGCTGAGCCATCCAGGTGCCCCCAAATAAATAAAACTTTTAAAAAGTTTATATACTATACAGAAAAATATGATGTGTGACAATAATAAATAAAAGGT
The DNA here is from genome assembly GCF_037043125.1 of Eumetopias jubatus. Classification (NCBI taxonomy): domain Eukaryota; kingdom Metazoa; phylum Chordata; class Mammalia; order Carnivora; family Otariidae; genus Eumetopias; species Eumetopias jubatus. Next base: position 91,635,515 of record NW_028274810.1, on the reverse strand, counting down.
GGGAGGGAAGAATTGTGACTATACTGTTGTAAGGTTTCTTTCACTATATGCAAAGTAGCGTGATATTATTTGAAATCTGGTTGAGATTAATGAAAGATGCATATTGTAAACCTTAAGGCAAGGATTGGCTAACTATGCCTATGGACCAAATCTGACCCACTGCTGTTTTTGTACAACTGGTAAACTAAGAATGTTTTTACATTTTTTACATGGCTGAGAAAAATCAAAAGAAGAGTTATATTTCATTATACATGAAAATATATGAAATTCAAATTTCAGTGTCCTTAAAGAAAATGTTATTGGGGTGTGTACTCTCATTTACAGATTGTCTATGGTGGCTTTTGTGCTCCAGTAAGAGAATCAACTAGTTCTGGCGGAGACAGATTGGTCTGCAAAGCCAATAGTATTTACTATCTGGCTGTCTACAGAAAATCTTTGACAACTTCTGCTGTGTGAATCCACGAAACAAATATTCTGGATTTAGTGTTTTAGCACAGGGAATTAATAGGACTCTAGCAGTTTGGTTGGTTGAGTGAAACAGACCCACAGGAGTCCCAGACTAAAGGAAGTTGAAATGCCAGAGGTGCCTTGATATGCTGCAGAGGAAAGTATACAGAGGCTTAGGGAGATCGGACCACCAGGGTGGATTTGTCACGGAAGGCCTACTTACCCACCATGGGAGGGTCCAGAGGACATCCCTTTCACCACTGTGGCAAATATATTTGTGAGAGGAGCTCCAGCAGCTATGGTCTCTTTTCTCTTTGGGTCAGAAATTGCAGTGGGAATTTCTACTACTGAACTTGGATCTCTGAACATGGGGATAGGGGCGCCTGGGTGGCTCAGTCGGTTAAGCGTCTGCCTCCGGCTCAGGTCATGATCCCAGGGTCCTGGGGTTGAGCCCTGCATCATGCTCCTTGCTTAGTGGGGTGCCTGTTTCTCCCTCTGCCTGTCACTCCCCTGCTTGTGCTTTTTCTCTCTCACAAATTAATAAAATCTTTTTTTTTTTTAATAAATACATGGGGATAATGAGATCCTGGAGTGGCAGGGGTCAAGCAGTGGTATTTACTTACCAAAGACAATGTGCACCATGGTTACTGTGATGGACAGCAGTGCCAGAGAACCAATCAGAACAGTCTGATTTACAGAGACGTCTGCGTTGGCTAGTTGATCATAGTGTCCCTAGAAGAAAAGAAGGTGGGCCATCTACAAAATCCTTACTTGATCTGTACAAGCAGATGTCCAGGTTGAATAAAGAGAAATCTATTTGAATCACCAAAACAGAGAATTATGGCCTCTCGATCAATGTGTAGTCTTGAACCAGTTTACAGATCCAGAACCCCTTGAATAAAGGGGATGATGGTGTCCCTTGAAGAAGAATCTGCTAGATTGCCAAAAATTTATACCACTGATCTTTCTCCTACCCTTCCACAGAGGGACCTATGGATGTTTGCCAGACTGACTGTGAACTGGGGGAGAGGAAATAATCAGTCTTTCCAGAGATTCCTGGACACTGGCTCTGAACTGATCCAAAATGTCACTGGGGTCCATGAGTCAGACTCGGGACCATGAAGGTCAGGTGATTGATGGATTGTTAGCTCAGGTCTGACTCATAGTGTGCCCAGTGGTTGCTCAGATCCATCCTGGGGCTATTTTCCTAGTTCTGGAATGCATAACCGGAATAGACATACTCAGCAGCAGGCAGAATCCCCACCTCTTAATACCATCACGGTGGGAGTTAGGATGGCAACATATGAATTTTGGGGGATTTAGACACTCAGTCCTTACCATCCTGGGACCTGGTATGCAGCTATTGATCTGTCAAATGCTCTTTTCTCAATACACGATAGTAAAGAGCACAGGAAGCAGTTTTCTTCCAGCTGGCAGGGCCAGCAATATACCTCCACTGTCCCTCTTCCCATGCATCTCAACTCTCCAGGCCAATGTCATGATTTAGTCCCCAGGGGTCTTGATTGCCTTTTTTTCCCTCAAGATACCATGCTGATCCATTATTGATATTAGGCTGATTGGCTCCAGTGAATAGGACTTCACAGCTACTCTAGACATTGGTTAAGACATTTGTGATTTGTGCAACAGGGGCACCTGGCTGGCTCAGTCAGTAGAGCCTGTGACTCTTGATCTCAGGGTTATGAGTTCAAGCCCCACGTTAGGTGTAGAGATTACTTAAAAATAAAATCTTAAAAAAAAAAAGATATTTGTGCATCAGAGGGTGGGGGCGATAAATCCCACAGAAATCAGTCTTGCCCCTCAGTGAAATTCCCAGGGGCCCCAGTAGTGTGGACTTTTCAAGATAAGCCTTCTAAAGTAAAAGACAAATTATTGCATCTGGCCCATCCTATAACCAAAAAAGTGCATAGCACCTAGCAGGTCTTTTTTGGATTTTGGAAGCAACATATCCCTCATTTAGGTATGCTACTCAGGGCCATTTACCACGTGACCTGATAAACTGTTGGTCTTGAGTGGGGCCCAGAACAAGAGAAGGCTCTGCAACAGGTCTAGGCTATTGAGCATGCTGCTCGGCTGCTCAGGTCACGTGATCTAGCAGATCCCAGGGTGCTTTTAGTGTCACTGGCAGAGAGAGATGGAGCCTTTGTCAGGTCCCTTAGCACAGACCCTTAGGATTTTGGAACAAAGCCCTTCCACCCTCGGTGGATCTCTACTCCTTTTCTGAGAAACAACTTTTGGCTTGCTATTGGGCGTGTGACCATGGGCCCCCAAGTTATCATGCGATCTGAGCTGCCCGTCGTGAACAGGGTGTTGTCTGACCCACAAAGCCACAAAAATGGGCAATACACTCATCATCAAATGGGACTGGACTGGTATAGGGGCGCCTGCGTGGCTTAGTCGGTTGGGCATCTGACTCTTGATTTCAGCTTGGTTCATGATCTCAGGGTCACGCGATTGGGCCCCTTTTGGACCTTGCGCTCAGCACAGAGTCTGCTTGTCCCTCTCCCTCTGCTCCTCCCCCCGCCCGCTCACTCTCTCTCTTCCAAATAAATAGATAAATACAATCTTTTATTTATTTTTTTAAAGATTTTATTTATTTATTTGAGAGAGAATGAGATAGAGAGAGAGCACAAGAGGGAAGAGGGTCAGAGGGAGAAGCAGACTCCCCGCTGAGCAGGGAGCCCGATGTGGGACTCGATCCCGGGACTCCAGGATCATGACCTGAGCCGAAGGCAGTCGCTTAACCAACTGAGCCACCCAGGCGCCCTAAATACAATCTTTAAAAAAAAAATGGGACTGGTATATTTGAGATTGGGCTTAAGGAAGCCCTGAACACACAAGTAATTGCATGAGGAAGTGGCCCCCGTGCCCATGACTCCTACTCCCACTACATTACCTCCTCTCTCCAAGCGCACACTTACGGCCTCCTGGAGTGTTCTCTACACCACATTGACAGAGGAAGAGAAAACCTAGGCCTGAGTTACAGATCGTTCTGCACAAAGTGGTCATGTACAGCACGATATCCCCTTTCTGGGACGTTCCCTGAAGGGCAGTGGTGAAGGGAAACCCTCCCCCTGGGCAGAACTTCAAGCGGCACACCCCATTGTTCATTTTGCCTGGAAGATAAACTGTACAGAGGCCTGATCTATAATGATTCGGAGGCTCTGCCCAACAGTTACCTGGATGGGAAGGGACTTGAGAAGAACATGATTGGAAATTGGTGACAGGGAGTCTAGGGAAGAAGTATATGGACAGACTTCCCTGAATGGGCAAAGAATCTGAAGCTATTTGTGTCCATGTGAATGCTCACCATTGTCTGTTTTAGTTAGGGGACTGATGCATCATTGGGTGTGTAGATCTTTGTCACTGTTCTATCTTCATTGTGAAATGTGGCTTTTGGCATTCTAACATGTCTTTCTTTGTCTCATTAAATGTTTTATTTTAGTTGAATTCTGGTATCAGGGCTGCAGACCCTGCTTTTTTGTTTCCATTTGTCTCATAAATCCGTATCCATCCCTTCATTATTCACATTTTTGAATCACTATTTTGGTAGTGTCTCTATGATATAGACCATAGAACTGAGTTTTATTTATGAGTCCATTTTTTAAAATTTTTTTAAAGATTTTATTTATTTTTTTGAGAGAGAGAATGAGAGATAGAGAGCATGAGAGGGAAGAGGGTCAGAGGGAGAAGCAGACTCCCCACTGAGCAGGGAGCCTGATGTGGGACTCGATCCCGGGACTCCAGGATCATGACCTGAGCCGAAGGCAGTCGCTTAACCAACTGAGCCACCCAGGCGCCCATGAGTCCATTTTTTTAAAAGATTTTTTAAAATTTATTTGACAGACAGAGGGACAGTGAGAGAGGGAACACAAGCAGGGGGAGTGGGAGAGGGAGAAGCAGGCTTCCCGCGGTGCAGGGAGCCCGATGCGGGGCTCGATCCCAGGACTCTAAGATCATGACCTGAGCTGAAGGCAGACGCTTAACGACTGAGCCGCCCAGGCACCCCTATGAGTCCATTTTATTTAATAGGCTCTATGCCCAACGTGGGGTTTGAACTCAGGACCCCGAGATGAAGAGTCACATGCTCTACCGACTGAGTCAGCCAGGTGCCCCTTTATGAGCTAATTTGAAAATAACTTTCAGGGAGACTTGGCTGTCTGGGTTGGTCCAGGGTTCGACTCTTGATCTCTGGGCTGCGAGTTCAAACCCCACATTGCGTACAGAGATTACTTAAAATCTTTAAAAATAATAATAATTATTTTCTTTTAATAAGTGCATCAAACCTATTCAGTTACTGGGTTTTGTTTGTTTGTTTGTTTGTTTGAGTAATCTCTACACCTAACGTGGGGCTCCAACACACAACCCCAAGATCAAGAGTCTCATGCCTCACCAACTGAGCCAGCCAGGCACCTCTATACCCCAAATGCTTTCATCATCCCCGACAACAACTCTAAACCCATTAAACAATGACTGCCTCTTTCCCCTTCTCCAGCCCCCGGTAATCTCTATTCTAGTTTCTGTCTGTGATTTTTGCCTGTTCTAGGCACCTCATACAATGCAGCTTATTTTTTTTTTTAAAGCCTGATGTTGGTCTAATTCTGTTGCCTTTATAACTTTATTTCACATCTTTGCCTGGAGTCCCTGATTTTCTGTGTTTAAAGTGCAATAACTCTACTTGGATATATCTTAGGTTTGATGACTCAATGTCAGTTTCATATACTAGCTGGTGAGTCCTTTCGATGTGTATGTGGATCCAGAGCTTTTATTTCTGGAAAGTCTGCTTGGATTACAGCCTGAGACATTAACTCTTCACCATTTTTATCTCTTTATCTAGCTCTCATTCTCTTGGTTTCTTCTTCGCTTTTTCTTCAATGTCCTCTGTAAACTTTTCATTTGAATCTATTCTCTCTTGGGCACTTGGGCACTTCCTTGTTTAAACTTCAGCTATGACATAATTTTGTTATTTTCTTCTCTGAGATCAATTCTCATTTCATTTCTTCCTTTTTTTTTTTTAGTCTGTTTCTCTTATTAGTTTTTGTATTTCTAATTGGAGATGTTTTCCCATATCCCCAAATGCTTATTTGAGAATATTTCATTCAGTCTAGAGTATCCTATTACAGTTTACTTCAGCTTTATCCTCGATTTTGGGAGGAGAACTTTTATCAGTTGAAATATTCTGAATTATATTTCTTTTTCCTTTTGTTTTTTTAAGATTCATTTTTTTTTTGAAAGAGAGAGATTTTGTGAGCGCAGGGGGAGGGGCAGAGGGAGAGGGAAAGAGAGAATCCTCAAGCAGACTCCCTGCTGAGTGCAGAGCCTGACTTGGGACTCAATCCCAGGACTCTGAGATCATGACTTGAACCTAAATCAAGAGTTAGCTGCTTAACCGACTGAGCCACCCTGATACCCCTCTTTTTCTTCTCTCTTTTTTTAAGATTTTTTTTTAAGAAGATTTTATTTATTTATTTATTTGACAGAGAGCGACACAGCAAGAGAGGGAACACAAGCAGGGGGAGTGGGAGAGAGAGAAGCAGGCTTCCCGTTGAGCAGGGAGCCTGATGCGGGGCTTCATCCTAGGACCCTGGGATCATAACCTGAGCCGAAGGCAGACGCCTAACCGACTGAGCCACCCAGGAGCCCCAAGATTTTTTTTTAAAGTAATCTGTACACCCCATGTAGGGGGCAAACACATGCCCCACCGACTGAGCCAGCCAGGGACCCCTATTTGTCTTTTTCAAGATGGCTGTGCTTACCCAAAGTTATAAACACATTCTGTTACATTTTATCTAATACTTTTAGGATTTTTATATGCTTAGGTCTCTAGTATATGTAGAAATTATTGCCATGATGGTGTGTGAGAATTGTGTGAGGGAGGGGAGGTCTAGATTCATTTTTTCCCAGGTGGATATCTTAAAACCATTTATTACATGGCTCATCGTTCCTGGGCTGATTTAAAGTGTTTCCTTTAGTGCTCACTTCCGCAGCACATATGCTAAAGTGTTTCCTTTATCCTATGCTAAATACCTACACATCCACAGAACTGTTTCTGGCTCTCTAAAAAATTCCAGTTGTTCGTCCCTCTCTCTCGACACCAACACCACACTCTATTATTTACTAGAGCTTTGTAACAGATTCTGATAGGGCTGGCTCCCTCATTGTTCTTTTTCTAAAGGTATTTTTTAAATTTTATTTGCCAGAAAGAGAGAGTGAGAGAGCACAAGCAGGGGGAGCAGCAGGCAGAGGGAGAAGCAGGCTCCCTGCCGAGCAAGGAGCCCGATGCGGGACTCAATCCTAGGACCCTGGGATCATGACCTGAGGTGAAGGCAGAGGCTTAAATAACTGAGCCACCCAGGCACCCTTGTTCTTTTCAAAATTTCTTGGCCATGGTGTAGTTTTCTCTTCCATGTGAATTGGCTTATCAAGTTCCATGAAAAATTGTCTTGGAATTTTGGTTGAAAGAACACTGACATTATAGATTACCTTGGGGAAAATCAACACCTTGGATTACAGTGAACCTTTCCATTCATGACCAGGGTGTTCCTGTGTGTTTATTCAGGTCTTCTTGTATGTTCTTCAGTAAACTGTTATAGTTCTTTCTGTAAAGGTCTTGCCCATTTCAAATTAGGTTTATTATTGTTCTAGATTCTTTATAGTTTGGTATCTTCTCCATTGCCTCCCTTTTGCAGTTTCTCAACCCTTCCAGAGAGCCCCTGCTGAACCCCTTTGCTTCCACAATGACTTATTGCTAGACGTCCCGGACGGTGTCTGCTTACGTCCTTGTGGCATCTGGCAAGTGTTTTCTCATCTCAACTGTAGGGTAAACCCCCAAAAGGTCAGGCGTGGGTTCTAATTCCTGCTTTGGGCCCCAGGGCTCAGAGCAGGGGAGAGGGAGGGATTTGTTCACTTGATCATTGGGAAAAAGGGAACGTCAGGAAGCCAGCCCTCTGCAGGGAAAAAATGGTGTCTCTATCTTAGGTACCTCAGTGTGGGGTGTGTGTGTGTGTGTGTGTGTGTGTGTGTGTGTGTGTGTTTGGTCCCCGGGCCGTCACTTTCTGTAGGAGCCTCTCATGCTTTCCCAAGCAACTCCTTGCGAGCAGCCTGGTTCAGAACTCAGCTCTGCCACTGCCCCACCTCTGATCTGAGTGTTAAAGTAGCTGTCCTTGAAATCTGCCGTAAGCATTCAGGGAGAGGTTGTGCAAGTGCGCACACACAGCTTGATTCGCAGGAGGCACACAATGTGCGGGAGCTTTAAGAAACAATCCATGTATTCATTCATTCATCCCTTGGCAAGGGTGTGTGGAAGACATTCCAATCTGAAGGCAGGGAAGAACATGGACTGTTAAGGTGCAAAAAGGAGGCTCAAGGTGGCGGGGGGGGGGGCGGGCGGTGCTCCAGTGGGGGCAGTTTGGGCAGAGTCCAAGTCCTAGGGCAGATAAGTACAGTGGGGAGCTGGTGAGGGGGAGTGATGTGATATTTAAATAGGTTGCTTTCCCGAGGGCAGTTGGGTGGAAGGGATGAGGTTGAGCTGTCCAGGTGAGAAATGCTGGGCTATGGGCTCATGCACACACCTCGTGTGAAGGTTCTGAGGGGTTCAAAGTGCACCACTGTCTCAAGCACCCTCATATCTCCCCAGTATTTGTGGGTCACAACAAAGAGAAGACAGAGATAAATGTCCATTTTACAGCTGGAGAAACTGAGAAACGACTTACTCCTTTTAAAGCAAGGCAGGGTGAAGAGTTTGCCCCTTGCTCAGGTCATCACTTGGTCTAGTTCAGAGTATGAACCCCAATTCTCCCCCTTCAGTCAAGGATCAGCTGAAATCTCTGCCCTCTAGGAAGTGTTTCCTGGTTACTCCAGCCCACTGGGCTCATTCTTTCTGGCATTGGTGTGTTTTGGGGACAGCTCCCTTGGTGATACATTACTTATGGCTATCTGTCCGTTCAGCCATTCTTCCATCCATCCATTTATCCGCCCATTCATCCACCTACCTATCTATCTACTCACCCATCCATCTACCCACCCATCCATCATCCATCCATCCATCCATTTGCCCAATCATCCATCTATCCAACCATTCCTGTACCCAACCCTCCAGCCAGCCTGCCAGCCATTCACCCACCCACCTATGCACCCATCCATCCACCCACCCAACCATCCATTTCCTCAATCATCCATTCATCCACCCATTCCCATTCCCATACCCAACCCTCCAGCCAACCAGCCAGCCATTCACCCACCCACCTATGCACCCATCCATCCACCCACCCACCAACCTACTTATCCAACAGTCACCGAGCCCTACTCTGTGGCTTGTCTGTGCCAGGCACTGGGCTGCTAGAGATGGCACGGGCACTTTCACAGGTTGAATTGGGTCCCGTCAAATTCATATGTTGAAGTTGTAACACCCAATACCTCAGAATATGACCTATAGGATCACTGCAGAAATCATTAGTTAAAATGAAGTCATCAGGGTGGGCCCTGATCCAACATGACTGGTGTCCCTATAAAAAAGGGGGGAAATTCGGACACGTACCAGATGCGCACACAGGGAGAACACCATGTGAAAATGAAGGCAGAGATCGGTGATGCTTCTACAAGCCAAGGAGCGCCAAACATGGCCAGCAGACCGCCAGAAGCTAGGCAAATGCCTGGAATAGATTCTTCCTCACATCCCTCAGAAGGAATCAACTTTGTGGACACCTTGATCTTGGACTCTAGCCTCCAGAACTGTGAGACAATAAATTTTTGTTGTGTAAGCCACCAAGTTTGTGGTGCTTTGTTACAGCAGTCCTGGCACTCTACTCCGTTAGGCGAGGGAAGCCTGTGTGATCGTACGTGATCTGGAGGTCAGGAAGGGCTTCCTAGAAGAGGTGATGCTATGCTGGGCGTTGAAGGATGGGTAGGAGTGTATCGGGCAGAGAAGTTAGAGAAGAGCATTCTAGGCAGAGGGAAGAATATATGCAAAACCCAGGGGGAGGCATGAGTGTATGTCAGACACTTTTCCTTGAACTTCATTGAATTTACCTACTCCCGTCGGCCCCGCTGAGCATCTGAGGGCTGGCAACCCTCTGCTGACCCCCTTTGCTCCAAGATCATGGAAAAAGTATTTCCACCAGGATGCCCCCTGGACACCTCTGGCACGCACCATCCTCCCCAGCAGGGGGCGCTCACGTGCTCTTACAGGCACCGAGTAACCTCCGGGCGTTTGTCTGGGCCCAAGGCCTCCACGCTGGGGAGGAGGTGCCGTTAGCCCCGCTGCCTGGGTGAGGATGGGGAGCTCTGTGTTGGCCAGGGTTCCCCCCCCCCGACCCCGCCACCCGAGCCCCGGAGGACACACACAGTCACGTGACGCTCGGTACAAGTACTTTATTTGAGTTACAATAGTGCCACGCCCAAACTACAGTAGCACAGAACATAATAATACAAAAAATAGATTCCCAGCTCCAAACCCCACGTCCATGTACCCGCAGAGCGGCCAGCCCTATGGCTCCCTGGGCCTGAGGGGGGCGGCTTTCAGAGCTGCCCATCCCCTCGGGCTTCTTTCAGCTCCGGAGGGGCAGGGCAGGACAGTGGGGGCTTGCCTCCTTTGCTTCCATCCCTGTTGGGCCGGAGCCCTGCGCTCCCCGGGCCCCCTGCTGAATGCAGTCTGCACCCCCTCGGGCTGGACCCTCAGCCCCGGGACACTTGATTCTGGCGGGGAGGTTCCGGTCTGTGGCGCCGACGGACACTCTTGAGGACTGTGAGCTTCTATGGGGAAGGCGGGAAGGAAGGAGGGCGTCGGAGGAGGTACCGGGCGGCACCAGGGCTGGGAAGCCTACCTCTGTGTGGCGAGGTGCGTGCGGCAGCCCCTGACTCTGGCTTCTTCTCTGGCTCCTGGCCTACCTTTCCTCTGAAGAGCTACCAGGCCCGCCGCTTGCGGGGACCAGGGGCCTCAGGCGGATCCGGCTGGGCCTCTTGGGCAGGGGGGGTTCCTGGCGGCAGGGGCGAGGCGAGCGCGCTGAGGGAGCACGGCCAGGCCTCGGGCTGCCAGGATGGTGAGCCTCGACGGGCACTGGCTGCTCTGGCCTCAGGGAGGGACACCAGTCCTGGTTCCCTGACACCACAGGCTGGACTGACCGTGGCGGGGGAGCCCTTCCCTCACAGTCCTCCTTGGCTGAACCCACCTCCAAGTGAGGAGTCCAGCTAGCTACAAGCATTGTCTCGACTCAGCCGAAGGGGCTGAGGGTGGGATGGGGCTCAGGGCACGTTCCGGGGTCCGTCAGAACCCCGGCCGTGGCGCCACGGACCTGCCTGCGGGCTGGAGCCCCCCGGCTGCTGCGAGGGGCAGTTCTGTGGACACTGGCAGGAGGGGGCACGGCCTTGCGTTACAGTCAGGACACTTGAAGGCTTCACTGAGGAGGCAAAGGGGCACCTGGTGGAGGGCTGTCTCCTTGGGGTGGAGCCTGGGCTGCAGCCTCAGCTAAGGCACTAAAGATGGAGGGCGGGCCGGCGGGGCTGGCCGTGGTCCTGGGAGCCAAGCTCAGGCCGAAGCGCAGAGGGAGGATCCGGGCCCTGCAGAACAGGAGAATGGCCTTCCCTTTTCTCCTTCCCCTGGGGAAGAGGGTCAGCAAGGCAGACCCCTAAGACGCCGGGACGGGAGGGTTGCTGCGGACAGGCAACTGGCCCCTGGGCCACACATGGAGCGGCCAGAAGAGGGACGGAAAGAGGCTACCTACGGCATGGCAGAGAGCGTCTGACGCAGGGCGAGGCCTCGCGGGGCTCCCGCCATCCAGCTCTAGGGTGCTTGGGTGCCCCGGGGCTGGGTTTGACGGCCACGAGCTGGCCTCCCCCTGCCGCAGCCATCAATCTCCTGCTGCGACTTTGGGGATCAGACCGTCCTTGTTGGGGTTCCCACTGTTGGACTCTGGGGACGGAGGCAGGCAAGCTGTGAGGGGCAGTGTCCGTGAGGGGGCTTCTGCCCCTTCCTGGCCTCCACACCTCTCCTCTTTACGCCCCGTGACCGCAAACCAGCTGACAGAGGCTGAAACTGCAAACGCCAAGGACTGGGTCAGCTCTCGACGTGGGGACGCGCTCAGTGGCGGGGGATGGCTGCCTCAGCCGACCTCACAGCGAGTGAGGAAGGGAGGGGTAAATCAGTGGGTCTTCCCTTATCCACAGGTTATTTAGAAAAACAGAATATAATAAATATACCAATCCTTTCCTTAAAAAAAAAAAAAAATGTGTTTTAAATGCATTATTTCCCTGAAGATTTCCAGTGTATTCCACAATGTTTAAAAAATAGTTTCCCCAAAAATATATCTTTAAAGCATTTGACACAGTGGTATTTGTGGTGTTTCTGGCACTGGATGTGGGCAGGGGTCCGTGTCCCACTGCCCTTGTCAATATGGGGCCCAGGCCCGGTAAGCCACCAGCCTAACACCCAAATGCCCATGAGAACTGGCGCACATGTGCCTGGGATGACACGGTCTTCACAGGGGATCAAATCTCGGATTGTGTTGAGAACCCACAGCAGAGGCTCGGTTCCGGCTGGAAACCCTCCAGTGCGGGGTAGGGGGGGCCCTGGGCGGCCAGGGGGCGGGGCGACACCCCGGACGCTGGATGGGAAGGTGGCCTGACAGGCTCCACCTGGGGGCTCATCCTGTCTTGGCTCACGGCGCTGCCACCCTCACCAGACCTCACACTTGTGATGAGGGTTCATGGGGGAGCCAGGTGGGCAGTGGAAGTGTTCTGAGAACTCCCTGGAGTTAGAGACGGAGCCAACGACCCGGAAGCGGGAGGGGCTGTGAGGATCAGTGATGAGGCCTTCGTGGGAGCTCTCAGGTGTGCGGACAGAGCACCAGACCTTTGTGAGGCAACAAGAGAGAAGCTAGGTCACTGTGGGGCCCTGAGACCACCAGACTGCCCCCGTCCACGACAGCAGGGGAATGAGCCCCCACCTGGTTCTGAGACCCTTGGGCGTCTGGAGGGGCGACCAGGTGGGTAGGGAAGAGACCGTGGGCTGCTATGTCCCCCATCCCAGCATCCTCTACTGTGGTCACCTCTGTCTGTCCTGGGCCTCTGCATTAGATTTCCTCTGCACAAAGGATTCTGCCCCCAAACCAGTCTGAAAACCTTCAACTGAGTCCAGATCACTCACATCCTGGGCAGAACAAAAACTGTGTAATGGCCTGGTGGCTCGGGGCACTAAGAGAAGACTATACATTAATGCCAATTCAAGGGACATCCTGGGGCATCCTGAGTTTAGGAAATTTCTAGAACCCCTGAACCAGAGGGCCCTTAGCACTCACTTGTCCTCTCATCTACCTGATACAGGAAACCTTTTCATGGCATTCATGGCCCTTAATCGGATTTCTCTACTGGCAGGAAGCTCATCTTCTTACAGAGTAGATGTCCTATGGACAGTCCAATGAGTTAGAAGGTTCTCAGTTGAGAAGCCTTTGGCTCTCAGAGCTCCTGGAATATCAAGATGGCAGAAATGTGCCTGAGTTTGGCATATTTTCCTACAAAGAACTCACCTGCGCAAAGCCCAGGAAGAAGAGCTGGTTATTGGTGAGGCCCAGGGTGGGCAATGTCTGCTCAGCCCCATTCTTCTTCACCCAGTTCTGGTAGGCCTGGGAGCAGACAAAACAAAGTTCAGGGGCTCCCATGACACAGGAGCAAACAGGGCAACAATGGAGGGCCAGTGCGGGAGGCCTCGGGAAGCTCTACCCTGTTGGGGCAAGGACTTGTTTGGGGGAGTCTGGGGTCCCCCCACCGCCTAGAGGAGTGATCTTCTTCACCAGCACTCATTCCGAAGGGCTTTAAATACCATCTACATGGCCATGGCTCTCAGGTGCATATTTCCAGCTCCAGCCTCTTCCCTGATTTGAATATTCATAGCTTCAGCTGGATTTCCAAGATGCATCCAGACTTAATATGGCACAGACAGAATGAGGGGTTACACACATGCACGCACTCACACCCACATGCATGCACACGCACACACTTTCCCACCACGGTAAATGGCACCGCCAACCACCTAGTGCCTCGGGCCCCAACCCCAGAGTTCTTCTTTGAGCTTCTCTTTCTTTCTTTTTTTAAAGATTTTTATTTATTTATTGAGAGAGAGAGAGAGAATGGTAGAGAGAGAGAGCATGAGAAGGAGGAAGGTCAGAGGGAGAAGCAGACTCCCTGCTGAGCAGGGAGCCTGATGCGGGGGGACTCGATCCCGGGACCCCAGGATCATGACCTGAGCCGAAGGCAGTCGCTTAACCAACTGAGCCACCCAGGCGCCCTAAAGATTTTTTTTTTTTTAAAGTAATCTCTACACTCAATGTGGGGCTCGAACTCACGACCCAGAGATCAAGAGTCGCACGCTCTTCCGTCTGAGCCAGACAGGCGCCCTGAGCGTCTCGTTCAATTATCCAAACCACCTAAATCTGGCCATTTCTCACCCCTGCCACATCCCCTGCTTCATCCCTTCTCTTGCCTGGACAATCTCACAAAGAGCTTGCTAACTAGACTCCTTGACTCGAGCTGGTCCAATTCCAATCCCCTCCCGACACAACATCTTAAGTCATCCTCATGAAGCCGGGGTTGGCGGACTTTGCTGCGAAGGGCCAGAGGGTAAATATTTTCAGTGTTGGAGGCCAAACGGTCTCAGTGCAACTCCTCTGTTCTGGCGTTGTGGTGTGAAAACAACCGCGGACAGCATGGAGCCCAACAGGCCTGGCGGGGGTCCCACTATGTTTTTATTTACAAAAATAGGCTGAGGGCTGGATTTGACCCACAGGGTAGAGGTTTCCTGACGCTGGGGTTTTTTGTTTTTGTTTTGTTTTGTTTTTTGAAGTTTTACTTATTTAAGTAATTTCTACACCCCACGTGGGGCTTAAACTCACGACCCCGAGATCAAGAATCGCATGTTCTTCCCACTGAGCCAGCTGGGCGCCCCTGCCGACTCTGGTTTTAAAGGATAAATTAGATCATGTCGTCCTTCTGACAGCGCAGTAATGTAGGGAGTGGGTGTTCACAGCCAGGCACACTGCAGCTCAAGGAGGCCAAGTGACTTTCTCCAGAACCAGGACTGGAACCCAGAACTGGCTCCATGACCTGTGTCCCTCCTCTCCCCTCCCCTCCTGGGCCCACTGCTGCCTGATTTAATGATGCCTATCCCTGCCAAGGTAGGAACCCGCAGGTCGTCAGGTGGCTCCAGCCTAAGCCCTTTCCTCTGAATGTCAGTCGGGCGGACTTGTCCGGAAAGCCGTCTGCGCGCCTCGCTCTGTGCGAGGGACTTCGCAGACCTCTCCGTCGGTCCCCGCTGCCCCCGTTCTGCAGATGAGCAAAGAGAAGGTCACGCAGCGGCTGCAGCTGGTCCCAGGTAAAGACCCTTTCCTGAGGAGGCCCCTGCACAGACCCAGACCTGGGCCGGGGCGTGTGTGGGGAATGAGCTCTTACCCGATAGGCCGCCTTGAGCCCCCCGTTGTCGGCGATGTTCTCCCCCAGCGTGTGCCGGCCGTTCACGGGCTCCCCGTTCACACTGTAGTTGCCATATTGCTCCACCATGCACTCCGTCTGCTGCTTGAAAGCCTCCACGGACGAGTTCTTCCACCAGGGCCGAAGGTTCCCGTCCTTGTCATACTCCCGTCCTGTAAGGTTCCAAGGGAAGCGTCAGGTCAAGGGGGAGGAGGGGGGAGGAGGCAGGGCTCACTGCGCCTCTCTGCCCGCCTCTCCGCCTGGTGAGAGGTGGCCCGCCCATCCCCCCTCCGGACCCACCTGCCCATCCCCCTCCCCCCCAAGGCCTACCCAGCAGCACCCGGGGAGACGATGCTGGCCTGGGTGCCAGAGGAGCTGGGAGGATGAGCCAGGCAGCTGGGGGGTGGGTGGGGGAGAGAGGATGGAGGAACGTGATGCGGGTAAAGGGTCAGCACGTTCACGGTTTTGGTGGAGCTGGATTCATTGTCAAGGCTGACTGAGGGCCTCGGACCCCGAGCCCAGGAAGGGGGAAATGGAGTCAGCAGCACCAGGATCACAGGACAGGCCCCGGCCTCTAAGGCCCCACCTCCTCCTTCTTGGCCTTGGGGTGCCCAAGGCAGGAGGGAATGAGGATTCTCGATGTTTTGGTGAGGAGGCGAATGACGTCGACTCCTTTGATGGCAGTTGGCCCAGAGAAGTCTCTGGAGTGCTGGAGAAATGTGGGCTCCCTGCTGACTGCTAACACCCACTCCTGAGTACGAGACAGCTTCCAGGAACCCCCTGCGCCTGACACAGTCCCCAGAATCACCACACGAGGCTGCAGTCATCATGCCCATTTTACAGACAAGGATGAGGAGGCGTGGAGAAAGGACAGGGCTCATTCAAGTTCATTCAAGGGGCAGGGGCAGGGCCAAGATTGAACCCAAACCCATCTGTCTCCAGACCTTTGGAAGTGACGAGAGCAAAGCAGAGGCAATGGGGCCAGGAGCCAATGTGCCCCGTCTGAAGGGGACCCCAGGAAGCCGTACCTTGATCATCAAAAGCATGAGTCAGCTCGTGGCCCACGACAACACCAATGCCACCGAAGTTTAAGGCCCTGGAGAGGGGGACACAAAGGTGAGGGTGACGCCCCCAGGGGACATCACTTCCTGGGTCTAGAGACAAAGCAGGGTCCTGCGGGCTCTGTGGGGATGTGGCCGCAGCCTGAGCCTCCAGCAAACCCCTTAGGGTAGTCAGAGGCTGGGCAAATGGGTTGTGGTCCACCTGTAGCCCCTGAAGGCCAAGCACTGCGCTAGACCCTCCAACCGAACTGCACTGTCCTCTTTGGTCACCTCAGAAGAGTGTGGCATTAGTGACCAACTGTTTGGATAAGTAAACCAAGACTGGGAATGGTTCAGTCACTTTACCCAAGGGCCCCGCAGTCAGCAAAGAGCAGACCTGGGATTCAAACCCAGGGCCTTTCTCAGACCGTGCTCTCACACTTTCCACCGCCACCCCCCAGCTGTGACTGCTCTAAAACACCACTGGGGGGCGGGGGGGGGCTTTCCTCTAGATAGGGCACCTGATTTCATGACATGCCCCCAAGCTCCCACTGTGCAGGGGCTTCTGGACCCCGGAGACCCCTGGAGGGAAGCGCAGGGAGTGAGGGTGCTGTTGTCTCTGCAATGTCCCTGAGAGCCCCAAGCTGCCTGGACCAGTGGGACAAAAAGCCCTCAGGGAGACTGGCCGGCTCATGTGGTCAGCTGCAGGCCCCAGGGCCAGGCTGGGTGTCCACGGAGGGCTGGGGGAAGGAGATGGGGTCCAGCAACACCAGCATCCTACTTGGGCGAGGAGCGGGTGTAGAACGGTGCCTGCAGGATCCCGGCAGGAAACACGATCTCATTCTTGGTGGGCGAGTAGTAGGCATTCACCATGGGTGGGGTCATGCTCCACCTGCATGCAAACACACGAGAAAGCTCAGGCCCAGCCGGTGGGGAGGCAAAGGGGGGTCAGCCCATCTGGCAGGTGCCAAGGGCCTGAACCCCGGCCCCAAGGGCACACAAGGACAAGAATGTCTTTAGCAGCGGTGTTTTTGAGGGTGAGAACCAGAAAACACCCACATGTCTGCAAAGAAAGGGATCAGTTAAATCCAATGCCGCACCACACAGTGGAACAGCGAGGTGCTTACGAAGAACCAGGCGGACCGTTATGTAACGAAAGGTCACTGCTGCCCAGTGGTTCTCAAAGTATGGACTGTGGACACCTGGAGGGGTCCTCACGTCCCTTTCAGGGGGTCTGCGAGGCCCAAACTATCTTCCATGATAATACTAAGACATGATTTGTCTTTTCCACCATGGTGACGTTTGCTCTGACGGTGGAAAAGCAATGGCGGGTGGAGCTGCAGGAGCCCATGAGTGAATCAAGGTAGTGGCCCGGGTTGTTCTAGCGGCCCCTGCCTTCCTCACCGGGAAAAACAAACCCATCTCACTGAGGAACATCGCTGACGAAGTAGCACGAGTTCTTCATGTTTTTTTAAGTTTTATTTATTTAAGTCATCTCCACACCCAGCGTGGGGCTTGACCTCATGATCCCGAGATCAAGAGTCGCGTGCTCTACGGACTGAGCCAGCCAGGTGCCCCACGGTTACCTAATGTCATTAAATCTAGACCCTTGAGTTAGAAGTGTCTTGATATTCGGTGTGACCAGATGGGAAGTCCACACGAGCACTTGCACTTTTCTCACGGGACCCCCGTTTGCACTCGTGAGGATGACTGGCCAACCGGCATTTCAGGCTTGGCAGACATCTGGTATCCAGTAGACAGCTTGAAAATGAAAGGAAACAACTGACATCATCTGTTGCCAGTGATAAAAATTCAAGGTTTAAAAAAAACTTTGGGGGCGCCTGGCTGGCTTGGTTGGTAGAGCCACGCGAGCCTTGATCTCCGGGTTGCGAGTTCAAGCCCACACTGGGCATAGAGCTTACTTAAAAAAATAAGAATAAAAAAATTTTTTAAAGAAATTAAAAAATGACGGGTGCCTGGGTGACTCAGTCGGTTAAGCTTTCTGACTTTGGCTCAGGTCATCGTCTCAGGGTCCTGGGATCGAGCCCTGGCTTTCGGCTCCCTGCTCATCAGGGAGTCTGCTTCTCCCTCTCCGTCGGTCTCTGCCCCTCCCCCTGCTCTCTCTGTCTTCTCAAATATATAAATAAAATCTTTAAAAAATTTTTAAGAATTAAAAAACTTTGAAGTTTCAAGGAAAATTAATTAGTAAATTAATTAGCAAAATTAACGACAAGAACTTGTATCAGTCACCATAAACGTGATAGCTTCCAAATGCTGAAAGACTTTTTTATTTAAATTCAATTAGCCAACATATAGTACATCATTAGTTTCAGATGTAGAGTTCAATAATTCATCAGTTGCTAAAGACTTCTCTCAGGAGGTCAACAGTGATAAGAACAAAGGTGGATTTTTTGGGATATGGTATAATGAAAATGTCACTATTTAGAGGTATATAAAAGTCAGCAAGCCTTGTTCCAAATGACCAATGCATGATATTACAGATCATGGCTGGGTAAAAGATCCATTCAAAGTGCAAGACAGACTGACAGACTTTAGTGTAACAGAGCAGGAAAAGTTAATGGCTATGGGTTCAGGTTCCACAGTGCAACTAACCTTTAAGAAATTACGAGTTGCTGAGTTTTGGTGTCGTTCTCAACGAAGGATGTGCACAAGTACAGAAAGGCTACTAATTGGGCGCCTGGGTGGCTCAGTTGGTTAAGCGACTGCCTTCGGCTCAGGTCATGATCCTGGAGTCCCGGGATCGAGTCCCGCATCGGGCTCCCCGCTCAGCAGGGAGTCTGCTGCTCCCTCTGACCCTTCCCCCTCTCATGTGCTCTCTCTCTCTCTCTCTCAAATAAATAAATAAACAAAATCTTAAAAAAAAAAAAAAAAGAAAGGCTACTAAAGCATCCCTCCCTTTTCCAACTTCATATCTGCATGAGACTAGATTTTCATTTGGGGGCAGAGGGGTGGAGGGAAAGGGAGAGAATTTTTTTTTTTAAATGGCACACCATTCAGTAAGCCTTCTTTTTGTTTTATTAAGATTTATTTATTTATTTATTTGACACAGAGAGAGAGAGAGAGAGAGAGAGAGAGAGAGCACAAGCAGGGGGAGCAGCAGAGGGAGAGGGAGAAGCAGGCTCCCCGCCGAGCAGGGATCCCGATGCGGGGCTCGATCCCAGGACCCCGGGACCATGACCTGAGCCGAAGGCAGACGCCCAACTGACTGAGCCACCCAGGGAGAGAATTTTTTTTTAAGACTTATTATTTTAGAGAGAGAGAGCACGAATGCGTGCACGCATGCAGGGGGCAGGGGCAGAGGGAGAGGTAGAGAGAGAATCTCAAGCAGACTCCTGCGGAGCATGGAACCCAACAGGGGGCTCAATCCCTCGACCCTGAGATCACGACCTGAGCTGAAATCAAGAGTTGGACGCTCAACCAACTGAGCCACCCAGGCGCCCTGAGAGAATCTTAAGCAGGTTCCACGACTAGTGCAGAGCCTGAGGAGGGGCTCGATCTCATAACCATGAGAACATGACCTGAACCGAAATCAAAAGTCAGATGCTTAACTGACTGAGCCACCCAGGAACCCCTAGATTTTCTTTATACATTTCAAAACAATATATTGCAATAAATTGAACATAGAAGCAAATATGAGAATCCATCTGTCTTCTATTAAGCCAGATATTAAAGAAATATGCCAAAAGTAAAATACTTTTTTTCTCACTATACTTTTTTTTTAAAGTTATTTTTTTAAAAGATTTTATTTATTTATTTGACAGAGAGAGAGACAGCAAGAGAGGGAACACAAGCAGGGGGAGCGGGAGAGGGAGAAGCAGGCTTCCCGTTGAGCAGGGAGCCCGATGCGGGGCTTGATCCCAGGACCCCGGGATCATGACCTGAGCCGAAGGCAGATGCTTAATGACTGAGCCACCCAGACGCCCCTAAAAAAGTTATTTTTCATAAAATTTACATTAAATTGATATAATCTCCATACACAAAGAGACTCTTTGGGTTCCAAAAATTTTTCAAGAGTGTAGAAGGGGGTGCCTGGCCGGCTCAGCTGGAAGAGATACGACTCACAGGGTTGTGAGTTCGAGCCCCACGTTGGATGCAGAGATTACTTAAATAAATAAAACTTAAAAAAAAAAAAGTATAGAAGGGACCCTGATGGTAGAAACATTTGTCCACTCAATAATTTTTCTGGTGTGGAGGGGAAGCCCAGTGATGAGTGGAGTGAGACAGAAAGGACATTTTGTCCAAGAGCTTATTCACTCTGTCTCCTCCAGGTGAGCCTCAAAGAGATGTGTTGTGGGGTACTGAAGCCATGGGAAGATAGAAATCAAAAACATCATATTTATATTCAAATAATCATGGCTCCATACATTAATGGGCAGGAGGCAAAATTTATTTATTTTTTAAAAGATTTTTATTTATTTATTAGAGAGAGAGAGAGAGCGAGAGAGCATGTGCAGCGGGGAGGGGCAGAGGGTAAGAGAGAAGCAGATTCCAGGCTGGGCAGGGACCCTGACGTGGGCCTTCATCCCAGGACCCTGAGATGACCTGGGGCTCAATCCCAGGACCTAGATCATGACCTGAGCCAAAGGCAAGATGCCTGGAAACGATGGAGCTGCCCAGGCGCCCCTAGGAGGCAGAATTTAAGTGAAAAATTTTAAGCTAAACTAAAAGATTTCAGATAAATTCGGAACCTTGTGGCAGTACCTGTGCCATATTCTGGAGATAAAAAACCGCCTTCCGTGCATTTAGGGGAGGGGGTTCCTCTGCAGGAGACAGGAATCTTAAGAGGAAACAGATGTATAAACCCTTATTGGCCACGAGGGGGCGCCAGAAGCAAAGAGAATTCTTGCTTCCCCCTTTTGGTAAGATTTATTCTGCAAAATGTTTTAGGCGTGGGGGGAGCTTATTTTGAGAGCTAGAGCTGGGCTGAAAACGTATGAGTTTCCCGAGGAGACTGCTCAAAAAATGACAGAAACCAGGGCTCATTCCAGATTATTTTAAGAAGGTTTGAGGTCCAGGAAGAAGCTGTATTTAAAAAAAAAAACTTCCCCCAGGGGGCGCCTTGGTGGCTTAGTGGCTTGAGGCTCCAACTCTTGGTTTTGGCTTGGATCATGATCTCAGGGTGGTGGGATCGAGCCCCATCTCGGGCTCCATGCTCAGCACAGAGTCTGCTTGAGAGTCTCTCTCCTTATCACTCCACTCGTTCTCTCTCTCCAATAAGTAAATCTTAAAAAATACCAAACAAACAAAAAACCCTCCCCAGAGGGTGCTGATGTGCAGTAAGGTTTGGGAACCACAGCTGTTGGGGGCCCATTCAGAATCTCCGCTAGCTGAGGGCCTCCGAGCGCTCACACTTGACTGTCAGACGGCTCCTCCCATCTTCTCTGCGAGTAAGGAGGCAGACGTTCCCAATGCTAAAGCGGGTGAGGCCAGGCTACTCTGTCCACCAGCGGGGTGCCAGGGGCACACAGACCCAGGCCAGTCCCAGCTCCTGGCTGGGCACACTTCCTCGGTCCCTGGTTTCTTCATCTGAAGAGTGGGAGAGCGACGGTGCCCGCTCCTCAGATGGCGCTTGTGACCGTTACGTCTGGCATCCGTGAGCGTGTGAGAAAAGCACGCTCGATCCAGAGCACCCCTGTGTTCCGGGCGCCAGTGCCCTCCCAGCAAGGCCCCGGGGACTCACTGGTCTCTGTTGGGAGCCTTCCTCAGCTGGTCGGCAGTGACCCTCCAGGAGAAGTTAAAAAACCGCATGGCGTTCTCAAAGTAGAGGTCCGGGACTGCGGTGTACTGGCCAAGAGGAAGCAGAGGTACGAGATCAGAGCGCGTCCGGGCTGGGAGGCCCCTCGGCTCCTTACACGCAGACCCCTTCTTCTACAGCCGAGGAAGCTCAAGCCCCGCAAGGTTAAGGGACTGGTCCACAGGTCAGAGGCCGGAATGGGAGTCTCGGGACTGCAGGCTTGGGTTCTTGCCGTGGCCCTGACCTTGCTGGGGCCTGGCACTCTCCCGTTCAAGGACACACTAAGAGCTTCACAGGGCTGCTCGGCACCCAGCAGTGTCACAGGCCTGCGGCAGTGCCTGGGCCTTAGACAGCGAATCTCTCCAGTGCTGTCCGACAGAACTGCCTGTGATGATGGACGTGTTCTTTGCCTGTGTTATCCAGTATGGCAGGCACCAGCCACACGTGGCTACGGAGCATTTCACACGCGGCTAGTGTGACTGTTACACTTAGATTTTAATTAACTAAAAACAGTAGGGGCTATAGCAGCTACCACACTGGATACCACACGAGTCGAGCTGGGGTCTACCTCTGAACTGTCAGGGGACAGGCATCACCGCACGCCTTCCTCAGCGCTCAGCCCAGCCTTTCGGCCCTTTTCAGGGGCAAGGTTCTTCCTCAGATCCACTCCAGAGCTTTCTGGCTTCCGTCAGAGCTCCGGTAAAATGCTAGACCTTGGAGACAGGACTCTGATCCTGTGGGCTGTGCCTGTCCCCAGGAATCCCCGGGTCTGTGCCGTGACACCCCGGAGCATCTTAAATTATCCTCGAGGAAAAAGGCTGCGGAGTGAGTCAGTCCCATATTCTCGGAAGCAATTTTAATATTCTTAGGTTTTAAATAGAGCCATGATGAGGGGTTATTATAATTGCAAAAATGCCTGAATTTCACAAATTTCAATCACAAGAAGATATAAAACTATCTTTCAGGGCAGAAGCACAATCCGTTTATGGGGACGACCTGCAGAAAGTTCTAACCACCAGGAATATATCAAGTATCCTTGTTGCCTCAATTAAGCTTAAACGTGCACTTGGGATTCACGCCTCCTTTTTCCCATTAGCATTTGGAGGTCCAAACGAGGTCCAGGTTTCTCTGGGAAGGGGGAAGACCCTGGGCAGAGGAGGCAATCTGGGGGGCCGGGAAGGAAGAGGTGGTATGAGGGGCTCCATTCCTCACTCCACCTCCTGCTGTTTTAGGGGCCTTCATTCTGTCTGTCCCTCCTAGGGTCAGCTCACCTCCATTATCCCCCCCCCCCCCATTAAATGGAGCGTCTGGCCGGGCACATGGCACTGTTTGGTCCTGACTGCTGGGCACTGACAGTGGCTCTTGGGGGGGGGGGCAGGGGCCTCCAGCAGGCCCAGGAGAGAAGGGGCACAGAACAGCCCCCTCGTGCCAGATCCATCCCCACACCCCACACCGACGGATCTGGAGACGCCTTGACAGTCCAGGTACCTCTCGCAGCCCACCTGGACCCAGCCTGCTTCTGCTCTTCCCCACGTGGGGAACCTCAGGGACATTCGGGAATGCAAGGGGGCAGGGTGGGAGCCACTCACGTCATTGAACACTTTGTCGAGCTCCTTGGGGTCCATGATAAAGTTGGGGTAGCCTATCATGTTGTAGATTGCGTCCGCCTGCACAGGAGAGACACCAAGGACACTGAGTGCCCAGCAGGCCTGGCTGGGCTCAGGCTCTGGGCCAAAAGGAAATGGGCAGGCCCTCCCCCTCAGGGCTTCCGCATCTCTTTCTGGAAAGATCCCTCTCTTGCCTGACTTCTACTTACCCTTTGGGTCTCTGCTTCCCTCCTGAGGGAAGCCTTTGCTGGCCGCCACCCGCTGGACTATATCAGATCCTCCTTTCTCCATTAGACATGCCACAGCTCCCTGCATTTTTCCCTCACAGACTCAACATGGCTTATTTTTATATTGTCATTAATGCAATCGTGTGTTCAAGGCTGTCCCTCCACCCTGCTGGAATATTCACCCCTGAAGGCAGGACGGCATCCCTGCTGTGCTCACCAGATGTGACTGGTCTCGCTTCAGGCACCCCCTCCATCTGTGGGTGCGGCCCTCTAGGTGGGAAGCCTCAGCCACCCCTTCTGGCACTGGGACAGCCTCACCTTTTCCTTGGCTGATCTCCGAGTGTCTTCATCCATCCACTTCAGGGTGCTCAGGCTTTCCTCAAACGCCTTCTTAATCTCTAGTATTATCTCGCTGGCCTGAGGAGACAGAAGCTGACCAGTGAGGTCCGGGCACTGGATGGGCACCCCATGTGGAAGGAGGCCAGAGTCTAAACTCAGGAATCAGCTCAAAGCTTCAGGCTCCTCAGTGCCCAGAACACTTAAGTCCTGCAAAACAAGACTGGACTTCCATAAACAGAGCATCAACACCACAGAAACTGAGGACAAGAAGTGCTGGAAAAGTCTCTCCTCTGCAGGACTTTTTCAGAGCCTTTATGGTGTAACACGAACTTCGATCCTTTTGGAGAGTGTAAAATTCATAGCCTTTCTCAGACTTACTGGACCACAGGATCCCTTTTCGATGGAATGGGCTTTAAAATCTAGAGAACCTGAGTTCTGACAAGCAGTTTCAGGCTGGAGATGAACAGCTCTTCTTGAGGGCAATAACGTCAGAGGCAGACTCAGAGCCCAAAGATTCTAGAGCAGAGGAAGGAAGGCACACAGCGGAAAGAGGAGAGGTCCTGACTGCCGACAGAACTAGACAAAGATTCTGTATCAGCCGCTCACAGGAGAGTTGCGTAAGGAAGTGAGTGTTTGCTAATGTTTGACTGCACATAATATCTACATAATTAAAATTAGTAAAAAAACTGTAACAAAAATATAATAGCTACCATTTGCAGAGCGCTTGTTTTCTGCCAGGTGTTCTGTGTGTAGCATTTTTTTCTTTTTTTTTTTTAAAGATTTTATTTATTTATTTGTTAGAGAGAGAGAGAGAGAGAGAGAGAGAGAGTGAGCACAAGCAGGGGGAGCGGCAGGCAGAGGGAGAGGGAGAAGCAGGCTTCCCGCTGAGCGGGGAGCCTGATGCGGGGCACAATCCCAGGACCCTGGGATCATGACCTGAGCAGAAGGCAGACGCTTAACCAACTGAGCCACCCAGGCCCAGGCACCCCGTGTGTAGCATTTCATTTCCTGTCCTGCTACAGGATGGACAGCCCCGCTTCCAAGTCAACAGCAAAGGGAGAAAACTGTCCCAAATCACCCAACCAGGAGGTGATGGACCCAGGATCTGAACTGGGGCCTGGCTGACTTCATGCCCCTGGCCATGATGTTCCTCTGCCTGTCCAGACATGGGGTTACCCCCTGGGCTAAGAAAGATGTCACCCGTTAGGCCAGAGCTGCTCTGCCAACAGGATGTCCCTGGGCCCTTTGTTTCCCTTGGGGGTGGAGGAGGAGATGGCTGGAGTGGCCTCGCAGGCTTAGTGATAATGTGGCTTAAGTGCCCAGC
Source organism: Eumetopias jubatus (assembly GCF_037043125.1). Classification (NCBI taxonomy): domain Eukaryota; kingdom Metazoa; phylum Chordata; class Mammalia; order Carnivora; family Otariidae; genus Eumetopias; species Eumetopias jubatus. The sequence goes on along the minus strand of NW_028274810.1, from coordinate 91,610,304 downwards.
ACTCAGTGATAATAGCTCACAGCATTCAGGGCTTTAGAAAACAGGACCTTTGAGTGAAGGCTGGAGCCCTGGCCTGGAGTAGGAAAGGTCCAGAGCAGACCTGGAGCGTGGGCTGCCAAGTTCACGAGGGGCTAGTGCAGGTGTGCCGTCACGGGGGGCCAAGTTCACGAGGGGCTAGTGCAGGTGTGCTGTCACAGGGGGGCCAAGTTCACGAGGGGCTAGTGCAGGTGTGCCATCACGGGGGGCCAAGTTCACGAGGGGCTAGTGCAGGTGCGCCGACACAGGGGGCCAAGTTCACGAGGGGCAGAGGAGGCAATCTGGGGGGCCGGGAAGGAAGAGGTGGTATGAGGGGCTCCATTCCTCACTCCACCTCCTGCTGTTTTAGGGGCCTTCATTCTGTCTGTCCCCCTAGGGTGCGCCGTCACAGGGGGGTGCGCCATCACAGGGAGTGCGCCATCACAGGGGGGCCAAGTTCACGAGGGGCTAGTGCAGGTGCGCCGTCACAGGGGGCCGAGTTCACGAGGGGCTAGTGCAGGTGTGCCGTCACAGGGGGCCGAGTTCACGAGGGGCTAGTGCCGGTGTGCCGTCACAGGGGGCCGAGTTCACGAGGGGCTAGTGCAGGTGTGCCGTCACAGGGGGCCGAGTTCACGAGGGGCTAGTGCAGGTGCGCCGTCACAGGGGGCCAAGTTCACGAGGGGCTAGTGCCGTCACAAGGGGAGGTACTCACTATGCTCTTGCTGTCCTCTGCAAAGGTCGCTTTGACAAACATGGGGCCCAGGGCGAAGCCCAAGTTGTTCTCTGTGTCGCTCACGCAGAACTTCCACCGAGGAAGACAGGTCTGGGAACACAAGGGAGAGGGGTTACTGGGCCCCGTCCTTCTTCCCAACCCTTGTCCATCTGGGAGGAAGCAGCTAACAGCTGGGGCCTGTGCTTCCTTCCAGAACCTCAGGAAGACTTTTCTGACGCAGTGGGGGAAGTTATTTTAGGCACTGCACCAAGAGGCCACAGAATATTGCTCATCGCTGCCATCTACTATTTCCTGAATGCCAGGCTCTGTGCGCACACGTCACGAATGGTATCTCACCGAGCCATCAAAATGATCCTGGAAGGCAGAGCCGTGGGCCTTGCCAGATGAGGACACAAGACAGACACTCAGCAAGGGGAAGTCACCGGTCCAGGGTCCCCCGGCGAGCAGGGGGTGTGGCAGTGATGGGACTCTGACATGCCTGACCGCACACCCCACACCCCCATCCCTACCCTACCCTACCCCCTGGGGAAGGCGGCAGATCCTGGTGTCAAAGACTTGAGAAGTTACCTTGTCTACCCTCTTGCAACAGGAAACCCATCCCAGAAGGCCAGGACCCAACCCCATTGAAAGCCTCCCAGAGGAAGGGGCTGAGATGTCATGGTCACCCGTGGTCTCACCCACCAGCCTGCTCGACGACGACACCTCTGCGGAGCTGGAAGCGGGCACCCCGCAGGCTGCAGCCTCATGGAGCGTGGCTCCAGGAAGCACACCCACGCGGGTTCCTGCCCCCCCCCCCCCGGCTCCCCTGCCCTCCGTGACCACCAGGGGTGGCCCTGCTCCCGGAAATCCCTAAATCCCTCGTGGGGCCTCCTGACCCCCAAAGAACAGGTGGTAAAAACCACCAGGCTCAGGGCAGCCTGCTTCAGAACACTTTTCCAACTGAAAACAACCAAATGCCCACCAACAGGCGGCTGGATAAACAAAATGTGGTATTTTTATACAACAGCACGCTACTTGGCAACAAGAAGGAGTGAATTACTGATACACACAACATGGTTGAATTTCACAGCCATTAGCTGAGAGGCCAGGCGAACAGGAGCACACGGCGCATAATCCCGCCCCCGCCCAGCCACACCCACCGGGGGATCTTCTGCTCCTAGGACGCTGGATGAACTCGTCACAGGAGTGTCTCTGTGTGGAGTGGGCTTTCGGTTTTGTGGGTGATCTCCTCTGTCCAGGGGAACACATTTCCTTTGTCCACTGAACTGGGTACTTAGTGTATACTGCACATTTTACAGTATGTAAATTATACCTTAGCTAAAGAAATTTCTTCCATGAAAGAAGGGAAGGAAATAAAGGGCATCTCAGCCTTCCCTAAGTTTAGCGGCCCAATTCTTTTAAGCTCTCCCACCCATGTGTCCGTTTAGACGCCCTCCCCTCCCCACAACCCGCCCACATCTGGCTGAGGCTGCCCACGCAGGAGGTCAGGACCAGGGACCTTGAACTCACGGGCTCCGTGGGGGTCCCAGGCCCTGATGGCTGAGTCAGGAGCTGAGTCTCACTGCCTTCTCAGGAGAGCTTTTGCATAAGCCCACTCACTCACTCATTCATTCATTCGTTCGTTTGTTCGTTCATTCATTCACATGTCCAGTGCCTTCTGGAGAGTTCCTCTGCACCTGGATTATGCTAGGTGTTTGGAACCTAGAGACAAATTGGTCATGGGCCTTGCCCTCGAGGGGCTCAATGGAAACACTCAGAACACCCAGTGGGAGAGACAGACACGTAATAACAGCAATGGTAGCAGCGACAGTAGTTCGTGCTTGCTGAGTGTTTACCGGGTGTGGGCCCTAACTCATATAATCCTCCTAATAACCCCATGAAGCAGGTACCCCCTGTGCTCCTGCTTGCAGATAAAGAACATGGCTTGGAGTGCTTTAGCCTTTGGGACAGACTTTTGGGGATCCCTTCGTGTAATCCCAGACAACCCCGGGTCAGCAGGCTAGGGATTAGTTACTCCTTTTTACACTTGGGAAGACAGCCCTCTGCTCCAATGAAGTGATTTGCCTAAGGTTGTGTGATTAGAAGAACCATTTCAAACACAGATCTTCTGACCCAAAGTTCTGTGCTGTTTCCTTATACCATGCACAGGGCACACAGGGGCTCTGGCCCACACCCCCCCACCTCTAGGGTCTCCCAATTGCCCTTGCTTCTGCCAAGAACTCCCGGCCAACTCCCACTGCCTCCCACTGGTTAGAGCAGCACCCCTGCACTCTGAGCTTGGCCCGGGGAAGCTCGCTTGCTTGCTCGCTTGCCCTATCTATCTATCTAATCATCTATCTATCTATCTATCATAGGAAAATATATGTAAGATTTACCATTCTAACTGTTTGAAATGTACAGGTCAGTGGTGGTAGGCATATTCACACTGCTGTGCAACCAATCTCTAGAAATTTTCATCTTGCAAGTATGAACCTCCATACCTATTAAACAACTCCCTATGCCTGCCTCCCTGCCCCCGCCCCCCACCCCCTGCAACCACCAGGAAGCTCAACGTTAACTTCTCGCTCCTGCAGAGGCTGAGTCGGGTAGGGCTCCCGGGGGTGGGGTGGGGCTGTGGAACCAGACGTGCTGGGATTGAAACCACACTCCCCACTTAAGAGCTGTGTGAATTTGAACAAGGCCCTTCCCTTCACAGAGCCTCGGTGTCTTCATCCATAAAACGGGCTGATGATAATAGATCCTAACATAGAGCTGGTATGGAAACTTGGTGACATAATGCCTATAAAAGGCAAACATCTAATAATAATACCTTTTATTATCATCATCATCATTAGTGAGTGGCTGAAAGTGCCGAGTAGTCATGGTCATCCAGAGCTGGGTTTGAATTTGAGCTTGGCTGCCTCCTTGCTAGGTGACCTGGGAAGCCCTTCACTGCCCAGAGCCTGTTTGCCCCTCTGCATCCGGGTGGGTAAGCAACAAGGCAGGTGCACACTCCACACACAGCAGTATCTCTGTAACTACCATCCCGGGTCCTGCTCACTCTTCCTGTACAAAGTCCCCTGGGAGGCCACATGCTCCAGAGGACAGAGTTCGTGCCTTGTCACGTCTGTGACCCAGGGCTCACCTGGGCCCGGCCCACAGTGGGTGCAGGTGGAGCAGGAAGGCAGGTGGCTCTTGTGGCTGAGGCCCCGTGGTGCCCTCAGAAGCCGCTCTTATTCCCAGCCACACTCTCCCTCAGTCCCCTTCCTGCCACAGGTGGGTGTACATGGGGATGGGACAGAAAAGGGGAACTCTTCGCAGGATGGACCCCAGGACTGGAGGCAGGAGCCCACGTCCTGTCATTCTCTGCCAGTCCTTATCTGGCTCTGTCCCCGCCACTGGACTCCGGGAAGGGCCACAGGGGCAGGGTCAAGCTAGAGCCAGCTCTGCCTGTCCCCTGGGGTCTGGCTAGCTGCCATCCTGGGTGGGGCAGGGTGCACTGGGTGGGCTTGGCACCCCTGCCTCTACTGCTCTGCAGCTGGGGCACCTCCCTGGGGCCCTGACTTCCTGTGTCCCATCAGCACATATGAGGACCTCTTGCAGGGGATGTGGGCCCTTGGGGCACAGACCCCACCTCAATTGTCTCCGTGTTCCCACATGGGACTCCTGTCCTGTCTGTTGGCTGCACGAATGAGAGGGGGACAGTCACCTCCTTGGAGAAAGAGTGAAGTGGCCAGGGAGCTTCCTATCTGGGGCAGGGTCCTGAGGGAGGGAGTGAGGGTCCTGGAGCCCTGGGACCTCTGGAAGAATGGACTGCCAGGGGTCATGTTGGGGGCCTCTGAAGGAGAGTGGAGACCACCTGGCCAGCCTAAGAGGGTAACAGCCAGCAGCACTTGTGCAGTCTTACCACAAACCAGGGGCTACACCAAGGGTTTTGTGTTTATGGGGAAGGAGCAGTATGACTGGGGGTCCCCTGCATAAAACAGGGGTGATGATCACATCCAGCTCACGGGGATATGAAGATCACATGAGTTAGAGGAAAGTGTTTATTATCAACATCACTGAGAAGGGGTTGGAAGAGAGAGAACAGAAGGCACCTTTTGCTGTAAAGAAGCTATATCTCTAAGATTCCTCTTTTTTTTTAAATTTAAGTAATCTCTACACCCAACTTGGGGTTCAAACTCATGACTCCAAGACGCATGCTCTTCCAACTGAGCCAGCCAGGTGCCCCTCTAAGACTCCTCTTTACCCCCTAAGACCCAGTGTAATCATTTCCTTCTGGAAGCTTCTGTCCACCTCCAACTAGCTTAGATCTAGCCCTTGTGCCCAGGGACATCCGAGTGGACCCCTTCAGAGGCCCTCTCCATTCTCTGCCTACCCTCTACCTCCCTCACAAGTTCCACGGCTCTGGGGGACACCGAGGTTGCAAGAGCCTCCAACCCAGGGCCTGGCACACAGTAGGTGCTCAGCAGGTGAAAGGGAATGCACTGGAACAGGCTCACCTTCTTGGTCCCATACATGACTTCCATGAACTTCTCGTCGGCATCCTGAAAGCGCTGATCAAGGAAGGAACTTGTCTTCCGTACCAGGTTCCAGATCATGTAGTTGTTCAGCAGGCTGGGGCAAGAGGAGATCAGACAGCTCAGAAGGGCCCAGAGCGGGGAGCATCACAGCACTACCCACACTGACCTTTAGGGGGCGCTCAAACCTGGCCTTTGGATCGCAGGCTCTTCCCTCGCCTCACCTGCCCCAGTTTGACAGGTTACTGCTTACCAAGCACATAGAATGTCAGCTCTTCAAGGCAGAGCCTAGGGTCCTCTCTGAACACCCCTCGGTGCCTAGTGCAGTGACTTGTGTTTGGCACATAGCTGCCTTTTGTTTCTGTCTGGGAGCCGTGAGGCAGCATGGAGACTCCCCCTGGATGGGGTGTGCTACTGGGCTGGTGTCCCAGCCAGAAGGCCAGAGATGGGGGAGGGGGCCTCAGAACAGGAGGGGCAGGAAAGTGAGCTCACTGCCCCCTCCCCTCAGGGGCCAGAGCCTCATCCGTGGCTATTGTCACCTTTGCAAGGAAATCACCTTAGACAGTGAACATCTAGGCTCGAACTGGAACCAACCGAAATGTGTGACAGTAGGGATAGGAGTGAGTCAATAATCACAGCTATACTTGATGGAAGGATGCAGAGCCACGCGGAATGAGGTCCAGGGAGTGCGGGATAACATGGGGAAAATGCTTTTGATGAAGGTCAAGGGAAAAGCAGATTACCCATGTGATCACAAGGATGCAGACGAAAACGACCTACGTATTAGAAAACTCACCTCCCTCCCTCCCTCTCTCTCTCACACATACACACTTTCCCTTCTTTACAAACACACACATACACACCCCATAGAATCAACAGTAGTGTCTGGGTAATACTCATTTTTTTCTATTTTGTCTGTAGTTTTCAAAAACCTCCACAACAAATCTTTAAAATTATTTAAAAAATCATAAACACTACCCACAAATATCAGCGAACAACGAGGCCCATTCCGTGTCATTCCCTCACTCGGTTCTCACATCCTCACAGGGTAGGTGCTATTTCCATCCCCAGTTTATGACGGGAGCCTGAACCCGAGAAAGGGCGAGAAACTTGCCCAAGGCTACAGAGCTGGTGGGCGGAGAGGCTGGGATCTGAACGGGCTGCCTCTCCCCAGGGCCCACTCCCCGGAGTCAGTCTGTCCCCCACTGCCCCTGCCCGTCTGGCCCCGAGAAGAGCAGGGCGGTGTGGGACCCCAAGGGCTGGCTGTGAGAGGCGGGGTGCCAGGCCGCTGGCCGTCCCTTACCATTTGTCCGTGTTGTTGATGAGGGTGGACACCTGCCCCAGGTACTCCTTGTCGTAGACAACAATGGGCTCGGACTCATTGATCTCCACAGGGTAGAAGATGGTGTTGAGAAAGGGCAGCCAGCTGATGGTGGGCGCCAAGGCCTGGAAGGGAAGAGACAGGGTGACTGCAGCTGAGCTGCCTCCGGGGCGCTCTTCCCTAGAAGGCGCCATCATGCCTCCAAAGAGCTTGGCACCGACAGGGCACCGGGCACTGGGCAGATACCACACTCAGGCTGCCTGGCTTCCGTCAGAGATGCTGGAGACAGAACTCTAAGGAGCCAAACACCAACTTCAACTTGCAATGGAGCTGGGACGGAACACAGCGGACATGGGGACGGCAGCAGTAGCTGCCCGTTCATCAAGCCCTCCTGTGCCAGACGCCATGGCAAAGGACTCCCACGTCTTCTCTCAGTTGGACCTCAGGACAGGCCTAGGTGGTAGGTACCATTATCCCCACTTTAGGGATGAAGAAACTGAGCCCCAGACAGGCCTATAATGGAAAACTGTGGAGCATCTGGAGCCACACTGCCTGGGTTCATAATGCGGCTCTCTTACTTACCAGCTGTGCAACCTTGAGTAAGTGGATGAACCTCTCTGTGCCTCGGGGTCTCATCTGAAAAGTGGTTGCCTCATTGTAATAGAACTCACCTCGGAGGCTCGGTGTAAGGATTAAATGGGTTAATGCTGTCTGTTCTACTCAGCATGTGCTTCTGTAATACCAATTAGCTTCTACGTGATTTAGTCTATATGACTGCTAAATTCAAGAACGACAGCAGTATAAAGTGTCAACGCTTTGGTCCACAGGTGATTTTTCTCAGGCATGGGATCTGAAAAAGCAAGCTCAGAAGGACAACCTTCAGCAAGAAAGGAAAAGCCCTCAACTCAGCTGATGCACAGGAAGCTGGTCAACTCCATTTTTTAAAATAAGATTTTATTTATTTATTTATGGGGGGAGGGGCAGAGAAAGAGAGAGAGGGAGAGAGAGAATCCTAAGCAGACTCAGCACTGAGCGTGAAGCCCGATGCAGGGCTCGATCTCCTGACCCTCAGATCATGACCTGAGCCGAAATCAAGAGTTGGATGCTTAACTGACTGAGCCACCCAGATGTCCCTGGTCAGCTCTATTTTAAGATAATTTAAAATGAGTGCCTGCCAACGGAGCTCGCCCCCCCCCCCAAAAGAGGCACTGGCGGGCTTGGGGTACCGCGCAGCTTGGAACAGCTAGCTTGCTCTTGGCCCACCTAATGGCGGCCCCACTGCCCAGGGCTCATCTGTCTGCAGAGTCTCTGTGTCTGCAGCCAGACTTTCCCCTTCCCACCGGGCAGGCTCCACTCACGCTGAGCTCTATCTCCAGGTTCCAATTATTGCTTTGATTACAAACTTGCACAACTTTTGGGTTTAATTGTGGTAAGACACACAAACATACAGTGTACCCTCTTAACCATTTTTAAGTGCCCAGTCCAGTCCTTAAGTACGTTCACGCTCTTGTGCAACCACCACCACCATCTGTCTCCAGATTTCATCTTGCAAAATGGAAACTTACACCTATTAAACAATAATCCCTCCAGCTCCCTCCCCTGAGCCCCAAGGAAGCATTATTCTCCTTTTAGTCTCTGTGAATTTGACGGCTCTAGCTACCTCATATAAATGGAACCATACAGTGTTTGTCTTTTTGTGAGTGGCTTATTTCACTGAGCATCATGTCCTTAAAGTTGCCCGACTTTTGAATCTAATTGTAAGCGTTTATACAATTAATGCGAGCTTCATAAACTGCAGGCGACCGGAACTCTAAGTCCTGCTTTCCCCATATGTCTTGTTATTTTTAGTAAATTTCTTGTCCTGTGATTCTCCAGAATGCAGTGTTTTCTGAACTACACACACTGTGTGATACAGCAAAAGTGCTTATCTGCATCAGTCACTTAGAATGGTATCTGGTACGTAACAACCGCTCAATCCTCAATCAATATTAGCTATTACCATCATTCTCAAGGTCTCCCAACAGTGGGTCTGGGGTGAACGATTCCAAATTCTGTTCTCTGTTCCCTTGAGAAAGGGCAAAACGGAAGACAAAGGCAGTGAGAGACACATTACACACGGCTTTCAGATGGTAAGATCGATCAATAACGTAAAATCAAACCATAACATCAGATGAATCTATAACCTGCTGGTAAATCCCTATGATGTCCTCAGGGAGAGCAGTCATAAAACCCTCCACTTACCAGATACTGATGAGCTAAGGTGACCCTTCCTGAGGTCACATAGTTAACCAGTGACTGGGCGTGTCTAATAGCCAGGCTCACCCATCTCTCCGGTTTCAAAGGGCAGCTCAGCTGCTGGGGAGCAAGGACCTCAGACGACAGAGGAGGGCAGCTCCCACAGGCAGTGACATACTGGCTCTTGGTCGGGCCGGGGGGGAGGTGTTTGTGTTCACACCGTGACCCACCGCAAACTACTCACGCGGTTGGGCAGAGCAGAGCCCAGTGGGCTCCAGCACATCCCGGCCTGCCCGGCAGTAAGATGACCCAAGTGAGTCTCGGAGTGAGAAGACTTGGATCAGAGTCCCCACCGTGACCCAGTTCTGGGAGCTCAAGTCATTCTGGAGCCTGTCCCTGAGACGGGGACGATAATTCTCCCACCCCCACCCCCCACGGTCGGCTGCTCTGGACCTCGTGGGGATGGCCTGCTCATTCAGCCTGAGCTGCCTCTCTCCCTACCCTAGCCTGTCCATTTGCTCTCTCTTCCTGGCAGGAGCCCCTCAGGCAGGTCAACCTCTGGGGCTTCTCCATTACGTTTCCGGGGCTGCAAAATGGGGGTGGTGGTGTCCAGGTGAGATAGTCAAATGGGGCTCGGCACTGAGAGACACCTGCTTGCATGACCTGCTGGCAAAGGCGCCTGGGAGATTCACTAAGTTTACAGAATGTCATTGTTGATGCATTTAACGAGAGCTTTACAAGCTGCAGGTGACTGGAACACTCTAATCAGGGCACAGCCATCAGGGGGGTGATAAATCCCTATGTACTTAACACAGCCTGTTTCTTTAGGGAGAACAGGTGTTCTGTGCAGGTAAACTCCCACAACCCCAGATAAGGTGCATGTTGAATACCAGAATGTTCACATTTTCAATCTTGCTTTAGTGAACGCCTAACTTAGACATGTGTGCCTCCATCTGTCTCCATGGCGATGGCTGTTTTAACTGACCAGGACGTTCTACTTGTGACTCAAATCCTTTGGGGCACACCAGTCGGCTCTATTTTCCAGCGCTGCAGCCAAAGGGTACTGCTGGTCACCAACCAACCAGCTCGAGTAGGCTTGCAAATAAGAGAAAAGAAAGATGCTATCAGACTTTATCTCAGCTGGAGAATTTAGAGCAGAGAATAGGGCTCATTCCCAAACAACTTCTGATGTGGAAGGTCCTGGAGAGGAACGAGAAGGTCCTCAGGCCCCTCCAGAGAAGCAACAGAAGGATGTTTGATTCAGGGCTCTGAATTCAGACTCTGCTGAGGGCTAGCCTTGAACCACTCTGTATTCTGGTGGGGCTAGCCATACTGTGAAGGCTGGTGCACCTTTCCTAGAGTCACCTGGGGTATAGGAAGAGAACCAAATTTCCAGATACCAGGGAACAGCAAGATAGTCTCTGTCCAAGGTTGGAAGGAATCAAATTGGTTAAGTGCTGGAGATGTGGGCTGGCATCACCACCAACAAAGGAATAATACTAATAATGATTACTATAATACATTTGAAGTGTGCGTGTCAGTTTACAAAATGAAATCCCAGGTAGAGATTCTTTTGGAGGATAGGCTTCAGGGATCCAGGACTTAATCTTTAGATGTTAGACATAATTTTTTTATATCTACATATGCCCAGTTCCTCTGGGAGACACTCCACAGTTTTCAACTTGTTCTCAAAGAACCCTGTGGCCAGAGTAAAGAACCACTGCCCCTTATGGGGACAGGGGCTGCCCCTCATCTGTCCCTGCATTCTGGAACACAGCAGGTATAAAGGAGCGAGCGAAGCCCCATCTTACAAGGAAGGAAGTCGAGGTGCGAAGAGGGGGGGGTTGTGTGACTTGCCCAGGGTCACACAGCTCATTGTGGGGCTGGGCCAGAGCAGTCTTCTGACCCCAAGCCCAGGGCTCGTCCCTCCGCTAATGTCTTCCCCACCCCGGCAGCTCTGCAGCAGGGGAGGGGGAAAAGAGAAAAGCCATGTGACAGGGTGCCAAGGGGTCGAAGCCGGAAGCCACGCCGGGGCGGGGGTGCTCAGGGCTACCGTGACTTCTCTGCCACTCTTGGGGTAGTCAACCGGAACCATGGCCACTGGGCGGTGGGGGGGGGGGGGAGGCCTGGGCAGCCGCGGGGGCCCTTCCTGGGTTGAGAAGCAGGCGGCTGGAGCGAACCAAACTGCATCACACAAACAGCATCTCCTCCAACCGCTGGGCCTCAGGGCAGAAAAACAGTGCCAGATGGCAGCCAACGGTCGGCTGATCTCCGTAACCACCACACAGCACCGCTCCCCCCGAGGCCAACTTCTCTGGGGACCTCAGGGGCAGCGGACACCCACAAGCGGCCCTCCTGCCCTCAGCCCCAGCTCTGCCTGGGCTGCTGTCCCACCCGGGACAGCCCGCCGGCCTGGTGACCGCTCACCCACTCATCAGACTCCCCTTCCTTGGCTCCGTCCCACCCCCCATCCTACGGCCCTCCTTTTCCCAAAGCATTCGGCAGTGAGTCTGGGACTGTCTCCTCGTTGGTGTGCCTCCCTAGCCTGGAAGCACCTCCAGAGCGAGGCCCGAGGGTGTCCCCGTATACACTTGTCAGGGGGAGGGGTGGAGGGAGAAAAAGTGTAGGGACATAGGTGTTCCTCCTGAAAGGGGAAGAAATGAGCCAACTCAAATGGATGGGCAGGACCTGGCCGGTCAAGGAAGAGCAGGAGGGAGGAGACGTGTTGGCGGAACCCCAACACAAAGTGGGGCACAAGAGGCCTATCATCCTCCCCAGCAGGGGAGCAGGCCTCCCCAGGCATTCCTAGGCAATGGCAGGGAACAGGAAGACTGGCCAAGGCCATTCTGCTGATTCCTCTGTGACCCCGGGGACCTGGGCTAAGACCAGACACCGACACACGGTGAGCTGGAAAGATGGAGCTGGCAGGCAATCACCTCAACTCACCACCTGCAAGTCCCGAGGAGCCACCAGGGGGAAGCCTTTGGCTTTGGCAGAGGGGCCGCTGGCTTCACCGCTGGGTTACACCCAGCGACAGGGAGCAACCCCATTATACCTCCAGGAGGTTGCCACGGGCCATGGTCAAGAGCAGAGATCCCACGAGCCATGCCTGAGTCCAATGTCCAGCTCCCCTGATACTCAGGGAGCCTCAGGGCCTTGAACATGTCACTCAACCTCTTGTTTTGAAAAAGGAAGAAGGGACTACAGAACCCACCCCTCACAGCTATTGTTTGCTGTGCACCAGGCTCAATGTGACTGGGGCTGGGGCTTGAGACCAGAAATGCCCAATCAGCGTGAGCGATTATCATCCTGATAGAGCCTCCCCAGGTACATGCTGTTACGGAAAAGCTGTGTGGCCTCTAGCAGGTAACTGAATCTCTCTGAGCCTCAGTTCTCCCATCTGCAAACTGGGCTAACAACCATCCCTGCTTCATAGGGCTGTTCTGAGGATCTGATGAAGTGGGTACAAAAACCCCAGCCCAGTGCCCTATGCCCTGAAGCCCTGGGCCTGTCCCGGGCTCCATGTTACCTGCAGTTCCGCAGCAGTCACTTTGTGGTAGATGAGCTCCTCGTCTCGGCGCTTCTCTTGGGGGATGGTGATATTGGCCAGTGCCGTCTCAAAGTCCAGGATCTGTTGCATCTGGGGCCGGATGGTGTCTTCGTCCCCTCCACCAAGCAGCTTGCCCAGCTGGACCATGTAGTTCAGGTATCCTGTCAGCACCTGGGGGCCCGGCACCCGCTATATGTCAGTGCTGCCACCCACGGCCTACTGGACAAGGCTGGCGGGCGCGGCGGGGCCAGCCCAGCGCAGGAAGCCACCGCCAACCCACCGCAGGGATGGTTCTGGCTCTGCACCGCCTCACTGGCTGCCCACGGCACTCAGGACAAAGCCCACACGTCCCCGGCAGGTGGGTCCCTGCGGTCCCGGCCCACACCCCCTCTCAGATGCTCGGCCCGTGAAAGTCACCAACAGACCATCTTTCAGTTCTTAGAACACCTTTTTTCTGAGCTGCGCTTCTCTAAGGTGTCCCCAGATCCGAATTAGGTTCCCGTGTTCAACTTTCTCCGCTCACCCTTGAGCTATCACAATTTGTCACTATGCCTCTTACTGGCTGGTTAGCTAATTAACGTCCGCCTCCCCTGCTAGACTCCAAGCCCCGTGGGGCGGGGACCGCGCCCGTCTCAGTCACCACTACCCCCCCAGCAGTGGGCAGATGATGCAGGGAGAGATGATGAACCTCAGGAGAGGTTTCCCCGGGACATCGTGAGAGGCATGGGTTTCAGAGTCAGCGGGTCTCAATGAGAATCTCAGCCTCACCACTGTGGGACCTTGAGTGGGTCACTTAGCATCTCTGAGCCTTGCTCTCTCTCTTCTGTAAAAGGCAAGGTAAAAATAACACCCACGTGGCAGATGAGGTGAAAGAGGTTCAGAGATGTTCTGTACCTGAAGGGCTACCAGGAGGGCCAGAGGTGAGTATATAAGCACACCTGCCACCCACAAATGACAGTGGCCATTACTGTTGCCTTGCTCTGACACCTATCCCTGCCTCTTGTGCTCACGACACCTGAATGTGAAGCAGCCAGCCAAGGGGAGGCTCCCCTCCCCTGCCAGGGACTGCCCAGCACCCACCAGGTAAGTGACACCTCCGTGCAACTCCAGCTTTGAAGACCCACACAGGTGTGGGCACTGAGGGGACATCAACAGGGTAGAACGTCGTGGGGTGTGGGCTGGGAGCCACTCCCTCTGAATCACACTCACCTTCTCATTTTCAGTTTTGTTCAGGTAATAGTCCCTTGAGGGTAAGCCCAGGCCAGACTGGTCCACCTGGAGAGAGGAAGACAGGAGTGAGGGGGCGCTCCTGTCACACATGTACACGGTCCACTGCAGGGACAGCCGGTACATGGCAACGCGGGACCAGGCTGGGCCCCAGCAGGAGCAGAAGCTGGTTGCGGAGGCCCCTGGGCGGGGCACCGCACCTCCACTTAACGAAATACTTCCCAAGACGGTGCAGTGGTTAAGAGCTACTCACACCCGGCATGGCCTTAGTCAAGTTACTGAAGGTTTCTGATCTTCCGGTTCTTTCTCTGGAAAATTGGGGAACTAGAATCTCACCCTCAGAGCTGGAGAGAGGATTCAAGGAGAGATTGCCAGGAGAGGATGTGCTGAGGGTCCGGCAGGTAGGGGAGGGTTGACTCCTGACTAGCAACTAGCAGAGCCTTGTGGCCACACCCTGGTATTACTACAGTTCCTTTGATTGGTAAGGAAATTGTGGCTCAGAGAGGTGGAAGCACTTGTCCGAGGTCACGTGACGAGGGAGTCACAGAGCCGGGTGGGAACCTCAGCCCAGTCTGGGCTCCTGGCTTCTGCATCTGAGGGTGGGCAGTCGGGGGCTTCCCTGGGTGTGCCGACACAAAGTAGGGCAGGCTCTGGCCGGAAAAGACGGACTCAGAGCCATTCCAAGCAGAGCCAAAAAGGCCAGGGGCTGAGGTTGGGGGACCAGGAGGTGGCTTTAGTTGTGTCTAGGAGTTGACATCACTCTTGGGGCCCACAGTGACCAATCAGAATCCCGGAGATGCACCTGTGCCGTGGTGACCGCCCCCCCCTCCCCGCCCCCGTCCCACCCCTGAAAATAGCGGCCTGCTGTTTCATGACTTCTCGCCTATAAAAATCTCATGGTTCAGAGACTCCAGAAATAACCAAGGCTCAGAAACTAGGAGCCTGTCACCCAGGGCAAGTCTGCCCCTACTCTGGCACTTGCAAAACTCAAAACAGGTCATGAGGGGAAACTCAAAATATGCCCATTCCTCTTCCTAGGGTTCTAGGCCGGCTCACCTGGATCACGTTGCTGTTGGAATTCTTGGAGTCGGCACTGACATAGACAGAGAAGAAGGGCGAGGTGCGGTAGTGAGAGGTGACCACCTGCAGAGTGTCCTGGAAGTTGTCTTTGTCCCAGGGCCCGGTGATGTTCCAGCCCCCTAGCTGTGGGGAGGGCGAGGGAACTGTGAGGTGGCAGGGAGACCCCAGCGTGAATTCTGCTCCTGCCGCTGACTGGCTCTGCGACCCTGGAGCGGTCATCTGACCTCTCTGAGCCTCAAGAGCAAATGAAAGGGAAGGTCTTCATCAGAGTTTCTGACCGGCACACAGGAGACGCTGCCTGGAGCGAGACCGATCCTGAACAAGCAAGCCAAGGAATCCACATAGCAGCGGCTCTCGGGGATGGGGATGAGAAGGAGACTTTTCCCGTACCCTGTTCACTGGTCCCATACTGAATCACGTGGTATGATTTCTATTAAAGCATAAATCAACTGTGCTTATGGGAGCACCGTATTTTTTTAAAAACATTGATAAAAGGGCGCCTGGGTGGCTCAGTCAGTGAAGCGTCTGCCTTCGGCTCAGGTCATGATCCCAGGGTCCTGGGACTGAGTCCCGAAGCGGGCTCCTTGCTTAATGGGGAGCCTGTTTCGCCTTCTCCCTCTGCCTGCCGCTCCCCCTGCTTATATGCTCACTCTCTCTGTCAAATAAATAAAGTCTTTTTTTAAAAAATGAAAAAAATAAAAGGTTGATAAACAGTGGTCGCTAGTTTCTCTCAGAGCTGGGATTTATTTTTCAAGTAGGCTCCACGCCCAACATGGGGCTCAAACTCATAACCCCGAGATCAAGAGTCGCAGGCTCTACTGACTGAGCAGCCAGCGCCCCAGAGCTGGGATTTCTATAATCTCCTCAGTCTCCTTGGCTTGGCACACACTGGCAGGTGGAGCCTGTGCCAGACGGGAGGACTGTCTAATCCCCAGTGCCCACAGCTCCCGATCCTGCTGCGATGGCTTCCCAGAGCCAAGCTACAAGGCGGGGTGTTGAGGGAGCATGGGACGGCCAGAACACATCCACAGCCACCCTCTCTGGATGACAGGCAGCCTGGCCTGCTGTGGGCGGCCCCCCAAGAGTCCATCCAAGGCCGACTAGGAGATGCTCGGCAAGAACGACTCCTCCCCTGCAGGAGGATGGGGAGGCCTGGAGGTAAGTGGGTCCTCCTCACGGGGGGGGGGGGGTTTCTGCTTCTGATCCAAGATTCTCTGTTGGTCCTCCTGGAACATACCCCTCCTTACACACAGACATGCCCTCGAAGGAAAAGGAAGCAGCAAGGTAGAGAAACATTTTCTCTGTAAATATGGCCTTTATCCCACACACAGATGCACAGACACACACACACACACACACACACACACACACACACACACACACACACACACACACACATGACAGACATCCACAACAATGCTGACACATACCGCCCACAAATACAGAGATTCCCACCTGCAGAGACGTGTGGCACATGAGCGCGCACACACATGCACTCAGACACACTCAGCCCGGACAGGTTCTACAGTCCAGCTGGGTGAGGCGGCTGGGGGTGTGAGGTGGCCCGGCCCCAGCGGTTCCTGAGAGGGGGGCAGGCAGGTGGCACAGGCCAGAAAAGAGTCAGGAAAGCTGGCTCCAGGAACTCACCTTCTCAATCAGCTCCATCAGGGGCTTGGCCTTGAGCTCCTCGATCCTGGTTTCGTTCATACATGCACGGTAGTATACTTGGGCCTTCCTTTCTGCCTCGCTCACGCTGGCCGTGGAGTTTTCTGGAATGACAGGAGATAGCAGTTTGCAACCTGCCCCCATTTGCTCAGTGCGTGGCTCTGGGGGAGTCCTTCTGGGAGCCTCGGTGTGCTCAGCTGTAAAAAAAAAAAAAAAAAAAACCTAGGATTTTTTAGGTGGATGGGCATCCACTGTGGATGACAGGCAGCCTGGCCTGCTGTGGGCGGCCCTCTAAGAGTCCATCCAAGGCCAACTAGGAGATGCTCGGCAAGAACGACTCCTCCCCTGCGGGAGGATGGGGAGGCCCGGGGGTGAGTGGGTCCTCCTCACAGGGGGAGTTTCTGCTTCTGATCCAAGATTCTCTGTTGGTCCTCCTGGAACATACCCCTCCTTACACACAGACATGCCCTCGAAGGAAAAGGAAGCAGCAAGGCAGCTTCGGGATAGCCGCAAGGCCTTAGCCACAGCAGGTGTGTGACTGTCCCTGGACAGAGCCTGGCAAACTGAGGTGCTTCCTAATTTTGGCTGAGTGCAAATAAGAAGAGCATACCGTGTTTCTCCCTGTCTGCCAGTCAGGTTTGCAGACGTGTCCCTTGGTTGGCAGCACGGGCCACCCAGCTAGACGGCCCTGCTTTCCCTGCTGGCCAATGCGTGGCCCAAACATCCTTGCCTGGTGTGCAGGACAGAGGCCTGTCTTGGTTCTCAGATCCCAGACGACCTCTCTTGTGATAGATTGGAGCTGAATGGAAGCCTCCAAGGCCTCATGCACTAGTTTACTTTGCCCTTCTTCCTCTAGGGGGTCAGCCTTGTTCATCAGACTTACAGCTGATTCAGAGTGCTATTGCCATTTCTCTTCCTAACTCAGCAGCCAGCATCTCCATCCTTACATCAGGACACCTGGGAGACTTCGGTCATCCCCTTCTCCCTATCCTTGGTGTGCTGGTTCAGGTGCCACCCGCTGAGGGCCACACTCCTGTAGGTGCAGTCCTGCCTATGCCCAGTAAAGGCGACCACTTCCTGCTGGTCAGGTCACAAAGGACCTACTACGTGCCTGTTCAGGCCATGGAGGGCCTACTATGTGCCGGGGCTCCTGTGCCTGAGCCTTTGTCTCGGGGCCCTGCTCCAGATCACGCCTGTGTCCCTGACCCCCTCAATTCTGTCTACCCTGCTCCCTCCCGGGCAACCTCCTTCGTCCCTGCTCCAGCCACTTTTCCTCATTTCAAATTCACTTCTCCTGGACCCAGAAATTCCTTCCTTTGCTTCCTTCAAAGACCACCCCCTAAGCCCCACCTTCTCCACAAAGACTTTTCTGGCAGAACCTTATCCATTCATCCACTAAATAGATACCAGACGCTTACTCTGTGCTAGGTACTGCACAAGCTTTGGGGACACAAAAGACAATGTCCCTGTCCCCACAGAGCTTCCTTTCTATCGTGAGGTCACAGACACCACACAAGCAAACACATAAAGGAAAAGCTCACCCTGGCCCTTCCTGTATGGGACACTGTCGAAACCCTACAGCCTTCAAGGCCTTTCCCAGAGGCCATCTTTCCCATGGAACCTCTCCTGAGATGCTCTTTCACGAGGGCCCCAGCATGGAGCACCTACCAAGTGCCAGGCACTGGGCTGGGCTAGGAGTTTTATAGACATGAAAAAGACCTGCTCGTTCTCTGCCTCCAGGGAGCTCATAGTCTAATAATGGTGAACACAGTCAAGCAAAGAAATGACCCGGAGACACGAAAATGCTTTGGTTAATGCAAATGGCTGTGGAACCCAGAGAAAAGTCACACCCTTCGGTGGCACAGTGTGGGGTCGGGGGGGGCTCTAGTTCTGAGCCAGTTCTTTCATTTATTTTTTAATTTTTAAATTTATTTTTAGTAGTCTCTACGCCCAATGTGGGGCTCAAACTCACAATACCCAGATCGGGTGTTAACGTGCTCCACGGACTGAGCCAGCCGGGCACCCCAAGCCAGTTCTTTTAAAGGTATGAAGTTATTCACCAGTTAGAAATGCAGGGAAAGGGCCCCGGGTTTGGAGGGAGTTGGAGAGTTTGGGGAAACACAAGAAGCATAGAAGGGCATGCTGTCTGGAGAAAAAATACCCATTTGGTGTGACTCATGGTGCAAAGGGCATGAGGTCACTTCGGCTCTCCCAGCCCTTGTCCCAAGAGCCCGCCTGCCCTCCCTCCAATTCTTACCATAACCAGCATCAGGGTTTTCTCTGGGCAGAGAGCATCTACCCCCATCTTGCTGAAGTCAGGGTGACAGCCCTAAAGAGGGCCTGGGACCAGCCTGGGCTAGTCTGAAGGGAGATGCAGAGACAGGAGAACCCCGAGGGAGACAGAGGTCCAGGGGCGTGAGTGACAAGGGGGTGTGGAGAGCACACACAGTCCTGGGGACCACAGGCTGCAATGCTGCTGAGGCCTGGAAACACCTGTGTGTCCCCCCATGCCCGTCCAGAGCATGAGAGGAGGCCTCCCAGAGGGGAGGGCAGAAATGGGGAGAGCTGGATTTCTCCCTGCTCCTCAGACTCAGGAAGCAGTGATGCAGGGAAAGCAAAGGGGGAGTTTCCAACCCCCGCCCAGAAGCCTTGTTTCTCTGACAATGGCTCCTAGCAGCTAGGCTCTTAGAAGGGAAAGCACAAGAATCATCGTTGCTTGCCCGAGCCTGGAAGCAGCATCTCACCGTCCACATGCGGCTCTGGCCATGACCCTGAAATGCCAGGGCCACCAGAGTCGGGGGAGTGTGCTCTGTGTGCTCTGGCCCATGGTCTGGCATCTCCCTCCCCCACTGCCCAAGGCCACTGAGATAAGAGGCCCAAAAAAGGCTCCGGGGGGAACGGGGAACAGGGAACGGCCTGGCTGTGCTCGTTAGAAGGAGTTCCAGGCATCCATCTTGCCCCAAGAGAATCCCCGCATGATCGCTTGAATGCGTCCTTCAAGCACCCGCCCCCTCTCTCCTTAGCTGAGAAGCTGCTCCTGATCAGTTCAAACTTCCTCTGAGCCCCACACCCTGGATCTCACGTCCACTTGTTTTCCCACAAAGGTTTATTGAGTTCCTACGGTTTGGTGGCTGCTGGTCATCAGGACCTGGCGTTCACACCCCCTGTATTCCCACATGGACGCCAGCTGGGGCAGGAGCTCTGGGAGCTCAAGCTCCTCCATGCTCCCCCTGCTTCTCTCTGGTTCATGGAGCCCGCTGGGCAATGCCCAGCATGTCCTCCCACCACCTCTCCTTCGTCTTCTCCCATAGGACGCCTGTGGCCTGGCAGGCACTGGGGGAACCCTGGGTGTGCAGTTTATAGAGCTAGTGTCTTGAACTACTTGGAGTTCAAATGCACTCTGGAGGGGCATCTGGGTGGCGCAGTTGGTTGGGCGTCTGACTTGGTTTCGGCTCAGGTCATGTTCTCAGGGTCATGGGATCAAGCCCCATATCAGGCTCCATGCTCCGTGCAGAGTCTGCTAGGGACTCTCTCCCCTTCTCCCTCTGCCCCTCCCCCACTAAAATAAATAAATAAATCTAAAAAAAAAGAAACTAATGTGCCCTGGAATATACAAATTCCTTAAAATTACCCATAAGGCCCTATATCATGCATTCTCAACAGGGATAATATTGCCCCCAAAGGGGGAGAGAATTAGCTCTTAGGGAGCAGAAACATTTTCCCTTTCGTGTGTACATATAGCACATTAACAGATATATAGCATTATCTTTTGTATTCTTCTTGGACAACACAGAAGAAACGGATAAACTCCCAGAAATATACAGCCTACCAAGACTAAATCATGACGAAATAGAAAATCTGAACAGACCAATTGCTAGTAAGGAGATTGAACTGGTCATCAAAAACCTCTCAACAAATAAAAGTCTAGGACCACACAGCTTCACCGGAGCGTTCTATCAAACATTCAACAAAGAGTTAATACCCATCTTTTTCAAACTCTTCCAAAAGACAGAAGAGGAGGGAATTCTTCCAAACTTATTTTACAAGGCCAGCATTACCCCAATACCAAAACCAAAGATGCCACAAGAAAAGAAAATTATAGGCCAATATCTCTGATGAACACAGATGCAAAAATCCTCAACAAAATATTAGCACACAGAATTCAAGGAACCATTAAAAGGATCATACACCATGATCAAGTGGGATTTATTCCAGGGATGCAGGGATGGCTCAATGTTCACAAGTCAGTCGATGTAATGTACCACATTAACAAGACCAGTGCTCTAACCCCTGAGCTATGGAGCCAACCACAATGTACCACATTAACAAGACCAGTGCTCTAACCCCTGAGCTATGGAGCCAACCACAATGTACCACATTAACAAAACGGAGGATGAAAATCATATGATCAGGGGCGCCTGGGTGGCTCAGTCGTTAAGCGTCTGCCTTCGGCTCAGGTCATGATCCCGGGGTCCTGGGATCGAGCCCCACATCGGGCTCCCCGCTCCGCGGGAAGCCTGCTTCTCCCTCTCCCACTCCCCGTGCTTGTGTTCCCTCTCTCGCTGTGTCTCTCACTGTCGGATAAATAAAATCTTTAAAAAAAAAAAATCATATGATCAGCTCAATAGATGCAGAAAAGGCATCTGACAAAATTCAACATCCACTGATGATAAAAACTCTCAACAAAGTGTGTATAAAGGGAATGTATCTTAACATAGTAAAGGCCATAGATGAGAAGCCAGCCCACAGCTAACATCATACTCAGTGGTGAAAGTTTTTCCTCTAAGATCAGAAAAAGACTAGGATGCCCACATTCTTGCCACTTTTATTCAATATAGCACCGAGAGTCATAGAGCAATTAGTTAAGAAAAAGAAATAAAGGGCATCCAAACTGGAAAAGAAGTAAAACTGTCACTATTTGCAGAGAACATGATATTATATACAGAAAACCCTAAAAACTCCACCAAAAACCTGTCAGAACTAATAAACAAATCCATTAAAGTTGTAAGATACAAAATCAATACACAAAACTCTGTCATATTTCTATACACTAATAATGAACTATCAAAAAGAGAAATGAAGAAAACAATCCCATTTACAATTACATCAGAAAGAATAAAATACCCAGGAATAAATTTAACCAAGTAGGTGAAAGACCTGTATATTGAAAACTACAAGATATTAGTGAAAGAAACTGGAGAAGACACATAAATGGAAAGATATTCTGTGCTCAGAGATTGGAAGAGGTAATACTGTTAAAATGTCCATACAACCTGAAGCAATGTACAGATTCACTGCAATCCTTAGCAAATTCTGATGGCATTTTTTACAGAAATAGAACAAACAGGGGCGCCTGGGGGGCTCAGCTGATTAAGCATCTGCCTTCGGCTCAGCTCATGATCTCAGGGTCCTGGGATCAAGTCCCACATCATTGTCTGCTCAGTGGGGAGCCTGCTTCTCCCTCTGCCTCTGTCCCTCCCCCTGCCCGTGCTCTCGCTCTCAAATAAATAAATAAATAAATAAATAAAATCTTAAAAAAAAGCACAAACAATGCTAAAATTTGTGTGGAACCATAAAAGACCCTGAATATAGCCATGGCAATCTTTGTGGTTTTTTTTAGAGACATTTTATTTATTTATTGAGAGAGAGAAAGAGCACGAGCTGAGGGAGGGGCAGAGGGACAAGCAGACTCTGCTGAACATGGAGCCCAATGTGGGGCTCGACGTGGGGGAGCGCGGTAATGATCCCAGGACCCTGCAATCACGACCTGAGCCGGAGTCAGGCTTAACCAACTGAGCCACCTGGGTGCCCCCAGGCATAGCAATCTTAAGAAAGAACAAAGCTGGAGGCGTCACACTCCCTGACTTCAAGCTATATTGCAAAGCTACAGTAATTAAGACGTTATGGTATTGTCATAAAAACAGACACAGAGATTAATGGAATAGGATAGAAAGAAATAAACTCATGCATATATTGCTAATTAATTTATGACACAGGAGCCAAGAATATATGCCAGGGAAAGCACAGTCTCTTCTATAAGCAGCGCTGGGAAAACTGGACAGCCACACTCAAAATGAAACTGGACCACCATCTCATGCCGTGCACAAAAATGAACTCAAACTGGATTAAAGACTTGAACATCACACCTCAAGCCATAAAACTCCTAGAAGAAAACATAGGTGGTGAGCTCCCTGACACTGGTCTTGCTGATGACTTTTTGAATTTGACACCAAAAGCAAAAGCAACAGAAGCAAAAATAAACAAGTGGGACTACATCAAGCTAAAAAGCTTCTGCACAGCAAAGGAAACCATCAACAAAATGCAAAGACAACCTACCGAGTGGGAGAAAGTATTTATAAAGCATACGTCTGATAAGGGGCTAGTATCCAAAATATATAAAGAACTCATACAACTCAACAGCAAAGAAAAAAATCTAATTAAAAGATGGGCAGATGATCTGAACAGACATTTTTCCAAGGAAGACATATAGACAGCCAACAGGTACATGCAAAGATGCTCTGTATCATTAGTCATCAGGAAATGCAAACCAAAACCACAGTGAAATATCACCTCACACCTGTTAGAAAGGCTCGTATCAAAAAAGACAAGGAACAAACGTTGGCGACAATGTAGAGAAAAAGAAACGCTTGTGTAATGTTGGCGGGAATGTAAATTGCACAGCCACTATGGAAAGTGGTACGGAGGTGCCTCAAAAAATTAAAAATAGAACTACCCTATGATCCTGTAATTCCACTTCTGGGTATTTACCCAAAGAAAACAAAAACACGAACTCAAAAACATATCTGGACCCCCATATTCACTGCAGCAGTATTTACAACAGCCAAGCTATTGAACCAACCTAAGTGCCCACTGACGGAGGAATGGATAAAGAAAATGTGGTGTACACACACACACAGAGGAATATTACTTGTCCCTAAAAAGGAAAGTAATCTTGCCATTTGTAACAACATGAATGAACCTCGAAGGTATTGTGCTAAGTGAAGGAAGTTAGACAGAGAAAGACAAATACTGTATAATCTCTCTTATATGTGGAATTTAAAAAAATATATATAACAAAAACCAAGCTCACAAAGCTATAGTAAAAAAAGATTAGCGGTTGCCAGAGTTGGTGGGTAGGGGGTGAGAAAAATGGTGAGCTGTTTTTATTTCTTTAAATAAACTGAATTAAAAAAATAAAGTAAAACGGAAAAGAATTTTAGGGAGGGGGCAATAATGAAAAAGGGTTGAGAAACACCGCCCTCGATGTGGGCCTCCAGCTCCTGTCTGTGTCCTGCCCCTCCCCCTTGCTCCCGTGCTCCTGCCACTGTGTTCACCGTCCTCCTGCTGGGTGTAAACCTCCCCCCACATCCACGTGCTCTGTTCTCTCACAACTAATTCAGGTTTCTGCTCCAGTGTTCCTGCTCTGAAAGCCCATCCCTCCCAGACTGCCGTGGCCGCCGTGGCCGCTGTGGCCTCCTCCCTTCCCAGCCCGGCATCCTACTTGACTCGTTTCAAAGCCCTAACTCTGCAACCGTCTTACTTATTTGCTCGTTTATTTGTTCACTGTCTGTCTCCCCTGCTGGAATATAAGCTCCACAAGGAAAGGTTGTCTTATTCCTCACGCCATCCCAGCACCTAATGATGTCTGGCACATAGCCAGTGTACCATACATAATTGTGGAACGAAGGAATGAATGATGGAATGTTCTGGGAGCTCCACAGAGAAAGATACCCATCACATCAGACTGAGGAGGAGGCTTTGATTCAAAGTGAAATCAGCCACATACAGTTTTCTCGTGAGGAAAACCTTGGTCTCCTTGGAGACCTCCCCGCTTGCATTTACATCCCAGGAGAAGGTTCCATGGGAGCAGGCTAGGCGCCATCAACAGCACAGCTCCCAGGACTGACTGAGGCGGGGGTCACGTTTTGAATATGGTGGCACTTCCAGGGCCCCCAGGGTATGAAAATAATTTGGCAGCCCAGGGCCAGACAACAGGGCTCCCAATTGCCTGGGGTACTTCCTTCCAGAGCCCCTGAGTTCCAAAAACTTCCTCAGTCACTTCCCCAAAGTCCCAAAGAGGAAAGACAGCCTACCATCTGATCGGCCCACTTCTTCCTCTGGGAGTTTTCACTGGAACACCCTCTTCCACACCACTCTCTGGGAGGAAACAAAATCCCCAGCAGCTGGGCGGGCTGCGGGCATGGGGCTTCCTGGGAATTCTGCAGTCCCTGTGCTGCAGCAGCACCGTCTGGCCAGGAGCATGTGGGACTCCACATCAGGGCAAGACCAGCCCTTGCTCTAGATAAAACCACAGACTCGGTTCAGGCAGTCACAGGCCTCAGGAGCCCCACCCTGTGGGGGGAAGTGGTGGGGGGCCGATAAATGAGGCACCTTCTTTTGCAGAGGAACGAAAATAATGTTAAGACCATTACCATTACTGATGCCTACCGCAGGCCCAGCCCTGGCTGAGCTCTTCTCAGCACCCCACCAGCACCCCGAGGTCAGACTATCACCCCATTTCGCAGGGAAAGAAAACGAGGCCCAGGGAGAGGAGCGAACTTGCCTGGGGAGGCAAAGCTAACACGTCACATGCTGGAATTTGAACCCAAGCGCTCTCAAGGTCACACAAGTAAGTGGCTGAGGCCAGGACAGGGGCCTGAGCATTCTCTGTGCTCCTTTCCTTTCCTGCAGGCTGGCTCGGAAAACTGGAGGTAGCACTAGAGCAGACCAGCCACGCCGGAGAAGCCCTGGACACCCCCTGCCTTCCCTGGAACGGGAAAGATGGGCACACTGCTGTAGATGTGGTTCCGAACAGAAAGCATGGCAGACACGGATCTTGTCCAGAGGGTTTCCAATGTGCACGGGGAGAAGAAATGAAGCTAGACAGCAACTACTAGAAAAACCAATCAGAATAAAAGTACAAGAGATGGCACAGGGCGACATGATTAATTGCCAAGTAACTAACATGGACAAATTTAATGCTGATGGAATGATTCTGTCTTCATTTCTCCAGCAGACTGGCGCTGGGGTACAAGGAAGGGAGACCACAAATTCCTTGTGGAATCCATGATGCTCAAATTGTTATAAAAACCAGGCATTAATTTTGCATGCATTAATCTTGTACTAGAAAACATAGTAAAGGGGCGTCTGGGTGGCTCAGTCGGTTAAGTGTCTGCCTTTGGCTCAGGTCATGATCTCAGTGTCCTGGGATCGAGCCCCATGTCAGGCTCCCTGCTCTGCGGGAAGCCTGCTTCTCCCTCTCACACTCCCTCTGCTTGTGTTCCCTCTCTTGCTGTGTCTCTCTCTGTCAAATAAATAAATAAAATCTTAAAAAAAAAAAAAAGGAAAGAAAACATAGTACACAGGACAGACACATAAAATGCAACTGTAGCTCGAGCCCAGAGAAGCCCTTTGGTGGCCCCAGAGGGCATCACAGAGGAAGTAGGTTTGAGAAGAGTCCTGGAGGATCGGAAGGGGGAGAGGCAGGTAGTCTAGATGGCAGATTAGTCTGTGTTAAGAGCACGAGCTGGGAAGCCTGAGGGGAGGCCCAGCCTAGGGATGAGATGTCCAGCTGCATCCTTGCCCTGATGAAGTGAGGCCACACTCTTGTCTCCCCAAGGCCCCCGAGGCCCAAGCCGGCAACCTGGGTGAGGTAGCCCTCTGCTCGTGCAGCTGAGGTCGCGTCTCCCGGCCAGTGGGCTGCAAGGATGTGCCACAGTGGCACTTGGCAGAGTTCAATCCGCCGGCGACAGATCTGCCTGGATTTCCCCTGAGGGGGCCCCTGTGAATTCACCTTTCAGAGAAAGGAGTGGCTCGTCCGAGGCCCTGCAGCCAGCTGGTGGTAGGTAACAGCTGTTCTGCCTGGCCTGGTCACAGAGTCCTCACCAGCACTCTGAACATTCCTTCTCCTGCCAGAGAAGCCCACCCCAGGCCAGCTTGGACAGCCTGGGTAGCCCCCGGCACACTGCAACCCCCACCAGCTACAGCCTTCCCCCCTCTCCCGCGAGGCCTGCTGGCTGACTCCTGTGTTTTGGGGAAGCTGAAACAAGCCTGGCCTTGAGCCCAGGAATGCACTGGCCTGTGTTCCTGCATTTTTTTGTCACCCACTCACCTGCCTCCTGCCCCTTCAGGGGTTTCCAGGTGCCAAAGTCCCAGGTATCAAGGCCCACAGGTGAGGGGCCATTTCCAGACTAGTTCCCAGGGTGAGCCTGGCGGGGAGGGGACTCCACCATACGCCTTCTGGGGAAGCTCCTGGTCAGTGTGACCTGGGGCTGACCTCACCAACTACGTTCATCAGGCCCCGGCCAGATCCCATTTCGACTGGAGAGCTTAATCAAGCAGCTCCTGCGGAAAGGAGGTTGGCGAATCATGCTTCTGGGCCGCTCTGTGGCCTCTGCATGGTGAAGCTGACTCAGGGGAGTCGGTAGAAAAAGAGTGTAAGTTTGAGGTCCCACAGCTCTGGGGCTAAATCTCAGCTAAGTCTCATCACTTCCTTCCTGTGAGTCTTATCTGTACAATGGGGATATACATCCATGGCTCCAATAAAATAATACAAGTAAACAGCTTAGCGTGCTCATGGATATGCTCTACCTCCTTCCCTGATGACTAGGTCCACATCAGTGCCTCTATGAGAAATAAGCAATAATCAGGCTTTCTTCGACCACCTCACTAATCCTTAGAACATCCCCCTCAATGCTCTGAGTTAACTCCCACCTTAGAGACGAAGAGCTGAGGAGCCTGGGTGGTCTGTCTGCAGTCACACAGCTTGTCAGGGAGAGGGCTGGGCTGGAGCTCACTCAGTACACCGAGCAGGGTGGCTGTGCTTTGCCGAGCCCCTACTAGGTGCCAGGTTCTGTGCTAAGCACTCTGGCCTCGCACATACAGGCCGGTACTCATGGCAACCTTGCATTTGATGGCACTATTATCCCTGTTTTATAGATAATGGAACTAAGCTGGAGAGGAGCCAGGTTACTTGTCCAAGGCTACATGAGTGAGAAGCTAGCATGCCAGGGCGGCCTGACTTCAAAACCCTGCAGTCTGGCCTCCTGCTCCCACCAGACCGTGCTCCCAGGGGCAGGGGCTCCAGTGCATGGCTCTGGCTGTTCTGCACCCAGCTCAGCACAGCTCCCACCTATACCTTGACTCTCAGGGACGGGATGGATGTAAGGCCAGAGGCCAGGACTGGAGCCCACTCCTCCTGGGCCCTGCCAGCTGGCCAGCTCAGGGGGCGGGTCAGGGGGAAGGACTCAGTCCTGGCAAAGACCCAAGGTCCTAGTTGGAGCAGGATCTGGAGGCACCACACACAAGGGCCAGTCCTGGGCCTAACTGGAAAGTTAGAGGGCCTGTCTGCCTGTCTTCTCCATCCCCTCTCAGTGCTAACTGCTCCCCAGGGCTGGAGCCCCCCTCCATTCAGGACTGGTAGTGTCTCCTCAGCAGAGTCACTTAACTTCTCTGAGCCTGTTTCCTTACCTATAACATGCGAACAATAGTTCCTAAGTCCCAGGGAGGTTGTGAGGATCAAGGAGGCAGTGGATAGAAAGAGCCTGCTACAGAGCATGGCAAGTAGCAGCCACTCAACAAACATCAGTTTCTTCCCGTCTTTCCTTCAGATCCCCAGGCGCCACGCTGCCGGCAGGGTGGGCGGGGGGGCCACACGTGCCCATCTATCTCAAGGAGGTGGTGTGAGAAGGGGAAAGGACACACGGCCCGGACAGAGTCAGACAAGTCCCAGCTGTGCCACCTGCTAGCCTGTCTTGAGAACGGCTCTGGACCCCAGGGTCCTCATCTCTCAAATGGGACGAACGATACCTTCCTCGCTCCTGCCCTACAGGATCAGATAGGATGACATCCACAAAAAGCTCTGTAAACTGTGAAGTGCTGCAAAAGGTCAAAGGTGAGCAACAGCTATAACCCTCGAATGCACAGCTGCCGGCACAATACGCCAGGCCTAGGCAACGCACCTTAAATACATTTTTCCCATTTTATTTTCATAACCTGGAGGAGGCCCAGAACCCATCGTACTGATGAGAGAGGTCCTGAGGGGTCATGTCACTGACCTGAGATCACACAGTAAGTGGCAGAGGCGGGGTGTGAACCCAGGTCCCTGGTGACCGAAGGAGCGGCTCTGCCCCATCTTGTCATCCTACTTGTCATTACTCCTTTTTTCAAAATTTAATTTAATTTATTTATTTCTTAAAGATTTTATTTATTTATTTATTTGACAGAGAGCGAGACAGCGGGATAGAGAGCACAAGCAGGGGGAGTGGGAGAGGGAGAAGCAGGCTTCCCGCCGAGCAGGGAGCCCGAGGCGGGGCTCGATCCCAGCGCCCTGGGATCATGACCCGAGCCGAAGGCGGACGCCTAACCCACTGAGCCCCCCAGGCGGCCCTTGTCATCCCACTTGGACTGTCCTTCCGCTTTGGTTGTTGGTCCGCGCCAAGCCCTCGGCGGTCGTCAGGTGCTGGAGAAGGGACACCCCTGAGTCCCAGTCTGGCTACCCCAGACATATTTGCCCATGAAGCTTCTAGTTCTGAAATGAAAGGCTGTGTCCCCTTTCAAAGGTGCCTAGATAGCATAAAGCAGGCAGAGCCCTTGCTCTTCCGGACAGCCCTCCCTTGAGCTCTGGTCCTCAGGGACACTAGCCCCAGGCTAGGCTGCAGGGAAGAGAGAGCATGGTGGATGGGTCTTACCCAGCAGCCATGCCCCTCCCGCTCCTGGACCCGGGGCTGGGGTCGGAAAGGAGAGGTCGCCTAACCTGGTTTGCTCATTTCTACTGTCCTCTAAAAGACACAGTTGCCTGAAATTCGCAATTGTCAAACTGGAATCTCTTCCTGTCTCATAGGAAGGTTTCTGTCTCTTTGAGAAGATTTGTCCCCTTTGGGGTATCTTCATACATTTTACATACTTTTGGGTATCTTGCAGGTTTTTTAAAAAACTTAGTAAGGATCTGTTGAATCTAAGTTCTGCCACTGATGGCTTTTCATGATCTAGCCTCTCCCAGCGTCTAGGGTCCCAGGATGGGGCCAGGGCAGCAGGAGAGGGATGGAGAAGGTCCTGGCTGCCGAGGGGCTCAAGTCAGGACATCTATTTGTTGTGGTGGGTATTGTGAATTCACGCGGTGGACGACCCCAATGGGCAGGTGTTAATTCAACAAACAATAACCAGGGATAACCCTGCAAACAAGACAGACATGGGGCTCTAATCTAAGGATAAAACCACCAACACCAAGGTCAACTAGAGTGCCGAAGGCCTAACAAGGTGCAAAGAGAAGAACTTAGACGGTTTATCGTGCAAGTCCAATCACCGCGAGGCCATGGGATGTTCCTGCCTGCAAGGGACAACCCTCCGATAAACTTGTTACAACTTTCATCTGCTCACAACCCTAAAATCTGATCAAGTGTGCTCAGCGTTGATTCCCTTGGTTCACAACTTTCAGAGCTCACCGTCCATGCCGGGCAAAACTAGGCCACAGCTTGAAGCCGCAGCAGCAAGGACCACAGTGACCAGGGCTTAGTACCTCCCTGTGCTGCACACACCGTGCGAACCCTTTACACGCGTGCTTCACAGTTCTCAAAACTCTCAAGGTTGGGTAGTCGTAGTCCCATTGAAAAAAAATTTTTTTTAACTGACGTATAGTTGACACAGCACATTATATTAGCTTCAGGGGTACCACACGGTGCTTCCACAAGTCCAGATGCTGTGCCGTGCTCACCGCGAGTGCCACGAGCGCCTGTCACCACACAACGCAACTACAACACCACTGACTACACCCCCTAGGTCGTGCCTTGCTTCCCCGTGTATTAGTCCCATTTTTATAGAGACCGAGGCTCAGAGACAAGTAACTTACTCAGGGCCACACAATGACTGACGGGTTCACCTACTCCAAAGCCTCTGGTTTTCCCATTCTGTCAAGCGATTCCCTTCACCAGACCTGACCAGGTGGGTCCAGCTGGCTGCTCTCCTCTGTGGCTCATTCACAGGGCTCCCTGCGGGGTGCTTACCAAGGAGGTGCTTGATGATGGCTTGGTTGTGTTCCCAGAGGTTGCTGAAGGTCCCCCAGCGTGAGTGGCCATCAGGCACAGGGTTGGCTTTGATCCAGCCGCCACAGGCGTAGGTGAAGAAGTCCTGGCAGGGGTCCACCGTGGGGTCCATGGAACTCAAGATGGAGCTGGTCACTGAGACGCAGGCCTCACTTAGGCACACCGCAGGGGTTCCTGGCAGGGGTCAAGGACAAGAGGCCAGTGAAGAGCAGGGAGAAGGCTGTGGGAATATAGTATGGGTGGCCTGGGGTGCCATGCCCCTGCCCCAGCCCTGACCAAACAGATCGGGAGCTGGATGGTCGCTAGACTTCTACCGAGAAACCATTTCAGTAGATTTACCATTTCCTGGCTTGTAAAATAAGACTTCTGTTTAGCTGCCTAAAATCCTTTCTGTGGCTTGAAAAGTACCCAGAACCAAGGTGTTTCTCTTAATCAGTCCTTCCTTCCACAAATATTCACCGTTTTTTTTTTTTATTATTATTCCCTGATGCTCAACAAATTCATTCACTTGTTCATGCATTCATTCATTCAACAAAATAATAACTGAGTATCTTCCAGGTTCTTTACTGAGTGGTGACTGTGTGTATGTGTGTGTGTGGGGGGGTGAGGGATATAAAAGGCATAGTCCTTTCCTTCAAGAGCTAATAATTTAGCTGGAGAGACAGACATTTTATAAGAAAAGTTAAATAACAACTGGAGGAGAAATGTCTGTCATTCTGCAAACATAAACTGACTGTATTTAGTCCATAACAAATGGGTGATGCAGACAATTTGATGCCAGGACTTACGGCAAAGGACAGCCTATAATGAACAGAAGAAACTATAAAAAATCATTCCCTCTGAGTACAGGGCAGGAGTGTTATCTCACTGACTCTCAAAGAAATAAAAATGAAACAAACTGAACAGACCATTTTGCTTAAGCCATTTTTACATACAAGGAAACTGAGGCACAGAGAAGCTAAGGAGCTTGTTCAATGGCCAATGGGGTACGAGTCCCATCCTCTCTCCACTCTGTCTCCTATGGGCCTGGAGAGGCGCTATCCCAGTGATGACAGGCGGGCCCCGGGCAGCCCCATCTGCCGGGTGCCTCCCCGAGGAGGGATTCCGGTAGTTGGTGCAGGTGGGCAGTGGGGAGGGCTGCCAAATACTGCAAGTACCCCCCATGAATCCACTTCCTCTGAGCCAGTTCTCACAGGACATGGGGCAGAGGCAGTGAGGGCTCTTGGAAGGCCAGAGGCAAGAAGAGGGGCCGGACTCCTGTCTTGGGGTTGGTCAGTGGGCTCCAGCAAAGGAACCAAATTGCACAGCCTTGACAGGGGCCCCAGCCCAAGGTGGCGGGAGATCCAGCCTCGTGACTAGGAACGCAGGCCCAGCCAGGGCCCCGGCTGACGTAGGCAACAAGAGGGACTTGACTCACATTTGCTATCTCACTCAGGCCTCACTGCAGACATCAGATACAGGTGTGAAGCCCAGGCTAAAGATGGGGAGACGGAGGCTCTGTGCATGAACAGAGCCGGGCCACACGGCCAAGTGGGAGAGCCGAGGCTGAAGTAGCTCTGGCCTGCTGCAGCTACTCCAAGGCCGGGTTCTCCCTGTTTTCCCTCTCCCTCACTTTGCCGGTCCCATCGGGGGCTGGTGTGGCCCTTCTGGCAAGTTCAGCGTCCCTACTGCACAGGGAGGTGTGTGGCAGGGCAGGGGCTGGAGGCTCTTAGACCTGGGTTCAGATCCCAGCTTTCGGATTCCGGCTGTGGGCCTTGGGCAGGTGACCTCCTCTCCCCGAGCCTCGGTTTCCCCATCTAGAAGCGAGGAAGCACAGTGGGCCTGATGTCACAGTGATGGCGGACGCCTTCGTGGCTGGGCCCAACGTCCCCAGGCCAACCTTCAGAAAGCAGGAAAGGATGCACGGTTCTGGCAGGGGAACACGGCGCCAGCTCGGGCTGGGGTGGCCTGTGGGCTTTTTCACATTGGATGACGAGCACAACGTCTGGCAGGCTGATGAAGGGCTTAGAGGAGCCTCATGGCAGCACAAAAACCGAGGTAGCTTTGAGGGGATGACTTGTCTGGAGTGGACTGTACAACAGTCACAAATTACTGAGCTGGCAGGCTCGAAAACGGAAAGGAACTGGCAGGGCTGCGGTGCCATTTAAGCATCTCCATAGGAGCCCATCTCAAGCGGAGCTGCACGGCTCACTCTCCAACTGGGGAAACGTACCAGAATCTTCAGGGTGGGGGAAGAGAATTTCTGTGTAGCTTTAAAAAACCTATTCACTATTATGAGAGAACTTCATATTTGGGAAGGGAAAAGAATACCTATTGTTTTTATACCAAAAACTGCAGGAAGTTGGGCTTGACCAAACCCTGGCTGTTGGGAATGCCTGGAGACAGACTGCAAGAGGGTTGTGTTCAGGGAACAAGGCCTGTCAGAAACAGCGTGTGTGCGCGTGAGACAGGGAGGGATTTGGATTGATTGATTTTTGAGGTTATCATAAGGGGACTGGGATTTAAAAACAAAACAAGAAACCAGCCTCCTGAGAGGCCTGATGGGTCACTAAGCCCCCAAGCTGCTAGGTACAGGGCAAGGCACCGAGGTGGTGCTTAAGCAATGCTTGGCTGTTTAACCGCTTAGTGCTTTGTAAATCCTTTACCAGCTATTCCTGACCCAGCAGGGACTTAACACATATTTGATCAATTGCCTGTTTCCAAGCCCCCCTCATCAACATGGAGGTCAACACCTTCAAAACTCGGCCCAGGCTCCAACTCCTCAGGGAAACTTTCCCAGACCCTCATTCCTCGCTGGGCCCCTCAGTTGGCTGCCTGGCTGTGTGCTCTCTGAGGGCAGAGTATGCTGTGTCGTGGCTGTCTCCCTGTCTCCCTCCCCGACTGGAACGTGAGCTTGAGGGTAGGGCCAGCACCTTACTTGCATTTCTATTTCCTTTGCCCAGCATTGTACTTGGCACCTAGCAGCGGTCCAGTATGTGTGTGCTGAATGAATGAGTGAATGAAATGAGCTTTGTCCAGCACTTGGTCACCACCTGCAGAGGCAGAAAATATTTCTTCCTTTGAGGATGTGCATGACCAGTCGAGAAGCAGGAACAGCCAAAATCTAGCTCACAGATGCTCGTCTGCATGGTGCTGGGCCCCAACACTGAGTAAGACACTTAAGAATATTTTCTGGGAGAATCTGTGTGTTTTACTGCTGCTGTCTGTAAAGCGCCTGCAAGTCTCTGGAAAGGGGGTCAGTGGGAAAGTAGGCAAATATGTATTTAGGGGCCCAGACAATACTTTGAGACGGGTCTTTCAGAATCATCGGAGAATGTGCTTTGACTAGCCTGAGGTCTGCTCAGGTATGGCCAATGTCAGCACCTGCTGACAGTCATGAGGTTACTGTCAGTTTCTGGGGTGGCCACTGCTGTCCCAGGCCAAGGCAGCCAATGAAGACACACGGATTGGCTCAGGGCTCATGAGATCTTCGGCCCAGGGTCACCCGGGGGGGGGGGCGGGGAGAGTTCCTTTCATCCCGGTCCAGGCTAGGGAAACATCTCCTGCAGCCCAGAGGGGGCCGGGATGATAAGAGGCCAAAGGAAGGCTGCTCCCTGCGCTTCCCCACCCCCCGCTGTGGGCACGAGCACAGGATTCAGCGCTTGGGGGCTCCCTTCTGGTTTCCGGGAGCTCCCGGGGCAGGCTCAGAGCAACACTGGCTGTTGGAGCAACACTGACACAGGCGGACGTAAGGATGACTAAGGGGAGGTCCTGCCCTCTCTCCAGGCCCTCAAACTCCTTCCCCCTCCGAGTCTAGCATGGCCACCCATGCAGGCCAGCGACTTTACAGTGGGGAAGGCTCGGCGAAGCCTGGGATCATGGGAAGGGTCATAATCTCTCGGATGGGATGAGTGACCAGGTGACCGAGTTGGTGGGGTTGGACCCTGAGCAAAGGCCCCAGAGGCTGCTCCACCAGATGGGCCACCTGCCATCGGAAAGCTAGATGTTGGGGCACAAGGGTGTGAGAGATCCTGGAATTGGCCGGACCCCCCATCCTTGTTGTTTAACTTGGCTCTGCCCTTTCCAGGTCCACAAGTGCTTACTGAACATCAGCTCTACATGAGGTACTTGGCTGGATACTCCCAGCCAGACACAGACAGCCAGCCTCAGACACCAACAGCAGAACTGGCCGGGCCCCATCATACTGCTAAACAAGGCCAGACCCAGAGATGTGATTACAACGTGTACAGATGAGGCACATGGAGGCCAGCTAGGCCATGGCAAGACTGCTCTTCTGGGAGTTCTAACACACAGGGGCACCACCATGACAAAGGCATTGCAATCCAGCTGCCCCCTCCCTCGTGCACCAGCCACATAACCTTGAGCAAGTCACCTAGACTTGCGGCCTCAGCTTCCTCAGATGCAAAATGGGGTCAGAAGTAACCACACCTCATAGGGTTGCTGTGAGGAGGAAACAAGATTATGTTTGTAAAGAAGAGGTGTGGTATTTGGTCCATGGAAAGTATTAAGTAAACGGAAGCTATTATTGTTATTTTGTTGGAACTAAGGATGGTGGACGGTGCCAGACTGTGAGTCTCACCAGCTCACCTCCTCACAATAAGAGCACCCAGAGCTAAGATTCAAGAAGTCCTAGGAGGCTCCAGCTACGTGACAGACATTATCTCTAATCCTCAGGGCCAGCCCCAAATTGGGCACCATTTTCTCCATTCACAGGAGGAGAAGACAGAGGCTCTGGGAGATGAAGTGACTTGTCCGAGGTCACACAGACTATAAACTGCTGGGCCAGGGTTTGTTTGGACTCATGTCCCAAACCTCTATACCACCCACACTGTCCAGCTCCCATGTCTCAGTCCACCTCGGCACCGAGCCATCTGGACCTCGCTCTCTCCTTGGCCCTGGAGGCCAGCCCCGGCTTGAGCAGGGAAGCCCTCTGGCCCAGGTGGACAGAGCCGAGGGCAGCAGTGAGCCAAGCCCAAGACGAAACACAGAGGCACCTACTTGTCCGGTATTGAACGCCCAGTGCTGCCAAGCAGGCCACCAGTCCTGCCGCCAGAAGCGCCACCAGCACCACCAGCCGCTTCTCCACCTGGGTCCGCGCAGCCCAGCACCTCTGGCCACTCCGGGGGCTGCGGAAGTTCACCTGCAGGGAAGGGGGCAGGAGGGGTGGGGAGGACGTGAGCCCAGGGCCCCCCTTCCCCAGGAGCAAGGGGCTCCGCGGCAAGCCCAGGCCCCGGGGAGCCATCAGGGCCGCCTTCCTGCCTCAGGGGTGGTCTGGTTCCCACAGAATCGGTCCTAATCCAGGAAAGGAACTGCCACCCTGCTCAGCAGCTCGGATTAGCTCCTAAACACCAGACTCAAGCAACTCGACCCAGCCGGACTTGTGTTTTTTGTGTTACCCGATATGGGCAGAAGGGAAATAAAGAACAGCTTTTCCCTGTTTCTCCAGTAAGGAGTTCAAAAAAGAACAGGATGTTTGGACTTGCAGGCATCCAGTGAGCGTCCAGCTGGGCTGTTCTCAGAGCCCCCACACCAGCAGGCCAGGATGTTAGCCACAGCTCCTACTTCCCAAGAGTGCGGACATCCTTTGCTCATTACACCCTCACGGTCCCATGAGGGCCATGTTATTAGTTTTCTTTTACAGATGAGGAAACAAGTTCACAGAGGTGAGGCCCCTGCCTCTCGTCACACAGCTAAATGGGGAGAGCTGGGATTTGAACCCAAGTCTGTTGATTCTGGAGCCCACCAAGCGATCAGAGACGGGCGTCTGGGAGATGTCAGGGGAGATGCTATGGAGAGAGCGCTCCATTCAGGCAGGTCCTCAAAGGGAGGAAAAATGTCCCCAGCCCAACAGTCTAGCTAAACAGGAAGGGAGGCACAATGAGAGGAAGTAGAGGGCGTGGTGGGGCCCTCGGGGCTGAGGAGGGACATACTGGCCAACGGCACTTAGAGCCCTCAGCCCAGGCCTTCACACCCGAGGCCAGTTCGGGGCTCCCCTCCGTTGCAAGAGGTGCTTCCTGCAAAAGCCTGGGCCGCAGGACAGGAGGGGTCCCTGAAGGTGGGGCTCGGCTCAGTGACACTGTGGTCATGTGCCACCATGTTGGAAATACCGAGAGGAAGACAGATTCCCTTGCTTTCCGCTGCTCACAGTCCAGCAAGGAAGGCAGATAAAGAAACAGACTGGGGTGGAGGGTGGGGTGGGGTCCAGTCAGGGAAGGCTTCCTGGAGATGGGGATGCCTGCGCTGGGTCCTGAGGAACAAGTAGGAGCTGGCCAGGTGAATGGGGAAGGAAAGGGGAGAGGGGGAAAGGTCTAGATCCTAAGGGGCCCTTTAGCCCCTTTAAAGAATGTGCACTTCTTCTGGAGGCCTGGGATGACACAGATTGGACTTGCCCCTTTGGAAAGACCAAGGTGCAGGGAATAAGGCTTGTTGGGGTGTGGGCATGCAGGGTGGTGACCCACAGCTGCCAGGGGAGATGAGGAAACTCAGACTCTGACCTGCAAGTGCCCCTCCCAAAGCTGAGGGGGTGCCTGTCCCCGGGAGCC
Organism: Eumetopias jubatus; assembly: GCF_037043125.1. NCBI lineage: Eukaryota > Metazoa > Chordata > Mammalia > Carnivora > Otariidae > Eumetopias > Eumetopias jubatus. The sequence continues at coordinate 91,573,398 of NW_028274810.1, read as the reverse complement.
AGGTCACAGCCCTCAGGGAGCCTCACGCTGACACGTGGGGATCTGAGGTTGGTCACCTCAGGGAAGGGCGCCACGCAGCCTCATGGTCACCACCGCGTAATTTCTGGGCAGGAAATGACTAGGAATTGCAGCACCAGAGAAAGGGGAACACGAGAACTTTTTGTGGGAAAAAAAACTGTGTTCTAAAACCAACAAAAGGAGCTTGGGGCCTAGTCATATTTCCGAGGAGGGCCAGGCGGCTCCGAGACCCAAACAGCTATGTCAGGTAAAAGGAAGGCTGCCACCGCCCAAAACCCCTTTCTGAAGAATGGTTTTAAAAATGTGAGAAATGAGGCGGAAAAAAAAAAAAGTGAGCCACGAAGCTTCTAAGCATGCCACTGCCGTGGAGTTTTTAAAACTCTGGGCCGGGAGGGCCTGGTGCAGAGTCAGCCTAGGGCGGTGCTAACATGTTCCCAGTGCTGGCAGGTTTATAAAGGGCTTTTTCCTCGGCATCCATTTTCTCACACAGTTCCCCTTGGGAACTGCCTTTCGGAGGAGTCCCAGAGGATGTGAAGCAAGCACTAACATTTCCCTCTTCCTGCCACCCTGGCCCTGGCCTGCCTCACTGGCTGCCTCCTGAGGGCCCTCATGGCCCAGCACAGGGGGAGGGGGGTGACAGGGAAAGAGACGGGGGGGGGGGCTCAGTTTACGAGGCACCCCTCCGCCTGGTCCTGGCTCTCGGAAGCCAGGGAGCACAGCCGGCAGGCCTGGGGAAGCAGGCACACCTCATGGTCTGCATCTGCATCTGCAGAGGGAGCACCACCAGGGTGCGGGGAGTCAGGTGAAAGGGAGGGAAAAGGAAGGGAAGGGAGACAATGAGAGGAGGAACAGAGGGAAGGAAAAAGGAGGAATAAAGGTAGCTAACGCCCGAGTGCTTTCTACGTGCCTGGCGTCGCATTAATTCCATTTTGCTGCTGGATGATGCCATTCTATCTTCACAACGTCCTAAAGAGTAGGCACCAGTATCAGCTCCAGGAAGTGGGGGAGGAGGGGGATCAGTGAGAAAACCCATCTCTCTCCAGAACCCTCAGCCTCAGCCCCATGGCCACGCTGCCTCCAAGCAGCAGAAAGTTGAGCTGAGCCTCATTGTTTAGTGTCAAGCAAACAGTGGTGTTCAATGCAAAAGCGAATCAGAATTAAGTCCGAATTAAATTAGAAATTCAGTTCCAGGAAGAAATGGCAAACAGAATTTGAAAATGGGGTTTTTAACCTTTGTAATGTTCTTTGCTCAACTCGTGCTGACTGGCTGAGGGCCTGCTGGTTTCTTGACAAGCCTCCTCTCTGAGGGCAGAAGGAATTCAGAGGCATCCCCCTGGGGCAGGAGAAGGCCCCCCCAGAGGCCTTTCCAGGAGAAGTCATCCAATTCCTGGTGCAGCGGATGGGGCCAGGCTGCGAGGCCCTTCTCTCTGAGCCCTGTGCTCCCTGCCCTGCCTCCTTCAGAGCATCCAGCGAGCTGAGGTCACAGCAAGGGGAGGACATGGGCGCTTTCTCTTCCCTTTTGGAAACGAGAGCGTGTTGATCACCAGAGACTGGTCTGCAGTGGCTTGGAGGGTGAGAGGATTAGTGGCAGGCAGCCCACTCTGTCTCAGGAGAGGTAACTAGGAGTGGCCATCAGCCAAGGAGCAGAGCTGACGCTCAGGAGATGGAGCTGAGAATTACTGTAAACGCTCAGCTCACGGGTGGGCTTAATATCCCATTTATCTTCACGTGAGGCAGACAGAGAATGAGACCGAAGGAAAAGGATGCCCTCAAAAGAGAGCGGTGGAGCGAGAGACAAAGGAAGAGAGACATCGACAAAGCCAAAGAAAGAAAGAGAGAGAGAGAGAGAGAGAGAAACAGTTGAGCTGTCCAACCTAGGGGTTCCCAGAGCTTCCACAGCCAAGGGAACAAAGCCCTAATGAGGGATAAATATTTGGTTACAGAAGTGAGTGCTTGGCTCACCTAGGCTTACAGCAAGAACGAGTTCTGCAGGCAAGGACGGGACATGGGACACGGCTGCCTGGGGCCCAGGAGACAAGCCAGCAGGAGAAGGGGTGGGGAGCGGGGCAAAGCCTGGGGTTCAGAGGAAGCAAGGGGTCGGGAAGGGAGGCAGAGGTTCTTGCTGAGCCACCACCAGGGCCCCCAGCGACCTGGGCTGCGTAGAGAGGCAAACAGGAGTCAGTCTGGCCAAGGGTTTGGCAGGGAGCCCACCCCCTGCAACCCAAAAGCCTGGTCACCCGACGAGGGCTGGCAGGGTGACCAGGCTGCCTGCTTCAAGTCAGCCTCTCAGAGCAGACAGACCATGACAGCCCAGCCCAGGGCAGCACCCAGCTACCACGAAGGGGTTAGGTTGGGGGAGTTTCTTCCAGCAAAGGTTTTATAAGAGTGGATTTCCAGCTGAGGCCACTGGGGCCAGCCCAGAGCAAAACTATGTCTTCCTGTCCTCCCCACCTCCTCCTTGAGTCCTACCCGTCTCCCAGCCCCCCATGCCTGACTCTCTTCCAATGACCTGTAACAGCTTACACGAGTGCCCACTATGGGGGAGGGACTCCTGCCATCCACACAGGAACCAAAGTCTAGTATTTAGAAGAAGCGCTTTCCAGCTCTGTTTCCCAGAAGGAACACCCAGCTGCCCATGACATGGGAAAAGGGAGGTTAAAGGTCAGCCTTGAACTTTCAAGACCCCATGTGTTGTGTGTGTGCATGTGTGTGTGTCTGTGTGTGTTGCTGGGCCGCCTCTGGGCCTCAATCTCCCATCTTTAAAATGAGGAAGCTAGATGAGGTCTGACCATCCCAGGTCTGACCGTCTCAGATTCTAGAAGAACTAGAAAGCCAGGAGTATGATAAGGCTCAAACAGGTGGACTCCTGGTGAGCACAGAGGTCTTTTTAAAGTACTAAGTAGGCTTGTCCCTGAAATCACCCTCGAAGGACAGCCCTGTGTGTGGCATGGGGTCGGGGGATGAGAAAAATCACCAGTAAGAATGAAATATCTCAGTTTTCCTTTCTCTTGAAGAAATTGATTTTCTACAAGCAAAAGGATGAGTTTCAAAGGCTTTGGTAGCAGTCATGGCAGCCTGCTCCCCAGCTTAGGCTGCGGGTATCACTTTAGCCGATTCCCTTTGAGCCACCAAAATGGTGTGTGCTGGGGTGTGGGGTGGGGGGCAGGCAGCTGGTCTGAGCACAGCAGAGGCTCCCGAGAGCAAGGTGGTTATATTTAGGGCATCGCTGAGACCTCCCGCCTGGTGAGTCATGGTAACAATCCCAACAGCAAAGAAATCCATTTTCTGTGCACTGTGCACAAGGCTTTCACTTATACAGCCTCATTTCAATCTTTGTAACAACTGTCGATTAATAATATTAACCCCAGGGCGCCTGGGTGGCTCAGTCAGTTAAGCATCTGCCTTCGGCTCAGGTCATGATCCTGGGGTCCTGGGATCGAGTGCCGCATCGGGCTCCCTGCTCAGCGGGGAGTCTGCTTCTCCTTCTCCCTCTGCCGCTCCCCCTGCTTGTGCTCTCTCTCTCTCCCTCTCACAAATAAATAAATAAAACCTTTAAAAAATATACTAAAAAACCAACGGGCTTCAAAATCATGAAAAATCAAGTAGCTTATTTTTATACTTGCCCGTCAAAGAGGGAGATTGGGGAGGAGGGGATGGGGGACATTTTAAAAATCTTAAATTCGAAGGAGCAGTTGTGTTTCCAGCATCAGCTCATAGGAAATTATCCAAAGGGCTAAGGGATGGTCACCTACAATGCTAGTTACTGGGCCTATTGGCCAACCTTAGCATATTGAGTACATATACTTTTATATACTGGTACCGTGAAGCACTATTTTTTTTTACGTTTACTTATGTATTTATGTATTTATTTATTTATTTAGGTAACCTCTACGCCCAACATGGTGCTCAAACTCACGACTCCAAGATCAGGAGTCACATGCTCTACTGACTGAGCCAGCCAGGCACCCCGAGGCATTATAATTTTTAATGACAGCATGTTTGGGGAGTTTTTAAACAACAGGAAAAATGCTCATGAAGGGGCATTAAATGAAACAAGCATAGCACAACATTGTGTACTTAGAGTGAGCTCAATTATGTTTATAAATATACGTGTGCAAATGTGGAAAACCAGAAGGGGTTATCTCCAAGTGCTGGGATTACTATTTCTTTTTAAATCTTTTTTTTTTATACTTGACTATTTTTTCTTTCACAAATAAGCATGTAAAGTCTTTATATTGGGAGGGAAAAACTCCAATGATTAAACACAAAATTAGTAGAAAACTTGGCTTCATAAGTTGAGGTGAACAAGTTCTCGATTCAAGCATTGGCTCGTTCATACTTGCTTTGGGGAAGTCATGGTGGCTCAAGGGAAGCCGGATCGGGTACCCACAGAAATGCCCCAAGTCCTTGGGGCAACCTTTCTGGCTTTGCCTGTATAAAAAGTAGGCAATGCACCCAGTGTGGCAGATTGGTGTAGGGACAGCAACACTGCACTCCAAAACACATGATAGCTCTGTGACCTCAGGAGTGTCCCCAACCTCTCGGAGATTCAGCTTCATCATCTGTAACATAGCCATGGGGCCCTGACCTCACAGGTCATAAAAACAACAATAATCCTAGCAGGCCCCATAAGAGGCATTACATTTACTTTCTCTAAATCCCATTTTACAGACGAGGGAATTGTGCTTTCAGTGGTTAAGCAGCTCACCTAAGACCATCAGCAGAGTCAGAATTCACACTGGGGACCCCAGCTTTGGAGACTGGGCTGCTTCCACTCTGCCAGGCAGCCCCGGAGGCAGATGAACACATTTTGTGACCTGAAAAAGGCTATCCCCATGTGCGCTACTGTTATGTTATGGTGATGACAACATGGCCTATTATTTTGTTGTGAATTCTGAAATGCTTTTGTGCTGATATATTTAGAACCTTCTGTGCAAGATGACACCCAAAAGATTGCTGATTAGATTCTGTTTTGATTTGTGAAGGGAAAAGTGCCTGCCACAGAAATCTAATTTCCTGCTGGATTTAGCCTCTCAAGAAGGGTCCCAGGGAAGAGGTTCTAGACAGACTGTGCTGATCTCCCTCCCAGATTTCTAGCTCTGAGACCTAAGGCGGGTTGTATCCCCATTCAGGCCCTGTTTCCTTATCTGTAAGTGGGAACAGCAATCCCAACAGCTCATAGGCGTGGTCCTGAAAGTTAAGTGGGATGATATAGGTAACGGTGCCATATCCCAGTGGGCAGACCACTTGGAGTTGAGTTCGGATCTCCCTGGGCTACTTACCTAGCCTGGAGGAAGGACTCCATCAGTGCTGTTTTCCTTTACTGGTATTATTATTCCAGCTTCTAAGAGGTATACCTGAGTAGGGCTGGGCCTGGCAACCTGCATTTCCAAGCACCCTAAGCTTGCTCTCTGGATGAACTGTGATTTGGTGTCAGTTCACTGGGTGGCCCCAACATGTTCCCCAATGCTTCCCTTGGTCAACCTGGCAGAAGTTCTCCTGGACTGAGATGCCCTGCTCCTCTCCCTGGGCTGGTTTCTCAGGAGCTAGATCAAGGGCCTCCCTGAGCGTCCCTGACACTTCTGACTCGCTCCCACTCACCTGCCTGGGTCCAAACCCCACCACAGGGCTGAGGTCCTGTTCAACACTGTCCCAGCTCAGCCCTGCAGGGAGGGAAGAGCAGGAAGCAGCCATGCTCACTGCTCTGCCACAAAGTAGGAAGGTGGTGGGCATGTTTGAGTCCCACAGGGGCAGACCCTGGGGAGAGGAGGAATTGGGTTTCATGAGTAGGCTGCAAGGGGGCAGGGAAAGAGGGGGCCAGAAGATGGGTTCCTCCTTGCAGAAAATTCAGGTATTGGGGGAAAGTGGAAGAAGGGGGCCATGCCTACCAGACAGGGTGACCAACCAGCCTGGTTTGCCCAGCACTGAGAAGTTTCCAGGGACACAGGGCTTTCCACATTAAAACTGGGACAGTTTTAAACTCTGCCATTATTGGACAGTGTGACCCTGGGCAAGTCCCTCAGCACCCAGGGACTGCCTTTCCTGTGAAAGGTAACTGGTCCAGTTCAGTTCTACAGGGCGCTTCAACTCTGCCAAGGGGCTGTAGTCCCATCGGCAGGTGGCAGGAGGACTGAGGGACAGTCAGAGCTGGGGAGGGGACCCAGGTGGAGGGAGCCCAGTGCCTTGGAGGCACTTCTGCCCTGGAAAGGCATCTTCCCCCAAGGAGCCCAGAGCTGCCCTGAGCCGTGCCAGCCTGGCACGGCCCCCTCTCGGGCTGGCAGGGTGGGGGCGGGGGAGGAGCAGCGCGCATGCCCGGCTGCCTGGGGGCTCGCAGCCGGCCAGGGCTCCTACCTGCAAGCCGTTTGGGTACACTTCACCCTCGGACAGCGAGTCCACCAGGTCCTCCTCGTCCAGCGTGGCCCGCTTGTAGGTCGACATCTGCAAAGCCAAGTGGAGCACGGACTCCCTCAGCGCCTCCATGGCTCTCGGGCGAATGGGGAGAATGGGGAAGCGGCCCCGGCGCCGCCGCGCGCCCCGCCCCGCCCGGGACACCGAGACCGGCCCACGGACCGGCCTGCGGCAGGGGAGGGGGGGTCCCGCCTTCCTCCGCCCCCTCCCCTCCCCCCCCCCGCCATCCCGCTTATGCAACGCGACGCCTCACCCCCAGCGCCCGCAGCGCGGCCGCCACCCGCTCCGCATGCTGCGTCCCGCGACGCCTGGTCCCCACCGCCACTGCGGCCCGCGGCGCGACAGGCTGGCCGGGGCGGGCCGGACAACGCGCCACCTTCGCGGGCGGGGCCTGACCGGCGCGCGGTTGCCGGTTCCCTCCATGGCCCCACCGCCGAGACCCGACCCCGGGGTAGGTGGAGGCCCCCCACGGTGAGCCCCTAGCCGGCGGGAGGGGGTCTCGCAGCAGCCCCTCCTCCTGGGAAGCTCCACGTCTCCCTTCAGTTAGGGGGTTGGCAGATACCAGGAGTCAAGGATTAGGAAGATGCCCCTAATTTGGACCGCAACTGTCAAGAGAGAGGTTCCACCTGCCAGTGGCCCTTAGGTGCCTCGAGTAAGCCTCCCCATCGGAGCTAGAAAGATGGGGGGGAGGTGGAATAAAAAAGGCAGGTGTCTCTGTCTCCCCTCTCATTTCCCTCTTCCTCTAGCTCAGGGATTTTAAGCCAGAGAATTTCAGAAAATTCCAACGGCTTAGGGCTAGTCAAGAACCAGGAAGGTGACCCATCCCTCCACCTTCAGTCTCAGGAGGCAAGAGTCTCAAGCAGGTGCTCAGGTAGGAACTCTAGGTACCCAGCGCTCTGCCTCCCACCTCGGAGAAGTCTAACCCAGAAGTTTCCCGAAGGACCCTCCACTTCCAGTGAGACCTGGAATCCCCCTCATTTATACATTTTTCAGCTTCCCACAGTGCACGTCTGTTCATTCCCATATTTGGTTCCCATGGCCACACACGTGTGTGCAGGAACTGGCTCAGAGGGGTGGGGTGACTGCCTGGGGTCACAGCAACAGCTCCTGGAGGCCTCCTTGCTTCTACCCTGGCCCTCTCAGCCCTTTACCAGTCTGCCCACCGCCCCTGCCTACCCTCACCTCGTGCCGCTCCCCACCTCACTCACTCAGGCCCCAACTTCTTCGGCCTTCACTCAGTTCCTCAGATTCTCAAGTTTCTCCCCTCCCTCAAGATCTTTACAGCTACTATCCCCTCTATCTGGAACATTCTTTCCTCGTCTCTACTCCTCCCATGGCCAGTTCCGGCTTCAGACCTCAGCTTAAATCGTCACCTCCTCCGGCGTCCTGACCACTCTAAGGAGCCCCTCAAATATTCTGTTACACACCCCATTTTTCCCCTTTAGGGTATTTACCGCAGCCTGTTGTTACTACTTTATTTTACCTTGATCTCACCCCTCCCACCCCGCAAGCATTATGAACTTTACCGGCACAGAATCCCCATCACCTCGCATACTATTGGTGCTCAATAGTTCAATCAATGGTGGAACAAGAGGAGGGGACGTGAAAATTACTCTGGGGCAGTGCCCTTAAGTCCTTGACAATCTAATTTTGCAATGCCCAAGGACAAAGGAAACATATTGAACAGGCACAGGCCTGGGGGAGGTGGGGCGCTTGGGGAGAATTTTAATTCTGGAGACTTCTGCCTCACTCCCAGCGGGTGGGGGTCGTCCCATTACCCACTGGAGCCAGAGAGACAGAAGGTTTCTTCACGTCATGCTGAGTTACGGCTGGACTTTTTCTGAAACCAGGACGCTTGCTTACACTAAGTAACAGGTGTCAACCCGCCGAGGAAAAGACCCTTGAAAAAGAAGTTCGGTTCACCACACAGCTTCCCAGCCTGCACAGCAGCTACTGTTTCAGAAACACCTAGGGGTATGAGGCATTTGTCAGTTCTACCACAGCCATCCTCCCATTTAAGCCTCTCGCCCTCCCTCTGAGTATTATTGGCCCCTTTTACAGAGCCTGAAGCTGAGGCTCAGGCAGGTAACTTGCCTGGGCACAGAGGCAGTGGCTCCTCCTCCTTCGATCTCATTTCAGAGATCACCCCTTCTAGGAAGCTCTCCTCACCACCCTCCAGACAAGGAGGCTTCTTGTCCCCAGCTCAGTGTCCCCTCCCACCCAGGCCCCCACCCCATGCTTCCTTGTGTTGAAGCACACAGCACTCTAAATGGGAGGACCCTGAAGGCAGGGGCCAGGGCTCCTCAGGCCCTGTCTCCCGCAGGGCCAAGTCTGCAGCTGGAGCCTCCATGGGTGTTGGAGCAAAGACGGGAGGCAAGGGAGGGAGGCTGGAAGCCCACCCCGGGGGCCAAGGCCAGGCCACTGGTGCCGTCCATCCCACTGCAGCCTGTTTGTGGATAGATGATGAAGGAAGCTCACGTACCTCCCAAGCAGAAATCTGCTCAGACGGAGAGTTGTTTATTTTTCAGGGCACAAAAGACGAGGTGCCCCTCCTAAAACGCCTGCCTCGGGCTCTGCAGTGAACTGAACCCACCTGAGTCGCGGAAGCGGCTTGGCTGGCTCGGTGAGGAGCGCAGAGGCCCCAGTCCATGAGTGAGTGCCACTCCAACAACAATGGCGGCCCTCTATCTGCACCCACCCAGAGCTGGAAGGGGTCTTCCATTCCCTGTCTTGTTGGGTCCCCATACCCACCTGGGGTCTCAGCCTCATCACTTCCATGTTACAGGAGAAGTGGGAGGGAGGTGCTGGGCAGGCAGGAAACCTGCTCTGTACTGCCTGACAAAATGTAGCTCTCCTGACCCCAAGACGTTCTGCGGGCTCCCAGTGAGAAGACTGAGGATGAGGGAGGAGGCAGGACTCGACAGCCCGCCTCCTTCCCCGCCCCCCGCCAGGTCACCTGGCTGGAGAGTGAGTGGCCCAGGAGGTGAATGCTTGCCCGCCTGACCTCATGCTGCTCCCTCCAAGTACCACAGCCACACGGCTAGGAAGTGGCAGAGCTGGGCCTTGAACCGGGGTCCCGCACTCTTAGTCCTGTGCTCTTTGTGGAAGAGGGAGCTACTTCTTCAGACGGGGCCCTCGGTCCAGGCACCGAGCTGGCTGGGCAGCCCACATTCGTTCCTATCATCTTGTTTGCAGTGCGGGCTTCAGGGAAAGGAGAACACAGCTGCTTTGTGGCGAGTCTGCCCTGATCTGCTTGTTCCTCCCCTGGGCCCCTCAGAGGCTGATGCTCACGCGAAGGTGGAGACCGAGCTCGGAAAAGTGGGAACCACAGCTTGGCCCCCCGCCCCAGGCCTCCCGCGCTGCACAGAGAAGGTCGTATGAACCAGAGTGGCTGTGACAGTGCCGCATGGAAATCAAAGGCCTGGGGTGAACAGAAATGAGAAATATTAGAAACGCTCACATGTTTCTGACAACAAAGGCTCTGGCCCAGTGACACCCGGGTGTGATCCTATTTGCGGCGACTGCGTTAATCGCTCAGATGGTTCTCGCCGTAGGTTTGCCCAAAGCAGGGGTTCTTCAAGGAACCTTGGAGTGTGTCAGGCAGGAAGAGCAGTCCCGAGTGAAGTTCACAGGCCTGCGACTCCTTGGCTACACCCTCCAAGCTGTTTTCACGTTCTTTCTGAGCCTCTGCTCTGTCAGTTCCTGCCTCGGGGGCTCATGATTGGCTGGGATCTGTGAAGTACTTACAGGTCATCTCACACGCACTCACATTATGTGTCAGTCCGATACTGTTATTCAATAGGCACAACAACAGAGGGGGTAGAAGCTCTAGGTCCGAGCCTCAGTTCAGATGCCCGTGGGCCCACTTCTCAGCTGTGTGACCATGCACAAGTGATAGCCTCCCTGTGCCTCAGCTGTCTCATCTGGAAAATGGGGATGATAATCACTGTACCTCCCTCGAAGGACTGTTGTCATCCCTAAGGACACACAGCATGTGCTCACCAGGTGTTAGCTGTTCTTCTTCATTCCATCATTACTTATATACACTGCAAGGCTCAAAAACCTTCCATTGATCCCCACCACCGAAAGAACTCTGAACTCCGCCCTCTCCAGGTCCATCCTCCATATGCCCCTTAGGTGTGTGGTCATCACCCCGACTCTTACCCAGCCCCGCAGGGGTCGACCACTCAATGGGAGCCCATGGAGTCCTTGATGCACGTCAGGCCTTGGTCCCCACCCCCGAGGGCCCAGCGGCTGATACCCTGTCTCCCAAGACTGGGCCCCCTCCTCACTACTGCTCTCCATCTCTGGCCTACCTCTGCCTCCATGAAGCCCTCCCTGCTTCCTTCCCTGGCACCTGCATTATGTGCAGGCCTTGTCTGGGCATCTCCACGGCTGGCATGGAGAGGACCTGGGGGCTGGGCAACAATCTTCTTACTACTTTCCAGCCCTGGCACCCAGCGCAAAACCTGGCATATGGATAACTAGTTAACTTGTATCCCGGGTTTTCACAAGGGCATTAGTATCTGTGATTTCAACAAAGAAGAAATAGTAGAGTTTAGTTGCTTGATGACAATCATGTAAAATCAAACAGAACAATTTCAGGCAAGGGACAAGATAGTAAAAGTATGGCTGCCACTCTTAAAGGCGATACCATGTGATGTTTATTATTACTATTATGTCATCTATTACATTGCTCGGTCTTTTAGAGGAGAAATTTCCATTTGATTAATTTCTTTTTAGATTTACCACAACATTCCTATTCTGATACCAGGAATCCTAGGAATTGGCCCAGATCCCTTTTTTCCTTGGCTGCCAGGAAACTGACAGCCAAATCAGACACTATTTACGGGCACTTTCCTGGTCTTTATGTTCAGCCTTTTCCTTGTCCACATTTTTCAGTCTGTTTTCTCTGATCCTGATTTTCCATTTCGATTGCATATTATCTTATTGAATGAGTTTTGGTCATAACCCATCATGAATCCTTTGCAGAATAAAGTAAATTAGAAGCAACCTGTAGCAGGAACGCCCCTTCCCTCATCCACTCTCCGGGGAATGCAGTGTCAAGGTACTTATTCAGCAGTGGGGGTGAGACAGTCAAGACAGACCTGGGCCCAATCCCAGGATCCTGGGCCCACATCATTTCCCCTCTGGGACTCCATTTTCCTCCTCTGGACAAAGGGTTGTTATAGACTATCTGGTATACAGCACTGCATCCCAGTGCTTCATACCTGCTTTTCTTTATTTTCCTCCACCACCTTTCCCATTTACTTCTGCCCTTATCCATATATTTTTTCTTTTAATTTTTTATTTAAGTAGGCTCCATGCCCAGCATGGAGCCCAACGTGGGGCTTGAACTCATGACCCTGAGATCAAGACCTGAGCTGAGATCAAGAGTCGGACGCTTAACCGACCGAGCCACCCAGGCGCCCCTACCCTTGCCCACATACCTGATCTTGGCCTTTGTTCAGCCAACACTGGCCCGATTCTAGCTGTGCCGCGTTGCTCAGGACAAAAATAACAGACTCCCTGCTGACCAAGGTCAACATCAACAGCGTTAAGTCCAGGGAGAGTAGGTACTCTTGATAATGTGACAAAGAGTGGTACTTTACCTCTCTGGCCTTCCTTCTCAACACACGTTCCCCCAGCCTAATAAGGAGGAAAATGGTAGACAAATCCTGATGGAGAAGCATTCTACAAAATACCCGACAGTACTCCTCAAAGCTGTCAAGGTCATCAAACAAGCCAAGTCTGAGAAACTGTCACAGCCAAGAGGTTTCAAGGAGACAGGACTATAAATGTAACGGGGTGTCCTAGATGGGATCCCAGAACAGAAAAGGGACATTAGGTAAAAGTGAAAGAAATCTGAATAAAGTATAGACTTCAGTTAGTAACAATGTATCAATATCAGCTCATTGATTTTGACAAATGTCCCATCTAAGATGTTAATAACAGGGGAAGCCAGGGGTGTGGTGTAAGGGAATTCTCTGAACTATCTTCTCAATAATGCTATAAATCTAAACTGTTCTACAATAAAATGTTTATTTTTTTAAAAACCACAACTGCTGCCCCCTAAAACATAAACAGTGTTGTCCAGTATCGTCGACATGGACACAAGCCCAGCACCACCCAGTTCTCAAGGCTCTATCTTTTTTTTAAAAGAATTTATTTATTTATTTGAGAGAAAGTGAGTAAGAGAGAGAGAGAGAGAGAGAGAGAGAGCACGAGCGGGGGGAGGGGCAGAGGGACAAGCAGACTCCCCGCTGAGCAAGGAGCCCGATGTGGGACTTGATCCCAGGACTACGGGATCAATACCTGAGCCTAAGGCAGATGCTTAACCGACTGAGCCACCCTGGCACCTCTATACTCTGATCTTCTTTATGTCTCATGAACATGCCGTGGAATAAGCCCTGGGACCCCCATTTTATAGATGCAGAGACTGAGGCCGGAGAAAGGAAGCAGCTTGCCATTTGGCAGCAGAACTGGGGCTCGAACCCAGATCTTCCTGACCCTCTCAGGGCCTCTTCCTCTTTTCTTGGGCCACCTCCTTGAGACCTGGCTCCCATCCCTTGCCAGCCCATGAGTCAATCACCCCGGTCTGGACCAGAGAGTCCCAGGCCCAGCTCCCTTAATGTGCTGGCAGAGGAGACATGCCCACACATGCAGGGCGCTGGAAAACACTCCCCTACTTGGTCCACTGTTGACTCACCTGCCTGGGGGCCCTGGGAGGCATTGAGAGCCTTACCTAGTGCTGCCAACCAACTGCCTCAGTGCTGCTGAGGAGGCCAGCCCACGCCCAAGCCCCAGACCTGGCTAGCAACCTCCTCCCTACTCCCTGACCCGGGCCACACATTACACTGCTGACCACGCCTCTCTCCACCCTCCCCCCCATGTGACAGCCTCTGTCACCTCTGCCCCTCAGGGGGGGTGTCCTAGGCTCTGCCCCTCCCCTCCTCCCCCTGGAAGCCTTCGGGGTTGGCCCCCTGACCCACTTGATCTCTGATTATCACCCCCCCCACCCCCACCCCAGTCCCTCATCTCCCAGCTGGCTCCAAGCAGAACTTTCTAAACTAACTGATATGGTCCAGTCACTCTCCTCCTTCACACACTAGCTCCCTGGAACTGGCAGAAAAAAGCAGGAGCCTTGGCCCGGCTTCCAACCTCCCCTCCCTGCTGGGGTCTGGCTCCTGGCTCCTCTTGAGCTTTTCACTCACCAGTCCTCCCTCACATGCTCGAACCTCAGTCAGATATGTACCATTGGTCCCCCAGCTACAACCGTGCTCGCTGCTGTCGGGCCTCTGCACATCCACTGCCCTCTGCCCGTGAGGCCTCTCCTCGCCTCCTTCCCCTGGCTAACTCTTCAGCTCAGATGCATCTTCCTCCAGGCAGCCTTCTCGGACTTCACTGTGACCTTTCCTCCCCAGCAGCATCCTGCATGACCTTCTAGCATCTCATCCCCACAGAGTGACTGGCAGCCAAGTGCAGCCATGGGACCCTGACAAAGTCATCCCGCTTCCTGTCTGGGCTTTGGTTTTCTTGTCTATCAGGTGGAGATGATAATGGTACTTACTCCATAGGGTCTTTACACAATCAAATAAAATGAGACACATAAAGTCCTCAGTCCAGTGCTTGCAGAGAAGCAGTGCCCAGGAAACGTTAGCGTGGGTGGCAGTGGGTTCAGAAAACGCGGGATCCCATCTTACTGGGAACGACAGAAGATGGGAAAGGAAGGAACAATTAGGAGGACCTAGAATATGCCAGGTGCTGGGCCTGGCGCTTGTCGGCACACAGTACCTCCTTGCCTCTTCCCTGCTGCATAGTACAAAACAACTGTAACGCAGGAGGGTTAGTAACACGCCCAGAGTCATACACCCGGTAAGTAACAAAGCCCAGACGGCAGCCCAGGTGTACCAGTGCCCAAAGCTTGTGGTTTTGCCGTGACAACAAATAAGATGGCAGCCCCAGGCTGGTCCATCCTTCCCACTTTAGGCATCCCCTCCTGGCTGGGTTAAAGGGCCAACTTACTCTGGTCTTCTCTAAGCACCAAGTTCAAAACAGACCCGAAAGCTGCAGCTGGCCTACGCTGTGCAGGATGACCAGTCTGCATTAAGTCCCAAGCTGAGGACACCACGTGTGCCTGAACAATTTGCTGATCTAATCACATAAAACTTAGGACAAAGTTAATCTGCCTCACTTGATATTTATGATGGTCATGCCTGAACTACCCCATAATTAGGCTCAGCCAGGAAGCAGCTCGTGGAAATGGTTGTAATTAGTATTTGTGTTACGTAGGTGCGTAGTGAGGGCCAGGAAGAGGGGGGAGGAGGCAGGTGAGGCACGAAGCTTTGGGGACCCTTTGGACCCATGAACTGGGGGTGGCTGGGGCCCTCACCGTTTGTGCCAGACCCCATGCCAGTCAACTCATGCGGATGATCCTGTTTAACTTTCATGATGACTCTGTGATGTGGGCCCTATTCTCACTTTTCTAAAGTGAGGAGACAGATTCAGAGAGGTCCATTCACTTGTCCAAGGTCACACAGCCAGTGAAGAACACGGCCAGGATTCACACAGGGTTGCCCGTCTCCCCACCTGGCCCCAGTGACGTCGTGAACAGCAGGCTTGGGCTTGGGCTTGGGCTGGGAGGCAGAAGATCTGCATTTTGGCTCCAGGTCCCAGGATGGCTTCCGCTGGGCCTTAGGGCAAGTGACTTCCCCTCTCCAGAACACAAACAGAAGGTGTGCCTGTCAGGCTGGGAGTGGCTGAAAGTGTGGACTTGGGAGCTAGGTTCCCTGGATTCTAATCTTGGGGAAAACCACTCCATCTGAGCCTCAGCGCCCTCGTCTGCACAACGGAGACAGTGGTGTGGCCCTCACGGGGGTGGGAGGGTCAAAACAAGTGAAAAAACTTAGAACACTGCCTGAATGTTATCATTTATGGGGGAAGTATGGGCTTTGACGGCAGTTTTTCCATCTGTAAAATGGGGAGGTAGTTGCTGGATTCAAACGGTGGTTCACGAGCACATATATTCTTAGTCCTATAAAGCCCTTTATATGACAAAGTTAACACGGCAACCCAAAATACAAAAGAGATGTAAGTGGAGCTGCCACTTAGGCATTCAATGACCCCACATCCTGACCCCAAACTGGCTTCAAGGGTTCCAAGGAATGGAGTTTGAAAATCACTCCTTTACATTGCTTCCCGAGGACTGATGGCCCTAAAGCGAGGTGGATACTGAGAGTGGGAGCCTGGGGCCGGGACGGTGCTTGCCCCACGGGGAGTTCACGGGGGCCTGCCGGCTGCCGCCATTCAAGCTGGACAATGGCCTCCCCAAGAAGTGGCTGAGGAGCCAGGGGAAGAGCACGGGACCCACATTCCAGCCTAGCCACGAGGCCTCGAGCAGGTGACGGCACCTGTCTGCCTCACAATAAGACACCGAATGGTGACACCGTTCTCATCTGGTGATATCAGGACAAAACTGAATCACAGGCATATAAAGCCTTGGTGAGTGTGAAGGCCTGCGCCAAATTAATGGTTTTTGCTTATTTCCAGCAGATTGTGTTCTCTTCCTAAGAGCAAAGAGTGTGGAGCCAGACTACACGGGCTCAAGTCTCAAGTCCACCATGTACTGGCTGAGTCCCCAGCATTCAGTTACGGAGCCTGCTGCCTCCTGTGTAAGAGGACAACATAAAGGGCTCAGCGTAGTGCCCGGTACACAGCAAGCACTCAATAAGGGCTGGGGTTTGGGGCAACAATAACTAAAGGCAAACTTGCTTCCTAGGGCCCTCATCCAGTGCAGACAGACACAGCTGAAGCGGGGTGAGTGACTCCTGATCCTCTAAAGCATGCGACTTCAGACACAGTAGTTGGGATTTTTTGGTGCTGGGCTCAAGTACGGATCAAGCTAGACGGGGGTCTGTCTGTCCTTTGACTTTAAAAGTCCAAGTCAATTCAACAGCTGTTTCCTGGAGGTTCTGTGGTGCCTGTTTGCCGAGCACCCATCCCCTGCCAGGCCCTCACCACAATCCTGCCAGATAAGCAGCACTCTCCCCACTTGACAGATGAGCAAACTGAGACTCACAGAGGTGCCGTGACCACCCCAAGGCCAGGCTGCCCCTTCACAATACATAGGATGTGCAGCCAGGCCCGGAGGGCTCCCCTGGTGTGAAGGCTGCCAGAGGGCTTGTGAGGGCCTAGGGTGCCAGCCCACATTACTTGGGTCTTCGGGTGGGAGGTGGCGTCCTCGGAGTGAGGAGACCCAACCAGCATCATGGCTTACTCAGGAAACAACCTTAACCCTAGGGGAACCAGCAGCCTGAGAGGCTGGGCTCCCCAAAGCCCAGCCCCATGTCACCTCCTCCGAGAGGTCCTCCTTAACCTCATCCCTCCTCTGGCCGATGCCCACAGTCCTTCGCAGTGCACCAGAACGGCGCGAAGCACTCTACAGACATCACTCATTTACTCCTGTGACTTTCGGCGATGATCTCTACCTCTCTGGGCCTGGCTTCCTCATTGGTAAAATGAGGGATATATGATAACAACACATATTGCAGAGGTGGGTGGGAAGATCCAATTGGAAAAAACCAAACAGACTGGCAAATGCTCACTTAGCACTTCCTGCCAGCCTGGCTCAGTAACACAGCAGAGCCAGAGGGGAGGGGTGCCTGTCCCTGCCATTCCCCTGAGGCTGCTGGGACACATCCCTGCCAGGGACCACAGACCCTCTTTCCCCACAACGCCTGGTCCTGAGGGACACGGCCAAATGGAGCAGAAGGAGCACTGGAGTGGAAGACAGGAGTCCGGGTCTGGGTTCTGGCTGTACCCTCACTGGGCCCGTTTCCTCCTGGGCCACCTCCCCAAGGCAGGAGGGGTGATAAAAACACAGCATTGTTTTTGCCTGATGATTCTTATCTTCTCCTGCCCAACCTTCTCTTATTGATCTGCTTGTCTGGATGAGGTGCAGCAGGGGGACTGGGGCTGGGGGCGCACCAGATGGAATGCTTCAGCCCCCAGCTCCCCCGGCAGCAGCATCCTGGCCTGGCCCTGGGCCCCTCTGGCTGATCCTTCCCTTCTCCCCTGCCCCCCTCCCGGGCCTGGGCTCTCCCCCTGCCAGGTTCCTGCTCCTTCTGCCCCCACTTGCCCAGTGCTCCCCCAAAGCCTCATCAGGCATCAGCCAGGCTCCTAGCCTCCCAACCCCACCCCTGGCTGCTTTCCCAGCACTTCCTACAATCAGGACTCCACCAACAGACAGCCGGGGTGTCTGAACTTGCACACTGCCCGTGCCAGGGCAGTCCCAGCGGGCGGGGCTGAGGCACGCTCTCACTGCCTGCTCAGGGTGGTGGTGCTCCAGGGAGCTGGCGAAGCTGCACCCCAAGTGGTGTGACCGACCCCTGCAGCCTCTCCGGCCACTCTCACTCCCAAGGGGAGGACGTGCAGGGGTTACGAGCATGGTCTCAGGAATCAGTCAGGGTTCAAAGCCCAGCCAAGTCCTGGCTCCATAACCTGGGGGAAGTCCCCTAATCCCTCTCTGGTGTAGCTTACTCATCTGTAAAATGGATTTATTAATAAGTTGTTAGGAGGATTAGATGACTTAATAACATCAAACGCTTAGAAGAGGACCTCCAACAAAAGAATCACTTAACAAATATCACTAGTATTATTGCCAACAGTCTGATTAGCCCAAGGCAGAACTCGCAAACTGGCAGCCCCACAGGTCAAGTCTGGCCCACAGATGTGAATTACTGGCCTGCGGTGCTGTACCAGGTTTTGAAATGCCCACTTTTAGGAGATTCTACATGAAGATCAGTATTTTCAGCTTTCCTCTGGAGCCGAGGAGGGGCTACCCGCTTGGGGACAGGCCACAAGTCCCCAGGGCCCCCCAGTCCTTCCACCCCACCCCCACTCCTCCTTGGCTCCTTCTTGCTGCAACCCAGGGTCAGCTGTCACTTGTCATCATGCTGGTGCTCTGGTTTTTATAACAAAGAGAAAAGAGAAGTATTTCTTGTCCCTTGTCTTAGTCAAAGTGGGAAAATGATTCATGTGAGGCTGAAATAGGGCAAAACGAATCTATGGTGACAGAAATCACAACAGCAGTTGCCTCTGAGGATAGGACTTCCTGGAAAGAGGTAGGAGGGAACCTTCTGGGGGAATGGAAATGTTCTGGAAATGTCCCATATTTTGATTCCCTCTGTGTTTTCACACATGTCTGTGTTTGTCAAAAATCATCAAACTGTTTGCTTCTGGCCATGCATTTCACTGGACGTAACTTACACCTCGATAAGAAAAAAAGAAGCCGAAACTGAAAGATGGGTCAGGAGGGTCTCATGTTTCAAAGAAAACGGTGACTAACTCCTTCTCGGGTGTGAAGACATCGCCTGTGAGTTGAATATACTGGCAAAGAAGAGAGCCTGAGGTGCCCCTGGGAAATCGACCCGCTTCCCCTGCTCACATGTGAGTTGGAGACCTACAGTCTGAGACCATGATTGATCTTCAAAGAACTGCACAATGGCCACTAGTCGCATGTGGCTGCTGAAATTAAAATTAATTAAAATTAAATTAAAATTAAAAATTCAATTCCTCGGGGCGCCTGGGCGGCTCGGTCGGTTGGGTTCGTCTGACTTCAGCTCAGGTCATGATCCCAAGGTCCTGGGATTGAGTCCCGCACTGGGCTCCCTGCTCAGCGGGGAGCCTGCTTCTCCCTCTCCCTCTGCCTGCCGCTCCCCCTCCTTGTGCTCTCTCTCTCTCTGTCAAATAAATAAATAAAATCTTGAAAAAAAATTCAATTCCTCATTTGCACTAGCCACATTTCAAGTGCTCACCAGCCACATACGGCTCACGGACGGCACAGATACAGAACATCTGCCTATCACAGCAAGTTCTATCGAATGGCACGGGCGTACGCTCTCGCTACAAAGCCCGGCTCCCTTCTGGATCACCCGCCGGGGCAGATACCACGATCACGGCTGCGCCTGACACAGACGAGGTGCTCAGTATCATGAGCTGAATGAATGAATGCAGGGAGAAGCAGCACACAGTGCAGCCTCGGTTTGAGACCCGACTCTGGTCCTTGCCAGCTGTGGGGCCCTCCAGCGAATCTCCCCTCTGAGCCTTGGTGTGGTCAGTAGAGATGACTGCATGGCTCTCTCTCCCTCCCTCTCAGGCCCAGGCACATAAAGCAGTGTCCTCACGGGTGCTCAGAGTGCCAGTGTCCAAGAAAAGGCCTGCAGGGGAACTGATGTAGAACAGGTAGGAGGCATGGGAGTGGTGGGAGGGGCCCCTGGGGGCGGTTCTGTTTGTGAGAGTAGCTTCTGAAACTGGGGGAGGGGTGGCAGTGCTGGGCCCAACTCTGCGGGTTCAGGAGGGAGGGCTGCTGAGCACAGGGAAAAATCTACGTTGGCCCCCATGCCCGGCCGCCAGAATTTGAGCTGAGCAACAGTATCAGACACACACAAACACCGCTGTGGTCACGGCGGCTGGGACAGGCAGCCACCTCGCTCCCCAGAGACCCCTCTGTCCTGCAGGGTGTGGACCCCCATCGGGGCAGGTCAGGATGGGGGCACCTTGCTCAGGGCCCAGCCCTGTCTTCCCAGCACCCAACCTTCTCCATCTCCAACCACACAGAGCCTCTTAGAAGAGGGGGATGTCAGGGCTCATCGATCTGTTTGTTCACTCATTCAAATATTTATTCGGCACCTATTGTGTGCCAGGAAATGAGCTCCACGCTTGACACACATCACTGAACAAGACAAAGTCCTTGTCTCAGGAGCTTGACTTTTAATCGGTAAGACCAACAATAAACAATGTTGCTAAGAGTTATCATAATAACAACATCTGGGTGCCTGGGTGGCTCAGTTGGTTAAGCATCTGCCTTTGGCTCAGGTCATGATCCCAGGGTCCTGGGATCGAGGCCCGCATCGGGCTCCCTGCTCAGCGGGGAATCTGCTTCTCCCTCTCCCTCTGCCCCTCCTCCCCGCTTGTGCTGTCTCTCACTCTCAAATAAATGAAATCTTAAAATAATAATAATAATAACAGCATCTAACATTTATTGAGTACTTACTGTGTGATGAGCACAGGTGCTTTTTATTTTTTATTTTTTAAAGATTTTATTTATTTATTTGACAGAGAGAGACACAGGGAGAGAGGGAACACAAGCAGGGGGAGTGGGAGAGGGAGAAGCAGGCTTCCTGCCGAGCGGGGAGCCCGATGTGGAGCTCGATCCCAGGACCCTGGGATCATGACCTGAGCCGAAGGCAGACACTTAACGACTGAGCCACCCAGGCGCCCCACAAGTGCTTTTTAATGCATTTCATATTTAATCCTTACAAAAATAATGTGTTATTATTGACCCCATTTTACAGGTGAAGAAACTGAGGCACAGAGAGCTTATGGCCAAGATCATGCAGCTCTGAGTGTTGGCGTTTGGGATTCGAACGCAGGGAATCTGACTCTAGTCTCTAACCCTACCCAGTACCCTGTAGGCTCACTGCAGAGACTGCCTCATTGTGTCATAAAGAAAGTATAGGAGGGCAGTGGTGGGGTAGTGAACTCCTGGGGAGGAGTGGAAGAAGGCCTCTGTGAGCAGGTGACATGTACACTGAAACCAGAAATGACAGGTGTCAGCTGTCAGAAGGTCATTTCAGGCAGAGAGAACAGCAAGACCAAAGCCCCAGAGGCAGGACCAAGCGTAGTGTGCAAGGAGCAGGAAGAAGGGCAGTGTGGCTGGAGGGGAGTGAGCCTTGTCTGAACCCCACCCCATCCCCATTCTACAGATAAATTAACTGAGGTCCCAAGAGGAGGCTCCCTGAGTAAGCTGAATCAGGGGCTGAGCCAGGACCAGAAGCCAGGCCTCTGGAATCTCAGTCCAGTGCTCCTTCCAAAGCCCCACATGCCTTTGCCATGACTGCTAAGGGCTAGGTAGTGAGCACTGAGCCAGCTTGGGCCTAGGATGGCCATGGGCAGCTGATGGCCCAGTATCTCCCTGCACCCAGACCCTCCCCTTCCTTTTGGGTCCGGTGCGTCAGCTCCTGGGCCACTCGCTGCTCAGGACCCCTGCCCACATTTCTGCAGCCGGGGCCAGGCAACACTGGCTGCCCCACTTTACGTCCCCCAGTGGGGGCTCACTCCCCTTAATTCACTTTTCTCTTCACGGCAACTCTCAGGGGTCGGAGTCAGGGCCTCCAACGTCCCGGGTGGGAACGCAGATTTTGAGGTCGGACACATTCAGCTCAGCTGTTGGGGAACTGTGACGTTGAGCGAGTCATGCCACCTCTCGGAGCCTAGTGGCTTCCTTGTTGGGCTGTTAGGAGTGGCCAGTGAGACACTGTGGGAAGTGCCATGCCCAGTGGATGCCACAGAGTAAATGCTTTGTAAAAGGCAGCATTCAAACATCATCACGACACCTGTGGGCGGGGGAGTGCCGGGAGCATGGGGGCACCTTGCATCCTAGGAGCCATTCTGGTCACCGTCCCCGCTAGCTCTGGGGCTCCAGTTCTAGAGCAGAGTGTTGCATGCTTTGACCCCCTGAGGAAAACAACTGAGGGCTGGAAGTGGGAGCTCTTCTCCACCAGCCCAGCCCAGCCCTGCTCCGATGGTGGTACCCCCTCCAGCCAGGAGACCAGGTGGTCAGGTACAGGGGAAAGGCGCCCCCCGCCCCTCCCAGCCTGAGCCTGACTTGAGGATCCTCGTGAGACAGAGATCTGGGAGGAAGATCTTGGCTCAGAAAGAGGAGGAGCCTGGCTCACTGTTTTCCTAATAGCCCAAAGGGTCATGTCCCTTTCTGGTTCCCCCCAGAAGGTCCAAAACGGGTCACCTGTGGAAACCTGCCTGCCCCACTTGTGCACGGAACCATAACCCAGCTTCAGCCACTCACATGGGAACTGCCGTCCTTCCCCTAGAGCACACCTTCTACTTCTCTACTTCTCTACCTCTGGACCTTTGCTTATGCTGTCTTCTCCGCCTGGAGAACCTTGCTCCCTGCTCGACTCGCAGAGGCCTAGCCTTTTTCTTTTGAGGTTCAGCCTCAGCTGAAACGGCTCCTTCTTTGGGCACTTTACTTTTACAAGCATTTCTGGAGGCTCTCAGGACTGGCTGGCCTCCTTTCTCACGTATCCTGCCAGGGCTGGACACGGGAGCAGTCAGAAACCTTAATCTCCTTCGTCCCCTGCCCCAGACACCACTCGTGTAGGATTCCCAGGGGCTGCTGGGCTCCTCCCTTGGAGGAATGGAAAAGCACTCTCATTGGGCAAAAATTCCTTCTGTGAATTGGAGATAAGATGAGGAAAGGTGTCCTGTGGGAAGGGCCAGGAGACCTGAGCTCTGGTGTGTGTTCCAGAAGCCCTAGGTCAGAGATGAGGCTGAAGCGGCAGGAGTGAGGCTGTCCAGAGCCTGTCAAGGACCTAGGAAATGTGGCTCTGAGACCTCGGACAAGTCACTTAGCCTCAGCCTCCTCGTTTGAAAATGGGGCTGATACTCCCCACCTCTGTTAAATAGAAGGGAAAAGCCCTTGGCACACGGGAGGTGCTGGGGCCTGAGGCAAGCTGGAGCCATGGACTGATGCAGACAATCCCCAGGGATCCCCAGGGCTGCACTGCCGCTCCTCTTCCTGCCACCCAGGGCCTCCCCTGTCAGGAGCAGCTTTAAAACTCTCCAGTACTTGGGCTGGAAGCCAGAGCTTCTTTTTTTTTTTTTTTTTTTTTTAAGATTTCATTTATTTATTTGACAGAGAGAGTGATAGCGAGAGCAGGAACACAAGCAGGGGGAGTGAGAGAGGGAGAAGCAGGCTCCCCGCAGAGCAGGGAGCCCGATGCAGGGCTCGATCCCAGGACCCCGGGATCATGACCTGAGCCGAAGGCAGACGCTCAACGACTGAGCCACCCAGGCGCCCGAAGCCAGAGCTTCTTCACGTTGCTGACCTCTCGCCAAGGGCTTAGCCAGACCCAGCTGGAGCCTGTCATTCACTGTTTCTGAAAGTTATCATAGCTGGAGAAAATGTAGGCCAGCAGGGTGCCTGACAGGAGCCTGGCCTTACCTCCTGGCTAGTGGGGACTGGAACTGGGCCAGAGGGGTACCCACTGCCTCTGAGAGAAGCCACGGGACCCTCCTGCTCTCCCCTGCCCATCCCCCAGGCCCCACTGGGGCTCTGGGGTTCTGGGGCCACATCTCGGGCCTGGGCCTGTCTCATCCCCACTGGGGCACGAAGCACAGAGTTCCACAGAAAGAACTCTGGGCTGGGTTGGGGCAGGTGGTGGGGTGGTCACTCCCACTCTGCGGTTAAGAAAATAAACTCTAGTGCCAAGCTGCTTGCGTTCAAATTCTGGCTCTGTTATTTACCAACTATGTGACCTTGAGCAAGTTACTCCACCTCGCTGGGCCTCTGTTTTCTCACCTGTAAAGTGGTGAAGTAATAGTACCTACCTCACTGGGTGGTTAGAAGGATGCAATTCGTTCTTTGTGAAGTGTTCACAACAGCGCCTGGCACCCAGTTACCACTAGATTGGTTAGCTGAATCGATGGGTGGATGGATGGATGGGCTGATCCACCCAGGCTCGGCCCCGTGGCTCACGAGGCCCTTTAACATCTGTGCGGACATCATTATCTGCCGCCCCCCAGGCAGGTCGTGATCACAACTCTCCCACCAGCTTCCTTTGCCTGGCAAAACCTTGCCACTGCTGTTTGTCCCCAAAACTCCTTCAACACCTAGTTCAAATGCCACCTCCCCTCTGAAACCTCCTTGGTCAAGACCCTCAGGGTTGTAAGTGACAGAAACCCAGCTCCCGCTTGGGTTTATAACAAAGCAAACGCTTGCACTGCATGAAGGGGAGGGAGGGCCAGGCCTGGGACAGGAAGAGATCCAGGAGCTCAGAGGAGGCTCTTGGGTTCTCTCCCCTCTCTCTCCTTCCCTTTGTGTTACCCTCGTTCTCACCTCCTGGGTTTAGACTGGGCCAGGCTTACCTCCTGGCAGCTGACAGCCCTAGAGGAAAGAACCCTTCTTTCTCCCTGTGTTGAAATATAGTCCTAGGGGGGCTCCTGGGGGGCTCAGTCGGTTAAGCGTCTGCCTTCGGCTCAGGTCATGATCCCGGGGTCCTGGGATCGAGCACTCCCCTTCCCCCACTCCCCCAGCCCCCCACCCCAGGGTCCGGGCTCCCTGCTCAGCGGGGAGCCTGCTTCTCCTTCTCCCTTGACCCCTCCCCCTGCTCATGCTCTCTCTCTTGCAAATTCTCTCTCTCTCTCAAAAAAGATATTATTTATTTGAGAGAGAGAGACACAGCGAGAGAGGGAACACAAGCAGGGGGAGCGGGAGAGGGAGAAGCAGGCCCCCCGCCGAGCAGGGAGCCCGATGAGGGGCTCAATCCCAGCGCCCTGGGATCATGACCTGAGCTGAAGGCAGACGCTTAACGACTGAGCCACCCAGGCGTCCCTAAATAAATAACATCTTGAAAATATATATATATATAGTCCTAGTGAACAACTCTGATGGGCCAGGCCTGGCTCATATGTCCTCCCTGTGAAGAGGCAAAGGCAAGGTCCTGGGATGTGCACCCAGCTACTCCCAAAGGGAAGCGGTGCCAGCAGCAAGAGAGGGAAGAGAGCTGGATAGACACAAATCTGTGCCCACACCATCCCCCTGACACCCTGGCTCTGCACGCTTTCCTTCCCCTCTGCTCCCACAGCACCCTGCACACCCCCCCGACCAATCCCACCACGCAACCGGATGACTTGGCACTGCACACGTGGCTGTCCCACCCACCGGACCAGGCAGTCTTAAAGGGCAAGGCTCCTGTCATTTTGGCCTCCCAGCACTCAGCTCTGGTCCCTGGAGATAAACCGCTTTCAACAAATGAGGAAAACAAGACAAGAAGTAGGGGCAGGGGGCGCCTGGGTTGTGCTGTTGGTTGAGCGTCTGACTCTTGGTCTCTGCTCAGGTCATGATCTCAGGGAGGGTCCAAGGATCGAGCCCTGCGTTGGGCTCTGTACTCAGCGGGGAGTCTGCTTGAGATTCTCTCTCCCTCTGCCCCTCCTGCACATGCTGTCTCTGTCTCTCTCAGATAAATAAATCTTAAAGAAGAAAGAAAGAAAGGAAAGAAAGGAAAGAAAGGAAAGAAAGGAAAGAAAGGAAGAAAGGAAGAAAGGAAGAAAGGAAGAAAGGAAGAAAGGAAGAAAGAAAGAAAGAAAGAAAGAAAGAAAGAAAGAAAGAAAGAAAGAAAGAAAGAAATCACTTTCTAAAAAAAAAAAGAGTAGAGGCGGTTGCCCAAGGGGCCAACCAGGAACCAGGATAAGAATCTTAGTCTGGGCCCTTTGGATCCCACCCTGAGCTCACCCAGACCCTCTGCCCGCAATCGTCAAAATCATCTTTAAAAAAAACCTCCTTGAAATTTTATTCAAGCTGTCCAAGTGAAAAAAAGGTGATAGATCTTCTCCCCCTCTTTGGAACTGCCTTTTTGGGGAAATGGATGATAGGGACATTTGAGCTGAGTTCACTAAGCTACAGTTCAGAGTTGAGAGCCTCTGTACGTTTGGAAAAGAAAGCTTATCATAGGGTTGTGTGTTGGTAAAGGGATGTAGTTTTAGTTCTCACTGTTTTACAAAAGAATCTATTCCCCAGGAGCTCCGAGGAAAGCTTTGACAATCCCCAAGGGGCAATTAGGTTACTTTTTCACTGCTTCTCAGAAGGAAGAATTAATTTTTTCTCCTACTGCTCCTGTATGTATTTCCTTACTAACATTCAGGATTGGGGATTTTATCTTTTAACTATCCCAGTAAGTAAGTCCATGAAGCTCATGACTTGGAAGATAAAACAAATATGTTTGCAATTTTGTGTTTATTTTTATGTAAATATTTAGGATGTGAATTACACAATTCTAATAAAACTTCATGCTGTTTCATTACAAAAAAAAAAAACAAAAACAAAAAACCAAACCAAAACAAAAACCCTCTTTGAGGAGACTGGAACCCATCCCTCAGGAAGCAGGAGACGGGCCCCCAGACTGGTGCACCCGTGGGAAAGGGCCCTGGCTTTGCAGTCAGTTGGACCTACGTTCCAACCAGCTTCCAAAGACACGTGTTATGATCTAGGGCAACCCCAGTGGTTGTGGGTATTGAACAAGCAAATATGGACAAAGCATGCGGCGTGTAGTAGGGACCAGAAGAATGGGGGCTACTGCTTTCAGAGTCGGGCTTCCTGGCCCTCTCAGGGCCACGGCGGGTCTGGCTGGCTGCCCAGAAGGCAGGGCCCACAGGGTCACAGCCCCAGCACCTCCCCTCACCCCACGTGCAGGAATGTTCCCAACGTCCATCCAGTCCTCCGTCCACCCATCAATAGGCCCCGCGGGCCCATCCCACACCAACAGCACGGGCTTCCGGGGCAAGCCAGCATGGCCAGCTGACACAGCACGTGGCCCACACATCGTCACCCGCGACACTGAGACACGGGACAGCGTGGCAGCAGGAGCGTGGCGGACCCCAGACCCCGGTAGCCCGGGTTCAACCCCAGCTCTCGCCCCTACAACCTGGCTGACTTGGGCGAGTGGCACGGCCTCTCTGCGCCTCAGTGTGTCAGCAAAACAGAGGAAAAGAGCACCACCCTCCCGGGCGGCCCCAAAACACGCGAAAATACGTGAAGCGCCGCGGACATGGTGCTGCTGTTGTCTCGATTCTGCCGTGCGTCTGTGGGGGTACCAGCTGGGCCCCCACTGCACAGACGGGAAAGCTGCCCAGAGCCCGCCCCAGACACCAGGTCCATCTGACTCTGAACTCCCTGTTGTCTTCCCTCCACCCCTCTGCCCCCAGATCCCCTCCTGGACTCTGAAATCCTGTCTCGGCATGAAGGGCTGGTCCCCACCTGCCGCGTGGGAGGGCACCTCCCCATGTCCAGCCCCTGCCAATCAGGGTGGACCCTCGCCAAACCAGATGCTCCCGAGCTGGCTTGCCTCAGTGACCAGGAATGTCCGCCTAACAAAGCCCACCCCGGGCTCAGCTTCGCATCTGGTCCCCATTACCCCCACCACCACCACCGCACATGTGTCATGCTTGCCGGGGAGGCCGGGGAGAGCCCGGGAGGAAATGCCTAGCAGGAGAGGAGGCCGGAATCCTGCTGACAGTGGGGGAGCAGTGGCTGTATTGGCTCAAGGGGACACACGCAGCCCCATCTGCAGTCATGGCCCAGAGTGGTCCCCGGCAGCGCAGAGCAGAGCTGAAGAGGGGGTGGAGAACCAGGGAAAGGGAGTGGAGGGGTGTCGAAGGGAGGGAAGGTGCTAGGCTGCGATTCCGTGGGACGGGTTCTCACCCCCATCTGCAGTGGGAAGAGCAAAGGTTGCAGAGCGGAGAGACCTGGGCATGAATTCCTGTAATTTACTGCTGTGTGACCGTGGGCCAGTGGCCTCACCTCTCTGAGCACATTTCCTCATCTATATCATGGGGACGTGCAAACCTACTTCATGGGCCTGTGGTGAGATTTAAGGAGATAACCCACGATAAGACAAAGGTGCAGGAATTCAAGTTCCTCTGCCTCCTAAGGGCATGCGCTTCGATACTGGACATGAACGGGACAGCTCCCGGAGAGGCGGTGTGGGTGGCCGGAATGACCGTGGGGTTCAACCTGAGTGACAGTGTGGCCTGTGTTATGGAGGTGGCTGTAGCGATGGCCCCGTTGTGGCTGCTCACATGTACCAGCAGCCACAGCAGCAGCCATGAACACTGTCTCCTGAGCGAGGCCCAGTGCCGAGCAGTGGAGATACAGAGAGGTTAAGTAACCAGTCCAAGGCCACACAGCTGCTGGTGAGAGGCCGTAATTCAAACCCAGGTCTACTGGCTCTTAGGTACCACAGGATCCTGCAGCACGGAGTGGGAATTCTGGGCCAGGCGGCCTCCCTGCCTGCCACAGGCCCACAGTACCCAGCGGCATTCCCAAACCCCCTCCTGGGCCCCCAAACTCCTGGCTCTATAGCCCAGCTCCCTCCTCCCCACGCTGAGGCTTGGCTCCTGCTCAGCCAGCCCAGGAGCCAATTTGCAATTGCACAATTAACAACTGGGAACAACTTTTCTTCTCTTCAAGGAAGAGAAGAGCCCAAGCCTTGGTGACAAGGACACAGCCAGGCTGCTGCCAAAACCGTTGAGGTCTGTCCTCAGTCCCCGCCAGGCTGTGGACACCCCTTTCCTGACCCAGCCCAGCCAGGAAATCAAGTGTCAGGCGGCCCCTCTCTGTCTTGTCTTCCTTTCTGACCTAAGTCCTATCCCCCACCCCCACCAGGAAGACTTCCCAAATGCCCCAGCCCAGAGTGTTCACATGTCCCTCTGCCCCTGGGCACCACTGGTCCTCAATTCGTCTATCTACTGCCTCTGGGCACCACTGGTTTGTCCATTTATTCAGCACCCCGCCTGCCCCACCTTCAAAGGATCCCGTACGTATCTCTATCAAATTCTAAGTAACTAGCATCTGTGTGCTTGCTTTTGTAAGCAACAGGCAGGATATCCCTCTCAATAGTCTTTCAGTCTAATACAGGACACACAGAGGCTGCCTTACCCATAACCTACTTCTTAGCTTGGAGAACTCTTACTCACCCTTCAGAACCCAGATCAGATGTCATCTCCTCCATGAAGTCCACCTCTGCGTCCTAGACTGCCCCAACTGTGTGCACCTGTAGTGATGTGGGTGTATCTCTAGTTAGAATATCCTTCCCCCCATAAGTAATAGAATTCCCCCCGTAATTAATAACTACCTTCAGGGGGGCACCTGGGTGGCTCAGTCGGTTAAGCGTCTGCCTTTGGCTCAGGTCATGATCCCAGGGTCCTGGGATTGAGCCCCACATCGGGCTCCTTGCTCAGCGGAGAGCCTGCTTCTCCCTCTCCCACTCCCCCTGCTTGTGTTTCCTCTCTCACTGTATCTTTCTGTCAAATAAATAAGTAAAATCTTAAAAAAAATTTTTGTTTAAGGAAAAGTAACTACCTTCATGGGCGCCTGGGGGGCTCAGTCGGTTGGGTGTCCAACTCTTGGTTTCAGCTCAGGTCATGATCTCAGGGTCCTGGGAGGGAGCCCTGTGTCGGGTTCTGTGCTCAGGGGGAGTCTGCTTGAGAGTCTCTCTCTCCCTCTGCCCCCACCCACTCATGTGCACAGGTGTGCACGTGCGCTCTCTCCCCTCTCTCTCAAATAAATAAATCTTTTTTAAAGGTTTTATTTATTTATTAAAGAGAGAGAGGGGGAGCATGAACAGGGGGAGAGTCAAAGAAAGTAGCAGACTCCCTGCTGAGCAGGGAGCCCGATGTGGGGCTCGATCCAAGGACCCCGGGATCATGACCCGAGCCGAAGGCAGATGCTTAACCGACTGAGCCACCCAGGCGCCCCTCAAATAAATAAATAAATCTTAAAAAATAAAAAACAACAAACCTACCTTCTGGGCACTGTGCTAAGGTTGCTTCACTCAATTCTAAAACTATCACTAACTCTGGAAGAGAGAGGCAATATCCCCATTTAACAGATGGAGGTGATAAGGCCCAGAGAGCTTGACAGACTAACCAAATATCACACAGCTAGTAAGTGGCAGGCCAGGGACTTGAAGACAGCTCTGCTCATGCTCCTAGCAGATGACTGATTCTTCAGTTGGGTCCAGCTGCTTCCTCCATGATGGGTCTCTCCCAAATGCATCTGGATCCTAAACCTAGCATGGTCCCAACCTTTGCAGTTCCCCAACAGATCAGCCCCAGAGGTGAGAAGCCACTCAGCCCCAACCCCATGGTGGCATTCAGGCCAAAGGTGACAACCAGCTGGTCCTGCCCCACTCCACCAGCCTCTGGGATGACTCTGAAAGCCCTAAGCACCTGTATCCAGGCAACAAGGCATCAGAAGCAGCTCCTGCTTGCCCCGTCTTCCAGGCTTCTGAGAATGCGCTCCCTGTCTACATAGGGGATACCTAAGCTGGGGGAAGAGTGCAGGCTCTGGAGTCAGCCAGCCTGGGTACGGACTGTGGGACTTTGGGAATGCCACCTCTCCAAAGCCTTAATTGGCTCAGCAGCAAAATGGGAAGAGCCCCCCCTCCAACATCCTTGCAGCAGATTGTTAAGATCATGAACGTTAAGTGTCTTACACAGTGCTGGGCACACATCCACTCATTCAGTTGACAGATATTCACTGCACACCTACTATGTGCCAGACACTGTTCTCAGCACTGTTCACAGCAGCAAACAAAACAGAGCAATATTCCCGACCTTAAGAGGTCTTTCACCCTCAGAGCAGGGGCCCCCCTCGGATTGTTGGTCCCATGATATGCTGGCCTCTCTGATCCTCATCCTTAACACAGATAATATATATACACCTTGGAAACTCTCCTGTGGCCACCAAGAGACATGGCCAAGGAAGTGCCCCCCCCCCAGCATCATCTAAACAGTCAACGAGAAAAACCTAAATGCCTGTCTACAGCAGCCTGGATGGACCCCGGCAGGGCTGTGTCGTGGAATACCACACAGCCCTGAAAATGAATTGCATGCAGCTCAAACAGCCCAGAGAGAGAAGAGCTGGCTGCAGAAGTAAACGCATGGCCTCCTCCCCATGGTTTCTAGTTTTAAAGCCTGTGAGCAATCCTATGTATCGTCTGGGGAGGAAGAAACATCCAGTCAAGGTAGCAAGGCAGTCATTCAAGAAAGTAGTTTCTTCTGGAAGACAGGGTGGTAGGCAAGGAAGGGGAGCAGGTAGGAACATGTCGGCGGGATTAGACTGCATTTGGAATGTTTTAGTCCTTAAACTGGATGGCTGGTTCACCAATGTTTGTTTTTACTGAACTCTGTGCTTTTCATATAGCTGAACTACTGTGTCACACACCAAAAAAAGGCATGGGCTGTGGAGGCGGACAGACTGGGATTTAAAGCCAGCCCAGTGCTTTGCTGTTGTATGAGCTCAGTTTTCTCCTCTGTGAAGTGGGGATCGTAACAGCCCCCAGGACTCTTCTGAGAATCGCACGAGGTTGTGCTGGTAAGGTCCGTGCAGTTGGGTGGCCTGGCACACAGAGGCTGCTATTGTTCTTGCTGTGGGGAGACTCTCCTAAAATGAACGGGCAGAGGAGAAGCATCAGTCCACAGGCCTCAGATTAAAGGGGGGAAGGGTTTACTTGTCCCCAGCCCAGGGCGGCCTTCAGTGATTCTTAACTGGTGACGCATCGGGGGCTCTGGGGATTGGCCAATCTTGGTCTCTTGACCAGGATACATAAAGTCACAGGCCTGGGCTGGCTGGACTCCCTTCTCAGTTCCTGGGCTTCTGGGGACCCCTCCCTGTTGTGAGCTGGGCGGGACAGCTGGGCTCCCTCCCTGCCTAGCTCTCCCCGGCCTCTCCTGAGATCCTGCTCCTCATTCTCAAGGAGAAGCCTCAGCCACCTTATACCCAAATAAACCCTCTGGAGTAATTTCCACAGGTCCCAGGCTTCAGCAGGTGTGGCCCAGAGCATGGAGCCCAGGTGTCTGTCTCCTGGTTCAGATCCAGGCTCGGGGTGTGACTTCAGTGTTCTCAACCCTAAACTGGGGCCACCGCCACCTCTCTCTCCAGGCGGTAATGGAGAATACTGGACGACGGGGTCTGCACCTCAGAGATGCATCTCAAAGGCATCAATGGTACATCCCAGGGGTTAGTCATATGTATATTTAATGAGTTATGTTTTTAAACGATTCCTCCCAGCTTTGGCACAACCTAAGTGGCAGTCCTATTGGACTCAAAGCTGAACCAGGGTGAGGGGACATGTGTAGGGGAAGGCAGGGCAGGACCTGGGCAGAAAAATGGCAGGAAAGGGGGAGCAGGGAGCCCCCACATGGGTTCTCAGCCACCCGAGCCCAGGGAGGCTACCCTCACTGGCACAAGGCCATGAGTTTATCAGAGTTCCCGAGAGCCCAAGGGCATTTCTGGGGCACAGCTCCAAGAGGGCGGCCAAAGGGAGTGGGGGTGGCTGTGAAATTTGATTTCAGATTGTAACGCATCTGGGGAACATTCTGATTTCATCCCTGCCCTGGCCTAACCCGGTCACACCCCCATTCAGAAAGAGCAGCCCGGACCAGGGGCATCCTCCCTGCAGACCTAGGCCCCACTCTAGCTACTCACTGCGAATCCCTGGGGGCCGAAAGCTCCCTTCCCTGGGCTTCCATTCCTCCGTCTGAGTATGGACGGGATGATAGCTGAGGTCTAACCAATCTAGCAGACCCGCTCCACATGCCTGGATAACCAGAGCCCACCAAATCCCCCGCCCTGGTAACATGGCCCTCCTCCGCCCGGCCAGTCCTGCACACAGGTATGTGCTCCCAAGTCAACGAGGGAGGGGATTACAGCCCAGGTGGACGCGACTCCGCAGGAAAGTGAGTTGGGGTCCCCACGGTGTGCGTGGAGAGCGTGCCTCCAGCGGAGGAAGCCACACGGGGAACGCTGTCCACGCTCCGATTTTGTATCCCCTCTCAGCACGTCAGACTTCGAGGGCTTGGACGGAGCTGAGCCTGTACAACTCCCTGGGCTCAGTTTCCTCATCAGCTAAGTAAAAATAACACAACAGACCGGATGGGGCTGCTGTAAAGCCATTGTAAGATGTGTGTGTCAGCGAGCCGGCATACACTAGGTGCTCAATAAACGTTGGCTCTGTGCTGCCTCCCCGACTGTCTACCGCAGCTCCTCTGGCACCAAGCCGGCACCCGGAGGCCCCGCTTGCTGGGTCCCCAGCTTGCTCAGCCCCCCACCAGGCCAACGAGCAGTCCAGATGTTTACACTGGCCAGCCAGGGCCCCCTGCCTGCAGGGGACAGGCTGAATAAACACCCGCGGTCACACAGCTCCTGCCTGCAGCGTCCTGCGGACCCCCTGCCTCCGGGGCTGGTCTTCGCTCCTCCGGCCTCCGCCCCACTCCAGATCCTCTGTTTACAGATTCACCCCGCAAACTGTGTCTGGGATTGGCTGCGTCCAGGTGCTACCTGGCAAGATACCCTAAGGCAGTTACAGCTATCTCCGGAGCAGGGCCAAAGGGAGAGAGGGCCAGGCTCTGGGAGCTGTGTTGGCTTGGACAGGTCACCCTGCTTCTCAGAGGCTTGGTTTCCTCATCTACAAAATGGGGACAAGAGGGGCAGTGAAGAACCAGTGGGGTAGTGTGAGCAAGGCACTAAGCGCAGCGCCTGGCTGATGGAAGGTGCTGAAAAAATCAGCTCTTATTACTATTTGATGGCTACTTGGGCGCCTGGGTGGCTCAGTTGGTTAAGCGACTGCCTTCGGCTCAGGTCATGATCCTGGAGTCCCGGGATCGAGTCCCGCATCGGGCTCCCTGCTCAGCAGGGAGTCTGCTTCTCCCTCTGACCCTGCCCCTCTCATGTGCTCTATCTCTCTCATTCTCGCTCTCTCAAATAAATAAATAAAATCTTAAAAAAAAAAAAACTATTTGATGGCTACTTGAGGAATTTGGCCAAAAAGTCAGTGGGCCCTGAGAGCATGTCTTAAAAATAAGTAATAGGACGGCACCTGGGTGGCTCAGTTGGTGAAGCGTCTAACTCTTGGTTTCGGCTGAGGTCAGGATGTCAGGGTCCTGAGATGGAGCCCTGCATCGGGCTCTGTGCTGAGCACAGAGTCTTTCCCCCTTCTTCTCCCTCCCCCTCTGCTCCTCCCGCTGCTCGCACTTTCTCTAAAAAAAATAAATAAACCAAAAAAAAAAAAAAAAAAAAAACTAATAGGAAATTCTTGGCCAGACTGTGCCAAGCACTTTCCATGTATTATCTCGTCACGTCACACAGCAACTCTGATAGGGTGCATTATTTTTTTTCTTTTTTTTATTATGTTATGTTAATCACCATATATTACATCATTAGTTTTTGATGTAGTGTTCCATGATTCATTGTTTGCATATAACACCCAGTGCTCCACGCAGAACGTGCCCTCTTTAATACCCATCACCAGGCTAACCCATCCCCCCACCCCCCTCCCCTCTAGAACCCTCAGTTTGTTTATCAGAGTCCATCGTCTCTCATGGTTCGTCTCCCCCTCCGATTTCCCCCGCTTCAGTCTTCCCCTCCTGCTATCTTCTTCTTCTTCTTTTTTTTTTTTTAACATATAATGTATTATTTGCTTCAGAGGTACAGATCTGTGATTCAACAGCGCTCACCATAGCACATACCCTCCCCAATGTCTATCACCCAGCCACCCCATCCTTCCCACCCCCCACCACTCCAGCAACCCTCAGTTTGTTTCCTGAGATTAAAAATTCCTCATATCAGTGAGGTCATATGATACATGTCTTTCTCTGATTGACTTATTTTGCTCAGCATAATGAGATAGGGTGCATTATTACCCCCATTTCCCAGGTGGAGAACTGAGGCCCAGAGAGGCTCAGTCACTTATAGGAGGTCACACAGCCCCTGGTAGGTGGAGAAAGTGCCTGATCCACGGCCTGTGCTCTTGACCTCCATACTTGCCCATGTCCCTGCGGGAGCCTCATTGGTGTCTTCCCTCTGCCCTTCATTCTGGGAATGCCTCTTCCTCAAGTCCCAGCCTCTTCCAGGCCACGGGAGTACTAGGAGCTGTCAGCAGCCGGGGGCTCAGCTATGTGGCCACCACTGCCCCAAAGCCTGGGGCAGATTGGATGCGATGTTCTTCTCTCACTCTGGGTCAGAGCCTGTAGGGTCCTGCGGCCGCTGGGCCTCCTGGTTTGGAGAAGGGGGAAGAGCCATTGTTGAGCATATCACCTACCCCGTGCCAGGTTCTGGCGGGCATTTCCATGACCATCCTGTGCCGGAGCTATTATCAACCTCATTTTAGAGGAGGAGCCCAGGCTCTGAGAGCTGACACCACAGCCCATCGGCAGCAGAGCTGGGGACCCCAACCCCGGCCACTCTGACTCACCAGGCTGCCCCTGTCTCCTGAGGGAGATAAGACATGACACAAACAACCTAACACAAACCAGAAATCGATAAGGGCCTTCAGGGAAGGCCAGATAACAGGCTGGGGCATTTAAAGAAAGGGGCTTGGCCTTCCTGGGGAAGTCTTTGTATGAATAACACAAGAGGAATTCGTTCCAAGAGACGCATGTCCTGGGGGCACCCAGCAGCCATGCCCACAAGGGGGGTCTGTTAGGGACCTAAGCCTGGGCAGGCAGGGCTGACCACAGGAAATACGCCTCCCTGTGCAGCCGGGGCCGGTCAGTGCCTTCACTGGTAATCAACACTTAATGAGCACCTGCTGTATACTGAGCCAGGCACCAGGCTTGCGCGCTACTATATCTTATTCTATATTCCTAGCAGTCCTGTCACACAGGAAGAATTATTTTCATTTTAGAGAAAGAGACACTGAGGCTTAGAGAGGGAAGGGCGCTTCCTCAAGACCATTCTGTTTAGGAGGGTTGGGTCTGCCTGATCCCCACGTCCTAATGGAACAGAGTGGAGTACCTGACTACCTCTCGTTGGTCTGGACCCACCCCCTTCCTCCTCCCTGAGGCTCCCAGGGCAGCTTCCCCGGGCTCGCTGACCACTAGCCCCACGTGGCTCACAGGAACAGCTGGATAACGTCCGAGGTCAGCAATGTAGCTGCACTTACAGATGAGGAAACTGAGGCTCACAGTGTAGTCACAGGGCAGCTTCGAGGGAGATGGACTGGGGGCAGGTGTGTGTGTGGGTGAAACCAGGAGACCCCATACCCTAGCTGAGCTGAGAGCTGCTCCCCTTTCTAAGGCTTGGGGACAGGCCAGGGCTGCCCACCTCTGGCCCCCTGAGAGATGCTTCCTGTCCACAACTATGGGCACCTTGTGGGGAATCTGGGGGCCCTGTGCCCAGCAGAAGCTGAGGGATCCTGGCTACACAACTGCTATGGAAACATAGAGGATGCTCCAAGGGCAGGAGACCAGCCTGCCTTGCTCACCAGCCCAGTGCAAAGGGCAGGCCAAGGGCACAAGCTGGGGCTCCTCCCATGCGCCCCACCCCAATGCCCCAGGCCTTGTGATGAAAATGGCAATGCCACTGTCGGCATAGGAGGCTGGGAGGTGCTGCCGTTTGGCCCTGGGAGTTGGCAGTTGGCCTGAATAGCTGGGCAGGCCATGACAGAAAAACCCAGAGATGGTGAGGAGAATCTGAGGAGGACAGACAGAGGGACAGTCAGAGAAGAGTCAGGAAGGACAAGGGGGCTCAGAGTTAGGAAACATTTCCTGAGCCTGCGGGACATGGCTGCATCAAGTTGGCACCTTCTTCACACTAGTTTTGTCACTGGATCCTCTACACTCTCCCCCCACAAAAGATAAGCATGATTCCCAAGATTGCAGAGAAAAACTGAGGTCGGGGTGGGGGGTGATGGGCGCAGCCCAGGGCACGAGGTCAGGGGTGACAGAGGGACAGAAAGGAACGATGGAAAGGGGACACAAGCAAACACAACAAAGCTGTCTAGGTGGAGGGGACAGTGGTGGACCCAAGGCTTCAAGGCCCCCAGGGCCCAGGCCCACGGCTAGGGTGGCAGACATCCTCCCCCAACCACAGGCCAGGGCCTCCTCTTTGTCCTTCTACATATCATGTGGAATGAAAAGAGCACTGCTCTACAGGTCCTGGGTTCAAATCTCATCCCTGATTCTCACTTGCTATGTGACCTTAAGCAAATCATCTGCCTTCTCTGGGCCTTCTCTTTAAGACAAAAGCACCAGTTCAGGGCGCCTGGGTGGCTCAGTCAGTTAAGCATCTGACTCAGGTTTCGGCTCAGGTTTCAGGGTCCTGGGATCAAGCCCCCCCCCCCCCCATTGGCTCCACAGACAGCAGGGGATCTGCTGGAGATTCTCTCTCCCCGCCCCTTTCTCTGCCCCTCCTCCCACTCATGGATGCTCTCTCACTTTAACAAATAAATCCAAAAAAAAGGAAGCACAGTGTAAATGCTACTTCTAACTAGATGTGTGATCTTGGGCAAATCACTTAACCTCTCTGACCCTAAATTTCCTCCTCTGTAAAACGGGTCTATTAACGGTACCTATATCTGACAAAATTAACTGAAAATATGTCGGTTAAACACTTAGCCCATATGAGGCCCTCAATATTAGCGGGTATTAACATTACCATACCTTTTATTGGATTATCAGTGGGTCTCAATCTGAGGCGATTCTGCCCCTCTAAGGAGTTTCTGCATATACAGTGGGAGCATTTTTGGTTGTTAGATGACTGAGGAGTCCTAGCATTTAATCCTGGGGGCCACAGTTGTTAAATTCCCACAGTGTGTACAACAGTGCTGCAAAGTAACACAAATTGCCTCTCTCAAAATGCCAACATCCCCTGCATTCAGAAACACAGGCTGGGGCGCCTGGGTGGCCCGATCGGTTAAGCATCTGCCTTTCGCTCAGGTCGTGATCCCAGGGTCCTGGGATCGAGCCCCGCCTCGGGGTCCTTGCTCAGCAGGGAGCCTGTTTCTCTCTCTCCCTCGGCCCCTCCCCTCTGCTTGTGCTCTCTCTGTCTCAAATAAATAAATAAAATATTAAAAAAAAAGAAACAAACAAACACAGGCTGCTAATCTCAAAAGACTGTCCCTGTGTTCTTGATCTCCAAGTCCAACAGGAGGCAGTGTAGGGTGGTGGGTCTCTGGGTTACACAGACCTGCTTTCAATCCTTCTCTGCCACCAACAAGCCATGAGAACCTGAACCTAGAGATATCATGTCACCTCTTTGGGCCTCAGTATCCTCATCTGTGAAAAGTGGATACTGACTGACCCGTGCCTGGTATGACTGCCTGGGGCTTGAACAGGGTGTTGATTACAGAGCCTCTAGAGCAGGGTACTTGGGAGATGGCGGCCATTGCTACTGCAGAGCAAGGGAACAGGTGGGCGGGGCAGGGCAGATCCGAGAGTTACAGAACAGCCCTTCCACCCCGGCCGGCTGGCTTTCCGGCAGCTTGCTGGTCCCTGCAGGATCGGGATCCCAGTGTCTTGCCGGTCAGAGTGTGAGGTGGGTCTTGCTTGGGAGGGACAACCGGGCACCGCCCTCCTTCCAGGGCAGAGGCCAGTGGGGGCCAACAGGAATAGCCGTGGGCTGCTGAGACAAGAGGGAAGAAGGGAAGCACCAGGAAGGACCCTGAGCCAAGGGGACAGTTGAGCTGTGAACCAGGACCTGTCAGTGGTTCTCGTGGCTTGTGTGCAAGGGCTGGAAACCTGATATCTATCAGGTGGCAACTGCACCGTGACGGGGTAAAGGGCTTTGCATTTACCACACTTCATCCACAGAACAACCCTGCAAAGTAGGAGGTTCTGCCCCCACTTGCACAGACAGGAGATGCGATCGGACAGCCTACACGACTTGTACAGTTGCACAGTGTGGACACAAGGACACAATCACCATTCTTCCTCTCTCCGTCTTCTCCCTCCACCTCCCACTGTCCCTCTCTCTCTCTCTCTCTCTCTCTCTCTCCACTCCCGCTCTACTCCATCCAGTGGCCCCCTACTGCTCCAAAAATAAAGATAAACTACAAGCACTTCAGGCTCTGGCCCTCCCAACCTATTGAGCCTTATTTCAAAACAGCTGCACTCTCCCTACCCTAGGCCCCAGGTGCTCTGCTTTTCCTTTAGTCTTTCCTATTCCCTTATGCCCCAGGGCCATTGCACACACTGTATGCCTGGAATGTTCTTCCCCTCCCAGCCAGTGAACATCACCTCTCCTTCAGATGACAGTGAGTGATCTAAGACCCCCTCTGACCTTTACTAGGTCAAATCCTCCCCTTGACCTTTACCAGGTCAAATCCTCCCATTACAAGCATAGCACCAGGACTTCCTAGCATTAGTCACCACTGCAATTTCACACTAGTCTGAGGTTATCTGGTAAAGAGCAACTTGCCCCCATGCTCTCCTCACATCAATTCACAGGTATCTGCCAAGTACCTACTATGTGCCAGATGCTGCCACAGTACTGCAGGGACAGTGGAGAACTAGCCAGATAAGGTCTCCACACCCATGGAACTCACATTCTGATGGCAGGAAACGGGAAGCCGAGGGCACCATATACACAAAGGGGTGGAGGTGGGAATGCAGAGTTGGCTGCACGGGGGAACTGCAGTCTGTCCAGCCGAAGCCGGGAGGACAGACCCGGGACAGCCAGAGATGAGGCTGGAGAAATATGCAAGGACCAGGCAAGGAAATAGGCCCGGAACACCCTAGAAACCCTCTGAGGGAGTCTGACTTGCTCCCAGGGTAATGGGGAGCAACGGAAGGGTTTGAAGCAGCATAGTGACGGGGCTCGCCCTGTGTTTCAGAGAGATGGCTGAGGCTGTGAGGAGGAAAGGTTGGAGGACAATGCTGGAGGCAGGGAGGCCAGGAAGGATGCTTTGACTTAATCCAGGCAAAGGTGGCCGACAGAGGCCAGCAAGGACGAGGAGGGGGAGGAAGGGGAAGGGAGCCAGAATACTGACAGAACTTGGTCAAGGACACATCTGGGCGCCACCTCCGATTCCACGGAGGCCACTGTGCTCAGCGGAGCCACCGACCGAGGTCAGGAGGGCAGGCAGAGTGCAGGTTTGGGAGGCAGGAGGAGGCCCTCACCAGGGGAGCAGCACTAACGCTGGAGGCCCGGCGGGGTCTGGGGCAGAGGAAGAGGCGACAGTCTTGGGGACCACCCCAACATGCAGCGGCCAGATGGGAAGGCACCTCAGGCCATGGCACAAACCCTACCGAACCCCTGCCCGGTCTTCCTCAAAACGGCCGAGGTCGTGAGAAACAAGGAGAGTCTGGGAAACTGGCACAGACGAGAGGGAGTTAGGGAGACATGAGGACAAAATGTGACATGGTGCCCTGGGTGGGGACCTCCCCGCAAGAGCTGCTGAAATCCAAGCAGAGTGTGGGGTTTCATTAACGGTAATGTAGCAGTGTGGACCCCTGAGTGCTGACGGCACCATGGTCACATACATGCTACCATCAGGGGACACCGGATGAAGGTGGATGCCAGAATTCTCATCATCTTTGCAGCTTGTTTGCCCACTGAAAATTACTCCAAAAGAAGATGCTTATTTAAAAAAAAAAAAAGTTGCAGGATTCCTGGTCCCACAGATTGACTCTTGCAAGAAAAAGAAATGGGGTAGCAGGTGGTGGGCATCAAGAAGAGGAGTCAGCCCCGGGCGGGATGACGCTTGGATCTGCACCCTAGTGGAAATCGTGTGTGTTTGCTGAAATCCCTGACAGGGGTTCCAAGGCTGGGGTCGTTTCCAAAACCAGGGCTCCTCACACTTTCCCAAAGGCTCCCAGAGAGCAAGTCTGTGCCTGGGGAGGTCTGAGGACACAGATAAAAGCCTTCATCAAAGCCCCATGTTTTTTCATCTTAAAAATGCACGCCTGGGTGGCTCAGTCAGTTAAGCGTCTGACTCTCAGCTCAGGTCTTGATCTCAGGGTCGTGAGTCCAGGCCCTGCACTGGGCTCTGCACTGGGCATGGAGCCTACTTAAAAATAAAGTAAAGTAAAGTAAAATAAAATAAAAAATAAAGTAAAATAAAATAAAAATTCATGCCAATTCTACATTCTATTCCAAAATAGTACCTTTTGATTTTGCTATAAAAATACCCCACTATATTCCCCAGGGCAGTCTCATGTACTGGTATGAAATGCCCAAATATGAAAATTAAGCATGGGGGCTCCTGGCTGGCTCAGTCAGTAGAGCATGTGACTCTTGATCTCAGGGTCATGAGTGTAAGCCACACATTGAGCAGAGAGGTTACTTTAAAAAATAATAATAAAATAAATAAAAATGAAGCCTAAAGCCTCAAGAGTGGATAAGCTAACTTGGAGAGAAGGCGGAGGCAGGGGGACCAAAAGCTCTGTGGCCCTACAACCAGGTAGACACTGTACCAGGGACTCACATCATTCATTCTTCTCACAAATATTTATGTGCCTACCACACGCCAGCGCTGTTCTAGGCGGACCCAGCAGGGACCAAGACAGACCCAAATCCTTCTATGTCAGTGGGAGGGGACAGAGGAAAATAAAGAGGTAAAACAGGGAGTATGCTAGACTGTGGTAAGTGTGACAGAAAAATCAAGTGGTGGGGGGATGGAGGTGGACAGAAAATGGGAAGGGCGGGCATTGGTCACCAGGGTGGCTGGGAAGGTGACACCTAAATAAGGACTCCAAGGAAGCAAGGTTGCTTTGCAGATGGTTTCTCATTTGTTTTTCACAACTGTGGGTGGTATTTACTTGCCCTGTTTTATAGATGAGAAAGCAAGCCTCAAAGAGGTAAAACAATTGAGTTAAGGTCACCTAGAAAAAAAATGGGGGCTCTGGGGGTGGGTATTGGACTGGATGCAGGCCCTTTATTCCTCTCTGAGGAAGGTGGTTAGGAGCACCCCCACCGCCCATCCGTGAGCCCCGGCAGTCATCAGTAACTGATCAAGCCCACAACCGCTCACTCCCTTGCTGAAGCCGGATTTCTAAGCCCTTCCAACTCATCAGTAGGGGGGTGCTGCACCTCCCCTCCATGCACCTTCTTAACTTGATCAGATTCAAGAGGTTAAGGGGTAGAATGGGGCCAGCACGCGCCCGCCCCCCCACCCCCCGCCGAGGGTGCTGGGTGGGCAGAGGAAGGAGGAGGGGGACCAGCGTTGGTCAAGGGGAGGGACCCTCCACCGGCTCAGCCCAGCATGGTTCTGTCTAGGGTGACCTTGATGGCTGCCAGGGATGTGGTTTACGGACTTAACAGCCTCTAGGTGCCCCACCAACAATCGCCCTGGGACCCCTCCAACCACGGCTAGAGCACTCTTCATAGTTGAGAAACAAGGTTGGAGGAGACCAAGGGGGGGGGTCTCCCCACCCCTGAACTTTCCCCCTTCTTCCCACATAAAGAAACATTTCAGGGTTGAAGAAATGACTCATATTTCCCCAGAGAGGGCCAGGGCTGGGCTGAGTCAGTCTAGGGGAGCCCGAGGGTCACTGATCAGCCTGCCTGCTCTAGCTGAGGTGGCTCTGGGCCCCAGGAGGGCAGGGGACAAATGGAGACAGAGATGGCAGAGACAAATGGCTAGTAGATCTCCCAACCCACCCTTGAGCGTGTCACTGGGTGTCACCCAGCATTGCTCAAATGGAACTTGATGGAGAAGAAAATTCCTCTGGACTTTCCTGAACGAGCTTTATGGCTGACTCACCGCCACCTGGGGACAGCAAGCGAATTCACAAATCACCAAAGAAGGAAAAAACGGTTCCCATTAAGCAATCTCTTCAATGGATGGATCAGAGATCACCAGCATAAATGCTCACTTACATTTTTGTTCTGGGTTTTGTTCTTTAAAGAAGCATATCCTACAATAGCTGAGGGTCGGAACGGATCGCAAAGTGTTATTTTATGTATTCAATTCTACTTCTCCATTTTCTGGCATTAAACACTTAGAAATGTGTCCCCAGCGGCAATACGAACGATCAGTTGGCCGCGGGATTGTTTGTCCCCCATCCCGAGCCCGTCCTTATCTCGGCCCTGTGAGGTCACGCCCTCCTCCGCTCATCCTTCACTGGGCATCTGCTGACTGCAAATGTGCCGAGACAGCCAGGGTCCCTGCCCTCGAGGACTTCCCCTCCAGGGGAGAGAAGTAAAAGTCAGAATGAAAGTAACAACGTGAGGGCCCTGAGGACAGAATAGTGCCTGTTCTTCACCCAGCTCCAAAGGTGCTTCCAGCTGCCTGCCCTCCACAAAGGGTACCACCTGCCCCCTTCCAGAAGGATCACCTGGACAGGGCTCCAGAGCAACCTTCTGCTCATCCGCCGTTGCTGGCCTTCTCTCGTCCCTGCCAGTGGCCCCTCTGGGCCAGAAGCACACCCAGCCTCCACCCTGATAGGGGACTCTTCATAGGAGCCTGCAAGAAACTCTGGCTCTGGAGTCAGCCAGAATACTGGCTCTTCCGCTTCTAAGCAGTGTGGCCTTGGTAGCTCACCAAGCCTCAACTTCCTCATCTGTTAAATGGGGACACAATAAGACCCATCTCTTGAGAGTCAATGCTAACGAAATGAGTCAACACACGTGCTGCTCACCCCACAGTCTGGCTCAAAGTAAAAACTCACTAAACTGTGGTTCCTTGGTCCTGCTCCATGGAGCAGACAGGCCAGGGAACCCTGAGAACAGGTGTTAGAGTTATAAAGGGGTCCTGGTACTGGCCTCCTGATGTCGGCCAGAGGCTCAAGGAGCTCATGGCTTCTCCGTGAGGCCGCCAGTGGCTCGTACGCCAACCTACCTCATTTCCAAACCTACTGCCCATTTCACACCAGCGCCATGGTTTCCACAACTGAGCTCCCTACTGTGAGAAGGGGACTTTCTTAGACTTGTCCTAAACTTGCCTCACCCTGACCCAGCAGGCTCAGGGGGCCAAGCC
Source organism: Eumetopias jubatus (assembly GCF_037043125.1). NCBI lineage: Eukaryota > Metazoa > Chordata > Mammalia > Carnivora > Otariidae > Eumetopias > Eumetopias jubatus. The sequence goes on along the minus strand of NW_028274810.1, from coordinate 91,529,698 downwards.
AGTAGCACTGAAGGTTTTTCCTGCCCCTTCTCAGCCCTCATCTTTCTTCCATCCGATGTTCTGAGCCAACAATAGCTGCTTTCCAGGCTCAGTTGCCACACAGCGCACTTCTCCCTGAACAAAAATACCCATGCGGGGGAGGGGGGAAGCTAAGGGGGGGCCACAAAGTGGGGGGCGCTGGGCCGGCGGGGGCAGGGGTGTCAGGAGGAGGAGAGCACATTTCTTGAGTGCTTACTGTGTATCAGAGTGAGAAGGGCCCAGTTGCTGGTGGAGATACCGAACCCCAGGAGACTGTGGGGGTGGAGGGAGGGCTGGTCTCCAGGAGAGCAGGGGAGCCAGTCCCTGGAGAGGGATCAGGCCCAGGTCCAAGGTCCGGGGCAATGCCCAGGGAGAAGAGTGAGGTGAGTGGGCTCTAGAACCTAGTAAGAAAAAGGAAGCCTGAACCCCAAAGAGATTCCAAATCCTAAGAAAATGGGGGCTGAGTTTCATGACAGGGGATTAGAGCTTTCTTGGATCCCAGGAGGGGCATGGTTTAGACCAGGGTGGGAGGTGGGGAGAGGCCTGCAGAGCTAGAAATTCACTTAATCGAACATCTCCATGGTCTTATTTGCCAGACAAGGTTAACTGGGGGAAGAAAACAGAAATCTTAAAATGGTAGCCGGCAGTTTCCGCTTCAAGAGGTTTGGAGAAAGGGGTATCTGCTTGCTTCTGGGGAAACCCCACCGGGCAATGAAGTAGGCCCGGGCTTTCTTATGGCTCCTTTCTCTCCACAGTAGGGCATCTCCTCAGAGCCTTGGAACGCCCCCACCACCCTGCCCAGTGAGGGGCCGTTTGTGTGCAGTGTTTCCAGCCCCCACCCAGCCCAACTTCTGTGGACTCCTTCAAAGCCTGGGGAGGGCCTCGGTGCAGAGGTCACAGAGAAAGAATCTGGAGGTCAGAATACCGCCCCTCCCCCCCCCCGATGTTTCAAAGACAGAATCTGTGTGCATAAAGCATCCCCCTCCCTAGAAGCCACCAGTCTTTGCGGGAGGGGGTCCAGACACCAGAAGGCCTGGAAGAACTCTGCAGGCGTGGCTGCCGGGAATCTGCGCCTGAGTCAGAGTTTTGTGGAAGGCCCTGGGATGTGAGTTTTGATGCTGACCCTGACCCAGCAAAGCTCACACACCTCTGTAGGCTCTGTTCTCACCTGTCAAAGCACTGGGCCAGATCCCCTGCCCCACCCCAATCAATCACCATCAACTCTAACCCTCAGTGTCTCTGCCTCTCCCTTGCCACTACCACCAGCCTGGGCTGAACCACCCCCTCCCACCCCCCATTCTTGCCCCCTCCCCCAAGTCCATCTCCAGTCAGCAGCCAGAGTGAGTTTAATAAAACGCACATCAGATCCTGTCACCTCCCTGCTGGCACCCCTCCTAGGCCCTGCTGAACCCCCACCCTGCTGGTTATAAATTTTTGCCTTTTCTTCTTTTGCCAGCTTAAATGGGGTCTTTTGGTATAAAAGAAAATAAAGCAGATAAAGCCTAAAATTTATTGATTTGAAAACACACACACACACACACACACACACACACACACAGAGCTTTCCACTGCCCTTGGGATGAGGTCCAAATCTCTCACCTGGTTTACACAGCCTGTGGAGCACCCCTGGCTCCCCGGCAGCCTCACCTTGGGTCACTCTTGCCCTTGCTTTCTATTCCAGCTACACTGAACATGCTATAGGTCATCCACCTCAGGGCCTTTGCACATGTTGTTCCCTTGGCTAGAATCTTTCTCTCCATCTTTTTAGATGGGTAACACTTAACCCATCCTTCAGATCGCTTCTCAACTGTTTCTTCCTCACAGATGTCTTTCCTGACCCTAGTCTCCTCTGAGCCTCTGCTTGGTATGGGCTTCTCCGATAGAAGCTCACACAGCATCCTGCTCATAATTAGAGATCCATGCGATTACCTATGACCATGTCTCTGTGCTCACCGTTCACCATCCTGTGCCTGCACATAGTGGGTGCTCAATAAATGGTAGCTATTGTCACCATTAATCTTCCCGTATTTACTTGGCTAGTGGATCCGGATTCTGTGCCTCTAAGAATCTGTGTGCAAGACCATACAAAAGAGGCAGTGTGGGGTACTGGGAAGAACACCAGCCTTGGCAGCGGAGGGATCTGGGTTATATCTGGTCCCAGCTCTCCCACTACAAGCTGTTTGGCTTTGGGCAAGTCACCTAACTTCTCTGAGCCTCGGTTTCCTGATCCTTTTTTTTTTTTTTTTTTTAGATTTTTAAGATTTTATTTTTAGGGACACCTGGGTGGCTCAGTCAATTAAGCATCTGGCTCTTGATTTCAGCTCAGGTCATGATCTCAGAGCGGTGAGATGGAGCCCCACATCAGGAGTCTACTTCTCTCCCTTTGCCCCTTCCCACCCTCACACTCGCCCTCTCCCTCTTTCTCTCTCTCAAAATAAAGAAAATCTTTTTTAAAAAAGATTTTCTTTTTAAATAATCTCTCCCCCCAACGTGGGGCTCAAACTCACAACCCCGAGATCTAGAGTTGCGTGTTCTACCGACCGAGCCAGGCAGGTGCCCCCTGATCCAGTTAATCTGAAGATTAAATTAATACTTTCGACAGATTGGTCACCAATGTCTTCATTATGACTGGTAGAAATGTCTTTCAGGACTCCCTGCCTCCTTTTGCCTCAATTTCTGCTACCAAGCAATGTTCTGAGGGCTGAAATGACAAAATAAAATGCCGAGAGCAATGCTGAGCCCAGAGCGGATACGTAATAAATCAGGATTTCCAAAGTGTGATGTGTGGCCCACCAGCATCAGAATCAGGGAGTTTGTCAGAAATGTAGGTTACTATACCCCCTCCAAACTTACTGAATCAGAAAGTCTGGAACAAGGGCAATGAAATTTGTATTTGCAACCAGAATCTCTGATGATTTTCATGCACACTCAAGTTTGAGAAGCATGGCAACCAACGCAATCTTCTTGCTGTTACCACTAACCTGTAAGCCCTGGGGGCCCTGACTCTAAGCCCAAAGGTTATCTGGAATGGGGTTAGAGTATCTGTCACCAGAAAGGCACATGGTCCATCATAAACTGATAGGTTTCCTAATGGCTTAAAAACATGGGTCAGAGACAAATACCCTATGATTTCACTCATCTGTGGAATTTAAGAAACAAAACAGATGAACATAGGGGAAGGGAAGGAAAAAAAAAATAAGATAAAGACAGAGAGGGAGACAAACCATAAGAGACTCTTAACTCTAGGGAACAAAACTGAGGGCTGCTGGAGGGGAGGCGTGGGGGGAATGGGTAACTGGGGGATGAGCATGAAGGAGGGCATGTGATGGAATGAGCGCTGGGTGTTCTACGCAACTGATGAATCACTAAATTCTACCCCTGATATTATACTATATGTGAACTAACTTGAATTTAGATAAAATCTTGAAAGAAAAACAAAACAAAACATATGAACATAGGCCTTGGGATTAGACAAATCAAAGTATAAATTCTGGTCCTTCTACGCATTTGCTTAGCTGTGGGACCTCAGATAAGTGGCTGGACCTCTCTGAGTCGCCTTCCTCAATTTTACAATAGTGATAAACAACTCCACCTGCCAGGGTTGTTGGGATAATCTGAGGAAGTGCCTTATGCAAAGTACACTTCAGGTGCTAGGTGGGAGGAAGCGGGGGTGGTGAAAAACCCAACAGGAAGTGTTTCACTGTCTCCCCGAGACTCCCCTGCCGCCACAAGGGCTTGGGAGTGGAATGTATGTGTCCTCACACACCACAACTCCTGGCCATCTAGAGAAGGCGGAGAAACCCTCCCTGAGAGGCTGGTCAACCACCTGGGGCCCTTGCAGAAGGTGCAGTCAGCCAGGTTTGCGAGGAGCAGAAGCAGGGGTTATGCGGGAAATGACGGGATTGTTGTCCAGGGCCCACCCGGAGAGACCTGGGACCGGAAGGGCCACGTCTCCCAAGGTCAGGCTTTGCAGGGCAGTGGAGCCACGCATGCCCCGCTGGGTGAGAACACAGACTCTGAAGACAGACTGTTCGGGTTTAAATTCTGGTTCTGCTACCCTGGCTCCACCTGGCTGGCCAACTCCTACTCATCCTTCAAGACCCAACCAAACCGGGTGCCTGGGTGGTGCAATCGGTGGAGCGTCTGACTCTTGATTTCAGCTCAGGTCCTGATCTCAGGGTCGTGAGACCGAGCCCCATGTCAAGCTCCATGCTCAGTGCAGAGCTTGAGTCTCTCTCCCTCCCCCTCTGCCTCTCTCGCTCAGGCTCTCTCTCAAATAAATAAATAAATCTTAAAAAAAAAAAGACCCAACTCAAGTATCATCTCCCCAGGCCAACTTAGTCATCCATTTCTCTGGGCCCTCAAAGGCTCCTGCCCACACACTCAAATACTATTCAGGAATTTACGTGTTGACTTGTCTATCTTTCCCACAGGCCTGGGAGTTCCTGGAGGGCACCCTCATATCTGGCACAGAAGATGCACTCAGCTAAATGTTGATTCAGTTTGAACGCCAACTTTCTCAGCCTTCTGGTTCCCTTCCTTTCCCCCACTAAATGCCTCCCACTCTACTCCCTGTTCCTCTCCCCGATACAGACCCTTGATTCTCTAGGATTTTAGCTTCCAGTTCCCTCTCTCCTGAAGGTCTGAACCTGCTCATCCCAGAGCTGATGTGTAAGGAAGGTTGTAGAGAAAGACCTAACATTCATCTCTCCACCTATGCTGGCTCCAAGGACTCCCATGGAAGGTGAGGTGCTCAGAGCCCTTGAGACTGCCCAGTCCTAAGGACTGGTGGGGAAAAATCAGTTCTAGATGAAGCAACTCCAGCATGATGGTTAAGAACCTGGGCTCTGGGACCAAACGGTCTGGGGTTCACATCTTCCTCTGCCGCTTACTGACTGAGAGAGATACATTGTCTCCCTGTGCCTCAGTTTCCCCCCTGTAAAATAGGAATAATAATAATAAATACCTCATAGGGTTGATGTGAGGACAAAGTGAATTTATAACATAAAACATTCAGCACTATGCTGAGCACCGTTATCACATAATAGCTAAGCCTGGGAAACGCTGCTGGCAGGAAAGAACAAACAGATTATTGAAGAAAACCCTAATGCGGGCAGAAGTTAATATATCATTTCCCCCCAAGGAATCACCAGGAGTCAGTGGCCCCAGAAAGCTTTCTCTGAAGCAGTGTGCCCAGCGCTGTGCAGATCGTGTTCTAACCACAGCACAGCCGCGTTTCCTGGGCTCACCATGGACTGTGGGCTAGCTCAGAACATCTCTGCCTGCACGTTCTCCCAGCACAGGCTGACACAGAGCAGAGTTGCGGGGAATGTCTGCCAAATAAACAAGCTCGCAATGTAACCCGAGTCCTTGACCGAGGCTCCAAGCACAGTCCTTCCGGGGAGGCCCCTTTCATTGGTAAGGCAACTCCCCATTGCCCATAGCGCACATCCCTAGAGAACCCCAAATCCCTCCCGAGCCCACCAGGAGCTGGGAATATAGAGTAAAAGGCAGGGGCTCTCCTAGAACTCCATCTAGAAATAAAATCAGCTCACACATACTAGGCACTTCCCGTATGGTAGGTACGGATCCTACACTTTACAAGAACTATGTTTCCTGTTTATAAACAACTCTATGAGTTTGGTACTATTATTATTCCCAATTTCCTCAGGTAGAGGCAAAGGCGAGGAATTAAGGACTTTGCTTGAGGTTGCTTGGGCAAATGGCAGAGCTGGGATTCAAACCTACGCAGGCTGGTCCCGGAGCTCCAGCTCTTGATCTGTGTTCACGCAGGGAGACGTGACAGGGTGGGAAGTCTCACCCAAAGTGACTCGTGCCCTGACAGAAAGCAGTCTGGGCTAGGAAGTGAAGGCGGCTATGGCAATGCCTGACAGATGGGCGGGAGTTGGTCAAGAAGATTTCTAAGAACAGCTGTGGAAAGAGGAGTAGGGCCTGATGTCCTTATCAGTGACGCCCACCTCTCTGAGTCGAGCACTGAATACGTACCCCGCATGCTCCAGTCATATCAGCTCTCATTTCATTTTAGTGATCACCCAGGGAGGTGGCTGTTACCCCCACTTCACAGATAGGAAGCCCAAGGCTCAGACAGGAAAACTTCCCTGCTAAAAGGTCCTTTACAACACCTAAGTGGTGGATCCTGGGTTCAAGTTCAAGTCAATCGCACAGCCCCTGCTCTTAAGCCTCAGGCCACACCATACAAACGGGAATCAGTGAGTGTAGGGACCTGATGCAGAAGATGGGAGCCAAGCAGCATTCCATCCTAGGCCTGCATTTACTGTCTGTCTGCCCCTTACTCAGGCTGGAGGCTGACACAACAGCTCCAGCCCACCTGAGGCGTGCGTGCGTGCACTCACGTGCGTGTGTGTGTGTGTTGGGGTGGTGATGCTGGCAATTAAGGACCTTACTAAAGGGTCTCCCAACTATATGGGGAAGTAAAATAAGAGGCCATGGGGTGGGCTGACGAAGGCAATTTCCTCATCTCCCCTGCTTCGGTGCATTCACCAGAACTAGAAATCAGCACAAGTCAAGGCTAGCCCCCAGACATTCTTTCCAGCACGTCACAAGGCTTAAAATGACAGAACCATAACAGTAATAATGTCGATAACACCTCCCATTACTGAGGACCTACTATGTGCACCATCCTACAAGCTTTACAGCTTTACATGAATCATTTCAACCATTCTTCATAATACCACCATGAGAAAAATGTTACTATTATCCCATTCCGCAGTGGCGAAAACTAAGGCTCAGAGAGAGTCACTGGTCCAAGGTCCCCTAGCTGGGATGAGAACCCAGGTCTGTCTGGCTCTGAAACCCACATCTTAACCAGAAAGAACACTACATTAGGAGTCTAAGAGACCAGCGTCTAAGTCCTGCTTCTAACTCCCCATGTGGCCTCAGGCAAATCTCCTTCCCCGTCTGAGCTTTTCTCTTACACCCGAGGTCGGTCTAGATGATGTCTAAGTCGCACTCCCACTTTGACCTTCTGTGACTCTGAGAACCGCCATGCCCTCTTGCCCTCTCCCCGCCCACCACTCTGGGAAGCCCAGCAGGATGCCAGAGAGCCACCCACTCCACACCCGCAGAAAAATATGAAGTATTGCCTTCTTCCGGCTGCCTCGTGACCCAAACCAGCCAGGACACCCAGAACCACAAAGCCACAAGATTCCCTCGGGCCGGGCCGTGGAAGCAGGAGCCCAGAGGGCAGAGGGGCCGGGCAACCCCTCACAGCCGCCACTTCCTCTGCCCTCACTTCTCAGCAGGGTGTACAGAAGTGGGGGAGGCAGGCTTTGGCTCCGTGCCCTTCTGGCCCACTTCTCTGGGTCCCCGTGGCCTGGGGTGGTTAGAATGTGGTCAGTTTGTGGGCATCCCAAGCTCACTCTGGAAGGTCAAGTTCAAGTGGAGGTTTTAGGACAAAAGCCTTTGCTGGGCCCCAACGGCAATTTTCGCCCACCTCGCTCTGTGGCCAGAATGTCTTGTGGCTTCTGGGATGCCCTGTCTCCCTCTCTCCCATCCTCTGAAGTAGCTGCTAAAATCCCAGATCCTGGAGTGAGACAAGCCCCCCCCTCAAAACAGGTGAAAAATACTAAGATCCTGCTCCCCTTTTACCTGATGCCAGCCTCCCTGCCTCACTCCTGCCCCCTGCAGTTCATCCTCCGCCCAGCAGCCAGAGCCTTGCCAAAACCTAAACCAGTCATCCCCCTTGCTCGGGGCCCTGCAGCGGCTTCCCATCACTCTCAGAACACTTCTCATCACTCCCAGCCCCTGTCCCCACGGCTGACAAGGCCCTGTATGACCTGGCCCCTCCATGTCCACCCCTGTTTTCCTACCCCTGTTCTCCTTGCTCCCTCCGCCAAGCCACATCAGCCTTCTGGCCGCCCAAAACATGCCAAACCCCACATCCCTGTTCTCAGGCTCTTTGCACTTGCTGTTCCTCTGCTCAGAACTCTCCGCTCCCACATCTTTGCCCAGCTGCCCCCTCCTCATCCTCAGGACTCTGCTTGATGTCACCTCCTTCCTTGCCCACCCATTTGAGTAGCTCCCTCCCCACCTCTCAGCTAACTCTCCACCACATCACTGTTTTCTTTCCTTTCTCTGAAGTGATCCTTCTGGTTGGCTGGGTTGCCTGTGTAGTCCCTCTCCTACAATACATCTCCTTAAGGGCAGGGATTTTGCTGCCCCATCCACTTTGGTCCCTACAGTGAGGTGGGACCTCATTTTGTCCTTACAACTCGGCAGGTGAGGATGCCAGAGTTCACAGAGGTAGACTGACTTGCCCAAGGTCACACAGCCAGGAAGTAGCAGGAATGAGACCCAGGTCTGCCTGATGACCCAGGCCATTTCTGCAAAGCCTCCATGGGTGACACTCTCACTGCCGGGGGCCTACTTTGGGGGGCTCTCACCCAGAGAGGACTGATTCACAGTGGGGCTCTTAGCAAGGGTACCAAGAATGAAGGGCCTGTCCCACTTCCTCAATGGTCCTTCCTCAGAGATACTGCTGGGGCTCACCAGTGGGGCAGGCACAACCCTGGAGGGGAAGAAGCATGAGCGAATGCCTCCCAAATGAGGGGAGCCCATCAGACACTGGGGAGCTGGGGTAACCTTCAATCCACCCAATGTTGTGCAGAAGGGGAAACTGAGGACAAGACAAGGAAGGGCTTTACCTAAGGTCACACAGACTGGTCAAGCCTCGTGGCCGAGGGTCTCCACACCCAGGAACCCCTCCTTGTGATGAGAAATGAGAAGACCCAGAGCCCAGGTTCTAGGAAGAGTGCCTCCCAGAGCTGCCAGGCCCCGAGGGCAGGGGCAGGGCCAGCAGAGTGGATCTGAAGCATTAAGACAAAGAAAGGTCTCAAATTCCTTCCTTCTTTCAGAAAAGATTCATCAAGAGTCTATTCAAGGCTAGACCTTGGGCCTGTCGGCAGAGGTGAACAATACCCTGGGAAAATGGACACATCCCTGGAGAACCACCTGGTAGTTTCTCCGAGAATGAAAGACACACAGACCCTCAGACCCAGCAGGCCCCCTCCCAGTACCCACCCCCTGGGGAGAAATGAGTGTGTAGGTCCACCGAGAGACACACAGGAATGTCACAGCTGCCCAGACAGGAACGTCGTCCATATGTGTGCATCTGCCCAGAGGGCCACCAGGCAGCCTGCAAAGGAGCACATTCTGGAACATGCAACGACACAGGCAAATGGAAAACCGGTCACTGTTGACTGGAGCTGAAGGAAACCAGACCCAAGAGTACATATTATGAATTTGTGCAGATAAAGTTCAAAACCAGGTGAAATTGGGGTGACAGAAAGCAGATCAGCAGCCACCTGTAGCAGACAGTGATGGAAGAGGGCACCTGAGAACTTTCTGGGGAGGTGGAAATGTTCTGTATTTTGCTCTAGGTGGCAGTTATGCAGGTGTATAAGTTTGTAAAAACGACTGCACAAGACGTGTGCATCTTACTTAAGGAAATTACACCACAACTTTAAAAATGCCCGATCTTGCCCTTAGGAAGCACACAGCCCCACAGAACAGGACTGGCAAATGGTTCTCATGACCATGATCATAAGAGAAGCTGATATCGACAGAGCCCCGCTGTGTCGGGATTGAGCCGGCTTCTTTGGGTAACACTTCCAACCACTGCACAGCAGAGGCCCCAATATCTCCACGTCAGAGTGAGGAAAATGAAACTCAGAGAGGTGACGCGGGGCATCCAAAGGGACACAGCAAAAAGGAAGGGAGCAGTCCCCACCTCCCTGTTCTCTCCACCCCACACGGTGAGGTCGCTGGTCCCCACGTGGCCGCCTCCTCTCCGGGGCTGAAGGGAACAGTGAGTGTGGACTGGACTTCTGTGAAAGAGCTGCTTAGGAAATGAGTTCTTCCTCCGCCTTCCGCCCCCTCCCTCACCCCCTCACTGCCACAGATCTCTGAGGTCATTGCAGCCCTGGCCTTCCGCCCGATGACAAGGAGCCCCAGAGGCCGGGCAGCTGTGTGTTGGGGGCGAGGGGGGTTGTTGACCAAGGGGCTTTCTCTACTCCTGGGCTCCCCCTGACCCAGCCTGTGGCCCCAGAGGGCCGGGAGGGCTTGAGGTTAGAAACCCCACCCTTGGCTCCAGCTCACAGGTGACGTAACCCAGTGTCTGGACTCTGAGAATCATAAAATGTTGGTTTGGAATAACAACCACCACCACCATCACCACTGCTTACTCAGTTCTTATCCTGTGCCAAGAGCTAGAGCTTGTTTCATGGATCCTCACCAGTGTCCCCCCAAAGTAGGTAGAGTTAGGATCTCATTTTACACAGGAAGAACCAGAAGCTCAGAGGGGTTAGGTGACTTCCCACAGCCTCACAGTGAGGAAGTCGTGGCACGGGGATTCAAACCCAGGTCTGCCCCGCTTGGGGCCTGTGCTCTGAACCAGAGCATCATGCATGTAATCCCGCCCGTTATGGCCGAAAGCGCCCCCTGACTAGGTCCGTTCCAGCCACATGGCGCTACAGACGGGAGAACTAAGGCCCAGGAAGAGAGAGTCTCTTGCTCGGAGCCACATGAAAAGTTTGTGGCAGGGCTTGGCCGGGAAGCTACATTTTTACCCTTGGCCTGGCTTTCAGTGACCAGAGCCCCGGAGCAGGCCACGTGCACCTGGATGGGCAGCGTGTGGGACGCAGGGAGGCCTGGTTCCAGGCAGAGGTAAATATTGACATGGTGGTGTTTACACTGTAACCCTACTCCTCAGGGCTGCCTCACACCCGGCCTGTCCCCCGCCAAGGAGGAAATGGAGCTTGTGGGGAGGAGCATGGGGGAGGAGGCTCATGGGCCAGGGGCTGCTCCTCATGCTCCCTGGGGCCAGTGGGCAGGAAGCCTGGCACATCTTCAGGCAGGGGGCTGCCGCGGCCCACAGGGTAAGGCCAGGAGCCTGGGAGATGGCAACTGAACTGGGAGTCACAGGCCTGAGTTTCAGTCCTAGCTCTGCCACAGATTGGCAGTGGGACCCAAGAACAGTCGGTGAATGGGGAGGAAAGGGCCTGGGTAACTGTCAAGGGCTGTGCAAAGGTGAAAGATAAATAACAACATTTCAGCCTGGTCAATGTCTGGCCCCAACCATATCCCAAAGCCTCCGGCTGCTACCCAGCAGTCCCATCCCTGTCCCCGGGGACCTTTCCTCGGAAGGCAGAGCTCCTGCTGAAGTGGGTGGCAGCTTGGAACCAAAGCCAGAATCTTGAGGAATCAGGAGGCTGCTGCCTGGTTCCAGTCCCTAGCTCCCTAAGTGATCTCTGAGTGTCAGCTTCCATAGCTCTGTGCCTGGGATAAATCTACTTCCTGGGGTTCCAGTGAGGGTCAGAGAGGTTTACATTTAAGTGCCAGGCACATGGTAGGTCCTCATTTTGCCCCTCGGTCTTCCCACCTATGAAATGGGGAAGTTGAATCAGATGGTTAGAACGCAAGCACTCTACAGTTTTAAGTTCTAGCAGCCAGGGCCTCCTCTCTGTCTCGGAGCCCTGAAGTTAGATCCTCCCTCAGCTAATTTCCTGAATGTTCTCCAGAAATTTGTTCCTCTGTTGACATCTCCCCCAAGAAACCCCCCCCCCCACCTCAAGGGCTCTGTGGGGAGGAGGGAGCTGTTCCAAGGCTTGTCAGTGAGCCAAGACAGGCCTGTGGATCTTTTTGCCACCTCTGCCCTTGGGGACCCCTGGGGAAAGGGCAGAACTCCGAGGCCCTAGACCCCCAGTGCCACTCACTGACTGTGGAGTTCAATCAGTGTTGGTCATTCATTAAACTTCACCCCCACCCCCAGACTATAATTCCTTAAAGACAGAAGAGTATCTCCTTACTTTCATTTCTCTAAAACGTGGCGCCTAGGAAACATACCATCCCACTAACTGTTGCCATAGGAAGCACAAACACCACCTCTTCTGGGAAGCCTTCCCTGATACATACTCATGGCCAGGGTGACTCTGGAACTGTGTCCCCAGATTGGCACTATCATCTTCTACCCGGGTTTAGAGCTGTTTGGAAATTTCGTCCTTCTCATTAGACCAAAGTTCCTTGAGGCCAGGAGCCCCACTGGTTGTTTGTATGAAAGGACGTGGGGAGGATGGTCAATGTCCACAGGGAAAGGGGCTTTGTGCGACCTCCGGGGCCACAACCTCCCTTCTCTTCACTGCCTATTCTGGGCAACATGTTGGGGGTATGGGGTGAGGTAGAGGGGACAGTAACTAGTATCTAGACCACCAGTGGCTCTCCTAGGACTACTCCACCTGCTTCCTAACTGGTTTTCCAGCTTCCGGCCTCACCCCTCCTACCCTGAAGCAGCCTGCTGACCGTCTCAAAACACAACTCTGACCACATCACTCCCCGTACTCTAAACTCCAGAGTGGCTCCCCACTGTCCTTAGGATCGAGGCCCCAAATCTTTAACAAGCCCCTCCCTGCATGCACCTGCCCGGGCTACCACCCATGCATCATCTTCTCAGCCCCCAGACACCATAATTCCTGAAAGCACCATGTTTGGTCCCAACTCTCACCTACTGCTCCCTCCGCCTGGAACTCATTCATCCTTTAGACCATGCCTTCTTGAGACCACAGCTTTAATGCCATGTCCTCAGGGAGCCTTGTCTGATCCCCAGGTGAGGTTCCCCTATCTGTTCTCCAGCACCCCGCATGTCTCCTTGGCAACCGCAATTGCACTTCTAATTTCCTGCTCCTTATCCGCCGGTCCGCCAGACTGTGGAAAGAGAGATCTATCGCTCACGCGGACGGCAGCCCTGACACCTGGTACCGTGCCAGGCAGGCTTGTTTGCTGAATGAACGAATGAACGCAGCACTCTGACTGTGGCTGGGGTGCTTACCTAGTTGACGAAAAAGAAAAAAATGGAGTGGAAATACAAAAAGTCGTAAATCTTTGCCGAAGGCTCCTCCCTCACAGTAGACATCAAAGTGTGGACTTTAGCCAAACGGGTTATGTCGTGGCCAATGCTTGAAACTTTCTGCTGAACCCACCTTGGAGGCAGTCCTCTGACTACTCAAATCTTCCTGCTCCCCAATGGGGCCTGGTCTTTCCAATTCTGTCTAGGAAACAATCTACTTTGTCGTTAACAAAAATTAACGACACAACTGCTTACCAAAAATCTTCGCAATGTCAGGAGAGCTGAGTGACTCAGGTACCAGCGTAGATGCTGACCCACAGAGGGAAGGGTACTGCCGGGCTCTGGGAAGCTGGAGCGAGCCCAAGCAGACAGGTGCAGGGGGCATGTGGCTGGCCTCCCATCTTCAAAGAGTAATACCTTCCCTCAAGTTCTTAAGCATTTCTACATTGTATCCTAGATTATACCCTCATGATATCCTGCCAAGGAAGCAAATCTGCCCCACTTGGTAGGAAAGGAGGTGCACAGAGGGGGAAGAGTTGACCCGAGGTCACACAGCAAGCCAGTGGTATACCTGGCGTGGTACATCTGGCGTTCAAACCCAGGCAGTGGACCCTGTCCTCAACTCAGCCACTTAAGTAAAGATGAATCCCAACCCTCAGCCATGGCTTTAAGCTCAGCCCCTCGGCTGGAATGTGGAGGAACATTCTCAAGCCGCCACATCGGCAGACAGGGAAGATTGGGTTGGGCCTCCTCTCCCCCAACCTGTCTGCCTGGTGACCCTCTAAACATACCAGAGGCTTGTGCCTGCTCTGACCCCATCTAGTTGTGTGACCCTGGGCAATCTCCTTCACCTCTCTGTGCCTGTTGCTGCGTGGTATAAGGACAACTGAAGACAGGAGATATAAAAAGCCTTCTCAGAACCTTCATCCCAAGCCTGGGCTGGGGGGTCCAGTTGAGGCCTTTAAGAACTGCACTGACTCCCCACCAAAGAGTTAGAGCCCTGGGTGGGGAGCTGGGGACCATCAGGGGACACTCAGCCAGGACAAGAGGAAATAGCCCACCCCCTCTCCAAAGGAGCCCTGTTAGGAACCTGGGGGCCAGGGGAAACTTGGCCACGCTGGAGGGGATGGAACGCGGGATTTGTTTAAAACCCACGGAAAAGGAGATCCAAGGAATAAACTCTTTAGCAGCCCGGAATCACCCCCACCTCTGGAATGAGCACAGGGACTAGTGTTT